>NC_086158.1:50957422-52237922 GCF_035149785.1 Candoia aspera
GAGTGTTCACATTTTAAATTTATAAATCAAACAAAATCATGGAAAATAAAACTCTCAGTGGCTACTAATCATAATGGTGTTATATTCACTGGGGTTAATATGCTCATGTCCAGTTTGGGATTCCCAGAGCTAGGTCATAGTAGGAATTAGGATGATGGAAGCAAGCAAGTCTTTATTCTGGTTTGTGGAAAAATAGAGTGACTTTGCTGTCTTCACCTCAGATACCATGTTTACTACAACCTGTTCACTCACTTTCCAGTTCCTGGAGAAAGATGTGAAGATTCTGCTGTGTGCAAATAGAATCCTCCAGTAATTGAGGACCCTGTGCTGGGGATATTTGGAGCCTTTGTGATTTAAAGCAGAACATAGATCATAGCCACGATGAATCTATCATGAGCACAGGTCTACCTTGCAGTGTATGAGCAAGGTTCTCTTGTACACAGTTGTTTAACAATAGCATGATTTAGGCCAAAAATCAATTGTTAACCTCCTTGAACTGCAGTTGCAGGTCATCCCAGTGTATAGCTAACATGATTTGGTAAGGAATTGTTTCAGACTTCTGAGCTGTTATTTTTCATAGGTTTCGAATTGGTTATAGTAGAGAACAAAGTAGGCACCACAAGTCTGAAATATGTCTTTTGCAGGATATGGTGTTTTTTTTCCCTCTCATTTCATAGATTTGATGGGCTTTTTACCTATTCCCCAAAATATTAATTCCATCAGAACATCTCAATAGACTGCTCATATTCTTTGCATAAAACATATAGAGGAATGTGTGTGTGTGCCTTTGAATCAGTTTGACTCCTGGTGATGGGCAAGTCTCTGCAGTTTTCTTGGCAAGGTGTTTTGGAAGTGGTTTGCCATTGCCTCCTTCCTAGGGGTGAGAGAGTGACTGGCCCAAGGTCACCCAGCTGTCTTTGTGCCTAAGGCTGGACTAGAACTCACGGTCTCCCAGTTTCTAGCCTGATGCCTTAACCACTACACCAGACTGGCTGTATGAGGAATGTAGCTTCCATAAATAATAGAATACCTTGAAAGATGTGATTGCATTTTAGGAATATATTTGCTTTTGTAATCTGTGCTGAGCAGGAAAGGTTTTAGTAATTTGCAGACTAAAAGGCATTTTGGGGTAGAATGGTAGGATTTGGATTAAGGTTATGTACTTGGTGGCTTTGGACCATCATTATTAGATACTCATAAATGATCAGGTAGTCTACAAAACAATAGGTGACCAATTTTTAAAAACAATTTGTCCCTTGTTCATTATACCTAAGAGAATAATTTAGAAACAGGGGGGTGGGACTGTTTTTCCAATTCAGAAATAGTATCCTTCAAAAATTCGTACTTGCAATCTGTAGCAATGGACATAAATTGGATTGATACCATGGAGGCACAAAGGAACTGATTCTTAATGTTCCCAAAATTTATATTCTTCAATTTTGTTACTCTGGACAGTGAAATATGACAGTAAAAATATGTTTATTAATGAATCTTGAACAGGCAAGAGAAAATGTTACACCTGTATAATCCTTTTGTTGTTTATTCATTTAGTCGCTTCTGACTCTTCGTGACTTCATGGACCAGCCCACGCCAGAGCTTCCTGTCGGTCATCAACACCCCCAGCTCCCCCAGGGACAAGTCCATCACCTCTAGAATATCATCCATCCACCTTGCCCTTGGTCAGCCCCTCTTCCTTTTGCCTTCCACTCTTCCTAGCATCAGCATCTTCTCCAGGGTGTCCTGTCTTCTCATTATATGGCCAAAGTATTTCAGTTTTGCCTTTAATATCATTCCCTCAAGTGAGCAGTCTGGCTTGATTTCCTGGAGGATGGACTGGTTGGATCTTCTTGCAGTCCAAGGCACTCTCAGAATTTTCCTCCAACACCACAGTTCAAAAGCATCGATCTTCCTTCTCAGCCTTCCTTATGGTCCAGCTCTCGCAGCCATATGTTACTACGGGGAACACCATTGCTTTAACTATGCGGGCCTTTGTTGTCAGTGTGATGTCTCTGCTCTTAACTATTTTATCGAGATTTGTCATTGCTCTTCTCCCAAGGATTAAGCGTCTTCTGATTTCCTGACTGCAGTCAGCATCTGCAGTAATCTTGGCACCTAGAAATACAAAGTCTTTCACTGCTTCTACATTTTCTCCCTCTATTTGCCAGTTAGCAATCAAGCTGGTTGCCATAATTGTATAATCCTACTTAGTTTAATTATTTAATTGTGGCATCATAATTGTATAATGTGATTAGTACAAAATACTGCAGGTACCATTCACAGTTGAGGGTCCAGAAAGAAGACATTTCCTTCTCTAACCAAAGAAGGAGAGAACTAGTATTCTGCTAGACAACCTGTAATCCATTGGGTCATCCTTTCAGATGGACATTTCCTTTCATAACCAGAGAAACAGAATGACCATGGGCAGGCATAAAAGCAGTGGGAGTGGGAGAGACTTTCGACTTCCTGCCAACTTCCCCATTGACTTTCCTTGTGGGAAGTTGGCAGGGATCATTGGAAATTATTCCTCCTCCTCCTTGGCTGACTGCGGAAATGCTTGCCACTTTGCTGGGGAGAGGGGGAACAAAGGGAGCTGTGTGTCAGGGAATCAGACCAAGAACCACACAGAGCCATTATTCCAACTCTAGTTTTTTATTGTTCTCACCCTATAGACAGAATCTTGCCAGACTAAAGGCTACTCAGCTAACCTAAGAGAAAATACCCCTGAAAGACTCTAGGGCAGAGCTACTTTGAACCTCTTAACTTTCCCAGCAACAGAGTCTGGGCTGTAAAGCCACTTATTAGTCTGGAATATGTTCCCCCCCAGGAACAGAGGCAGCACCAGAATCCACCACATCACGGACCATGAGGAAAACTGCACCCCCACTCCCCATCCTGGTGTGTTTCCAAGGACCACCTCCTTTCAGGGAGGAAGAGGGCTCATCTGTTGACTGCCACACCTTCTGCCAGCCCTACTTCACTAGCAGGCATCCAAGTTACTCCCTCATACTTCCCTTGCCACCCACCACTGTTAAGAGATTTCAAATTTTGGTAATGGTTCCAAAGCAGTCAATCGCCGCTTGCTCATCGGGCCTTGCTGCCTGCTGATTGGATGCAGGGGCCAGAAGTAGGTGGGAAAGAGGGCAGGGATATGCCCTTCTCATCTTCCCTTGTGCCATGCAACCTACTGGTTTCTGGGAAGTATAGTTGGAAGGTGTGGTGGTGCTGAAGCAGCCACAACTTTGCCAAATTTCAATGCCACGGGAATAATGAGTCCTAGATATTGGACACATTCTTTAAGTTAGCCCATTTGATATACATTGATTCAAAAATTGTTACCCTATGATGCACCATTTCACCCAACTGAAGGTCACAAACAGACAAACACTGAGAGCTTTAATAGTATATAGATGCTTTAGCTACTTATGTTACAAAATGTGTGCTGAAATATCAGATTTTAGCTGTATAGCAGGAGGATTTTTCTTCTTTAAATTTTAAGTATTTAAATTCATGTCTGCAATATTAGAAATGAGATATTGAATGGAATGGGAGTTCACAATGGCTAATATATACAGATTGTGCAGCAAACATTTGAAGGTACTTTGGTGTGATACAGTTTCCTTTGTGGTGTAGCCGCATGTGCAAATAGCATATAACAATTTTAAAGTATATTTAATGTAGAAAACAATAAAAAAGAAAGAACTGAAAAGAAATCCACAAAAACAAAAAGAAAAAAAGAATTTAGAAACTTCTTATGTTATATACTGAAAAAGTCATTTAGCCCAATTGTTAACCACATTTTAAATTTTGACCACATGGAATAATATTGATCAGTTTTTCCATTACACTAAGAGAGAGCCAGTTCATAAATGGAAAATGCACACATATCATCACTCAAGGACTGAAATTCTGTCATCTTACTTACTTTTCAATAATAGAATGATCTGTTTTTGCTTGCCAAACCCATAGTTCTTCATACTGAAATAAAATTCTAAATCTTGGTATATAATTCAAGGTATATTCACTTCTTCAAATGTTATTGAATATTAACCCAAAGTGAGCAACAACGGGCAACAGTGGGAGAAGCCTATATAATATAAGTGACCCTATACTTTCAGCATAATGAAGTTGGCAAGCCAAAATTTAAAATTCGTTCTCTAAAGTAGGGTTTCTCAAGTAGGTTTCCATGGAACCCTAGGGTTCCATGAGAGGTCACTAGGGGTTCCCTGGGAGATCACAGTTTATTTAAAAAAATATTTCAGATTCCGGCAACTTCACATTAAAGAGGTAATTTTCATTCTTTATTTTAGTTTGTTCCCCAAGGCCTGAAAATTTTTTCAAGGGTTCCTTCAGGGTTGAGAAAGGTTACTTTAAAGTGTCCAATAAGTTTAACATGAACTTTTTTGTTGAATTAATCTCATTTAATATAATAGGAAATATAGTGCATATTCTTAAAAACCCTTAACCATTGATTTCTCAACATTCCAAATCTTTATTCCAAACTTCTTGAAGATAACCAATATCTATCTGCTGGTAATATATCTTGGCCAGATTGTGAAACCAATAAATGTTTCAATTGAGCATACTGCTATTTTGCAATTTGGGGCAATGCAAATTCATCTTGTGATAACTCAGATTATTTTACAACATGATCAGCAATAATACTATCTAAGATAATATTGGGTAATCTGTATTAATACCTTTGCTTGATGATGACTTAAAGAAAGAAGTTTTATTTGCAATTTTCAAATTGGGATTGCCACAGAATGTAAATTTGTCATCTGAATAGAGATCAAAATGATATTTCATCCTAGTGTCTCCTATATCAAACCAGATGTTGGTTAGCATGGCAAAAAGCTGGCTGAGAAAGAGGGGAGCTAGAGTCCAACTCGCCTGGAACATTACATTCAGGAACTTTGCACTACTATACTTCATCTGCTAAATGTGCCCATAGAATGAATCTGTTAGAGACAATAAAGGAACTCATTCTGTAACTTAAAGATATTTCACATCTGATGTGGAGGTGACAATTGAGGGTGGATGACTGAAGTGTCTTCTCTTTGCAGATTTGGTATCTCATAAGGAGGAGGAGAAGGAGGAGGCATGAAGTCCAAGAATAAATACATCTTTCAAACTCACAGATGTATAAGTGTTGTTCTCCTATGACTTGGAACTAGAAATAAATCCATCAGTCATACTTTCTTGTCTTATGGAACTTCCATATCATATACAGAATTATGATGGGTGATAAGAGATGCCCTGATAGGGCTCAGAAGTATAGTCAAGGGAAAGATTTTGGGGGAGGCCAAAGGCATGCTGGGAATTTCTGAATCGCTATAATATTGGTGAGCCTGTGCAAGAGTGTGATAACAGATGAATACTAGCAGAAGTAGAACCCATTTATTTTTACGAAACAGTTTGGAACAAAAGCATTGGATAGGTTGTTGTCAAGATTTGAAAAACAATCTCAAATGTCTTTTTGAAAGAACCAGGAGTAAGCATAATGAAAACACATGGTCCAAGCTGGAGATGAACAGCTATGAGATATAGCCATGCCACTGATTGAACGCTGGATACAATAAACAGAATTTCCCCCCCAAATGGCTAAATTAAATGTTGCCTACTATTCCTTGAACCAGCAGTAAAAGTATGGCAGAATAAATTATGCTTCCCCCATCGGTAATGAGGCTGTCAGAAGGCACTGTTGTTATATACCTATTGCAGGCCAAATTAAGGAAAAGTATAGGTGGATCCCACCAACAATCACCAAACGGTCTCCCTAATGTAGGGTGAGGCAGGGTCGGACAAGTATAGATGGGTACTTAGAATTGCAGGTTTAGCTACCTGTTAGTTGATTAACTAACAGGTTCATGGAATGGAAGTGTGCATTAGGGAAAGGGGAAGGAAACACCTCAATATTTCAGCTCAGTGCAATTCCTCTTCTATACTGGTGTATCAGCAGTCAAGCTATTTCTGAACTTGGGTTACCACTTTCTGAAAGAATGCTACACTAGTATCCAAAAATAATCTGGCTGACAGGTACGAGGAGGGATATGGGGTAAAGTGGAAGATATAACAAACAAAGTCTGATCTTGACTAATGCTGCAAGGGAATGTCAACACTGGGAGCAAGTGAAGAAGGAGTTTAATTCTGAAGTTGTTATAGACAGCAACCAGAAATGGCCCATGGACTATGCCAAATGGTATAGGAATAGATTAAATGCCCCCTCCCCAAGAAATAAAGACAGTACAAAGTTCAGCCATGCAAAATCCCTTGTAGGCAGAAGCAGCAGAAAAACTATGTGTACCCATCGGTGACAGACCTAGCAACACACATCCTACAGGAGCTGGTGGCAGCAGTGACTAGGTGGGCCTTTGCACAGCTCCATCTTGTGCACCAATTCTACCTCATCCTAGACCAGGAGGGCCTGCTCACTGTCACTCCTGCTTTGGTCACTTCCTGTTTGGAGTATTGCAATGTGCTCTATATAAAGCTGTCATTGAAGACCACTTGGAAGTTGCAGCTGATGCAGAATGCATAGAATTCAGTGTGCCTTGGTTTAGACACATAATGCTTTGTACTGACTCAGTAGTCTCAGTGGATGTCTGGATGCAGTTTAAGGTGCTCATCACCTATAACTTCATGGCATAAGGTTGGGTTATTGAAGGACTACTTTTCTCCAATTATTTCTGCTCATTCAAGGTCTAGCAGGGAGGGCATGCTCACCCTTCTATTAAGCAATGCCATCTATTGGGAGCCAGGAGGTGTGACATCTATGGCATGGCACCTGCCCTTTAGGACATCACTTCCCCTGAGCTTTGGATGGCCCTGGAATTGCCAGCCTTTCATAAGGTTCTTTCCACAAACATTAGTCTGGGTACTGGGTGAGCTTGTTTTGATATGTTGGCTGTTTGCTCTTTTCTGGGTTTTGCTCTATGTGCAAAATGTTGTTTTAATTATGGTCTTTATTTTATTGATTGTTAACTAACTTGAATCATGTGCAGATTGGGTGGCCATATACGTCTATATAATAAATAGACAAACAACTGCACAATGCTGATGCAGCTACTCTGATAGCTGAAAATGCAAATGATCTGCAACCTCTAGTACTGAAAGTCAAGGAGCACAGTGAAAAAAAGGGACTAAGATTAAATATAAACGAATGACAACAGATACAGCAACCAACGTTAGAACTGAGAATGAAGATACTGAAATGGTAGATAGCTTTGCCTTTTAGGATCAAGTATCAGCAATAAAAAAGCCAGCAGTCAAGAAATATGCCACAGACTAGCACTTGGTAAGGTAGCAATGAAGGCCTTGGAAAAGATACTCAGATACCACAATGTGTTTATACCTACAAAGATTAGAATTGTACTGACAGTGGTTTTCCCTGTGACACTTTATGGATGCAAAAGTTGGACTTCGAAGAAGAAGATAGTAATAATGCTTGAATTCTGGTGTTGGAGAACACTCCTAAGATTACCATGGATAACCAGGAAAACAAACAGATCAATTATAGAACAAATTAGTCCAGAGTTCTCACTTGAGAAACAAATGACCACCCTGTCTGAATGAGTTGGTTATATTAATTTTAAAAATTGGCAGTACACATCAGATTTAATGGGGTATGTTTTAATATCTTGATTTTGCTTCTTATTTATACTACTAGGTATAGTGTTTGGGGTTTCTCATTTAATAAATTTCATTCAAATATAATTTGCATCTTTTCTTCCCCCTACTCCCTCCACCAAGAATGGATGTTCAAACTCTAATCTGAGAATTATCTTAGCAGATACACAATATTACATTGCATTTCCAGGTCTTCTTAAAAATAGAGTTAAATTAAGATTCAAACACAAAAGAAGAAAATTGTCTGAAACATATACATATTTCCTATAATTTTAGTCTCTAATGCAAATGCATTCTATGTATTGTTATCTGTATTTTCTATCTCTGAAAATAGCTGTAAAGGTAAATATCTGAACATGAAATATGGAACTACACTTTTGTTCAGGATGCCCAGGTTCAATACACTATCTCAGTTTCAAATGACTTAGTTGATGTTGGCTGATTAAAAAAAAAAGACTAAGAAAACTCAAGCTTTGTTTTACTTGGATGGGATACAACCAGCAAACCTCAGAGTTTACAGACTAGATTGGGAAATTGAGAATACATCTTGGAGGAAGGCAGTGGCAAACCACTTATGTAAATTTTGCAAGGAAAAAAAAATGTGGGAATGTCTTTGTAGTCACCAGGACTGAGCTTGTCTCAAGATAGACTTTAATTGTTGATTGTATTATGAATGAACAATTAGAGTGCCGAAGAGTGTAATAAAAGCAAAGGCATCCATTCTGTTAGATTGGAGTGCTCAATATTTTTGGGCATGACAATCACAGTTGGCTTTTGAATGGTAGGCCAGGTTTCATGCTCTAAAAAGTGTACATGGAGCCAAGATAAAAAAATAATTTACATTAATGTTGCTAGTAACATGTTTAGAAGAATGTGTTCCAATTGCTAAAGGGTCAAAATGGAAATGTAACATTTGTGAGAAAGTTAAGTACTGGACCTTTAACTGTTTCAATAACATTGGAAACAAGCATCACATTTGAAAGGGCTACACAAAAGGCTTGGAGTCCCTGAAATGTGGATGGATAAATTATTTTGTATTGTTAAGATAAAATCATAAAGGGTCAACACAACACATACCAGCCAACATATATTGAAAATAGTTACAAGTCAGGAGGTGTTCATCTGGAATTTGGGGAGAAGACATCACCTTCCCTTCTTGGTAAATCAGTGAATCATAGAATGTATGAGTTAGAATGTATAAGGGACCTTATAGATCATCCAGTTCAATGCCCTGCTCAATTCAGGAATCTAGTAAATCATCCTGACAAATGGTTGTCCAGACCCTGTTTATTTCCCTTTAAGTGAGGTGAGGTCCATCACTTTTCTAGGAAGACTATTCCTAGTTAACAGACTATTTACCATACTTACCATCAGGAAATTCTTCCTAATATTCAACCTGAATCTTCTTGCTTTTAATTTCATTGTCCTGCTTTAACTTTCAGCAGAGGACAGTTTTGCACTTAACAGCTTTTAAACATTTGTAGACTGCTACCATCTTGATGCCACCTTCCATTTATAATCAACTTGGAACAATGTGTACTGTTCTTCAAATTCCTTCCACTAATATTATATACACACACAAAACATCTATTAAGAAGAAAGAGGCAGAGGTGCTGCACATATTTTTTTAAACATTTGTGTTCTGAGTCTTTCATTTGCAAGAAACTCAAGGTAACTATCATGGACAAGATCTTGCTGCTATAAACATTTCCTTATGACCATGATATATAAATTTGTTTTCAAGTAGCTTTTAATTTTATAGTGGTTTGAGAGTTTATTTATATATCAAATTTATATGTCCACCCATCTCACAAAAAGTGACTCTGGGCAGCTTACAACAAGATATAAAACAATAAATATATAAAAAAACAGTCATTATTAAAAAGTTTTTAAAAACCATAAGGCATACAGGAGATGAGATGTTAACAGCAATAATGGAGCCACATCAAGATCTCACTGATCCTCTGGGACCCCCAGGCCTGATGACATAGCCAGATCTTGGGGGACTTCCAGAAAATGGAAGAGACCGTCTTATCCCTATTACATCAACCCGTCCCACCCGGTCATGTAGAGACGGCATGCTGCAGACCCCGTCTGTTAGAGAATTCCATCTGGCAGGCTCCAGGAGGTGAGCCTTCTCTGCAGTAGCTCCTGCCCTTTGGAACATACTTTCCCCGGAACTGAGGTTAGCCTCCTCCCTCCTGGACTTCAGAAAACAATTGAAGACCTGGTTTTGCCACAATGCTTGCAGTGGGGAAAGGAAGAGCCATTCTTGGAGCTGGTTGGTTCCCTAGTCTTGCCTGGGACCGGTCTTATTGCCTTTTGTGTTGAATTAGATCTGCCGTTACTTGGATTTGACTGTATTTTACATATTTATTGATTACTGATATTATTTACGCTTTTATTGAATTTTAAATTGTTTTATTGTGAACCGCCCAGGGTTCCCCGTGTGGGGGAGATGGGAAGTGATAAAAATATGATAAGTAAGTAAGTAAGTAAGTAAGTAAGTAAGGATGGTGCTAACCTCAATTTGGTGGTGGTGGTAGGGAGAATGTTCCATAATGCAGGTGCCACAGCAGAGAAAGACTGCCTCCTGGGATATGCCAGGTGTAGTTCCCTAACATCTTGGTTAGGGTTAGAGTTCATCTTGGTTGAAAAATGGGATATAATTACAAACATTGTTATCTACAACTGTACTTTACATTTATAATAGGCTTTTAAAAATGAACTTCTGATTCATCAGTGTTATCTTATCCTTCACAGTGCTCAAAGATATCATTTGAAAAGGAATTCAGCAACATGTTAAGAATCCTCCAATTTATCTTCAGATGTTGAATGCTGTAGCAAATCAGCCAAAAAAGTATCTGCTTCTTTTACAAAGCATAACAATGCTTACAAATGCAAGACCACAATTTGTCTTACCATTAATTCACAATTTACCATGTATGTACTTTTCATATGAACATCTAAAAAAAATTCTTAGAATGAACTTATCAATTACATTATCATTAAACATGCCTCATTCTGTGAGGCTGGCATGAGGATAAAGGTAGCTCACTAAAGTTCATTAAATTCATGTCAGAATTGAACCAAACATTGCTTGTTTAGACTTTTAACCTGTAAATGAAATACTGGCTGAGACTGGTTTCATGTAGGTATTCTTCAAGCACTACTTGGAGACTTTAGATCCTCTGTATGTTCATCTATTGAGATATGATCCTCCTGCTTCTAATAATAGCAATTAATCATAGGGATATTAGTTTCAATAGCTGCAACAGAAAACAGACCAGGAACATCAACTTCTCCATATAGTGCCTGTTGTCCTGGGATGCTCTTTGGTCATTAACACCAGGCCATTCATGTATGAGTAGTCCTTCACAATGTTCCTCAAAAGCACTGTATGTAATCACACTGTATTTTACTCTCAATAATCATTGTGTTTTAAAGCATGAAACATCCTTGAATGTTCAACATTTTCAAAGATTTAAACTGCTGAGAGCCCTCCCTATAGAGTCCTCATTTGATCCAAGTGTGCTATTCAGTCTTCTGTTGCTCTCCTTACTAATTAGACATGAACACAAGGGAGCACCAGAGAATTTCCCGCTACCTCATAGAACTTTTTTTTAGAAATTTACAATATATGCTTCTAGCAATCGGCATGGGGAAAAGTGTCTTGCTTATCAAGCAATTCACACTGGATATTTGAAGAGAAGTTGGTGGATTATAAGAATCAAATCCAGTATCTTTTTCTCTTCTGAAACAGTAGCTTGATTCCAGAAGTGCTTTGCACTTTCTATGAAAACATTCAAGATTTACAAAATGAGGGTTGTGGTGGGAACTTTGTACAGATTTTCAGTCTTTCCAACCTCTTAAAAGCTGACTAATTTTTTTCATGCTCATAAAACAACTTCCTAAAGTTACTTGGATTAAGGGTCAAACTAAGAAGTAGCATTTAAAAATAGTACACTATTTTTAGAAATGTAAACAACATTTTTGTGGCTGCTGCTGCTGCTACTAATAACTAATAATAATAAGTTAAATTTATATGCTGCTTCACTCTGGATTGCAGCAGACATGAACTGAGGATTTAACCCTTTCCCCTGCTAAGTACCTAAAAGTCCCTTCTTTGAAGCTGCTGTTTTTTATTAGAAGGACTTTCCCATCCATACCAATAAAGGAGTTCCTCTAATGGCAAACAAAGACCTCTGAGGAGGGATTTTCCTGACAGACAGGAAATGTTTAAATTTCTCCTTTCAACATTTCTGCAATTCCAGTAACTATCAGCTTCCTTCTCTTGCTAGTGGAAGAATATGTATCTTACATACAAAATTTAATGTCACAGCTGTTGAATTTCATTGCCTTTGCTGCTGAATTTCCTGGGATTCTTGTATAAAAAATGGGGTTGGAATTGCTTGAAAGCCCTTCTGTAAGAAAAAACTTTTATCAAAAAGGATGGAATTTAGTCTGGCAGGGCTGAAGAACATGTGTTGACTCATAAACATATATCAGAGAAGCATCGGTGTTTAGTAGGCGATTATTAATCACCAAGTATTTCCC
Organism: Candoia aspera; assembly: GCF_035149785.1. Lineage (NCBI taxonomy): Eukaryota > Metazoa > Chordata > Lepidosauria > Squamata > Candoiidae > Candoia > Candoia aspera. Next base: position 50,969,606 of record NC_086158.1, read on the forward strand.
TATTCAGCTTGTGAATTATGACTGAATTTTCTGGAAGTCAAGTAGTGTTAGTCATATTGGAAAAAAAAAAAGCATCTGGAACATGTTCTGAGATTTCTTGGAATGAGGAGGCAGAGCTCAGTGGAAATGCATATATCTTGCCTGCAAAGTTCCCAAGCTCAATTCCTCCCATCTCCAGGTAGGGTTGGGATGGAGGCAACTGTTGTCTGAAATACCACAGAGTCACTGCCATATGTTAACAACAGTTCTTCTCTGAACCTGTTCCAATCTTCTTTAAAATGTGGTGGACCAAACAAGATTCATTACTCAAAGCAAAATCTGACCCATACACACTAAATTACTTCTTGAGGTTAGAAACAAAATTTCTCAGAAACTATGATTCTGAGATACCTTTTACACGTATGACTACCAAATCAAGCATCTCAGTTCTGCATCTGTGCCTTTGATTCCTTTTTCTAAGAGAAAAACTTTGCATTTGTCTATTTCATTCTGTAACTTGAGCCCATTTCTCTAAGCTATTAAGTTAATCTTGAATTTTATTTCTGTCTTCTGGCAGATTTGTTATCCTGTCCATTTTGTGTCATCTGAAGATCTGATAAGCATTCCACCTCTTCACGGGAAAGTTCGGAGTTTCGGATTGGTGAGAGTCAGGAGGTAGATTCACCACTGCCTATGAGTGCATGAGAATGGTGAGCTGAGAAATGCACCAAGCAGAAAGAAGCCTGATTGGGCACGGAGGAGAAATGGTGGGAAGGTAACAGGATAAAAGGATGCCAGCACCAGGAACAGGTTGCCAGAGACAACTGTTCACTAAAAGCTCCTTTGAAGCCTGCATCTGTCGATCTTCAGTCTGATCTTGCAAATTCAACTGCTGAGTCCTCGAACTCTGAGTCAGTCTGCATCTTTGAAGACTCAGAGGCTACAACTGAGTCCTGTCTTTTGCACTCGGACCATGCGCTTAGCGCCACTTTGCTGCGTCCTCCAGCCAAGCCTCATCCCATCACTTCGTTGTGCTTCCCAGTCAAGCTTCATCCTGCCACTTCGCTGCTTTCTCTAGCCAAGCCTCGCCTTTCCACCTTACCACGTTCTTCAGCCAAGTCTTGTCCTGCCACTTCGTTGTGTTCTTCAGCTGAGTCTTGCCTGACCACCTTGCTAAGTTCTGTAGCCAAGCCTAGCCCCGCCCCACCACCTTGCTGCACTCTTCAGCCAAGTCTTGTCCTGTCTCTTCATTCTGTTCTTCAACCGAGTCTTGCCTGGCCACCTCACCACATTCTGTAGCCGAGCCTTTCCCTGTTGCCTTGCCATGTTCCACAGTCAAGCCTAGCCTTGCTGCCTTGCCATGATCCACAACCAAGTCTGGTCCTGCCCCTTCATGGTATTCTTCAGCCAAGCCTTGCCTAGCCATCTTACCGTGGTCCTCAGCCGAGTCTTGCCCTGTTGCCTTGCAGCGTGCTTTGTCAGAACTTTATTCAACAAGGTTCCAGAACTCTACAGCCCAGATCTGTCCTACCTCCTTGCCCAGTTGGGTTTGAGAGTTGGCTATTACTGCTGCCGTTTGAACTAATTTCTAATTTGTGTAAATAGTTGTGAATCTGTAAATAAAGGACTCTATTCTACCTCCTCCTGATTCATACTCAGAACAGAACAATTAGTCTAATAAGACTTCTCAACAAATCAATACTGACTTAGAGCAATCATTGCATTGCTTTCAAGATACTTACAGGTCAATCTCTTTATAGTCTATTCTAGAATCTTCTCAGATATCAATACCAAACTAACTCATCTTTCACTCCCTGGGTTCTCCTTTTTTTCTTTGAATATATAGATCATGTTTGCCCTCTTCCAGGACTATATCTGTTCTCCAGGTATTCTCAAAAATAATGGATGGAGCTGTAACTAGACCATAAAGTGGTTTCTTTAATACCATAGGATGCAATCCATCTGGCCCTGGAAATATGAACGCATGCAATATTAGTAGATATTCCCTGAGTATATTTCTATGAAGCTTGCTTCCTCAAACAGCTCCTCACAGTTGCCTAGTAGAATGCATATTGTCTTCTCGGAGAAGACTAAGCCACAATGGAAGTTGAACTGTAGACTTCTGCTTGGTGGCTGGGATTCCCTTCTACCAGGTGCTTCATGGTACAGTGCTGACACAATTTTCCTCATGAAAACAAAAAAGCAATTGACAAGATGTTTCATATTGCTTCAAAGTGTTGATTGGCATTTCCAGTAGGCAGAAGAGGCATCAGAAATGAGATGAAGTAAAGCAGTATAGCGGTTTTACTTTGTATTTAGAAGTGGTGGGTGGGAGGGCATTGCTTTGTGAAGCCACTTTAAAGAGGTCCTTCAGTTCAGCCTCCACTGAACTGAAGCATCCATACGAAACGTTCAACCGCCCTCATCAAATTGTTCTGCTTTCTTTTATTATTTGTTTGCCTTTTGTCATTTTCACCAAGCAGCTGGCATTCTGTTTTTTCTCCTTTCTTTCATTTTGTACATATTTGAAGAAACTTTTTTTGATTTTTTTATTCTGCAATTTATTTTTCCTGACAACTCTAAAAATCTAAAATCTTTAAATGTTTTTAATTTTTAGATTTTCTTGAAGGCTTTTGGACAGTTGCATTGCTTTCTGTTGTCTTTCAGAAATGTGTCCAGAACCTCACCTTAAAAAACAGCAAAAACAAAACAAAACTACCAAGGAGCTCAGTCATGATAGAGTAGCATGATGCTTTGCCTCTATAGTGCAAAGTGCCTTCTCTTGATGGAAAACAACTGGACCACACGGTATGGATATCTGTGGAGGGGTAGATGGGGGGTAAATGTTGTGATGTCATGACCCATGTTTTGACATTTTGATGAAACTTTTGCTTGCTTCAGATACACTTGTCACAATCCCTTGATTTCAGCACCTCCTCTTTTCCTGTTACTTTCTCCTTCCAGGTATTTCTAATTATCATTGTTCTTCTGCTTTCCTGAAGTCCAAGTATAGTCCACTTGGAGATTTCTCTATTGAATTTCTCTCAGTATCAAAGATTACAGAATTACATGTTAATTCCCCCCCCAATACTTGCTACTACTTCCACATTTACTATTTTTGGTTAGACTCAAGTCAGGTCAGAAGGGAGATGTTTCAACCATCTTCTGAAGGAAGTTGTCAGAAAGATAGATAAAAATGTCCTGGAAGAACCATGTGTACCATATCTGTCTCTCAACAGATGTCAGGGTACTGAAAATGCCCCTCACTATTATGCCTGTTCCAGAGATCTATAGTTTGTTTTGGGAAGCCATTGCTTTCTTGATTGGGTAGTTGTAGAGGATATCACCAGTGGTGTGGCTTTTATTTGTTTTCCCATTTATTTTAACCTAGAGGTTCACAATAGCTAAATCTACCATTATTGGATTGTATGCGAGCCACACAATGCTTACAACAAAATAGCTGATATCAGACCAATCTGTTTCCAAAACAAGAGAGAGTTCCTTTTCTTCCATGCAAAAGAGAATTACATTTATTACATCACAAGGGTGGGAGAAGGAAGCTAAAAAAAAAATATCTTAAGAATTCACTATAAATAGGGCTTGCATTTGATATACTGTATGTCAATTGCTAGAACTCTTTCACAATGACTTCATTAACTTATCTAGAATAAATTTATTTATCAGAACTTTGTGGCCTTTGAAGTTTCTTGCAGTTTCTTGCCTAGATTATTGAAAAATGTCTGAAAGGTTTCTGTGCAGATGTGGGTATTTTATATACAGTGCAACTCCTTTCCCGCTTCCAGTGCTTCTGTTCCTTCTGAACAAATCGTGTCCTTCAGTTGCTATGTTGCAATCATCCCATCAGGTCTGAGTTACACCTATTAAATATTTACCATCTTATTCTGAGAGTCCCCCATTTTTGTTTCCCACAATCTGAGCGTTTATGAATCAGTGTTCTCCCTGATTTTTCACACAGAAGTTCTATTTTAATTAGTCTCTTACGTATGCCTGGAGTTTGCAAATTCTTATATGAAATCCTTATTCAACTGATTGAAAGAGCTAACTGCTTGCCATAGTTTAACAGCTCCAGGATAGGCTTTCAGTCAACTACTAAAACAATTGTATACTAATTATACAACACAATTATTAAAACAAAAACTTTTTTTAAAAGTAGCATGACAGGAAAATAAACTTCAACAACATCAAAATAGTTCTACATATAATATAAAAGCTGTGATTAAACCTGGAACAAGAAAGACTTTGGATAAGTCACCAGGTAGCATTCTATAAACAGGAGGTTTACAAAACAGCCTTAAGATAAGATGGCCATGGTGCTAATTTTTGGTGGACAACTCTTCTATTTATAGAAAGATAAAGCTTGAAGGGCTCCTTAGTCCAATTTCCAGCTCATTGCTGGAATCCAAATTAAAGCCTTTTGCATAGATATTCAGGCTGTCCTTGGACACAGAGAAAGTATCTCAATACTACTCCAGATAATTGGTTCTATTCTCAGACTGTGCTGTAGTTTCTGAGTAGTCTTCAAAAACAGCCTCATTTAAAACACACTGCAAGAATCCAATTTGGAAATGATGAGGGCATCATTCACTATTGCTAATGCATCATGTTCCAGCAAGGGCTGCAACTGGTACATCAGGTGAAGCTAGGCAGTTTCCCCTGTGACAGCCTCTACCAGCTTGCCTATATGAGTCCAGTGGAACTCCCAGGACATGGACCTGCTCCTTTAGGAAGAGTATAACCTACGTTCTGAATGAATGAAAGATCCATCTTGCTAGGATTTAATTTAGGCATGTTTTATTTCATACAATATAGTCCCTCACAGCCTCCAGACACTGGGAAAGGATATCTATGGCATCTCCAGGTTGGACCAAGGTAGAGATGTACAACTGAATACCATTAGCATATTGAAGATATCTCACTGCAAACCACCAGATGGTCTCCCCCTGGTAATTTCATGCAAAAGTAAAATAACACAAGGGAGAGGCCAAGCCCTTTGGCATCCTACAATGGAGTGGACAAGGACTTGACCATTCATCTCCCCATGCTACCAACTAGAACTGCATACTCAGGAAGGGGTGAAAACATTGCAAAATAGTGCCCATCCCCAGAAAGTCCAGGTGGCTACCATGACTGATGGTATTAAAAGCTGCCAAGACATCTGGTGGGACCATAAAGGCTGCATACCCCCATCCATGTTATGAAGATAATTCACTAGAGCAACCACTATCAATTTAGTCCCATGCCAAGATCTGATTGCTGGCTGGAAGGGAAGTTGCTTCATCTAGTATCCTTTGCAGCAGATGCCTATGTTAAACTCACAGCCATTAACATTTATCTTGAATCTTTGGCGATTGGGGGAAGGTAAAAACCATGGTGTTGGTTTTGCTTCTGCTTTTTCAGCTGCATGTTCTTTTGGTGGTGGGGATATTAGCTTACAGATCTCTTGCTTTGACCTCTGTGACCTCTTACTTACTTTGTCCACTGCAGCTCAGTCTTTACATTGCTTCAGTTAATCACAAAATTTTCTGTGTAGTGATACTGAATGAACCAACTAACAAACCTTTTCTCTCCATCTCAGTATGGTGAATATTGGACTGGGGAGACCATAGAGTTCACCCAGACAACATTAAGCTAATCACATCATAGGCTTGCTGTTCTGTGGGTGAAACTAGGGGATGCTCCAATAGATGCTGCTTTGAACTTCCAGAGAACTGATGTGATATAAATGCAATAAATAACAGTAACAGTAGCTGTCATAAGAAAGTCAGAAGTTGTCCTATTCTAGCCTGGGCAAAAACACCAAGTTGTGGTCGGTGAAAAGATGAATCATACTTCAGGCAAGTACAAAGCCTGCAGAGCAGGATGTAGATACACTCCAGGAGATATACAGGGAACTGAAGTCTTGGCTGATAGCCAGTTTCAGCACAGATGGCACAGGAGTCCAGGGTCATAGCTTCAGGAGCCAGTGGTGGAGCTAAAAGGCAAGTAGCCACCAGAGTTCAGGTTTGGGAAAATGGGTTGATACAGCAGCAGAGAGGCAAAAGTGATTCACAACAATCTAGGAATCAAATGCCAGAGAGTTCTATAGGCTAGAGTCAAGGAGCAAGAGTCAAGGAGCAGAGCAGGAAGTAGGAACAGAGTCTGATGCTGGGGACTTGTTTCTAATAGAGATCCAGTCTCTGGAGGCTGGCTTTAAGTAGCCCCAGTTGCAGGTGCAGCTCAGTTAGGGGCTTGGGCATCCTTGTTTCTCAAGGAGCCAAGCAAATCACCTTTGCTCTGCTTTCCAAAGCTGGTGATGCATCTTGGTACTAGGTGACCCCTCATCACTTGAGTCTACCCTCATCTGCTCCTGCTAATTGCCTGGCTAGCCTTAGGTGATTGATTGCTCGGCTGAGGCTGACAATTTGTTGGGCATCAGAATAGACTATAACAGAATTTGAGGACAATAACCAAAGTCTACGTCCTTCCCATTCTGTCAGGCAGCATTTATTGAATTAGCATACACATGTAAAGGGCAGGATTCACTGAACTCCATTTTAAAATACATTCCATCAATACCTTAATTATTCTCTTGTAGCTTATGTTTTACTTCTTTTCTTATTCAATGATGATCCAGTCCCATTTTATCACTCCCAGAGCTGCAGAAACCTGCCACTGAAATTCACCATCCGTCTGTATTATTCAATTATTTATACCTGCTTTTTCACTGAAAATGACATGCAAGAAGGCTTGTAGTAAGCATAAAACAGAAGTAAAAATTAAATATAAAAATCCATGAAATAAAAATATAATTATAAATGCAATTAAAATACCATTAACCCACACAAATGAAATAGTGGGTATCAGATCAAGCTAAAACCTACCACAAGTTATACAGTTATGTCACCTTCAACCTTTACATCCCAGTATGAGCCCAAGTTTAATGTGAATGGGATCGAGAGCTTTCTCTTCCCACCACCACCACGACAACTGACATCTCTACATTCTCTCTCTGTCAGTGTGCATGTTTTCAAGCTGCTGATGCAGCTAAACTTCTAAGGCCCTTTTGAAACTGGCATCACTTTGCACGAACACCACTTTATCATGACCCTCCCCTCCCACCTGTTCCTTTCTATAGAACAGAACTGCACATGCCACAGGCTCCAAATAAAGATCAGGCTGTTCTAAGTCACTTAGAACACTCATGGCAGCAATATGACTCAGTCTTTACTCTGGGCTTGGATGTGTCATCTTCAAATAATGACATCCCTTTAGAATAAAGCAGCAGAAAATGAAGCTCAGTATGTGGGGGAAGAGGAGAGCTGGAGGAAAATGAGAGAAATAGAAAATGGTGTGGGTGAGGTGGAAGGGAATACACAAAGGGATACTTTTTAAAAAATGCTCACAGTGACTTTAGATGTACTGTACAGTTCCCACATCCAGCTGAATACTCCATGACATTCTGGCCCAAGCAGCTCTTTTCTACAGCTTTCCTCCAACCTCATGCCTTTTAGGAGTGCTGAGTTGCTATTCTTAGAATTTCCAAGTTCTGGAAGTTGAATGTGCCATAATTCTATAGAGTTGGTGAAAACAATTTTACCATATGTTACTATTACACATACTTGAAACTTATTTTTCTATGTTCAAGAAATAAATTTTTCTGGAACATCATTTATCATAGTAAATTGTACCAGTGGTAAGGGACCTGCTTCTTTCTACAGTGAAAGTAGTTCTCCTACAAAGAACTGGCACCTTGCAGCCAGAATGTATGGGGAGTTGTTTCAAAAGCAGCATGTGCCTTTTATGGTATCATAGACATAGAGATGAAAGGTTAAACAACATGTTCTATTTCTATATGGTGACAACAGCTAACCAGGGAAACAATAGCTGAGAAGATCATTAATGCTGTATCACAACATGCTGGTACAGACTCATCAATCATGGATTCACTAATAAAGTTTTGTGAATGATCCAGTGAAATTAATGTCAGCTACGTTGGAATACAGCTCTCCTTTTTGCAGCCCAACTCGTTTCATTGACAATTTCCTGGATGATTATGGAATTACAGAGCAAAATGTTTAATGCTGGTCATTTGTCAAGCATTCACTATTTCTCTGGGAAATATGCCACTATCAGTGAATGTTTAAGGAATTTGGGAGCCCAATGCAACACCAGGCTTGGAGTCCTTCTCCTACATTGTTGTTGTTGTTTATTCGTTTAGTCGCTTCCGACTCTTCGTGACTTCATGGACCAGCCCACGCCAGAGCTTCCTGTCGGTCGTCAACACCCCCAGCTCCCCCAGGGACGAGTCCGTCACCTCTAGAATATCATCCATCCATCTTGCCCTTGGTCGGCCCCTCTTCCTTTTGCCTTCCACTCTCCCTAGCATCAGCATCTTCTCCAGGGTGTCCTGTCTTCTCATTATGTGGCCAAAGTATTTCAGTTTTGCCTTTAATATCATTCCCTCAAGTGAGCAGTCTGGCTTGATTTCCTGGAGGATGGACTGGTTTGATCTTCTTGCAGTCCAAGGCACTCAGAATTTTCCTCCAACACCACAGTTCAAAAGCATCAATCTTCCTTCTCTCAGCCTTCCTTATGGTCCAGCTCTCGCAGCCATATGTTACTACAGGGAACACCATTGCTTTAACTATGTGGGCCTTTGTTGTCAGTGTGATGTCTCTGCTCTTAACTATTTTATCGAGATTTGTCATTGCTCTTCTCCCAAGGATTAAGCGTCTTCTGATTTCCTGACTGCAGTCAGCATCTGCAGTAATCTTTGCACCTAGGAATACAAAGTCTTTCACTGCTTCTACATTTTCTCCCTCTATTTGCCAGTTATCAATCAAGCTGGTTGCCATAATCTTGGTTTTTTTGAGGTTTAGCTGCAAACCAGCTTTTGCACTTTCTTCTTTCACCTTCATCATAAGGCTCCTCAGTTCCTCTTCACTTTCAGCCATCAAAGTGGTATCATCTGCATATCTGAGATTGTTAATGTTTCTTCCAGAGATTTTAACTCCAGCCTTGGATTCCTCAAGGCCAGCTTGTCGCATGATGTGTTCTGCATACAAGTTGAATAGGTAGGGTGAGAGTATACAGCCCTGCCATACTCCTTTCCCAATCTTAAACCAGTCCGTTGTTCCATGGTCTGTTCTTACTGTTGCTACTTGGTCGTTATACAGATTCTTCAGGAGGCATACAAGATGACTTGGTATCCCCATACCACTAAGAACTTGCCACAATTTGTTATGGTCCACACAGTCAAAGGCTTTAGAATAGTCAATAAAACAGAAATAGATGTTTTTCTGAAACTCCCTGGCTTTTTCCATTATCCAGCGGATATTGGCAATTTGGTCTCTAGTTCCTCTGCCTTTTCTAAACCCAGCTTGTACATCTGGCAATTCTCGCTCCATGAACTGCTGAAGTCTACCTTGCAGGATCTTGAGCATTACCTTACTGGCATGTGAAATGAGTGCCACTGTTCGATAGTTTGAGCATTCTTTAGTGTTTCCCTTTTTTGGTATGGGGATATAAGTTGATTTTTTCCAGTCTGATGGCCATTCTTGTGTTTTCCAAATTTGCTGGCATATAGCATGCATTACCTTGACAGCATCATCTTGCAAGATTTTGAACAGTTCAGCTGGGATGCTGTCGTCTCCTACTGCCTTGTTATTAGCAATGCTTCTTAAGGCCCACTCAACCTCACTCTTCAGGATGTCTGGCTCTAGCTCACTGACCACACCGTCAAAGCTATCCCCGATATTGTTATCCTTCCTATACAGGTTTTCTGTATATTCTTGCCACCTTTTCTTGATCTCTTCTTCTTCTGTTAGGTCCTTGCCATCTTTGTTTTTGATCATACCCATTTTTGCCTGGAATTTACCTCCAATGTTTCTAATTTTCTGGAAGAGGTCTCTTGTCCTTCCTATTCTATTGTCTTCTTCCACTTCCGCGCATTGCTTGTTTAAAAATAATTCCTTATCTCTTCTGGCTAACCTCTGGAATTTTGCATTTAATTGGGCATATCTCCCCCTATCACTGTTGCCTTTTGCTTTCCTTCTTTCTTGGGCTACTTCTAGTGTCTCAGCAGACAGCCATTTTGCCTTCTTGGTTTTCTCTTTCTTTGGGATGTATTTTGTTGCCGCCTCCTGAACAATGCTGCCAACTTCTGTCCAGTTCTTCCGGGACCCTATCTACTAAGTCCAGTCCCTTAAATCTATTCTTCACCTCCACTGCATATTCCTTAGGAATATTAGTGAGCTCATATCTAGCTGATCTGTGGGTCTTCCCTAATCTCTTGAGTCTGATCCTAAATTGTGCAAGAAGAAGTTCGTGATCTGAACTACAGTCAGCTCCAGGCCTTGTTTTTACCGACTGTACAGATGTCCGCCACCTTTGGCTGCAAAGGATGTAATCAATCTGATTTCGGTGTTGTCCATCTGGTGAAGTCCATGTATAAAGCCGTCTCTTAGGTTGTTGGAAGAGAGTGTTTGTTATGCAGAGTGAATTGTCTTGGCAAAATTCTATCAGCCTGTGTCCTGCTTCGTTTTTTTCTCCCAGGCCATACTTACCTGTAATTCGAGGTGTCATTTGACTGCCCACCTTAGCATTCCAGTCTCCTCTGATGAAAATAACATCTCTTTTAGGCGTGTTGTCCAGTAGGTGCTGCAGATCCTCATAGAACTGCTCTACTTCAGCTTCTTCAGCATTTGTGGTTGGGGCGTATATTTGGATCACTGTGATGTTAGATGGCTTGCCCTGAATTCGAATTGAGATCATTCTGTCGTTTTTTGGGTTGTATCCAAGCACTGCTTTAGCCACTTTACTATTAATTATGAAGGCTACTCCATTTCTTCTGTGGTCCTCTTGTCCGCAGTAGTAGATCTGGTGGTCATTTGATGTGAAGTGACCCATTCCAGTCCATTTCAGTTCACTGACGCCCAGAATGTCTATCTTTAATCTTGACATCTCACCAATAACCACATCCAATTTGCCCTGGCTCATAGATCTTACATTCCAGGTTCCGATGGTGTGTTGATCCTTAGAACATCGGATTTGCCGTTCACCACCAGCACCGTCGGCCGCTAGCCGTCCTTTCGGCTTTGAGCTAGCTGCGTCATCACGTCTGGGGCTAGTTGAGCTCATCCTCTGTTCCTCCCCAGTAGCATTTTGACCATCTTCCTACCTGGGGGTCTCATCTTCCGATGGTATACCGACATATCTCTGGTTGTACTGATCCATTTAGTTTTCACGGCAAGAATACTGAGGTGGGTTGCCATTACCTTCCCCAGGGATCGCATTTAGTCTGACCTCTCTGTCATGACCTTCCCGTCTTGGGTGGCCCTTCACGGTTTAGCTCATGGCATCATTGAGGTGCTCAAGCTCCAGCACCACGACAAGGTAACGATCCTTTGCTGAAGTCTCCTACATAAAGATCTGCAATAATCTTGCAGATGGATGACTGCAAAATGAGATGTTAAAACTATATATTTAAAATAGAATACCTAAAACATCTAAACTAAAAAATGTAAGATGCATCTTCTTTGTTCCCTTAGTGAGTATCTGAGCAGGGCTGACCTTGGGCCCAGTATATTGTTGGTGGTGCTGCTGTACTACAGACATTTCTTACAACAGCTTTCCATGTTTTCTAACTGAGGATTATTGGTTTCACAGCATTCAAATCGAGCCTTAGGTTTTTCAGTTCATCTTCAATTTGCTTTGCCCTTATTTTCTTATGTACTGTTTGTCGGACCTTTTACTGTGTAGGCCCCTTTCTCCACTGTACTCTATAAGAAAGGCAATTCTGCATACATTTCCAAACCATCTTAATCTGCATTTTTGTATTTCATCCTCAATTGCAGGTTGTTCACTGCATCTCAGTCTGATGTTATCCATCTAGAAATGGTCATGTACAGGAGATTCCTAATATATTGTGGAGTCCTTGGTGCTCTCTGAGCTTTGTTGTTTTCTTGCAGATGTTTCATTGCCAGTGCAAACTGTTTGCACTGCAGATGTTGCCTAGTCTGGCAATGAAACGTCTGCAAGAAAACAACCAAGCTCCGAGAGCACCAAGGACTCCGCAGTTCAACCCTGAGCTACAAATATTCGCTTTGATTGATTCCTAATATACTCCAATAGGCATCACATTAGGCAAAACATCCAGTTTATTTAGCTCTGCTTTTAACAGTGTCCATATTTTAGGTTTCTATAGCAAGACTGGCAAGACTAATGCCCAGAAGATTCACTTCTTTGTTTTCATTGAAATGCTTCATTTCCTCCACAGGCACCACTTTAATGATCCAAAGATAGCAGTGGTCTGGCCAATGCTGCTATATACTTCTCTTTTTGATGCTGTTTTCTATTCTTCTACATGTGACTGAAGGTATTTGAACTGGTTAACCTGCTCTATTTGGACTCCATTGAGATAAACAGCAGACTGTGATCTTTGTTTTGTTGGCATTGATTTTCAGGCCATATGAGTTGGCACTATTTGTGATGACTTACAAGATGTCTGTGCCTCTGCACCACTGTCTGCAAATATGGCACTGTAATCTGTGAACAGGAGGTCAATTACGTAGTGGTTTTCATTGTACTATACGCCTTGCCTGCCATCAAAACATTGCTCTTTCTGGCATACACTGAACAGCGGAGGTAAGATCATACAGCTTTGCCTAGCACCAGTTCAAATTGGGAATTCCTCTGAAAGTTCATTTTGAATGTGCAGATAGTTGCTGGAATTGCTGTAAAGTTCGTGCTGTAGTCATACAATTTTTGCGGGCATTTGTTCACTTTTCAGTGCTTTCCATAAAGCTGGCCAGTATATACAGTACTGTCAAAGGCTGCTTAAAAATCAAGAAATACAATAGCTATCCATTTGCCACATTGAATTCTTTCTTCGATGAGTTGTCTGGCGATGAAAATCTCATCATAGCATCCTCAGTTCGGGCAGAAGCCAGCTTGCTTTACTCAAGTTGTCTGTTCCCACTGTTTCAGGAAACATAGCTGGACGATGCTCATGAAAACCTTTCCACTGATTGACAGAAGGCTTATGCCCTGGTAGCTTTTATATTAGAAAATGCATTTAGAAGAAACACATTGGATACAGAGTCACCATGCAGTAACATTCTTCTTAGGATAACAAACCTTGCTGACCTGATTTATTTGTTGATTACAGAATCAATATTGATTATAGAATCAGTTAAAGCTGCGTAGTCCATGGGTGAAACTCTGTATCTGAAAATTCTGTCATCCCAAGGTGAACATACAGGTATGACACTTTTCTGGTGGTGGCATGAGAGAGACAGGCAACTGCAGCCTTTTTGCTTTTACGTTTTTGCTTACCTATAACTCGCTTCAGCCTGCCACTCCACTTGCCCCCTCCCCAATTTTGGGGGCCTCCAATATAGCTGCAGATGCTACACGTCCCCTAAACTGGTCCTGGTCATCATTATTTCTCTACAGTGTTACAAATGCCTGGCAGTCTTGGGTATTTTTCAAGGATGTACTATCTTAGTATTGTTCAGTGAAATGGATGCCTGGGTTTCCTTCCTTCCACCTTATCTGGTCTTATCTGATGGTATTTATATGGGTATGAGAAGCCCCCTGCCATTTAAACTTTTCTGCCGGATCCCAGAGCAACATGATGGACAATTTTAAACTTGACATTTCTGCCCCTTGCCGCCCACTGCTGCTGGTAAATATCTAGACACTGAGAGGGGTCCTAACGTTGTAGAGACACCTCCAGATGGCACTTGTAAATCTTGGGATTTGGAGCCTGATTTAAAAGGGCTAATCCACATAAATAACAAACGGCCATTTCAATGGCATAAAAAAACAAAGGCAGAGAGAGAAAGAGAGAAAGAGAAAGAGAGAGAGAGAGAGAGAGAGAGAGAGAGAGATTGAAGAACACAACAATACAATGTGATAGCTAATAAAAGGAAAAAAGAAATTATCTGATATACTAAGTGTATCAGAAGCTCAGTAACTGTCAGAGGGAGTGTGTAAGTTACTTAGGTGGATCATGCTGATACTGTGAGTGGTATGTGTATATGCATTATAATCCTTACTCCTTCCAAAAACAGAAGCAAATTAAAGTGGTTACCTGAAAGCGAATTAAATAGGCTGAACTGAGATTGCATCAATTAATTAATTATCCAGGAACGAAAGAGCCAGATTTTGTAAATGCATCTATTTCTTCCTCCATAATCTACCATCAGAAAGAGAGTGGGGTTTTTTTGCATCTTCCCATGCTTTGTCACTATTTAATTCCAATTACAGCGATCTACACATGGCAAGCTTCAACTAGTGAATGCATCTAAACAGAGCATGATGAGCAAAGATAATGGGCCCCTGCTGAATAATTTTTGTTCAACCTTTTCAGGACTGCTGCTTCTGGTCTTCATGTTCCCCTTCTAACTTTCCTATCCACTAGAGCAGGGTAGGCAATCTCTGGCTCTCCAGGTTTTCCTCACCATTTGACATTTTGGATGGGGCTACTGGAAATTGTAGGTCAGCAACATCTGGAGAATCCCAGATTGCTTTTGCTTGTACTAGAAGTTCAAAATGGTTTCTGATGTGGCAGTTGCCAATACTTTAACCACAGTTTACTACAATTAACCATCTGAGTGATGAAAAATTGCAAGCAATGGAGGCTTTTCAGCATTTTCTTCCTCAAGCATGAATGGAATCAAGCCCACACTTGGCATCCCTTCAAGGTGACACCACAGTTTTAGTTAGCTTCTGTTAAAACCTCTCAGTTTTTTCCAAAATTCTTTCCTTCCTGTTATACATATACTTCCTGTCCCTTCCCTCATCTGGAGAGGTTTCATTTTTTACAAATCCTAATGAATATTTCACTGAAAAAGACAGGCTGCGTTCAAACAATGTGTCTAACTTGATTATTAAATTAACCTGTTTTCTGAATTCATGTGATATATTAAACCATGACTTAACCACAAAGGCTTGGATTACACAGCACATTATGCCACAAAAAGCTTTTTTTTTGAGGGGGTGCCTTTAAGTCATTGTTTATTTATTTATTAAATAAATTTATATAGCTGTCCAACTTACACATGGTGACTCTAGGCGGTTTACAAGATTAAAACCCAAATAAAACCCCCCAATAAACCCTCACCCCCCCACAGCAGCAATGAGCACGCTCAAACTAACCACTTGGCTCCAAATCAATCCCCAGGCCCACTGACAAAACCATATCTTCAGGGCCTTTCGGAAAAGGAACAAGGTGGGGGCTAATCTTATCTCTGGGGGAATGATGTTCTATAGGGACCCACCACAGAGAAGGCCCTTTTTCTTGGTCCTACTAGATGCACTTCCTCATTGATGGGACCTACAACATACCTTGCCTGCCTGCTCTGGTGGGCTGGTTAGATGTGACTGGGGTGAGGAGGTCCTTCAAATAACCTGGCCCCAAGCTATGTAGGGCTTTAAAGATAGTCCCATTGTTAACTTCTGGTGACTGTCTGGACTAGTCCGTGCAGTTTTCTTGGCAAGATTTTTCAGAAGTGGTTTGCCATTGACTCCTTCATAGGGCTGAGAGAGAGTGATTAGCCCAAGGTCACCCAGTTGGCTTCATGCTTAAGGCAGGACTCACAGTTTCTCAGTTTGCAGCCCAGTGTCTTAATCACTACACCAAACTGGCTGTCATAAAGCTTAACTAAGATTAATACTAACCAAGCTTAGCATATTGTATGAATGCATTGGTTAGAACTTCATCTGTTCTGGTTAAGGATGGTGTGTGAACACAGCTTTATGGAGGTTCCCTAGCTATCAGGATGCTATGTCCTGACCATTAGCATTTATTGAGGGTCTAAGGATCCTAAGAAACATTCAGCCAGCAGACTTAACAGTCAGTATATAGCTAAGCAGAGGGTACTTCAGAGCCAAATGACTGCAGAGCTATCCACTTATATGGCTGATTTCTACAGGCAAGGTTTGCAAAGATGACAAATTGAACCTGTTTTTACGCTTTTTCCTCCCCCAGCAAATTAAAAAATTAACTAGCTGTAATTTTCTAAGTGCCCAAATAGCTTAACTCAACAGGATCAGATGCAAACACCTGGAAGGAAAAAGCAGATGTTGCCAAGTTGGGTAATTTGGTTTCATCAAACTGCACAGCTATCATCTGCCAGTGTGACTGTCTGTTTGTATCACCCACCAAGGGTGACTTGCCTGTGGAGGATTTCACATCTGGCTCCATTTGTCATACTATACAGCTGAACAAATGCCAGACAGATGGAAAACTCTGCCTGGATAAACCATCTTGGGGCGGGGACTCACTTTGCTAGTGGCAGCTTAAAAGCTGTCTAAAGATACAATCCTTATTCAATCCTTATACTCTTGAGATTTTATCCTTATAATTTGGTCTTTCTTTAATTCAAATTCTCCTGATATTTGATTCCTTTAGGATATGTTATCATTCATTTTGTAGAATAGGGAGAATATATTCAGAAGATGTATATAAGCAACATGCCTGAATCATGGGTGCAAGTAGAGCTAGACGTATCAGTCCTTTAACTTATATAATAAGCCACCTAACTGCTGCAAAAATCAGCAAAGAGAAGTTAGTACACTTTACTAATCCAGAAGGGGTTATATTTAGCCCAAACAGCTTGGGATTAAACTAAGTTCCACATCTTCTGCAAACTACTTATTGGGAAGTTAGTTGAGTCTCCTTAACCCTGAGATTGGGAGAGATGCAGACACGATCTGGGAAAATGGGGCTCCTTTAGAAACTCCTACCTGTGTCTCCTCTGTAGTTTTCACAACCTGTGGCCACACTGCAAGGAGGGAGAAAATGAAAGCAAAAGAGATGGTGTTGGGTAGCTGAGTTTGTCCACAGTAGCCCCAACCCCAATCATACCACTACAGATTTTCCCTATTTTTTACCTCTGGAAGGGGGAAAAAAAGAGACTAACAACCTCCTAACCTCCTTTGCAGCAGTTGGGAGAATTGAGGGGGAAAAAAAACAACCTGCACCAAAATA
Organism: Candoia aspera; assembly: GCF_035149785.1. Lineage (NCBI taxonomy): Eukaryota > Metazoa > Chordata > Lepidosauria > Squamata > Candoiidae > Candoia > Candoia aspera. The sequence continues at coordinate 50,986,581 of NC_086158.1, forward strand.
GACTCAGACTTCCTATGTTTATAGAGACACCCAAATGTGAATTTGCTGACTGGGGGAAAGGATGGCTGATTCACACAAACAACCAAAAAGGTTTTTAGGAGCAGACTTAAGATGCCAACGTGTTGATAAAAGACAAACAAGCAAAAGGTGAAGAGATGAATCTGTGGCAGAGATATTACTAGTGGTGGTTGACTTGAATCATTAGGCCTTGGTCTTTTGCAAGATGGGTTCCTAAACCACTGGACACCAGAAGTAAAAAGCTTTAAAAAACAATCTCTTGCATACATAAAGGTTTCTCAAAGGTTTGAGAATCTGAACTGTTTAATTTGTGAAACTGAGCTAACACAATCATTACAAATAGATTTCAAGGAAATATTAATATTTTAATGTACTTAGTGTATTGATCTTTATAGGAAAAAGACTGTCACTGTTGCCTAGTTAGATGTCATTCCTTTTTGCTTTTCCTTTTACACACCTTCAATCTGAAATCAGTGAGCAACAAAAGAATAATTATGGCCACACTTATTTATACCTATAGTTCAGTCTAATTACTCCTTGTTTGCAGCAGGGTAATTGAGACAGAAGATCTGAATCTTTCCATAGCATGGGAAATTAATTCTTGGTTGTTTCACTGTAACTGATGTTTCCCAAAGAAGGTGTCAGACTTTCAAGATGTACCAGACTAGGAAACCAGAGTTTTGAATGCTATTTTTACTATAAGGTAGCAGGATCTTGCAAGTCTGAGTGCGCTTCCCCCTCCCTCTGTTTATCTTCATGAGAACCAGGGAGGGTCACGTCTGAGACACTTCCTCAAATTACAGTTCTGACTCGGGCTCAAATTTCTTTTATCTGATTGTTGTCTTGGTTGTGGCTCTTGCTCCTGTTCCTCAAGGTCATTCCTACTGCCCATTACAGAAGGGATCGCTTTTCTCATGTGAGTTTGTGTACCAAATTCCAGATTAGAATATAGGGATCTAGAGTTTCATTTCTTTTACAGAAGCAAAGCAGCTTGTCACATACAGCTGGACCTTAACAGGCCTGTACAACAAGCCTCTCAGCATGTATTTACTGATAAGCAGGTAAGCTAAGTTAATGGGCAGTTAAAAGGGCACATTTTATTTTATTTCAGGACACTTACTTATACAGCTTATAAATTCTTTACCAATCAATCCCCAAATACAGCATTGTACAAATGAAGCCCTTCATTAGGGTATTTTTTAAAAAGATTTTACTTTTAACCATCCACTATTGCCAATTATAAATGGGGCACAGTTATATTTGCCAGCTGATAACATGATTTCTCATTGTAAATTCCTTGCTATGCTTAAATGCCACACAGATTCCAGCAGTGTCATAGTCGTTCTTGTCTGTCAAGTACCTTGTTCAGTAAGATAATGTTTCACATGCTCAAGGATCAAACTCTGCTGCTGCTGCCTGCCTTTACCATTCTGCTATCCATTCCTATTAAAAACTTAGTTTGTTTTCTTGATGGCATTTATTGCTAGTTTATGACTCTGCTTTAGGCTGTGTCTGGAATTGGGTTTAATGAAAGTACTGTCTATACACAGTGTGATTTCTTCCATCCCACAGCAATCCTGACATTAGAAATCCTATCGAAAGTATAGATATGTGGAGTTTTAGAAAGTGATTCTCTAAGTTATTTTTTAGATAGTGCATCATATGAATGAATGTACTTATACATGGATCAGCATATAGAGTTTGACAAAGAAGCCTGCATTATTAGAATTAGTCTCAGCTCATGTGATGGAAACATAAAACTGCCTGTTTAATGCTTTTTGCTGGATGACATCAAGACAGATCCTCAGGAATGCTTGATTGCTGTAATACACTCAAAATATTTCTTGTTTGATTCCCCAACTCATTTGTAAGTCAGTAGAAGGTTCCACAAATGCATATATAAAATATGTCAGTAACAGTTTATGTTGGTTACTTCTCATACAAATTGCAACATCCTGGAATAGTTGTAATAGTATAACCTTCCCCAGACTGAGCACCCTTCTACTAGTTGTCTGAACTTCAGAATTCTCAGCAATTTCTCTGCTACTTGGAATTCTTGGTGTTGAAGCCCCCACATTTGGAGGGTATACAGGTTCAGGAAGGCTGTGATCATCCTCACCACCACCACCACAACAAATAAATGTTACAAAACTTATTGCACAGTGAAGTGCAGCCCCAGGCCTTAATTTTATTTACACAAAGACCTCAAGGGCCATATCAGCCCTGTAAAAGCATCTGAAGAAAATAAAGATACTTGGAAACATGGACAGGAAAATAAAAAATATAGAATGGGATACCAGAGAACACCCCATGGACAGGGCTGGCTCTAGATATTTTGGCATTCTAGGCAAAGTCATATTCTGGTGGCCATAATAGTTTGGCTCATCTTCCAATGTTAGGAATTTCAAAAAGGCACCCTCTTGTTTCTTTTTTCTTCAAGTTTTTTTTAGCTTTACACTTATTTGGACATTTTCACTCTATTGTGAATCACAGTACATATTTTTAATTACATCAGCACCCATTGTTGTCATATGGCAACAATTCCGCAAAATTATATTTAACCCTAGAGCAGGTGTGCTGGCACATGGAGTGCTCCATTACCACTTTTATGGGTATAACTTCAGTAAGCTGATAGTCACATGACTAACTCGCTCAGTACCTTCCTATCAGACCTTTGTCTTGCTCTGGCAATATTAGCAGCTTTCTGAGGTCTACAGCTGTAATAATAATTTCTTTTTTGTGATTTGCAATGTCTGGTTCTGTGCTGTTCACTACCACTCAACCGACTTTGTGGGTAAGAGTTTTTGAAAAGCATAGGAAGAAAAAGTTCTAAAGTAACAAGGAAATATTATCAGATATTACACTCATATTGTGTATTTCAGAAGTCTTTTCAATTTTGGAACCCCTTAAAAGTTGGGATTCTAGGCAACTGCCTAGGTGGCCTAGGTCTAGAACTGGCCATGCCATGGGGCTAAGATGGGTGGCATGGAACAATTTTATCAGCTTGCCCTCTAGTAACCAGATGGTCTGTGATCAGCTGTTTCCTCAAAACACCATATGTCCCCACCAGTCAAAAAACAAGTTGTCTAACCCAGACTTAGAAAAAAGAAAAAAAGAATGCTTTCACCCATGTTTAGCTAAGTGTTATGTACAAACTGGAACCTTTGCCTTTTTAAAATCTGGTAAGATAGAATCATGAGCTCAGTTTAATAAAGAGAACTATTATTATTATTATTATTATTACTACTACTACTACTCCTTCAAGCCAGTGTCGACTCCTGGCAACTGTCTGGACATGACCCTGGAAGATTTTGGAAGTGGTTTGCCATTGCCTCCTTCCTAGGACTGAGAGAGCGAGCTTGGGCCAAGGTCACCCAGCTGGCTTTGTGCTAAGGTGGGACTAGAACTCATAGTCTCCTAGTTTCTAGCCTGATGCCTTAACCACTACCCCAAGCTGGCTCTCATTATTATTATTACTACTATTAATAAATTACGGTTCAATACTGCATCCCTATGTTAAAACCTCAAGGAATATACAAATTGTGTCAAAGTCAACAGAAAAATTTAAAATACAAGCACATTTTAAAAATTTACATATGCACAAAAGATGAGGGGAAGGAAGGATATATTATATATAACATATTCCATATAACATTCCCATATAGGAAGGTGTCAGTGAAGAGAAAGATATTAACAGACACCTAAAGAAATAATGATAGATAGCCGATTAACAGTACGTAGGTGCTACCCTAAGGAAAGCCATTTGTGAGGAATGATAAGTTGGCAGGTATTAACAAGCTCTAAGATAAAGGATGATAAAAATAAAATTGTAGAAGACAGCGCAAAAGCCCTCCACTTTAATGAGAGCAATGAGTTGGGGAAGGTCTACGTATTTTTCATTTCCAGGACGTTCATGGTGCTCTTTTCTGATAAAAAGTAAAGGAATCTTTCACTAGGATTCTAAGTTTCTACTTCTGCTTGGGTCTGCAGTTTCGGTCACAGGGGTTGGAAATGGAACTCTGTCATGACCTCGTTGCAAGGCACAAAGAGCCTCACAACGTAGATCATGATCATTAGGGAATAGAGGAAGAAGATAATTAAACCAGGGATTAAAACAAGCACCCAAAGCACCCACACCCATGGACCCATAGACAGCTGAAAAGAAGGACATTGGACGAGCAGAGATAAGCTGCACCTGGTGCCCTGGAGGACACACCCGAATCGAGGGGACAAAGGAAGACACCGGGAAAACGCCCATGCAGCCATCAAGGATCCCATCAAGAGGGATTGGGACAATGAAGGGTGGAGGAGCCCGGGGCCCGACAAAAGGGTATAAAAGGGGCACCTCCACACCACACCCCCGTTCCCATTTTTCGTTCTGTCAGCCATCATTCCAATAAACCAGAAATCCTTAATACCCATTAAGTGAGTCTGTGTCTTATTGCGAAGCGAGACTGACCCTGACAAACTCTTCAAACTTTAAAATATCATTAAATTGTAGCTACTTGTGGGGGAAATCTCCGGGCCACTTTAGTCTGTTGGTAGGAATGGTAAATGACAGGAAAAGTAACATAGGTCTGGGGGGGGGGATGACAACCTACTCTATTTGCTGTCTTAACAAATAAGTCTTGGCTTATCTCTAGTTTAGGCAGATTTCCATATCTATGTGTAATATAAGAATAACACTGAATCTGATTTTGGATGACATTGTATACATTACACAAACAATGATTATTACATCCATAAATGGTTTCAACAGCAAGTTGAAGAAAGGAATAATGTGAGAGTAGATTGTTGTCCCCCACCCCCACCCCCAGGAATGATACATTTCAAGGAAGTCACTGGTTTGTTGTGAAATACCCAATCTGTTTTCATTGTGTAAATACATTTTAAAACTATACTGTTTAAATGTGTAATTTGGTGCTATCCATTAGGCTGTGTCTATCAGACATTTGAAGTGAACAATTGCCATTCCAGTCTGCCAGCAAATTAATGCAGCTCAAGCTGGTAATTGGAATATAGCGCGACACTGTAACTGTGAAAGATCATGAAAAGTGGCTCTTGTCTTGGTAAACGATTAGTACATTTGTTCCATATATCTTCTAAAGTGGATGCCATAATTTTTTATGAAGCATGTATGCGTATGTGTGTATGATTTGTTCACATAACTTTCTCTCGTGAAGCTAAATGTACAATTTATGCTAAATCTCATGTCCTAATTTTTCAAGTTTGGAAGAAGTGAAGGAGAAAAAAAAGTTTTAGTTTAAACCTACAAAACCCATTCTTCAAGGGAATTGTGTCATTCAGAAAATAATTGGGAAATGGTTATTAACAACTATATCAAAAGTAATGACTGAATTAAGCTAAGATGGTATTTTAAAAAGTTATCTCTAAATGTATTAGGAATAAATGGTTCTCTCTTTTCTGTATACCTCTATATGGATTCTTTCCTCTTGCATATTAAGGTAGATCTTTCTAGCTCCTCTCCTTGTTAGCCAGATGAAACTGGAACACAAATTATGAAATACATAGGAAGTAAAATCAAATTAACTGTTTCATTTATATTTAATTAAATCAAATTTATTTTTCTCTTGCTAGCACCTTGAAAGTTAAACACATAAAGTTTGCCATGGAATGAATGCATTGGCTGTGACTAATTTTTCTAGCAACATTACTCTGACAGGAATAATTTTTTAAAATCTAACCATTAAATAATCACTTATTTACATTTTGGGATACATTTTGGACAGAGGTGATGAACGCTTCCCTAATAACTTTTCATTTATGATCCATATAGTTCAAAGGCAGGACCTAGTTATTAAGCATATTGCTTGATCCCTTTCCTGTGCTATGGAGGGTTCCCTGCCCCCATCAGATTATGCCTGGCACATGCATTGCAGTGCGTGATTCAACATGCCATCAGATGTCTTTATTTTTCAGGACTTCTGAATCAAGCCTTTATTTTGGGTAATTATCTAAAAACAGTTCATCATCATGTGACTTTGTGCTGAATTCACATGAACAAAATGTACATAAAGATGAAGTATGCTCTGTATAGATGTGAAGCTATATATCTCCATTCCTTATCTAAAAATCACGTTTCTCCATGTTTTAAAGTATTTCTTAATACCATTTCCTTAGCCAACCAGGGTCAGAGAATAACTTGTTAAACCATTTGACCCTAAGGCAGAGACGTACTTTGTTATTTATCTTTATGCCATTTATTTCTATGTCATTTCTGAGAGCTCTAGGCAGCATCCACTCACTTTATTCCAACAACAACCAACTTGTGAGTTAAGTTGGGCTGTGAGATAGAATAGTTGGCCAGAGGTCAACCATTTAACTTTGGAGTGGAGATTTAAACCTGGGTCTCTCCAGCCCAGACCAACACCAACATTACAGGTAGTCCTTGCTTAATAACCGTTCATTTAGTAACCATCCTGAGTTACGATGGTGCTGAAAAAAATGACTTAACTGTCCCTTGCACTTACAACTATCGCAGCATCCCTGCGGTCACGTGATTGTGATTCGGGTGCTTGGCAACTGTTGCACATTTATGATGGTTGCAGTGTCCCGTGGTCACGTGATCACCATTTTTGACCTTCCCAGCTGGCTTCCAATAAGCAAAATCGTAGGGAACTACATGATTTGCTTAACAACCATGTGGTTTGCTTAACAACTGTGGCAAAAATGGTCGTAAAATCAGGTCCAGATTCACTTAAGAACCTCATCGCTTAATGACCTAAATTCTGGTCCTGGTTGTTAAGTGAGGACTACCTGTACACTGCAATAATAATAATAATTCATTGTTATGTGAGAGAGAAGCCAGACCACAAGTCCTCTTCATCACATAGCAATAAACAATTTCACCTCACATACAATTTGTTTTGATCAATTAGAATCTACAAATCACTTAAATAACTCAATCTTAAACATATTTTAATGGAATTAACAGGTTGAATTTCTGTAACTTAAATTCTTTGTTGTTTTCATATTTAGAAGCTTAAAATACTAATCTATTATAAACAGTTTAAGATTCATTTGAAGATGGCCTGGCGTTCTTGATACTGACTTGGCCACCCACCAATTTGATTAAACTAGGATATTATTTCCCAGTGGAAAAAGGGAATTGTTCACTTGAAAAATATCATGAGCAGTGGAATATTGAGAATCAATCAATCATAACGTGCAGACACAAAACAAAGATTCTGGAATAATTACAGACTATAGGATTCAGGAAGACAAGTTTTAACCATTCCTCAGAAGTTAGCAGCAAGTCCGTCCTGAGTCTGAAACAAAGGGGAAATATATTACGATAACACATTTGACTATTTGCTGCATATATCACTTTAACTATACAATGTTATGAGGTCTTGGTTCACTCACATCCTGAGCACCTTTATAAATTAATATCCTTTCTTTTACAAGGGCACAAGTCATAATTTGCCTAACGTTCTCTCTGAAGTCTATATGTGAACTTGTGTTTGAGGGTCACCAAGTCTGGCAGCACATGTAGAGCAGCAGCATTCCAGAATGGGACAATGGGGTTGCAGTACCACCAAAACATTGTTAAGTTAAGGAAGGCTGGCTCATGGAATGCAACGTATGCAAAACCTTCCCCCACAATATTTTCAGTATTTTGTGCTAAAGTGTCCTGGTGAACTCTCCAACTTAAGAAAACAGTCTTGAAAGGTAGATGCACAAGAAGAAAGCAAAAGCAGCCAGGGTAGATAGATTAGGTGATAAAAAAGGAATTCTCACTCCATGACAATTTTCTCCAAGCTGTTGTCTTCCCTCAGATATGTTGGACTGTAATACCCATTTGTCCCAGGTGGATGATGGAATTTGTAGACAACATATGTTGCCATTTGGTAGATTGGTTGTATTAAGCTGTATTAGTGAGGTATATATCAAACTACAGTAGATGCTTTTAAATTATAGTTAGCACACAATATATTTTGTAAACCCGCTGCAAAATTAAAGATGAATAGCTCATTAAGCTATAGGTCTGGAGTGGAGACAGAAGCTCAATTACCTGTTTATCTTTGTAAATCAGGAATGAATCTAGTTAACCCAACAGCATGTATTGGAACTAGTGTCTCACAAAGAGCATCATTAGCATTTCTGGCAGTAACTAAAGATCCTTCACTTTCTTGGATTTCACTCCTGTATTTAAATTTTACTAGTATCAACTTCACCTGGGAGTTTCAATCATTCAGAGCAAAACAGAGAAGTAGGATTTAACAATTTAAGAACTGGTTGCAGTACCATTTTACAAATGTCTAAGAAATAAGTCTCATTAAGGATTCCCATACTACACTAAGCCTAACCATTGTTTGTTATAATGGTCTGAGACACAGTCATTCTGAGCCATAAGTTATATTTTACAAACCGCAGTAACCACAATATTTGCAACACACTAAGCTGAACCCACACAAAGTATATTAAAGCAGTATATGGATCCAGCCACAGAGTTCAGTGGAGCCTGTTTCTGAATAAGGATCACAGGACTGAAGCCTTAAAAGGAGATGGTGCCAAGGATACTTACATGACATGTTCTGGGCCATGTTTATATTTTTAAAAGCAATATATATATATATATATATACACACACACACACACACACACACACACACACACAAATAAAACTGGTATGCCCCCAACTCTCAGTGACCCTGGGTGACTTGCATCAAGCAAAGAACTTATAATAAAATCAATAAAAGATAAAGATAAAATCAAAATATTTTTGCAGAGAATTGTTACTGGGCTTAAAAATATATTTACTGTACCTAAATTCTGAAGTTTGCTTCTTGTTAAAGGGCTTAAACTAACTGCTCTGTCTGCTCAATTTGCATATTTATAATATTATGTAAGATTCTATTACCAACAACAGTCAAACATGCTTTCTTGAAAAGAAAACTACATTGTGGAACTTCACATTGTTTGAAAAGTAGGAATAAAATAATTGCAGAAAATTATCATAGGCTTCTAAATTAATGCAGAACCCTGAAAGTCTCCTAGAAACAGCAAGTCACATATAAATACTTGAGTTCTGCTACACAGCTTCTGAGAGACATGTTGTCATGCAAGTCTCTCCAGTGGAAACTAATGTAGACCAGTGTTTCTCATGCTTGGCAACTTTAAGCCTGCTGGGGAATTCTGGGAGTTGAAGTCCACACATCTTAAAGCTTGAGAAATACTGAGGTAGGCAGAAGACATATGCACACAGTGAAATCCTCATTACAATTAATATGACTGCTTGCTGGATATTAGTTTGCAGCAGAATTCATAGTCTATTCCAGACAATTTTTTTTAAAGTCAATTTTACCCTGGATGTTGTTTAATGAATCTGAAACTTGGCTTAATACAAAATTATATGGCATCCTTGGTGTTCTCTGAGCTTGGTTGTTTTCTTGCAGACGGTCCATTACCCGACTAGGTAACATCTTCAGTGCTAGAAGATGTTACCTAGTTGGATAACAAAACATCTGCAAAAGAACAACCAAGTTCAGAGAATACCAAGGACTCCATAGTTCAACCCTGAGCTACATATATTTTCTTCTGTTGGTACAAAATTATATATTAAAAACAAAAACAAAAACAACCACACACACATTTTGCCATAGACCTTTATTGACAACTTGCTTTGCCCTGATTTTGTTCAAAAAAGTTTCAAGCTGAACAAATATAATAATAGCATACAGAGGAGTGCTGTAGTAACACTGCACAAATTGCCTGGAGAGAAATAACATTATAGTAATGGTATGTTATAGCTTGCAAACTTCAATTGTAAGGGAGTTTTGCATAACTAACAGCTGATGTGAAACCCCAGGGAACCACTGCATAGAGCTTTATTTAGGGATCACATCTGTTCATTTGCCACAGTGGATCCCTTGGGCCCATATATGCAGGTATAGTATCAGTCAAAAGAGCAGATGGGGGCAATCACAAAGCCATTTCAAGTTCCAACCCCTGTCAACTGAAGGGGTACTGTCAAAGCCAATTATATTCAGATGTATGCAATCTGACCCCAAAGGCCCTTTTAAAATCAGAAAAGGGAAGCAAAAGAGAAAGAAAGAAATCACTTTTAGAAGGTGATTTGGGCTAGACAAGCAGTACAAAGGCTAATGATGCTTTTAAATTTCCCTGCTCCAAAGAGAATAGGTTCCCATTGTATGAAATACCTAATAATCATTCTGAAATGTCACACAGTGAAGTCTGGAATTTTGCAAACTTGTTCTGCTTAACATATTTACCTGCTATCAATCTCCATGTGCTCTTAACTGGCAGGGAAGGGCTCATAGCCTAGGAATGGATCATTTCCTTTTCATGCAGAAGATCACAGGCTCAGCCCTTGGCATCTCCAATGATATCAAGCCGATGAAGAGAAAGATGGTTGATCAAAATCCTAGTAGCTCAGGTTATTGCTGGATGGACAATACAATACAAATAGTCTAACCAGATATATATCAGCTCCCAATATTCCCAAATTCTTCCCAGATTGACATTACTACAATTTTAAAAACAGATTGTTCTACCATATCCATTACATATTTTACAGCTGAAATTGCATTGGAAGTAATCTAGTTTAATCTCATGCTGAGATGGTTTCTCAATTTTGCTTAATTACCTCTCACAAAGGAGCTGTGCCTCCATGTAGAATTTTTCTATCTCTCTGCTCCTTAACTCACAACCCCATCTGATGGCAAGTCATTTTATCAAAGTTGTGATCTAAGGTCAAAAGTGGTGGAAACTGATTGTGCTAAGTATTATCTTCTGGGATCAGATTCAGCAAGTTGTTCATTCTGTTCTTCCTCTGGTGGGAAGCCTCCCTTAATCTTTTTATTGCCTGACTAAATACACCCAGCTCTTTAACTATTTCTCAGAAGTTTGTACTGTATTTCTAGCTAATTTTGCCTGTTTAAACTGAATCCATGAATGATAAATGTAAGTCTGTGAATCAGCTACCAACACTGTGATGTAAGTAAGTATTCAGTGGGTTTGTAACTTCCTTCATCTACATATGGCATTACAAAGGGCTAATCTGAATTAGTTTGGCCAAGTGAAGGATTCAGATGGCTGAATATTCTTTCGTATGAACATATACCTTGTGCCTAGGAAATAGGTCAGAGTAAGGTCTTGAAAGAGCACTTTGCTTTGATCAGGTCTTTGATGAAATGCCTCTTTGATGCAGCTTCACAAAAACAATGTCCTATTTTAGGTGCCATGCTGGAGCTGTTGCACCACATTGAATTGGTCTCCTTACTAGCATGTTTTCAACTGAAGGCACTGAAGTGAATTACTTGCTTTTCTGCATTAAGACATCATTTCAGAGTAGATCACTCCAGTACTGTACCTGAAGTAGCTCTACAAAGCAAAGGAGGACTTTTTGCATAGTTCTAATCGTTAAACGGTTAGCCCTTTCCCTGAAAGGCCAGCTTTCTATGAGCAGGGAATATTTATATAGAAGAGACGGATTCATATCAAATACCTCTCTCTCTCTCCCCCCCTTGTTTAAAACTCCATTCAAATCAGATAACAAATATAATTAAAACAAGATTAAAATACAATACTAATTTAAAACCAGAATTAAAATTACAATATATAAATTTAAAACATTTGCAGCTGCATTTGGTGGGCATGAGAAAGAGTCTAAGAGGAGTTTAAAAATTGGTCTGAAGTTTGGGTCACTTGCTTTGACCTTGAGTTTCTTAGCCATATGTTCCTCTCAACCTGGTATCCAGTGACTCCAATTTACCATTACTAATAGGATAATATGAGATTGCTGAGTAAACATGATGCTATCCTGATAATAATCACTTGTCTGATTGCTATCTGGAAGACAGAGTCTGAAAAACAGTGCTTGTGGCATAAACATAACTAGGAAAGCCACTTCCTCCCCTACTGTGTCGTTCTGTAGACATTTGCTGGTTTTGTGTTGAGTATTTTATTGGATGTTTTATAGCTCCAACACTGTGGCATATGTCCACAGCTCAGAGGTGTGAACTGTTATATGTGTCACAACTCTTTCCTTGACTTGGCCTGAAAGATGGACAAAGAGTTCCTAAAGAAGTAAGATGAGCTGCCTGTAGCAAGAACAGACATGTTTCAGGAGCATTCTGGCTGTCTCCCAACAGTAAGACACTCTCTGTAATGAGGCTATTCTCCTACTCCAAATAATGTGTGGGCTGAATATCTCATTATGGAAGACTTGCGGGAATCCTGCACAAATGGTAAATTGCAGATGGGACAGGCATTGATGGATCATCAGGATAATCCCTTATTAGCAACAAGCTTAGTGGGGTTGCTGGTAGAACAGCAACACCTCTGAACTTTGGGGCATTCAGCCAAGGATAATTAACTACACTGCCCAAATTTAGTGTACTGTGTAACAATTTACTTCCTCTAAACTAAAGAAATGGAGGTCAACCCTGCCCCAAATTGTTTTCCCTCAACATGCTATTAAATCTCTGCATCATTTCCTGGGGATAATTAAGCAATTGCAGTCTATCCAGGAATGATCTCAAAAATTCCATTAGCAAGCTAAGGTAGCATGTGCCCCTTGCAGTAAATCAATGTAAATGGTATTAGCCTATAATGCTGCCATAACTGTGCATAGTGTGCAACAGAACAATGGCCAGACATGCTGAAAACTTTAATTTCTCTAAATAACCCAGCTTTTCTCATATTACATTTTGTTAACCCTGATTTGGGGTTTGTGATGAGTTTGGCAAGGATTCTATGCCCAGCTGCTTTAATAACAAGCAAGTGGAGTTTGTCTTTATCTGGAATAAGCAGAGTTTGGTTGTTTTATATATCTCTGATTATACATCCTGAATGTAGAAACTAACTAGAGATGCTGCTTGCTAAATGAAGATGGGGAAATATAGAGGAATATAGAAAGTCATTATCATTATCATTGTTATTTATTTTATTTTTGTACTGCTTTTCCATCCAGAGGAACTCAGAATGTTACACAGAAAAAGAACAATAGAAAAACCAACATTCAAGCAATCTGCCAAAAGTAACAAAAGAAAAACTGTCAAAAGAAATAAGCAGAAAAACAAAACCACAACTAGAACTGAAAGGAGAGTAGAGTAGAAATGTTTTTATAAATATGAACAGATAAAAAAAAGCTTTTCCCAAGATGTTCCAGGAACTAAACAGATGTGGCGATCTTGTGGCAGCACAATTATTTGGGGAAGGAGGAGAAGACCCCAATGGGTAGGTTGATAATGAAAAGTGAGTAGGCCTTATTATGCACAAGAGTGGTGTTTGGATTTCTGGTTTTGGCCCTGGGTGTAGGAAAAAGTAGAGAGATTCTTTCCTTTTTTAAGTTTGATAAGGCTCTTTTAAGATATATCTTGGACTTTCTTGCTTCAAAGTGGTCATTTTTTATGCTTGCTTTCTTTTCTCTAGCTTCTTCCCTTCAAAGCCCCAAGTGATAAGTGCATGGAGGATGAAGGCTGAGTAACTCCCTTCTTCCACCCACTAGGAACATTGGGTTGATCTCTCTTTTTAGATTACCCACTCTGCAAAACAAGTTGTCCCTTCCTGAGATGAGCAGCTTTGTACACACTCACTCACACACACACACCCTCCACAACAGTTGCCTTCTCTATCTTTCCTAGGAGGCCTTTTGTAACTGTGAAAAAAAAAAGAATGACTTTAAAAGGTTGTGTTTATCATATAAGACAAAACAACACAGTGGCAGAAGGTTGAAATGCCTCCTGGCAAACTTTGTCATCAAAGCTTGAGGGAGCTCAGCTTACACATAATGCTTCCTAACTCACTAAGAAATTCGCTTTTCACAAGGAAATTGTTTCTTTGAATTTAGCTTTACCAGAACACATGGAACAAGACTGCCCCAAACTTTCCAAATATACCTTGCATATTTTACAGAAGGAGAAAAATATTTTAATGTGGAAACAATATAAGATTATGAATGTAGAATACTGTATGGGTCAGTATTAAAATACACTGTACTCTCCCATCTGATAATTCACTATTCTTTCACCTACTTAGACCCAGCATTCTGTTCAGAAAGTGGGTTATAAGATAGACAATAAAGTATGAACCTGTGGGAGTTTCTTTTCTGCACTAACACTTTTTTTAAATTTTTCCTTTCTTATCACCTTGAAGGCAAACTATTAAGGGTATTTGATGGTCCAATGTGATAGATAGATAGATAGATAGATAGATAGATAGATAGATAGATAGATAGATAGATAGATAATATGCCTGCAAATCTATTCTATTCAATCCATAATCCATACAACTATAATATCTGTGATATCAGATCAGGCAGTGAATATTGTTTCTGGGACTCAGACCGAAGATTTGATCCTGATTTGAGAAAAAAATTTCATTCAACTTCCATCTGCCATTGCAGGAATTCTTTAAAAAAAATTTAGTAACTGCCCATCAGCAGTCCTCTTGGTCAAAAATCCCAGTTTAGGAAATAGATTTGAGTGCTACCTATCTTTGATCAATTACTTAGCAGGATACACAAAAATACAAGTCACTTTATTAAAACTATACTGATTAACAGCATAGGAAATCTTGTGCTGAATGGGATAACTTGGAGTTCTCCCTCCAAGGCTGGAGAAGGAGTTTGGTTCTTGAAGGAGAAAATATAATGTTGGGCACATTTCCTTTTATCCTCACCATGAAGCCTACTGTATCCAATGGTAGAGATTATGATGCTGAAAAAAAAGGATAGATATATAGCTAGTGTTGTCAGGATCCATATCCCTCCACTATGCCCTTGTCCCAGGAATATTTAGACCTGATTTAGATCAATGCATTTATTTTATTCAATTTATAAGGCCCCCTAATGCAAGTTTAAGATTGGGAAAGGTTTAAGATTGGGAAAGGAGTATGGCAGGGCTGTATACTCTCACCCTACCCATTCAACTTGTATGCAGAACACATCATGCAACGTGCTGGGCTTGAGGAATCCAAGGCTAGAGTTAAAATCGCTGGAAGAAACATTAACCATCTCAGATATGCAGATGATACCACTTTGATGGCTGAAAGCAAAGAGGAACTGAGGAGCCTTATGATGAAGGTGAAAGAAGAAAGTGCAAAAGCTGGCTTGCAGCTAAACCTCAAAAAAACAAAGATTATGGCAACCAGCTTGATTGATAACTGGCAAATAGAGGGAGAAAATGTAAAAGCAGTGAAAGACTTTGTATTTCTAGGTGTGAAGATTACTGCAGATGCTGACTGCAGTCAGGAAATCAGAAGACGCTTAATCCTTGGGAGAAGAGCAATGACAAATCTCGATAAAATAGTTAAGAGCAGAGACATCACACTGACAACAAAGGTCCGCATAGTTAAAGCAGTGGTGTTCCCCTTAGTAACATATGGCTGTGAGAGCTGGACCATAAGGAAGGCTGAGCGAAGGAAGATCGATGCTTTTGAACTGTGGTGTTGGAGGAAAATTCTGAGAGTGCCTTGGACTGCAAGAAGATCAAACCAGTCCATACTCCAGGAAATAAAGCCAAACTGCTCACTTGAGGGAATGATATTAAAGGCAAAACTGAAATACTTTGGCCACATAATGAGAAGACAGGACACCCTGGAGAAGATGCTGATGCTAGGGAGAGTGGAGGGCAAAAGGAAGAGGGGCCGACCAAGGGCAAGGTGGATGGATGATATTCTAGAGGTGACGGACTCGTCCCTGGGGGAGCTGGTGTTGTTGACGACCGACAGGAAGCTCTGGTGTGGGCTGGTCCATGAAGTCACGAAGAGTCGGAAGCAACTAAATGAATAAACAACAACTAATGCAAGTGACTCAAGGCAGTGTACCATAGGTTTAAAAACATGATAAAAACCAAACAAAATATGAACCAATAAAATAATAACAGTGAGTCAGGGATTATAACAATTAAAATAACAGACATTCATGCAGGTTCCCAAATTGCCCTGGCCCAAGGCCTCCTGGAGAAACCAAGCTTTCAAAGCTTTCCTGAAGGTCAGGAGAGTTGGGGGACAGATGGACCTTGGGGGAAGGTGAGTGACAAAGAAGGCACATCCCTGGGATCCAATAAGGTGGCACTGTTTTGTTGAACTAGAGCACAGCAACCCTGCCCAATCTTATAGCACAGGTAGGAACAATTGTTAATCGGTGGTCCTGT
Organism: Candoia aspera; assembly: GCF_035149785.1. Classification (NCBI taxonomy): domain Eukaryota; kingdom Metazoa; phylum Chordata; class Lepidosauria; order Squamata; family Candoiidae; genus Candoia; species Candoia aspera. Next base: position 51,002,741 of record NC_086158.1, read on the forward strand.
AAATAGCCAGGTCCTGAACCATGAAGGACTTTATACTGTAGATTGAACCAGCACCTTGAATTGTACCTGGAAACCCACTGGTAACCAATGCAGCTCACAAAAGAAAGTTGTCATATGGGTGTACTGAGGGACACCCATAACTATTCATGGTGCTGCATTTTGGACCAGCTATAGTTTCCAAGTGGTTTTCAACAGTACCCTCAGTAGAAAGAATTACAGTAATCTAAACAGGTGATGACTGAAGGTGTGAGTGACTGTAAGAGGGGTATGCCAGTCCAGGAAAGGGCACAATTAGCACATAAGGTGAATTTGTACAAAAGCCATTCTAATCACAGTTGCCACTTGCTCTTCAAGCAAGAGCCACAAATCTAGGAGGACTCCCAAACTGGATACCAGTTCAGCCTGGGCAAATGTAACCCCAGTCAGAACTAAAGCTGGGAAATCCCCAGACACAGTAGCTCCCTGAATCCAAAGCCACTCAACCTTGCTAAGCCTGTTCCTTCCCATTCAGACCCTGGCACCCTCTAAGCACTGGAACAGTATCTCAACAGCCTCACTTGGTCAACCAGGGTTTAAGATAGATGGTAGGGTATTGATGATCTTACCTATTTCCTTTCATTGCGTGCATCCCTGTCTTTTGGATATAAACTTGCTAATCCTAATGTCAGAACTGAATCATGTGGAATGTAATCATCATTGTTCATATGCAATTTTAGGTGATATGACTGTGATATCATCTACTATGTTAGGAGTAATGCTAGTGAGATAAGACCCTTTCCAATTATATCATCCCACACCAGTAGCCCTCCAGACTGGAACAGAGCAGGAAAACATCCATCACCTTGGAAAGGTGGCAGGAAGAACCCTGGGATTTAAATCTTAGAGGAGCCATATAGGCTGTGCTGTGAATTGCAGTAGGTAGATCTTCTTTTGCACATGGTTTCACTGTACTCTGCAACAAAATAATTAATCTAGCCAAGTTATGTCTGTAGTCAGGTACTTAATAAGAGATAAGTATCTGGAGGGATTTCCAGTCCTCTACGGAAACTGGTTGGTGATTACTCCACAAACCAATGCTGTCCTAACCTCAAATCTATTCACTTCGTGACCAATTGGTCTCATGCTGTTTGCATTTTGATCATTTTATAATTTGCACTTTGTATATTGCCCTGAAAACTGAGATTCCTCCCCCTCTGAAAGAGAAGGAGAAGGAACTACAGTCAACAGGCATTACAACAAAGTCTGATTGGGGGGTCTAGTCTACTCCTTTCTACTCCTTTATTGCCCTTACTTCCCCACCTGCAAAAACACTACTGTCCTCTTTAAAACAACAACAACAACAATACCTTTTTTCCTGGAGTGAAAGAAGACAGCAACTGGTCAAGCATACCATCATGTGATAGCCAGGCATGCTCCCATTGAAGAAATAGAGAAAACTCTTCATGGGGTAGAACTCAGTGTTAACACTCATCCACATCCTGCACAGTATTATGTTATAGGACAGATAATTGGAATATCAGCTGGGACAGAACTGATACAATCCAAACTAAGAATTAAGTCCTGAATTCAGTAGATATTACACCCAGGTATGTGCACAAAGAATTTCAGCTATGTGAATGAAAACTAGATTCAGAGTAATTTCATGATTTAATCATCAACAATATAAAATTATAATCAAGTTATTGAACAATATGATTGATTTGCCTAAATCACTTTTGCTAAGTTCAAGAGAGGGCTTTCTGCTTATATTGATAAATAGATCTCATCTGTGTTCTCCTTGCATTAAATTATCCATAAAATGATATATACAGCATAAGCATTACAGGCAGCACAGAACTTTCAGCTCTAAATGAAAATCCATATTAAACCCCTCTTGTTCCCATGTGTTTGTCCACTTGCAATATATGTAATATTCACTCTCATTAGAACCTGAAAAATGTATTTATCTGGGTACCGATGTTCCTGACTTTTTTCAGTACTCTGAAGGGTTTCCCCAGTTAATATAAGCTGGCTTTTTCAGTGAAGAGTTCCCAACACTACCTTCTCACAGAAATGTATTACTCAGCTTAAATTTTGCAGTTTTATGTGTACTAAGCTATGCTAAAGCTTATCTTCATTATACTGTCTATTATATTGGCTGACCCTTCCCAAGCTGAGACCCTTCAGATGTGTAGGCTCCCTGAGAATCATGAGAGTTGAGGTCCCATACATTTGGATGACATCAGGTTGGGTACATAATGAGGTGATATTCTTGAGTTATGCTAGACTTTTGCCACAGTTTATCTATTAAACAGGATTGCAGGAGCCTTAGGAATCTTCCATTTCACAACAGATCATAGGACTGAGATTTGTAGAATTGGTTGTTTGTGAGGAAGCATTAAATGTTTGTACAAAATATGGAGTATCAAGTCCACTTTTCTTTCCTAACACTAATAATAGGGTTGGGACAATGTTAGGGGTCCTTTAGGATCGTTGTAAACCCAGGCAAGACAACCTTGTGGATGAGAAACCACTTCTATTAGAAAAGACTATATACAAAATAAACTTGGTTGCTTACATTAACCCATATTGTGAATGATTATTTACAGTGACTGTATATTCTATTTCCTATATAGCTCTTATGCTTTAAAGCTTCTTAAAGTGATTTCTATATGTCTAAATTGCAGCTTCTATTGCTTTCAACCACCTTGTCTCATCCATGTGTACTTTCCACCTACCTTTATATCACCATGTGTGGAAAAGTTCAGAGCATCAGCCTGGTTACTGGGTAGACTCTGTGCAGTATGTCTCTCTCTCTCTCTCTCTCTCTCTCTCTCTCTCTCGCACTTACTCACTAGTTGCTTGTAGAAAGAAAGGCACACTGGAATTTAGGATCTTGCTGTTGCTCTTCTGGACATGCTGTCTCTCTCTTCTCCATTGTCTCAGATTGCTGTCCCTTTCATTACTGGACCTTCTCTCTAGATTTTCAACTGCATTTTCTTCAATCTACCACCACTGTCCCTTGAATTAGTTGGAGAAGTATTGATCTATCCCTGATTGAGGATACTACGATGAAATGCAATGTCCCTTCTTTGAAGGACTTGGCCTCCCCTGACAGTACACCACACTGGAACACTTGATGGGATTGGGTGGTCAGAAAGATAGGAGAGGGCTTGGCATGTGAAGGAAAAAGAGGCCCAAGAATGGAGATGATATATGTAAATGTAATTGAGGTGAATGTAATCATGCAAGCTGATGGAAGTTGCCAAAGGAGGAAGAGAGAGAAGGGATGGAGGAGGAAGAGAAAAAGAACCAAGAAGAAGGAAAAGAACATAGACAAGAAAGAGGCAGTGAAGGTGGGAGAAGGATGATAAGGGAAGGAGGAAGAATGGTGCTGTGAAGGCAAGAAAGAAGATTGAGCTGGACAAGGATAATAATGCGGAGGCCTTAGATTAAATTTTGGAGTGGGGAAAGAGTAGTAAAAACACTGTGGAAGGAGTTGAATGAACAATCAGTATAGAGGAGCAGCAAGATTCTGTGTTGTCACCATTATTGGAGAAAACATGGCTGGGTAGAAATATTGCTGTTGGTATTGCTGTTTGTATGATATGTGGGGGAGATTGTGTGTGTGAGGTAGCTGCTGTCCAGGGGTCAGATACCATAGGAAAAAAGGAGCTGGAGGACTGTGAACCTAGCAGGTACTGGGTGGGTGCTGTGGGGAGTGGAGCCTCCTGATCCTAAGTGGGACTTGGGGTGGGTTGAGGACAGTATTCCTTCTATGGTGAGACCATGAGGGACATGGGAAATTGAATGGTCCCCCGCTCCCCAGAAATGAAAGACATGGGGGATATGCTGGGATCTAGAGGTTCCAGTGGAAGGGGATAGGGAGAGGTCTTGGGAGGGTCTTATATGTCCAGTAGAGTGGCCTAAAGCTAAACAGCAGGATAACCATAGTGGTTGGCAGGGAATAGAGGTCCAGAGGATGTCATGTACAATATGCTGGACAGAGGGAGGCCAAGGAGGCCAGTTGGGGAGGGGGGTGAGAAGACCATTTGGGAAGGATTGGCATAGTGATGGACAGGGAGAAATATAATGGGAGGCATTGGACACACTGTTAGAGGGGAAGAAAGATAGGAAATTTGCACTAGTTCTTTTCCAGCCATTCTGTCTCAACTTGGGGAATGGGGTGCTGACTTGTTGGGAGCCTTGCCTTTAGGCTGCTGCTGCTGCTGCTGCTCTTTAACACCAGTTCCATCTGTAATAAGACCTACTCTTTCATGACCTTGTCATGGAGGACAGAATGGACTTGGCTTGTATAATTGAGACAGGGGCAAGGATGAAAATGTGCCCCTGCGTGAAATTTGCCTATCCCGGCTTTGGGTGCTAAAGCACCCGTGACTCTGGAAACATCGGGTGGTGGTGGCAGCAACGATCTTCCAAGAGAATATTAACTATATCTCCAGGTGGCTGGATATGAGGTTCTATATGTGAAGTTGGGCTCTGGGGACAACCTGAAGATACAACTAGTTACTGCCAGTCCTATTGTTGAGCAGTGCCCATATCTGAGCTATTGGAACACATTGCTGAGCTGGTGACAGATTGCCCTTGTTTACTGGTGTGGGGGAATTCTAACCATGCCTTGGGAGTGGAGTCAGGCTTGCTCAGGAAGTCATGGCTGCTATGACAATCATGGGTTTACTCTAGGTCATCTCAGCCATGATTTATGTTAGGAGGCATATATTTGGTCTAGGCTTTGCCTTGGAGTTGGAATGTGAACTGTGTTCAGATAATATGGAAATGTAAAATATGACCGATCCATGCACAAAGAATTATATGTCCTGCAGTTACATTTATTTTGTACCTGCCACTAACATACTACATATATTGTATCATTATGCATGGCAACTTAAAATACGAGCTTTCATACATGGCCACTCTGGAAATTTATGTAGATGTAAGAGTTTATTTATACCACCAGATACTGCAACTTGTGGGAAGTGACAATAATAAAACAACACTTAATAAAAGACAATACACACTAAAAGACCAGCACTTGACAAAACCATAATAAATTTATTTATTAAATGTGTACACCTGATAACCAACCATGAAACATTAAAGTGCAGTATAACTTATATCACATCCAGGCACATCATCTCTGGATGCCTTAAAAAATAAGGCACACACATACACACAATCAAGCTATCTTAACAATGTAGGAAGAATTGCATATATTGCTTTGAGCATTATAGATGTAATAATGGGAATAGCAGTAACAATATTCCTACAAGTATCATAGGAAACTGGTTTCAGTGACTCAAAACCTATGACTTGCATTTTGTGGAGATCGAAGTAATTCAGGAAGTTCACCTGGATAATTTTTCTATTATGTTTGATCTCAGGTATCTGTTCCCACATATGTAAATCACTACTTGCTGTTACAGTTACTGAATGATGACTCTACATTATCTTCAGATACCTTTTGGGGGGAGGTAAAAGTGCAGTTTTAGTTTTTCTAGTCTCCTTCCCTGAGTCTGATTCTTTTTCAACATCTCTATTATCAAAAGATCAGGCTATTGATGGCTACTAGTCTTAATGGCTGTAAAGAACCACTTCAATAACAGGCAAGTACTAAGTGATGGAAATAATCAATGCTTCTTGAATACATCTGGTTGGCCATGTGTGACACAGAATAATCCAGCAGGGTTTTCTTTTGTGCCCTTATGTTCTTATGATTACTGGATCCTGCTTCTGCACAGTGTACTGCTTTCTGCAGTAATGTAAGAAAAAAGGTACTGTACCTGATTTATTTTGGCATGCGTACTGTGACCCCAGTTGTAAGATAAAGTATGCAATAAAGAGCATAATGAAAACTATATGAATATGTGCTTATCATATTCACAGAATATTTTTCATGGTAAAAGGAAATAATTCCTGCTAGGAAAAAAAATTACCCAACTATTTTCACAAATTAGGCTTATCTTTTGAGAAGTGATCTGTTTTGAATTTTTGTTTACTGTATGTAAGTGCTTCAGAAGCTAACCAAGTAATTTGATAATTAGCCACTCAAACACAATACTGTTTTGCATAGGAGCTATATTAATATGCAGCTAATGAGAGAGTGTCCTTTGGACATGAATAAATTGTATTCTTAGATAACTTGAGATGGAAAAAAAATGGAATTGCACTGGAATATACGTTAGTTCAGTAATGGCAAATGGAAAAAAAAATCCTTCTGCAAAGTGGTAACTTCCAAAAATATTGGAACTATAAGTTCCAGAAGAAGAAACACCTTTGAGAAGCAACAGGTAGTTACAAAATACTAGAAGAGCTCATCTGAAGGGAATTTTCAGAGGAGACACGCTTTTACAAGGACGAGCTGTAGTTTTATTAAAATGATGCTCATGAATTCATGCAAAACCCATCACCTTATACTAATGCTGCCACTATTTTTTGTTATCTTTTCCCCTTGCTTTATATCCATCAACTGTTTGAATTCAGTTTTGAATGCAATGGCTTTCTGCACCTATGAACCCATTAAACACTAATGGCCATAGATTTGGAGACAGTTAGCAAAGGAGGACTAGACTTCATCTAAAAGACTTGCTTTGCATGTTTCATGTAAAAACAGACCTATATTTTTGTAACAGACCTTCTACTGGTTCGACTGCTATTCTCAGGGATTTCATCACTTTTTTTTCTCAGTTCGGTCTTCTCTCCTTTCTGGCTTTGACCTGTGCAAAGCAGTTACTTACCTGAGTCACTTGCTCTCCATAATGGAGCACTAGGGGCATCTCCCAGGGAGGGTGTGAGTGTGTTGAAGTAGTCAAGATGGTGGCTGTGATGGCACACTGAATCCCTACCCTGTTTTGTGTGTTGCATTTATGATGCTTGAAAAAAGAGCAGGGCTTCTATTGTGTGGTTGTGGCCTCCATCATGACTTTGTAGATTCCCCCCCTCCAAGAAATGATCTACAGACGATTAACTGTACATAGAGTTAAGTAACTCAAGTTTTACTGTCACCATATTATTTCCTAAATAATAGGAAATAATTTTCTTTATTCCCCCCCAAACATCAGCCTCAAAAATATTTTCTTGTAAAAGTTATACTCTTAACTTTAGTGTTTCTCTCTTCTTGTATCCTTTAAGCTATATAAAGCTATTTGCTATTCAACATCTACTTGTTTACTGTTTCTGTAGTATATCCCCTTGGGAATTGATTTTATGAAAAAAAAAATGACAGTACAGGATGGATGCTCCCAAATCATCCCTGGCAACTCTGCCATCATCACCCAATCGCTGTCTATGAGACATAATTCTCCATTTGCAGTGTTGCACACTAATGAGGCTCCTATTAGCTATGAATGGTAGAAACCAATCGACACATGTCAGTTCCACAGTGCTGTCACTCTACTCAATCCACTCACAACACTCAAGGCAAGTATACTTCCAGGAAGTGTATATGCTTCCCTAAGCAAGGTAATGTTGTGTGTTCTGGATCACAAATTGCAAACAGTATCATGGAATAACTGAAAAAGAAATCCACTTTTTAAAGGAGTTTAAAATTGGCCCTTTTATTTATTCTTTTGCAATGAAAATTCTTGTGAAGCCGTCAAAAAATTATTCTGGGAAGAGTGAAAAGTCAATATTACTTAGACCAAAGCACCAGACTGCACATGGTTCATGAAACTTTAAGCACCACTGTTATGGCTAGTTCACCAGGTCCTGTCCTCCATCTCTCATCCTCTTCCTTTCACTTATTTCCACATACTCTTTCAATTTTTCTTTCCCACTCATTAAGGAGTGGGAATCCAGGCTGGGTCACAGAAAGAGAAAGAACTAAAGTATCAGGGGTGGGGAGAACTGACATGTATGTTGTGATGTACATGTGAGTATGTGTATGCATGTGCCAAAACCCCAAAGTACATCTTGCTCAAGGCCCTGTGAATTCTGGCAGCACCACACCTGGAGGCTTCCTGGACTCACAACTCCTGCTTTGACCGGGAGGGCTTTTACACAACTCCACCTGGTGCACCAGTCATGCCCTTTCCTAGATTGGGGGACCCTTCAGTCACTCATGCTCCAGTCACCTCACAGCTTGACTACTGCAATGCACTCTATGTGGGGCTGCCCTTGAAGTCCACCCAGAAGCTTCATCTGGTCCAGAATGTGGTGGCATGAGCAGTAATGTGCATAGCTCAGTATGCTCATGTAAGACCTCTGCTTTTCCAGCTGCATTGGTTGCCAGTTTGCTTCTGGATGCACTTTAAGATGCTGGTTGTTACCTATAAAGCTGTACATGGCACACGGCCTGGTTATTTGAGGGACTGCTTGTCTCCCGTAGCATTTGCCCAGCCAATTTGAACCTGCAGGGTTGTGTGCCTTCTCTGTAGCAGGGCCTGCCATCTGAAACAAGGTTCCCCCAAGATCCAGATGGCCCCCACTCTGCTGTTGTTTAGAAGAGCCATGAAGACCTGGCTCTTCATCCAGGCCTTTGGCAAGGGAGTATGAGACCCCTTGCTTCATTCCATCTGGTCTGTTGTGCTTGCCATCTTTTATCTTTATCTTTTGATTTTTATTGTTTTGCACTGTCCAGAGTCATTGAGAGTTGGGCAGCATACAAGTTTAATAAATAATAATACCCCCCCCCCCAGGTCTGCTGAGGAGAGCATAGTCCCACTACAAGACTAACCCCCCTTGATGAATAAGGTTCAAGACATTTGTTTGAATTCCTTACCTGGTGCCATAGACAATCCGGAAGAGGAAATATGGGAATGGATTGGTGCTTTTTAGCAGCATGCTTATAACATATGGATTTAATATATAATCCTATGGATTATATTCGAAAGAAGTGTGGAGTCTGAAGTTGGAGATAAGCTGTTGAAAGAAAAGTACTGGAAATTTGGGGAAGATAAGAGGTGCTATTGGTTAGCATCTCTGTCTTAGACGCATTCCAGAAATAGTCCCCATTCTTCCTAGGATATGAGGCAGCTCAGAGACAGAGCCCTATTCAGGTGTTCACTTGAACACGTGGACAGCTCAAAGAGGAGAAAGAATGGGTCACACCTGCAAGCCTGTACTCACTTGTCTCCATACTCCTCATGTTAAGTCTGAAGAGTGTTCAAAATAGGAAGAGTTCTCTTTCCACTTTGAACACTCCAAATTGTGAATATCTAATGGGGGCTTCCCTGTCAGCCTATCCTCAGTGAGGTTGTAAAGTTCTTAGAGGATAAGAATCTTAAAAGTTCTCCTGGACCTGATGTTGTCATTAGATATTGGTTTTGCCAAGCTTTAGTTGGTGCACCAACTATACCTTGTACTGGTAGAAGCAGACATGGCCATAGTACCAGACATGTTAGTTGCCTCTTGATTGGACCACTACAACACATTCTGTAGGACTGCCACCAAAACCACTTAGAAGTTTCAAGCAAGGCAAAATGTACTGCTAGAATTTTGATTGGGAGAAAGTAATATAATCATTATGGGCAGGTCGATTTGATTATGAAAAAACAGGGTGTTTGGAGCTTAGTCCTTAGTTGTTTTTATCTTCAATTTGCTACCTAGGGTGGGTCATTTATCTTCATTTGGGCCAATAATCTGATTTTAACAAGACCAATACATTCTGGGAGGCTTAGAAGCACAGTAACAAGACACCCTCATCTTTAGCATCTGGTTTCAAGAGGCCCATTGCCTCTGATATGAGGATTCCATGTTAATCATAAATGGCAGAAGAACTTCCACGATGCAAGTAAAGTTGGAGTAGGGATAAGAAGCTTTATGTGTATATTCCCTTTTTCAGCTGTGATAGTACTTGTGAAAAAGTGCAGGAAGTTGGGATAATCTCCAGGCACATGCTGAATGCTTATATCTTACGGTGTCATGAGCACTGATGGTGAGCAGGAGGGGGCCCGTATCCAGGTGGGAAAACGCATGTGAAGTAGAGAGAATTTGAGCTGTCATTCAAAGAGACACAGAACAGACCCACCTTGACTTTTGGGGTTTATCTGTATGGGTTTTCTCAAGCTTCTTCAGTTTGGTAGGATTTTCTGTCTACTGTAGCAGTAATAAAACACTAGAGACTTATTCCTCGTCTCGGCATGGTTCCTGCTTGTCAGGACATATGGAGTCTAATCTTGTGAAAGCCAAGGAATTCTATGTGCTCAAGAACTGGGATCTGTGTTTCAAGATTTGGAGACGAAGTTAAAGGCAAGGTTATAAAATGTCTCAGCCTACATAAACCAGTCTCATCTTTGGCAAGAAGCCTTAGAGTGATTATCTTTATATCACATCTTCCCCCAGGTGTGTATTGACACACTGACTGCAAGACAGCCAAGGTCAGAGTTTAGTATACTCAATAGGTATTTTACTCACTTGGTCATGGATACAAGTTTGTTGATCATGTTTTTGTTTATTCATAGCAATCTGAAAAGGGGAACAGGTAAATGTGTCAAACTAATTTGCATAATCTTTGCATATTCTTGTCTTGTAGTAAGATTCCTGGGATAAGGATTTGGACTTTGCCATTGGGTGAAAATGAAAGGCAAAACATGCCAGACAATTTTTGTCACTGTTAGAGAGAATACCTACTCACATGACCAAGGTTTTACTAGAGATGTAGGTTCATGACATCTGATGTTCAGCATACCAGCATGCTGGTTTCTTGCCATGGAAAAATAAGGAGTGAAACCTCTTATTTTATTTATTAATGCTTGTATACCTCACCTTTCTGTTGAGAGCTCAAGGAAGGCAACTGAGCTTATTTTATCATCACAATAACTCAGTGAAATAGGACTGGGCTGACAAATTATGGCTCACCCACAGTGAGTACAGATCTGAGTCTTTCTGGTCTCATTCCCTTTTTTGGGCTCATCTTATGTTAAATAAAGGCTGTAGAATATTTCATCCAACCCTGCTGCTTGCCTCTTTATTGTCACCACAAAGCATAGTGGAAATGACTTGTCATCACTTTCCCTTGCAGATGGCAAGTATTTCCATTGCATTTAAGATTTACTTCCGAGGAGTTGTGTTAAGTAATCTGTTTTCACTTGTCAGTTTATATCTGTTCAGTGTTTAGGAGTGTTTCCTAGTCAAAATCCCTGATCAGTATGGCTGAAAATGTAAATCAATCCATGAAGGGGTGGGGTGGGTAATAGGATACAAATGTAGAATCAATCCTGCCACAGGAAAGGATAATGAATTGGCATAACATTAACTATGAAGCTTACTGCAAAGCAAAATAAGCAGTGTGGCAGTAAGGAATCCTCATAATGAGAATCTTATTAGTTTGTCAATAGCATCCATATAGTCATGGCTTCCCAGATACTACATGAGGCTCCAGCAGAAATTTTTGGGATGACTTAGTTTCTTTTCCCACCTCTATCCAGGCTCAGTTCTTCAGGTTTCCTCCTTAAGGGTGGTGCAGTGCTGAATAATTCTTCACTCTGGGTGTCATTCACACATTGAAATAAACTTGTTCCCTTTTGAGAAAGTAGACACATCTGTTGGCACATCTTTAGGACTACGATCCTAAACGTCCAGGAAATAAATTACTATGTAGCTGCTATAATAATAATAATAATAATAATAATAATAATAATAATAATAATAAGGTCCCAATTGGCCCCGCCCATAACTTTCTGTGCAGCAACTGGAAAATCCACTTGCAATATTTTGGAATTTTGGCCTGAGATAATGTTCATGAAACTACTTCCACTGTTGCCTAGCATTCATTTTTAAAAGTAAGGCTACATAGTAATAATATATATATCCTTGTTTCTGCGTAGCACTTCTGCCCTTTAAAACGCTTATCTACTTTGCCCCGCAGGGCCCCGCAGGCTGCCTAACTTCTACTTGTCGCAAAGGACAGAAGCAGGTGATGGCCGATTTCCCAGCCCTCTTGATTTCCTCGCCATTCCCGTAGGATACACACCCAAGTTGGGATCCCTACCATCTCAAGCTGTGGCTTTCCACGGCTTCCCGAATGCATCTACTGGGTGTAAGGGATTAAGTCTAGCAGGCAGTGGAACTCTCTCCAAGGAAGGCTGCAACCTCACGCAGTTCCTTGGGAGTAAAGCCCACAGTTCCCAAGCATGGTTTGCTTCCGAGTGAACGCAGTGGCACTGCCTACCTGCCTGCCTGCCTGCCCAGGATGGGAAGAGATGTTCCAGAGGAGTAAGTCGCTCTTTCTACGGCTGCCCCTACAAGTTCCCAGCAAATCTAGAACGGAGCTCCTGTGCCTGCTATTGATCCGTCGGAGTGACTTCCTATCCAACAGGAATAGATCAGTGTCAGTCGCGCTGTTGCCCGCGCCCCCCCCCCCCCCGCCGCCGCTGCTGTTAGGGCTCTGCCTTGCACACGCACAAATCGCCGCCTGTTAGTTCAATGGCTTCTGCCGAGAGGCTGTCAGCGGCGCGGGGGAAGTACAGGCGATCCTTTTTCTAGCTGTTGGAAAATCCCCGAGAGAAACGGGTGGGGGGGGCAGACCTTTCGCTCGGCAGCGGCATTGGCCGCTCGCTTCCCATTCCACCGCCAGGCGAGCGAGGAGAAAATCCCCGGCGGTGGTCCTCCCATCGGCTTTTCTCGTCTGCTGTTGTTGTTTTCCTGCCCACGCGCGCCAGTGTAGTTTCCTGCACTCGCCCCGTTAGCACAGAGGCAGCCACTCGGTCGCGAACACACCGCCGGATTCCGCTGGAAGTGCAGCGCGGTTGGCGAATCGCTGGTGTATTTCAACCGCCGCGTTTGGCTCGGGAGCAGCAGCTCCTCCCCTCGGTGGTGCTGTCCTCTTACTTGATCAAATCCTCGAACGTGAACAGTTTCACTGAAAAGCACACTGAAAAAAAAATAAGAAAGAAAGGACAAGAAAGAAAAGGGAGAGAGAAAAATCCAGCAACAGTGAAAGAACAGAATCCAACTACAGGACTTTTCGTTTTCGTTCTGTTTTTGTTTTACAAAAACAAAAAACCCAAAACAAAATCCCAACACCTCAATCTCAGAGGCTGAGAAAAAGGTGGAAGAAGAAACCTTTGGCTGCAAAACAATAATAATCTGCTGGCCGCTACCCTCCCTCCCTCCCTCCCGCTTAGAAAGGACCCCCCCTCCCAACACACATACCCAACTCTCTGCAAGGCATGGAGAGAGGGGCTGGCTGGTCCTCTGGCTGCTACGTCGCTTGGATCGCCTCGGCATGGCTTTTTTTTGGCGCCGGGTCCTTTGCCGGGGCTGAGATAACTTGCAGGTCTTGTTTCCAGTCGTCTTTATCGCCCACATCTTTTCGGGTGAAGCTGCTGCAGCTGCCGTCACCGCTGGAGGTTCCTCGGGGAGTGAAACTCGGGCCAAGCGACGGCGAAGACAGGGAAATCCTGCAGGAGAATCCCCGTGGAGGATGGGGTACAGCGGGCGAGGAAGAAAAGGGGGAGGCGGTGGAGGAGGAAGGCGAAGCGAGGGGAGCGCCCCGAAAGGATCGGGATCCGCCGCGGGCAGAAGGCTCCGTACCCGCGACGCCCGAGGAAGCTGCAGGCGGACCCCCGAAGAAAACCGAGACGGCGCGCCGGAGCCCCGACCTCGGCGGTTCCGACCAACTCCGGAGTAGGGCGAAGGGCAGTGGAGGCGCCTTGGATTCCACCTGGGCAGAGACGCAACAGATGCCCGGAGGCGCCGAGGAAGAAGGAGCGTCTGTCGGTGAAACGCCGGGTGGCAGCCCCCGGGCACGGCGGAGCAGCGAGGATTGGCAGCCCTTCGGCCCGGACCGGCGCGGGGCAGAAGAAGGGAGTTGGGACGCCGCCTTGCCAGACGGCCAGAGAGCCCAAATTCACGGCAGAGGCTCCAAAGAGGAAGGGCGGCTAGGCAAACTGCGCGGGGGCGGAGGCGAAGAGTTGAAACTGTCCAGCACGACCTTTGCCCTCAACGGAGACTCGGCCCACAACCAGGCGATGGTGCACTGGTCCGGCTACAACAGCAGCGTAAGTCAAAGAGCCGGCCAGGGAGCGGGAGGGGCTAAGGGTGTGCAGTGGGGCTCCTCTGTTAATCCGGCAGGCATCCACCAGTGGCTTCTTGGACGCCCAGCGCAAAAGTTTCTGTCTGAGTCGGACACTGTGCGTAGCTAGTGAGAGAAACGCGCGCGCGCGTCTAAATATTTGGCAAAGGGGCACCGGAGCCCTCACCACTGGCTTCTCAGGACCGCGGAGAGGGAGATCAGGAGTCCGTTCGGGGCTCTTTTCATCCGTGGTTATAAGGGCGACTGTGAGCCGCTGCTGGAAACTTAGATCAAGCGGTGTGCTTCAGCAGTGGGCGCTTTTTTTTTTTTTAGCTACTATTACTTTCGGAAGAGAATTATGCTGGTTGCTTGACATTCACACCGTTGATTTCTGTCTTGTTTCCCCCAGTTATAATACACCGGGGGGGGGGGATGCTTCAGTGGCCCTCTACTGGAAAATGAATAATGAGTGGGAGCCAGAGAGAAGGATGGTGGCCTTCGCAGTACTTCAGAACCCGGCATTTGATTTATTAAGAAGTGATACACCCCCTTTCCTCCCTTCCATATAACGAAGGAAGTAAGCAGAAAATACTATAGAATGTTGCATTCACACTAATCAGTGGCAATTCAGCTTTTTCTTTTCTGCAGAAAGAATACATTCATACATGCATAAATGCATAAACTATAGGAAATGTCAAGGATGATTCTAGTCATTATTTATACATACAGGCATACATACATATATATTGACTAGAATATCCCTGAAATTTCCTATAGTTTATGCATTTATAATCTTTCTCTTTTTTCCCCCCTCATAAACAGTTGTATCAAAAGGTGGCGCCCTTGAAATCTGATTTGAGTAGCTGTGCTGGAGGATGGAGCTATATTACATGCAATGTATTTGCTGGATAGAGCAATGAAAGGGACATTGTTAAGTTAGGAACACAACTAGCTAGCATCTTGCTTTATAATCCTTGTAGGACAGCCATAAGAAGAATGTTCAGTTTTTTCTTGACCTTATGTAAAAATGTTATGGTCAGTTCTGCTATAAAATCTTAGAAGCAGAGAGAATTCTATTTGGAGGCTTGAACACAACCTGTTGTAGGCAATGTGCTCATTATTTCCTCCTTTATTGTTTTTGCATCTACTGTAATCAGGTAGAGAACATTTAAAAACACAAAGTGGAATATCTGGGTCTGAGAATTCGATATCCACCTACAGATTCATATTATTCTTTTCCCCCAGTTGTTAATTGGTCATTTATGGTCCCAAGTTTTGATGTCTGTTTTTCTATGTGATCAGAAACAACATCATCATCAACAACAACAACACTTTTTCTGGTGTTTATATAATCAGAAAATGCTGTCTTTAGCTTAACACCATTTCTTTAACAACACAGAGTTGGGTGGATGCTTCTCTCACAGTGGCCCTGCTGTAGATGCCCCTGTTACTAAAAATAAAAGCAGTATTGTGTCTTGAAGGTGTGTCATGTCTACATTTGGTAGGATTTTGATATTTAACAACTTTGGGTATTATTGGAAAACCTACTGTCCTCCTTTTTTCATGATTTAAGGGTTCAGTGGTTGGTGTTCCACCAAAATAGCTGATCAGTGGCATGGATATCCAATATGAATTTTGATAGCCTATTATAAGACTTCAGAATGCTTCTGATGCTTTTGGAAAGGAAACTTTTATTTTTCACAGGTACATTTTAGAACATAACCTTATGAGAATTTCTAAACACTCTGCTCCGCCTATTAAATACTAAATTGCTCATTACAAAATTAAGTTCTTCTCAATGGTTGTCATTGTAGTTGGATTGTATCATGTAGGAAACCAACATGAAGCAGATAATCTAGTCCACTGCAGTAGTGTTCTGATCTCTTTGATATTTCAGATGGAAATATTTGATAGCAAGGAAGCTGCATTTCATAGATTAAATGGGTTATTTTGGCGTTTGCATGAAGGGAAAAACAAGTGAGCACATTAATGAATAAATTATATCCCTCTATGATTTCTATAAGGAGAGGCTGAGAATTTGGATGTTTTTCTCCATACTCACTCCTGGGAGAAAGCATAACATCCGGTTTATGATTAATTTGGCTATATATTCTTTGAAAAGCTAGGCTGCATTTTGCTATAGAAGTCAAATGTTCAATTTGACTCAGAAAGGCAATGTTATCAGGAGGGAAAAAAAAATCATATTCCTGGTTGAAGCCTGGCTACTTTTCCTTGTTTGCTGCAGCCTTCCCTCTCCCCTGTTTGATAAGGGACTTGACTGTAGCCTAGGGAGGTCAGGCAAGTGGTCAAAAGGAGCATAGCAAAACTGTGATTTAGTTCAGATTAGACCTCACAACCAGTGTATACCTTACCACGAGACTTTATTACTGTCTGCAGTTGGGAACCTATTTCCTGAACTCTTTGAAGATGCAAAACATCAGATGAAATACAACGATGTCATGCTCTGTGAAGCAGCCCAGTTGTCATGACTGAATTTATTGATGGGATGCACAGCATGGGCAGTGGCATGTACTCACACTTTTCTGTTTGTAAAGGTTTGACTCATCAGTGCCTGGCTTTTGGCAGTCTGCTGTCTGGAACCAATATACTGTGTATATATGTGTGTGTATAAGAAATGTTAATAAAAAATACAGTCTGCATGGAGTTTAGAAAGTAGGGTCAACAAATTCATTGTGGGATCTTAAAAAGCAGATAAAACACAGTGAAAAACAGTTTTACTTGTTAGACAATTTATTTTGAAAGCAAAATAGAAGACATTTACAAATTAACTTGGGGATGTGTGAGAGGACAAGTGATATGGGTTATGAATACATAGATAATTTGTATGTATCAGTAAGATAGCGCTAGTTAAATCAATCAATTCATTGGCATCCCACTTTCTCTGTATATAGATTCATATGCACTAGCATGGGGCAATGGAATTGAAATCTGGCTCACTTGCATTTCTTAGATATCTCATCCATGAACTGTTGGTAGTATGACTATGCAATCCACAAGGGTTTCTTGTGTGGAATCAACCCATATATCCAATCTCAATGAAATGAACTTTTGGACAGAAGAATGTGTAGATTGACTCCTTCAGCACTGTGTTGGGTTTTAATTCCCATGATTCCCAGCCAGTATTTGATCAAATTGGTTAGGAATTATAGTTGGTGCATCATATCTGGAATGCTTTAAAAAAGTGTAGGGTGGGTCTTTCATTTACTTCCATGTGTTTGTGGTTACATGTGCTAATTGTGTATATATATTTAAGCAACTCTTGTTAAGGATCTTTAATTGAATGCCACAATCCTTAAAACTGGAGCATCATTGGGGATAATCAAACATACATTTTATTTCACAAGTCGAGGAGGTAGGGCTGGGCCAGTACCACAAATTCAGAAGATTTGTGGCTCCCTCAGAAGCATGTTGCTCTTCAGGCTGGCAGGAGGATCCCAGTCCCTCAAAGATGGAGTGTTGTCTTCTGATTCTGATAGGGAAGCTGACCCTCTAGTCCTAGTGGTTGGATCTAAGAATGCAAATTCAGTTGGCTTCTGGGCTTAGAAGCACTTGCTTGAGGACACAAAGTCAGGACTCCTTATGAATAACAACTTTGACTCTCTAATAATCTATAGCTGGGTTTTGTGTGGGCTTTAAAACCTTCAGCTCTATTCTCCTGTTTCTACTACTTGTGCAACTACTATATCCTGTTCCTGTATCATGCTGTTGGGATAGAACAGCCCCCTTCCTCTGGTTTCTTACTAGCCTATGACTCTTGCAAATCTCTGGTCTGACATTATTAAAACAACAACAACAATGATGTGGGGTACAAATTGTATAAACAAAATCAACATGATGTGATTTGCTTGAAGCAGGAGAAAGAAAATGTTATGAAAGGGCATTCTTAATTTTAAATTAGAAAAGGAAAAATCAGAGATGCTATAATGTGAACCCAGAACATTGAGTTGAATAAATTATTGGACAATTAATTATAGTGAGCTGTGTAATCTGTGGCCATTAGCTCTTTCTAAGGTTTTGAAATCAGATATCTGTCTATACCTTGCTGACTGTAGGAAGAGAGAAAAATGCTCATCCATTTTTTGGCTCAGTCTCTGTACTTAGCTTGTTTCAGTCTATCCCATTGTGCATGAGTTCCCCTGATGAAATATGGCCTTTGACAAGATTAGAGGAAAGAGCAAGGAGGAAAGCAATGTTTTGTTACAAGCTGCATGGCAACTTTTTTTTTAAGTTGAGAAAACTGGACAGAATTAAAATCAGAGTATGATAAGAGATTCAGAATGTAAATATTACCCATCTTAGATTAAAGAGGCAGATAAAGGATCCTTTTCAAGGTGGTGTTCAGAGTTCATGGCTTTCTTGAGTTGTTTGAGATGGAAATTAAGTTGGGGTGTGCAAATGTTCTTTGGGCCAAAGTATCTGGGGCCAGAAAAAATGTGGGGTTTTTTAGATTTTTTTATCCTGCTTTTTTTATTTTTTAAATAACTCAAGCCTACAAACATACCTAATGCTTTTTTCTCCTCCTATTTTTTCCTACAACAACAACCCTATGAGGTGAGTTGGGTTGAGAGAAAGTAACTGGCCCAGCCGGCTTTCATGCCTCAGGCGGGACTAGAACTCACAGTCTCCTGGTTTCTAGCCTGGTGCCTTCACCACTAGACCACACTGGCTCTAATAATATTAATCTTCAAATCTTCAATATTAATACTTGAGTTAATGTTACATAACATTATGTCAGTGCATGTAATATGATTTTCTCCGATGTATAAAATCATTGTAGCAACTTTTGGGGTAGCTCTGAGACTACTCCCACATAAAGATGGAAGTGGGGAAGGAGAACTTGTAGAGACAACGTCAAGTGGATGAAAGCAAAGCTAGCAATAAGTAAAAACATAGCCCAAACTGAACTTTTAAATGGAACTTATCTGTGTCTATATTCTGGCAATGTTCATACTTCCATTTGAAAGGTACTTGGCGTATATTTTATTTGTTGATTGACTTACAATTCTGGCAACAAAGCATCATGCTCTATTTCAAAGTCACTTATGAAAGCAGTCTCAAAATTGGGAATAGTATAAAGCAAGAGAATAAAATGTATAAATTCCTTAAACATCATGGAAAGTATGAGCAAAGAAACAGAACTTCAAACCTTGGTCAACATACAAAGTATGTTAAAAAATACAAAGATTCATATCATAACATGGAAAGGAGCGGTAACAGAAAATGCTGATTTCTGCCCCTCAATAGCCTGGGCTACCAACAGATCGCCTCTGAGATCTAATGGTCCTATAAAGGAGGAGGCAGTAACCTGATCCCGAGTGGTTTAAGATTTTGTATGTTAATAAAATAGTAACAATACTGTAATAAGAAATTATCAAATTTATACGTCACCTGATAGAAAATAGGCACTTAGTACTTGTCCCACAGAACCAGCATAATGTGTGTATGGCATGGTAACTCCTTATTCTCTTTAGTGCGAACCGCAAGGAAAATCCTACATAGAACATATTACTCTAACTCAATCATTTGTTTATCAAAGCATTTAAGGCCATGGCAAATTTTTCTGTCCAAGAAGTAGAGGAGGTAAAATTTTCTTCTGTGGCATCTATGAAGAAATAAAATAGTTTGCAATATATAATGCATTAAGGTTTTAATACAATGCTCTACCTGTTTATGCTACACATATATTGCATATATTTATTTCTGTATGTTGAAACTTTGTTTCAAAAAGCAAATGTGGGTGGAAAAGAGGAACTGAAGCATAGAAAGCATCCAGTAAAACTGGGACTGAGACCTTTGTGCACTCTGCAAATTTTACATGGGACGTTTGCAAAGCTGCAGGTGGGAAAGTATTAACATATATTTCCAGATTTGATAGTAGGGATATTAGAAGAAAATATATTTTTAAAAGGATCCTTAATTCCTGTACTTTGAAACTTTTGAGCAGATCTTTTATATGTATGACTGCCAAGATATATATGAATGAGAAAGGGAGGCTGAAGCTCTAGCAGGCATAGAAGTTTCCTTTATCATTTTCTTGTGGAAAGAGTTGCTACCTGGTTTAAATTTCCTTATGGAATGTGGTCAGAATAAAAATATCTCCTTCTATTCCTCTTCCTCCTCCTCCTCCTCCTCCTCCTCCTCTAAGAATTAAATGCACAGGTCATTGGAAGCAGCTGAGGGCTGTGTAACTATGTATGCAACTATGTGCATGTTCTACAAAGGAAGATAAGGTTGTTGCAAAACAAGAGTATGTCAGCAGTACAGGGTGCGGGCTATAGGAATTGTACTCTGACCCACTGAAAGGTGCAGGTAGGGAAATCCTGATACAAAGTATGTTTAGGATCTTTTATGTTGCCTTCATCTTATGGAATGTTCTACCAAGTTTATCAAACCCTATTTTAGGCAGCTGGTCCCTTCCTCCCTTTTGCTTAGTATTTTCTATATGACATCATTTCCTGGGAATTAATTTAAATTGTTCTCTGACATAGTATGTTAGCACTGGCTATTGTTTGCAATATCTCATCTCTTTCTTTCTCTCTCTCGCTCTCTCTCATCTGTCTGTCTGTCTGCCTGTCTATCTAATCATCTCTCTCTCTCTCTCATCTCTATCATGTTATTATTATTTTTAAATGGTATGATGTTTGCTTAGTAGGAAGCTTACCAGTTGAGTATAGACCAATCACAATATTTCAGCCTAACAAATTGGTAAAGATGAAACACATGACAGAATCCCATAAGCCAGATTTTTTTGTGGATAAAAATAAGCACTAAAGTGAAATAAAATAAGCTACATTATAACTTAGCATTATGCAGGCCTGCAACTAGGGTCTCTGTCACCCCGGGCAAACATGGATTCTGCATCCATTTTGGTGCCCCCCCAGCGCTCATTTTGGCGCCCCCCAGCGCTCATTTTGGCTCCCCCAGTGCTCATTTTGGTGCCTCCCCAGCACAGTGCCCATGGCACATATCCCACTTGCCCCCCCTTGTTGCGGCCCTGGCACTATGTATGACCCACCCTACCATATAAAGGCTGTCAGTATTTCCCACTACATCTTGGGTTCTTGTTGGAAACCTATAGTTCTTAAAGGAAAGACTCATTGAATATCCCCAGAAAAAGATAATTAGGGCTGCTTTC
Organism: Candoia aspera; assembly: GCF_035149785.1. Taxonomy (NCBI): domain Eukaryota; kingdom Metazoa; phylum Chordata; class Lepidosauria; order Squamata; family Candoiidae; genus Candoia; species Candoia aspera. Next base: position 51,023,848 of record NC_086158.1, read on the forward strand.
TTTGCTGGGTTCCAGAAGATATAACAAGTCCTACTTTTATGCATTGTGTAAAGGTTTTCCCTTTTGTGTAAATGGCTTTACCTCTCTGTGGTTAAGATTATTTTTCTATTGTTTGTGTTAATTATATACTGTAAGTATTATATATATACAATTATCTATGACAATAAGTAATTAATTATATACATGCATCTGGAGAGCTTTGTGAGAAACCCAAATAGTAATTAATTGTTCATTGTCCTTGTTTGTTTGATACTTTTTGCTCAAAGAATAGAGGCATATCTTGATTGAACAGAGGAGGATAGAAGGCTTTTATTGAACAGAAAGATGAGAAAGCATATTCCTTGTTTCTTGTTCTTTCCTGGTAATAATTATTAGAAATGCTGTTGGCCATGTTCAGATGAGATTGCTAAGCTGCTAATGTACAAATTGTCAATCAGATGCTGTTATTTACCGCTCACCTCAGCAAATTGCAGGTTGGGCATCTTATGGGGCTATAATGTATGACAGGTGTTTTTTAATTAAGGCCCCTAACAATGCAGGATGTGGCAGGGAAAATATTTATAATTATTTTTAATACATAGATCTGCTGAGAGAAGCTCTTTTAGCCAGGATAGGATGGGGAGAAATTTATGTTTCAATCACCCGTGGTTGGTGAGGAGGGGGGGATTGTACTGCAGATGAACACTTTTATGCATATGTATGCGGAAGTAAGCCCTGCTGAGTTCCATGGAGCTTACAATTAAGAAAGTAAGTAAAGAATTTCAGGCCTGGGGTCCTTGTTGAAGGACTTTCTCCTCTGATGCTAATTAGAAACATAGTCATCTGGATTAATAGCTTGACAGCTGGAACTAGATATATGGTTTATGTAATTACTGTTGCATAGAACACCAGATCCTGTGAGTTATCATTGTATGGACTGTGTTCACACTGCATGCTAAGCTATTTAATTAACAATGGCTTGTTTATTAAGCCAAAGTGGCCAGATTGCACTGCACAACCTGTTAATGCATAAACCACACTGGTTGGATTTATCTAGAATGTGGTTTGTTTGATTTTGATTTAGCATAACTTATGAATATGGCTGCCCTATGATTATTTTCATTCCTGGTTAACAGGCTGGGAGTTCTGATAGCTGCAGCTGCAATACACCTGGAAGGCAGCAGGTATGGGAAGACTCATCTAGAGGATTATTTTTGTGTGCAAATATTACACAAGCTCGTACTTTAAATGGAAAACCTATTTTTGGAGTTGGTAGAGAGTCCCAATGACTGCTCCCATTGCTAGCCCACTGTTACAAGAGGGACTGAGGTCCAACTAATTCTGCAGCCAGTTAGGGTTTCCATCTAGTATTGCATAAACTTCAGGCAGGGAAGATAATCAACATATAACAATCTGAGTCTAATTATAAAAGTAGACATAATTGACCTTTTGAGATTCTCCATCAAATTTGTGGTCAAAGACTTGCATTACTTAAAACATAAGAACATAAGCAGTGTCCTGGTGGCTTGGACCCATGGCCCACCTAGTCCAGCAGTCTGTTCTCACAGTGGCCAATCAACTGCACAAGGAAGCCCACTAGTCTCCCAGCAGTGGCATTCAGAGGCAGTCACACTACCATCAGGACTAATAGACATTGATCCCCATGACTTCTGTAAATTGGGCCAAACTGTTTTTGAAGCCAAAATTCATCTTGGGAAAATCTCCAACATTTCTCATAAGAGGTACTTACTTAGCAGTGGCAGTAGCACTGCTGTTGGAAAAAACAAACAAAAAAGGTGGAAGGAGTTGCATTCTGATGTGTTCCTTTGGAATTCAGCTGCAATGGGGGAATCTGAAGGCTATTGGAGAGATGACTATACAAGGACAGGCAGGACATTCGTATGCACATCTCTTGGTTATGTCATACACACTCATGAGTGCCATGCTCTACTCATGGAAATTTCACTGAAATTCTCCTCTCCTTTGAAAGACTTTCCAGTAATAAATTATATTTTATCAAATTGAATGAGAGCTGATAGGAAAAAAAAATCAGGGGAGTTTCTTTGTTTAGTTCTATGGGGACGGTAATTCTTGCATATCTGGGAGATTGGAAACTGGGCCATAGAAGCACTTTGTACAAAGAGCTAGTGAAAAGTAAGAAAGACATTCAACCTGAATCCAGCTTACTTGTATATTTCCTCTGACAGACCCAACTCTCACTTCTGTATAAAAAAAGTGAGCAGAAACATGTTCTTACATACAGCCTTTTTGGCTTATCTTGAGAAATTTTATTCCTCACTCCGGACCACATACTATCCACTATGTATATTAAAATCTCTCCATTTTTCTATCTTTAGTAAACATTCTACAGTACGTATGTACACATGTTCATCTACTTGCTCTAGTTTTTTTGGCATTTATGTATAACATTCTATTTTCACTCAATTTTCTCTGTCAGGCATTACTGCCTTGGTCTTTGATAGATTTTTGTTGTTTATTCATTCAGTCGCTTCCGACTCTTCGTGACTTCATGGACCAGCCCACACCAGAGCTTCCTGTCGGTCGTCAACACCCCCAGCTCGCCCAGGGACGAGTCCGTCATCCCTAGAATATCATCCATCCATCTTGCCCTTGGTCGGCCCCTCTTCCTTTTGCCCTCCACTCTCCCTAGCATCAGCATCTTCTCCAGGGTGTCCTGTCTTCTCATTGTGTGGCCAAAATATTTCAGTTTTGCCTTGAATATCATTCCCTCAAGTGAGCAGTCTGGCTTTATTTCCTGGAGGATGGACTGGTTTGATCTTCTTGCAGTCCAAGGCACTCTCAGAATTTTCCTCCAACACCACAGTTCAAAAGCATCGATCTTCCTTCTCTCAGCCTTCCTTATGGTCCAGCTCTCGCAGCCATATGTTACTACGGGGAACACCATTGCTTTAACAATGCGGACCTTTGTTGTCAGTGTGATGTCTCTGCTCTTAACTATTTTATCGAGATTTGTCATTGTTCTTCTCCCAAGGATTAAGCGTCTTCTGATTTCCTGACTGCAGTCAGCATCTGCAGTAATCTTCGCACCTAGAAATACAAAGTCTTTCACTGCTTCTACATTTTCTCCCTCTATTTGCCAGTTATCAATCAAGCTGGTTGCCATAATCTTTGTTTTTTTGAGGTTTAGTTGCAAGCCAGCTTTTGCACTTTCTTCTTTCACCTTCATCATAAGGCTCCTCAGTTCCTCTTTGCTTTCAGCCATCAAAGTGGTATCATCTGCATATCTGAGATTGTTAATGTTTCTTCCAGCGATTTTAACTCCAGCCTTGGATTCCTCAAGCCCAGCATGTCGCATGATGTGTTCTGCGTACAAGTTGAATAGGTAGGGTGAGAGTATACAGTCCTGCCGTACTCCTTTCCCAATCTTAAACCAGTCCGTTGTTCCGTGGTCTGTTCTTACTGTTGCTACTTGGTCGTTATACAGATTCTTCAGGAGGCAGACAAGATGACTTGGTATCCCCATACCGCTAAGAACTTGCCACAATTTGTTATGGTCCACACAGTCAAAGGCTTTAGAATAGTCAATAAAACAGAAATAGATGTTTTTCTGAAACTCCCTGGCTTTTTCCATTATCCAGCGGATATTGGCAATTTGGTCCCTAGTTCCTCTGCCTTTTTTAAACCCAGCTTGTACATCTGGCAATTCTCGCTCCATGAATTGCTGAAGTCTACCTTGCAGGACCTTGAGCATTACCTTACTGGCATGTGAAATGAGTGCCACTGTTCAATAGTTTGAACATTCTTTAGTGTTTCCCCTTTTTGGTATGGGGATGTAAGTTGATTTTTTCCAATCTGATGGCCATTCCTGTGTTTTCCAAATTTGCTGGCATATAGCATGCATTACCTTGACAGCATCATCTCGCAAGATTTTGAACAGTTCAGCTGGGATGCCGTCGTCTCCTGCTGCCTTGTTATTAGCAATGCTTCTTTAGGCCCATTCAACCTCACTCTTCAGGATGTCTGGCTCTAGCTCACTGACCACACCGTCAAAGCTATCCCCGATATTGTTATCCTTCCTATACAGATCTTCCGTATATTCTTGCCACCTTTTCTTGATCTCTTCTTCTTCTGTTAGGTCCTTGCCATCTTTGTTTTTGATCATACCCATTTTGGCCTGGAATTTACCTCCAATGTTTCTAATTTTGTGGAAGAGGTCTCTTGTCCTTCCTATTCTATTGTCTTCTTCCACTTCCACGCATTGCTTGTTTAAAAATAATTCCTTATCGCTTCTGGCTAACCTCTGGAATTTTGCATTTAATTGGGCATATCTCCCCCTATCACTGTTGCCTTTTGCTTTCCTTCTTTCTTGGGCGACTTCTAGTGTCTCAGCAGACAGCCACTTTGCCTTCTTGGTTTTCTCTTTCTTTGGGATGTATTTTGTTGCCGCCTCCTGAACAATGTTGCGAACTTCTGTCCAGAGTTCTTCCGGGACCCTATCTACTAAGTCCAGTCCCTTAAATCAATTCTTTACCTCCACTGCATATTCCTGAGTGATATTAGTGAGCTCATATCTAGTTGATCTGTGGGTCTTCCCTAATCTCTTTAGTCTGATCCTAAATTGTGCAAGAAGAAATTCGTGATCAGAACTACAGTCAGCTCCAGGTCTTGTTTTTACCGACTGTATAGATGACCGCCACCTTTGGCTGCAAAGGATGTAGTCAATCTGATTTCGGTGTTGTCCATCTGGTGAAGTCCATGTATAAAGCCATCTCTTAGGTTGTTGGAAGAGAGTGTTCGTTATGCAGAGTGAGTTGTCTTGGCAAAATTCTATCAGCCTATGTCCTGCTTCATTTTGTTCTCCCAGGCCATGCTTACCTGTAATTCCAGGTGTCATTTGACTGCCCACCTTAGCATTCCAGTCTCCTGTGATGAAAATAACATCTCTTTTAGGCGTGTTGTCCAGTAGGTGCTGCAGATCCTCATAGAACTGCTCTACTTCAGCTTCTTCAGCATTTGTGGTTGGGGCGTATATTTGGATCACTGTGATGTTAGATGGCTTGCCCTGAATTCGAATTGAGATCATTCTGTCATTTTTTGGGTTGTATCCAAGCACTGCTTTAGCCACTTTACTATTAATTATGAAGGCTACTCCATTTCTTCTGTGGTCCTCTTGTCCGCAGTAGTAGATCTGGTGGTCATTTGATGTGAAGTGGCCCATTCCAGTCCATTTCAGTTCACTGACGCCCAAGATCTTTAATCTTGACATCTCACCAATAACCACATCCAATTTGCCCTGGCTCATAGATCTTACATTCCAGGTTCCGATGGTGTGTTGATCCTTAGAACATCGGATTCGCCGTTCACCACCAGCACCGTCGGCCGCTAGCCGTCCTTTCGGCTTTGCGCTAGCTGCGTCATCACGTCTGGGACTAGTTGAGCTCATCCTCTGTTCCTCCCCAGTAGCATTTTGACCATCTTCCGACCTGGGGGTCTCATCTTCCGATGGTATACCGACATATCTCTGGTTGTACCGATCCATTTAGTTTTCATGGCAAGAATACTGGGGTGGGTTGCCATTACCTTCCCCAGGGATCGCATTTAGTCTGACCTCTCTGTCATGACCTTCCTGTCTTGGGTGGCCCTTCACGGTTTAGCTCATGGCATCATTGAGGTGCTCAAGCTCCAGCACCACGACAAGGTAATGATCCTTTGCTGAAGCTTTGATAGATTATTTTATCCATATTCCTTGTTGCATCACACTGTCTAACATTTGATGCAAGTCATTTTGGTTTCCTCTACCTACCTGGCATCATCTGCATACAAAAGTGATAGATACTTTAATGGCGGCAATGAAACATCATCAGAAGAATTACTTACAAATGTATCTACTCATATTTGACAACCAAGGCATCAAACTTCCTTGTTTTACCCCCTGCTCAATATTTAACTATTCACTAAGCATTGCAGTTACTCTCACACACGCTTTACTTCCATCATATAGCACTCTTATTTTCAGCAACCACTTCCATATTTACTTTATCATGTGCTTTCTCTGAATGAACACATTTTCTTTCTCACTTTCATACATTTCTTAATGACTTGCTAAAGAGCAAAAGACTGAGCTTTATGGTATAAATCCATAGTGCACTTCCCAGATTGTGATCATTATCACCTTTTGTCTCCTTTCTTTTGTTTATATAAAATCTTTATTAAAGAAGTTTTTTGCAAAGTTAAAAAATAAACATGAAATAATATAGAAGAAAAGAAAGAAAGAAAGAGAAAAAAGTGTTGAAAACAATAGAAAGCAAAAAAAAAAAAGGAAAAGGAAAAAATACTTTAAAAAGCGACTTCCAATCTTCTTTACAGCAGTTATAGACATGCTTAATACCATTTTCCCCTTCCAAAATTACCCAGTGTAATTCTTTTCTTCCCATATGCTTCCCTTTACCTCTCATCTCCTTTCAAATAGAATTCTGCCCAGCAGATTTAAAAAACTCTCTCTTGTAGTTTTTGCATTCACTTGTGATTCTTTGTATCAGGAAACGAAGGCAGCACCTTCTTTCAATCATCAGGCACAAATGGGCAGACACTTCATAAACAAATCACACCGATATCTCTTAGTTATACCATCTACACTTGCAGCCTTACTATTTTTTTAACTTTTTCACAGAATTTATGACTTCCTTTTCCTCATTTTTTTGACAATAGCATTGATCTCATTCATTTTGATTCCACTCTTTGATTTACCTTTCTTATTCTCATACAGATCTCTAAAATACCTCTTTCAGCAGTTAATCGCTTCATCTTCCATCCAAAATAATTTTATCACTTTTATTCCATGCTGGAGGCTACTCATTTAGCTTTCTTCAACCACTTCCCAAACAACTTTTTATTTCCATCAACATCACTCTGCATTTTACTGCCTCTTTTAATTTTATCTCTTCCTTGCTTCCTTTGCCTACATTCTTTGCAACACTTTTCTTCTTTCTCTTATCCTATTTTTTTGTTTTTTTGGCATATTATGCATTCTTATAACACACATTTCCCCCTCATCCACAGCCCCACTCATTTCATCATTATACTAAGCAACCTTTTTATATTTTCCATTAGTGTAATTCTACCCCCTCCTTTAGCACTCTGTAACATAATTCTTTTTCACTCTGTTCCAGCCTGCTTCCATATTCTTTTTTTAAACTTATGTCCACTTTCTTTTCATCCTGTTGGGAGATTAATTTATCTTCTAACAGAGTTTCATGCAGGACTCTGATTAATTTATCTTCTAACAGTTCTTCCTGCATACATTTTGTTTTCACTCTAATTTCTTTCAATTCTGTCCTTTATTTAATGTTTGTTTTTCCCCAAGATCCACTTTGAGGCTACCAACAAATAGCCTACCATATTCAGCACCTCTCATCAGCTTGTATCAGCTTAGTCTTTCATTATGAACAATAAAATCAATAATGCTTTTAGATTTATATTAATCCCTTTTCCATGTGTATGTATGAACATACTTATGCTTAAACCATGTGTTCAAAACAAACAGAACCTTTTCCAAGTAGGTATAATCACCATTGTCCTTTATTCTTGGATCCATGAATGGCCAATTTATCTATTTATTTCACTGATTTGCAGGGTTTGTAGGCAGCTCCAATCAGTCAGCCCTGAATGATAGACAGAGCCAAAATAGGCAAGGGCTCAGTTGAAGCAGTAGAATTACTCTGCTTCTCTTTTTTCCATCTCCTTTGCATGCAATGGTTGCCAGCTAGTTGACAATGAACTGTGTATAGGTAACTGACATACTGGGTTGTACAATATCTTGTGTTGTCAAAATGTGAAGTAACACTGGTCTGTTTTTAAAAAATGGGAATAAAGATATTTTATTGGGATCAGCTAAGATTTGTAACAGAATGATATATGGGTTTTCTGGTTGGATGTTGAGCACAAGAAATGAACATGGTAAAGACAGGAATGAGCCTCATGTGATACAGAGTGGTAGGAGGCAGTATTGCAACCAAAACTCTCCCCATGACCCAAGCTCGATCCCAGCAGAAGCTGGATTCTTGGGTAGCCGGCTCAGGTCGACCTAGCCTTCCATCCTTCCGAGGTCGGTAAAATGAGCACCCAGCTTGCTGGGGAAGGGGACGACTGGGGAAAGCAATGGCAAACCACCACACTATAGTCTGCCAAGAAAATGTCATGGAAGTGGCATCCCCCCAAAGGGTCAGACATGACCCGGTGCTTGCACAGGGACCTTTCACCTTTCACAGAGACAGGATACAATATTTAAAATGTATGAGGGTATGGTGTCTCCAATTTTAATCTGAAGATTGGGATTTTTATTGGATAGCTCTGTATGCTTACCTAGCAAGTTTCTTTAGTTTGTTCTTCAAATGTGTATAGTAAATATTATAATTTAGCTTGGTAACAGCACAATTTACTGAAATAAATGCACTGATGTTTACCCAGTACAAGTATTCTACCCATACATGGACTCAGATAATCTACTACTCAGGCAAATCCATAACATCCATATAACATTTTTAGCTTGGAATTTTATTTTATATTCACATTTCTTTAAAAAAAATGAAGTATTTGTTTCTGTAGCAATGACATTGGAGGGCAGGTTAAGCATTTATAATACTCAGTTGTGCCAAATGCTATGCAGCTTTGTAGTTACTTTCTGAAAATGCATAAAGAGAAGGAACAAATCTATAATTCTAATGCTACATCTCTTAAGATCAGTTGTTAAATTTCAGTAGGAAGAACTTGTTTCCACTCAAAATTGTTTTTTCCTCTTAACACAAATGATAGTTGCACTGTCCAATTCACAACTTCATAGGAAGCACCCATCCTAAAAGACATGTCCATTGTCTTAAAATAAACTAGCTCTTAATTAGCTCTGCTGCTGACCTCCTGCCACCCTCCTCTGGGTATTTGTTGCTTTTGGCAAAAGGACTGGAAAATAAGAAATCCCCACTACTGCCTGGAAGGGATTCAGGAAGCAAGGAGGCTAACACTAGAGGGAGTATGGACATTTAATAAAGTTAAAAAAAAGTTGGAAATGAAATTGAGAGCTCTAAAGTACATTATGAAATATAGATATTGCTGAAATATTAATATTGGAAATTCTCTTGCAGGCAGTTCACTGAATTGTTTGACTTGAAGTCTTTCTTCTTGGGGAGAGAAGTAGTTACATAATAGTCTGAGCTTAAGATCAGGAGGTCTTACAATTTGGACCTGTTCCAAGAATCATAAATAATTGAAAAAGGAGATTCTTTAGGCTAATATTACTTCTGTGTTTTTTTTTAAATCTCAGTTGCTTACTGGTTTATCACCAGAAATTATTTGTATGATCATGGGATGGAACTTGGCTGAGATGAAATATATTCTTCTGGCTTGTTTTAAAATGAGATTCTTTTGCTCATAATAAATTCTTCAGCAACTGCTAATGGATACTATTGGACTGCAAAAAAGTCTTACTAATTTTCATTGTACTGGAGATAAATACACTCATAGATACTATTGGTATTGATGATTATTAAGAAAATTCAGACTGTGGATTTGCAGCATTTGCCCCCTTTTCCCATAAGTGTTTCATCCATTAGAAACCAAAGCCCCAGAAGATCATGTTGATCTGGTTCAAATATTGTGCTAAGGCACAATGCAATTGTATGGTTTTGGCTTAGCATATTGTATGGACTATTGTGTATTCACCATAGCTTAAATCAAGGCTTAGTGATGAAATATGAATGATGGTCCTTCCAATCAGCTCAGTAATGGAAAACAATTGTAGGAGCTAAGCCCTAAACATCCATAGAGTACCTAGTACTTTCTCCATTCTATAGGGAATTGAATCATTTTTAAGAGCCAAAATATGTGTGGAATTACATTAGGTAAGAAAAAGCGTTGTCAAATAAAACTCTGACTTTTAACATTCTTTGACGTTGACACAGTTACCCTCTTTTCAACCAACAGAACATGGAAGCTGATCCTTAACACAGGTCCAACTGTATTTGGATGTTGTAGTGAACTACAATACGCTGATAATCTCTAATATAAAATCTAAGGTCAACGTCTGCTTTTATGTAAAGTGAAATCAAGTTTCAGACTCTGTGAGCCTCTGTTCTAGCTGACCAGACTGACCTGTCAGCATCCAAATTCCCAAACCCAAATAAGGGGCTTCATCCCATCATCCAAAGAACAACTGGAAAATAGAAATGTGTCTGAATGCAGTAATTGTGAAACTTCTTTCTTTTGATCAAACATATTGTCCCGTCAACCTGCTGTACAAACATATTCTTAGAGCACATAGAAACTTGAGGGATGCAAGTTAATTCAGTTTTTGATTTGGATATGCAATAGTCCCATAAACTAAATTAGGCTGAATGACAATTCAGTGGCTGCTGAGGACTCAGTGTGTTGGGCTATATACCTATTTGGCAAATCTGAAGTTCTTTTGTAAGTGAGTTAAGATTTCTTCTGCCTTGGCTTGAAGTTGTTTAAAGGGGCTCGGCAGTCTTTTACTTGGAAAAGGTTACAGCCCTACAGTTCAGCTTGCAGCTTGCGCATGAAGGCCTAAGGTAAGTGTCCATGGATGGGATTTGCTTTTTGCAGGGAAGGATGGGGAGCTCTCACTCCAGCGGTCTTTTAGTATGTTTGGATGAAGGTAGAATTCTACCTTCTGCCCTGCCATAAACATCCCACTGTGACAAGATCATGCTGCGTATAAGATAATTATTTGAAATATAGATTTATACTGGTGATGGTAATGTGCATCCCTAAGGCTGCATGTGGCCCTTCACCTAATTTTGTATGCTTAATTTCAAGTAATGTTAGAAGCTCTGCCAAATAATGGTATGGAGCTCTCTGAAAAATGATCTTTTCCTTTCTGGCAGCCAGATGAAAACCAGTGGTGAGGGGAGTGGGGAGGACAGGATGTAACCACAACAGAGAAAATAGGACACTAGAAAGTGAAATGGATCAGGGCATTTGTCTGGGACACCACAGTGACTGGTGATCCCTAATAGATTATCCTTGCTGAAAAACTGTTGCTTAACTGGGGAAAAAAATCCTTGCCATTGAGATAAAAATAAAAGATAATAGAAGAAGAGTGTTGTCTAACCTGTCTCGCCAGACTTATTTATGGACTTATCTCTGGGAATATGAGTACTAAAAATTTGCTTTGTTATTTGTGTGAGAAGTGAGGGTGAAATGCTCATTTTTCTGATAAGAATCATGGGACGTCTCATAAAAATACACCAGCAGATGTTTGTTTCAAGTACGTGTACAATGGGAATATAGGGCAGTTCAAGTAATTAAAATGAAATCAAACTTCAGAAGACAGCACACAAGACCCAGTTTGTAGGGCTTATTCCACAGCAAGCTTTCTCCAGATGTGCCACGTTGACTGTGCTGCTTAAAAAAGTGTAGTTCTTTTTCTAATCAAAGGACAACTTTGGCTGTCTTGTCACATAATTTATCCAGGTGTCACTTGGGTCCCTTTGTTCTGGAATCCAGATTTATAGCTAGCCATTCTAATTAGTTTAAGATTTTCCCCTTCACTTGTGCTTCTCTTGTATGATTGCAAACTGTCTAACAGGCATTTCCAGGTGACATTTCTCTGTTGTTTTCTGCAAGCTGTAAATATAGTGTCTGTAAAAGGTACCAGTAAATCCATTTTGTCTGGATCATAGCTTCATTCTACTAGCTAAATGTTGTCTTTTAGGATTTTCCACAATCCAGTTGGGAACATAAAAGTCTTAGCAAATGCTTTAAAAATATCCTGGCAAAGTGTGGCACTAATATGGCTCAGATGTTTGGAGAGAATAGCTGTAGTGAAGGAATATACTTCTCCTTTTCTCCAGTCCCCTTATTGATACCCAACATGAAGGAGGTGTTCCAAATCAAACAGGTTTCCACCCTCCCCCAGATAATGTTCATATGACTATTTTCCTAAAAAATCTGGCTCACCTAAACATTATTGCCTTGGGAGAAGAAAGTATGTGCATACTTGTTTAACAATGATATATTTCCCTCTGGTTCTACAAACCAGGTCTCACTCTGTTATGTTTGTTGGTCCTGATAGTTATAGGCTACTGGAAACTCAGGGTTGTTTTTTGTGTTTAGCCATGAATGAAGAATTTCTCATTTTTTTATCTTTGATCCAGGGATTTTGATGTTAGTACCTGGGATTATCCACCACTTATCCTCAATATGGGGGTGGAGAGGAAGGGGTCTAGATGTGGAGATTTTAGGAGGAATGTAATTACTTATTTTACATGCAAGCCTGGCTATTCCAATTGAGAAGATTACAGATGGCAGGTTATCTGAGACTTCAAGAATATTTTGGCTAGAAATTACACTGCGTTGGGATAGGAACATTGATAGGAACTTCTTTTGGCAGTAGGTCATGAGTCATCTATACCTCAGTCTTCAGTGTAATGACTGCCTGAAATATGCCTGATGACTCATACAAACACTGTTAGTTATGAATTATTGTAGCAAAAAAAATCTTCATAAATTGTGATTTTCAGCGTCTTGGTCAAGTTTCCCTTGATCAAGTCACAGAGAACAGCTTTTGTAGACTAGAAACCTTGGAGACCAGAACTGATGAGCAGATAGTCAATAATGTTGCGATGTTGTTAGATCAAAGCATGGTTCCATTCTTAGATAGAATGTTCAGTTAGTGAAATCAGTCTGTTTCTTCTTAATTGCACTTCACTTGTTTATTGACCTAGTAGTGCAAGATGATGTTTCATGCATATGATGAAGTACAGTGTCATCTAGAATAGGTAGAGATGTGCACAAGATGAAAAACGTATTTTGTTTCTTGCATGGAATCAACATATTGTGGCTTGGGGTGGGTTGTGCTCTGAGTGAACTAGACCAAAACCTGGAACTTCTTGGCTATTCCAAGTTTTGCCTGAGAAAACTTCTAGACAAGTCTTGCAGGGTAATAATCCCAGTGCCTTCCTTCCCTGCCATTTCTACAAACCCATCCAACCCATGTCCACCACTGCTTTCCCATCATCTGTTTGCTTCCTCTCCCTGCCAGATCCGTGCTTAAATTCATGCAAGTCCTAACAAAAGCAGTCCATACTCATCTGCCCCTTTCCCTCATTGTCTCAGCACCTTCCTTGCCCTTAGCATTGTAGTGAAGGGTGAAAAACATTTCCAGAGGTTCAGATGTGAGACTATTAATCAATCAATCTGGACAAGAGGCAGAATTCAGCAAAGCCTAGAAAATTCAAACTCAAAGCAGCCAATCATCAGCAGGAAGTTTTCCCCTTTGCATCAGGTGAGCTTTTAAAAGGGCAAGGGGCCAGCTACATTTGGGCTTTTTCTTTAACTGCCATCATGGGAGGAAGGAAGCTTTCCTGGCTGGCTTTGGCTCGGTAAGGACCAATCACCCCAAGCCTGGATTAGAATTGGAGAATCTGAAGAAAGAGCCATGTAGGAAAATGTGGAGCTAGATGATGATGATGATGATGATAAAGTGGTGTTCTTTGTGTAACCTTGTTACTATTTTGTTCTACTGGGGTCTCTGTCTGTCTGTCTGTGGAATCCTTGCTGTTGTTAGAAATCCTGACTTCCCTTTTCCTTCCCCCATTGTCCTTTTCATGCTAAAGTGGCTGCTTAACTCTTAATATAAATAATAAGCAACAATATCTTCTGACTATATTGGTATATCATTCTGCCAGGAAATTAGCTTAACAACGCTTGTAATTCTGATGCTATAAAAAAGAAATATAGAATGAAAGCAGGAGGATTTTCTCTTTTTTATATGTATAATTCTTAAGAATTTTTTGTAAAGTAAAATACAAATCTAAAGAAAAAGAAAGGAAAGAAAAGAAAAAAAGAAAAAGTGCAAGAAAAAAAGAGAGAAGAGAAGAGAAGAGGAAAGTAAAGTAAAGGAAAGGAAAGGAAAGGAAAGGAAAGGAACCCCCCGCCCCCCAAAATTATGAAATATAATGACTTCTGACCTTCTCTTCAACAGATAATTGCAATCTTATATTCCCTCCTCCCTTCACAGTGAGAAAAATATGTCCCTGAGTGATGGTGGCAGCCTACAGACTGATCCCCTCCCCTGCCAGTTGTGGGAGGTTTTAAGAGTAGGGGTTATGGGGATGGGCCTAGAGACATAACTTGAGGGAGCCAGAGGGACCAGTCTACCCCTCTGTGGCCCAACCTCCTTTTGCTGCTGCCAGTCTCTGCATAGAACCCTAACAAAAGCTCATGTCACAACATGCTGGGCTAAAATGCAGTTGACTATTTTGTGATTCAGTGTGTGGGGTGTACCCAGGCAAATTGGTTTACTCAGTAAACCACACTGCAGTTAATCATAGGGTTAGTGGATTAATGAACACAGCTTCATTTTTGGTTCTGTAGAGCAGTGGGGACAATCTCATTTTAATGCCCCTGCAGTTGTGCGGCTAAATTGCAGTGGCAATCTCAAAGAAGCAGTCAGCATTTTGGGTGGGAAATAATCAACAGGTATTTAACTTAGACTTATACCTAACACATTTAAATACTGCATTCCTTTCTGAGCACTGGAAAACTGTCCACCTTAGAATTTGCAGCCTAGCCTTTTGTTTTGGCAGGGGGACCTTGCCACTTCTCCGGTTGTAGCCCTTGGCTGCCTGTAAAGTTAAAAAAAAAAAAAAAAGAATGAGCATAACCTCTGAATGAAAACAAGTTGTCTACCGCATTGTAAAGGGCTTTGGTAGAATTTTGGTAGATTTTTAAAAATTTAAATCAGGCAGGCTTTAGTACATTTTTTTTATACTTTTCCCAACTTCCCCTGTATTATTTCCCTCTAGTGTGTCTTGGTGTGTAAGTCTCTGGTGGTGTAAGGATTGCCTATTCTAATGTACATCAGACTCATAAGCAGGGTTTCAAAGATATCTGATTTATTGAAGAATAGTATGCAGGATCGCAAAGAAAGCTGAGAATGATGAAAGCGCGGCAAATTCAAACTAAAAACCCTCGGTGCAAATGAAATCCCTCCCCCTGTAGAATCTTCCCAAGTTCACAATCCCAGGTGCTCCTAACGGTTTCTGATGGTCTGCGGGAAAAGTCCTTGAACAGAGAACATAACCCAAACACATTCCATTGTAATGAATACAGATACAGAGCTTGGTACAAGGTTTCACAGCAGCTCCCTCCCAAACAGAAACGTGCATCAGCGCCATGGCATGTGAAACGTTACGATGTATAAACTACATTGAAACAGTGAACATGACAGGTGGAAGCAAGATTAATTACAAGACATCGCCCATTTTACATATGGAGAAATTTGCCCTAAAAAGTAGCAGCCATAAGGAGGCTAGAATCCTCTCTGGATTTGTTAGTTATTGAAACAGCACATTCTTCCAGCATGAGAGCCTTCACAGAATCATTTTCCTTGAACATCTAATTACCCTAATTCTCAGGAGGATCAGAAAATGATATTTCTTACCACATGAGATAAGCTGGCCAGGCCTAGATTTTGCTCCTGATGAGTGATTCTGATTCTTTTTTCCCCTCTGATAGCATCTTCCCACAGTGCTTTAGCACCTTCAGCACCTACTACCAAAAGACACATGAGGAGGTGGGAAAAAGTTACTGTAGCTCTGTGTTGTCAGCGGTGCTGCCAGCTGAATTTGAGACATGCTTGAAAGATCTGGGAAGGGGACCTCAAAATCAGCAACTGTGGGGAGGATTCCGCTTTCCTTATTTAGGTCAATAGAGTTGACATGTCATCCCCACCTGCCAGAACTCATAAATTCTCATCAGAAGTACTAGCACTTTCAAGTATTGCTGAAGTCATCCATCCTGTCACAGACTGAAGGTAGGAGAGAAATGGTTTGGCAAAACAGTTGTGCTATAGTTAAAGGAATGTCAACTTGATGGAAGCTTGAAAGCCTCAATTTGGGATACATAAATTTTTCATTGACATACCATCCTTTCTATTCAGATTCAGTTTTGCCGTGTGAACAAAGTCTAGACTAGGAATAGCAATGTGTAACTTTGCTTCACATGAGTCCTAGCTATTGTGCTCAAGGATGAGAGATAATAAGGTTGCAATCTGAGAACATTTGGAGGGCTTCAAGGTAAGAATTTTGGAACTGCAATTCCAACACATCCTAGGGAAGACTGTTGTAGTATAATTGGTTAAAGCATCACTCATGGCCCATTTGATTGATATAAACTTCACAAAATGTAGTCAATGCAAATTGGATTCTTTATTGCCTTATAAATACTGAGCCCCTAAAAAAGCAAAATGCTACACTGGATTTAGGAATATTGCCATTTAAACCCTGTAGGTTTCTGTAGTTATAATGTTTCACTATTCTTGCATGGACATCATTTCAACTATTATGGAAGCAAGTCATCAACTGATCTTGTGTTTGGTGAATGAAAAATACAGATGTTGTTAATATTTTATTAATTTGAAGAAGTCAGAGAACCATTCACTTATATATGGTAACTTTTTTCTCTCATCAATATATTGTGATGAAGAATGTAAAGTATAATGCCAAGTATGAAGTGAATGATTTGACCAAGTCAATTTCTAGTACAGAACAGAAAGCATATCCTAATTCAAATTTCACATCATTTGGGTTTTGGAGGATCTATTTGGTGTTGTAGAGTGAGCATAATAGTATGTAGGCTAAACTAGCGTAAATCTACCATAAAAAGTTACAAAATAAAGTCCAATACACTGACAATCAAATAATTATGATTAATAATACAAAAATGCCATTTTTTTTACAAAATTAGAGTAAGGAAGTTTTCAAAACAATTCTATAAATAAAAACTAGAAATTATAGCAAAACTTAATCACCAAAATGGGGAGTATCTTTTGAGCAATTTATTGAATAATAATATTGGGGATGCTGGATCTACTTGGACAGGTAGGAAGTTCTACAGGCTAGTCAGTGGCTGTCATACCCACTGTGTTTATACAATACATGTTACATACATACCGTGTACTAAACTAGCACATCTTTGGGTGGTGCACCAGCTACATCCATTCCTGGACCGAGATGCCCTCCGAACAGTCACTTATGCCCTTGTCATCTCCCATATAGACTATTGCAATGCGCTCTACATGGGGCTACCCTTGAAGAGTATTCGGAAGCTTCAGCTGGTCCAGAATGCAGCTGCGTGGACAGTTACCAGTGCTGTAAAATCAACCCATGTGACAGCACTGTTACACAAGCTGCACTGGATACCAGTTTGCTTCTGGGTCCAATTCAAGGAGTTGGTTATCACCTTTAAAGCCCTACATGGCATGGGACCAGGGTATCTGAGGGACCATCTCATCCCCATAACATCAACCCACCCCACCAGGTCAGGCAGGGAGGGCATGCTACGGACCCCATCAGTAAAAGAATTTCATCTAGCGGGGCCCAGGAGGTGAGCCTTCTCTGCAGTGGCGCCCGGCCTTTGGAATATCTTGCCCCCAGAGTTGAGACGGGTCTCCTCGCTCTTGGACTTCCAGAAGAAATTGAAAACCTGGTTCTGCTGCCTTACTTGGGAGGGGGAGAGCGATAGCTCCACCTGGGGATGGCTGGCGCCATAGCACCTCTTAGTGATTGTGTTCCATCTCCATTTTTCATTCATTTTATTATATCTTAATGGTAATTTAGATGGCTATGTTTCTAGCGTTATTTTATTGTAAACTGCCCAGAGTCCCCCATTGGGGGAGATGGGCAATGACATAAATTTAATAAATAAATAAATAAATAAATAAATAAATGTTTAATTTAAAGCAGATAAACTTGCTTTTTCTCTCTATTGTTTTGGCATTAATTTTTAAAGCTGCCACCATCAATGGAGGACAGCAAGAATCAGTCTCTGGAGATTATGTTACCTTTTGTTTTTAGATTTTTTATCCCACCTTTATTATTTTTATAAATAACTCAAGGCAGTGAACATACCTAATACTCCTTCCTCCTCCTAGTTTCCCCACAACAACAACCCTGTGAGGTGAGTTGGGCTGAGAGAGAGTGACTGGCCCAAGGTCACCCAGCTGGTTTCATGCCTAAGGTCGGACTAGAACTCCCAGTCTCCTGGTTTCTAGCCCATTGCCTTAACCACTAGGCCCATTCAGAGTGAGGGTAAGTCAGAGAACATCAGGAAATACCAATTAGACTGTGACGTTAAAACAAAATTCAAGAAGATGACAATAAAAGATCATTTCCATATTATTATCAGAAAACATTGCAGGAATGTACAGTATCTTGTGCTGTAGTTGCCAGGAGCCAAGCATTACTTGAAAAAGACTGCTTTTTTAGGCAGTCTCATGAATGACCTTTTAATAAGGCATATATGTTCACAGTTCTTTAATAGCAGCCTTCTAAATATCACTGAAGGAATGTGGAACTATAGATGCAAATAAAAAAATTAATTGGCTTGGGTTTTGAAAAAAATCTTAATGAATGCCATAATTCTTCCTCAAGTAGGTTTAAAAATAGCGGTACTGTTTATTTTTAATCCCACTGTTTTTGCTGTATTGATGAGCTCTCTTGTTATCACATAAGGACCAAATAAAGATTTTTGACTAATCCTCCTGGATATACTAGTATTTCAGCAGAAGTAGCGGAAATATAATTTTTCTACTCACGCAAATGCTTTTCCTATTTAGACTTTGCCTAAAATGAAAAAAAGGTTGTTTTTAATTTGAAAGCAATCAATTTCATAAAAGTGAACTCATGAGTAGCAATCTGTAAATTTGGAAATCTCAACTACTAAACAATGTAATACAAAACTAATATAATTTATCTAGAATAATTTTATAATAAAAATACGTAACATAATTTTAACTATTAAAATGTCTTTAATATATTTACTGAAACTTAGAATGCAAGAATTGGAAGGTCACTTGGCGATCATCTAATCCAGCCCCTCCTCAAAGCAGGAATCCACTTGTCTCCATGTTCCTTTGATAAACAACAAACAAAAACAGAAGTGACTTTCCCTTGGCCTTTCCTGCTGAGCACTATGCCAAACTATTTGCTGCCTTGGCCAACTGCCTCAGTGAGGGCTAAATCTCAACTATCATATTATAGCGATTAAACCTTCTTACATTTTTGTTGACCAATACATTTAGAACTGCAATCCTATGCTTACTTACCTGTAAATTACATTGATTTAATTGGGATTTATATCTGAGTAGTCATGTTTCACTGCAGGATTTAATTTTAAGCCTTGTATTAGGGAGAAAGGAGCCTTTTATTACATTTTAGCAATTAACTTCCTTCTCCTATAACTTTTGGAAAGAATGAGATTTTCTACACATTGAATCTGAAGATCCAGGCTGATCTAAAAATTTAATTAATGAATAGTAAATTATTCACTAGTTAATATTATATGATGAATTTATCACTGCCAAAGCAGTGACAGTATGTTAAAAACTCACATTTGGCATTTAATCCAAATCTAAATCTTCTTGATGGAAAATTGATATTTATTTATTTATTTCACAGTTTTTATAATCTGCCCCAATCCTAGGGGACTTTCCGTGTGTGTGTGTGCCTTTGAGTTAATGTTGATTCCTGGAGAATTCCTGGACTAGTCCCTGCAGTTTTCTTGGCAAGGTTTTTCAGAAGTGGTTTGCCATTGCCTCCTTCCTAGGGCTAAGAAAGAGGGACTGGCTCAAAGTCACCCAGCTGGCTTTGTGCCTAAGGTGGGACTAGGACTCACCGTCTCCTGGTTTTAGCCTGATGCTTGATGCAGCCATTAACAAAATAGAGTTAAAACCAAAATAGAAATGAGGGTGAAACAAGCATCTGCATTATTAGTATACATGTATATATCTTGTATCTTAAAAACAGATTGACGTTTGACTCAGTGACAAGACCATTTGTGGAAGAGTTTATAATTTTATTTCCTTTTAATTCAGAAAGTAGATTTTTGAAATTTTAGTTGAATGCTACGTATGCACACTGATGGATTCATGTTTCTGTCCAACTTTTTTACTTTGCTTTCAATAAAAATGAAGCCAGGAAGCCCAGTGTTTATCTATCGAGCTGTAAGGTCACCTCAGAGGGAGGGAAGGGTCATGCTTGCAGTTTATAACTTCTCAGCTGGTGAGTTATGCTACCCTTTTGCTTCACAAATTTGCCTGCCCCTGCCCTCTACTTTAGAAAAAAAAGATTGCATATTTTTTCTAAAGCAAACATATATGTCTTGCCTCCAGCTACCTAAATGTCATTGTCAGGTCATAGCTTTCTATAGAAATTGACAGAATTTGTTCATCTCACAAAGAGAGGTTCAAGGCTTGCTAGGCAATTAGACTTTCAGTGTGGTTCTTTCTCTGCTTACAAAATTCCTAGTGCAAAATCAGAGCATTATATTTGAGGTCCTTTAAAAAAAAAGTTTATCACAGTCAGTCATTCCTTTCAAGAATATTTATAGCTTTGGCCTTGTGCAGGAGTTATTAACTAATATGTAGGAGACATCTGTTGCCTTTCTCTATATAATAATGGATAGTACAACCAGTGAGAATAAAAATGCAAATATCAACATGAGGGCATGTATTATAGAACCCTCCCCACATACATGCAAACAAATAGACAACATGGGAATAATTTATTATTAAAACACTTTGATTACATGGACATGGTGACAGAAATTAAAATAGTCCAGATTACTTGAACATATAAATGCTATAAATTTAAACTAGTGGTGATCCTACAGAAGATTATCCCAATGAAGAACATTTTTACCTAGTCCTGTGAAGTCACATGTAAAAAGACTCAGTACCGTCCTCTGGATAATTCTGGTTCATTCTGAACCCCAAGTTCCTGTCTTCTATACTAAGAATCTCTATAATTCTTCAGGAAGGCCTTAGCTATGCAAAACAGTTTGATTTCTGAGGGAAACCTATTCTGCTACTTTAAAAAAGGCACTTCTGCTATGCTTCTCTCTCTTTTCTTTTGGTCAGATTAGGACTTTGCTTTTATTTATTTGTTTGTTTGTTTGTTTATTTATTTATTTATCCATCCAATTTATATAGCCACCCATCTCACCAGAGGCGACTCTGGGTGGTGTACAACAATCAATAAAACAATAAATATAACAGCAGATAAAAATATAAAAACCTATAATAAATATCATACGGTTTGCTTTATTAAGCTGAACCTAAGCCTGTCACCTCTATGAGGGACTGTAGAGCCCCATGTCTGTACTTAATGGGTCAGGATATATCTGACCCTTCCATGGGGCAGACAGAGATTTTTATTTTAGTTAGGTTAGGACCCAAAGATGCTGCATCTTTTGTGCCTGCAGCTTCTTTGTGCCTGCTGCAGTTGTATATCTGTTGATAGTGCTGGCACCTATAGATTTGTGTCTATGCTTCTGTCCACTCCCTGTCCCTCAGAAACACTAAGTGTGTTTCTCTTTTGGCATTTAAGCACCTCTACAACTTTTGATGTGGTGACTGGTGGCAGTTCTATAGAGTTCCCTCAAACATGGCCCACACCTCCTCTCAGCTTGAGAAAGAAGCAGGTAAGTCAGGGCCTGTGTTACCTCTATTTTATTTCAGTTGTGACACTGAGGACAATGTGGCCTTGGAAAGTCTGGTTGTATCTTCAGCATTGCCCCTAATGTGGCAGCAAAACCAATAATGAATTAACAAGTTGGTTAAAGGAGGAGACCAGCTCCAGCTGATGCAGTATAAGAATTCAGTTTTAAAACTGTTACTAAGCTTTATAATTTCTGAACATAATTATTGAACTTTTCAAATATTGGAGAACTAAAAGTTCTGAGGATAGTATTATGTATCAGTAAAATCAATTTTTCAAAAGCTGTTTGATAGATTCGCCCAAGAAGCATGACAGTTCCCAATTCATTTTTTTCTTCAGGTGTTAAACTGAAGAATTTTAGAAATAATGCATTTATTCCTCTTGTTGCTTTCAGTCAAGTTATTGGCTATCTTGATCAAGGAAGTACAAAAGAACCCTACAGTAAAGTCTGTTCATGTAACTTAATATTTGTATTAAGTTTTCCACTATGTTATTTATTTATTTATTTATCAAATTTGTCACTGCCCATCTCCTCTGAATGGAGGGACTCTGGGTGGTTTACAACATAAAACAATAACTATATAATAAAATTCCAATATAAAATATAGACTAAAACAATTTTTAAAAACTACCAAATATAATAAAATCCCAATGGCTATGGTTTCATTCAGTCCTTGCGTAGGAGGGGCACTTCAAGGCACTAGCCAACCCAAATATGACTATTCTCCTCCCTGCCCCAAGCCCGATGGCAGAGCCAGGTCTTCAATTCCCTTCAGAAGGCTAGGAGCGATGGGGCTAATCTCACCTCTGGGGGCAAGATGTTCCAAAGGGTGAGCGCCACTGCAGGTAGAAATCTCAGTATTAAAATGCAACTGTGACAAGGGAACTACTCCAGACTGTGCAGCCCATTACAGAACTACTCTATAATAGCAGTTTGTATCATTCATGGAAGCTTTGATGTTTATATACTAGACCATATATAACCCATGCATGTATTATACTGTATAGGTACAGCACTTAATATGTCTTCAAGATTGCACCTGACCATGCCATCAGTACAATTAGATCTACAGATATCACTTGTTTTACCTTAATTAAAAAGACAATTAAAATATATAACCAACTTTACTTAACTGGGGTCATGTTGTGGATATCATGGGGATAAACAAAAAATGTCTATTTATATATTCTAAGCAAGTTGACACTAGAAAGCACTTCTCTCTATTAAGTAAGATCTATGTGAAGTCAGTGACTCTGATGACAGAAATACTGTATTTAACAGCTAGCATTAATTTTCTGTAGAGATACCCAAAAAACATAGGAAATCAATTTTCGAATTGTTCCTAAATATAGTATCTGTCTGCCTTGATCCATACTTAGCAATGATAGGATGAGTTTATCTTTCTCCTCTCACAACCAATGAAACTGATATTTTAAAAGAAATATTTCATTCCTTTCTCCCATTATGATTTTTGCAAAATGAATTTCAAGTGCAAAATATCCATTCAATGAACAATGTTTCTACTATGTGTCCTGGCAAACAATGTTAATAAGACTGGGGCTCAAATTATGATTCACAACTTGCCCAGTTGATAACAATATAAATACCTATATTGCTAAGGTTCAGAACCTTCTTGTGAATTAGCAGTTAGTGGTAAAGATGGGTTGGTGGAAGTGGGACAGATGAAATATAGTACAGCTTCAAATAGTTTGATCTCTTGATTTTTTTTTGCAATAGACTTGAATATGGGTACAAGTTTGGCAAAGATGCTGACCTAAGTTGTATATTTTCTCTCTGCCAGCTATAGGTCATAATTTGGAAGCAGTTGGAATAGGGAAGATAGAGTGCTGATGTAGGTTCCAGGTGACTTTGGTTCAAATCTTTATTCAGGATTTCACTGGTGAGCTTGGGCCAATTGCTGTCAGGACCTGATCATTCGAGCATTCACACAATCACAGTCAGGAGGCTGGGATTCCTTTAACTGTTTTAATGACGTATAATGAATGGTACAGAAGACAAGCTGCGAATAAAGATTTCCCGCTCAAACCTAACTTAAAACCTACATTCCCTTAGTTAGTCCCCTTTCCCATGAAACCATGTCACCCCCCTCCCATCCAGATGGTATTCCTGGCATATCTCAACCCCGTGTCCTTGATGTCCTCCATAGCCATAATAAACCACTTCACACTCCAACTTCAGACCCCCTCCCATCTGGCGACACGGATTCCATTCCTTGGAGAAGGAAATGATGGTAGATGCTCCAATAAGGGTTTTTGTAAAACCTTTGATCGGGGGGATCTGACAATCACACTGTCAAAATGTGATTTAGAGGATCTCTTGGAAGAGGGTGAATTGTATAACTACTTTGAGTACCTTGTATCAAGCAAGCAAGTATGTTCAGTCATTCCTTGGCACAGTAGTCAACAGGTGAGGGAACATTTGTCAAGGTGAAGATAGGAGCAAATGATCTAAAATGAGTTGAGGCTAAAAATGGGAACTAGACCAAAGAGTTTTTGGCATCAGAGAGGAAACCCAGAACCTGAAGTAGAGAACATGTCAGGATGAAAGAGTGAATAATCACTGACAGAGGAAGCCCTCTAATACTCCTTACCCAGGAAAAACTAAAAACCAGTTTGATATGGGGGATCAGATGAGAGATGGACAGCTGTTTACTGAAAGGCTGCAATTACTTTATAGAGCTTACCATACAGAACAGCATTCAGAAGTTCCTGATGAGTTTCTAGTCAATTTGTGGGTGCCAGGCAGTTTTGTAATTTTCTCCTTTGCTTCCATAAACAATTGGATGTTCTGAGGTGAATGCTACCTTGGTTTGTTTTGCTTGGGTGACAACAATAGAGATTATTATTAATCAAAGAAACAGCACCAGATTATAAAAAATCAGGGAAGAAACAATACCCTAATCAAGTGTAGAGAGGATGGCCTTGATGGAGAAAGGAAAGATCCATTACCAAGGCAATGAACAGATAAATGTGGCTCATGCCCATACCAAGATATTTATGAAAACACCTAAAGCAGCCCCTACCCCAATTTACATAAAAGAGGGAGGGGAAGCTGTCAGCCCTCAAGCTAGAACAGACAATACCATGTAGGTCAGTACTACTTTTATTGTAAAGCTATAGTAACAGAACCTTGCAAGTCTGAATGTACTTCCCCCTCCCTCCCTTTACCTTCATGTGAACTAGGGAGGAGCTTCTCTGAGATATTTATCCACATTACATTCTTGGGCTGGGGTCAGTCCCCTTTTATCTGACCATTGCCTTGGTAGTGACTCTTCCTCCTGTCCTTCAAGGCCATTCCCTCTTTCCTCTACAGAAGCACATTCAGACAAGCAAGATTCTATTAATATAGCCATTCAAGTAAAAGTAGCTTTAGGCCTATCCAGCATCTGTTTCTTGATCTGCTTTACCTTGTAGGACTGATATCAAGGTACCATCAAGGAGGAAGTCATATCCTCACCAAGTCTGACAGGACAAGCTACTATGCATAAACAGCCAGCAAATCCCACTCTCCCTCATACTGATGATGTTACTTAGCCTGGTAATGAAATGTTTGTAAGAATGTTTCAGAACCAAGCTCTGAAATCAAACTCATGTAAAGACAGCCTGCATCTTTGTCATACCTTTTTGAACAAATTCTCCCTGTGTTCTCTTAGTCCATTAATTTTTCTGCCTGAGAATGGACAAATAAATTCTCTGTTTCTCTCTCACACAGGCACACAATTGTACTACATGTCAGCATGAGAAAATTTTAAATCCAAATATCAGAACAGGTTTCAAAATGAAAGCTAATACTAAAGTGGAATTTTAACATTTAAAAAGAAATCAATATACAATTTATGTCATGGGTAATACATATTTATTTTATGTAACAGCCCACTATTTGTTTTATCTTTGTCCTGTTAGAAAACTAAGGTTATATCTACACCAACACAGTTATCAAAATAGGAACAAAGAGCATTTAAAGTAGTAACAAACTCTTCTGAAACAGAACATATGTGGCATGTCCATATTTTCATTAAAAGAAGTCAGAGAGTCTAACTGAATAAACCATAATTATCCAAAACCAAACCATATTTTCACTTAGTGTGTGATGTGAACAGAATCATTACCTCTTATACACCTGAATTTCAATGGAACATTACCCATAAACAAACAAACACATGTTTAAAGGACCCAAATAGCTAAATAGTTTCTGGACAATTCTTAGAATATTTTGGTGTAAAAGTCTCTGTGCTAATGTTATAATCTGAATCCATTTCTGCTGTAATCTTTGAAGTGTAATTTCATTTCCAAGGTAGGACAAACACTGGGCTGGAGATCCAGGGGGAGACCTGGCTGATTATTTAAAATGAATTAGCTGTGATGAAATATTTAGCCTTTAAATAACAAATTTAATACGGTGAATTGCATTTTATTTATTAATGGAGCTCTCAAGGAGATTTGTAGAAGGTTTTGCTGAAGTGTGTGGTTGTGGTATTGCAAAATATGGTAATTACTCTAATATTTTGATGAATTATTAATAAATACTGGGCCTATGAGAGTATCTAGGCAACATAGATTTTGAAACTGCTCCATTTTGCAGAAGGGTATTGCTGCTGGTAATACTTCCCCCACTGCTGCTGTTCTTTTTCACTCTTTTCTTTTTGAAATAAAAGATTCCAGATATTGTTATAATATGTATACGTTCTTTAGGTTGAGCTACTTGTCCCAAGCCCCTAATGTGGGGTTAGTCTAGAAATCAAGGTAAATAAAACAAGAAGATACTAGAATGAAATTAACCTTACTAATGAGGGCTTTGAGCATATTTTCACAATGTCCTCCTTTTGTTGACTATTTCTCAAGGAGGGCGAACTTGAAACCACACTATGGAGTCAAGAATTCTAAACTCAGATTACTTGTCTTTAGAAAAGGAGTCAGAAATTGCCATAACCTTCTTCTTGACGAAGGGGAGTTTTAATAATGACACTCTTTATTTCAGTCATAGACCAGCATAATTTTAAAGATATATTGTCTTTGGCAACAAGCTGTGATTTGTTTTATATATTGTGTTAAGCTTTAATGTGGTTTGTTTGTGCTTATTATGTTCTCTGAAGCCAACTTTCTGAAGTGTTGTAATGCTAACTTGTGGCTTTGTTGTTTATAGGCAGCTAATTCTGTTTTTTTATAAGCCATGCTTAAACAAACCATGGTTTAGGATAATATGTGAACCTATTTAATAACCAAAGAGTGATGAATGACTTAATTGCATATGTTGTTTGAAACTACTGGCCAGAATGCTTGCTTTAAGTCAGTTGTTGTTTATTCGTTTAGTCACTTCCGACTCTTCGTGACTTCATGGACCAGCCCACGCCAGAGCTTCCTGTCGGTCGTCAACACCCCCAGCTCCCCCAGGGACGAGTCTGTCACCTCTAGAATATCATCCATCCACCTTGCCCTTGGTCGGCCCCTCTTCCTTTTGCCTTCCACTCTCCCTAGCATCAGCATCTTCTCCAGGGTGTCCTGTCTTCTCATTATGTGGCCAAAGTATTTCAGTTTTGCCTTTAATATCATTCCCTCAAGTGAGCAGTTTGGCTTTATTTCCTGGAGTATGGACTGGTTTGATCTTCTTGCAGTCCAAGGCACTCTCAGAATTTTCCTCCAACACCACAGTTCAAAAGCATCGATCTTCCTTCTCTCAGCCTTCCTTATGGTCCAGCTCTCGCAGCCATATGTTACTACAGGGAACACCATTGCTTTAACTATGCGGACCTTTGTTGTCAGTGTGATGTCTCTGCTCTTAACTATTTTATCGAGATTTGTCATTGCTCTTCTCCCAAGGATTAAGCGTCTTCTGATTTCCTGACTGCAGTCAGCATCTACAGTAGCCTTCGCACCTAGAAATACAAAGTCTTTCACTGCTTCTACATTTTCTCCCTCTATTTGCCAGTTAGCAATCAAGCTGGTTGCCATAATCTTGGTTTTTTTGAGGTTTAGCTGCAAGCCAGCTTTTGCACTTTCTTCTTTCACCTTCATCATAAGGCTCCTCAGTTCCTCTTTGCTTTCAGCCATCAAAGTGGTATCATCTGCATATCTGAGATTGTTAATGTTTCTTCCAGCGATTTTTAACTCCAGCCTTGGATTCCTCAAGCCCAGCATGTCACATGATGTTTTCTGCATACAAGTTGAATAGGTAGGGTGAGAGTATACAGCCCTGCCTTACTCCTTTCCCAATCTTAAACCAGTCCGTTGTTCTGTGGTCTGTTCTTACTGTTGCTACTTGGTCGTTATACAGATTCTTCAGGAGGCAGACAAGATGACTTGGTATCCCCATACTGGTAAGAACTTGCCACAATATGTTATGGTCCACACAGTCAAAGGCTTTAGAATAGTCAATAAAACAGAAATAGATGTTTTTCTGAAACTCCCTGGCTTTTTCCATTATCCAGCAGATATTGGCAATTTGGTCCCTAGTTCCTCTGCCTTTTCTAAACCCAGCTTGTAAACCCAGAATCTGGCAATTCTCACTCCATGAATTGCTGAAGTCTACCTTGCAGGATCTTAAGTCAGTAGTTGTGAAATTAAAAGTAGAAATTGAAATTTAAACAACACATTCAAATCATGTGAAGTGTAAATGATGCATCAGTGACTATGCAAACCATCCCATAGCTATATTAAGCTCAGTGAATGATCCACCACAATTTTGGTATAAGAATTATTTTTTTCTCCACCTATAGGTAGTTCCAAGCATCCTGTTTATTTTTGATACATACATACATATACATACATACATACATACATATGGACTTCCTGCTAAGATGTTACTGATATAGTAACATGATAACCTCTAATTGTGTGCAAATACTTGATAAATTTGACATATACAGAAATAGCAGTAGATTTCTGCTTTCTTCAAACAGCTCAGTTTGACTGTGCCATTTTGGTTATAGTCAGTTTTAGATATGCACAGAGAATGTGGGTATATAGCAATATTAAAGCCACATGCTGATACATACTGTACGACATGCCAAAGTGATTATGTGAAGTGGCTTTGATTTTGGTTTTGTATACATGACTCTTGCATTCAGGTAGAGAACAGAATTTTTTTGTGGGAATATTTTGGAGGCTATCTTAGATGAGTCGATATGTCAATGAAGATTTTCAGTCATCCAGGTGGAATTGTCTGTAGGTTGAGTCATGGCAACTGGATTACTTTCTTTTTGGTTGAAATGTTTCACTGCTTGTCCAAGCAGCTTCTTCAGTCTGGGCAAAGGTTGGTAAGGGGACCCCATATATGTCTTCCAGGGTGGCTGCATTGTCCCTACACCTGAATGGCTTGTTAATTGTGCCATGGAGGTGTGGATTGTCATTGGGATGTCTTACTCCTAAATCCCTTGTTCATCCCCAAGTGGATCATTTAGAGTGGCCTTCCTGGTAAACTAGTGAAGTGGTCTTAATCTTCCTGGGGACTAATGAAAGAGCAGCATGAAAAATGGGGGACAAGTTGTGTCTGAGGCCTCCGCCTCTATTGAGGGAAGGATTTTCCACTTTGGCATGAATGGATTCCTTAACCCCTCTCTCAAACATTATTGTCCTCAGATGAGTGTCCTTTTTCTTTTAGTTGAAGGTAAACTGCTTATTCTGGCCCTGTGGTGTTGCTCCTCCTGTGTCGGGCCATCCTCTTGTGTAAAGGCTGTTTGGTTTCTCCAATGTAGAACTCAGAACACTCCTCAATTAACAATGAGACACAATGGCACAATTAACAAGCCATTCAGGTGTAGGGACAATGCAGGTTTAGGGACAATGCAGCCACCCTGGAAGGCATACAGTGTATGGGGTCCCCTTACCAACCTTTGCCCAGACTGAAGAAGCTGCTTGGACAAGCAGTGAAATGTTTCAACCAAAAAGAAAGAAATCCAGTTGCCATGACTCAACCTACAGACAGTATCTTAGATGAGCTGTGTCATGAGTAAGGATGGCGAGCAGGGGCCTCCCATCCAGACTGTCAAGCGCATGCGTAGCACTGAGGAATTGTTCAGCCATTCAAAGAGACACAGATCGAGACCGCCTTAACCCTTGGGGGTTATATGTCTGGGTTTTTCCCACGCTTCTTCAGTTTGTTAGGATTCCTGTTAAGTACTAGCAATAAATATTAGAGACCAGTTCATTGTCTCAGTGTGTTTCCTGGTTGTTAGGACATCAATCCTAACAAACTCCTACTCCCATCGAAAGAGGGAGGAACAAGCAATTAAGGAGATACGTTTAGAAATGTCTTCAGAAAACCAAGAAATGCGGCTCGCCATCCAACAATTAGCAGCAGCCCTACAACAACACCAGCAACAAGTAGATCTCCAGATCAACACATTACAAGCTGCCATGCTACAGCAGTTACAACAACCAGCTCCGATTAACCCACAACCGGCACCAGCAGCAGCAGCAGCAGCAGCTCCACCAGTAATGTTGAGATCCCAGGGCAGTCTACCAGAGAAATTTGGAGGAGAAGCAGGACAGCTGAGAATCTTTCTCACACAGTGTACTATGTTCTTCGATAGCAGACCCGCAGAGTTTCCCACAGACAGAACCAGAGTCACTTTAATCCTAGGCCTGCTGAAGGGACCAGCTGCCAAATGGGCTATTCCCATGGTGGAGATCAACGACCCGATTCTCAACGACTACCAGAACTTTTTGGCAGGGTTCCGAGCACACTTTGACGACCCCATCAGAGAAGCCACGGCCACCCGGGAAATTCGGAGGCTCAAGCAAGGTAACAAGAGGGTGGGACTCTACATTGCTGATTTCAAGTTGTTAGCAGGAGATCTGGACTGGAATGAGAGTGCATTAAAAGACCAATTCAAACAGGGGCTGGATGAGGAAATTAAGAATGAATTGGTGTGCCAGGGAACACCAGCTACGTTAGAAGCCCTATATCAGTTATCGGTGGTCATAGATGCCAGACTAGAGGAGCTTAGGCAGATGCAGCCGGGAGAAGCAAGACCCTCAGAGCGTTTTCAGGAATTCCAGCTCTCTCTGTAGCATCCTCTCACTCAGCACAAGAGGAGCCAATGCAGATTGGGGCAAGCAGGAGACTGATTTCCGAGACTGAGAGGCAGAGAAGGAGAGAGAGAGCCCTGTGTTTCTACTGCGGAGCCCAGGGGCACATGGTGAGAGCTTGCCCAGCGAGAGGCCAAGCAGCTCCAGTAAGAGCCCCAAGGCAAGCAGCTGAAACAGGAACCAGCTCCGCCTCTACTCCCAACCAGGGAAACTCCAGCGGTCTCCCTCCACAGAGCTCAGCAGGGAGACCATAAATCAATTAAGGAGGGCTCATTCCGAAGATTCCAGGCAAGCCTTTAACTACTTACCAGTAATAATCCATGACAACCCAGAGCACCAGGTCAAGCTAGAGGCCCTCGTGGATTCCGGAGCTTCAACTAATTTTATTGATGCACAGACCGTACAAGACTGCAACATCCCGACCAGAGAATTACCATGCCCCATAGAAGTGGAGACCATTGACGGCCAGCCACTCAAAGCAGGGCCGATTAGAAGGCTCACAGAACCGGTGCAACTGACAGTGGGAGACCACACTGAGTGGATCCAGCTTTATGTTAGTGCATCGCTAAATGTGCCGGTAATCCTAGGCATGCCTTGGCTGAGGATCCACAACCCGTTGCTGAACTGGACTACAGGAGCAATCTCCTTCCCAGCTAAGGAATGCCAGCACCACAAGATTCAAGCCGCTCCACGCTCTCCAGCAACCAACGCAGTCACAGTAGTAGGGGGAGTCCACTTGCCAGCCAAGTATGCAGATTTTGCAGACGTTTTCAGCAAACAAGAGGCCACAGCACTACCCCCCCCATAGGGACTGTGACTGCACCATTGAGTTGATACCAGGAGCCAAGATTCCAGCAAGGAAACAATATCCCATGTCCCCCAAGGAACTAGCCACCTTAAAGGATTACTTGGACTCCAATCTCCAAAAGGGGTTCATCCGACCATCTACGTCCCCAGCGTCTGCTCCTACCTTCTTCGTACCAAAGAAGCCTGACCCGTTGGCACCTGCAACCCAGGAGACACCCATGAGAGTGGTCCATGACTTCAGTTTTTTAAATAAACAAACTAAGAGAGAATCCTATCCTCTGCCCTTAATCTCGGATCTGCTAGATCGCTTACAGAAGGCACACATTTTTACCAGGTTGGATCTCAGGAGTGCGTACAATCTGATCCGGGTGAAAGAGGGGCACGAATACCTGACTGCCTTCGACACCAGGTTTGGAAAATTTGAGTACCTTGTTATGCCCTTTGGCTTGTCTAATGCAGGAGCCATATTTTCCAGATTTATGAATCACGTTTTTGCTGATTTACTAGATAAGTACATGGTTGCTTATCTAGATGACATATTAATTTTCTCTGAGGATGCCACAACTCACGTAACCCATGTACGTAATGTTTTGCAAAGACTAAGAGAGAACAGGCTGTTCGCCAAGCTAGAGAAGTGTGCCTTTGATTTAACTGAAGTACATTTCCTGGGCTATATAGTATCCACAGAAGGCATATCCATGGATCCTGCTAAGGTCCAGGCAATTCTCTCTTGGCCACCTCCCCGAAATGTTAAAGATATACAAAAATGGTTAGGATTCTCCAATTTTTATCGTCGTTTCATAAAGAATTACAGTGACCGTACCAGACCATTTACACAGCTCTTGAAGAAAGGCTCAAAATTCATATGGGGGGAGAGGGAGCAAGCAGCGTTCCAGGAATTGAAGCAGCTTTTTGCTTCCCAACCACTCTTAAGGCACCCTGACCCCACGAAGCCATTCATAATGTATTCAGATGCTTCAGATGTTGCCATTGGGGCAGTGTTATTGCAATATACAAACAAGGCAGAGAATACATTGCTTCCTTGTGCCTTTTTTTCACGCCTACTCTCACCAGCAGAGAGAAACTATGATGTTTTTAACAGAGAGTTGCTGGCAATTAAAGCAGCATTCCAAGAGTGGAGGCACTGGCTAGAAGGGGCGACTTTCCTGTGAAAGTTTGCACCGATCACAAGAATTTACAGCTTCTACAGAACACCAGATCCCTCACCCCACGCCAGATCAGATGGAGCCAGTTTTTCTCCCGTTTCAATTTTGTTATTTCTTATGTCCCCGGGGCACAAAACTGCTTGGCAGACGCCCTGTCTCAGTCCTTTCAGGCAAAACCCCCCACTCACCAGGAAGTACAGGCTGCTATATTACAACCTTACAACTTTGATCAGCCGATGAGGGGGAGCCAAACAGAGATTTTAGCAGCAGGCAGACAAGCAGAGGACCTATTTTCAAGAGCCAGAGCTCAGCAGCAACAGGACCCGTATGCCAGGGCCAGGATGGATGACCTCCAGAGGGCCCCGCAAGACACTGCCTCCCCATTCAATGTGGAGGCAGGAATCCTCTGGCATAGTGGGCGATTGTATATTCCCCCTTCATTGAGGGAAGAAGTACTGAGACTGTGTCATGACCACCAAACGGCAGGCCACGGAGGCATTTTCAAAACTCTCCATAGAGCTCTGAGAGACTACTGGTGGCCTAAGATGGTTGCAGACATTAAGGGGTACGTTGCTTCTTGTCACACCTGCAGACGAGCCAAGCCTCTCCCAGGGAAGCCCACAGGACTCTTGCAACCCCTACCCACCCCCAGTAGGCCTTGGGATACGATCTCCATGGATTTCATCACTGATTTACCCCCGGTCCAGGGCCTGACTTCCATACTGGTGGTGGTGGACCTTTTCACAAAAATGGCACATTTTATTCCTTGCAAGGGCCTCCCATCTGCACCAGCCACAGCGCAGTTGTTCATAGACCACGTTTTTAGGTATAGAGGCATGGTGAATCACTTGGTGAGTGACAGAGGCCCACAGTTCACTTCCAGGTTCTGGAGGGCCCTTTTCCAGTCATTAGGGGTCCAGATCCACCTGTCATCAGCACATCATCCTGCCAGTAATGGGCAAGCCAAGAAAATTAACCAGTGGTTACAGCAGTATCTCAGGTGTTACACCACTTATCGGCAAGACAATTGGCCAGCCCTGCTGCCCATGGCAGAATTTACTTATAACAACTCGGTGCAGTCATCTACCCAGATGTCTCCATTCCAAGCGCTCTACGAGGTTAACCCTCAGGTGTTGCCCACCTCCTCCCAGCAGGGAACTGTTCCAGCCGCAGCTGATTTTCTTAAAGAGCAACAAGCCGCACAGGAGTTGTTAAAGGAGCAGCTGAACAGGGCAAAGAGTGCTTACAAGAGAGCGGCAGATGCTCACAGGCAGGAGGGGCCAGCAATTGCAGTAGGAGACAAAGTGTGGCTCTCTACCAAGTTTTTGATCTCTACCAGACCCTCCAAGAAATTAGACTCTAAGTTTGTCGGCCCTTTCACTGTGGTGCAGCAGATAAATCCAGTAGCTTATCGTTTACAGCTCCCACCATCCATGAAGGTCCATCCAGTGTTTCACAGAGCCTTGCTAGCCAAAGACCCTCCCCCAAGTCACTTGCGATCGCAACTACCCCCCCCCCCACCTCCAGTAATGGTGGAGGGAGAGGAAGAGTACGAAGTGGAGGAAATTCTGGACTCTAGGAGGAGGGGAAGGGGCATCCAATATTTCATACACCGGAAAGGGTACCCTGAGGAGGAGTGCACGTGGGAGAATGCCAGAGATGTACATGCTCCAGCACTGGTTCATCGATTCCATCAGCTTTTCCCTCACAAACCCAAGCCTCGCATTTTACCCGAAATTCCTCTTTCGCCTGAGCAGGCCGAAGAAGCCCAAGCTGAGGAGTTCGTGAGTGTGTATTTCCCCCCGCCCCCGCCTGAAGCCTCGACTCCAGTTACAGAGGAGATGGGGGAACCACAGCCCTCAACCTCGGGCTTGCATTTCCCAGGGGGGAGGGGGGCTGACCCTGCTAACTCTCTAGATGTTTTCCAGCAGCAGCCACCTGGCCCGGAGGCGTTATCAGATTGGGAGGGCAGCACTGCTTCGTCCTTGGAGGAGTTATCCTTTGAAGACTTGCCTTCCTTGCCCAGTTCCCATGGGACTTTAGAAGCAGACAGCACATCTTATCAAGACTCTGGAGGGGAGGGGGCTGAAATGGAATGTGAATCTGGAGGGGAGGGTGATGTCATGAGTAAGGATGGCGAGCAGGGGGCTCCCATCCAGACTGTCAAGCGCATGCGTAGCACTGAGGAATTGTTCAGCCATTCAAAGAGACACAGATCGAGACCACCTTAACCCTTGGGGGTTATATGTCTGGGTTTTTCCCACGCTTCTTCAGTTTGTTAGGATTCCTGTTAAGTACTAGCAATAAATATTAGAGACCAGTTCATTGTCTCAGTGTGTTTCCTGGTTGTTAGGACAGCTGTTTTTGAATTTCAAAGGACGGTGATGCTGTCATGGTTGAGAGGTGATTAAAGATAACTTCTTAGATCAGATCATTTGGTTTCTGATGGTTGGAAGATTGGGGAGAATAAAGCTGATGTTCTTCAGATCATTTGGGATACAGCTGGGAAGGAGAGGGAGAGATGAAAATATATCAAAAATTTGCTTGGGAAAAAAGAGAGAGAAAAAATCTCAGAAATGGTAGGAAGACATTCTGTTTCCCAACTGGGGTACAAAGGACAGCACATAGCAGTGCTCTGTGAAGTAGGAATATGTACATCAGTCTAAATCAGTGTTTCTCAACCTTGGCAACTTTAAGATGTGTGGACTTCAACTCCCAGAATTTTGGGAGTTGAAGTTCACACATCTTAAAGTTGCCAAGGTTGAGAAACGCTGATCTAAATCCTGTTAGTGACTCTTGCCTCCTGTGGGGAATTACCAACCCTGTCAATGTTTTGTTGGTTTTGATTCATCTTGCTGACCTATTGTGCCTATACCCATTTACATCCTGACTGTCTCTCAACTTGCATTTATAGCTTGTATGACAGGCTGCTTTATCCTGGGACTCCAAAAAAGGCAAGGGAACGGGTTCAGCAAAGAATGAAATGTGATTGGGAAATGGAAGAGTGGCAGGAAGTCTTTGTAATGAGAAAAGAAACACTCTAAAACAAAAGATGAGCTCAATGGAACATGAGTTCCAGTCACTGAGGAAAAAAAGCAGTGCTTTTAGGCATTTACAGTATAGTACATTAGCACTGGTTTACGCTTGGTGTGATGTGATCAGTGGGGCTGTGTTCAGCCCCAGAAGTGGGGAAAATCACCACATATAGGGATCAGTGTCTGCGCTGAAGATTTTTAATATTTAATTCTGTAATTTTATGCATTTTTTAATCCACAGAAAAATATTTGTTGTCATTTACAACTCTGTATTTGAACTTTTGTATTTAACTTAAAAAAAGCCTTCTGCTTTAAAACAATATTCATCTTTTTAAAGAGTTTTGTTTTGGACTCACTTTTCTCAAATATTTTGTGGAAATTTTCAATTAAAAATGGTTGACCCTAAAGAACTCCATTTAATGCTATTCAGCCACACTTGGATTTGATCTGTTTTAATGGATCAGTTGTTTCCTACCACTGAAGTCCTTAGCAGATATCTTTTACATTTCTACTATCACATTGTGCATGAAAATAAATAATGGAACTAGAGTTATAGAGAGTGTTGGGAGAAAACTTTGAAAAAAGACCTTATTTAAGATTATACACTCAAAATACTATCTTACAAATGGTCTCCCACTCAAAAGACTTACTTGACCCATCCATCTGGTACTTACCTTCAGTGAACAGAATCTGTAAAATCCAAGAAAGAAGTTTTTTTTTTTAAGAAAAGCAACCCTCTTCTTTATAAAATAAAATGTTTCAGTACAAGAGTTCCTCCCAAGTATTTAATCACAGGCTTTTGACACCGGGTAAGTTAACTTGGTCTATAGTTTCCATATTAGCCACCTAAAGCTTCAACTAAGAAAGCATCCAATTAATTAATTTATCAAATTATGTACCTCTTGCTCTCCAGAATGCTTTCTTTGTGTTGCTAGGCAACTGGGATAGAATACACACATGTGTACATTTGCTAAAACCAGCTATTTTATTTCACTTTTTTATTGCCCCGTGTCTTTCCAGCTTTATATACAATTGACACTGAAAGCAAAAACCTGAAGAAAGCCCCCTTCTAATGTTTTATTTAAATTTCTCTAAGGAGGAATTTCCCAGGACTATTTGTTTTTTGTATCCTAAAAGAAAATGAGAATTGGGAATGACAAATTTAAGAGCTGCCACAAGAAAGGTCAAATATTCCAGTGAATGTTGTGGATAGAAGATGGGATAAACAACAACTATACAGAAGGACTAGAGATGGAATAGTGTCATTTGCTGTGTGGCACCTTATATTTTAATGTGATGGTTTCCAAAATATGTATCTTCAAGGAACCCTGTTCATAAAGGAGCTCTCATATATTAGCAGACCCACACCAGGATTAAAGGGGACCATGGCCAGGTCAATGTGTTTCTCAATGCCAAATTCTAGTCATCCTCCAATTTCAGTGTTAGCTGTAATATTCCAAGATACATGACTGGATCTAGCTGCCATTTCTATTTCCTACGATAGCCTGCAACACGGTTTGAGATAATGTAACAAGTTTATGGTTGCATGGTTTTTCAAAGCAAGAAATTTCCAAAGCCCTGCTGACTAAGGATTGCACCATTACTGAGCAAGGACATGAGCTATATTGTGGAGGCTTCCAGGGAATGTTGTATGACCAAACCACATCAGCATTTTCCTTGATGGCCAGCAAGTACTACCTAATTCTTTTTAGATTATTTTAAAAAAATGAGAGGGAAAATTGCATTTTGGTATATTATGCTTACCCACATCATATGCTTTTAAAATTCCAAATATTCCTGTAGTTCAAAAAAGTTGGGGACCCCTTATTCTATGACATATCCTTTGTTTATGCAAGATGCTAATGAAGTCTATTAAACGTAATACAATTGGATCAGCTGAAGGACTGATTTGAAAACACTTCCTAGTTTGTCTTTAGATCCTATATATTTAAAGAAAGAAAACAAATGTTTTTCAAAGAAAT
Source organism: Candoia aspera (assembly GCF_035149785.1). Classification (NCBI taxonomy): domain Eukaryota; kingdom Metazoa; phylum Chordata; class Lepidosauria; order Squamata; family Candoiidae; genus Candoia; species Candoia aspera. Next base: position 51,061,359 of record NC_086158.1, read on the forward strand.
GAACATTTTGCAGTTCTTGCTGAGGAATCCATAGTACATTTCCACAGTGCTCTAGGATGCCATAGTCCACTTATTGTTCTCATTTAGTCTTCTGTAAGCCACCTGGAGTCACTGTGAGTGAGTTGGTTGGCCATATAAATTTCTTTAATGAATCAATGAATGAATGGACCAACTGCCATAGCCCTTGAATGATAGAATGTGTTTGGGCAGGTTGCTCCAATCTTTGTGAAAATTCTCATTTTATTTATGTTGTCAGCATTTTCAGGCAATAGTTATATAGGTTGTTTGGAGAATAGACAATTTGATTTCCACTGTATTTTGGCATTATGATTGTACAGAAGGAGGTGCTTTAAAAGACCCGAATTTTCTGTGCTATACATCCATAAGAGTGGCTTTGATGGCTGTACTCCTGTTACAAGTTTGTGATATACTGGCAATTGATAACAGAAAATCCTGACTTGTGGCTGGTTTGTAATGGGAAAAAGTTATGGGAAGAGTTGGCTGGTGTATATTTTTACCAAACAAAGCCCAAACTTGGTGGAGAACATTTATTTTTCCTATTATTCAGATGTAATCTCCTGAGATTACTGTTGCAGAAAGAATTGGAAACAAGCATTGCTTCTCCTTGCAAAGCAGGCAAACCTGTTGTTGCATGGAGAGTTTCAATAAAGCTTTTATTGTCTGGCTTATACCTATGGATTTTCCATCTATAGAAGAGAAATTCCTTGTGTGCTCTTTAATCTGTGTGGGGCTTTGAGTCAGACAGCCCTGGAAGCTACAAAACTACCAATTTTGGAATAATGAGGTAACAACAGAGTTAGTTCAGATTTTCAACTGGTGTTCATTGAATCCAGTAATGAAATCATGAGGACAAGGCAATATAGCCAAATTAAGGTAGCTATCAATGAATTATTCTTATCCTTACAGGGACTTTGATTGTTGTAGTTTCCAGTGATCTTGAGGAACTGCTGGAATGTAGTATGAAAGAAGAAAAGTCAAGTCAAATGGGGGAAAGAGACAGAGAAAAATAAACAATTTATTCAGCAGTTTCTCTGAGCAACTTCCAGTGATCCAATCTCATGTTTAATCTCAGGGTCTCAGTCTTGAGAATTTTCTTACTGTTCAGAAAGTACAAAAGAGGAAATAGTTATATATACCCAACTGGATGGGCTTTAGAAGACGTCTGAGTTGCTTCAAAAACCATTTTGTTGTTGTTGTACCCAACTGTCCCTGCCTTGCCTTGCCTAGCCTTTCCAATATCTAAGAATGCAGCATAGAGTAATGCTACATCAGAGTAATGCAAACATTTGAAAAATGAATAGTGGCAAAACCTGAAGTATAATAACTTATTCAGAGGGGCAGCATACTATTTTGAAAGTGAAGTGTAAAATTGCCTTTTTCAAAACTTATACCAATGCAGCTGCATATTTTACATGTTCATACAGAGTACTGTATCTGGAGTGAGATATTAAACTGGCTTCTTTGGAACCTCAGCAGCAAGCTATCATATCAGCACTTTTTTTAATCTAAAGGAAAGGTCTGGTGCATTTGGGCAGAATGCCTGGTGCTGAGGAAGCACTATGGGCTTCTGATAGTTTTCAGGATTTTTACATTAGGACACATTCAAATGTGTCCTAGATATGAGGTTAATTTGCTCTCCTAGCACATTATGGTTTTTTTTCCCCTAATGGAAACACATTAATTTAGATCTTAAAGTTTTTACTGATGTTTCAAAACTATTTGTATAATCCTCCAATAAATGGCAGGAGTTTTGTTTTAATAACAAAAGTTTACAAGATACTGTATTTCATACAAAATAATCAAGCAAAAGTAAATTCAAATGAGTGTAAGGAAATAAGTTTAACTATTAAAATAGGGAACATCTCTATGATTACAATTATATACTAGTAAATAAGTAGAAATGAAGGGCTGAAAATAACAAAGACATCTCTAATTTAGATTTTGAAGACTGAATTAATTTTTATTTGGTGATATTGAGACATTCCATAATTACCAAGTCTTTATAAACAATAATTTAAAATAAATATGCAAAGAGATCATGGGGGATATGATATGTCTTCTATGAGAACTGAGCTTCTTCCTGATTAATAAAATGTTTGGGTAAATAGATCTTCAGTCATAATTGTATAATGGATTAGGATCCTTTTTTTGCATGCTTCTATCAAGTACATTATTGGCCTGTTTGAACTTCCCTATTTTCCTCTCCTTGGATTATTTAATGAGCAAGCCACTGAGGAATAATTAACTGTTCCCTTTCAGCATGTTGCTCAGAGACAGGTGACTGTATGTAAAATGTGGCACACTTGAACAGCAAATTGCTGTTGTGTGATCATCTTGAAAGTGGAAAGTCTTTTATTAATGCTTCTATGTCCTCTCATCTGCATATGCATTTTTATACAACACCCCCTTGAGACACCTCCCTTGAGACCAGAAAAGAATATCAAGATATGATTACTTCTCACTCCTCGTGTGCCCACAATACCTACTGGTCATCAATTATTGTGATAGATAAGAAGATCAGTATGAAAAGTGTATGGGTAAATTGTGTATGGGTAAATTGATTTTGCATGGACAGTGTGATAGAGGAAGCAGCAATTGCACAGTTTGATGTAAGCATCAGTGAGTGAAGTAGAGATACTCTATAAGAAAAAAAACATTTGGGTATAGGCCAATGAAATGGAAAGGATCCTGGGAAGAAGAAGCTAATGCAACCTATATTTGTTACCTTATCTCTGATTCTAATATCTGGTAGCACCATATCAGAAGAAGAAAAGACTATAAAATGAACTATGTTAGATTCATAAGGTCCTTCTTAGATAGGCAGACCTCTGAAAGTGAAATAAACATTGTTAAAGAAGGTGCTGCAGATATCCTAGGCATGGGGAATATTATTTTATATGTGTAAATTTATCTCAGGAAAATATACATTGATAAAGGTATTTTGATTTAGGAGATTATATGCTATTAGGTTATCTGCTCATAACTATCTGTGAAAAAAACTGATATGAACAATTATGTAGAACTGAATTTCTTCATTTTTAAAAAAATCTAATAGTACACTATCATATTTGTACAGAAGAACTGAAAGGACCATATATAAAAGTGATATGCTGAACACTCAGGTCCTCCAATATAAGGAAGAATTCAATATTTAGGATGGGGATTTCTGAGTTTAGGACAGTGGTGTGCAACTTTTTTGAGGTGGAGGACTTTTTCTCTGAGCAGCTTGTCCAGGCAACACTGGGAAAAGGCAGAACTAAATAAAAGGATCTTAAAAAGTGGAGGGGGTGACAAGTTAAATTAATTGGATATGAACATTTCATTATACTTAGAGAAATCCCCTTCCCCTCATATCTTCATAGAGTCCCATACCTTAAATAAATATGCAATAAAAATGGAAAAATATTTCCATTGTCATATATATAGATATATACACACATCAGATATACATATACCATAGATATATACATATATCAGATATATACACATACCTCTAATGTACCTATACGTACATCTCACATATAGAGGAGGTAAGAGGACAAAGCAAAGAGAAGCAGTGGTGGCAATATGGAAGCTTGTTGCTGTTCTGTAAAAGAATCTGGAGGTCATAAAGGGCCCCATCTGACTCAGTGGAAGGCTGTATTTAACCTGTGGTTTGCTGTAATACCTATTACATGGTATTCTAGAGAAGAGAAGCATAAAGGTAATGATACTTACGTATTTTCTGTCTGTTTAAGGCATACTATCTGTTTCATCTCTGAAGACTCATTTCAGTATAGTTGGGGTAGCAGAGACTTACATCTTCTGGAACATGTACATCCAAAATAGGCCTAAACTCAACCTTTTTATTTTTGAAGCTGTGATGCATGAGATACTAATCTGACTGCAGGACTTCCTACCTTACATGTTATTCAGAGGAAAATCCCAGTATATTCTCTGTGCTTGTTCCTTTGAAAGTTTGTTTGGGGTTTGGGTCTTGCTTCTTCAGTTTGGCTTCAGGTTGTTTTTGGAGCAAAACGTCAGATTCCCTGTCTTGTCTGCAGTTAAAGTCAACTCCCAATCAGCTACTGAAGAGAGCTATCCATGGTCCTGACTGACTTTTGTTTTTCTGATCCTTGATCCGACTGCACTGTAAGCTCAACCTAGAATACTAGCAAAAAAATCACAATGAAAAACAGAAAAATCCTTAAAACATCTAAAAATAAACATGGATAAAACACCTACAAAAACTATGTCAGTGCAATAATCTATTAGGTTTATCAACAGTATATGTGCATAAGGCTTTCCATAAAGAAATCATATAAAGAAACATCCATATGGGTCTTGGATGTATTCTTACTTGTAGGAAGTTCTGTAAGGTGGGAATAGTTCAGGATCTATAGGGTTCATGCTAGTCAATAAAATTTACCTCTCAGTATGGTATAGCATGGACATTTAATGACTTATGAGTAATATTGATAAAAATTTCTAAACAGAAATAAAAGAGTACATTTGTGCTGAGGCAGACACACAATGACATTTAATAAATCAAAATGTCAAGACAGCAAGTTTTTTTTCCTCCCCAAACCAGCATGTCCTGGCTAAAAAAAGCCTTCAAAATGTCAGCCTCAAATTATTCATACATTTGATTCTGTGTATATTATTTTCATATTAAAGTTTCTCTGATATATAAATATTACTGTTTGTGGAGAGCTGGTTTTTTAAGGACAAAAATGTAGATAATTACTAGGGCATTGTTAAGCCTGGGTCTGTGAGTCTCAGCCCCAAATGGAAGGGTTTTTACCTAATTTTAGGTGCCATGGAGAAAGCAGTTTCAGAAAGAGATTACAGTTGGGGATGGAAATCTTCATCCTTTATTTTCAGTATAATGTAATCCCACCCCTGACAATGACATTTATTTAAGAAGCATTAATGCTTTTTCCATAAAACTAATAGCCATGCAGAGAATGAATTCTCAATGGGTGGGATATCTCTATATATCCTCTAAAGCAGCTTAAAAAATTGTACGGCACTTTATTATTTATTTATAATATACTTAATATATTTATTTAGGAGAAAAATATTGAATTAATTGAAAAGTAATGACTTTGTTGGAGCAAGATCTGGATGGGAACTGCAAAATTAATGCAAAAGCTCTGGTTTTCACTTGTATTTCACATGGCTATTTCACATTTTTAGAATTTATCTTTATGTGAAATTTCCAGTCTTTAGGTTGTGTTGTGTTGTTTTTATATTTAAAAAAATTATGCACCTACTGTTTTTTGCATTTTGACTGTTTTTCACATTCATTATAAATTAATTTATTTTTTCACAACATGACAGATTCCCCCTTGTTTTGTGTTTATACCTTCCCCATAAAATAACTATGCTATAATTGAAAAGGTTGGAAGCATACACACTTGGCAGGAAACCTGGGATTTTATCAAAGAAATGTTAGATCTATATGTAGCTTATAAATAAGTAGCACTTTTTTTAAAAAAAAAATCTCTGCTCTTGACCATGTTACTAGCCTATCCCTATTTGGAAGAACTGTGGCATAGACTTTAGACACTGCTGCTTAATCCTGATTAAATCTTTTCTGGGGGTAGCTGTCACTTTCCACTTTTATTTTTCCCACTGAAAAAAGTAAAAATAAAAAGTAATAAAAATAAAATTAAAAAGAATCATGATATATTATCTATAAAAACAATATCACTCTAACTATTTAAAAACCTGTGGATATTACTTGCTGAAATATTTTTTTGAAATGTTAACTTTCAAAAGAAACAGATTTAAATAGGTGGTCTTTCATCCTTAGCTTTCTTTGTCACTGGCCACTCTTTGTTTCATTAGACTATTCTTTAGGCTGTTTTTCTGGTTCTTCATCTTGGTCCCATCCCTCCCTAACCCTTGGATATTGCTTTATACCATATTTCAATGTAATTCCTGAAATATCAATGTCAACTTTGCAAGGTTTGCCTACAGCCTGAATTTGGTTTATTGGCTAAGCATAGGCTCTCTCCAAAAGTGTGGACCAACTCCCAAAGTTCTCCAGCTGAACATCAGTGGGCTGTGGGCCATTTGCCATAGTTGTGTAAATGTCACACTGTCCATTCTAGTGGGTAGGGTAGGGTACAGGTAGGGTATTCCTTTCCTTGCTGCTGCCCCCCTCCCCCATTTTGCCTGTTGCATCAGCCCTATGAACCAGGTTAATTTCCTAATTGGCAGCAGCTGAGTTTCTGAAAGGGAATCAAATTCATGTTCCATCCTTTTGGTGCAGGTTAGATAATCCCAGATGTAATGACTAATATAAAATGATGTATTGAGAGTAATTAACATAATGGATCACATTCAGCCAAACACCTACTCAGAAATCCTGCTTAGCATTAATTCCTATTTCTTTCTTAACAATTTGTTCAAGGATTGGCAGTCCACCTCTGTCCTCATTCAGAAGTAAAGCCAGAAAGAAATTAAGTTGGACAGCAAAGGGCACTTCTAAATATTTTTCAGTTCCCTAATCATTCCGATCCCTAATGCTGGGTCTGATAACATCTTCTATAGAGCCCCCAGGTGGTAGGGTTTTGAAGACAATATTCTTGGTTTATTGAACATGGTTTAGCAGCTCTTTGTATGTTTTATCATATTCATGAAAACTTCTGTAAATATTATCGGTATGCATATGGAAAAAATGACTTTGGAATCCACTTCAATATTTCATATAGGAAAATTATTTTCTTTTAACAAAGCCATTTTACTTTAGAACACAGCCTTGCTTCATTTTTCTGAAGTATTTTGACCAGCAAAACAATTAACAGTCCAGGATTGAGATGAGCAAAGAAGCTCACAGCTGTAATTGTTAAGTGAAATTATACTTCCAGTCCATCTTAACCAAATATAAACAGAGTTTCTTACTTAGTCAAGATTTAGTGAGCAAGGCAGAGACCACTATTCATTCTGGGCTAAAGATCAAAGTCTCTTTATATTAATAATACAAAATGTTATGGCAGTTTTGACCATGATGTGAAATTCTTTTCAGCAGTGCATTGGAGGTTGAGATTGTAGGTCTCTACTAATAGGGCAGGTAGAACCATTGGCAAGCTTGAAGGAATATCTGAGCTTATGATATCCCATAGCACACACACTATTGTTAGCCAGTAGGACTCATGACCGAGATGTTCATTAAAACATTCCTGTCACTTTCACTTGTACAGGGTGCTTACTTGCAATTGGGAGTTATTTTCCACAAAACTTTCCTTTCTACATAATCTTCTGGTCCATTACCATGAGTCCAGTCGCCACCACCAGTGAAACACAAGGCATAGTTAACAGGCTCTGTTCTTCTGGAATGGTTAGGGGATGGAAGATATCAGGTGACCAATTGTGATATACATCTTTCATATATCAGGTACACCTGCAGTTGTAGAAGTGATTGATGCAGAATTTTTTCCCATACATTTAAAAGGTAGTATCTGAGGAGCTAGTCTCATTCAGGAATTCACTGATCACATTCTTGAAACTACATGTGCTTTTGATTTGAATTCCTTGTGATCTCAAAGAATTTGCTTTTTTTGTCCCATATTTTATTCTCATGGGGCAATTCCAATATCTTTTTCCTGGTTTGTACCCTATCTCTGAATATGTGAAGTTACTTCTCTCTCTCTCTGTCTCTCTCTCTCTCACTCACTCACTATAGTGTGCAACATTTTACACTTGCTTACATTGAAAGACATTTGCTACTTTAATGGCCATTTAATCACTTTGGAGATATCCTTCTGGAGCTCTTTACAATGCTTTTTTGTTTTAACTATGCTATTTGGTATTGTCAGCAAACTTAGCCACCTGTTTTCTTTATGCCAACAGGGATAAGTTGCTCAGGAATCTTTGGTAAGGGATATGTCAAAAACCTTTGAAAATGAACAATGCCAATTAATTACATCTGCCATATTTTTGCTGATACATTCACATAACTCTAAAAAGCCACAGAGACAGGACTTACTTTGCAAAAGCCATGTTGATCCTTCGTATACATATATGCATACATGTGTGTGTGTGTGTATACTTACATATATACATACATACTGTACACACATACCCATACATACAGAAATGTCTTTAATAATACTTCTAATCAGTTTACTTAGTACTGGCTTTTACTCTAATTATTTAGATTCATTCCTTGATTGCCTAAAAAACAAACAAACTAGTATTAGATTGGAATGCCAGTTCTTTGCTGGTATGAGATTACAACACCTTTCTTTTTTTACTAAGAATTTCATTAAGTTTCAAACAAAGATAAAGCTACAGAAAAACAAAAAAACTACAAAGAAAAGAGAAAGAAATAAAAAAGTGTGGAAACACAAGAGAATTTTTTTTAAGAATTACAAAAAGAGGTGACTTCTGACTTTTAACACAAGGATATACAACAATTTTCCATAATCAACCCCTTACTCTACTGTATATTAAACATTATTTCTGTAAATCAATCTATTGGTACATTGTAAAAATCACTAAATACAGTTGCTCCCTCCCCTTATATTAAAAGAAAAAGAATACACACACACACACATATACACACACACATACAGATACACAGTATATATATGTGTAAGTATATGTGTATGTGTATACACACACACACACATACACATAACATACACAGTATATATATGTGTATGTCTCCTAATCAGCTTCCCCCTCAAAGATAATGTTTATTTAATTATTTCCTTCCTACTACTATTCTATACATTCCTACTACAATAAAGATCAGACTAAAAAACATATAAATTGTCTATCATTATACTTGATAATATAACAGTTTTAATAATCTTAATCATGTCAAGTCCAAAACCAAGCAATATATATATATTTATACCTTAATGAACTTAATCCAAATCATTAAAGTTAAATGAAATCAGCCAAACTCTAAAAGCAATCCAGATAAATATTCTTAAAACTTTATCCCCCTTCAAAATAAACCAGAACATTTATTTATCCCCACAATGTGCGCAGAGCTTTTTTCTTAAAAAAATCAAACAGCCCAACTGCCCATCTCAAAAACTCTGACTTCTCTTCAGGAGACCTCCCATACACAATAACCCTTTCTTTTCCATGACATTCTATCAGAAAATCAATTTCAGTTATGGCTTGTAACTCGATCTCTCCCTTTAATTTCTTCAACTCAACTATCCAATCTTTATCCAGCATTTCAACAGAAGTTGAAGAGACATTTCTACTGGTGTTAAATTCCTCAATTTCATCCATGACATCCTCAGCCAGATGACACATTTTAAAGCTCATATTTTCCACAATGTTCTGAATGCCTTGCATAAAAATTTGCCAGGAATCAGAAAGAATCTATTTGAAATCACTGTGGAAGTCAGAGAGAGTCTATTTAAGATCCTCCATGTCTCACGCAGTAGATTATGGCACACCCTAGGAGCTTAACCAGTGGAAGTCAAAGATATGAAAGAATGTGTTTATACAAGAGAAAGTAAGATAAGCAGACAATTCCCTAGGGAAAGTAGAAGCAGGAAACTGAAAGTTCAAAACAACCAATTCACCGTAGGAAACTGCTAATATCTTCAAATTTAGCACAAAAATAATAACAGGGAGATAATTATTTACTCCCAGTCCTCCTTAATATTTGGGTGGAAAACAAGCCAAAACTTTAAAAAAAAAACCCAATAAGGACCAAGAGAACCTGCTTCTCCTTGCTGTAGAAAGCCTCTCTTAGGGTATTTATACTTAAAAAAATATATAAATTGGGTGATTTAGAAATGGGGTGGCCAGACTTAATGTCCCTTTAAGGTTGTAGCACAGCTTGGAAAATGATGATGTCCCAGTCTCCTGGCTACTCTTACCAGTTGAGCGCAAATGCTGTTTGTGATCTTCTGTCTGCAAGCTGTTGTCTGGAGGACAGATGGGGTGATTCCAAGTGTTTTCCTTTCCTGGAAAAACACTCCTGGGCTTCAGAAAAAACCTGCCTGAACCCGAAAAAACAGCAGCGTTGTCTGTTCTGCCCACTTAGCCTGTGGGCACAGCTGTTCAGTCCACCTTGTCCCCACCAGAAGTCACAAAACCTTTCTTATTTATTTTGCATATTATACTGTTATACTGACTTGTTACTGTTGAATGATATATATTTTACTTAAGTTTTATTTTAATATTTTTATAATATAAATTATATTAAAGTAAATAACCAAGGGTTTGAACAAACTTGAATGAGCAAAGGAATCCTTTTCTATAAAGGAGAGCTAGTTTGGTCTAGTGGTTAAGGCAACAGGCTAGAAACCAGGAGTCTGTGAGTTCTAGTCCTGTCTTAGGCATGAAAGTCAGCTGGGTGACCTTGGGCCAGTCACTCTCAGCCCAGCTCACCTCACAGGGTTGCTGTTGTGGGGAAAATAGGAGGAGGAAGGAGTATTAGGTATGTTCACTGCCTTGAGTTATTTATAAAAATAATAAAGGCGAGATAAAAATCAAATTAATTAAATAATTAAATAATAAATCCTCCAAAGCTCCAAGTCTTCTCTTGGCTCATTTTGTGCTTGGCACTGGTATTTCTCTGCAAACATAAGAGTCTGCTGGTTATAGCTCCCACTTCTTGAAGGGCATTATATAGAGTTACATTTGCTACCATAAAGGATTTTCTTAAATAAGTGCTTCAACCCCTGTGCTGCTTGTAGCCCTCCCCAGCACCCCAAGATTGCATTGCAAGTACTTGGTGTCAAAATGGCCAAACATCATTGGTACAATTTTTCTTTTTTCCTCCCAGAGCTATATCTACCCTTAAACTTTCTGAAAACGTGTAAAAAACAGCCTCTAATTGCAATTTTTGAGCAATGGGTTTTTTTCTTCTTGTGGTGTTCTGGCTTGGAAGATTAATTTCTGGAAAACCAGAAAGCCAGTTTGATCTGGTGGTTAAGGCACCAGGCTAGAAACCAGGGGACTGTAAGTTCTAGTCCCACCTTAGGCATGAAGCTGGCTGGGTGACCTTGGACCAGTCACTCTCTCTCAGCCCAACTCACCTCACAGTGTTGTTGGGAAAATAGGAGGAAGGTGTACTAGGTAAATTTGCTACCTTGAGTTATTTATAAAAATAATAAAGGTGGGATAAAAAATTAAAAATAAAAACCACTGAACCACCATGGAACAACTGGACTTTTCTGAGAATGTTTGGTTTTGTACATAGTTTTTAGCAACTACATAACAACTGTATTGATCAATAGGTATTGATACAGTGTTCCTAATCTTGATACCCACCAGAGGTATGAGCCTCTACCCCAGAATTTTCAGTAATGGCTGTGCTGGCTATGGAATTCTGGAACTTGAAGTTAACATATATGGAAAGCACCTATTTTCAGAAGGTTGATTTTGCACAATTTTATTTTCTGCGGTCTTGATGCCTAAAACTGAAGAGAAACAAAAAAATAATAGTGTTTTAAGATTCTGGACCCAGACTGAAATCGAATCAAATTATCCATTCAGTCATATTTGACCCTTGGCGATTCCATAAGCCAGCTCTCTCCATGATTTCCGATCTTGTACAGGGATTGAAATACATTGCCCTTTTAATATATAATTAAAAGTCTTTTCCTCTAAGAAAAAAAGAGAAATGATACAAGTCTACCATTTCTAAATGGTACCCATTGGCTTACCCTCTTCCTGCTAACATCTGTTGTGTGTCCCATCTACAGCATAACTGCAGGTATGATTTTAGTTCAACAGGCATCTTAATTTCCCTTGTGATAAGCAAATTAATTTTGTCACAACCCTTTAATGTTTGTTTTAATGGAGAGATGAAATGTTGCTGAATCTGTTCTCCAGGAAAAACAGGGTCCAAGCCAAGTGATTAATATGGCACAAAGATCAGTCTCAAGCAAGCAAATTCTCATTGGCTTGCCTTCTGGATGACCTTCCATTCTACAACCTGCTGCATGTATGAGTTTTATATGGCTATATAAATAGGCTAGCCAAGGAAAACAGCAGCTGGTCAGTCTTTATATAATCAGTGTTCCATCTAGCTCATTATCATGAGTCCTAAAATGAAAGTGAAGTTCATGCATGTTAGAATATAAATAAACCTCAGTGTGGCTAATGAGCTCCTCAGTAGGAGGGGAGAAGAATCTCTAACACATAAAGCTCCATAAACTTCCATTGCCCCTGCAAGCCTTGAATGTCGCAAAAAGAACCCTTCTTGCCTAAACTGTATTTTCATGGGGCAGGAGGAGAAAATTGTTAAATACACAACAAGTAATTATAATAACATTTAAATCAAATATATTAAAAATAAGTTTTTGTCTTAGCCACGTTCAACTATTTGGCCACTTGCACACTATTTTTGAAGTGTGGTCCCTCAGTGTGCCATTCAAACGGTGACCCATGGCTCTGGCCTGTCTAGCTTAGAACTCAGGTTGATTGAAAGGGTAGTCCCCTGTTCTTTGCCTCAGGTGCATAACCCTGTCCCATATATGTGTAAGGATGGAGAACCCAGGGGCAATGGTTAATTGCACCTGGGTGCTCTAACCTTACACATCAAAGGGAAGGAAGGATAGAGGAGAGACTACAAGCAATGAAGGGGCAAGGGATAAGAAGAGAGCAGATGGCAGCAACCCCGTTCACAACTGAGAGACTGAGAGGCCACCATCATGCAAGCTGTCAATGCAGAGGAAGGGGTGGGACAAAGAAAAGGCAGGAAGACAAAGGAGGGAGGCAGGAGGAAATGGATCCAGTTGTGGCTTTGACAGTCTGAGGTAAAGACCTAATAAAGAACTTCGTATATCCATCGTGGCTTGTACTGTGAGTTTCTGAAATTAGGCCTTAAAATAAAAACCTCACAATACGCCAGGTCATAGGATATGATCCCCTACCTCCTCCTCCTCTTCCTCTTCCTCCTCCTCCTCCTCCTCCTCCTCACCACCACCACCACCACCACCACCACCACAACTTTTTGCTAGAAAATACAAAAAAGTGAAATTTTTAAGGCTAGATTAAGGCAGTATTCCCCCCAACCTATACTAAAAGTATCCTTTGAGTTAAAATGGAAAGTGCATTTTTTGTCTTATACTCACACAAATTGGCGATGTACACACATAGACACACAGACAATATTTAATATAGTTAGTAAACGCACATGCTAAACTAAATTGGGGTTATTCAGCCATTGCCTTAGCATGTTGTGTAACCAGGCCATCATCTTAGCCGCAGTATGATTGATTTGTTTGGCATAGCAGGGTACGTTAAAGCAGGAAATGTATTTTGCCAATTCAGATCTAGGTTTGCACATTACATGAGAACAAGTCACAATGTTTCTACATGAGTTACAAATAACTCCTTCTGACTTGAAAAGTCAAAATTAGGGATACAGCAGGCAATCTATCTACATTGTATGTAGACTGTGTGAATTAATATTACATTTTTATCTTATCCTTCCAGCTGTGGGAACAGGTTCCAAGGAAAAGATTAAAGTGGAACTTCAAAGACCTGCAGAATTTATGCACAGAGATAATAGTGAAATCAGCATGTATGTTCAGCATCTTTCCTCAACCTACAAACCTGGAACTCCCAACACCATGCTCAGCACTTCAAAGTGTTGAGATTTTGGGTAGTATAGAAGTTTTGGAAGGCATAAGTATGTTATTAGACTTTCTATAATTCTATTAACTTCTTCACAGTAGAAGTGAAACAAACCTCCCTCCCTCTCACTTCCACAAAATATATTCTTCCCTCTAAAGTTTGCCAGATAAATCAGCATGTTGAAACTTCAGCTCCCAGATGCCTTTACACTAAATAAGTTCACAATTAAAAGTATTAAAGAATAAAATTGCTCTCACCTGGAAATGCAAGTAGTTTGGTGCCTTGGAATAAAAATCAGTGTTAGATATGTTATCTAACACTGGTACTGGTGCCTCAGGGAAGTTTTATGAGCAGCTACATTGTTAGATTTTTTTTCCTCTCCAGAATTTCTTAGATTTTTTTGCAAGTTAATTTCTAGGTAAAACTCAAAAACGCCTCTGGAAAATCCTTTATATTGTTTTAAAATTATAGAAATAATTCCAGATTTCTGAAACAGGAGGTCTGATCAAATATATCCTGGCAGAAATATCTTAAGATCAGAGCAAATATATTGCTCTTCAGAAATAAGGTCCTACAGCTAAATATTATCAATGAGGCCCTAACCTCATTCAGACTTACCCAGGAATGATTCCAACTGAGCTCAGTAGGAATTTCTTTCAAGAAAACAGGCAGAGGCTTAGGCTTCAGCTGGATATTTTATTTTACCCTAATTTAGGAATCCAATCCCCTTTGTTGAGATATGGGACTGATCTTTGCAAGGTTAGGTAGCAACCTATGTATCTTCTTCTTTTAGCTTCTTTAGCTCAGTAGTGATGGATTCTCAACATCATATCTTCCCATATTCACAGGTAATGATCAGGGCAACTTTAGAAAAAGAGTTGGAAATGTTAAGGGAATGGTAAAGATTTTTATTAGGGAAGCAAGAATTTTGCTTCATACAAATTAAATATAATTATACTGTGACATGAAGGTTGGGGAGCAAATGGGACAATAGACAGTACTTCGAGGCCCTGTCAAACCTTCAAGATACGCCAGGTAAGGAAACAGACTCTGTAAGAATGGCTGGAACTCTATTTTATTGATATAGGCTATAGCAACAGAATCTTGAAAGCCTGATTTTCTTTCCCTCCCTCTTATACTCAAAAGAGTTAAGGTGGAGCTGGTCTGAGTTTCTATCTAACGTTTTCTTCCTGTCATGGATTTCAGTCATGTTTTTCTAATTTCTGTTGCATAGTTTTTCAAATATCGTAACTGTGGTTCTCTACAGTCCTTGTGAGTTTCTTCATACAACCATTTAGTATACCAACCTAATGATTTGATATATATTAACCTTTTGCTTTGGGTAAACATCTTCAAGAAGGCATATCAGATAGCTGAGTTAATACAAGTGTTTACAAGGCATCATGTCTAAAGAAATTGCTTTTGATGCCTGTTTCAGGTGTTTAGTTTGCAGCTCTATCAGATTACCAATTATCCTAATCTGAAGATTAGTTGTCTCTGAATATTACAATGTCTTTCAAATTTTACTGAAATAATGAAGACTTAAAATAAGAAGGGAAGGACTTTTTCTTCTAAGCCCAGTTTATACCTCTACCATTTAAAATGCTGATTAAAGTAGATTTGCTGAGAATATTGAGTTCCTGTTTGCTGAACTGCCATTATTGACAGGAGCCTTGTTAACCTAATCGGTCACTGGAATTAGCAATTTATTACAGCATAATGAGAAGCTTGATTTTATGTGAACCATATAGATTGCCAGTCAGCTTCTGGTTCTCATCTCCAATTGAATTCTCCAAACCGACCATGCTGAATAACTTTCCTCTCAACTTGTACTATTTTGTTCCAGAAAGTAAAGATGGATGTGATTTTGCAAAGACACAAAGGAGATTCAGTCCAAATTCTATAGCCAATCATGTACTGATAGCATATAAAGCAGTAATAAAATACCTTAATTTAGAACATTGAAGAAGTACTGCTTGTCCTGAGTTCGACCCATGACAGAGAACTGAAGCCCAGAACATGGCTTATCCCTCATGGAGAACATATACCAATAAAGAGAGAATCTGAACATGTATGGAGTTCCTTATTCTTATTGCTGAAGAATCACAGCCTGTCCTATATAACTGGAATTAGAAGGAAAGATTTCATGCCAATATGCATGGCTTTGAGTAACAAGAAAACCTTGCTAGGTATAGAGTAAGGACTGGGAATTTATGGCATTCCAGATTTGCTAACTTGTAGCTTACCATTGGCCATAATTGCTGGAGCTATTGGAAAAAAATCTGGAAATCAATGGGCTTCACACCCTTAAACATTAGGGAAAGATGGAATCTTCATACAGACTTTCTGCTTCAGAAGGTGCTGCATATAATTTCTCTTAAAGATGCAAAGATGGGTACAACATTATTTAGGGATGCTCTAAAAGGAATATTGGTTTGTGAGTTCCATAAATTGCCCAAAGTGAACTTAAGGATGCTCTAGGATTGTATTCATTCCACATTTAAGTGATTGAAACTAATTCACCCTTTACATATTGAAGGAACTGAAGTGCATTATAAAAAATATTGGCTGTGATGCTCATGAGCAAAAAAAATCCAAATTCTATATTGAGGCAATACTTGTATGAGGTCAAAAAAGGATTGCAAAATAAATCTAAGTTTTCAAATTTCCAAGAATTTTTTTAATTAGGCAAGTTAGCTGACATCTAGAAAAAAGGGTGGAGTGGGAAGGAAAAATGTGGCTGATTAAGCCAAGTGCATAGCTTTGAGGAATCAAGAATTATTTCCAATAGTGAAAACTGGATTTTGTCTAGTGGAGACGTATGTGAACATTGCATTAGGAACTGTCCCAAAACTTTTTTGGAGACAAAAAATAAATAATGTTTAGACCCCTATTTGAAAAGATATGACCCAGCTATTAAAACTAAAACTGTTTCCGTCATTATGAAATATTCCTTCTAAGATGGAAAATTGGACTAACCACATATCCAAATTTTGCAATTTTGTAAAGCATCAAAACGCAGTTTAGGAAAATGCATACAAAAAATAATTTTAGCTAAAAATCAATACAAGAATCCTTTTTTAAAATTTTGTGGGAGAAAAAAAAATACTTTAGGGCAGAGATAGTCTGTCCTGTGCTCTCCAGTTATCAGTTGTCCAGTTGTTTCAGCTGCTTTCATTCCCAACCAGAATGGCCCATTGGCAAGGATTAGTGGAAGCTGTAATTCAAAGTGACTAGAGAGTATTCAGTTACCTACCATTGCTTCAGAGTAAAATATATTCAAATTGATTTTTGTGCAGTTTTTTTTAAATCACATAGAGACATAGAGCTGAGGGCATATAAAATTACCACAGACAGAAATAGCTTGATCTTTCCTTCCATACTAGTGTGTGTTCTTGCTGTAGGCAGCATTCTTTCCACTATTTTGTCTCTGTTTCAGAATTTGAATGTTCTTCATGCTGATTATCCAATTGGCAAGCCAGGTATACAGTTGCTGATCTTTACTGTTGGATTATAAAAAAATAAAACCTCTACGCTTATTTGTAGTGTTCTTTTATCTCTCCCCTCCTCCCCCCAAATATTATTATACAGTAGCTAACTGAGGATGCAATTTGTTAAGCCTTCATTACCCCAAGAACTTCATCTCCAAAGATAAAGTACATTCTTGGGAAAAGAGAAATCAGAACTAAACCTGATTGATTTGGAAGAGATAGATGTGTACTAAATCATTATATATGGACCTGGTAATTCATAGGTAAATTACATCTTATGCAATGCAATGTCAGTCCATATATAATAGGATGCACTAATGCTTAAATAGGTGCTAATAAAGTTATATTTATCTGAATCTATTTTTCTATGATCCTATTTACGAGATCACTTTTCTCTAACCTTGGCACCATGTAGAGGTAAGATTGCAACTCACAGAATTTACAGCAATGTCCACACCGATATTTCCACATCTATAAGGTGCCAAGATTGCTGAACACTGGACAAGTTCCAGTGATACATTTCCTCTGAGCAAATTTGTCCCCCTCCCCCACAGAAACTAAGAAAGATAAGAGGTTTCTACACTTCTTATAAATAGAGTGAAGATTACTTTTAAAGTGGTGTGTACAACCAGATAATGGCATTTAAGAAGGTAATCATGCAAGCAACTCTTTTTAGTATCTGGAAAAGCCATTATAAGAAACTCTTGCAGAAAATCTTAACACTCCATTTGCATATGCACAGGTTCTTCAGTGACCTGGAATGGGAACCACATAGACTAGCTAGGGACATTATTTCTTTCAGTAAATGTGTGTAGTATCAAACATCTTTTACATAATGTTGGCTTCCTACTAAGTGAAGTGATATCTCTACAGCCATTATAGGAAAATTAATAGACCTTGTTTCATGTTTGTTTTGTTTGTTTATTTATTTATTTTCTATCCCTCTATTATTTTTTTTTTATAAATAACTCAAGGTGGCCAACATAACTAATATGCCTTCCTCCTCCTCTTTCCCCCACAACTACCACCCTGTGAGGTGAGTTGGGCTGAGAGAGAGTGACTGGCCCAAGGTCACCCGGCTGGCTTTCATGCCTAAGGCAGGACTCGAACTCACAGACTCCTGGTTTCTAGCCTGTTAGTTTGATTGTGCATGGTGGTGTAAGGGATTGTGTCAGCCTGTGGTAAGCAATTCATCAACAGCTGATGAAAAGTGGTGGGACTCAGTGGGATGCAACTCTGTCACCCATATCATGGAGACATAGTTTTCTTCAGTTTCATTTGAACAAGCAGGTATGATAAAACACACTTCAGGAGATCTGTTTACAGCCAGAACCAAAGACTACCAACCCAATATTATATAGAGTAGAGTAGAGTAGAATAAACTTCTGTTGTCATTCCACTATACACCAAGGTGCACATTAAAATGAAATATCGTTGCAATTGGCTCACAAAAAATAATTACTATAATATATAATATATATTATTTACCATTCCACTCTCCTAATCATTATCCCTAATAACATATAACATGTACCACAGTGAAGTAAGAGGGGATTATTAAGAGTTCAGGAGTCTAATAGCCCAGGGGACAAAACTGTTACCTAGTCTAGCTGTTCTGCATCAAATGCAGCGGAATCTTTTCCCAGAGGGTAACAAGGAGAACAAGCCACAGTGAGGGTGGGAGGGGTCACTAACAATATTTCGGGCTCTGGACAGAGATCATGTATGCGCTATGTCCTGAATGGGAGGAAGTGAAATCCCAGTTATCCTCCCTGCTGCCCTCTCCACCCTCTGCACAGACTTCTTATCTGAGGCATTACAGCCTCCAAACCAGATAGAAATATAGTTGGTCAATACACTCTCTATAGTGCCTCTGTAGAAAGTAAGGAGGATGGGAGGTGGAAGATGTGCCTTCCTCATCCGGCGCAGAAAATGCAAACGCTGCTGTACCCGTTTTACCAAGGATGCAGTATTAAGAGACTAAGTCAAACTATTCGTTATCTGCACCCCCAGGAACCTAATGCTACTGACTGACTCCACAGCTATGTCATTAATAAAGAGTGGTCTATGGCTGAGCCAGTTCTTTCTAAAGTTGATGATAATCTCCTTAGTTTTTTCAGTATTTAGAACCAAGCTATTTATATTACACCAATCCACTAAACACTTCACCTCCTCCCTGTAAGCGCAATCATTTTAATCCCTGATAAGACCCACCACCGCTATATCATCAGCATACTTCAGAATGGAGTTGGTGGAAACAGCTATCAAGGATAACCAAAAATCTTGTTATTGCTACTTTGTGATGCTACTTTGTGAAGGGGAAGAAGTAACATAAAGCCACTAAACATTATGTCTGATGCTCAGTGCCCCGTTGAATTTTACAGCCATCAAATGATGTAGGTGGTGGGAAGGGTTATCAGGATCATAGCATGTGAGAGAAGAGACACAAACGGGAGTAATATGTACCTGAGGTGTCCCCTCAGTTTTACGTCAGAAATTATGGCTGGGGAGAAGAGAGACATGGCTTCCTTCTTTCCTGTTATAATCTCAATAATGATTCTCCATCAGTACCTGTAATTAAAATAAAACAACCAATATGCACATCCTATATTAAGCATAACATGTAGTTTGGCTCTAAGGATTAAAATGCCCAAGCTCATTTAGCAATCTGTGTTCGGGGGTTGGGAGGAGGAAGAGGGCATCTTGTACCTTCATTGCAATTTGTTCAGTACCAGATTAAAATATTTCTTTTTCCAGGCATTTTAATTTGTGAAACCTTTTGTATATGTTTTTAATTTTTCCTTTATTTTATTGTCAGAATTACGTTTTTGTTACAGATTTTATAGAGGCTTATGGATTAAATATTTGTTTTTTATTTAGGTTTGCTGTTTACTGAAATTTACTGGATGAAGTTTAGTGCAGAAACACTGTAAACCAGTGATGGAGAACTGCTTGTCTAGTGATTTTCTTTCCAGTCTACCAGTTCTCCCTCTGAACTGCATCGATTTCTCCATCCAACAGTCTCCCTGTGCCTTTTCTTGTGTATCTTTCTTTCAAGCCTGAAACATACAGAAATTGGCAAAAACACACTTTTAAAATGATTGTTGTTCACCCTGCCCCCCCACGAAAAAAAAAATCTCTTAGGCAGCCAGAGAAGAAGGTGAAAGGAAGGTGCAAGAAGTGTTGGGTGATGTACTTGCTGCAGTCATTCAGTAGTGGCACTGCCATCCTTTCAAAGCAAAACAGCCCATCTGGTTTCTCTGTCTCTGTGGCTGCGGCAGTACATTTCTAATAATTAGTTCTGCTTGCCTTTCCACCTCTCTGAAGCCTCCCTTATAAAATGGTTTGTAGGAAGGAGTCCTACTGTTTGGCATCAGGAAAGCAAAGGAGGAAGAGGAAGGAAGAGAGAGTGAATAGATGGGTGGATAGAAGAATGAGATCTGCATGAGGCAATGAAGGAGAAGGAGGGACAATGAAGGAGGAGTGTGCTGGTGTAAATAGAATTTTCATAGCTTCAGCTCCACCTGATTTTGTTCTGGATCCACCTAGGTTATCCTAGAAGAGAATGTGTCCAACCTTGATTTAAATACATAAATATACTTTTACTTATTCATTTATGGAGATATTGATATCAGTTAGCTAGCAATTGTTATTTTCCCCATTCCCTGCACACTGACAGCCTGATGTGATTTGCCATTGTTTATAGTGGCTCCTGGCGGAGTGTGACTCATGGCTGTTCCTACAGAGAAGATCCCCGGAAAACTTCTAAATATGCCTATTCAGAAGGAAACACAGCAATCTTTCAACTATTCCTTGAGTCATGAAGAGGCAAATTCAAAATGGGTTGCTCCCCAGGGAACTCAAGCAGTAACAAGAAGCAAACATTTTCCACAGTTTTTTAACCTAAAGAATGGCCAGTGGCTGCTGGTGGAAGGTTCTGGACCAAAAGGCAGACTGCTTCTTCTAACAAGTGCTTAGCCAAATGAGTTGCATTTGTGAAAACTGGGTCATAAACAATCTGAACGTTATTGCTGGAAACATAGGGTGCCGTATTGGAGTTTTTCAGACACTCCTTTCAAAAGTATGGCAATTATGCAGCATTCTTTTATTAGTGCAATATCTTGTTCTGAGATGTGGGGAATAACAAGTATTTCAAGCTATTATATACAGTAGAAGATCTATGCTAAATTCTATACTTGGATCTCATTACTCATACTCTCAGTTGCACTGAAATATAGCTGACAGCAATAGAGTTCCTCCTCTTGTCCTGCCACCTGTACCCCTATTTAAAGGAAAGTTTGACTAAAAGTAGAGGATCTGAAACTCACTTTCTATTCAGTCATGAAGGTAATGAGGTAGCACTGGGCTAATCTCTCTCAGCCAAGCTTGTTGTAGGAATAAGAGATTCTGGTTACGTATACTACCTTGAGTTACCTTGAAGAAAGTGTTTGTGTGAAATACATAAACTGTAATACAAGCAAACACGAGGAAATGAAGAAATAAATCAACACAAACCATCTTATATGTGAGTTACATCATGAGCAACTCAAGAGCTCATGCATCTTGATTAGGGAAACTTCTACTATGTCAGAAATACATTTTGGAACCCTGAAAAATCACAGAAACCTCTCCAATCAAGCTTTACCCTCACATACATATTACATTAGTCACATCAGCCAGACAGCTAATTGGAGCACAGTTCCAAACAGTACCATCCCAAAGGGAACCTGCCATAAAATGCTGCATTATAGAGTGATTCTTTCAAAGTTCCAGGAGCTCTAATCTCACTCCTCCCCTTGCAACAGTATTATGTGACCACTGAACATGCTCTTCTGATTAAGCTTTTTTGGAAGGGTTACTCGCTTTATTTTTTGCTCTTTTCCCTTTAAGAAAGGGTTTTTGGTGTCATCTTCAATATTTATGTGAGTTCTCTTGGGCATTGACTTTGTTTTTTTTTTTCCTTGTAGAAAGGCAATCCATAAATCTAAATAACAGCAAATAATAGCAAGTGTGGCTCTGCAGTTAATGTTGCAATATTACTTCAGTTCTTAATGTTCTTTTATTCAGAATTAGAGACAGATGGGATCAGGAGTATAGGAACAGTTTGAGATAAAAGACAACTGAAAAATGAAAGGTGACGAAAGAGACATTACACTCTTCACATTAATCTCAAACCACTCTTACAACATCAGGCCCACCTGCAAAATAACAGTGAGGTTAGCCAAGCTATGAGTTGGCATCTGATTTTGTCCAACAGAGTTAATCTCTTCTAAGCCTCCAAGAATACTGATTTGTTAATACTTGAGGTCAGAAAGCTGGCAGGTGTAGAATTTTGGTCTGTATGGAGATTTCCTTTACAAAAGTAAAGTTTTCTTAGTAACTTTTTGTGTTAGTTCCTTATATAGTATAAAGATACTCTGTTTGTAGCAGATTCTTGCTGGAAAAATATTTGGAACTAGACTAGCTGTCCCGCAAGTGCCTCTTGTTCCTAATTTTTTTAGATTCATGGGGCCTGAATCTTTTGCTATCTTGGTACCAGAGATACCAGGTATATTTTTTTCCTGGTTTCAGTCCTTTGTTTGCTGACCCTTGTATTGTGTCTACAGTATTACTTCTTCTGCTTCCTGACATTAACTTATTACCCCTCTATGCAGTTGCTTGTGAATGCTGCTAGATAGTCTGTTTGCTATTTTGAAAGATCCTGAAGAAAATACTGCATGGATATGGTTCCCAACAAATTTAACAGAGAGAAATGGACCCCAGAAAAAGAGGTCATTGATCTCTGATCAGATGGACAGTGAATGATCAGCTGGAAATAATTCGGTGTAGAATTGCTAAGAAAATATTTGTCAAAGACTTGGTAAAATTTCTGTTATATATTCATTCCTTTTTACAATTAAGCACTGTGAAAACACTCTGTGAAGAGACCATAGAATGAAATAATTATTCTATCCTATCATCTGATCTTCGTAGCTTTACACCCAGCTCAGTGCACTGAACCATAAACTAACTGCACTGGTTGGAGTCACAAAAAATACACAGCCATAAACTGGCTAAACCACATTTCAGCCTAGCATGTTAAGCAAGCCCAAAAATCATGTGTCTGAGAAGTGTCTTTTAGTTTCCAGTTGGTAGACTCCCCCTGATGGCAACACACTAGTTCCAACTTGTTCTAATTCATAGTTTGAATGTGAGGACTAGGTTTGGTCCTGATGATAAAAACATATTGAGATATGCCCAAGGATTAAGGAGAATAAACTGTTTAGCTCACCTATAGAGATGAACTCAAATATTCAAGTTGCGATTTATGCTCCATGCAATGACTGAAACTAAATAGCTGTTAAGAAAAGAGTATATACAGTAGCTCACTTGGGCTTGTTCAAGAAAGGTTTTCAGTTTTAATAGCCAGTGTGCAAAAAGACTCATTGCCTTTTTATCTGCACTGGGAGAATTTTTTTTAAAAAATCAAGGGTTGAAGAATCCCTAGCAAAAAACTGAGCATAATACTTCCTCCTAAGTCACAGCATCTCATTATAGATCTTAAATATACAACATGAAAATAAAATGAAAAATGATCAATGCTGTATTAACTACCAAGCTCAACAGATAGTTAGGTCCTAGTGAATTGGGCCTGACTCCTGGTGATTCTATGGACAAATGGCCTCCATCATGATCTCTCCCAAATGGTGAGTGAGTATGTATGTATGTATGTATGTATGTATGTATGTATGTATGTACTTATTTATTTATTGAATTTGTCCCCGCCCAGGTCCTTCCACCGGAGGGACTCTGGGCAGTTTTTCCTTGTCAATCAGCACTTCAAGAAAGCAGTTGCTTCTATTTGTTCCAGAACTGATCAGCTGGTTCTTCTTGTACTTCATGGTACTCTGTCTCCAGTCCATAATTTGAAGGCATCTAGCTTCACTCACTTTTTCTCAATATCAAGCCTTCTCAGCCATGCATTATCATAGGGAAAAGCATTGCTTTACCTATTCCAGTCTTTGTTGTCATCAAATACTCTTCACTGTTTTATCTAAGTTTGTTTGCCTCCCTTCCCAGGATTTTATCTCTCCAGCTATCTTTCTTCATCTATTCTCCAGCCAAAGATTAAAAAAAAAACTTTCTACACTTTTTAATTTTTGCCATTATGTATGATTTTCCAAGTATGCTGGTTGACACTGTCTTCTTAAACATTTACTCATATTGTTTGCTTTTCATGTTTACAGTCATAATGAGATTTTCTATGTTTTCTTTATTTTCAGATTTTTAGCAAACAAAGTAGTGTCATCTGCATATCACAAATTCAAAATCAGAGATTGGAATATAGCATATCTTTTCCATCTTTATCCTATGGACAGTATGAGTGTGTTTTGTTTAAGTGTAATTTCATGAATTGGCTGGCATACTTGACTACATGGTTACTAACATGCCAGGACACTACTTGGTACGAATACTTTCTTGGGACTAAGGATGATCACTCTATATTTATTTGACAGCATTTATGCAGTCAGTTTCAAAATAATTATCTGCTGCTTTTTCCTTTATCTCCCTCCCCCACTTCACCCAACATTTTATTCTTCCTCATGAGGCCATTTTATCATGGTAAGCACGTTCAGTGTATGGACATTAATCAATCGTAAATTAGAATGGAATTGATATATGCATATGACATGCACATTAATTTTAAATATGTTTATTGTAATTATCATCATTACAATGAATGCCAATGGAATCAGCAAGTAATTAACCTCAGTTACGATTGGTTACAGTTTGCTTGGGGTGTGTGTGGTAAAGTTCAGATTTAAAATTAGCACATAGAAATGTCTCTGTGTTATTTAGAACAATTTGTGGAGTGAATATGCTAAATATATTAAGAAGTATGTGTAGATAATTTTAAACAATTTTCCATGTTAGCAAAGTATTGATAGCAGGGCCTTTTAAAGACTCTGAGAGGTTCATAGTCTAAAAATTCATTTCAGCCTCAAATATACACTTTTTCTTCTCACTACACCCTATGCCAGCAATTTATTTCCTCAGTTTTGGGGGGAGGGGGCACTAAAATTAACAGCACAGTAAACAAGAACATGTGGGGAAAGCCAAAATACTAAAATAATTCCTTGATTTGTACAGTATTTCAACTTATTAATTCTATTTGTCTTGCATTAAAACTACAATTTGATAGTTTGAAATACTGAATGATATTTTAGATAGGTGCCCCTGCATATGTAGGTCCAGTGAAACTGCTTGCCATTCCAAAATGGCCAACTGAGATTATAAATGTGGTGTTCCTATCCAAAGCTCACACTTTCAGGATGGGTATCGTCTGATAAAAATGAAATAATTGTGCTGTCTTTAAGAAGGACTGGTGATTTCTGCAACCTGAGCCATTTTAGCCCACCTACGTGCCACAAACAGCAGGAATCACCTGTTATTGTAAGCTACAAATTAGAAATACTCTTTGCTTATAGCCCGTGGTAGACAATCCACTTTATTGAGGAACATTACAGGTTCAACGGAAGATAATGGCTCTTCTAATTATGGAAAGTATTTGCACATAATGGCTAAACATCTAGACATTGATTACTAATAGCTTGTTAAGTGCACAAGGACTTTAAGCATAAGTGGCCATATTAAGCTGTGACAAGCAGTGAATATTTGAATTAATTTTTATACTGTTTCTCACCTCCTTGTAATTAGAAAAGATGTTTCATGCCTTCTGTATAAAATCTCCAAAATCTAAAATACATTTCTCCTCATTATATCTCATAAGCTGACTGAAATTATTTTTGACAGAAATTTGATAACCACTATAATATAAAGATAATTTTCATTCACTGGTATGATATGTAGTACCTGGAAAACAGAACTACATAAACATAAAACAGTGGGAAAAGCTCAAAAAATTCATGGATTAAAAGGAGGAGAGATCTAGGCAATTTAAAACATTACTGTATTTTAATGGTATTTTAAAATGATAATCTAGCCATTATTCATATCTAAAAACTTTTGGATTCTAAAATGCACTGCATTGTGATGGTAGCAATTAATTAAATGTATGCATTATCACAGTACATATGCAGTAGCTATCCAGTATCATAAGTAAATGTTGGAGGAGTAAAGTGTAGGTCACAGAAAAACATAGAATAAGGTTCTAAGGGGAATATTGGTATCCGGAAATGGAGCTGAAAATTACAAACCAAGACATTCTTTAGCCAAGGAATAGCAATGTGTTTCATGTTTTATAGCACAAACAGGAAACCATAAGAACATAGGAAGATGCTTAATTCTTGGTCAAATCATTGTCTGTTTAAGTATTGACAGCATTCACTGGCTGATATACTCTAGCAGTTCAAGCAGGATTTCCCCCCCCCCCCATTTCTGCCTTGAAATGGAGTCTTTGCAGTCTAGGATTGCTCAGTGATAGCCCATGTCAAATACCAGTACAGAATTTGAGAATACTTTATTATATGGGAAAATACTTCAGCCCCAGAGCTTTGGTGAGAAAGCTGAACACAGAGTGGAGAAATTCTTGTTCTAGTCCTTGTGGCATTTCCTGTCAAAAGCTATTAACCAAAGTAAGAAGTGCACAAATTCAAGCTATGAGGGGATAACTTGCTTAACTCCACTGAAAGTCAGTCTACATTTATTCTGAAATGCATATTTATATACACCATTGCTATTTAGAATACTGTCCCTTTTGCATCACACGAAGGCAATGATGCAGACAAAGTTTTCTGTGTGTCACCTTTTGTGCAAACCTTTGATTGCATTGCCGTAGCCCCCATTTTGGTTTTTTTTTTACCATACCCTGTGGACTTCCCTGTGCAGAAGTGAATCGCTGAGGAGTCTGAGAGGCTATTTAAGAGAAGTTTCCTAAACAGACTAGATAACTGACATTGAAATAGATGTGGCTCTAATAACATCAGCAACACTTTCAGCCTTCTTTTGGTTTTCTGACAATCTCATTCAACAAAGAGATTGAAGCCCACAGTGTCGCATGTTGCCAGAGACAATTTTTTGTAGGACATCTAATTGGATCCCATTATGTTATTTTATTTATTTAAGGTGTTTTTATGCTGCTTTGACTAGTGTGAATCTAAGCAGCTTTCAGCAAAAATATCGGCAATATACAAATCAGCTATAGAGAATCATCAGTGAATAACAACATCTCAACATAAATTCCATCTCATACTAATGAGTCAGTATTTAAAGTCTGATTTTAAACTGTTCATTTTTTCAGTGTTCCTTTGTTTTGTTTTTTACCCTCTTCCCTGTTAAATAAATTTAATTATTTTGCTTCATATCCCTTTAAGTTTTTCACTGTTTTTCTCCATACTTTTTCAAAGGAGGTGGGACCAGTGCGCTGGGTCATTGCACAGTATTTCTATTTCTCTCTCCCCAACCCCAATTTCTATCCTTGTGAGAACCCAGATCCCACTGCTCCACTATTTAGAATGACCCCTGGTTGGCAGAAGAAAATTATTTGGTAGAGATCCCTAGCTTTCTTCTTATAATTGCACCTGGCAATATTATCAGGAATGAATAAAAGGTAGAGTCAAGTTCTCAGGTTTTGTCTTAATGAGCTTCCTAAATCAAATGAGAAAAAATGTTTTGCGAGCCATATCCATGAAGCATAGAAGGGAATGATGGTGCCACAGGGTTCGGTTCTCTCTCTGCTCCTTTTTAACATCTACATGGGCAAGATCATCCATCACCACGGGATGAGGTATCATCAATATGAAAATGATACTCCATTATATATCTCCATCCCTGAAGTAAGTGATGCTGTGACCATCCTCTCCAGGTGCCTGGGGGTTGTGGGGGCCTGGATGGGGAACAACAGGCTTCAACTGAACCTTAATAAGACAGAGTGGCTGTGGATTAAGAATAACTTTATTGATTAGTCAAATGACCATATCAGAAAGTTGGGCATCAGCCACTATAAGATATAAAATATAAAATATGATACCATAAAACAGCTAAAATATAGTAAAGTTAACTAAAATATACTATGGTGAGATAAAATACGATAAAAAACAGTAGGGTAAAATAGAGATAAAATTGTAAGATAAAAATGCAAGATATAATAAAACAAGTAATAATATACAGAAACAATGTGAATTTAAATGAATTCATTATCTTTACATACCACCCCAATGCGTTCTATAAACTGTGTTCTCAGTTGGACAGCCCTAACTATAAACTTAACAGTTCTATTGACCACATATGTATTTGTGCCCTGGAGGAAGTAACATAGTCTTTTGTTACGATCCTGGTATGTGGTTCTGTCAATTAATGTCTGAAGGTACTGAGCCCTTGCTGGGGCATATAGTTGGCAGTTAAATAGGACATGTGCAATGTCTTCTACTTCGGGTACTCCACAAACACATGTCCTCTCAAGGTAAAGCACTTGGTGAAATCGTCCATATTTGACCATAGAATCTAGTTGCTCAAATCTTGTTCTTGTAAGAGCTATCCTATGGTATTGAGTCAGACCCATTGTCAGGTATTTTTCTATTTGAAAGGACAGTTAATTCTTGGCCAGCCATTTCAATGACCTATTGTGTGCAAGTGACTCAATGTCTGTTTGGGCATTAGCATCCAAGACTCTTTGTTTGAATATTGCTTTGGCCTGGTCTCCGGCTGAAAGTAAGTATTGTGATGAAAAACGGAGGAATGGGATAGTTTGGAGGAGTTGATTGATCCATGTGGAGGGTTGAGGTGTGCCCATTTGTTCTTCAAGGCACATTTTTGGTAGTCTATCATGTTCCATTGGGAGAATCCTCCACCAGTAGTTGAATCCAGCTGTGTATTAATGGCACCTCGGGTTCTGGGAAATTGTCTTCTTTAGTGCTGGATGGGGTTGCAGTGCCCCAGACAGACCCGGTACATAACTTGGGGGCCCTCCTGGACTCACGACTCCTGCTCAAAGAGTAGGTGGCAGTCATGGCCAGGAGGGCTTTTGCGCAACTTCGTGTTGTGTACCAGTTATGCCCTTTCCTGGACCGAGAGCTGTCCTAACAAGCAGGAACCACGCCGAGATGAGGAATAGGTCTCTAGTGTTTTATTACTGCTACATTAGACAGAAAATCCTAACAAACTGAAGAAGCATGAGAAAACCCATACAGATAAACCCCAAAAGTCAAGGCGGGTCTGTTCTGTGTCTCTTTGAATGACAGCTCAAATTCTCGCTACTACGCATGCATTTTCCCCCCTGGAAGGGGCCCCCTCCTGCTCACCATCAGTACTCATGACAAGAGCCCTTTGAACAGTCACTCATGTTCTGGTCATCTCCTATATAGATTACTGTAACACGCTCTACATGGGGCTACCCTTTAAGAGTATCCGGAAGCTACAACTGATCCAGAATGCAGGTGCGCGGGCAATCTTGGGTGTTCCAAGGTTTGCACATGTAACACCTTTGTTGTGTGAGCTGCACTGGGTTCCAGTCTGCTTCCAGGTCCAATTCAAGGTGTTGGCTATTACCTTTAAAGCCCTACATAGCATGGGACCAGGATATCTAAGGGACCGTGTCATCCCTATTAGATCAATCCATCCAATCCGGTCATGTAGGGAGAGCACATTATGGACCCCACCTGTAAAAGAATTCCATCTGTCGGGCTCTCGGAAGCGTGCCTTCTCTGCAGTACCTCCTGCCCTTTGGAACATCCTTCCCCCAGAGGTGAGACAGACCACCTCTCTCCTGGACTTTTGAAAAAGATTAAAGACCTGGTTTTGCCAGCAAGCTTGGAATGGGAGGGGGAATAGTCATATCTGGCAATGGCTAGCGCCCTAGAGTGACTTCTGATGGACCTATTATACTCATGGTCTGATAAAGAACTCTTGGCTATTTAGATTCCATCACATTTTTACTTTTATTGTATTTATTGTATTTATAACTGTTCTGGTTTTAATTCTATTTTATTGTAAACTGCCCAGAGTCCCTCCTTGGGATGGAGATGGGTGGTGATAAAGTTTGATAAATAAATAAATAAATAAATAAATAAATAAAATTAATGTTCTAGTTTCAGATAGAAGAGATACTTTTACAATGGGGCGATGGGAATCGGTGGTCATTCTCGTCCTGATGACTCTTTGTGGAGCCCTGAGTCTTAGATCTATTATGCCCATTAGTCATTTATGTGCTGCTTTAACAAAATAAATAAATAAATATCAGTATTGTCTTCAGGCTGCAAGCATAGCAATATTGCATCCTAGTGTTTAGGGCACGGTAGAAATATCTTCTCTGAAAAGCAAATTCACACCCATATAGAAAGGCATGCACGAATTGAAGGGAATCTGGAAAAGAACACTGGTGATGACAAATGGCAGTTTGTAATGAGAAGAAAAACACATGAATTCTACTAAAAAATGCTCTTATAATAATTTTCAACTATCTTAATGGTTGCTATAAGGAAAGTATGGAATAATATATATTTTTTGCCACTGAGACAGGGAATATTAAAGCAGAAAGTACTAAGTTCCAGAATCCTAATCAAATTTATATATGGGAAATCTCTCACCTGATTGACCCTTTCATTGGGCTTGGACTCCAGATCTAGCCACTATTAGTTATTCCTTAGCATCTCTTCTCACCCACCTATAAACAGTTATTTAATTAGAAACTAATGACTTAAATGTAATTTTGTAGCTTCTATCTTAGCACCATGACTCTGTTTCCATTTAACTGAACTCTAATAGACTTTTCCAGGACAAAGCCATAATGCAAGCATCCACTTCAAAGCATTGCTGATAGGTAGATGTCAACTTCTTGAATATATCCAGTTATACAGAGTTCATGTCTTCCTTAAGCAGTTGGTTCCACTTTCTTAATCTCATGCACTATTAAAAACCTCTTTTACTATTACCATTTTTTAAAAATGTAGTACCACACTACCAAGCAAAAGACCCAGGGTTACTTTCTGAAACTGAACTTTACTGATAGGCATGGTTCAATGGAGTTGCTGCATTATGATTCTCAACCCTCCAGCTTCAAATGACAGTTGAAAAATATACACAAATGAAATATATATGTGTTGTGAGATCATGGAAAGTAGGTAAGACCAAGGTAGCTAAAGTACAAAAACCAGGCTCACAGCCAGGGTGGAATGGTTTTAGATATTCCATTTAATCCCAAGTGTCTGGAGTTGAAACATTACTGCTTGTTTGAGTGCTTAGACCCAAAACAGAAATTTTTGGGCAGTCCTTTTTTATTAGTTCAAAGGTAGACAAAGTATGACTGGAAGCCATCTGTGGCCCACCATCAACCCACATGCCCCTCCTCAATTTTTATGGAGTGGGTAAAAATGAGCTTTTAAGTGTTTTTCATTTTTGAAGCATTGGCTTAGGGCACCCATTGATTCCTTAAAATTCAAAAATCTCCAATGGGCCCTGGCCCTATCCATTTTTTGAATATGGCTCTTTCCATGTCATTTCAAGACTGTTCTAGCTCTTGAGACAATAAAAATTGTGCACTTCTATGTGAGATACATGTGATAGATCTATGCAAAGCATTAGAAAGAACGGCTGTGCAATGCATGTTAGTGTGAATGCTCATCAAAGCATTAAATCTTTTGTGTCCTTACAAGCTTGCGTGGCTGCATCAAAAGCTGATCCTGGTCATTTGTGTGTCTGTGTGCCTATATGGAAAACATACAGTATTTGAATCCATTTGCACAGCCCTATTATTTACCTTATTTCAAAGTGTTTTCTTATCTCTGCATTGTGACAAGTGCAATAACCGCTTTTTATTTATAACAGTCAATTACAACTGTAATGTTTTATTTATTTTCACCCTGAGCTATAACTGCTTACTTAATTCTATAATTTGTTTTAATAAAAGTTAAAAATGTTTCCATTGTTTGGCAATAATTGAATATTCCATGTATGTGTATCTCAACTGTTTCTTAACTCAGTTACTGCATCTTTTTATTCATTTTTCTTTCATGTCCTCAATAACTTTGGCTTCATTTGCTCCCATTTAATCTGACTGTGAAAATGTGATACATTTGTTTCAGGATGTCCATGTTATTATCACATTAGTATGGTATTGTGATGCCATTGATTTCAGCCAATCTATTAAATGGCACTGAGGGCAAAAAAGGCTGATGGGGATGGTGCAACCTCCCGTTGCTTTTGACTCAGCCTTGGTTCCTGGTGACTGCTTGGACAAGTCAATTTTCTTGGCAAGATTTTTGGAAGTGGTTTGCAGTTGCCTTCTTCCTTGGGCTGAGAGCTTGTGACAGGCCCAAAGTCACCCAGCTGGTTTCATGCCCAAGGTAGGACAAGAACGCACAGTCTCCTGGTTTCTATCCTGGTGCCTTAACTACTACTCCCAATAGGCTTTTGAGATGTATGATAATGAAGGTGAAATAGGTGTAAAAAAAGTGAAACATACAAGATAGACAAGACAACATGCTAAAGTTTTTTTCCTAATATGTTTGGGTGTATATGCTAGATTGTCAGACTACTGAAATTATTGTATATTTAATGCAATCCTAACTTATTTATATTTCTATAGTGCTTCTTCTATTATGAATTGATTGTTGCTGTTAGAACTATGCACAGGATTTAAGTTTGGAAATGTATCAAGCTTGAAATAACCAGATTCAAACTCAAATAGCCATTTTGAGTTCAGAACTAATAATTCAACTGTGTAGAACTTCTAGAATGGTCAAAACAGCATCAGAACACTTCCAGTGAAGTCAGGACAGCTGTTTCAAATCTTGAAATGGGATTTTTGAACTAAAGCACTCTGAATTCAAAACATTTATCACTACACATTTGCTTATATTTCTGATTCTAACAAACAGTCTCATCAGGTTGTGAAGAGGGCCAGAGCAGCTGAGGTAGTTTCAGCTTCAGAAGGATACCAGGTAAATTAAAACAATGTTCTCAGCATTTTCATTTTGTGTGCAGTGGCATCCACAAGGAAGGTGATAAGGGGGCAGACTGACAGAAGCAGGATTGTGCTGTCATGCTGCAAGCCCCTCCCCTTTTGTATGTGTGTCATGATGTCACATGCATGCCTCAAAGGGGTAGAGTTTGGGATGCAACAGCACAATGCTGCTTTTGTTATTGTGAAGGTGGGCAAAGGTTTGACTTTTTCAATTGGTCAGATTGTTGCTGAATAAGGTCCAGTCAATGCTAACCAACCAACCAACAAATAAAAAAATACCCCTAGGATGGATTGGCAATTTTCTGCCATTGCTTTCTGACTAAATTTCACTCTGTATGTTTTGGAACTGCAAAATGAGAGAAAGGACATGGCTAAGTTAGGAGGCCCGCCTGCTTGGCTTAGGTTATACTCAAGCAACTGGTTTGCCTTTGCCTTACTCTAAGTTGTCTACCTTTTCCATTTTTTATTTCCTTATCTGTTTTCATTCTTTTATATCTGCCAGTAGCATACAGTATGTAGTTTGGCCACTTCCATGAGAGGGAAGACTGGGAGGATTTGGATTTGGAGCAGAGAAGCAATGGAAGTGAACAGGGTTGAGTTCTCCCCTTTTCATCTTCCCTGCTTTTTTCAGTTTGAGATAGATAGATAGATAGATAGATAGATAGATAGATAGATAGATAGATAGATAGATAGATAGATAGCCCTTTTTTTTAAAGGTGCCGGGTTATTATAATACCTAGGTGTTTTTACCTGCTGGCCCATTAATATGTTCTCTGCATAGACTGAGAACAAATCCTATGCTCTTGACATTGCAAGAGCATAAATATGGATAAAGCAAACCTGATGTTTGGCTGCCACAGCAATTCACAGCTGTTTAAAAGAAATAGAGATGATCCTGCATTATTTATATAAGATGTGGCTCCTGATGTTTTGCTTGTATGAAATGGAAGATGAAATTAAGTACTCTGCCAACCACAGTGCCTTGAAAACCTACACTACTCAGGACAGGGACTTAATTTAATCCCTTGCTTTCATAGTTCTGCATATTGTGCCAATTCCAAATGCCCCGTTAATTAAGAGATGCTGTACAGTGGCCAGACATTCTTGTAATGAAGTTGAGCAGTCAGTCAGCAGCTTAAAGCACTTCATTAATTCATGCCAATTCATTGTGCATTGGAGCTCTTGTCATTAGCAGAGATTGGTGGAATATTTCTCATCTCCTTAAGAATGTGGGTTTTTAGAAAACTGTTTTCTAGATGAAGATGTGCTTTCTGACAGAACTGAAAAGTAGACCAAATGCAAAGGCCCTATTTCCAGAACACTTAAGGTAGTTATTGCTTTCTTATGTATAAGGATAGATTTATCCCAGGAGTGCAAGAAGTGTGACCTTTGGTTGTATGTGTGGCAAATGAGGGAAGAGGATATGGCTGGCTATGCCTCTTATGCCACACTATCCCCTCCTATACCCAGGGCTGGCTTTAGGCTTAGGCTGAGTAGGCACTGGTCTAGGGTGGCAAAGCTTAGGGTTCATCAACACCTTGAAAACAAAGGCTCCAAGAAAAATGGTTTACATTTCACCTATCTTTGATAATCAACATTTTGTATGGTTAATACAGGATTTTATAAGTAACTAAATGTTCGAAGACATGCAAATGTGAGTAGATTAATAGGTACCGCTTCGGCGGGCAGGTAACGGCATTCCGTGTAGTCATGCTGGCCACATGACCATGGAAACGTCTACGGACAAACGCCGGCTCTTCGGCTTTGAAACGGAGATGAGCACCGCCTCCTAGAGTTGGACACGACTGGACTTAACATCAAGGGAAACCTTTACCTTTACCTTTTAAATGTCACATTAATGTCCTAACAGCCAGGAACCACGCTGAGACAAGGAATAGGTCTCTAGTGTTTTATTACTGCTACATAACAGAGAATCCTAACAAACTGAAGAAGCGTGGGAAAAACCCAGACAGATAAACCCCAAAGGCTAAGGCGGGCCCGATCTGTGTCTCTTTGAATGGCCACCTAATTCCTCAGTACTACGCATGCGCTTTACAGCCTGGATGGGAGCCCCCTGCTCGCCATCCTCACTCATGACAATTAATCATTCTAAAAATGCAAATCTTCACATTGACAGGATGGGACACCATCAGTCAATGTGGTCTAGGGGCACCGTATACCCTTGAGTCAGCATTGCCTGCATCCCACCACTATATTTCCTGTTTACTCATTACCATCTTTATGTTTGCATATCTTTTCTCCTTCTTTAGCCTTCCCCTTGATTTTCTTGCCTTCTATCATTGTGTATCTTGTTCTCTAGGTAAAGGTAAAGGTTTCCCTTGATGTAAAGTCCAGTCGTAAAGTCCAGTCTGACTCTAGGGGGCGGTGCTCATCTCCATTTCTAAGCCTTAGAGCTGGCATTGTCCCTGGGGACACTTCCATGGTCATGTGGCCAGCATGACTCACAGAACGCTGTTACCTTCCCGCCGAAGCGGTACCTATTGATCTACTCACATTTGCATGTTTTCGAACTGCTAGGTGAGCAGGAGCTGGGATTAACGGGAGCTCACCCCGCCGCACGGTCTCGAACTGCCGACCCTCCGATCGACAGCTCAGCGGTTTAACCCGCAGCGTCACCGCGTCCCCTATCTTATTCTCTAGTATTAGCAAAATAAGCTGCAGTATTTTGAGGGGAGATGTGAATTTTGCTACTGAGTTAAATATTGAAGAAGTTTGGGTGTTTATCTCCTAAATGAATAAAATTTTGACATAGTAACTATTTCATTTGTATATTAAAAATATTTTGCCTAATCAAATCCATCCCCAACATTTCATAAAATTATTTATTTTCAAAACTCATGAAATGTATCATACAAAGTCATTTTAAAGATCAGTCAGATATTTCTTTTCAAGCAAAATGATGTAATTTGAGAAAACAGAATCTATTATGCTATTAACTTGGATGTGCTTCATAGGCCAACTGCTACCCATCACATAATATTACTTGGAATAAAAATAGTACATAAAAATAAATTTATTCACTGTTAGGGAAAAATCTGAGAAAATGATATATGTTTTGTTTAGTTTTTGATTCATTGATTGATGCAAAACTTTGGCAGAATGGACTAACTTCTGAATACAGTGAACAGTCTCTGGGCTAACTAAAACAGTAAAAGGCCTTGTACAATAAAAGGCAGTCTTTGGTTGGTCTAAGCCAGGGTAACAAATCCTGGCTAATGCACTTCTGCACAAGGCTGGCTGAAAAGCAGCATGCTTTTCATTAGACCTGATTATTTTGTAGTGTGCCAGGCAATAAGTAAACCAGCCGACAAAACTGAATGTATACAATCTAATTGTTAAGACATGTGTGAGCTTTATCAATAACTTATTTATTGTTTTTAATTTTGCTTTGCTTTTTATAATACATCTGTGGGAATAAAAGTAATATTTTTATCATATTTTCCAACATTTGTTTTCTGCATTTGTATTTCTTGAGTGTATTTTTTTTATAGTAAGCAGCTTTTATTGCCCACACTAGGATATAAGAAGGTGCCAACACCTAAATATGAGTGGCACCAAATTGAGCGGGGAGAGTATGTTAATCTGATACATTTTTCAAGAGTTTTCTTGTGGGAAATTATAGATAGTTATAGATACTAACGAAGACTTAAACTGAGAACAAAACTTGCATAGAGTCTGGCTACTTGAAGGACTGATTGTCTCCATAGTTTCTGTCCATCCAGTGAAGTCAGCTAGAGTGGGCAAGCTCTGTCCTGTTGATTAACTTATGTCATCTTGCTAGACCCACGAAATGTGCTTTCATATCCCCCTAGAAATCCATACTGCTCCCACCTTACTGATTATTTGCAAATTGTTAAAAACCCAGTTGTAGTCCCAGGCCTTGGGTTAGGATGTTGTTCAAGCCCCTTTGGTTTGGGGTACCTTTTGGTCTTTTTGTGTTATGGGGTTGGTCTTCTGATTGGTTGTATTCTATTTGTTTAATATATGTTTTTTCCTTTTTAATTCTCTTTTAATTATAAGCTGCCTGGAGTTGCTGTGGAGTTGAGTGGTCTTGAAAATGACATTTTAAATCAATTTGTGGCTGGGGGCGCCAATGTTTGTTCTTTGTGAGCAATGGCATCTGCCTGGCTGATTTATCATCCATCCCATTATTCCCAGTGTTTTTCTGGTGATAGAATTGTGGCTTTAGCAGATCCCTTCATGATGTTCTAGTTTTCTTTGTGACTTCCTGCATTATTTTATAATTTACTCTTGGAATAATTTTGATAGGAAGGCCCCTCTTTGGAAAATTCACCCTTATCCCAAATCTTTTCCTATGTCTCCAGGCCTCCACTGATGGAGCTCCAGGGCATTAGAAACGGACCTGTAACCTTTCTGGAGTGATAGGCTTCAATAACTTTGTTATAGAGATCAAGCAGGGCATGACACTTGCTTCTAGAATCTGTGTGGTGAGAACTTCATTGTGATCAGGGGAGCCAATTTTTAATGAGATTTATATACATATTAGCCCTGATTGTTGAATAAAGTACTTATACAACCAACTCTAGTTATCCCTCTAATTACTTGATTCAATTGGAAGGACAAGATTATTTTTTCAAACTGGCACTTCATATATTCATTCAGTTGGTTTATGAAATAAATGAAATATGGAGCAAACATTGATGTTACTTATTCCACTAAGACTCCTTTTATACATCAGTAGGATCCTCATGAAGCTCTGATATCATTCAATGACAGAGAGAGCTAAAATTTCAGAAAACATGAAAGGAAGTGAATACTTTTTGATAGCAGTGTAAGTGTAATTAATTTGTTATATGGTATTGAGTTTGCTGAACAGAACAAATTGTTTTTTAAAGTTATTATCAGTAGAAAAGATGGCAAAAGAATAACAAGGAACTATTTGGCAACTTGGTGAACATGTTGAAAGGCTCAGTTTCAGAGAAGATCAAACCATACAACATTTGGGTACAATCTTAATCTCTCTTTCTAATTATAGAGAAAAAAATGGCAAAAGTAACTGGCATACATCCTATAGCCAGCCCGCCTTTCCTTCCTTCCTTCCTTCCTTCCTTCCTTCCTTCCTTCCTTCCTTCCTTCCTTCCTTCCTTCCATCCATCCATCCATCCATCCATCTGCTGATAACTGTTTCCTGAGACTGGTTTTGCTAATTGAGTAGCACAAATATTTTCAAACAAATATATTTACCATGATAGCATAAGTATTGATTTCAGCTAAATAATGATTATCACTAAAGGACTTCAATGGATAAGATACCATTTTTAGTTTCAAACTGGAAGATTTGTATAAAATGCCATCACATAAGAAATGGAATAGATCTAGCAGCTGTGCCTTGGCATCATCTACCATGTGAATGCAAACTGAATTCAAATTGTGCTCATTATCTAGAAAAAAATACAAGTCCATTAACTGCAGCCCTGGTTCATGATGCAATCCTTTGTGCTAAGGAAGCTGCTTGAACCTAAAATGAACTATTCTGAATATTTAGCCTAGCCTGTCTTGATAACCTGAAGAAAAGATGTTTTATATTGCCAGTATCTTAACTAGAATACCCTACAGGGATGAATAAATAATTTAAAGGGCTTATTATTGGACTGTTTAATGTAGAAACTCTTTGTGTGGTGCTTTTTAAAATTATAAAAATAATTAAAAAAATAACTAGACATAATGGACCAAACAGAAGTGCATTTATTAAATATTCAAGGGAGAGGTCCTTGTAGTGATGTTTCTAACAGTTAAAATTACAGATTTTTAGGGTTACAAAGTTATCGGCCGCTGCTTTTCAATAGTAAAAAAGCTAGTGTTTTATTAGCACACAGCAACCCCCAGCTGAATTTGCCTGGGCTTAGAACCTAAGCACAGTCAGGTTCACTTAGTGCTTAGATGGATTTCTTTGGATTTCTCCAAAGAATGCTGTGTGTGTGCACACGCACATGCATGTGCACATGCAGGGAACCATATCCTGGAAGAAGGCAATGGCAAATCACCTCTGTATTGGTGCCAAGAAAACTACATGGATGAGTCCATGAAATCATCACCTGGAAGGAGACTTTACCTTTTATTGATTTATTATATCCAGAGTTCATATTGAATTCTATAGTGCAATAGTGTGTCTGAACATATTATTCATGGCTTTATTTAGAAATATATATCTTCTCTCTCTCTCACTCACTCTCTCTTGTCTTTCTTCTGGCTTTTTCTTTGGTATCTCATTTCATTTAAGGGTAATATGACAGGAATGCATGCACAGATTTGAGGGACCTGATTGAAAGGCCATATTGCTTTCCAGTTTCCCCTTTTTCATTCCCTTAAAAGATAGTAAGAAGCAATTTCAGGCTTGGTTTATCAGAATAGTCAAGCAATTTCACTTCCCGGCTTGACTAATTGTTTTGCATTCTTTTGCAAACAGCCTGATAGCCTGGCACAGCCTGATGCAAAAGTACCAAGTGAGCATTTTACCTGCTCTGTAGCTTGCAACCTCAGAACAACTCTAAGGAAACTTGTCTTAGCAAGTTATGATATGAGTTTAATGCATGGGTGTACCTGGCATATCTGTATCCCTCTGTGTTGCTGAATTCTAGAACTAGCCCCATCTAGATTTAAGAAAAGGGCTTAAAGTACATAGTGGCAAACTTTCCAACTTTCCCACCATGATACCTTAGCAGCTGGCCTGGATCCAGCTGATTATCATCTAAGAGATAAAGTTTCTTCTTTCTTCTGGCACAGACACCATGACCTTTATATTGATATATTAGATTCCTCAATGCCCTGCCAGGTCTCACTCTTGAACACTTGACTTTATCCCATTTAGCAATTTACTTGGTGAAAATGTTGAAAGGCTCTGTGTCAGAGAAAATCAAATCACACAACATTTGGGCAT
This sequence comes from Candoia aspera, assembly GCF_035149785.1. Classification (NCBI taxonomy): domain Eukaryota; kingdom Metazoa; phylum Chordata; class Lepidosauria; order Squamata; family Candoiidae; genus Candoia; species Candoia aspera. Next base: position 51,101,239 of record NC_086158.1, read on the forward strand.
AATATTGATTTCAACCCTCTTTTGTACTTCAACATTACAAAAAGTCCAATACATTTTAGGATCACTAGCCATCCTTTCTTTAGATTAAAATCACAAGGACATGTTCAACAGCCACTAGGACTGTCCTGAACCCATTCCAGCCTTCGTACCACTTTAATAGCTACCTGCCATTATCCCCATGATCAACCTTCTCTCTAATGTTAATATGTCATCCCAGGTATTTTAACATTTGTCCACTTTTGCCAACTCTGTATCTGCTGCCCCTCCCTTCTTCTGTGAGCACTATGTCTCATGAGAATCTGAACTATCCCAGTTCCTTATCAGCAAAGCATAATGGGGTTTGTACAGAGTTTCTTTGGGTGTCTTCAGGCATTTGTGAGATTCAATGGGGAAAAGCCAATTCATTACAGGTACAATTGTTATCCCAGAAAGCTTGGGTCCTTTCACCTGGCGTGCGAGCTCAATAAACACACCAGATCATGGAAAGGATTAAGACTTTTATTTGCAAATAAAAGATTGCCCAGAAGTAAGTTCCAAAATGGGCACACCCCTGCTTGGAGTGAACCCCATTTATACACTTTTGAACAGTGTACGAAGCTATAAACCAATAAAAAAAAACATAATTGCAAACCAATCGTGGAAAGCAATGTCAGACATACATTATCAGTAGTCATAGTAACATAGTTCAAGTAAAAATAAAAGGGTACACTAAGGTATAAAATTCCTGCACATTCCTGAGTAACTTAGTACCAGGATCTTATCCATCACCTTAAGGAGCAGGCATTCCTAAGGAATAGGGCAGGTGGACTGGTTTTCATCTGTTGCTGTCATCTCGGCCTAACAAACAGTTAACTGGTCAAGGCACTTCTAATGGTACAAACCACTGGTCAAGGCACTTCTAATGGGTACAAAACATCATGGCTATTTCTATGTACTAAATAATAATCAATCCATGATTAAAAATGGTTCATGGATAAAATACATGAATTAAACTGGGTTAAAATAAACTGTCTCATCACCCTTATGCCTCTTAAAGCTTTGAGAGAGGCTTTCTCAGCAGCTGGAAGAGCCTAATGGCTGATCTTGAAAAGCTAAACACATCTGTATCTGGATAGTATTCATATGGATGACCACTATAAAATCCCAAAGCTGTAGATTAGACTGGGAAGTTGAAAAAACAAAGTCAATGGCAAACCACTTCCATATTGTTGCCCCAGACCCCTCTTAACCTCCAACCCCCCCCCCCCCTTAACCTCAACTTTAGAGAGATTTTAACTTTTAGCTACCTTCATCATGGAAGTTAAGGCAATGTACATGGGGTTCCTAAATGTACTCCAGGGCGCTGCATAGGGGTTAGGGTTAGGGTTGCAAGTAAAAAAAAAATCAAAAGTCACATGGCATGGTTGTATAGAAAGAGACTGCCCAGGAAAGAGGAGGAGGTATCATATTTTGAATATTTAAAAAAAAAAATTGTGTGGGAGGCACTAAGTGGAATTCTTCATCTTGAATGCTAGCAGTGGCCCTGATGTACCCATCTACATGCTGCCTAGATCTAACTTAGCCAGGAGTGTACAATGTATGCCAACTGATTATTTCCACAACTATATGTAAAATGTAGTTCTTACTCAGTGAAGAAGTAGAATCTTGTTGTCAGCACTAGACCATTTGAGCATTCACACAATGACAGTCAGGAGCCTGGGATCCTTTAACTGTTTAATGAAGCAAAATGATTAGGACAGAGGTAAAGCTGCAAATGGAGAATTCCTGCAAAAACATACATTTAAAACTACATTCCCTTGTCTGCCTCCCTTTCCGATGAAAGTATGTCACCCCCCTTCCCATCCAGGTGGTGTTCCTGGTGTATCTCTAATGACTGGCCTTGATGTGAACCATCATAAATCTGTAGCCATAATAATGCAATTCACACTCCAACTTCACGCCCCTCCCACCTGGCAACAGAGAGTCTACACCATTGATAAGAAAGTGATGGAAGATGCTCCAATAAGGGGTTCTGTGAATGCTTTGATTGGAGGAATCTGACATATCATCCCTCCAAAGAAAATACAAGCCAAAAAAAAAAAAGACATAATAAATGCAATAAAAAGGGAGAGGATATGGTGAGGGAATCTTGTTAGTAAGGAGGGGGTTTGGAAGGGTACTCTAAATGAAATTTCTTTGTTAAAAGGGGTGCATTTAGATGACATGCATCAACCCACTCAGGATCTGGAAAGTGTTTCCATTGGATTAAATATTGCAATGATTTGCGATGAAAACAAGAGTCGAGGATGTCTTAAACTTCGAAATGCTGATGGTCATCAATCATGATGGGTGGAGGGGTTGGTGCAGGCTGGTGCCACTTAGAAGAATCAGGCACTGGTTTAAGCAAGCTGCAATGAAAAACAGGATGAAGCCACTTAAGAGTTGAAGGTAGTTGCAATTGCACAGTCACTGGATTAATAATTTTACTGATGGGAAAACAAATTTAGGAGCTAACTTCCTGGAAGGCTGCTGAGAGCAGAGAAATTTTGTAGAAAGGTAGATGAAATCACCAACTTTCATTTTCCACTCAGGGTGTCTGTGCTTGTCAGCAAACTTTTTGTGGGTGTCAGGGGCATGATCGAGAGCCTGGAGAATGATCGGCCACTCCGTGGCGAGATTCTGACAATTTGTTTTTGTCATTTGCCCTAAATTTACCTTAATGTAAGTGGTATCCATTCATTTATAAAAGTCTATTTGGTAACTATAATGCTGATCCCAAGTATTTAACAATTTTTTTGGTTCTTTTGGTCATAATGCTATAGCTCTACATATTAAAATATCCCCACCCCGAAATAGCTTTATTGGTGGTTCCCCTGACTGAATAATGTGAGCAAGCATCTAACCCACTTCCTAATTAATGAGAAGAAAGGCTTTGGTCTTTTGAAAGTTCATTAAACTCTCCACAGTAATTAGCTGCTTGTATCTGAGCCTGTCTGCTACTGTACTGACAAGCTGGTCATAATTAGATTCAGCACCTGAACACATCTTATGTTTTCATCTGGCAATCATTTTGGTCAATCATCAGGAACACATTCTATTTTACAGAACCTATCTTTGTTTTATTATAAAATACCATGAACTTGTATCAAAATCTTAAACTTATAGTAGAAACCTATAGTAGAAACCCTATTGCATGAGATCCTTAAACTCATTCTTCTTTTGTTATGTTACATAGCAAATTAAAAAGTCCAAAAAGACATCTATAAAACCATGACATGAAATTTCACTTCAGTTAGTAGTTTCTCAGTTTTTGAAGACACATAGCATAATCCAGTATATAAGGAAGACTATCAGTGATCAATTATTTCTGAACCATAACTCACAGTAGTTCCAGCCAGCCAGCCAGTCAGCCACTATGTACGTGTTTATGTGTGTATGTGTGTATGTGTGTGTGGCATGCATAACTAAATGTACCCAATGGTCTTAATCCACTACTTAATTTTCACCTATTCTTGGGTCAGTAGAAGACAAAATCAGCATGACTTTTGCTTTCCCCTTTGCTTGGCCATTCATATTACTTCCTTGCATGATAATAAGTGACAAAGAATGTAATATTTTACATTGAAGCTGGTTTTGGGGGGTGTCAGGATAAATGGGCAAAATACTACTGTATTACCAGTACATTTAATGACCATTTAAGGCTGTCTCACTCATGGACTGGGATAAGATGAAGGCAACATCGTGGAGACAAGAGGGAAACTAAGTGTTGTAATGGAATGATTGTGTCATGGTTAGGTAGGGACATAACCAGAGGAGGATTGATAACAAAAATTTTAGGTATGCCATTATCTCAAAGAGAGTATTTTTTCTTATGACATCTCTTTTGTTGATATCATATAGGATTCCAGCCGTGCATTGCTTCTTGTCCATTGAGACCCTAAGCTCTACCTTGTTCTTTGCCAAGATATGATATCACTGACACAACAGTAATATTGCATTAGCATAAATCAATTTTACATAGCGTTGGGAGGTTTAAACATGACTTTGTTCTGGGTTTAAGAGAAATCCAGTCATGGATCATTCAATTTTTTTTTTATTTCACAAAGTCAAAATTTGAGGGAAATAAATCAAGTGAACGATTTCATTGTAATATTATCTGAACTGAGTGCAATAATCTAGCAATTCTAGTAGGCATGATACAGAGTTCTATTTATTCAGAAACATCTTTCTTCTCTTTTGATATTCAGCTATACATATAGTTTAGGGAGATTTCTGCATCTCTAGAGAACATTGCCCTTCATGATGACAGAACTCTGCAGAGATAAGCCTTTGATCCTCATTCTATTAAAATTCAATTAATAACAATTTATTAATTGAAGAAATAATTTCAGTATTGTATAGGGCCATTCACTGCCATCCAGTTGTTAATTGTCCTCAACAAATGATCCTTTGGATGATAGAAAAGGATGCTTAATATGCTCTCTTCTTAAGTACTTATCTTTGATCGCATGGAGAGCAGTAACAAGAAGTATAGTTAAAAGAAAAACTGAAATCCCATGTAAATATATATGCCACTAGATGGAAATTCAAGATAGAGACTTTGCAAGTGCCTTTTACTATTTTTCAGCCTGCCAAACAATAAATGAATTGAGCAGTAGGAACTTTTCATACTGTACCAGGTATTCACAAAATAATGAATCTATCTTATTTTTAAATGTCAAAATACCAACAGTAACTTGATTGACAAAATATGACATCATGTTTATTACCATCAATAAAGTTTATTTGTTACAATTTAAATGACAGATGTTGTAAACACGAAATCCCTGGGATAACTGGCTAAAAGCTTAGTTTTTGTGTATCTTCATCTCTGAGATCATAATCCAGGTAAACGGGGCAGTTGAAAAATATTGTTAGAGACCAATTATATTCCCCCCCCTCCAAAATTTTTTTTTTGTACAGTTCTGACAGTCTTGCTGATGAGATTTGAGTCAATTGCTCTCCCAGATTAATTTAACATTTGTTGTGTAAAAAATAAGAAACAAACCTTATAATTTTTACTTATATTAACAGATTGCTACTATTTGCTCCATCCATTCAAAGTACAGGGATGATTGCAATAATTGTCTTCCCTTCCTAAACTTGAAGCTATTACTGGTGGCTTTTAGAGAAATTCTAGAGTTTTCCAAAACAGCCAGTCCAGCATCAGATTCCCCCCTGTTCCATTGTTGCAGCAAGTTCATACTGATGTCAGAAAGCCATCTTTCATGTCCACAGTAAGAAACAGAAAAAAAAATGCTTTTTCTTATACCTGCCCCATTGGTTTTTCCCCAGTGTGTTAGGTTGGCTGCAGGATTTCAGTCCTGGACCATGGGAATTGAGCTATTGGATTACTTTATTCCTACTACTGATGACAGGTTATTCCAAGCTCTTGACACAATTCTTATGTTCACATCACACTAAGTGGCTTGATGATTTTGGCTTAGTGTGTGATGTGAACCCAGTCAATTATGTCTCATGGCTCATAACTGCTGTGTAAAAGCCTGAGTCTCTGATGCTGTGATTGTGGGGACAGAAGTCAGTGTTAAATGTTTATACACAGATAAAGCAGGGACCATTCCAAGATTTTGTACTTTGCCATGCTGCCCATAGCCATTCTGTGATGGTGCTCAAGGCTCCCTTCTGAAGTCTGAATATCAGGTCCTAGACATGCATTCCTAACTCAGGCATGGATGAAGATCTTTCAGGAGGTCAAAAGAAAAAGGATTATTTGCATCTTTAGATATGTAAATGGTTGACTTGTGCTGCTAAAAATCATACAAACATCACATTATTTAATATAATTCTGAAGCAAAGCAGAACTCATCACTTTGCCTGCTAAGAAAGCCCTTTGTAGCTCCCTACTTCTCTGTCACATTTTATTTATTTATTTATTTATTTATTTATTTATTTATCTATCCATCCATCCATCCATCCCTGCCCATCTCCTCCCATCGGGCAACATCTCTACAGATTGAATTTTGTTGCTGCTGTTGTTTCTAATGCTTCATTTTCTGATGCAACAGAGAACGCCAGTCAGAAAGCAGGAGGCTTATGCTTTCTGTCACCCCGCATCACTGTCAAGTTCCCCTTGTGTATTCATGAGCTAGGTTGTTATGAGCTTGTACAGACCACAGACACAAAGACTTGGGTTTGTTTTTCCCCACTAGGGCTTATTTTATTACACAAAAATAAAATATTTGTAATTACCCTATATTTTACTTTTAATCTTAATGCTAACTCTATGTGTCTGTTTCCTATTTTCATATTGCCTATCTTAATGTAGGGGTCTCTTACCACTTTACACTTATCTATGTTTCCTAAAACTACTTCTATCTTATTTCATCTATAAATTTCTTCCTCAATAGTTCTATGTCCTGGTTTGACATTGTCCTATTCATCCCCCAGGATGCACAGATTCTCTTTCTTCCTGAAATTGGTTTGTAGAACTCCACCTGGGTGGTTCCATGAAGTTGGTTTGTTTTGGATGCTTCTTTGTAGATGCTGGTCAAGCTTTTCCTCCTGCCTTTTGGCTCTGCTTCAGCATGTCTTGCCGTTGGGCAGCTATTTCAAGGCGTTCAGCTCCTTTGGTTATCTTGGATTGCCACTGAGTCTGCTTGCCTGTATCGATGATTCAGAGGTTTTCCCCATTTTGCAGGCAGTCTTCCTAGCACAGTGTCTTTGTCACCACATCCACACACACATCCACACACACAGTGGATTTTTTCTCAGTTTTGTGGAACACACTCTCCACTTAAGGAGAATTTGGGACTGTTTTAAACCTTGTCCCAGGCAGCATGGAAAATCCAGACAGAAGGAAGAATGCCCATTCACTCTGGGCAGAAGTCTAAATTGCAGCACTAAGCTGGATAAGTTGAGCTTGGTTTTTAAATAATACACTACTAAAAAATGGAGAAACAAACTATGGCTATGGCACTTCCTCCCTGAGCAAGTAGGCTTTTAGTCCTTCTTTACTTCCAAAGTTGTATTCTTGTTCAAAAATCCCCTTTCAAATATATATTTTTAAAAGACCAGATTTTTTATTTCTGGAAAGGAAGATATAGCCATAATTTTCTGGCTTTTCATCTTCCTCCTGTCTCTGATGACAATATTATTATGCTTGCACTTTAATAGTTTTCAAGGTATTCACAAATGAATGATGGCGCTGCATGAAATATTCATTGCTCATCTTCTTTCCCACAAAAGGTTGAAAGCATCCAAACTTAGAGTTTAGGCAACTTGATGCATATGGAAATAACACCTGCAGCTGGGCCTGAGGGGCTGAATTTGACCTTTTCTTCAGTGGGGATAAACAAGTTATTTCTTCAGTTCTTTAATCCTTTAAACATGGTTTCTGGTTATCACCATGTATTTATGGTTTGCATTTTATCCTGTTTGGCAGTTCATGCCTGTAGATCTAAAACCTTACCTTACAACATAGTATTACCTCCTTTTAATGTAGAAACTCAGAGTGAAACTGAATGCAAAGAATTTATCTCTTCCAAACCATTGTAGGGAACATGTATACTTCCTTCTCTTCAAACAAGTAAGAAAATATGGATTTTTTTTAGTTTGATGTGTTTAATATTCCTTTAAACCATTTTTGCCCATAGTCTGTTTTGTGTACCCCTTTTTTTTCAAAGAAGGAAACCTCTCTGAATAAAACGCTTGAAAATTTTATGTGAGCTGTATCATATATCTGTTTTTCAGGAGATTAACTCTTTCAATTGCTCTACCATCTCTCAGATAAGCATGATATATTGGAGAAATGGTGATGTGCCTACATTTCTTACGTTGAAAAAAACAGAATTCATTTGTAGCTTCTACCCTTGTGTATAATTAAACTTCATATATACAAAGAACAGGAGTTACAATGGAGCACCTGTAGAAGGAATTGCAAAAGATTTCCTCATTGTTCAAACATATTACTTATTGCCTAGAGAAGGCAGAATCCACTAAAGCCTTTTGCCACAACATTAAGAACAATCCCAAGATGAAATGCTGAGCAGAATGAGGCAACCATAGGTAAAGCAAACTCCACTGTCTACATAGACATCTTTTGTCCAGGTGAAAACATTGAATATTATCAATACACTTTATTTTGTTGCATGATGTATATGCTAGATAGAAGCTACTCCTGGCTTTTAGAGTCCAGGTCAATCATTTTTTTCCAAAGGTTAAATACTTTTAGGCCTGTCTCCCAACGTTTGAGCTGGTTATTTGTTAGTGTTCTAAAAAGTTCATGCAATGTTTGATTTAATTCAACTCTTAAGTCTCCTGTCTCTTTAAACCAGTGATTCTCAACCATGGCAGCAAGGCTGGCTGGGGAAGTCTGGGAGTTGAAGTCCACACATCTTTAAGTTGCCAAGGGTGAGAAACACTGCTTTAGACTCTCTTCAGATTCTGTTAGAAGCTGGAACTTTAAAATAGAGGAAGGTGTCTGTCTATCTAACATTTCATCCCCATGCCCTTTGAAGAAAGTGATGTGACCACGGGTGCGTCATTTCTGTTCATCATACAAGTTATAATTTGCTCAACAGGACTGTGCAAAGCTTTGAAGGGGTGCTTTGCTTTGACAATGCTTTGAGTGGAGCATTCCCTCAAAGCAGTTCTGTGAAGCAACACAGCCTCTCACTTCTGAAGTGTTCTGAAGCTACCACCTTCCTTCACTCTGCTTTGCCCTGCCTGCCTCTTTTGGCATGTTCAGCAGCTGGAAGTGCCAGAAGAAGTTGGAGCAATGCAAAGTAAGTGTCCCAATTGCCTCTTTGCTTCAGTAAGACAAATCATATGACTTTGGCACCTCAGTGAGCGGACTTCTGTCCCCTGGGTGAAACAAAGAGCCTTATCAAGGTGAATTTCAGGTTTACCACCTATTAAGAGCCCTTAACTTACCCTTATGTTTTAGTTGCAGCTGCCAAAAAAGGAGCTAAATGGGAGATGAGCTTATGGAAGGCTTAGGTGTTGGAACTGTGCAAAAATTCTGAAGGTGATAGAAAGCCAATAGAATAGATTTATCTGGCAAACATGACATAATATTTGCTTCTGAGGTTTCATAACCTCATTCATGCAATAAAATGAGAGAGGATGGGAAGAGGACAGAAGAGATGAGAAATGAGATAAGATTGCCATTTTGGATTTCCTGAGTACAGTTTTTTATATACATTTTCCCCAATGGATGTTGTTTTAAAGAAATAATGACGGCTTTTTGTATGCAAGTACCTATTCTCAGTAGCATACTTTCTTTTCAGATACTGTTCTTTGCAGGTTTTTTGACTGGGAAAGATGAATGCTAGCAGAGTTCATTTGATGCTAGCATTCATGTTTCTGCAGAGTCTGGTAGAAGTTCAGCAGCTAAATTTGCTCCCAGTGGACTTTGTGGTAGAATCATGTTATATTCCTACCTGTGAATATAACATAAAATCTCATATTCTGTGATAGAATAATACCAGAGAGCTGGAACGGACTGTCTGGCCATTGAGGTCACCTCCCTATTCAGGGCAGGAATCCAATCTAAGTCATCCTAGAAAGATGGCTATGTATGCTCTGCTTGAGCACATCTAATGCAGGGTGATTGCCAGAAAGAATACGATCTTTCTGGAGTTGCAAGAGTTTGCAAATATTCCATCTGTAGGCACTCCCTCAGCACTTTTGGCACTACATAGAGTTACCTCCCTCATTAATCTCTGCCACTGTGATTGATTCTGTGCACGTGCCTACTCGATAGCAGCTTCTGGGCCTCACCTGACCCTCTTGTTCTTCTCCCAAGGCTGTTACGTAGATGGCATTTGGCAGAGCCTGAGTCATAGAGGTCATTTGGGAAGAGTGGGTTTTCACATGGCAGTACAGGGTTAGGTAGTATAAGCACACTGTTGTGTCATACACATGAAAGCTCTTCTCTGACTTTCATAAACACAAAGGGCATAAATACTGAAGCACAAAGGGAAAATAATGGGAGCACAATAGGAGCTATAAAATAAGGGAGATAAATGGAATATGAAGAAAAGGACATTTAGGCTGCCCGTGTATCCATAGGTACCTGCATGCTTCCTTTTGAGTGATTGTGAAGTATACATAGGGAATGGTGTACTACAAAGTACTCGTAGGACTGATATATAAGGCACTTTTATAATAAAGCATAAGACTTTATTGATTTATCTTGCTATTTTAAAAACTGAAAAAAATCTCTGGGACAATTTCAGGAATTAGTACACTGAAGAGTGTAACTTAATTGGTTCAGGTAGGCTCAGCGGGAAGGAGAACATCTGAAAATAAGGACACCTACAATCCTCAGCACTTTTATTTGGAAACCATTTCTGTTGGCAGAGTGCTAGAAAGCATTTGGCCCAGGAGAGATCAGAAAAGTCACACACCAGGCATTTCTATAAAAATAAATTTATTTACAGAAAGCACAAAACATATTTTACAGGCTTCTGCATTCTCACAGGCTCTCAGAGAGGAGAGAGATCTCCCTCAGCTGCATACTCTCTACAAGCCCAAAGAGAAGGAAGTGAAACAAGCTAACTGCCCTCGCTTCAGGCTATTAACAACTATTAACACCTGAAAAGACAACAATTAAATTCAACCTCTTCACCCAAATCATTAGTTACCACAGTAACCTTAATCTGTAGCAGAAAAACAATATACCAATAATTTCTTTTGGAAGCAGTGGGGATTACTTTCACATAAATCAGTGCAGGATCTGGATGACTGAAGACCGGTACAGATTTGCTTCTGCAGCTCATCAGTCACCTGATCAAGATAGTAGGAATATTTATATACTTATTTGAGATGAACAAATTAAAGAAGCAGGATAAAAATACAATAATAATAATAATAATAATAATAATTAGGAAAGAGGAATGGCTACTCCTGGGAATGGCTGGTGCCCTAGGACAATCCTCGAATGGCCCTTATACTCACGGCCTGATAGAGAACTTTTAGCCATCTGGATTTTATTATATTTTCATTTTTATTGTATTTTGTATTTATAATCATCTGGAATTTTAACTTGTTTTTATTGTAAACTGCCTAGAGTCCCTCCTTTGGGGGGGGAGATGGGCGGTGATAAAAATATAATAAATAAATAAATAATAATAATAATATTAATAATAATATTTTGCATCTTCTCTGGACCAATTAGAGATTAGTTGCTCTGGATTTAAACTTCTGTTTCAGTCATTGAAAGAATCCATGTCATGAGTAATGATGGCGAGCAGGAGGGGGCCTCAGTACTATGCATGTGGAAAACGTATGCGTAGTATTGAGGAATTAAGCAGCCATTCAAAGAGACACAGATCAGACCCGCCTTAGCCTTTGGGGTTTATATGTCTGAGTTTTTCCCACACTTCTTCAGTTTGTTAGGATTCTGTTGTTGTTGTTTATTCGTTTAATCGCTTCCGACTCTTCGTGACTTCATGGACCAGCCCACGCCAGAGCTTCCTGTCGGTCGTCAACACCCCCAGCTCCCCCAGGGACGAGTCCGTCACCTCTAGAATATCATCCATCCATCTTGCCCTTGGTCGGCCCCTCTTCCTTTTGCCTTCCACTCTCCCTAGCATCAGCATCTTCTCCAGGGTGTCCTGTCTTCTCATTATGTGGCCAAAGTATTTCAGTTTTGCCTTTAATATCATTCCCTCAAGTGAGCAGTCTGGCTTTATTTCCTGGAGGATGGACTGGTTGGATCTTCTTGCAGTCCAAGGCACTCTCAGAATTTTCCTCCAACACCACAGTTCAAAAGCATCGATCTTCCTTCGCTCAGCCTTCCTTATGGTCCAGCTCTCACAGCCATATGTTACTACGGGGAACACCATTGCTTTAACTATGCGGGCCTTTGTTGTCAGTGTGATGTCTCTGCTCTTAACTATTTTATCGAGATTTGTCATTGCTCTTCTCCCCAGGATTAAGCGTCTTCTGATTTCCTGACTGCAGTCAGCATCTGCAGTAATCTTTGCACCTAGGAATACAAAGTCTTTCACTGCTTCTACATTTTCTCCCTCTATTTGCCAGTTATCAATCAAGCTGGTTGCCATAATCTTGGTTTTTTTGAGGTTTAGCTGCAAACCAGCTTTTGCACTTTCTTCTTTCACCTTCATCATAAGGCTCCTCAGTTCCTCTTCACTTTCAGCCATCAAAGTGGTATCATCTGCATATCTGAGATTGTTAATGTTTCTTCCAGAGATTTTAACTCCAGCCTTGGATTCCTCAAGGCCAGCTTGTCGCATGATGTGTTCTGCATACAAGTTGAATAGGTAGGGTGAGAGTATACAGCCCTGCTGTACTTCTTTCCCAATCTTAAACCAGTCCGTTGTTCCGTGGTCTGTTCTTACTGTTGCTACTTGGTCGTTATACAGATTCTTCAGGAGGCATACAAGATGACTTGGTATCCCCATACCACTAAGAACTTGCCACAATTTGTTATGGTCCACACAGTCAAAGGCTTTAGAATAGTCAATAAAACAGAAATAGATGTTTTTCTGAAACTCCCTGGCTTTTTCCATTATCCAGTGGATATTGGCAATTTGGTCTCTAGTTCCTCTGCCTTTTCTAAACCCAGCTTGTACATCTGGCAATTCTCGCTCCATGAACTGCTGAATTCTACCTTGCAGGATTTTGAGCATTACCTTACTGACATGTGAAATGAGTGCCACTGTTCGATAGTTTGAACATTCTTTAGTGTTTCCCTTTTTTGGTATGGGGATATAAGTTGATTTTTTCCAGTCTGATGGCCATTCTTGTGTTTTCCAAATTTGCTGGCATATAGCATGCATTACCTTGACAGCATCATCTTGCAAGATTTTGAACAGTTCAGCTGGGATGCCGTCGTCTCCTGTTGCCTTGTTATTAGCAATGCTTCTTAAGGCCCACTCAACCTCACTCTTCAGGATGTCTGGCTCTAGCTCACCGACCACACTGTCAAAGCTATCCCCGATATTGTTATCCTTCCTATACAGGTCTTCTGCATATTCTTGCCACCTTTTCTTGATCTCTTCTTCTTCTGTTAGGTCCTTGCCATCTTTGTTTTTGATCATACCCATTTTTGCCTGGAATTTACCTCCAATGTTTCTAATTTTCTGGAAGAGGTCTCTTGTCCTTCCTATTCTATTGTCTTCTTCCACTTTCGCGCATTGCTTGTTTAAAAATAATTCCTTATCTCTTCTGGCTAACCTCTGGAATTTTGCATTTAATTGGGCATATCTCCCCCTATCACTGTTGCCTTTTGCTTTCCTTCTTTCTTGGGCTACTTCTAGTGTCTCAGCAGACAGCCATTTTGCCTTCTTGGTTTTCTCTTTCTTTGGGATGTATTTTGTTGCCGCCTCCTGAACAATGCTGCCAACGTCTGTCCAGAGTTCTTCCGGGACCCTATCTACTAAGTCCAGTCCCTTAAATCTATTCTTCACCTCCACTGCATATTCCTTAGAAATATTAGTGAGCTCATATCTAGCTGATCTGTGGGTCTTCCCTAATCTCTTTAGTCTGATCCTAAATTGTGCAAGAAGAAGTTCGTGATCTGAACTACAGTCAGCTCCAGGCCTTGTTTTTACTGACTGTACAGATGTCCGCCACCTTTGGCTGCAAAGGATGTAATCAATCTGATTTCGGTGTTGTCCATCTGGTGAAGTCCATGTATAAAGCCGTCTCTTAGGTTGTTGGAAGAGAGTGTTTGTTATGCAGAGTGAATTGTCTTGGCAAAATTCTATCAGCCTGTGTCCTGCTTTGTTTTGTTCTCCCAGGCCATACTTACCTGTAATTCGAGGTGTCATTTGACTGCCCACCTTAGCATTCCAGTCTCCTGTGATGAAAATAACATCTCTTTTAGGCGTGTTGTCCAGTAGGTGCTGCAGATCCTCATAGAACTGCTCTACTTCAGCTTCTTCAGCATTTGTGGTTGGGGCATATATTTGGATCACTGTGATGTCAGATGGCTTGCCCTGAATTCGAATTGAGATCATTCTGTCATTTTTTGGGTTGTATCCAAGCACTGCTTTAGCCACTTTACTATTAATTATGAAGGCTACTCCATTTCTTCTGTGGTCCTCTTGTCTGCAGTAGTAGATCTGGTGGTCATTTGATGTGAAGTGGCCCATTCCAGTCCATTTCAGTTCACTGACGCCCAGAATGTCTATCTTTAATCTTGTCATCTCACCAATAACCACATCCAATTTGCCCTGGCTCATAGATCTTACATTCCAGGTTCCGATGGTGTGTTGATCCTTAGAACATCGGATTCGCCGTTCACCACCAGCACCGTCGGCCGCTAGCCGTCCTTTCGGCTTTGAGCTAGCTGCGTCATCACGTCTGGGGCTAGTTGAGCTCATCCTCTGTTCCTCCCCAGTAGCATTTTGACCATCTTCCGACCTGGGGGTCTCATCTTCCGATGGTATACCGACATATCTCTGGTTGTACTGATCCATTTAGTTTTCACGGCAAGAATACTGAGGTGGGTTGCCATTACCTTCCCCAGGGATCGCATTTAGTCTGACCTCTCTGTCATGACCTTCCCGTCTTGGGTGGCCCTTCACGGTTTAGCTCATGGCATCATTGAGGTGCTCAAGCTCCAGCACCACGACAAGGTAACGATCCTTTGCTGAAGAGGATTCTGTTAATGTAGCAGTAATAAACACTAGAGACCTACTCCTCGTCTCAGCGTGATTTCTGACTGTTAGGACAATCCAGCATTTCTGTGCAATATCCCTTCTGTGCTTATTTTGGATTCTGCTATCTTATTTCTGCAGGCTAGCCCAGCTCTGTATAAATCTGTAAGAACAAAATAGATTGGTTTCTTATATGACCCTTGGATAGTGGGTCGTTCCTCTTGGATCAACAGCTCTGCTCTTTTGTTATTATAGAATTTGATCACTCAGACAGGCATCATTAGTTCTCCAAGAACATTACTAGTGCTAATCTATATGGTTGCACAATCTGCATGCAGTAAGTTATCTTAAAAAGTGAATTATTGATTGTTAGTGAATTTAACCATAAACAAGAAACACAGACCTCAGCTTTCTTTTTTGTGATGTTACTTCAAGGATTAGTATTTATTTATGCAATTTCTCTACCATCTCAATCCCTGAAAGCTCTAGTCAGTTTACAGACAAATTAGTAGCACATGCAGGAGAGGTGAAAGACAATGATACTTTGTTTACAAATTCCAGAATTGGGAGAAGCATAGCACAGGCATCTCTCTCTTTATCTTGCTACAACCTCACCACTTACAGCATTTTGTTCCAAATTTAAATATATTTCTTGTACATAATTAAGCTTAAAGTCAGTAGGACAATGCAAACACGGAAAATCATAGAACACCCACAGAGAGATGATGGGCTTTGGCATTCAGGAGGTTGAGCCATTAACAGCAATTAAGAACAGGGCTAGACACAATGATTCACATTTCTTATTGAGTTGTAGGCACATAAAGTATAAACAGGAAGAATTTCAAACAATGTATGCTTGTGGTCAGGTAAAGATCAATTTTAGTTGAGCTCCATCTCTGAGAGACTTTATTTTTTAGTGAGGGGGGAAGGGGCAGAAGTAAACTTTCAGATTTATTGGAATAATAATGGAAAAGCAGGAAGAGAAATGTAAAAGTAGAGGAAAAGGAAGGAAGGAAGGAAGGAAGGAAGGAAGGAAGGAAGGAAGGAAGGAAGGAAGGAAGGAGGCTTCTCTTTTCTAAACCCAAGATGGCCATCAGTAAAAGGAAGGAAAATGAGAAGAGGCTTCCCCCCCCGAAAGCTACAGTAAAAAAAATGTAATGTGTAACAAAATGTAAAATACTAAAAGACATACTAATATAAAACCTTCATAACACAGCCGAAGCTGGGTGAAGGCTTCTGGAGAAATGAGTCCAAGGGGATTGCAAGTCTGCTCTCTCTGTGGGAGAACAACCCCATGGGAATCAAAATAGCTGGAGTCAGCAGGTTTATGAATTAACACCCACTGTTGAGTCTAAGCCTGTTTGTCCCCATAAAGAACCCTAATAGCTTCTAGGTACTGGCTCAGAACTTCTACCAAATTTTCCATGGACCAAGATAAAGCTGTACAATACAATATTGGTGATGCTTGACCCTGACCTGGCAGTGACCTCTTCAAGCAGCTTCATCTACATGTTAAACCAGGTAAGGGAAAGGACCAAGCCTTGAGGCACCTTATGTTGGCAGAGTGCTCGAAAGCTTTTGGCCCAGGAGAGATCAGAAAAGTCACACACCAGCATTTCTATAAAAATAATTTTATTTACAGAAAACAAACATATTTCAAGGCTGTTTGCTGAGAGGAGAGATTTCTCTCAGCTGCATATTCTCTGCAAGCCTACACAGAAGGGAAACTGAAACTAAAACAAGTTCAGGCAAGTTCCTCCCTTAGGCAATGCAACCATTAACATGTGTAAAGAGGACAATTAAATTCAACCTCTTCACCTGGCCAAAATGATTAGTTACCATAGTAACCTTAATCTGTAGTAGAAAATAATATATTAACACCTTATAATTAAGCAGCATCTTAGATCCATGAAAGTGACCAGTGTAGCTTCTGTCCAATGCCCAGGCCTGAAGCGATATTACTACTGGTCCACATAATACATATCCTCCAGACCCCTCTGTAATTGCATCCTTGCCACTTTCTTAACAATATGGTCCAAGAAATGAGGATGGATATGGACAATACTGTTTGGTGTAGGCCTGGCTTCTGAGGAATGAGTGGACAAGCCTCTTCTGGAACTCCAAGGAAACTTTGACTACTTCTTGGATCCAACCCAATCATTTCCTTGGCTGTTTTAACCAGCCAGGTTAAAAGTCAGTCCATAAGTGGCAGAGCTAAGATCATACTGCCCCTTTCTCAGATCTACAGACTCAGTGTTATGGCATGTGAGAATGACCTTGGAAGACAGGTGGAAGATCTGCAGACTAGACAATGGTCAGACAAGTGGCAGCTGACCCTGTGGAAGGACCCTCCCTAGTTTCTTGGACTGTAAGGCAAGGGGGAAGGGGAAAGAGATATACTTTCAGACTTGCAAGATTGATGTTAGCCTTGCAAGGTAGTCCAGACAAGAAGCATACCCAGAGGTACTGGTTCTAACTTTATTGTAAGGTTACATTAACAGAATCTTGCAAGTCTGAAAGATACCCACTGTCTGCCTCCCTACCCCTAACCTTTCTGGCTTCTTCAGGAAGGGATAAAGTTGCTTGGCTTCAGGATTGTGGTAGGGAGGGATGGGCATGGATGATCATATTTAGGTTTACATTATAGT
Organism: Candoia aspera; assembly: GCF_035149785.1. NCBI lineage: Eukaryota > Metazoa > Chordata > Lepidosauria > Squamata > Candoiidae > Candoia > Candoia aspera. The sequence goes on from NC_086158.1 coordinate 51,118,496, forward strand.
ACATCTTGTAGCTTGCCCTGTGAGCTAGGAATATCTAAAAAAATGTTATAGGAGAAAAACTGGGCCCACCTGATCTGATGTGGCATGAGGGTTCATGGCTTTCTTTCATTCTGATCAAATTGTACATGCCTCTCAAATTCAACTCAGTAAAGATGTATGCCTTTTGGAGGCAGTCCAGTAGCTCTGAAATAAGAGGCAGTGGTTAGTGATCCCAGTTGGTTACACTATTCAGGAGCCTAAAGTCACACATAATCCTAAAAGAATTCTCTCTCTTTCTCTCTCTCTCTCTCTCTCTCTCTCTCTCTCCCACTCCCACTCCCACTCCCTCTCTCTCTCTCTTTTAATATAGATGCAGGTGCTGGGGATTTCAAAGGACAAATAAATCCTTCCTTCAGATTCCTGTCCAGAAATTGTTTCAACATGCCTAACTGTTGTGTAGACATGGGAATCGGGTTTTAGCTGGCATATGGGCTCCTGGCTTCAAGTTGATAGTACAGTTAAACACCTGATGAGGAGCAAGACAATTGCTTCCATTTTCCCCCAAACATCAGCAAAATCTGAATATTTTTCTGGCAAGGAAGGGGAGAGAGCTATGCCAAAGAAGGAGGAGGGTAAGAGTGGGGTGTCTGAAAACGGTGCTGCCGACACTTCTGAGTTGAAAGTCATTCCTTGCTCCCTGTGGATATCTGGATTATGAGTTTGCAGCCATTTGATGCCTATATGTAAGGAAGCTGTGATATAGAGTGACAATAATTCTTTATGATCAGTTCTTTTCAGTTCCAAAGGTATTGTACATTGCAAAATAGGATCAGTTCAAAGTGCTTGCCTGCCAATCGTTTCCACAAGCATACGTTTCTCTAATAACTGTGTGGGCAATTTCAATTGCTGCACTGTGGTCTCATCTATGAAATTGGCTGTTGTACCTGAGTCTGAAAGAGCAGAGAGTTGTATTTCTAAGCCTGAGGGTATTCAACAGGGATAATAAAATGTGCTTTCCTGTTGTCAGCTGTCTAGGCTTTCCTTACTGTACTTGTCTGAAGGCCCCCCAGCCAAGCTCTTGGAAGGAAAGCCTGAGAGGTTTCCTGAAGAACAGCTCTGGAGCTATTGGGGCACTTGCTTGCTGAGTGGTTGCAGTTCCACAGGTGCAGCACTTTGCAACTGCCCCAGAGGTCTGTACTTCAGCAATACAGGTCTGGGCTAAGTAGCCTGGGCTCCACAGTAGAAACATAGACCAAGGTGTCTCCTTCTTTGTTTCTCTGTTGAGGTCAGGGATGTCTTCATTGCTCCTGTTTGTACAGGTTGTCTGAAGCTGGAGTCCAAAGAGGTCACACAGAGAGGGGGAAGGGATGAGGAGAGACTGTAAAATCTTTCCCCTTTATAATTTCCTCTGTGCCTCAACTCCTCCAATTCCCCATAAATTAACACATCTCTCAATTGTGGTGGCATGGCAGCCTGCCAGTGGCTGTGGCAAATTTGGATGGTGAAAGGAGCCCTTGGGGTGGCCTGGAGGTCCCAGTGGACCCAGATTGAGCCTGGATGTGTTGCGGCAAGACAGGGCAATTGAGCCCTCAGGTGAAGATCTGGGTGGACCAGCAAGCCCCCAGGAGTGAGAGGGCTGGGGTTCCTCCTGTGTGACGTGTGGGTACTCCCTCCCTGGTGTGAGAGACAGGGCGGGAGACCAAGACCAAGTGGATGAGTTAAGTGTGTGGGAATCCTCCCTCCCTGAGTGAGGGTCAGGGGAAGGAGAAGTGAGTTGGGTGCCCCCTGCTGGCTAGTGAGAGAGGCTGGTGAAGGGGGCACAGCAGATGGGGTGATGGCTGGGTCTCCACAGCACTGAGAGCAAGAGCTGGAGTGCTGGGGGACTCACCACCACCCCATGGTTGCATGGTATATGGTTGTAGATGTGTGCTTGGATGGAAGGACCCCTAACCAGGGCTCCTGGAGGGTCAGGACTGGGGGGAATGGGAGCTCCAGGGTATTTAGGGTGGGTTCCTCAATTCAGGTGGTGACAGGTCAGGAGTGTCATGGTGGGATTTGGAGGGTGGGCCATCGTTGGGGAAGATGCCTCTGGTGTTTGGTACCAGTTGCATGTTCCAGCCCTCTGTACTCAGACCCGGGCCCTGGACAGCAGACCCATTGAGACCCTGGCTTTTGGCTGCTGCTTCTTAATGCCAGGTTGGTCAACAACAAGGCCCCCCTTATACATGAGTTGATCATTGAGGGGAGGGCTTCTTAATGCCAGGTTGGTCTTGGGGTACTTCAACCTGCCATCCCTGGGGCGTACCTTGGAAGTGGCTCGGGAGTTCATGGCCACCATAATGGCCATGGGCCTGTTGCAGATTTTTTGGGACCTGACTCGAGACAGTGGCCTCACACCAGACTTGGTTTTCTTGTCAGAGCAGTGGCAATGTGATCTGAAGGGAAAGTTACAGCTGTCCCCATTGTCATGGTCAGATCACGCCCTGGTAACCTTGAGATTCTCTTACACTGCCCCCCTCCGCAGGGAGGCAGGACCCATTTGACTGGTCCACACCTGGTGACTGATGGACCCGGTAGGGTTTCAGAGGGAGCTGGGGGTTATACCCGAGGATCTGCTGCATGGTCCGGCAGAGGTCCTTTTTCCTTTTTCTAAGACTTGTAGGCAAGGCTTAGTTCGGGCTGAAGATCCTTTAACCTCTTATTATTCTTAGACTATAATCACTTCCATCCCTGACCATTGTCAGTAGGACCAGTGATATCTGAGGATTACAGGTTTCCCATCATTCCTTTAAAGCTTAATGCAGCAAAAGTAAACCGGGTTATCATTCTGGATCTTTTCTTTTACTGAAGTTCTGAAGTTTGTTCAGTTTTAGAAAGGCTGGGAATGGGAAATTATTATGAGATACGAATATAATATAGTGGAGCTAAAAGGATTTGAGAAATGTGCATGTTCTCCTGATCAATGTTAATCAAGTTAATGAGGTTTAAGGCATGTTACATGATTCCAAAGTTGCAGTCACTGCTCAGCCATGAAGAAATGCTAGGAAGCTTTTTGAGTCATCAGTAACTCTAGGTTTTTTTCAGAGGTGTGATAATGAGGATATACGGTCAATTGTACTGTATATTGAACAGGAAATGTGATGAAATAATATGTAAATAGACCTCATAATCTGTGCATATCTGAAAAGAACCCACATCCCTACCTTGCAGCCCAGGAATATCAATGTCCTGTTAATGCATATTAATTTTAACCTATTCAATTATATCACTGAAGGAATAGAGGAATTTTTGGGATTATGAGTACAAGTACTCAAAGGGACTGAAAAGATTGGCAGAAAATATGGTTGAAAGCAATAAGGGTGGGAAAAAGTGGCAGGAAAGAGGATGGTAAAGGCAAATGGTAGTTGAAAGAGGCAAGAGGGACAAAGACAATCAAAATGATGAAGCAAAAGGGCAGAATGAAGGCAACTGAAGCAGTGAAAGGGCAGCTTTCCCCAGCAACAGGAATCTATCGTGTCTCTGACAGCACACTTGCTATTTTATTTGTTCTTGGCCATTGGCTAGGGTTGATAGCTGCTGCAGACATGCCAATATTATGCAGTGTTTCATACAAATAAAAGACAAAGCAATATATTAAATGCTTGGCTAGCCACGTGTCCAGCACAAACAACAACAGTGATTGATGGAGACAGAGATCAAACTGTGTCAAAAGCTTTTGAAATAAGCCAGTACCCCTTTTTCTTCAAAGGATAAAATAATGAGTTGTAAGGTGAAAATAATATTGTCATATTGTATGTCTAGACTATTGTCATATTGTATGTCTAGACTATTTAATTTTATGTTGCTGGAAATTATGTTATAAGTGACTCCTTAATGCAATGAACTTTATGAGTGATCCTCATTACTCCTATACTGTGGAATAAATTAACTTTCTTGCATCTTTTACTATTACCTCATTGGATTAGAAATGGGACTAGTAAGAATTCCACTGATTTCCAAAATCCAAATAATAAATCCAATGCAGACGAAGCAACTGAACCAGCGCTGGGCATTTTCCTTGATTACAGCAAGCTATTGGCCTGTTATCAGCAAGGCCTTTTAAGTCAAATGACCTGTTGTGTTACATACAACAGAGAGGAAAAGAAGAAGACTTGTAACTCAAAAAATCTATACTAGGAAGAACAAAATGTCGTTCAGATTTATTTTAAATATGCATTAACATCACCAAGGCTGATCATTTAACCATTAAGAAACTCACTGAATATCAATAGGTATAGTGGAGGGACATGGTTGTCCCTATACCAACCATGGTCATTGCCCATCCACATTCAGACAAAACTGTGATAGATAATAATTTTGTAGTTAGCTTGACAAACAGGACCTTTTTCTAATACAGAAGAGGTTCAGTGGGTGAGTTAGACATTTTGTATAGCATACTGAATCTTTAGTAATAGATCCACTTACCAAGATAAAAAACACAATAGGGACTGGGAAGCTGTAAGAGTAGTAGTATCAGTGACTCATCCTGAAGGGGATTATCTAATCTTTGTGGTAAGTTTAAGAGTAAAATATTGTGGGGTCTATCTAGCCAATGACATTTGTTTATGTATAATATTTATTATTTTTTTTAAATCAGCGAATTGCTTAAAATAATTTCTCTTCTTCCACTGTTCTTATACAGTTCAGCTGAGAAGATAAGCTTAAAGGAAGAGAAAATGCTGATTTATAAACTATTCCTTAGGAGTTGAAGGCTGGTGTTGCTGAGGCATTCAATACCCTTTGGTGTTAGTGTTGATAGCCAGTCTAATTTTAAAAGTCATCAAAACATATATGAAATATTGTTGGGTAATTCTGAGCAAACTTTGGAGAACAGCTATGAAAATAGAATTTGACCTACAGAGGGACAAATATCAGGTTAACTAAAAAAGAAAAAGATGGAAGTAAAAACAACATTTTAATACTCTGCTATAATGTCATGTAATTATAAATTATAAGCCTAACATGTGTGAGAAGGCTCATCAATACATTTATCAGTGTCAGCTGATAAATTGGTCATCATAACAAATAACAAATCTATCATCTGCTTTTATTACACCAGCTTTCATTTGTTTGTTGGGTAACTGTACAACACTTTGGTCTATGATGAAAAAGGGTTGTGTTTCACTTACACTTGAGACAGATGATAGATAGATAGATGATAGATAGATAGATAATATTTATTTTGGTCAGTGACCAGATAGTGTGTGTGTGTGTGTTTTATATAAATACATACATATATACATACATACACAAACAAAATACAACAGGAACCATCCATGCAGACATCATGGATTAGAACATAAGAAAATAGATAATATAATACTATCAAAAGTATCAAGTGCATGGCTGAGGCCAGTTGGGATCCTTGAAATAATGGCTTCATCATCTGCATAAAGGAGAAGTGGAGTATCCATATCCGCTATTCTTAGAGGGGTAAATTGAATATGAGAGGGGTTTTTTGCTAGTGACTTTAAATATAAGTTAAACCAAAAAGGAGCTTAAAAGCATCTCTGCCTGACTGTACAGGAATTGGGTCTGTTATTAGGCTTTGTGGGTCACATCTTATTCCAATCCTAGAATCTTGATACAGCTTCTGAATTAGGAGCAATTACCTCAGGTCAATGCCCAATCTCAGTTTTCTGACAGAAGTTGAGATTGAGTCAAAAGCTGATTGGAATTCAGTAAAATACAGAGAACCTTGAGATCGTCTACTATATTTCTCAATTATATGTTGCAAAACCAAGATATGGTCTGTTGTCAAGGGGCCAGGTCTATATCCCGCCTAACCATGGCCCCAAATAGCTACATTTGCCAGCCATTCTTGTTGTTTCCAGTCCATATGGCATGCATAAATCTTGCTAATAATACTCAACAGACTTACTGGGTGGTAGTTGGCCGGATCACTTCTACAGCCCTTCTTGAAGATTGGTGGCATACTTCCAGATTGGTCAGTATATGTAAACAGCTATGCTAAAACAGGAGCCCATCAGGCAAGATGTAATTGTAGCCAGGGGCATTTCCTAGCTTAAGGGTGCTAATAAGCTTTTTCACTTAACAGAAATTGTGGCCAGTCTGGAAGAATATCATTATTTAAATGCAAGACCAAGAGTTCCTCTACTTGAGAGTCAAAAAAGTTCTAAAGTGGTCTTCCTATCCCCTCAGGGATCTATCTGGATAGATGGTATGAGTTACCATTGAACCAACCTACTATCATATGCCAGAAAAGGGAGGGATTTTTATTTTGGCTGCAGTAATCAACTGTTGTCACTATTTCATTAAAAGATTTTCTTGATTTTTAAAAGTGATTTATATTATTTTTTCAATTCCAGTAACTTAGATATTGATATTTGTGCAAGGACTTCCTACAACTGGTAGGAAGTAACTAGAGCTCTTTTAGCAGCCATGCATTCCAGGTCAAGCCATCCTTTCAATCTATATTTTAGTCTTGATAGCAACTTCATTTGCTTGGCAACCTGTCTGTGAATATAAAAAAGCTACAGTTTTAAAATGACCGAGGGCCTGTCATAGTGCTTGCCATCTGTGCATTATTTTTCATTTCAGGGACATTTAAGATTTGAGAGAAGATGGTATCCCCAGCTAATCCAATTGCCTAATTGGTAAATAGTTACAAAAGGAGGGAGGTATACAATTCATTTAGAGCACTGAAATCTCTTTAATATCCAACTGCAAGGCTGACACACAGGGAACAAGATGTGATGGGTGTGTGTGTGCTAATCTTGCCTGTAGTACTACTGAGATTAAGTTTGTTAGACCACCTTTAGGTCTGATCCACCCCCCAGTAACTTTTGCATGTTTAAGGAAGGGAAGAACAGACTACAGGCCAGAGCAAAGGGGAATGTCCCACCACCAAATTCATGACCATGAAATACAGTGACCCTATTTCTAGTCCAGTATATATTATAATGAAAATAATTGATTATTAAGTTTGGGTCTGGGCATTTATAATGGATGGAATGAATGAGTATGAGTAGTAAACTGGGTGGATCCATGAATCTTCTTTATATATTTTCTTACCTTTAACTTTTGCTAATCTCCTTACAGAAAGAATCACCCTTAGTTCTTTTATTGTTGGTTTGCCCATATCATACAACTGACTATTAGTCTTGATGATGGTCAATCACCATGCTACATCTCTCCCTTTGACAGGAAGTCCATAATTCATCAATCCAAATTTATAGAAATTGTCATATCTAGGAGAGATACTATACAATAAGACAAAACAAACAATCAATATCTACAAGGTATCAATCAGTGAGAGAAAGGAGGAGGAAAGCTTTCCACTAAACCTCCTTTGAGAACACACTGAGGATTTCATCATTCACATTCACAAATTCCGCAAATGGATCCCCAGCTAATCTAATTTTTCTCAATGTAGTCAACCTCCAAATGTTTGAAATTTAAAATATAAAACAAATTTAGACATTCCACTAAAGATCATATCCCTGTGATGAGAGCTTCCCTTCCTTGTGCCGATGAATAGCGATTTTTAGTCTGTCTGGACTTTACTTCCATTACAGTTGGCAACTAATGACATGGAATGTGAGTGGCATGGAAAACTCCTGCACATTTACAGTTCTGTTAAAAAGTATTGTTTATGGAATAAATTGAATGAGCATCACATTTAATGTGTTTTCTTCTTTGTTATATCCAGATTGCCTTGATATATAAATAACCAAATGATAACATTAAGTGGCAAAGATATGCACAAATTCAGAATATCTGAAAAGGGGAAAAAACTTCTTCACCAAACTGTATAGTACAAACTGAAGTGTTAACTCCAAGGGCCTAGGGAACTCAATATGGCTTTTCTCAGATAAATGGCAAATTCAGAATTGCAGCCTTTAAACTCATTTGTTGTGACATGAGCTTTCATCAACAGCAGGCTGTGGTGCTTCTGAGGAGGCTTGCTGTTATTTTTTAAATGTCCAATCATAGTAAATCAACTAATCCCTAAGGGCCAATGTACTCTGTATCTAAGTAGTGCTGCTGCCTTTCTAACTAGTCCAACTATTACTCTACTAACATTATTCCATTTAGAGTGTTTTCAGAAAATCCCTTGAGTATATCCATTGCAAAAAGTTTTAGAACAAACTTTGTGTCATGGTAATGGTACAACTGATATGGTTATTTTAAAGACAACAGCAACAACCTTTTGAATCATCTAATCTGTATTCTCAGGGCTTTTTTTTCCTTCTAGATCAATTTGGTTCCAAGTCATCTTATTTAATGTTGCCCAAACACATGCCATATTTTGTTTTCAATGTCATGGATTGCTGTTTCTCTGTTATTTTTAATAATTCCAGATCCCATTCTGTGATGTGGGATTTGTGCTATATGAATGAGTACACATCATAATTTTGCTGGCTTCTGTGAAGTCATTTCAGGGACTTAAATAGAATATCTAATCTTGTCATAAACTATACATTTGGATGAAGTCACTTCTAAATTTTGAGAAAAAAAATATGCTAGAAAATCCAATTCTACATTTAATGTTTTAATGTTGCAGTCCTATGTATGTTTATTGAGAAATAAATTTCACTGTGCTTATTGGGGGGGTTTACTTCAAATTATTTGTGTTCAGAATTTTAATCTTAGACTATATTGTAATATTTACCTATCTAGGTATATACTCCATTGATCTGAATAAGATTCACTACTGAATAAACATATATAGGATTTTATTTTTAGTTGCCCCACTCCTTATGTAAGGAATATTTATAAAATCTTCTGTTATCTTAGCTGTCATCTTTTTTCTTATTATATTTTATTGTAGCAATACGATGAGGCCATGATTTTTTCAAGCCTCTAGACAGTGTTAACGGAACTTACATTATGTAGCACTAGAAGTAAACCTACCACACTAACATGTTTTTTAACCTCCAGGAAAAAAAAGATTTAACACTGATGGCATTATGAGAACTAATAAAGCTACAGTGGAACGTATTCCTAATATTCCACAGAAGTGCAGCACAGGGCCTTTAGTTTATTCCATTTTGAGTTCATAAAGAGAGACAAAAGAAAAAAAAAAGAATAATAAAAAGAGCTAAGGTTCTAGAGACTCTTTAGATTTAATATCCAAAAGGGAATTGAAAGAAAATTAAAGTTTCTGTGAACTCCTTGCAGCTACTTTCCCAGATCCACTGATCCTCAGCAGAAATTGTGCAGTTTGAATTGAACTGCCAACACTGCCAGCATTTTCTCCGCTGTTAGTTTCTCTGAGGGGATTGTTTATGGATCTCAATTAAAACTGGTGCTGGAGACCGAGAAACATGAAACTATCTTGGACTCTGAAATGTACTGTAGGATTGAAGAGGCTGGATTGCATGGGCTCCGTAATATAAATTCACAGCAGAGAAGTGTGATGAGTGACACTGAGCTTAAAGACTTCTTGATGTGGCACATACACAGATAGGATTGTTTAACAGAAGGATTGTTCTGGAAGAGGAAATAAGATTATTTGGTGGGTGCATGAAACAAAAGTACAAAATGATATTTCCCATTCCATGTATAGAAGCAACTTGCCCTGAACACCAGTTGTCAGGCCAGTGAAGGATAAACTATGTCCTGTCTTCCAACAGAGAGCAATAGCTGAGGAAATCTATTGAAATATTAACTATTATTTACAACTAAAGAAAATAGTACTAATCTGGTTAAAAAAAATCAAGCTGAGGTCCCCTTGGAATGAACAGACCTTCAGACATTTGTGATTACCTTTCCTTATTGACTTCAATGAGAGTAAAATGTATGTAATATTAGGATGAGGGCAGCAACTTCAAGCTGTATTCTCAAACTGCATTGCTATGATGAGACCAATCCCATAAGAAGAATATTATCTTGACTATTTAAATCATTTATCCCACCCATGTAGTGTTTTCTCTATCTCTTTGCTGCCATTTAGTGGCCACCTAAATATTGCAGCCCAGATATTAGATATATGGTATAATCAGAAAGTGAAAATGTGTTAGATATACTGTACATTCTCACTTTAAGCAATTTCTCAACTGGGGCTTCTAGATTAAGATGCTTCTATTCCCTGAATATGATAAACGATGTTTCTTGGACCCAATATCATGTTGTCTGCTCTACTTCTTATTTCTGTTTTTCATTGGACTTTGTACTGTAGGTTCATCCATATCTGCTTACGCTACAAAAATGGGCATCATAGATGTTAAATTTCAGGTTTTGATTCAACAGGTGCCAATTTTATAAAGAACTTTCTTATTTGTTAACTTGTCTTATTTAAAAGAGATACTAGCTAGCAGGGTCAGACTTGATTTGTATGTGAATGGGATTCCTTCAGGTAATGTTGGGGTCGTAAGCTAGACTAGGAAATTAAAAGTATCCCAGAAGACCACAATGGCAAACTATGACTATGTGACACATGTAAACAAGGGTCACTGATCATATATCACAGCTTCCAGCTTGCTTTTTTGATCTCCCCTGTGGACATCCCTGACAAGTTCAACTTGAAGGAGACATTAGCTTTACAAGAATGTCATCAGAGAGGCTTTCCTAGCAGAGGGCAACACCTAGCTGACTTTGGCTTAGATAAGCAAGGTTGGATCAACTTCCTGTTGATCCTAGGACTGTAGGACAGACTGAGAAGTTGAAGGAAACATTCTGGAAGAAGGCACTGGCAAGCTGCTACATATTGATGCCAAGAAAACTTTTGGTCCAAAGGAGTTACGCTTGCCTTGAATGAGTCTTTATCATTTTTATAGGAGGCACTTTCTCTTCCTTTTGGTACTAGCTTGCCTTTTGGAGCAACAGAGAATAAGCCTTTTCCATCTTTTGTGTGATATTAGAAGACCAATGTATTATTTTCCTTTATTTTCTCTTCTCCAAGCCAATAATATTTTGCCTCTTTCTTTTATTTTTTATAGTAAATTTTATTAGGTTCCAAGAGAAGAAAAAAAACTACAACAACAACAACAAAACTACAAAGAAAAAAAAAACTAAAAAAAGTGTGAAAACACAAAAGAATTTTTTTTTTTCAAATTTACAAAAAGATGTGGCTTCTGACTTTCAACAGCAAGGATATACAAAAATTTCCATAATCAATCTCTTACTCTATATTAAACCAAAACACCACATTATTTCTATAAGTCATTTTACTTTAACCATAATAAAAATCACTAAGTACAGTTACTCCTCCCCCTTATATTAAAATAAAGAAAAAACGTTCATATAAACCTCCTAAATATCTTTCTCCCCTCCAAAAGATAAAGCATATTTAATTATTCCCTTCCTACCACTATTCTCTTCAGCAAAGGATCATTACCTTGTCGTGGTGCTGGAGCTTGAGCACCTCAACAGTACAACCAGAGATATGTCGGTATACCATCGGAAGATGAGACCCCCAGGTCGGAAGATGGTCAAAATGCTACTGGGGAGGAACAGAGGATGAGTTCAACTAGCCCCAGACGTGATGACACAGCTAGCTCAAAGCCGAAAGGATGGCTAGCCACCGACGGTGTTGGTGGTGAACGGCGAATCCGATGTTCTAAGGATCAACACACCATTGGAACCTGGAATGTAAGATCTATGAGCCAGGGCAAATTGGATGTTGGTGAGATGTCAAGGTTAAAGATAGACATTTTGGGCGTCAGTGAACTGGAATGGACTGGAATGGGCCACTTCACATCAAATGACCACCAGATCTACTACTGTGGACAAGAGGACCACAGAAGAAATGGAGTAGCCTTCATAATTAATAGTAAAGTGCCTAAAGCAGTGCTTGGACACAATCCAAAAACTGATAGAATGATCTCAATTTGAATTCAGGGCAAGCCATCTAACATCACAGTGATCCAAATATACGCCCCAACCACAAATGCTGAAGAAGCTGAAGTAAAGCAGTTCTATGAGGATCTGCAGCACTTACTGGACAACACGCCTAAAAGAGATGTTATTTTCATCACGGGAGACTGGGCAGTCAAATGACACCTGGAATTACAGGTAAGCATGGCCTGGGAGAACAAAATGAAGCAGGACATAGGCTGATAGAATTTTGCCAAGACAACTCACTTTGCATAACAAACACTCTCTTCCAACAACCTCAGAGACGGCTTTATACATGGACTTCACCAGATGGACAACACCGAAATCAGATTGACTACATCCTTTGCAGCCAAAGGTGGCGGGCATCTATACAGTCGGTAAAAACAAGACCTGGAGCTGACTGTAGTTCAGATCATGAACTTCTTCTTGCACAAATTAAGATCAGACTAAAGAGATAAGGGAAGACCCACAGATCAGCTAGATATGAGCTCACTAATATTCCTAAGGAATATGCAGTGGAGGGGAAGAATAGATTTAAGGGACTGGACTTGGTAGACAGGGTCCCGGAAGAACTATGGGCAGAAGTTCGCAACATTGTTCAGGAGGCGGCAACAAAATACATCCCAAAGAAAGAGAAAACCAAGAAGGCAAAGTGGCTATCTGCTTAGACACTAGAAGTAGCCCAAGAAAGAAGGAAAGCAAAAGGCAACAGTGATAGGGGGAGATATGCCCAATTAAATGCAAAATTCGAGAGGTTAGCCAGAAGAGATAAGGAATTATTTTTAAACAAGCAATGCGCGGAAGTGGAAGAAGACAATAGAATAGGAAGGACAAGAGAAGAGATCAAGAAAAGGTGGCAAGAATATACAGAAGACCTGTATAGGAAGGATAACAATATCGGGGATAGCTTTGACGGTGTGGTCAGTGAGCTAGAGCCAGACATCCTGAAGAGTGAGGTTGAGTGGGCCTTAAGAAGCATTGCTAATAACAAGGCAGCAGGAGACGACGGCATCCCAGCTGAACTGTTCAAAATCTTGCAAGATGATGCTGTCAAGGTAATGCATGCTATATGCCAGCAAATTTGGAAAACACAAGAATGGCCATCAGATTGGAAAAAATCAACTTATATCCCCATACCAAAAAAGGGAAACACTAAAGAATGTTCAAACTATCGAACAGTGGCACTCATTTCACATGCCAGTAAGGTAATGCTCAAGATCCTGCAAGGTAGACTTCAGTAATTCATGGAGCAAGAATTGTCAGATGGACAAGCTGGGTTTAGAAAAGGCAGAGGAACTAGGGACCAAATTGCCAATATCCGCTGGATAATGGAAAAAGCCAGGGAGTTTCAGAAAAACATCTATTTCTGTTTTATTGACTATTCTAAAGCCTTTGACTGTGTAGACCATAACAAATTGTGGCAAGTTCTTAGTGGTATGGGGATACCAAGTCATCTTGTCTGCCTCCTGAAGAATCTGTATAACGACCAAGTAGCAACAGTAAGAACAGGGCATGGAACAGCAGACTGGTTTAAGATTGGGAAAGGAGTATGGCAGGGTTGTATACTCTCACTCTACCTATTCAACTTGTATGCAGAAAACATCATGCGACATGCTGGGCTTGAGGAATCCAAGGCTGGAGTTAAAATCTCTGGAAGAAACATTAACAATCTCAGATATGCCGATGATACCACTTTGATGGCTGAATGCGAAAAGGAACTGAGGAGCCTTATGATGAAGGTGAAAGAAGAAAGTGCAAAAGCTGGCTTGCAGCTAAACCTCAAAAAAACCAAGATGATGGCAACCAGCTTAATTGATAACTGGCAAATAGAGGGAGAAAATGTAGAAGCAGTGAAAGACTTTGTATTTCTAGGTGCAAAGATTACTGCAGCTGCTGACTGCAGTCAGGAAATCAGAAGACGGTTAATCCTTGGGATAAGAGCAATGACAAATCTCGATAAAATAGTTAAGAGCAGAGACATCACACTGACAACAAAGGCCCGCATAGTTAAAGCAATGGTGTTCCCCGTAGTAACATATGTCTGCGAGAGCTGGACCATAAGGAAGGCTGAGAGAAGGAAGATCGATGCTTTTGAACTGTGGTGTTGGAGGAAAATTCTGAGAGTGCCTTGAACTGCATGAAGGTCAAACCAGTCCATCCTCCAGGAAATCAAGCCAGACTGCTCACTTGAGGGAATGATATTAAAGGCAAAACTGAAATACTTTGGCCACATAATGAGAAGACAGGACAGCCTGGAGAAGATGTTGATACTAGGGAGAGTGGAAGGCAAAAGGAAGAGGGGCTGACGAAGGGCAAGATGGATGGATGATATTCTAGAGGTGATGGACCCGTCTCTGGGGGAGCTGGGGGTGTTGACGACCGACAGGAAGCTCTGGTGTGGGCTGGTCCATGAAGTCACGAAGAGTCGGAAACGACTAAACGAATAAACAACAACAACACCACTATTCTATGCATTTCTGTCTACTATAACAAGAATCAAATTAAAAAGCACATAAGTAGTCTGCTATTATACTTAATAGTACAACAATTTTAATAATCCCAATATTAATAAATCCCAAAAACAAAGACAATTCAAAACAGTAATTCCATATCTTTAAAAGGGAATAACATCAAATCCTTAAAGCAAACCAGATAAACGTTCTTTAACCTTAATACAACAGTGTTAATAATTTTAATCTTAATAAACCCCAAAAACAAAGCCAATTCAAAACAGTAAATCCAAATCTTTAAAGGGAAATAACATAAATCGAATCCTTAAAGCAAACCAGATGAACATTCTTCAATCCTTATCCCACTTCAGAATAAACCAAAGCAGTTACATGTCCCCACAATGTGCACAGAGCTTTCCTCTTGAAAGAATCAAACAGCCCAACTGCCCCCCTCAAAGATTCCAGGTTCTTTTCATGGCATTCCACCAGGAGATCGATTTTACTTATGGCTTGCAGATCACTCTCTCCCTTAGATTTCTACAACTCCATTATCCAATCTTCATCCAACATCTCAATAAAAATCCCAATCTCAGTCTTAAAAAATACCTTTCTATTGATCTTAAAATTCCTCAATTTCATCCATCACATCCCCAACCTGATGGCACATTTTAGATCTCATATTTTCCACAATGTCCTGGATATCTTGCATAAAAGTTTGATAGAAGTCAGAAGAGTCACTCGTGGTGCGTCAGAAAGAATCTGTTTGAAATCCTCCATGTCTTACATTATGGCAACCCCTAGGAGCTTAACCAGTGAAAATTGAAGATATGAAAGGACTCTGGAATGTGTTTACATAAGCAAAAGTGAGATATGCAGACAGTTCCCCAGGGAAAGTAGAAGCAGAAAACTGAAAGTTCAAAACAGCCAATTCAGTGTGTAGGAAAATGCTAATATCTTCAAATTTAGTACAAAAATAATAACAGGAAGACAATTGTTTACTCTCAATCTTTGGAATTTCCTTTGGAAGGAAATCCAAAACTTAGAATAACATTAAGCACCAAGAGAACCAGCTTCTCCTCGCTATAGAAAGCCTCTCTTTGGGTACATATACTTAAAAAAAAACACAAATTGGGGATTTAGAAATGGAGTGGTCGGTCTTAGTGTCCCTTTAAGGCTACAGCGCAGCTTGGAAAGTGATGAAATCCTTGCCTCCCAGCTGGCTTTTACCAGCCAAAAGCAAAATGCTGTTTGCAATCTTCTGGCTGCAAGCAGCCGTCCGGAGGACAGATGGGATGATTCCAGGTATTCTCCTTGATCTGGAGAACATTTCTGGGCTCCAGGAAAACCTGCCTGAGCGCCCCCCCCCCCAATTACTGCATTGTCAGCTCTCCCCACTGAACCAGTGGGCACAGCCATTCAGTCCACCATTCCCACCGGAAGCCTCAATATTTTGCCTCTTTCAAGTCTTTCTCATAGGATGGGATTTTGACCTCTTACTACTGTGGTCATGCTCCTTTGATGGACACATTCCAGAGTGCTTCTTAAACCTGGATAATTTGTGCTCATCAACTGGTTAGTTCAGAAGGGGCAGAATTATGTCTTATGGAATCCTAATTAGACCCCTCAATCAATATGACTCACAATGGGAGAGAGTTGCATAATCACAAATAAAAAGTCTATAACTTTATGTGAGGAGAGTTTAGTTTAAACGCTGATTTTTATATTGTATGTACTAACAACATTTGTTAACATTTTGGAAATTCACCACATCAGGTATTATCAAAATATGAAATGTGACTCATTGAACAGAAAGTTTGTTGTAAATAAATAAAAATAAATTCAACATCTGATATTTAGATACTGTAAATGTTCAGAGTTTTACAAAATATGGGTAATATTCATTTTTATCAGATCGGTATAGGGAATTAATGATTGATACCATGTTAAATTTATTAGCATGTAGCTGCAAGGAACTATTTTAGATTTCAAAAACATGGGTGAATATTTTGTTGCTTTACTTATTCCCAGTCAAGTAATGGTACATAACAGCACAATGCGCCAGGCCTCCCCTTCCATTTTGGAGCTCAAGTGATGTAATCTGCTGGGTCCCAAGCATGCAGGAGGATTTTCTGCTCTCTCTGTTATGAGTGATACTTTCCTAGCAAATGGCTTGAGAAACAGAGGGAGATTGAGAGAGAGAAAACAGCTGGTATGGTATCTTCCTGCTGCTCCATTTGCTCAGACTGAACGGGCAATTAGCACACATTGCAAAGGAAGAGGTGTATGTATTTTAGTGTATGTAAGATTAAGACAGACAGAACTCTTCTTCTACCTTCCTGTCCCTCTCTGTCCTTTCTCAGTTCATTTTCTCTTCCTGAAGAGGCAAAGTAGAACAATGTTTCCTTCCAGTGCTTTGCTGTATCTCATTTCTCCCTCATATTAAGAATGATTATCAGTTTTCCTTGTGCCTATTCTATGTCTGTCACTCAATCTTTCCATTCATAGAATTCAGGACTACGCAATCTTTTTTTAATGCACAACTGCATGTGGCTTTTGAACGGTCTGTGCAATAAGTGGGCAGGCCCAGAACAAAAATAATCTTGATTTCATTTATTTTCAAATTCAATTAAAATTCAATTCCATTCAGTTAGTAATGATTACTGTGTATGTCACTTTCTTCTTCTGTGTGAAAAGTTATACTTTTGCAACAATCTGGAAGTGCCTAACTTTGAAGGGCCATCCATGTAGACCTGTTTTGTAACTAATATAGCTGCTTATTTTTTTTGTTGTAGTTGTTAGGGCTGATGGAGGGGGACTCTCAGCTTTGTTTGTCACCTACTTACAGTTCTTGCGATTCTCTTTTGTTTTCAGATGAACCCATATGAACCCATATGGAAAGTCTAATTACTCTTTCTAAATGTGGTTGGTGAATAATTTACAAAGAAGTGGCTTATAATAGAAACATCACAGAAATATTGTCTCTCCAAAGAACTTTTTGGTTTTACACAAGCAGTGGAGAGTTGAGTCATTTTCAGAGCCAACTCAGAATCTCCAGGAGATTCTGAATCTTTTTATAAGTCAAGACTACAGAAACTCTTTGGGATATGGGGGGTTGAGTCACAGTTGAATTGGACTTTCAGCAGTAGTTTGTTATTTTCTGACAAAGCCATTTTATTTATTAGACAATTGAGCTGACAAGGAAGATCCAAGGAGGATCCTCCTTGCACTTTTCTTTTTCAGTCTTATAACGCTTCCTGGCACTCTGGCTTCAAAGCTGACAAACATTTAATACCAGCTTGGAAAGCCAGGATTATTCTCTGTTCATGCAGAAGACCTTCAGTCCCTCCCAACATGTACTCTGGTCTACCTCTGACACATCTCGTTTGTCCTTTTCTGAGAGAAAAATTGGGTGTCAGGAGGGATTGATGTTGAAAGTTTTCCTGGAGACCATGAAGTTGTTTTTAAATATTGCTTTTCCATGTTCAGACATCTGCACATTTCGAGGGGGAAACAAAAGAATACTATGGCCTATAGGATGTCTCCCAGGTATCATAGGACTATGCTCTAGATCACTGAATTATGAAAATAATGGCAAAGGCCACTTCTTAATAAAATCACAATGTCCTTGTTGTTTAGAGGAAATAAGAATAACATTTTGCATGGCTAAATATTAGGATGAAGGAGATGACATATGGTCATCTGCATCTCCTTCATCCTAATATTTAGCCATGCAAACACTTTACTATCATCCTGATTTATTATTTAATATGATAAGGACAGTAAGGCTTGATGTACATACTTAAGTTGAATTTCTTGTAGCTATTCTATCACAAAAAACAAACAAACAAACAAAAAACCCCAAACCCACACCTCTAATGACACAAGAAGGATTCCTTATACATGTATCCACAAATATATTGCACAAATGAGGGGACATACTCATCTTTGTCTTACTCTCTGTGTTTAACCATTCACCAAACATCCCATTAATTTTTATGTACGCTTTATCTACCTTGTATTATTCTTACTGTATTCAGAAATCTTCAGTTCTATATTTGCACTGAAAGGTTATTCACTTCACCCTATATTTTCTCTAGTCAACATATCATGGTTTGGTCAACTTCATTTCTCATTTGAAAAGCAAAAATCTGGTTATTTTTTCTTGGACACTAACAACGTATTCATTTCAGTTCCACTCTTTGATATAGCAGTCATTCCCATACAGTTCCCAAAATATTTCTTTTAGGTTTCCCAAGCCACTTCACCCATAGCCTCCTTCATCACTCCACCAAATATCTTTTTCGTACTTCCAATTATCTTAATTCCACACATTTCTGTGGCACTTTTTAGCATAATTCTTTTCACTCTGTTACAAGCAGCTGCCACATCATTTCTTATTCTTTCCATTCATCTTCTTAATTAAGCTCTCTTTCAGTATTTTTCCCTGCAGGATTTATACTTTCTCTTCCTGTGTTTGTTTTACCTCCCTTTTCAGCTTCTTTCAGTTTTTTTTCCTTCCATTTTTTCCCCCAAAATCATTCTTGATAGTGCCAGAAAAGACTTGTTCCACATATAGAACCTCTCATTACCTTTGTACCCTTCACTAATTCTCTCAGTCTTTCAACTCAATAATGGTTTCAAATGTAGATTCTTTCCTTTACCATATATTTAAATCATGTATTTGAAACCATTTGAAATGTCTAATCAGTTACTTAGTAGTCACCATTCACATTTATTTTTGTGACTATGAATGGCCAATCACTTTTCCTGGACTCTCTTGTTTCATTCCTATCTATCTATTTGTGTCATTTAACACAGTAACCATTTTCAAAATGCATCCCTTGTTCTTGAATTATCACTATTCAAAAGAAAATAACATGCATTTATCACAAACCTAAGGAATTTCTACTTTCTTATGCACTACGATCTAGTTAACACCAATTCATATTTTCTGACAAACATATTAGCTCTCTCTTGCATAACTAAATGTATACTTCATTTCCCTGAATGCATTCATCAACTCTATACCAGTTCTGACCACCTTCATTTAGATTTATTATATCCTTCCCCTTTTTCTTAGTTTCCTAGAAATACAATATTTCTGTTTTTCTTTCTTTCATTTGTTAATTCAAGCTATATAGCATTAACTCTCTTATGTTCCAAGTTGCAATTTTCCATATGCCAAAGTCATAATCAGACAGACCCATAGATATTGGCTCAAATTACACATCATGGTTTGGTCAACTGAGACTTTCACATACCATATCAAATAAAAGAAGAGTAGGTAGACTAGGTTACTTGTCTTAGTTGTATCTATTTATTTATTTTGCGTATTTATATGGCACATGCCATATGTAGCATTCTCAGGTAACATTAAGTACAAAATACTGGGCCAGTTTTGGAAATTATGACTAATATGACACAAGCACAACCAAAGCTCCATTTTATTCCAAATGTGCTCAAACTATTTTAGGCAAGGTAGGGTGTCTAATCTAGAGATTACCTTGCAGTGAATGTACTGTTGCTTGTATCCTGCCAGATAGGATATATATGTAGTCTTGTGTCAAAAGATGTTTTTAAAAAGTAGATACAATTTAATAATAGTATTATTAATCAAAACAAAAGTTAAATAACATCCAATTTAGTTTTTATTTATTTGGTTGCTTCTTGGAAAAAAAACCACTAATATATTTCTCAAAGGCCAAAAGCAACCCTTGGCTTCAAAGAGATTGCACATCCTTGATTTTCAGTGTGTTGCTATTCATTTTTTTTTTCTGTATAAAACAGTTGGAATAACACAGGATACTGTACCATACTTATTTAAATTTATCTAATTTAAGAGTGCAGAGAAAGTCTACAGGTAATGGAAGGCTTGTATTTAATCAACCATCCAATTAAAATAAATATTACACTATTGCAATCCAAGTGGTATTGCAGAGCAATTTTATAATGAAGAATGACTGAGTCATGCACATTTATCAATTGCCTTCTTGGAAGAAAGACCTTCAAAGTATTTTTCAAAATAAAGAATCTTATAGGATGCATGTAGATATAGCATTTCTAAGAGTTGCTTTTCAAAATATTAGCTCCAATAAAAATATTCAGATGAAATTTATCTACAGTTTAATTGAATTGTGATGATAAGATTGGTCATTTCCTTCACAAATTAATGTTATTCTGTTATACTATCAAGAAACCTTTTAGTCAAGCCATGTTGTATAATATAAAGTGCTTTTTGTACTTTATAAATACTGTTTATGGAATAATCACCTTATGTTTGTCAAGAGGCATCTAAAGGGCTTTTTGGACTACATGCAGTAAAATACTCTGCAAAATGAGCCATGCCACCCCTGTATGTTTTGTTACCATGGTGCTATTTACTAAAGTGTAATTATTATATTTAATTTTTAATGAAGTAATTGTTATCACTTTACTATTTAGCCTGACCTTTTAGAAGCCACTTACTGTATACCAGGAAACTGAAGTGTGATCATCTGTTTGTCCATATCAGACTAGATAAGTCATTCAATTCTAGATGTCCCGAGTGTGGAAAATATATTTCAGAGTTTTGTGTGCCTGCAGCACTTCACTGTGCTGTGACCTGAAGACTCAAGAGAAAGATTTAGACTGGGCTTGAATTGGTCTGGGTCACTGCAAAGCAAGCCAGGTTGCATTTGGACAATAATAATTGTATAGAGCAGATGGTTGAACAGCTTGCCTTCCTGTCAGGAGAGCTTATGTTTCTAAGATCACAAATCCTTCCTCATGTATTCTTGAACGTTGCATCCTTTGTGTCCTGTTACATAGAGGAGCACATGTTAACATTTCTGTTTATTTGTTGAACTATTGATCTGGTTCCCTCTAAATTGTCCCACAGGATAAATCAGACTAGGCATGGAAAAAGTAATCCTTGTTGATGTATAATTAATGAAAGCAGTCTGTATTTCAACTATTTCATTTCTTTCTTTTTTTAATATAATTTTATTAAAGATTTTAAAAAAGAAAAAGAAAAAACTAATACAAACTAATAGAAAGTAAGAAAAAGAAAAGAAAAAGAAATAAATATAAGAGAAAGCTAAAAGTGCAAGGAAGGAAAAAAAGTAAAAGAAAAATAGAAACGAAAGAAAAAAGATGCAAAGAAGTAGCTTTCCAATCTTTATAAGTACAATTATAAATTTACCTCTTACTGTATGGTTACAACATAACTCTCTTCTTTCTATAATCTATCCTGTCTGATCATCAAAACCATAAGTTCATTTTTTTTCTGTTTTACGCAAAAAGTCCATGAGGGGTTTCCAATCAGCAAATAAACGTAAATATTGTCTTTTCTCTGATCAAAGACGCCAATTTAGCCATCTCAGCAAGTTTCATCACCTTCAGCAGCCATCCTTCCGTTGTGCATGGTGCCAAAACTTTCCATCTTTGTCCATACAATAATCTTGCTGCAGCTATCATATATAAAAACAAGTTCCATGACTTTTTTTCAACAGTTTGTCCATCAATCCCAAAGGAAAAACCTATGGTCTCAAGTGTATATTAATATTTAAAAACCTCTGAATCAGTGTTTGTATCTGAATCCAAAAGTTTCTAGCTTTTTTAAACATCCACCAAACATGATAAAATGTCCCTTCTTGTTCACATTTCCAGCATGAATTTGAAGTGCCTTTATACATTCTAGACAATTTCTTTGGTGACATATACCAAAGGTATCACTTTATATCACTTTATAAAAATTCTCTTTAAAATGATAACATAGTGTAAATTTCAATCCTTTCAACCACATTTTTCCTATTGTTCCATCTGTATATTATAACCAAAAATTTTAACCTACTTTATCATACATTTTTTTTAAATTGTTCATCTTCCTGTTTCAAATTTCAGTAAAAGTTTATACACTTTAGCAGTTACATGTTCATCAGTTGTATACAATTCTGTTTCAAACTCAGTCTTACAATGTTCAAAACTATAAACTCTTTTGTCCACTTTAAATCTTTCTAATAACTGTAAATAAGAGAACCATTGCTAACTATATCCCTCTGCCACCAGTTCTTCTCTTCATTTTATTTTACATTCCCCTTGACAATATTCTCGTATCTCACAATGTTAGCCATTTGTGTTTGTCTATTATTTCTCATCTATATAATGCTTATTGTGCAGAAAGCCACAAAATTGCCACTCTTTAAATGGTACATCAGTTGTCAAAACAGGTATTATCTGAAACAAAAACATCATTGTAGGCAAAACATTCATTTTCATTGCAGAAATTCTTTCCAGCAATGACAGTTGTAGTTTCTCTCATCTTAACATGCATTTTGAAACTTCATTCCATGTCTTAACATAGTTATTTTGAAATACCATACAGTTCATATTTGTCATAGTGATACCCAGATATTTTATTATTTTATTTATTTATTCATTTATTTTATTTTCTATCCCACCTTTATTATTTTTTATAAATAACTCAAGGTGGTGAACATACCTAATACTCCTTACTCCTATTTTCCCCACAAGAACCGTGTGAGGTCAGTTACCTTCTTCTCAATCTTAAAACCCATTTTGTTCATCAATTCTATTTGATCTTCTATTTTCATATTTTTGTTAACATTTTTGTCTTCTGTTTATTAACCTTGAAACCTGATAATGCACCAAATTCATTTAATTTGCCCATTAATATTTCAACTTCCTCTAAATGATCTTCCAAAACCAACACCAAATCATCTGCAAAAGCCCTTAACTTATAAGTGTCTTTTTAAATCTTTACTCCCACAATCTTCTCAATCCTTGTCTTATATCTCTATTCAGTATTTCAAGAACCAAAATAAACAAGAGAGGAGACAGTAAGCATCTCTATCTTGTTCCTTTTTATATCTCACAGGGTTTTGTGAGATCTCCATTAACAATTATTTGTGCTTTCTGTGAAGTATAAATCGATCTTACCCATTTTATAAAGTTCTCTCCAAAATTCCTATCTTCTAAAACCTTGAACAAGAAAGCCCAGTTCAAATTGTCAAAGGCTTTCATTGCATCTCAGAAAATCAATGTGGCTTGTTTTTCATTATGTTGCTGCAAATATTCCAAAATGACCAACACATTTCTAACGTTGTCCTTTAACTGTCTTTTAGGTAAAATCCCACATTGATCCTCATGAACAAATTCTTGCAAAATTATTTTCAATCTATCAGCTAGAATCATTGTGAACAACTTGTAGTCATTATTCAATAATGATATCAACCTATAGTTTCTTGTTAAGTTCAAACCTTGTCCCTCTTTAGGTATTAATGCAATATTGGCCTCTTTCCAATTCTCTGGCCTCTTTCCTCCCTATAAGATAGGGTTCCTGGTATTTTGTAGAGGTTGTAGAAGTTCATCCTCAAAACCTTTATAATAAGAACCTGATAATCCATCTGGTCCAGGATGGTTTAATCTTTTTTATACCTGCGGAAACTTCTCTTATTGTTATAGGTCCATTCATACTTTGTCTTTGTTCCTCTGTAAACCTCAGTAAATTTTGTTTCTTTAGATATTCATCTATTTTCTCCAGAGAGATGTCACTTCCTTTATACAAGTCGGAATAATATTTATGAAATGCTTTTTGTATGGCCACATTGTCCATTAATACAGTATCTCCCTCTTGTAATTTCAGTATACTTTCCTTATTTCTTTTTGTAATTTATATGCCATCCACTTCCCTGGTTTATTTGTGAACTCAATTTTTTTTTGCTTTATATAATTCATTTTTATTTCCATTTCTCTTACTTTTAATATAGATAACTGTCATTGTAAAAGCTTAATTTGTTGAGAAATACTTATCTTCTCTGGAAATTCCTTTAATTCTTTTTATCTCATCCAAAATAGCTTGTGTTTTCTCTTAACTCTTCTTTTTGAGTTCACTATTATATTGTATAAAATAACCTCTAATAAAAACTTTACCTTCATCGCAAACCATCCTTAAATCAGTACCTTTACCTAAATTATTTTCAAAAAATTCTTTTAATTTCTTTTTGCAATGCTCCACTATTGCTTCTTTCTGTAGCAACATTTCAAATAGTCTCCATCTAAAATTTTCTTTTATAAACCAAACTCACAGGATTATGACCCAAAAAAGTATTTGGTAATATCTCTGCTTTAGAAACCTTAGTGGTCATGTTCTTTGAAATCCAAATCACGTCTATTCTTGAAAAGGATCTATGTCTTTCAGAAGACTAGGTGTACTCTCTTGAATTGCCATTTTACGGTCTCCATGTATCAATCAGCCCTAAATTGTCCATCAAAGCAAAGAAACCTTTTGGTAATTTGCCTTGAGTGATTTTAATATTTTTTTCAGAAGTTCTATCCAGCTGTGGGGAGATCACTCCATTCTAATCCCCCGTGAAACCCCAATTTTTATAAGAGAAACCTATTAATCACTCCATGATAGAGCAGTACTTTGACCTCATTTGCAGCATAAATTCTCTGTATCAAAGTCTTATTTATTCATTTAGTTGCTTCTGACTCTTCGTGACTTCAAAGACCAGCCCACACTAGAGCTTCCTGTTGGTCATCAGCACCCCCAGCTCCCCCAGGGATGAATCCATCACCTCTAGTATATCATCCATCCATCTTGCCCTTGGTCAGCCCCTCTTCCTTTTGCCTTCCACTCTCCCTAGCATCAGCATCTTCTCCAGGCTGTCCTGTCTTCTCATTATGTGGCCAAAGTATTTCGGTTTTGCCTTTAATATCATTCCCTCAAGTGAATAGTCTGGCTTTATTTCCTGGAGGATGGACTGATTTGATCTTCTTGCAGTCCAAGGCACTCTCAGAATTTTCCTCCAACACCACAGTTCAAAAGCATCAATCTTCCTTCTCTCAGCCTTCCTTATGGTCCAGCTCTCACAGCCATATGTTACTACGGGGAACACCATTGCTTTAACTATGCGGACCTTTGTTGTCAGTGTGATGTCTCTGCTCTTAACTATTTTATCGAGATTTGTCATTGCTCTTCTCCCAAGGATTAAGCGTCTTCTGATTTCCTGACAGCAGTCAGCATCTGCAGTAATCTTTGCACCTAGGAATACAAAGTCTTTCACTGCTTCTATATTTTCTCCCTCTATTTGCCAGTTATCAATTAAGCTGGTTGCCATCATCTTGGTTTTTTTGAGGTTTAGTTGCAAGCCAGCTTTTGCACTTTCTTCTTTCACCTTCATCGTAAGGCTCCTCAGTTCCTCTTCGCATTCAGCCATCAAAGTGGTATCATCTGCATATCTGAGATTGTTAATGTTTCTTCCAGAGATTTTAACTCCAGCCTTGGATTCCTCAAGCCCAGCATGTCGCATGATGTGTTCTGCATACAAGTTGAATAGGTAGGGTGAGAGTATACAGCCCTGCCGTACTCCTTTCCCAATCTTAAACCAGTCCATTGTTCCGTGGTCTGTTCTTACTGTTGCTACTTGGTCGTTATACAGATTCTTCAGGAGGCAGACAAGATGACTTGGTATCCCCATACCACTAAGAACTTGCCACAATTTGTTATGGTCCACACAGTCAAAGGCTTTAGAATAGTCAGTAAAACAGAAATAGATGTTTTTCTGAAACTCCCTGGCTTTTTCCATTATCCAGCGGATATTGGCAATTTGGTCTCTAGTTCCTCTGCCTTTTCTAAACCCAGCTTGTCCATCTGGCAGTTCTCACTCCATGAATTGCTGAAGTCTACCTTGCAGGATCTTGAGCATTACCTTACTGGCATGTGAAATGAGTGCCACTGTTCGATAGTTTGAACATTCTTTAGTGTTCCCCTTTTTTGGTATGGGGATATAAGTTGATTTTTTCCAATCTGATGGCCATTGTTGTGTTTTCCAAATTTGCTGGCATATAGCATGCATTACCGTGACAGCATCATTTCACAAGATTTTGAATAGTTCAGCTGGGATGCTGTCGTCTCCTGCTGCCTTGTTAATAGCAATGCTCCTTAAGGCCCATTCCACCTCACTCTTCAGGATGTCTGGCTCTAGCTCACTGACCACACCGTCAAAGCTATCCCCAATATTGTTATCCTTCCTATACAGGTATTCTGTATATTCCTGCCACCCTTTCTTGATCTCTTCTTCTTCTGTTACATCCTTGCCATCTTTGTTTTTGATCATACCCATTTTTGCCTGGAATTTACCTCCAATATTTCTAATTTTCTGGAAGAGGTCTCTTGTCCTTCCTATTCTATTGTCTTCTTCCACTTCCATACATTACTTGTTTAAAAATAATTCTTATCTCTTCTGGCTAACCTCTGGAATTTTGCATTTAATTGGGCATATCTCCCTCTATCACTGTTGCCTTTTGCTTTCCTTCTTTCTTGGGCTACTTCTAGTGTCTCAGCAGACAGCCATTTTGCCTTCTTGATTTTCTCTTTCTTTGGGATGTGTTTTGTTGCCGCCTCCTGAACAATGTTGCGAACTTCTGCCCATAGTTCTTCCGGGACCCTATCTACTAAGTCCAGTCCCTTAAATCTATTCTTCACCTCCACTGCATATTCCTTAGGAATATTCGTGAGCTCACATCTAGCTGATCTGTGGGTCGTCCCTAATCTCTTTAGTCTGATCCTAAATTGTGCAAGAAGAAGTTCGTGATCTGAACTACAGTCAGCTCCAGGTGTTGTTTTTACCGACTGTATAGATATCCGCCACCTTTGGCTGCAAAGGATGTAGTCAATCTGATTTTGGTGTTGTCCATCTGGTGAAGTCCATGTATAAAGCCGTCTCTGAGGTTGTTGGAAGAGAGTGCTTCTTATGCAGAGTGAGTTGTCTTGGCAAAATTCTATCAGCCTATGTCCTGCTTCGTTTTGTTCCCCCAGGCCATGCTTACCTGTAATTCCAGGTGTCATTTGACTGCCCACCTTAGCATTCCAGTCTCCCGTGATGAAAATAACATCTCTTTTAGGTGTGTTGTCCAGTAAGTGCTGCAGATCCTCATAGAACTGCTCTACTTCAGCTTCTTCAGCATCTGCAGTTGGGGCATATATTTGGATCACTGTGATGTTAGATGGCTTGCCCTGAATTCAAATTGAGATCATTCTATTGTTTTTTGGATTGTATCCAAGCACTGCTTTAGCCACTTTACTATTAATTATGAAGGCTACTCCATTTCTTCTGTGGTCCTTTTGTCCACAGTAGTAGATCTGGTGGTCATTTGATGTGAAGTGGCCCATTCCAGTCCATTTCAGTTCACTGACACCCAAAATGTCTATCTTTAATCTTGACATCTCACAATAACCACATCCAATTTGCCCTGGCTCATAGATCTTACATTCCAGGTTCCAATGGTGTGTTGATCCTTAGAACATCGGATTCGCCGTTCTCCACCAGCACCGTCGGCCGCTAGCCGTCCTTTCAGCTTTGAGCTAGCTGCGTAATCACATCTGTGGCTAGTTGAACTCATCCTCTGTTCCTCTCCAGTAGCAGTTTGACCATCTTCCGACCTGGGGGTCTCATCTTCCGATGGTATACCAACATATCTCTGGTTGTACTGATCCATTTAGTTTTCATGGCAAGAATACTGGAAGGTACTTCCATTACCTTCCCCAGGGATCACATTTAGTCTGCCCTCTCTGTCATGACCTTCCCGTCTTGGGTGGCCCTTCACGGTTTAGCTCATGGCATCATTGAGGTGCTCAAGCTCCAGCACCACGTCAAGGTGATGATCCTTTGCTGAAGATCAAAGTCTTAGTCCCATGAAAATTAACTGCCACTCCAACAAATCTACCATGCTCATCAGTCAGTACAAGTTCTGATTTTATTTGGGATTTATATACAAAACAACTTCATTTCTTTTTTTAAAATTGTTTTAATTAATTGTTCCTGCTGAAATAAATGCTTTACCCAAATTTTTATAAATCAAATCTTTTATGTCCTTTTTTCTATTATGTGTCTCTTGTAGGCAAATTATATCTTGTTTTAATTTGTTCAAATAATGATATATTTTTTTTCTCTTTTGAGGAGCATTTACTCCATTTATATTTCACATTAAACATTTGTAATCCATAGTCAAGCCAAACATTTAGAAGAATTGATACCTGTAGGCCTAGTTCAGTATCATCCCTTTCAGTTTCCTACTGCACCTGTTGGAGCTTTTGTGTAGCCTCCTCTGACATCTCCATTTGAATCTCCTCTAATTCCTCTGTAAATTTCTGTAGAAATTCCCTTGCCTTCTGGACAGAATTCAGTCAAAACCTCTGCTGTTTAAAAGTAAAAATCACACCTTCCAATTTGTCCCATTGAAATGAAATCTCCTGAATTTGGGCACTGTGATGTGATATGAATATGAAGCTGGTTTAGGTGCCACAATTTAGTTATTTGCAATTATGTTGTGAGAAAGAGCAGCAAATTCTGTTTGGCCTTCTGTATCTTTTCCTTAATATTGATCTAGCTTGATCTGGCCCTAAGATGGCATCGCTGGTAAAGCCATAGTGGCTCAGTTTCTTTTGGATAGTTCTTTCCTAAGAAAATGTGAAGTTGTCTGCCAATATTAGATGGGTCAGTCCACTAGGATTGTGGTATAGTTTTAGCCAGTGGGTAAAGATATTTATCCAAAGATTGGATTCAAGTTTACTGACTCCGACTTGCCGTCAAAGTACTGCATTTGGAAACGTCAGGTACCTAAAAGATGCTTCTCAAAAATTTTATCTGAATTCTTTCTAAGGTAATCATGCTGTTGTATGTTCCTAATTGAGCAGTTGTATGTTCCCATATAGCAGCTGTGCTCAGCTTTAGCTGCAAACAACTTAATTGCAGCAGAGGTAAACTGTGCTCCTCCAGGGAATCGCTTTCAATCTCAAACAAAATTCCTTCTCTCTCAATTCCAATAGAGCCAGATTATCTAGTTCTCTTTCTGACTCTCTAACTTCTAACTTTCCAAAATTTCCACTTTGTCATTAATTTGTTTTACATCTCCAGACACTTGTTTTACAGAGCTTTCCATCTTCTTAACTTCTTCTTTCATCTCTACAAGTCTTTCATCCATTTTTTTCAAAAGCTGTCAATTTAGTATCAAGTGATTCAGCTAATCTACTGGCCAGTTGCTCAAACATTTTCTGAGGCAAATCTGGCATAATTCCTCTCTCTGCAGGTTGCTTTAGTGATCCTCTCCTTCCCTCTACTATTTTTGCTGCTTTTCTGGTGGTTGCCATTATGATATTATAATCCAAAAATGAAAGTGTCTCAAACAAGGGAAAGAGAAAAGGCAAGCTTTCCCTTTTTTTCTATTTTGTTTTCCTATCCCCATGATACTTTTGTCTCAAATGGCACTCCGTAGTTACAGTCAGCATCACAGTCTGACTCATATTACCTTTATCTTTTGTTCATCAAATCCACCAACTGTCTGCACTACTTAATAGTAAACAAAAAACATTCCCATGAAGGTCTGGTTTGTTTGTCTATTTTAATTCCAATTTGTTCAAAAGCACTTTCACCAAAAAAATAATCTTTCAAAATAACTATCCTCTTTATCATTTTAAACTTTCTTACATCTATTCCTTGTTAAGCTTTTTGTCAAAAGTTTTTAAAGCTTTAAAATCTCTTTTTTTCTTTGTAATCCAGAAAGAATGTTGACTCACCAAATGGAATTTTCTTATCCTGCTGCTCAGAAAATATCTCTTTAGCTGTAAATTAGTTACATCTGAAAGTGTTTAAGAAATGAGGCTCCTGTGAAACTTATGTCCATTTAAGCTGCATCATGGCTGTGAACAGAGAGCCAGTTTGGTTTAGTGGTTAAGGTGCTGGGCTAGAAACCAGAAGTCTGAATTCTAATCCTGCCTTAGGCATGAAAGACAGCTGGGTGACCTTGGGCCAGTCACTCTCTCTCAGCCCAACTTGGTGCAATGTAGACTAGCCCCTCGTGGTGCACCCTCGGCAACTTGACTTGTGACAGCTAAATATCTACACATCTGGCTGCTGGACCTCACAAGGACTTCCCAGCAAGAAAAAGCAGTATGAACACCGAACTGCTATGCCATACAAGATACACACACACACACACACACATACATACTGTGAACTTTATTGAAATCCCTCAACTCCCAGCTGCTCACCTTATGAGCCAACCACAAAAACCTCCGTTCCTGCAGTCTACTCATGAGGAGCAGTTGTCTGGAGTGCAAGTGGGCAATCTCTCTGGAAAAAAGAAAAAGATCTCTGGAAAAAGATCTCTCTCTTTTTTTTTTTTTTCTGAAGCTGACCAGAATTCACCTTCTGGCTGCCCATCTCTACCGCAATGCCTTCCCTGCTCCTTCAGGGATATTTAGTTCACCATGAAACCTCACTGGAAGCTCAACTATTTCACTTCTTTCTGATGTAATTTGAATTCTCACTGCTTTTCTTAGAATATAATTCTTTTGGCAGTCTGCAACTGACTGGTCAGTAAGCTGATTAATATAAGCCTTTTTTATTTCAATGTTTGTTCATTTTTTTTTTAAAGAAAGGCACTTTTTAGTTTACTCAGGTTATAATGAGTATTGTGTAATTTTATGAGTAAAATAAGTTAGAAAGTTTCACTGCTATATCCAGGAAGTGTCTATATAGACCCATGCATCATGGTGTAACACTTCAAAAAGATGTTCATATTTGATTGCTGATGGTTCTTCAATGGAAAGAATGTAATAAGTGAGAATATCACTTTATGAGCCATGTCACGTTGCCACCCAGGTGATATAACTAGAGAAATTTCCCAATTGACTTTAAATGGTATTTTGGGAAAAATGTTTTATCAAGAATCTCTACTTTGAAATCTTGATATCTTTAAGTCTCTCTATCTACAGGAGATAAAACAGTATGGCATTCTCTTTCACATTTCCTTACTCTTGTAACTTGCTCAAGTTGTATGGTGAGTAGAACTCCAAGATGGGAGAGAGAGAGTATGATACAGAAGAAGGAAGGAAGAGGAACATGGATTTACATTATTGTAAACCTAATATAAAGAGTACATATTTTATGTACATAATGTCTAGATTGAATGGGGCAACCATGGATGTGAACTTGATTGTAGACCTCCTCAGCTAACAGTTTTTTAGATTCTGAGCTTGAGCTGGCTCTATCTGCTTAGGGAGTCTTAAACCCCTGAATCTACCAGTCACAGCTGCAATGTCCCAAAGATATGCCTGAAGAGGAGAATGAGTCACCAGGCATCAGAACTCAGAATAAGAAGAGCAATTTGAGTCTCTGGATCACCAGCCAGCTTACATAGCTGATTCTCCAGGCAGAGAATGCAGAGTGTACAATTCAAAGCCATTCAGTAATCATAAAGTATAAAGTTTCACCTAGCTTGGAATCAATTAGTAGGCTTCACCTTGACTACATAGTTCTTGAATGTATTCACATAGTCATTGAACACTGTACCAAGGGTAGGATGACCTTTGGAACCTAAAATGAGCTAACAATAGGGATTCATCTTTTGTTTGCATGTTTGTTTGTTTTTTTAGTTTTTATGTTGTTATGGGACAATCAAGAAATTCCTCAAGAAACAGCGATTTCAAGGAGTCACGAGAATGGATGATAGAAAAGTTTCTGACTGTGAAAACCAGAAGAGAAGTGTCAGAATGTATTGTGCTGGTGAAAGGTATCTTTCTCTGTCAGAACTATTTCAGTGACAAATCTTTTTGTAGGGCATATTACCAGCCATAATAGCTTTTCTTGCTCTATTGACCTGTCTAGTCCTTCTGGTATATTCAGTCAGCAGTATTGTTCTCTGAACATTTACATTTACTCTTCCCTTCCCCATTCTTTCTGTACTGTAGTCATTTTACAGTCTCATACTTTGTCTGTTTAATGATTTTTATAATAAATGTAGATGGGAAAGTATTTTGCAGTATTGGGTAGGCTGTAGTTTTGAGATTCCCCCCTCTCTCCCCAAGTATGTAGAGCACAGTAACAAACTGCTTTTGAAGCCTGAAAGTTTTATGCCCTTTGGTCTATCACTGTGACAAAATGATGCAAAATGATGATCTTTTAAAAGATCTTAGTGTTTCATCTGTCCCTTTTAACTTAAGACCTTGTTTCTTAGATCTTAAATACTGTGGTGGATTTCAAATTAAGGTTTTTTTTCCCCCTGTTGGGCACAGGAACAAAAAGCCTGTGTGTATTCTCTAAGAAAACAAATAATTAGATTATCTGTATCTAATTATGACATACTTAATTTTTTCTACCATCTTGGAGTCACTTTCCTTAAAAAGATGCATTCTCCAAATTGGGAGCAGGAAGGCCAATCTGGGGAGAAATATTTCAAAAAGCAATCTGGAATCAGATAAGTCATGAATAGATTGTATTAGGGTCTGACCAATTTTTCTTGCTTGTGGAAATGGACTCTCAAACAAAGATGCCTTCTTGTAGATTTCCCTGTAATGTGGTTTGACTGCTTTTGGAAAGTCTAGATATGAACCCTAGCCTGCTCTGTGTAACATATTTTCAAAGTTGCCTTTTTTTCCACCTGTACTCTGATAATTATTATTTGTGCTTTTGCAAAGAATTTTATCACATTTTCCATTAGCTTTCAAAGGCTGGAGACATACGTGTGCCCCAGATCTTAAATTTATTCCTATCTGCAGATGGATGAGATACTTCCTGGGCAACTGCCATGCCACCAGAGCCTCAGTCCCAGCTGAATCACTGGTGATAGTGCTGATCATTTGATAGTTGGGTTAGATCTACTTCAAGCCACCTGCTCTGTTCTCCTGTTCAAACAACACTCCTGTTGCCAGTGATTTAACTGCCCAGTCTCCATCAGCCAATGCTCAGTCTGGCTGACAGATGGAACCATGCAATGACAGGGCAGCTATCTATAACTGAAAGCAAAAGACCAGCACAAATAATTACATGAAAGTAGTTAATTCAGTAAAGGCTTGGGATTATGCTCACAATTCCTTCTCCTTCCTGATAC
Source organism: Candoia aspera (assembly GCF_035149785.1). NCBI lineage: Eukaryota > Metazoa > Chordata > Lepidosauria > Squamata > Candoiidae > Candoia > Candoia aspera. Next base: position 51,151,657 of record NC_086158.1, read on the forward strand.
TCTGATGCTTCTTTACTGACAGGTGCATACTTTCTTTCCACTTAAATAGATCTTCCAGAACAAGATTTTCAAGTAACCAACCAGGAACTCCTATGGAAAATCTGGGGATCCCCTGAATTTGCTTCCACTGTTCTCTGGAGGATGAGAGAGGATTCATAGGCTTGAAGAGGCTTGGGAGGGGAAGGTAGCAAGACCTTCACAGAATGGGACTTTCTGATGGTTGTAGGACCATTCAAATTTCTGGGGGGCGTTTCATGGTATGGGATATTTCACTGCATCTTCAGAAAGGCATTTCTGTAGTATCTCAGGGGCTTCAGCCAATTGGATTCAACAACTGCCCTTTCAATATATTTAGATTGAAACAAGTATTTATATTGTTCCAGTTATGAAGCAGAAATCAAGCCATATAAATTGTGAATGTAAATTTATTTATTTACAATAGCAAATATTAAATCCCTAAAGTTTTTAAAAAATAAGAATCATCTTCCAAGGGAAAAAATGCCAATGGGTCCCTGTGATGGAAATGTGGACTACATATGCATTGCCTCAGGCAGTGGATGTACTCTACAAATTGCATGGAGTGCATCCCAAATGTGCATGAATCTGAAGCTAAGCATTTTGAATAACAGCCAGTGTGCCTGCAGCTCAAGAAAAGGTTTCCTATTATTAGAACCATAATCTGTAGCAGAAGAACCAGTTGTTATTTTCAGACTTTTTATGGCAAATCTGATGTGATTCATTTTCTGGCAAACTGAATAGAAATTTGTGATTTACATCAGAAACATGTATGCAAAAATTTCATAATTCATATGACTAATATGTTCCACATTTTGGGATGTAGAGTCAAATGAGGCGAGCCCCACTAGAGTTTAATATTTTTCTTTAAATGTCACTTCTCTGTTTCTGTCTTTCTTTGTCTCAGTTGAAAGGGAATGTGGCTGTTACTGACCTAGACAGGAGCATCCCTAGGAATGCTAAGTTCCCTCCCCATTGACCAGTGGAGACAAATTAAGTGCTGAGTCACATTACTGTTAGCATTATGAATTATTTAAGAAGACATGCACACCATTAACATGTCATTCACTGTAGCAGAGTTTGAAAGCTATATTAACCTTCTGCAACATCCTGTTTGCTCATGAGAATGGGGTGGGAGAATGGGGAATAGATCTGATTTAGCTCAGAATAAAGGGTTGGGAAAACAAGAAACAAATGCTCTGTGAATGAATGAAATATACAAAGGAAAATCAAAGAAAAACAATCCATGGGACAAAAGCAGGCAACAGCTTTGACTAAATGCCACAAAAGTCTGTGCAAGGTTTTAAGTTCCTCAGAAGTCTTCATCAGACAGTGTGATATAAAAATCAGAACATGAGATAAGAAGCAGAAAAATTTTGAATTAGTTTTGTAATGTGACAATGAAGAGAGCCAGTTTGGTGAAGTGGTTAAGGCATCAGGCTAGGAATTGGGAGATTGTGGGCTCTGGGCACAAAACCAGCTGGGTGGCCTTGGGCCAGTCACTCTTTCTCAGCTGTAGGAAGAATGCAATGGCAAGCCAGTTCTGAAAAACCTTGCCAAGAAAACTGCAGGGACTACTCCAGGCAGTTGCCAGGAGTCATCTGGCAGAAAATTGACTCGAACGCATGCATGCACACGCGCATGCGCGCGCACACACACAGAATGTGACCATGAGATCACATGCAACTTAAGTCAATCAGTCTCAAGATAGAAGCTGCATTAGTCCCTATTAAGTGTTGAAAAAGAGACAAAATAACAAAGGTTGCAATCCCCTTCTTCTGCCCATCCTGAAAACACAAAAGCTAGCAGAATTTGTGGTCTCTTTGCTTCCTTGAATAAAGTCAGAAGTGAATGTCTTTGTTAACCAAACAAACAATTTAAGTGGTATGTAACTAAAGGTGGAACATTATTCAGGAGTGGAAGAGGATGGTGTCCTCTTCAGACTATGAGGCAGCCAGACAGAATTATTATCAAACTCTTTATTTAAAACAACTATTTACAACAGTAAGAGTCCTGGTGAATAAATAAAGCAAAGCAATCTCAATCAAGACCACCCAGGCAAGGGCGGATGAACAGACAAGGCTGCAGAGTCAGACTGAGGTAGAACAGCAAGGCAGAAATCACCTAACTCTCTGATTGAAGCTGTCAGACTTGGTGATGCTAGATTGCATGGCAAGGCAGAAGCTGGAGATGAGGTCCTGTAGACTGGCACCCAGCTAGGATCAGACTGGAATGCGGAGGCTAGGCAAGACTGGACTGAAACCCTTAGTCAAGGCTTGGCTCTGGAGGCTAGGCTGGACTGGACTGGAGAGTCAAGGCAACGATGATCTCTGAAAACAAAATTGGACTTGACTGAAGAGTCTAGGCAAGGCTGAGAGCTGGAAGCAAGGCTGGACTGGGCTGGAGAGTCTAGGCAACGCTGAGAGCTGAAAACAAGGCTGGACTGGACTGGAGAATCCAAGCAAGGCTGAGGACTGGAAGCACATCTGGATTGCACTGAAGTGCTGCGACAAGGTCCAGAGCTAAACGTGAGACTGTGCTCAGCAGGGACAGCAAGGAGAGACTCAACTGGAGCAGCTTGTGCAGAAGGCAGTTCTGTGAAGATAGAAGATGCTGGCACTGGTTCCACTCTGGCTACCGGCAAGGCTTCTGACACAGGTAAGGACTCTTCCACAATGGCTGTGAGCTCAAAGGATTGGTTGTCTCCGGCAGCTTGCTCTTGGTGCGTCTGCCTTTTAAGCTGATCCTTTCCGCACCTTTTCTCTCCTGTAGCCAAATGAGCTGCTTTCTGATTCACGTGCTTCTCTGCTGTCCTGTCTTGAGCACTGATTGGAGAACTCAAATCCCCCTCCAGAGTTTGACCAATCCGCATCTGCAATTTCTCCCGCTCTGCTGAGTCACTTCCTGGATCAGCTTCTCCGGGTCCCTCCAGATGAGTTTCATTTTCCCCTTCTGACTCTGGATAAGTTTCGTTTTTGGAGTCAGAAGTGAGCTGAAACCTCACAGATGGAATCCTCCCAGCTGTAAAGTCCCTTTTGACCAGGACTTGTTAAACCCTGGAAGTTTTGTGGCAGCACCTCTAGAATATGACTTCTTTTGCAGTATAATTGTATGTGTGTTCAATGGAGCTTATTTATTAGGAAGTATGTTAAGGATCACAGACTGAATTTTATTTTACTTTTTAAGTGTTCTTCAAATGGTTTGAATTTTATGTTGTCCTGAGATGAACAGAAGGAGATGGAAAAGAAGCAGAAGGAGAGGACAGTAAATCAGGTTTTTTTGCTCCTGCTGTGACAGCCAGCTTTAACCCTCTTCTTTTTCTCCATATGCAAACTGACTGAGATTTTAATGCACTGTTTATGACTGCAATAAATACAGAGGTGCTGTCATAGAACTTTCCAGCGCTCTCACTAATTTTAACCTCTGTTATAGGATAGCTGTTTCAAAGTGAAAATGCAGTAAAAGTGTGAGACAAATCAGATGAATCTGAAAAATGCCTTTATCAGGAAAGTTATGTTACTACAGTCCTTACTTACAGATGGTAGAGAAGGGGCATTATGATAAAAATAGCAGATAACCTCCAGAATGAATTTACATAGCAATGCCAATGGAAGAAGCAGGCATGCTAATTTTCTCTTCAAGTGGATCTTGTCAAGCCTGTCCACTTCAGTTTCTTCAAAAAGACTGTTGAGTGTAGTGGGGTCAGTTAGAGGCAGACAATCCCATCACTGCTCAACAATGAATGCCTTTTAATTATGAAACCACCCCTTCACAATTGAATTACTAGACCACAGTGTTTCTTAAATAACTGTCCAGCCCCCACTCTTTAATTGCTTTGAGCTTGCTGATTTTGCCTGCTTTATGTTTAGACTGGAGCATGGATGGGAATTCCTCATTAATAAGGTGCATGAGTTGGTTGGTTTGACTGATTCATCGGTAACTGTTTGATATCAGTCTGGTGATGTTCTTGATTTATGGGTCATGCAGTCAGAGTGGCTTGAACTGTATTATTTACAGTAGATCTATGGAACAAGGCTGGGTGAATGACTTTGCCTTTGAACGAAGAAACTATGTCATCGTTTGGGGTATCTCCCCAAACAATAACTGGTAAATATTGGGTGGGGGAACGTTGTTGGATAGCAGGCAGCTTTGCACAGCAGAAAAGAATCTGGAGAATGGAAGATGATGTTTAGAAGTACAACTTTTGTAAGTAAGTATCCTTAAAGCTGGTGCTTGTGTGAAAGAAAATACAGATAAATATTAGTTAGGAAATAACATAGTGAGTTAGTAATCTGTCTACAACTGAAGGCCTTGTCCATTATGTAGTAAGAGCAAGTCAGTAAAAACCTGAACTGTGCAGATCAGAGACAAAAGAGAAAGAAAGGGACTGAGAAAGGAAGGGATAAAAGCCCTGAGGATATGAACAGGAATCATGTTGTATAGAGACTGCAAAGTAAGACTAGCCAAGAAAGGGAGATAAAAGTCTGAGGTCCCTCTGCCATCTATCTCTACATCTATTGCCCCTAGTGGCCAATAGAAAGCCAGAGCATATAAAGCTGATTTTTTTTTCAGAAAGTCAGTGCATATAAAGCTGAATGAAGATGGGTAGTCATTTCATTCACTGAGAAGAGAAGCAATCAGGAATGCCTTTGGAGCAGGATTTGCTGTTGCCAGTGAATTTAGCAAAGTAGGGCTCATCCTTGCTGCTTAGGAGTTACAAAAAGAGTTAAATTGCGGAGTACTTGGTACTCTGAGCCTTGTTGTTTTCTTGCAGAAGTTTCATTGCCAAGCTAGGCAATATCTTCAGTGTGAGAAGAGTTAAATTGATAGAGAGTTTCCTTTTGCTTTTCTTCCCTGCCCACTATCCTTTTTCCCTCTCCTTATTTGCATCTGGTTTTGTTCTACCTTTGCCTTCCCTTCCCAGAGCAGCTCTTATCCTTACAGTCCTGCATCACTCTTGTTTATTTCTTTTTCTACTATTCCTATTGGAAGGAGCGAGAAGAAGGTCAGTGCTTGATCCAGGCCACACAGCAAGCAGAAGAGGAAGACCAATTAAAATGGAGACAACACCATTCCCAGCAACCAATTATTCAACTTCTCCCAGGAAACCTCCAATTACCAACTAACTCTCCTGAGTTCAGACCTTGCACAGACTACAAATACTGCAAGGGAACCCTGTCTTCTGAACCATTACACTAAGGAAGTCTCATTGGGAAGTGGGGCAAAATGTCTGCAGAAATCCTGGTCAATACCTTAGGGTCAATCTCCCAAAGCTCAGAGAACCTGATTGCTAAGTAAGTATATATAGCAAAGCTGGAAAACCTCTGTTCCAAGAAATCCATAGGAATTATTGTAAATGCAAGGTCATCTTTATTTTTCTCTCTAGCAGTATGCGTTACCATTCCTTCTTTTTGGAATAGTGATCTATTGCTCTATGTCCTCTACAACACTAGTTTTCTGATAGTAAATGCAAGCTCAAAGGTATTTTTGCAAGACAAGATGATTTACTTTTTCTTAAATTCAGATCATTATGCTGCAACTATCATTGATACATCAGTTTCCATAGTTGATTGCAGATTGTAGTATTTTATAGAATCCAGTCTTCTTTATGGATAGTAAATTGAAGTTGCCTTCAAGCATCAAAGCATTAGAAATTGAAGTGTGGCTTATGCTGTCATGCCATTGCATGCATTTCTTTTCAGTACTGGCTGTTCTGCATTGGCAAAACTAGGAGATCCTCAGATCTTTATGGGGATACCTGGCTTCCCACCGAATGACCGTGGGACCATCAACTCAGCAGCATAAACAAAGCAAGAAACTATCTTCAGGAAGAGGGTTAGTATAGAAGAGAGAGGCTAAACATTTGAGTTCTAAGTTTATTTTGTCATGTTCCCACCTCATCCTTTCTGGGAATGAGTAGAAGGAAGAGAAATCAGTTATATGGTATGGCTGTTCCAAGAGTCACAGAACATCCTGTGACCAATACAACTTAAAGAGTTTGGCTTAATTGAACCCATTGTTCTTGCTACATTCTTTTTGGCCTGGTCTTTATTCAGCAGTGCACATTTCAGCATCTTAGTTAAGCTTTGTATCGGTGCTCTCAAACCGCATATCAGTATTCTCAATACTGCCATTGCAAAAGAATGCAAAAGAAGTGGCATTTAAAGACCAGTTTTCCTGATTGTAATATTAATTGTAATATTGTTAATGTTTCATTTCATTATAAATAATTCTATTTAAACTTCTACTGGAAAGTTTAGACTCTCTTGGCACAGACATGCATTTCCTTTTTCCTGGCAATAGATTAGGTGAGCAGGGCCTATGGTGAGAAGTCATACTGATGGTATCTCTCTTCTGCCATCCAGTAAATCCAACTCTATGGAAGGAATGACAGTTAAGCCTATAGCTTTTCCATTGACTCTGACAGGTTATTTTGACTTCTAGAAACATTATTGAGCTGGTAGACATTCTGAGTATCAAAGGAGAAAGTAAAAAGCAGGAGAGATGAATTCAAAATGGAAAAAAAATCTACAGCAGCCTGCTGCAAGCAGGGAAATTAAAAAGAAGCATAAACTCTAAGATTCCATCAGTCCAACAAAATCCTTCTTTATTCAGGGCAGATTTCAAACTACTGACCCAAGACATCAGGTGTCAAACTCTCTCGGAATTGCTGAAATGTTCCTGTGTTGGATGAGATAGCTATTCTATCTTTAGAAATTAAAAAAGGTTGCTAGAGTAGGGTGTTCTAGGCAGAGGTTGGGAAGGTATTTGATGCCTGCCGTTCCAATACACAAGTTCTGTTTTAGGAAAAGGGGAGGGAGGGAAGAGAAAAAGAATAATATACTGAATGAAAGTTGACAGACTTGTTTGCTAGGAGTTTGAAGATTGTTTTGTCTGCCTGTTGCTGAACCTGTTTACAGTGTCAATTTCCCTGTGATAAAAAGAGCCTCAGTACAATTCAGCACAGGGTTCTGTTATGAAACCAAAGGTCCAGTTAGAGTTAAATGTGATTTTAAAAGCTTCTGAATTATTATAAAATTCTAATACTTTACCTTGATTTTCTTTCAAGACAAGAAACTTGGCACAAATATGGATTAGAGACTGTTATTCAGTAAGCCTATTGGGTAGCAGTGAGGATAGCAGGAAGGAATATTTTCACATTTAAAGTCTATTGATCCATTCATTCACCCACCCACCCACTCACCCACCTACCTACCACAGAAATGGGCGTGCACTATAATCCTTAGATTCTAGTTGGCTTAAATTAGGGAAATATTTCTTTTACTGTCTACTTTTGAGGGGCAATATTTCTTTCAGTCATTGAGAAAAATGCCTGTCTAAACAACCAAATCTTTATAGTTCTTTAGAAGCCCAATAAAATTTCTATTATTCTAAACAGTTGTTAAAGTGTTGTTACTCTTTGGTAACAAATATATGTATCCCTGATTTGTGCATCTCAGAACAGACAACAATTTTAGTTTTTGTTTTTCAGCTGTATAAATCAAATCTCACAGTGCTTCACCAATTAGGTGCAACAACTGCTATATAACTGATGTCAGTGAAAGTCTCATTAGCCTGATTTTAAACAGTGTATGTTCTTAATAATTCTCAATTTCATACAGATCATGTACTGCTTTCTGCCCCCCCCCCCCGCAATTCTAGAACTTAAATGGGTCAGCCATTCCAATTCAATACAATGCAGTTGTTTAGCACTTATAAGAACTCTGATGGCTCAGAGTGGTGGTCTGTGTGGTCTAGTATTCTTTTCTTATTGTGGCCAACCAGATGCCTCTGGAAACCCACAAGCAGGACATGAATGCAGTTGAAATGTTCCTTCTTGGGTTTTTCATGACTGCTTCTGATCCACTAGACTGCATAAGACTTAGGCTCTTTGATGACCTAAGTGAATTAAAAGGCCATCTTTCCTCCTTATTCCTTGCTCTATACTGAATAACTGAGCAACTGCACATGATATGATCAAGAGTTGCTTGGCAAAAGAAATGTTTGTTTCATGCTGATTGTAAAGGTTCATGCTAAATACAAACATTTTCTGTTGCTCTGGTCAACTAAAAGACTGCAAGGTTTGCAGCTACTCCTTCTGGGCAACACAACATAGATTCATGTGATAAGCTGCTAGAATGAGAAGAACTCAAATGGAAATCATATTTAGATATAGCTATAAACACTTTAAATAATTCAGAAACTCAAGAATGATCTTTAAAATTGGGCTTCCAGTGGGAATGGAAGACTGAACGGCTCTGTCTGCTGGTTCAGCCGGTGAAGTGAACAGTGCAGTAACTTTTTTCGGGTTCAGGCAGATTCTCCTGAAGCCGAGAAATGTTCTCTGGATCAAGGAGAATACCTGGAATCATCCCATCTGTTCTCTGGATGGCAGCTTGCAGCCAGAAGATTGTAAACAGTGCTTTGCTTTTGACTAGTAAGAGCTAGCTGGGAGGCGGGGATTTCATCACTTTCCAAGCCGCGCTGTAGCCTTAAAGGGACACTAAGTCTGGCCACCCCATTTCTAAATCACCAATTTGTATTTTTTTAAAGCATATGTACCCTAAGAGAGGCTTTCTACAGCAAGGAGAAGCCGGTTCTCTTGGTGGTTAATGTTATTTTTGGGATTAATTTTAAAAAAAAATCTTTTAACTTTTGGAATTTGTTTTCCTTCCAAAGGAAATTCCAAAGATTGAGACTACAACAATTGTCTTCCTGTTATTATTTTTGTGGTAAATTTGAAGATATCAGCATTTTCCTACATGTTGAATCGGCTGATTTGAACCTTCAGCTTACTGTTGACTTTCCCTTGAGAACTGTCTGTTATCTCATTCTTACTTTATGTAAACACATTCTGGAATTCCTTCATATCTTTGACTTTCACTGTTAAGCTCCTAGGGGCCCCATAATCTACTACATGAGACATGGAGGATTTCAAACAGATTCTGACCTTCACCAGGATTTTAAACAGATTTCTTCTGACTTCTCTCAGGCTTTTAGGCAAGATATCTAGGATAAGTAGAAAACATGAGATCAAAAATGTGCCATCAGGTTGGGGATATGATGGGTGAAATTGGGGAACTTAAGAGTGAGAGACACTTTTTTTCAAGACCAAGATTGGGATTTTTATCAAGATGCTGGATGAAAACAATAAACTTCACTATTACATGAAATTGGATAATGGAGTTGGAGAAATCTAAGGGAGAGAGTGATCTGCAAGCCATAAGTAAAATTGATCTCCTGGTGGAATGTCATGAAAAGAACCTGGAATCTTTGAGGGGGGCCTTTGGGAGGTTTGATTCTTTCAAGAGGAAAGCTCTGTGCACATTGTGGGGATATGTACTGTAACTGCTCTGGTTTATTCTGAAGTGGGATAGGGTTGAAGAATGTTCTTCTGGTTTGCTTTATTCCCTTTCATAGATATGGAATTACTGTTTGGAATTGTTTGTTTTTGGGGTTTATTAAGTTTGGGATTATTAAAATTGTTGTACTCTTTAGTATAATAGCAGACAACTTATGTGCTTTTTAATTTGATTCTTATTATAGTAGACAAATGCGTAGAATAGTGGTAGGAAGGGAATAATTAAATATGTTTTATCTTTTGGAGGGGAGAAAGATGTTTAGGAGATTTATATGAACTTTTTTTCTTTATTTTAATATGAGGGGGAGGAGTAACTGTACTTAGTGATTTTTATTATGTGTTATAGTGGAATGACTTATAGAAATAATGTGGTGTTTTGGTTTAATATAGAGTAAGATATTGATTATGGAAATTTTTGTATATCCTTGCTGTTGAAAGTCGGAAGCCACATTTTTTTGTAAATTTGAAAAAAAAAATGTGTGTTTTTGAACTTCTTTAGTTTTTTTCTTTCTTTGTAGTTTTTTGTTTTTTCTAGTTTTTATTCTTTTCTTGAAACATAATAAAATTTACTATAAAAAAAATAAAAGAATGACCTTTAAAATTATTCTACAATTATTATCTCATGTAACTAGGCTGAATGTAAAGAAATATCATTTTAAAATTGTTGCTTCACACATTGAAATAAACAGCCATTTGTGCTGAACCTTAAGGAACAGCCCAGACATCCAGAAAATAAAGTAATATTTTAACCTGGGAGGGTTAAAAAAACCCCATAATTTTGTTGATTTTCTTGTTCTTATTTATAGATTATTCTGCATGGCAAGAGAAAAATGTGTGCCTTATAATGAAAAATAGTAGAAAGATATATATTTGTTTGGCTTGGATACATGTATCCAAGTGACAGATTTTTTATTTAAGGCAACATACAGTATATTATTTATTTAAGGCAACATACAGCATATTAGTAAGGTGAAGCAACTTGAATAGGCAATAAGAGAAACCAAAAAGAATGACTGCTTTTCCAAAGTAAAACATTTCTTCAGTTCACTAAAGCTGGCATCTCCAGCTTTAAATGATTCAAGTTAGCTGATGGGAAAAGGTCTGCTTGAGATCTTGAGACACTCCATAGTGTCATGACCCTGTTGCAAGGCACAAAGAGCCTCACAACGTGGATCATGATCATTAAGAAAGAGAGGAAGCAGATAATCAAATCAACGCTTAAACCAAGCACCCAAAGCACCCACACCCATGGACTCATATGCAGCTGAATAGAAGGACTTCAGATAAGCAGCGATAACCCGCACCAGGTGCCCTGGAGGACACACCTGAACCAAGAGGACAAGGACAGCAACCGGGGAAACACCCACACAGCCATCAAGAAACCCATCAAGGGGGATGGGGACAATGGAGGGTGGAGGAGCACGAGACTCTGCAAGAGGGGTATAAACAGGACACCTCACCACCGCACCCCCATTCCCGTTTTTCTCTCTGTCAGTACCGTTTCAATAAACCGGAAATCCTTAATCCCTATTAAGTGAGTCCGTGTCTTATTCGGAACGAGGCTGGCCCTGACACATAGTCACTGTCAGTCACAGATGAACAATTAGATCTGTGCCTTAAATCCCAAGCCTTAATGTCTCTAGGTAAGCTTGGCTTTTATTCATAAATTCTTGAATAACCACAGTGTCTGGATTCACACTTCATGTTAAGCCACAGAATGGGATTTATAAATGACAATGGCTGAGTTTCCATTAAGCCAAAGAAGAAAATTATATTGAGGCTTAGCATGGTGCAGGATCTAGGTGATTAATATATCACATGAAGCTACGATTTCTTTAATCATGATTTATTGATTAAGCAACAATTAGTTAGATTTAGGCAATGCACTAAGCTATAAACCATGGCTTACTAACCAGAAATTACTGGGTTCAGTTGCCATCAATGAAGCCATTGTTCTCACAAAGTATGGAGTATATCACCGTGTAAGAGTGAGAACTGAAGTAGAACAGAATTCTTCCTGTGTAAAGAAACTAATTTTGTTTTTCCTTCAACACAAGTAGCTTTTTATACTTTTGACACATAGCCCTCATCATGTTCCTGCATGTTTCTCTTTGACAACCCAGGACAGCCAACATATCTAACTTCCTCTCCTGTTGTAAAGCCAGGAGGTTTTCTAAGGAACTGCCAGTCCTGAATTATTTATTTTCATTATGGTTTAATCTTTTCATCTTTCCAGTGAATAAAAGCAGATCATACAAGGAAAAAGATTCTGAACTGTGATGATGATGACGATGATGATGAATCCTTAATTTATTAGACATTGACACAATGGACTTTTACATGCAGTGGACCAAATTTCAAAATATCAACATAATTGGTTTAATTTGGGTAATCTGCAATGTAATGTCACACAGGTGAAATTATGTTCATCAATTTTTGTCATTTGCTTAGTTATGTCACATTTGCACAGTGACATCATCATCCACATTACATAAATCACCATGGTATCAAACCATGTGATTTAACAGACAGTCAGGTGTAAAGGAATCCCTCTCCCCATTTAGTTCATCAAATCAAGGTTTATAACAACAGAGTACAGACAATACAGAGTACAAGGTTTCCTAAAATTTCTAGATAACACATGAATTTAATAATAGGTGAATATCTCAAATGGGTATCTGAGGTATCTCTTATATATTACTTGGATACTTCAAGACTGAAACAGCTATTGAGAAAATCAGTATGAATGATTGGATGTCTTGTAGAAAATGTATCATCTTTTTTGCTTGTGTTTCCAAGCAACACAGCCTCGTGTGGCGCAGAGTGGTAGGTGGCAGTATGGCAACTAAAACTCTCCCCACGACCCGGGTTTGATCCCAGCGGAAGCTGGATTCTCAGGTAGCTGGCTCAGGTTGACTCAGCCTTCCATCCTTCCGAGGTCGGTAAAATGAGCACCCAGCTTGCTGGGGAAGCTGACGGCTGGGGAAGGCAATGGCAAACCACCCTGCTATAGTCTGCCAAGAAAACACCATGAAAGCGGCATCCCCCCAAAGGGTCAGACATGACTCGGTGCTTGCACAGAGGACCTTTCACCTTTTTCACTTCCAAGCAACATTTCTAATACTAAAGCCATTTTCTCACCTGTGACTTAGGGTACCTTCACCAAGGTGATCTAGCAGCTGTCCTCATTACTCTTACATCAGCAAAATGCTGGTTGGATGACTCTAGAAAATGCTTTCTGTTCTAGTAGGGAATCTAACTTTCTAATAAATTACTTCCCAGTACAACCTATTTTCTCAGTCTGTACAAAATAAGCAAAAATTGAGGAAACTTAAAAAGTTATAAGAGAAAACACATTTTGAAATTAAGATGAAGTAAGATTTGCACAATAAGAGATTAAATTTGACTGAATTGTACAATACACCTAATTACAGACAATTCCATTTTGTTTTTCAGGCTGCAGATTTTCAAACCCTCTGCATGGGTATAGCTCCTACAATAAACTATCAATTTCTTTAACCTTAGCAGAGGTTAAGGGTCAGTCAGCTGGCAAATCAGAGTTAGTAGTAGTTTAAATGCCTCAATTCTGTTATGGAAGAAATATAGTACAAGGAAAAAGGCAGGAAGCAGAGGAAGAAGAAAAAAGAAATACAAAATTACACTTGTAAATAGACAATGAGACTACATTGGAAGGAGCAATAGTTTTTCATTCTTCCTGTTATTACAGACTGATGATACTTCATTAAAGTCTTTGTAAAGAAAATGAGGTTTCTTTTGCTGAGATTTTAATGATATGTTTAAGATGCACATCATGAACTGCTACAAACACCTACTAATGCTTCCCCCTCCTTTTACCAATTGTACCATCTATAACTAACTGGGTAAGGCAGCACAGTTCAGAGATGAATTTTGACTCCAGTAGAAGAGAATATATGTAGCTCAGGGTTGAAGTGTGCAGTCTTTGTGCTCTCTGAGCTTGGTTATTTGCTTGCCAACGTTTCATTAGCTGACTAGATAACATCATCAGTGCTAGTAATGTGGGGTTCACTCCCTGTTTATATACAGTGGCTTGCCCTGTCATTATTGGTGGGCAACCAATTGGTGGTTTTCTCCTTGGTAGTTCCTTGATTAGGGTATTATTTTCTGCTTGATACAATGTAAAGACTGTAATAGCCACTATGTAGGACAGGCAGGCAGAAGACTAGCAGAGGACGTCCATGAACACCAACTAGCAGTCAGCAGAAATAATGAAAACTCTTTAATTTCACAACACAGGGATAGATTCAACTATAATTTCAACTGAGAAACTGAGCATCCTAGAGCAAGCGAAATCAAAAAATGTTATGGAATTTCTAGAAGTTTGGCATTCAGACAAATCAGCCCTCAATATACACATAGAAATAAACCATATTTTCACACCATTAAAAAAAGACAATAAAAAAGCAAATAAGGAAACAAAAATACCAGTCGCATCCTCTCCGGCAGCCTACATCCAGATAAGCAGGGATTAACCCCAGGCAAACAATCAAGCAGAAAAGAATACCCTAATCAAGGAACTACCAAGGGAAAAACAACACCCCCACCAACACTGGCAGGGCAAGCTACTGTAAACAAACGGAACAAACCGCACACTCACTCAGACTGATGATGTTATCTAATTGGGTAATGAAACATCTGCAAGCAAACAACCAAGCCCAGAGAAGGCCAAGGACTCCACATGAATTCTGACTGTATTTCAAAGTAAAGCAAATGATCAAGATGCATATCCTCTTGTAAATCACAGCCAGTGGAATTTTTCTGAGTCAGCTTGGAATAGGCCATTGCCAATAAGGATTTTAGAAAATGTAGTTAGTTGACTCAATGCATTAAAAAGAGGACCATTGGGAGTTCTATTTTTCAGCTCTTTCAAAGCCAGAGGATCTTCTAAATGTGCCCTAAAGGGAATTATAGTATTTTGAAGCCTTAAAAATAATGCAGGTGCCCCAGCTCATTTTATCATAGCTGTTCTGTTGTCAAAGTAAGGTTGTCAAAAAACACTTTGCTTTCTTGAAAACTATCACAGAAATATCCCCTAAAAACAAACAAAACTAAATCAAGCTATTTATGAGATAAGCTCAGCACTATATGGTACCATCTCTTCTGCTGATAGAGCTATTGTACCTATCTACAGTCTTCTTTGGTACCAGCCAATGTACAACTACTAGTCCATTAAATGCAACATAATCTGAGCTGAATTTATATATTTGCTAGTTATTTGAATTCTATCCAGTTATTCCTGTTTAGTTTTGTGCTTGTTAGCAATCTGGTATTGATACAATATAAATGCTTTTGTAAATAAAAAGTGAAAGATGAAAACCTCAGAGAAATATCTAGGATACTTGACTGCTTCTAGTAAAACCAGAGTTTTTAAAGAGATTGTAAACCTTTAGATGAACTTCCTCACCTTTTTGGGAGCTGTAATGTTTCCCATACATACATAGATATATCACATCATTCCTTTGCAGGGTAATCAACATTGTACAGCCTCTGTTGGAAAATAGTAAAAAACAGCAGAGGAAACTAAAGGTATGAGAAAGAGAAGGGACTCTTACTATATCTACCCTAGTTTAAATTAATATCGTATAATATTCCTCTCTATACTTCAGAGTTGTGATACAATTGGGTAGCCTATAAATTTCATAAATAAATGAAATATACCTTTCTACCATTCTACTTGTCCACAAATCACATCGTCCATTGCCTTTTGTTCTTTAAACATCTCACTTCTCTCTCTGAAGACCTTATCAGTTCCTTCAGAAGGGGTGGATGGTCCAGGAAAAGAAGTACAGAGGCCCAGCAAGATAAAGCACAACATAAAAAAGCAGTAGCTCTACATGCTGGCTGTTAACAGAAAAAGAAGGAATCTCAGAGAGACGGGACTTAAGACGGAACAGGCTTAAGAAAGAAACATTGATGCGTACTAGCAGGGCCACAACTAGGGGGGGCAAGGGGGGCATGTGCCCCAGGGGCCACACTGGTGGGGTGTCAAGATAAGTGCTGGGGGGGCGCCAAAATGGGCATGGAATCCATGTTTGCCCTGGGTGACATGGACTTTAGTTGCAGCCCTGCATACTAGTAAGAATATAGAGCATAGTATATAGGTAATAGTAATACAGTAGTAGGTAATAGAGTACAGTATATTGAATAGTAATAGTATTATAGTATTATGTATACTATAAAGTAATAGTAATAGTATTATGTATACTATAAAGATTGTCATAGTAATCGTATTTGAAGGCTGGGGAATTCTGGGAGTTGAAGTCCACACATCTTCAAGTTGCCAAGGTTGAGAAAGCTGCTATAGGGGTAGCAATAGAATATAGGAAGCACTCACATATTACTTTTATATGTTTATTTTTACAAAATAAAACCCCAACCTTTATAGGGAGATATAAAGAAACCAGGGTCCAGTGCTTTTGTGTCTCTCTTGAGTCTGGGTCAATCCAATTGGGTACAGTTTAAAAAAAAAAAAAAACCTGTGACACTCAGTTTGTGATTTCTTCAGGCATTTGCTTCATGCTTCATAAAATAACACATATCTTCAGGATCACTTGTAGGTTATTTCCTGCACAGAGGGATATAAACCTTAAAATCAGACACTGTTTATAATTCCATTGGAGAAGAGCTGGTATCTATTTCACAGAGTTTTTTTTTTAATGTAACTATAGGCACTTTCCAGGAGTTGTCCATGTGTTGTAGGTGTGAATTTTTCACTGGCTTCCTTGAAAATTCAAAGCTCATTAACAATGGGAATCTTTAAGGAAGCATGACTGAAAGAAATATTTTGTATCTTACTTCACTTTAGTGGCCAGGTAATTTTCTAGTTTTTTATTCTTAAGGCCACAATTACCTTTGTTGGGTTTTTAAGCTTAAAATACTTACAGAATGAAGAAAGCGTTATGAAATGTTTAAAGAATAAATAGTTGAAGTACAAAACATACACATAACAAGTTACATTACCTCTGTAAGTTAATTTAAATTTTATCAAAGCTGAAAAGAATATAACCAAAAGGGTAGATCAATTAACAATATTCTATACCACAATTCCCTAACTGTGGTGCTGTGGTGCTCCAGGTGCCACAGAAAATTCTCAGGTGCTGCAGGATATTTAAAAAAATTGAGGGAAACAAAGTGATGTTCAATATCTGTCAGAAATCCCACAAACTACTGGCTTGAGGGAGTTCACAGTTTTGGCCTAGGGGTGCTGTGAAAAAATGACTGAGACACTAAGGGCACCATGGACGGAGGGAGTTTGGGAACCATTACCTATGACATCAACTGTAGTCATGAAAGGATGATAATTGGCAAGTATTTCATTCATTTTTACTAAGAATCCCAACAGTAATTTTTCTCCTCATCATATCCTTGACATTCTAGATAACATAGCCCACAAACATAATTTTTATAATGTCATTGTTTACCAATGTCCAAACCTTAAGCTATGGAAGGGTTTCACAGCCGTAGCTGAAAGCATATCTGTCTGCATGAAGCTGATGTTGGAAGCTTCCTAAGAAGCCAACATGGTGAATGAATGCGCTAAACAATATGATATCTAAATGGGACTGTGTTCTGGCAGGTAACCCTGATCTAACTCGGTTTTATACAATGAACCTGGGATTGAAATTGGTCATTCTACTCTTACTATTATTTTCATTTTTTGCTCCAGGTAATTGACTGTTGATTCCACCCCACCTTAAGAGATTATATACTGCATAATATATGTTTTATGTTCTCTATAGTTTTCTTTTGTTTTTCTTTTGTTTTTAATCATTAGCTACTCAATGTCATGTACTTAAGTTGGGTAGCCATATACATTTAACAAACAAATAAATAAAATGTTTATAGTTGTTTACATAATTCTAGTTTCTGATAATGGACACAATATTGACATTTCATATTCAGGATTTTTTTATAAAAAAAACACTGAACTCAAACCATATTTGAGTCAAAGTGTAGATATATTTTAATTATATATGATGAATTTATTTATTTATTTCAACCATAAAATGTTTCCTGATTCTTACCATGAGAGCCACTGTAGTGTGGTGGTTAAAGTGTTAGACTAGTTATTTTTATTTTTTATTAATTATTAAATTTATACACCACCCATCTCACTATAAAAGTGACTCTGGACATCTTACAAATAAAAGTTATAAAGCCATTATAAAAATAAAAAAGTACAAAAATAGTTATAGTTAACCTAGAGTGTTGTTCAGTTTTTATGCTAATTTTCACGTTACAGTAGAAACTGTGTAACAATTTGGTTGCTGCCATATACTGTATATCCTGTTTAGTTTTAGCAGAGAAGGAGCACAGTGTGTGTTTATATTCATTTAAAATTAATAGCAAATTGTGTATGTTGCTTTGGTTAACTGCATAGGCTATATACTAGTGGGATATAGCAGATTTCTTTGGAGCTTCTACTCCTTCTACTGATTTTTTTTTTCTTTTAAGTTCAGCTATTTGTTTCACTTGCTAAATTATAGGAAAACAAAGTTTCAGTTTACTGATCTCATTCTAGATTGGCTCAACAAGTTGGAATGAAATACTTCTAAATAACTAAATTGGCAATTTCCAAAGTGCTGGATTATGCCCATGAACTGGATTGCCTGGTTAATTTTCTCCTAATGTAGAATGTATGTCCATGCCTGTATATAAATATGGATGTATTTTCAAACTTGTATGGTTTCATGGAGCTGGGGCAAAGATATATGCAAATATATATTTGATCATTTTGAAATAGCTGTCTCATCTAGTTTTGTCAACTGACACTTTATTTACAAAGAAGTCAATATCATCTTTTAGTTAATTTGTAATAGGAAGAAATGTGTCTTCTGTGTAATGGAAGGGATATATTGCGTGGACCAGTTCCCCAATGGTTATTTATTTTTATGTTTGTTACCTTCTTTTCATATTAAAGAAAGCCAGTGTAATCTTAGAGACACAAGATGCAATTAATACTCTGCAAGAAGTTATGTAGACACATAAGCAGTCATAGGTTTCATGTATTTGTTGTTTATAATGGTACAACACAGCAACAAGAAATCCAGAAGCTGATTTTAGAATTGTGAGTTTTGCTCATCAGTTCCGTCCAAGTCTTCATTATGGAACATTGGTAGGTGATGGTATGTGAAGATTCATCTCTTCTTGTTGCAGGCACAACATAAGCCAAGCTGCCTTTTTCTCTGATTAAGGGCATTAGCTAATTTAATCATTCCTCAATATCTTTCCTTTGTTCTCTGGCTATGAATATAACCCTTTTGATTAGTTTTTTAGAAGTCATTTAGAATTTTCTCTTGAAATATATTAAGTATGAATCTGGAAATTATGACCAGGTTTACTGCACTATGCAACAAGACACTCTCATGGGTATTCAGAGGACAGGGAACAAAGGCACTCAGCAGATTTATGAGGAGGCAATTAAAGATAAGACAATTGTTCTGTTTTTAGAACTGGGGGTATTCCTGTGCATATGAAATTCCTGTGACTGTGGATGAATAAGATAATATATGGAATGAGTAATGGTGCTGTAATGTCAAATAAGAGCTGTTGGGTTATTTGCAGTGCTTGCTTTGGTCCCAAATACTATCTCTGCCACTTCCCAATGCTGATAGCGTAGATGTTCTGGATTTAGTTAGGTCTATGAGTCTTAACCTAGAACAATTGTCCATCAATCATTCTGACACTGTTGCTGTATTTGAAGAAAATGCCACTGTGGTAGTATGTACTTCTTAGTGATGTGGAAGGGTAGGAAGATAAGCAAGATAACAAGGTAAAAAGGAATTCCTTTCCCTGTGACTGAAATTCAAAAACTTCTTGCCATTTTGATTCTATCCAATTCACTTTTACCATTTTTCAGTTTTGTCAGTTTACTATCATTAATTTCTTTAACTCAGTTTGGAGAACTCCAAACAGTTACTTTTCCATTCAGTGATGTCAGAGTTGACTGTGGCATCTGAACTGTGCAGCAGGGCAAATACTGGCTTCAGGTTGGGAATAGAAGACATTTGTAGGATGGAGTATAGCTCACTAGTAGAATGTGCCCCAGCAAGGGCTCAGTACCTCCAGACACTACTTGACAGAACCACATATTGGGGCTGTAACAAACGACTATGTTACTTCCTTCAGGGCACAAATACATATGTGGTCAATAGAACTGTTAAGTTTATAGTTAGGGCTGTCTAACTGAGAACACAATTTATAGAACACATTGGTGATGAATTCATCTAAACACATATTGTTTTTGTATTTTATTTACTCATTTTATTATATCTTACACTTTTATCTTACTCTTTTATCTCCTTTTTACCCTACTATATTTTATCATATTTTATATCACCTTAGTATATTTTATCATCTTATAGCATTTGATCTGTTTTATGGTACTATATTTTATCATGGCTGATGCCCAACTTTTCAATATGATCAACTGACTAATCAATAAAGTTATATTACTATTCCTAGTAGAATGTGTACTTTGCATGCAGAAGGCCTCTGGCTCAGTCCTGAGCAGCTCCTGTCTGAAACTCTGGAAAGCTGTTACAGCTCATCAGTTATACTAACATGATAGACCAATGGCCTAAATCAGTAAAAGGTAGTTTACTGTATAAATTTGAATTCTATTTCAAGCAGCAAAATGTCTTGGGCTAATATGAGCTCAGGGGAGTGGGGGGACAGAAAAATTCAGGAAAAAAAAAAACTCTCCCGCCCTTCTTGAATAATGATACCTGCAACCACTCCCCTCCCTTGTTGGTGTGAAGCACTTAACCACATTCATAGAAAAATCACATACTAATTTCACAATAACAGGTTATGAAAAAGTCATGAAATGACATAAAAGTCTACGAGAAGCTGTGTGATTTCATCTAAGTGAGGTTCTTTCCACTACATAGATGTGCCACATAAATGATGCACCACAAAAATTATTTGTTGAACTAAGAGTAAGTGTGATTCTCTTCAAGCAGGGCATACTGGGTCACGTCAAAGACTCTTCCAGGAATTGGAACTGTCAGAGGAGGCAGTCAGAACAGGAAAAAAAGTGGCTGCTTGACTTTTAGAAGAAGGTGATCATATTGTTCCTTGAAGCAACTTTGAGGGAGTTCTTCACTTGAGCATTTGATGATTTGCACAGCTGTATCATCTTCTTGATAAAAAATACATTTCATGAAGGCTATTTATTGCTTGTATCAGCATGGCTGAACTTGTTAGGATGAAAGACTTGAGGTTTCCAACAATCTCTTCCAGAAATCTACTTGCTCTACTCACACTAGTCTCATCTTCTGCTATGGTGTGGTTACTTGGTAGTTACTGCTGCAACCACCTGTCTTCCAGGAGTCATCTTACCTAGCATTCTTCCTCTAACCCTGGTCTGCAAGATAGGACTTTCACAACCTGTACAGACTTCCATGCAAATAAGAGCTGAAGTGTATAGAAGGAAATTAAATTTGATAGTTCCATCTCCTGGCATTGTAACATAAAATATTTGACAAGAATATCCAGCCTTTCCTTCCCTATTTTGTTTTTTTTTTTTTGAGAGGGGGAAGAGTGGATAGACCAAATCTCACAAGAGTTAAACAAAATCAAACTTTGTTAAGAAGAGCTATGAACCTGACTTTAAAAATACAGTATGTGCAATGCTTTCAGCACAGCATCTGATGGTGCTTCTTTGGTATCATTGATAATCTTAAGAGAGAGATGGCTTTCAAGTTATATATCAGATCCCAGGAAATTAATGAAGAGAAAATATTGAACTGAGTCTGAAACACAAAATGCTCCATTTATGCAGAAAAATAAGGCTTCTATATTTCTGTATATAGATAAAATGTAACCCAACATCTAACTAGAGCAGTATTCTATTTCTTAGAGATAACTTGACTCTCAAAATAAAGTCCTCTGCTTTTTTGTCTCTGGAACTCCCCTGGATTCCTGGGGCAATTCCATTCATTTATCAGAGCTACAGCGGAGATAAACTCTACATATATTCCCAGATCAAGTACAGGAACTTCTTGCTTCATGTCCTGAGAGTTCTGCCTTAGGCTTCTAAAAGAACATTTTTTTTCCATCTAGGAAGGGAGGGTTTGAAGAATCTCCTGAGCATACATGCTAAGGCCTGTGCCTGGGAAAATATATTTATTCAAACTCAGATTCTCTCTGCCATTTAGACTGGCAGGAAGGCTGCAGTGTTGTGAGTTCTGGCTGGCTATTCACAACGTTGCTATAGATTGGTCTTCCATAATCGGCTTTCTCCATATATTTTAGAGTATAACCCTTATAATTGCTAAACACCTTAGCCAGTAGTCAGGATCTGGAGGGATACAGAGTGAAGATGACTAAAAATGTATAGTTGTAGCCACTACTTTACATAATGTTGTGACATAATTATCCAAATTAGCAGAGAATAGACCTACCAGTTGTCATCCCTTATAATGAAGGACATAAGATTTATATAATACATTATATAAAACATTATATAATATAATAATTATATAAAACTTTCAATAGACCCTCCATGTTCAGAAGCTATCTCATTCAAAGAGCTGATGAATTTGCTGCCCTACTTTTAACTTTTCAGAGGGATCTGGTGGCTGTTCTGGAATGTAATTCATATGCATGGGCTTTGGAAACCTTAAAACTTACTCAGTGGACTATTAGAGTATGCTCAAGTTTCTTGCTATGCCTTCTGAGGCATTACTGTTAGTTCAGTTATTTTTGAATATTTCTACTAGTGGGAGAAAATATTTCTCTTGCTTAGTGTTTATGAGATAACAGGATGATGGCTCAGCTTGAAGTACTTGGCAGTGCATTATTTCCTTTTGCAATTAAAGTGCATTAACTGTAGGGTATCATGGAAGAATGAGGGATTCACAAAAATAGAAGCAGAGCAATTACTTCAACTCAGAATGGCCAACAGCTTACTGCTTCAAGACTGCATGGAGAGAATCAGATTCATTTTCTGCCAGTTTGCCTGGTTTTGTTAGACTTTTGGTCCCAGCCAACGATTCATTTTGGACTATTTACAATTTCTGTTGCCATCTTTGCAGTTGAATGGGATATCAGCATGCTAATACCTCATATAATCCATGAATGATGTCCATCTGCTGCCATTCTTTGACATTTTCAATGTTCTATAATTTAATTATCTGGCCATTTCTTTTCTCTCCCTGTAGTATTTTGCTTCTGACATGGTGGTTGCTAATTCTGAAGTCTTTTTCTGTAGCTTTTGCCAAAGAACGCTGTTCTTTATTTCCAGTGGCTGATTTTCCACCAAAAAGAAACTAGTTCTGGCAATAGAAATGTTTTTATTTTTCTTAGTATCTAATATATCTATCAGAAGAAAAAAGAATCACATGAATATATCTATAAATGTATCCCAATAATCAAATCGATGTACAAGGATATTCCCAAGCATAATTTTCTTAAGAATATTTACCACAACCTAACAGTTAAATTCTGGACTCACTGGAAAAGACCCTGATGCTAGGAAAGACTGAAGGCAAAAGGAGAAGGGGACAGCAGAGGATGAGATGGTTAGATAGCATCACCGATGCAATGAACATGACTTTTGAGTAAACTCTGGGAGACAGTGGAGGACAGGAAGGCCTGGCGTGCTATGGTCCATGGGGTCACAAAGGGTCAGATATGACTGAACGACTGAACAACAAACAGCTAAATCCTGTATAATGCCATATATATTGTTAATAATTTTGGATATATTGGCCAGAGAGAATGTTTGTGTATGTGTGTGAGGAAGGGAGGGAGAGAGAACAAACATGAATAAAACCTGTACCAGATGCCCCGTTTAAATGTTTTTGGCAGTAGAAAAATGTACCCCAAACACTCAATCCCTTGCCAAAGTAGAAAGGTTAGAGTTGCTGAATTTACACATCACACGTACTGCTGCTTTTTGTTGAAACTCAGCCAATTGTATCTTATTCAATAAACCATATAGTATTACTATGGTTAATGCAGTGAGTGACCCAGCCCAATCTTTAGGTTTTCAGCCCAGAAAATGGCATTACCATATCATCTTTTAGGGGGAAGTGTTGACAAATTCATAGCCAATAGTCATGAAGGCTAGATTCAGGATGAGAGGCAACATATCATCTGAACACCAGTTGCTGGGATTAATAAGGCAGGGCTGTTGATTTGATCTCCTTGTGGTGAGCTATCCATAGACTTGACTGGCTCTAAGAAGACTGAGATTGATCACGTTCCATTTCACAAACTTTTTTTTAATTTTTTTCTCTCTTAAAATCATTCTGTCTTGCTTCTGTATCAAATACAAATTCATTCAGGAGGTTTCTTGAACTTGTTTGTATATACTATTCATAGTGTATACTTTTTTGTGTGTAAGCTTTCTTAATATATGCATTTTTGTATGTAGTTTTTTATTGGTAATTACCTCACAAAATCTGGAATGATTTGAATATCAAGATATGACTGCATCCCAGTTTGCACAGACTGGCAGGAAACATTTATATTTAAGTATTTCCCAGTCTCGAGGTAAGCCTTTAGTTATCTTTAGCAAGCCTCCTCCTACATTCTTAGATGTGGATATCTAAATGAATATTGATGGTACACACTTGCTACCAACGGCTACTTCTACTGGCTATAAAAATCTAAATATGTGCAATCTATCTTATATTGTCCATTTTCTGACCGGCTTCCCAAACCAATATTATCCAACTGTGTTGCATTACAAGTCCCATAATTCCCAAATAGCATATCTAGTTATAGGAATTCTAATATAGCACATCTGGAGTGCCCTAAATTGGAGAAAACATATCTATCACATTTTCCCATTGACTTTTTATGAGGATCCATATTCTCTCACTGCAAGAATACCGTGACCTGGGATTGTTAAAAGATGGACTAAATTATACAGTGAGCTGTTAAGAATAACTTTCCTTTTTGAGATGGATAATTTGGTTGAGATTTTTATTATTAAATTAATTTTATTAGGCTGAATTGGTCATTGCCATTGTTTTGATAAAAGGTTGTGCTTGACGATTGGTCAGCTCTTTGCCAGCTCCTATAATTCCTGAGTGTTATAGCCAGACTATAGTTGCTTAACACAGCAATTTATATATTCTAAATTGTTCTACAGCTCTCAGCCAATAATATTACAGGTTTATTATATGCATTTGGATCACTTATTTAATTAAGACAACTCAGCTACAGCATATGCTGTGTTATCTTATCTGATAATTTGATTTTAACATTTGGTTTTTGCAGTCATACTCGTAAGTGGTCATGCAGCCATTTTCCTGGATGTGTTTGACAATTTATGGCTATATCACCATTGTTCCTAAGCTGATCATTAGCTGTCCTGAGCATAACAAGTGTGTTGCTGAAGCATTACTAGGAATCAGGCAAGCCTCCACTTCCATCCATTGTACAGCATTCTGTTCTGCATGTCTCAGATATTGAAAACAGATTATGTACATTTCTACAGAAATTCAAAATTTAGCCTGGCCAGTTTAATTTGTTATAACATCAGCAGTCTGCAGCACTGTAAAAATAGTAACAAATATTGAGTATTGAATGCCAAGTATACTGTGGGTTAATTGCCTCATTGGCAAATTACAAAGTGGTCTCCTTATGTTGAAGATTTAGGTGGCCCTTGAATGAAGTTTCATGGAAAAGGAAAGAGCATGTTCTGCAACTAACCAACTTTTAAATTACATTTTTTGGCTTATTCTTGGATTTTTAGCCTGATATTAGACAACCCATGACCTCTTGGGTCATCATTTTGGAGATATTTCCTTACCTAAACAGAGAAACAGAATGACCACAGGCAAAAAAACCCAGTGGGAACAGGAGCAACTATCAACCTCCTGCCGGCTTCCCCACTGACTTTCCTTGTGGTAAGCTGGCAGGGAGCATTGGAAATGACAATCATATGAACGTGGCTGACTATGACAGCACGGCAGTGCAGCAGCATTGAAGTGGCCACATCTTTTCCAAATTTCAATCCCATGGGAGTCATGGGTCCCAGATTTTAGATGCATTCTGTAAGTTAGCCCATTGAGGTATCTTGGTTCAAAAATTGTTGCCCTATAATGCGCTGTTTCATCCAGTTGAAGGTTACAAACAGATAAACAGGAGAGTTTTAGAAGCATATAGATTTTGTCAGTAGATGAGGCTCAAGTCAGCTGACAAAAAGATCACTGAAATACAATGTTAAAAGATAAATATGAGAAATATATGGCTGTAGATATAATTTTGATCCTTTTATCCATGAAAATAAAACATAATAACTAATAAACCCATTTTTAAAGGTGAACCTGGCCTTTCATAATATTATTACTTTGACCAATTTAATTCAAATGAAGCATTTTTTAGGGTGTTGTAGAACTGATTTTCCTCAGGGAGCTTCAATCATTTTATTCAACTTAAACATTTGTCATGTGGATATGTTGGCCTTATTGCTGCTTTTGGAGTTCTGTGCTTCTTAGACCTTTTGGAAAAATCAGCTGAGGCTTCATGACAGGAACTGAAAAATATCTGGACTCTCCAGACATTTAACCCCATATTCAATGGCAATAGAAGCTCACAGACATGACACAACTAGATTAGTTGCTTTATCACAGGCAAAAATGAAACTATATACATGCAGAATATCTGTGTGCTGCAAAGAAAGCAGTCTAAGCCTCTCTCTACAGAAATATGCTCAGAAGCGCTGGCAATTCAAATAAGCCACAACAGTAAAATCTTCAGTCAAATCAACTGCACAAGATCAGAAATGGAAATTCTTTGCTGATGCTATTGTACTTAACGATCACTTAGCCTAGAGATTCCTTAACAGCACTGATGGAACATATACAACAATATATTTTGGTGTCAAGCTACAGAATCAATAAAGTGAAAACCCAAAAGTTGACATGGAATTTGACAGAGGATGAAAAACAATTTGTATATTGACTAACAGGTGATAACAATATTTCTGGTAAGAAGGTAAAATATTAAAGAATTTTCTTGATAAAAAATAATAAAGAACTATTTAAGAGTAATTATTTACCAATTTGCTCTTTAACTTGTTTAAACTGCAAGATCTTATTGTTAGCAGGGCAAAAATAATATCCCTTGAGTCTTTTGCTACACCGTGCTCTTCTACATTCAGTTGGTTCCAGTGTTTTCAACTAAGTGGCATGGCAACTTAATGCCAAACATTTATTAGACACAATTTATAATGAACTAAAACTCAGAATTCAAACAAGTCAAAGACTATATTAAATTTCACTAAGCCATCTATTTCTTCAAGATATACTAAATTAGCGTTGTATATGTTAATGGTTGCTGAGAATTCTATGTACACAAAACACACATTTTTTGTCTGTGTGTATATGCCTCTTATTGGAAAAGATCTTTGATCCACTCTGGAAGAATTGCTAACTAAATTGTGGAAGTGTGCCTTGATGTCTAGAATAACATCATATTTAAAAAGTAAATCTGATATAGAATTCAATATAAGTGGATATCATTTTAGATTATAATTTGATACAAGGAATTGTGCTACTTCCACAATGCAGTCGGGTAAAAGGGGCATGAACCTGGGTCAGGAAAATAACTTGACAAAATATCTCATCTCCCTAGTTTATATGGAGATAAAGGGAGGCAGGGGATGCACATTCAGACTTGCAAGATTCTGTTACTATAGCCTTACAATAAAAGTAGGCATTGGTTATATGGCATTGGTTTCTTAGTCTAGTCTACTGTACCTTGTAGGGCTGACAATACTCTTTTAGAAATATATAATAATAAATATATAGATATATCAGATATATGCTCCATGGTTTAAATTCTATGCTTTTTCTTCTAGCAGTTCCAACATACTTGGCTGTTCTTTTCAACACCATGAAAAGCAGATTGGATCTGTTTACATAATGGTCTTCCCTAGCTTTACCATTTCAGCACTAAGCAGGGTTGTCCATGGAGAGAGGGGTCAAAAAAGTCAATATAGTGGGTAAAAAAGCTTTGTCTCTTTTAACATACATGGACACATAGCATGAATGTAAAAAAAGAGGTGGGGCTTTGATCACATGATCATACCACCATCTTGACATTTTAACCTCACCTCCTGCCCCAAAGCCAGTAATTAAATTTTGTTAAATTATCTTGGTATAATATAAGGACATAAAACATAATTAAAATGCATGACAGTAAAGAACCACATGCATAACATACACATACACACACACACACACACGCACGCACACACACATACACACCATGCAGAGTGTGGCCATATTAGTAGTCAAAATCTGATTACTTATTGAAGCCTGCCCAAATAATTTTTTTTTTTTTATCAATGGTGGAGCCAGTCTGATCTTTTCTTATGCTACTGTGCTGTGTATGTATCACTGTGCTGGCTGCAATAGGGACATTAGATAGTGGTCTGGTCAATATTAAGGGCCCACGTATAAGACCTTGTGTAGAACAATAGTTAAGGTGTTCTAGGAATGAGGAGACCTAAGCTGAAGTCCACCATCATCCACAGATCTTCACTGGGTGACTTTGGGCCACTTCCCAACACTTGCCTTAACCTATCCCACAGCATAGGGGTTGCAAGCAAGAAAAATTGGAGAAGGGAGTGCTTTATATGCCACCTTGAACTTTTGGAGGAAAGGAAGAACATGCCTTTCACAAATATAAGAATAACGTTCAAATGGGGAGCCAATCCTGGATGGTACCTGTGCTCTTAGAAGAGTTCACATAGCCCTGAAAACCCCACAGTACCTTGTTACTGGTGTTATTGTGCACAAAATATTACAGTACAATGTTAGGCTCGGAGTTCTTTATCAGATGAAGTATATTCTTGAGAAAGAATATAATGTGTTTATTGGGATAAAATACTGTTATTTTTGCTACAGCCGTTATGGGAGTTCCCAGTTCTCAAGTAATTTTTGAATATTTGGTGCAAAACTAGTTCCTTGGGGACATGGCTACCTCTCCATAATAGAAGTTAAAACAGCTGTTGCCATTTCTAAAATTTTGATCTCCTGTATTTTTTTAAAGTTAGGAATCCGAACTAAACAAAAAAATAAGATTTTTCCTCTTGTTTCCTTTTTCATATCCTGCCTTGTCTTTGTCTGCAATTTGCTAGTCATTGTCTTTCAGAAGTGCATCTGATGTGATGCATCAGCATTTTAGCTGGATTATATTGTTTTATTTTTTTCCCTTTCTTCCTCCTACTTGGATTGGCAATTGCAGCTTTGTCCAGATGGGATGCTTTTCCTGCGTGTGCTCCCAGATACTTTGCAATGCTGCTTGTGGCCCCCTACTCAGCATCATCCAATTGTTCCTTGAAAACAGTTGCAATCTTAGTTGGCAGGTTGTATGAACAGTGATCAAAGAAAAGAATTGGTCTGAATTGGAGTCATTTCACATATCAGTGGGTGCCTTCCAGGGCAGCCCGTGAGGTTCTCCTGACTAAGGCGGAAAGATTTGCCATTTAAGGTGGTAAAAGGTTTGCTGCTTCCTCCAGCATTCTCTTGTATTTGCTCCTTATGTAACCCTGCAGGGTTGCCATTCATCTCTGGCTAGCCACCCAGACAGCTGTTCTACAGTGGTCATTTTGTGCCATGTTTTCAAAGGGACACATTTTAAGGTACCCACAGGGGCTGCTTGTGCAGACAGCTGCTGTAGCCATGCCTCAATGTATCACTCTGAGGACCTCTTAGAGCAGCACATATAAAAAGACAGGCTGGAGCACAGAACTACCCTGGAGGGCTGTGCCCTTCAGGTGCAATGAAATGGCTCAATGAAGCAGCAGCAGGTCAGTAACGTGGCAGGTAGGTTTTGCCATAAATTCACTATCCCTCCCAGACCATCAGGTTTTGTGTCTGTGTGTGCCTTTGAGCCAGTGTTGACTCCTGGCAACTGCCTGACCTAGCTCTGCAGTTTTCTTGGCAAGATTTCAGAAGTGGTTTGCCATTGCCTCTTTCCTAGGGCTGAGAAAGAGTGACTGGCCCAAAGTCACCGTCCCAATTTCTAGCCTAGCACCTTAACCACTACACCAACTGGCTCTCTTGGTTGATAGCTGCTTCATTATATTTTATGGGAGTGCCAATCCTCACTTTGTAAGTGACTTTACTATTTGAAAACGGCTACAGTTCATGTCTTAGACTCTGCCACATAAGTCCATATTGCAGTATCTTCCTGTTGACTTAAAAATATTTTGGGGGCCATCTTTAAGAACAATATTGCTTCATTTTCTTTTTTTTTAATAAGAATTTTATTACGTTTCAAACAAAGATAAAAGCTACAGAAAAACAAACAACTACAAAGAAAAAAAAACTACAAAAGTGTGGAAACACAAGGGAATTTTTTTTTAATTAAAAAAGAGCTGACTTCTGACTTTTAACAGCAAGGATATACAACAATTTTCCATAATCCCTTACTTTATATTAAACCAAAATCATGTTATTTCCATAAATCACTCCTTTGGCACATTATAAAAATCACTAAATACAGTTGCTCCCTCCCCTTATATTAAAAGAAAAGAAAAACTATAGATAAACTTCCTAATCAACTCCCCCACATAGATAACATTTATTTATTATTTCCTTCCTACTACTATTCTATACATTCCTGTCTACTAAAATAAAGATCAGACTGAAAAAACATATATAAATTGTCTGCCATTGTACTTGATAATACAGTTTTAATAATCTTAATCATATTAAACCCAAAACCAGACATTTATTATTTTTTATTATACCTAATCTTAATCCAGATTGTTAAAGATAAATGAAATCAGCCAAACCCTAAAAGCAGTCCAGATAAATATTCTTAAGCCCTTACCACACTTCAGAATAAACTAGAGCATTTACATATCCCCACAGTGCATACAGAATTTTTTTCTTAAAAAAAATCAAACAGCTCAACTGCCCCCCTCAAAAACTCCAACTTCTCTTCAGGAGACCTCCCATACATAATAATCCCTTCTTTTCCAAGGCATTCCACCAGAAGATCAATTTCACTTATGGCTTGCAACTCAATCTCTCCCTTTAATTTATTTAACTCGACTATCTGATCTTTATCCAGCATTTCAACAGAAGTCAAGGAGATGTTTCTGTCACTGTTAAGTTCCCCAATTTCATCCACAACATCCCCAGCCAGATGACACATTTTAGACCTCATATTTTCCACAATGACCTGAATGCCTTGTATAAAATTTGGTAGGAATCAGAAAGAATCTGTCTAAAATCTTAGAGAAAGTCTGTTTAAAATCCTCCATGTCTCATGCAGTAGATTATGGTGACCCCTAGGAGCTTAACCCAGTGAAAGTCAAAGATATGAAAGAATTGCAGAATGTGTTTACATAAGCAAAAGTGAGATATGCAGTCAATTCCCCAGGAAAAGTAGAAGCAGAAATCTAAAAGTTCAAAACAGTTGATTCAATGTGTAGGAAAATGCTAATATCTTCAAGTTTTGTACAAAAATAATAACGGGGAGACAATTATTTACTCTCAATCCTCCTTAATATTTGGATGGAAAACAAAGTCCAAAACTTTAAAAGATTTTTTTTTAAAAAAATTAATCCCAGAAATAATAATAAGCACCAAGAGAACCTGCTTCTCCTTGCTGTAGAAAGCCTCTCTTAGAGTACGTGTACTTAAAAGAAATATAAATTGGGTGATTTAGAAATGGGGTGGCTGGTCTTAGTGTTCCTTTAAGGCTACAGCACAGCTTGGAAATGGTGATGTCCCAGCCTCCCAGCTAGCTCTTACTAGTCAAGCACAAATGCTGTTTGTGATCTTCTGGCTGCAAGCAGCCATCCAGAGGACAGATGGGGTGATTCCAGGTGTTTTCCTTTTTTTCTAGAAAAACACTCTTGGGCTTCAGGAAAAACCTGCCTGAGCCTGAAAAAACTGCAGCATTGTCAGTTCTGCCCGCTTAGCCTGCAGGCACCGCTGTTCAGTCTGCCATGTCCCCACCAGAAGTCAATATTGTTTCAGTTTCTGAAATAAGTTAATTTCTGCTTACATGTACATAGATTAGTTTGGAACATTCCCATTACAGGTTTAATTGACCCCTCCCTCTCAAGTACTCTGGTTCTGTCCATTTCCTTGATGGAAGACTGAAATCAATATAGAACTTTCAGCCCACTACCTGAATGTACTAGGCTTTGAGAGAACTTCATCCAAACTGAAGCACAGGCCCATCAGTACTGGAAGAATCTTAGTAGAATGCTACTCATGTATATAGTAGGCCTGTTTAGGAAGTCAACTTCCCATACTAAGCATTTAGCCAATACAATATTCTCTGCCCATATCATAGAAGAGCAGTTATCCTTTCCTGGTCTAACATTTTGTACTCCTCACCATTAGGAGGGTAGATTTAATAAAATCACTGACAGGAGAGAATCTGCTCTGCTTCTTGGAAGAAATAATAGTCTCTTCCATCTAATAGTGATGAACTTCCAGGCTAATAGGCCGCACTCTAATTATTTGGTATTCTGAAAATTTTCCCGCAACTGTGGTGGGCATCTTCAGACGTGAAAGTGGTCTGCTCTGTAGCATGCTTCTTGGCATTTCTCAAGCAATAGCCCATGGCCTCTTAACCCAGAAGCTCATCACCACTGGGCTGACCTTGGCCATAAAAGCCTGTGACGATATATAGTCTTTTCCATGCTTTTGTACTTCTGTACTTCATGTAAAGTTGACCTAATAACTTTTCTCCTGCTGCATTCTCAAGTGGTTAACTGGCTCCTCTCTCTGATTCTGTCCACCAACATTGTTATCTTCTCCCTCCCATTTTCTTTAGACTTTCTTCATGCCCTATGCCATTCTTCTCTTGCCAAGAAATGCCAAATCAACCAAAAATCTTAATCTAATGGCAGATGCTTAATTTAGGAAACTGCTCATAGCTCATCTGATAACAGATTTGACAAATGAATTGCATGGACATTTGAGAAATAAGTAATTCAAGGGAATTAGGCTGGCAGAACTTGCTGTATTTTTTTTGTGAAATGCCTAGAATCAGTGACAGGGCAGCAAATAATGAATTTACATTCTTTCAGCATAATAAATCTGCTTGTGTGGAAGCAACCAACCATCAGTATTTTTTATGACCCAATTTTCTTTTAACACCTCATAGTGTTCCATAAAAAGCTCACAATTTTTAATAATTCCACTGTGAGGATGAGTAATTCTTTGTCATAGTTTAGCATGCTCATCCATTCAATGGAGCAGAAGGAAAAGAAATATGATAGGTATTAAGGAAGAAGCACTGTGCTAGATTCCCTAGCAATAGCAATAGACAGAAGTGCACAATCTGAGGTTCCAGTTTTCATTCCCTGAAAGCCTTTGCAGGGATTCCTAGAGTTCCTAGATAAATTGCTGTTGAACTTTCATTCTTCATAGGACAAAGAAGAAAATTACTACATATACAAGGGTAATATTAACCAAGTTTAATTTAGATAAAACTGAAATGAATTAGTTATTGCATTGGCCCCAGCCACTTCTTTTCTTGGCCACCTCCTTTTTGAAGGTGTAGCCCCCAGAAGGTCCACATAGTTAAAACAATGGTGTTCCCAGTAGTAATATATGGCTGAGAGAGCTGGATCATAAGGAAGGCTGAGAGAAGGAAGATCGATGCTTTGGAACTGTGGTGCTGGAGGAAAATTCTGAGAGTGCCTTGGACTGCAAAAAGATCAAACCAGTCCATCCTCCAGGAAATTAAGCCAGACTGCTCACTTGAGGGAATGGTATTAAAGGCAAAAATGAAATACTTTGGCCACATAATGAAAAGACAGGACACCCTGGAGAAGATGCTGATGGTGGGGAGAGTGGAAGGCAAAAGGTAGAGGGGCTGACCAAGGGCAAGGTGGATGGATGATATTCTAGAGGTGACAGACTCGTCCCTGGGGGAGCTGGGGCTGTTGACAACCAACAGGAAGCTCTGGCGTGGGCTGGTCCATGAAGTCACAAAGAGTCGGAAGCGACTGAGCGAATAAACAACAAGCCCCCAGAATCTACTCAAAGCGAGCTGTATGTTTTAGTCCTGAAATTTGTTACCCCTTGCCATAGTTAGAGAGGACTGAACAGTTAGCCAAATGTACCACTGTAGCAACAATTTGTTTACCCTAGCTACCTCTTGCAGCGCTGGAGGACTCCTTACAATTCATATTCACCTCCTACCCATTAGAGTCCTTGTAAGACTCTGTATCTTACATTAGCCTGTAAGCCTTTAATCCTATTTTCACAGATTCACAGTGAGCCATCACACTTTAGCTTTCATCTTCATTGCTTGTGTGTTTAAGAAAACATAGGCAGAACAGGAATATCCAAGTCTGTCTCTTTCACCTTGTTCAGCATTGAAATATTCAGCATAATGTTGCATTATTGTTGGTTTGACTCTTTTTTCTCTCATTCTTCTCTTTTAAAAATAACAAAGCACTTACAAAAGCAGGAAAAATTGTCCATGACAGTATTAATAGGTAAGAAAGGCTTTAGGTGGAGAGAACTGTATTTGTCTTAATTGCTTGGCTTAAAAAGAAAAAAAAATGTTTAGAACAAAAACAGCATAAAGATCTGTAATTTTCTCCCAACAACTTCTAGATCTTCCCACCTCTTCCTATAAGGAAATTGCATATATATATATATTTTCTTTGCAAGGACAAATCTTTCAACATACTGTACCTCCTGTAAGGTTAAATTCAAAGTAGCTATTGACAATCACTTTCTTATCCTTCCCCTCCTTTTTTGGCCAGTAGTCAGATTAAAAAGACAGGTACTTCTGTAAAATGACTAGCTGATTATGGCAGAGGTTCCTAATTCCTGTACAGCTGCCAGGAGACCGTGTACTTCTCTTTGTATGCCTTTCTTGTCATCTGAGGAACTGACAAAATGTGCTTATTAGAGGAACAAAAAAACTATATTCAGCTGAGCAGTGAGAACAAAATTGGGACTTATTGCATAAACGTATTTTCTATAGACTACAAACTACAGTCATTATTTTGCATAATATCTGAGGCAGAAATTATGTCATCCTATAATGTCAAGAAATTAATTTCTCTTAAACTGGGTGTGAACTTACCATTTTGACTCTTTGAGATAAGTAGCCTCTACCCATATGCAGGTTTGTGCAGTCTGATACAGTATGAGGTATGAGAAAATAGCTGTTATTGCTATGGCTGGCTTATCAGAAAAATTAACTCTGGGTTAACACAATACTGCTATGACATGACAGGCTATGCCCAAATAAACATGGCTTAAAGTGACAGCTTGTTTCATATAGTATGCTAAGACAATAGCTGAATTCCTACAACATGCTGAAACACAAATGATGAGATTATTATTTTGGTCTAGTTTGTAGATTGTGCAAGTCTAAATTGTGTGTATTTGTTTTAAATACCTGTATTGATATACCAGTGCAGTCTGCAAGAGGTAAAGAGGCATGGTTTATATATGGCTTGGAGACATTGGCAAGAAGCCCATAAACATACTCTTGTAGGTGTTAGATATATGTGAAAGCTGACTAAATATTTAGTCCATACATACAACATTTATTTCATATGTATTAAAAACTCTAAATTTCACTCTCTTTCAAAATTGCCTGGAACTCTCAGGGCAGTTTGTCAAAGTCTGGAGCCATTTCACTGATCTATAAGCAGAATTTCCTGACAAGTGTCAGGAGAAGACAGGTCAACTATCCACAGTGTAGGTTTCCGTTAGAAGGATGCAGAATTGTAGCACTGATTTTTTGTTTGTTTGGCAATATGGTAAATGATCACCTGACAAACTCTACAAAACCAAGATGAGAAGATCAAAAAGACGAAGCTAAGCAGGGTCTTCAATTTTAACTCAAGGTTAAGTTTCATGGAATGCAAACTTAATGTGGTCTGACAATCTGCTATAAACTATATTGCCCATTCTAATTACACTGAACATATTAGAAATTTTGATAATAAGATTTGATTCCAGTTTTGGATCAGAGGTATGCCCCAAACATCTGCATTGTTCAGCTTAATTTACTGCACCTGAGTATCTCTTGCGTAACCTGGGGATGCAATTATCAGGTCAGATACTTGCTGTTCTTAAACAAAGCATCCTGGAATTCTTCTCAAGGATGACTTACGATATCTCTTTCTTGATTCAACTTGATTTTTATTCAGATCATGTCAGTCCTATTTTTAATCAAAATTCAAGGCAGAAACTCTCATAGTAATTACAATAGGATTAGGCACTTGAGTTTCTTTCCTATCATAATAAAAGTGTGTCTCCAATTACATCAGAAGTGCTATTTTTTTTTCAAGGACTACTGTTTTTTTCTTTTCTTTCATACAACTGACATCTTGCAAAGCTTCATCTTTTTCAACTGTAGATGGCACCATTAAGGAAAACAGAAATCAAGAAATAAGCACCCTTGTGGTCCTTCAGATGATACCAAGAAGAATTGGTGGCAGACAAAATTTAAAAGTAGAGAGAAAATGAGATGGACATATTATTAGCAGTCTATTATCAACAGCATTTTTATTTTATTTATTTATTTATTAAATTTATCCTCGCCCATCTCCTCCCATCGGAGGAACTCTGGGTGATTATTTCTGCTTGTAAGAATCAAAGAGAATTAATGAATTGTAAAGACTAGCTGTCTGTTGCAGTATATGATTAAAAATGTAACTCATTTTATTTGTTTGCATTGGTAGGGCAGTATTTTGATCTGTTGATTTACTTTGTGGGTTTTTTAAATCTCCCCCCTCCCCATAATAATTTAAATTTACAGGTTTTCCTAGGTTACAGAGCTTTCATATGTAACTTCACCTGAGAGTTTTTAATGCGCTTTTATCCTTTGATCTAAGAAGCACCCAGAAACTACTGGTGTAACATATCCTTTTTGGTGCTTGGCAAACCTACTTGGACAAGCCAAAATGCTTCTTTCCCTTGTTTTCTTGCTGTTGTTTTTCTGCCTTCTTTCCTTTCCCCTCCTGGTCCTAGTGTGGATTCTTTCTGGTATAGAGTGGACAGTGATTCTTTCAGAACAAGTCCTTTTTCTGGATCAGTGGAGAAATCTGGTCTCCAAAGGCACCACCATCCATACTTGTGCTTGAAATACTAAGGAACAAAGGTATAATCAACATAAATATAGACCGGAGCTTCCATATTGACCTGGGAGCAGTGGCTGTTGTAAATAAGTTTGGGTAGAGTTGGATGGCTACAGCAACTCACATCATTCACTGCCTTCTCAAGGAAAGGTGGCCTGTAGCAATCAACATTTCATTTCATACACTTCCCTATTATAAGTCAGCCCTCATTTTAAGCAACTTTTGGAGTGTTTCTTTAATTAAGTAATACAGTGGCATGTGAATATTAGCAGTGGGGACTTATCAGTGGACTTCTCTATTAGGCATCTTTGTTAGGGTGACTCCATTTTAATGAACTACAGCATTTTCTTTCTCTCTCACACACTTTCATGTGTTTCTTTGGCACCCATCAGTTTCAGGATGAATTTACTGTGTCATTTTAGAAACATTTCAAAGTGTTTGTTGTGATTTCTATTTTGTTTTTGTTTTTGTTTAAAAGAAAAACAATAACGTTCAGGGGATTTCCTGTTGTAGAGGAAAAATTCCAGAGATCTCCAAATCCATATCAGAACCAGATAGTTTAGAAATGTCTGAACAAATTGGGGAGCTGTGCAGATCTTTTGCACGTCTAACATTTTACAAGGAAGGAAATATTTTTAGTTCATTAAACTCTCCTTTTGTGCCTGCCAACTTTAAATTGGCAAAACATTTTGCATATATTCTTCTACCAGATAGATGGTCCTTTGTTTTTCACAACTCAGACTCTAAATGCACCCGGCATGGTGAAGAATTTCTGTAACAGTGAAGAAGTGTCAAGCCAAAGACACTTAGTCTCATGTCCCAGGAAGACAAGGTTATTAGAAAGAAAGGGATATTCAGACATTTTACATAGGCTACTAAGAGACATTTGCTGCTGATCCAATGCACTGTAAACCTCCCTGGATTTTAGAAGTCTTGACTTCTTAACATAAGAGTCTTAGCCTAAGACTTGGACCATGAACATCTAGGTCACAGACCTACCATCAGCCATGAAAACTCACTGGGGGACCATAGGCCCAAAAGTTTATTTCAGCCCACCTGGAAGTAATGAACCTGGAAAAAGTTGTTCCCATACTGAAGACAGCCATTGGATCCTACCTCCCTAACTTTATTCCTTATGCCAACCTACCTCACAGGGCTATTGTGAGAGTAAAATTAAAACCCATGTAAATTACTTTGAGCTCCCAACAAAAGGTTTTATGTAAATCCAAGAAAACAGATAAACTGACATAGTTCAGACATAGGCTTGTCTGTGTATTTATGAAGCATAATTAACAAGCAGGATGGGACAGGAATTGATACAACTTTCTAACAGGCTTGTATATGAGAAAAAAGAATTTACAAATTCCTGAATAGATATAAGATACATTTTCCAGGCCTCTGGGTTAAGAACATAATATACTGTTGCTATTTACCAATTTTATTTTTAAAAATATTCTTATCATTATAAACAGGAGACAAATACCACATTCAAGTACAGAAATCTATAAACAGGTATCTTACATGATAGGAAAGTTTTATATCAGTCAATATCTACAGTTGCATGCAAACCTTTATGGCCAAATGATTTGTTTCAGAAGGGAACAGATCTGATGCAATCTTCATTCAAAGTTAAATATGACATCTTTCTACAAATTTGAATTCATGCCTACTATTGGGACACCCTTCCAGTTGATTCAGTGCTCTTTTTCTTTCTTTTTTACTATAACATTGTTAACAATGTCTAAAAGACTTTGCATGTTTCTATGTAACATGCCTGATGTTGGACAGATTAATATTCTCAGAGTTTTCATTACTTCCTACCTCTCTCAATTTAATCTTTATTTTGCTTAAATGTCTGTAGTTCATGGTCTTACTGTGACTTGCTCTCTCTCTAAAATAGAGAGTAAATCATAGTAAGAACATGAACTAATTCAGGTTTTTAGATTTTTGCTGTTTGTTTTTTAATAATTTCTAGTTTTTTAAAATTAGTTTACTTCTTTTAAGCATGTAGTTGTACAAGCTACACATCTACATCTACATATATTTACTAATTTTATTAACATGTAATGATTTTAAGAAATGTTACCTATCCTGTTTTTAAAATGCCTTTTTTTAAAAAGATCATGTAACTCAAGCTCCTTCCTGTCCCTTGATCTGAACTAATGAATTTTCAGTTTGATTTTTAATTTTTAAAAATCCATATACATAAAAAGCAGACCTGAACCTATTCTCTTTCACTTAGCCCTAAATCTAAATATTATCATATTAGGGGAGGATTAAGTATAGCTTAATCTACTAAATATGTCCATGATATGGAACATTACAGAAGCATATTCACTGCTGGCTTTTGTTTTCAAACTCACCATAATTATCTACTATCTACTCTGGCATAAATATTACCCCCCCCCCAAAAAAAAAGGAACAGAAAGGGAACTGTAGGGAAGCCTTACAGCAGTTGACAACTTGGCAACTACAGTATGCTGTTGTTGTTGTTGTTGTTATACATGCTGCCCAACTCCCAGCAGCAACTCATGTGCTAGAGTACCTATTAACTCCGAAATAGTATCTGTAGCCCCTCCCCCAATTAATAGTATACATTTCAAAGATATGCAAGATTTTTGTAACTGTATGATAACTCAAAGTGTTATTGCTTCAGATTTCAGGTGAATTTTCAGGAAGGTAGGAATTCCAGGCCATCACTCACAGAATCATGGGTGGGACCTGCAGCCTCATAAAGATGCTAACCCTGCCTTAGAATTTAAGAAGCTTGTTGTGACATACGCTTCACAGGTGCTTTTGTATCTTGTACCTTTTAAAGGAGGAAAAAAGCCCATCATCTAAAAACATCTGTATCAGAAGAGAATGCATTACAACCAGGTAGCATTGTACCTGCTGCCCACCTACAGGCTGTTGAGAAAGGGAAACAGCACATTTGTTTTACTTCTCCATCTTTTTAAATGAGAATAGCTGCTTCAAATCAGCAAACTGCAGAACAAATTCAGGTATTCTTGACTGGCTTTATTGGCTTCTTGGTTAGTTATTCAACAAACTACTTTTCCAGCATTGACAAACAGAATGTGTTACCATCCTCACTCTAGAGTCCAGAGCAGACTCTCAGTCTCTGTTACTAACTTCTTGGGAGAGATATTTGGGAATTTTTTTAATCATAAAATACCTTACATCTTCCTATGGAAGAGGCTCAGTACAAAAGCTTAGTAATATTTAAAAATATCAGCCATAAGTCATGGTGAGGTCATGTTTGAAGAAGCACAAGGAATATTAATCAGCCCTCACAGCAACACAAGGGACACATTGGGGTAAAATCCCAAGGTATTATGAATAAACAGAGCAAGAAAGGAAACAGCTTGCAAGTAACCAAAAACACAGACATTAGATTCTGAAAAAGACCTATTATGTTATCTAAACCTTCCCTCTGCCAGGCTCCAATTGTTCCCCACAGTATTTTTGCCAGCATTGCTAGATGCGTCTACTGCAAGTAAACAGCATTCCCACTTGAAGAGATCTCACTTGCCTAAAAAAAGGGGAGATTGAACTTTATTTCTGTAGAAGTTTCTCTCTCTCTCTCTCTCTCTCTCTCTCTCTCTCTCTCTCTCTCTGTATGTGTACCCACACATGCATACATACACATACACACAGACTTAAACACCATTTGGCAGAAATATGATTTAAGAATCCTCTATCACGCATTATAGTATGTAATGCGGGGGGGAGGCCAACCTAATTTTTTAAAAATTGATTTAGCAACTTGCACTGGATCATATATTCTAGTTATTCCCTTTGCTAAGATACCACCCTGAAAGCCTTGGGAAAATGTTAATTCTTTATAGTTATTTTTCATAAAGTTATAATAATAACAAATGCTACTACAAGAGATGAACTTATTTGCCAGAGTAATAACTTTTGATTCACCAGTCCCTAAAATAAGCAGAAAATATGGCAGGTGAGAGGAAGAAAAGGAGAGTGGGGATAGAGGAATTGTTTCCTTCTCTTTCCTAATTTTTTTTGTATGTAATCAGCCACAAATTAAGATAGGTAAAATAGAACGATAAAGTAAGAAGAAAGTTGATATGGATTCTTTTTCCTGAAGAAAGAAATTGTATGGTTTGCCAGCATGAAAAGTCTGTTAGTTCAAAATAGAATCTATTTTGGCAAAATAGAAATAAAGACTGTGCACATTGATGAAACACACATTAACAAAGCATATGTAACTGAAAGCTGAAAAATAAGAATAGTACAGACAGATAGCCTGGCCTGGAAGCATAAATAGGATGTTGAAAAAGCTAAAACTTGGAATGAGCTGAGATTGGCAAAGAACAACAGGGGAAAAAAAGGCTTCTTTAATATGTTCTGTATTTCTGTTTACTTTAAATGAGTTTAAATGTCTTGATACAGATGAATTTCATCCTAAGGTATTGAAGAAAGAAATAGATAGTCTGATTTTGCTTTTACATACCATACTTGAGAAATCCTGAAGAACAGATGAAATTCCAGATGACTGGACCAGGGCAAATCCTATCTCTAGCTTCAAAAAGGGGAAAAAAGAAACAAGGAAGCCTCAGTCTGATATCAACATGAAGGAAAAGTCTAGAGTAGATTATAAAATAATAAGTAAGTATCCTAAAAACAATGTGTTGAATACCTGAGGTCAGCATAGATTTGTTAAGAGCAGATCTTATCATTTTTTCATTGAACAACTTCCTTAATTGATTGATGGAATGCTACAGATGGAACATTTCTTGATTTCAGCCAAGCATTTAGGAAAATGCCCCATGACATAATGATCAGCAAGCTAATTAAATATGAACTAAATGGCATAACATAGAGGCAATCTGGTGTAGTGGTTAAGGCATCAGGCCAGAAACTGGGAGACTGTGAGTTCTAGTCCTGCCTTAGGCATTCACCACCTTGAGTTATTTATAAAAATAATAAAGTGGGATAGAAAATAAAGCCAGTTGGGTGACCTTGGGCCAGTCACTCTCTCTCAGCCCTAGGAAGAAGGCAATGGCAAACCGCTTATGAAAAACCTTGCCAAGAAAACTGCAGGGACTTGTCCAGTCTACAAGAATTGGACATGATTGAACTGATAAAAACAAATGGCATAACAATTAAATAGATACTAGGGATGTGAAGTTATTCAGATCAATAGTAGGAAGAGTGCTTCAAGTTCTGTATGTGCCTGTCAGCAGCTCCATAAAGATGCCACACCTTTTCATGGACTCGCACAATAGTTAGGCCGTCCCAGGAAAATATACATTTGAGTTGGAGGCATTAATATGTGGTGAAAGAGTCTCTTCCAATTCTATGATTTTGTGATTTTATGATAAATACCAGTGAAAAATGCTGGTAATTTTTGCATTAGAAAAATTTGTGTACAAAAATTAGGTGGAGTCTGGTAGCATCTTTTCTGACTAATAAATTTTATTAAAAACCGTAAGCTTTCATGAGCTGCACTTTACTTCATCAGATGCATATAGTGGCTAGACTAATGTAGAATTAAAATGGTGGTGGAAGAATTCAGGTTACGTGAGACAGATTATGAGTACCTTATCAATTAACTGACTTCACTGGAATCACAGCTGCTTTTTTTTCTATATAGTCCCTTGCAAGCTAATGTCACAAAAGGTGGTCATGGAAGGAACAACTTGTTCTCATACATAGACTATTGCACTCTGTTTCATACTCTAAGCCTTCCCCACTTAAAATAAAAACAGAGGGATTTTTTTTGGGGGGGAGGGTTAAGAACAGAGTTAATGATAGTTAGTTTAGCCTCTCTTTAAAACTACAATTTAGCTTGTAAGTAGCCATTTCTAAGGTGATACATTGCATGCTTTGACTTTACTGTGTATTTTCAGATGACTCGGGCATCTCTCTTTGCTTGCTACAACTCTGCTTGAGGTTGAGGAATAAAGGGATTTTAAAAGTATTTTTCTCTCTCTTAAATGTAGCAAGATTTACACAGTAGTAAGTTATTCTTTAATAATAATTATATATGTAGCTAAACTCTTGGTTGTTATTTCTGGTTTACATTTTAGCAAAATAATTTCAGTTTGAACAATTAATGCCATAAATTACATGAGGCCTGCCATTTGTCAACTTGGGTGGTTAGAGAGAGTTCAGACAGTTTCAGTGTATTCTTAATTATGTGAAAAATGCACCTTAAAACCTGGGGTTCCCAGCCTGCATCCCTGAAGGATACAGATGGTTCTTGGAAAGAAATGAATTCAAATTTCTTTCTAGTAAGAATTATTTCACCCTTCTCTGAAGTCTGCTTCTTGAGAGAATAGGAGAGAATAGGAGGTCAGATTGAGAGAGACAAAGAGAAAGAGAGACAGAGATAATAGGGTATGAGAGAAATAATGTGGCTGTCAACCAGAAAAGGTTTTCCAAAATGTTCTAATAGAATATTGCAATTTGGGCTGGGAGGTGCATGGCATCTATATTAAAATGTAATATTTAAAAGGTTAGTATGCTGATTCATATGTCTCAGAGTACAAGAACTAATATAGTTCATTGTCTAGGATATTGGGTTGGATAAAATAAGCCCAAGTTCATATTTCTACCTTTGCTTTCAACATCCACATGGAGGGAATCTATAGATCTTCTTCAGTTTATAATTTATAATCCAGTAAGAAAATGATCTAAATAAATTCCACTGTGACAGAATTGCAGCTCTGCCTGCAACATTGTCCAGCCTAAGGATAAATGTCTCTGCCAGAGGTTACAATTAGGTAGTGGAATCAGCACGCAGTAGTCTATAAACTGTCAAGAGGTCAAGCTAGGAGCTTTCATAAATTGAACCAAGAGTATAAATCAGGAAAGGAACAGGTAGAAGCAGTTGACTATTCTAGATATCAAAGATACAATAAGGGAAGATGATAGTAGAAGCACAGAAGCTTAACAAATGGAACAATATCTTGTGAAAATATTTGGACCTTCATATTTCATAAAAATATTTGTTCTTTCTCTGTTCCATTTGAGTATTTTGAGTAATTGCAGAAAACCTGTTTTTGCTTAGCTTTTCCTCTAATTTGGATGGTAAGGCTTCACCTCTAAGTATCTTTGCTCTTTTTCATTTCATATTCTATTTCCTGAGTCAGCTAATTTCAGTCAGAGCTGGAAGTGTTGTCATTATCTTCTACTATATGATGGTGAAATTTCTTGAGTGTCTTGGTCTGATGTTTGTCTCTGAAAAGAAGAAATTAGGCAGATTCATTAGAGGTGTTAGTACACTTAGAGTTTTGTGCTGGTTAACTCATTGAAAAGTGCATTAACCTATGGAAAAATAGACCAAACTAGTTGTGTTATAATTGTATGAATACAATCTAATTCCATATTTTATTTTGTAATTAGCACATGAAAAGGAAGCTGGAGCAGCCAAATGTCTATAGGGAGAAAGAAAGGGGTCTAACAATTTTCTCCCTATTCCAAGCCCAATAAAAATTGCTTCTCCAAACTGCTAGTTGCATTTCAACAGAAGCTCCCATTAACATCACTGGAGACTTCTCTCAAAATGCAAATTGCAACAGTGAAGACTTTGGGCTTTTCCACACTCCAGCCTTAAGCTGCTAGACTCCCTGTGCAAATGAGATAAACATGAAACTGGCTTAAAGAAATTTGTTTCCAGATTTCAACCTCTTCTCCTTTGACTGTCATGATGGCCTGATGGTCTGTCTGGATCACATTTACCAAAGCCTCTTGTTGGTGGATTCCCTTGTTTCTTTATACCTCTTGGACTGGTCAAACAAACAAACAACAACAAATAAGCACAATTATACCATTTTTCTTCTGTCAGAGGGTATTCCTGCCATAGTGTATAGTAACCGACTGGAAACAAAGGGTTTGCCTGCACTGGAATTAAGTGCAGAAGGTGAACTGGACATCAGCAATATATATTATACAATAATATGAATGGACATTCATTCATTCATCTCATGTCTAGTTTAGCCTGTGTGTATTTTCTTGAGAAGAAGCTCAACTGAACACAGGAGGGCTTCCTACCAACTAAGGAAAGACATAGGCTTGCATTGTTAATGGAATAAGTCCAGATGTGCCTATATGAAAGGAAGCATGTTTGACTATATTCTCCATGATATTTTGTACCTGCAATATAATAAAATATTACTACCTATGAAAATACATTCAGCTATTGATTTCCTCTCCGTAGCTTTCTCCCTACTCATTGCTTGATCATATAATACCCCCACATGTATGGATAAATGTTAATCTCTCCTGTGGGTGATTTCAAATATGTTGTTGCAGAAAGCCAGTGGAAGATGCTTTTCATCTCCTTCTTTTCTCTTCCTCTTCTTCTCTTAGGTGATTCTCATTCTTACAAAGCTGCATGACTTCAATTTGGGAAGTGTCACTGAAAGCTCACTTTGGAGGTAAGCAGATTACATGGTATCTTTTCCTGAGTGATAGAGGATGAAAGAAGACAAAGGAAAAGTTGTGA
Source organism: Candoia aspera (assembly GCF_035149785.1). Taxonomy (NCBI): domain Eukaryota; kingdom Metazoa; phylum Chordata; class Lepidosauria; order Squamata; family Candoiidae; genus Candoia; species Candoia aspera. The sequence goes on from NC_086158.1 coordinate 51,196,597, forward strand.
GTAACTGAACAGATATTGACTCTTTGCCCTTATGAGCAGGGGAATTTTTTGTTATTTAAAAACCCTGCTGTGGCAGTTACAGATAATATGCTTTGACTTGTAGTCAAAATCATGCATTGTTGGAACAACATGGGTACATTTTGTTTTCCTAAGACTGGAATCTGTAAATCATCATGGTCATCTGAGGCTAACCCTGAAGTAAAGGTAGTTCTCACTTAACAATGGTAATTGGGACCAGAATTTCCATCGCTAAGCGATGTGGTCGTAAAGCAAGATGTCATGTGACTGCATTGCTTAGCAAGGGCAATCCTGGCAATTCCCCTTGTTGTTAAGTGAATTTTACTGGTTGTTCGCCAAGCACCCATCCCAATCCAAGCCACTCCCAGCTTGGTCCCTCCCAGCCCCGAACCTCAGTTAGGTAAGGGACTGCCTTCAGTTCCACCACCCTTCGATCTATCCCCCTTCTCTGCCCTTTCAGCCACCTGGCATCCTGACTTGCATGTGACAAGCAGACACAGAACTGCATGGCTCTGGGGTGGCAAGAAGCTGCCCTTCCTTTCTGAAAGCTCTGAGAAGAGAGTGCAGCTTTCCAAATACAGTGCTCTGAAGGGAGCCATGTGGAGGAAATGTTCACTAGAGAAACTAGGTTCAAAACGGAGTCAAAAAGGTAGCCAGGTGCCTCTGCTTTGCCAGGTCACCTTGCCATCTTCTTGCTCCCACTGCTGACAAGGTGTGCCCAGCTTGGCCCTTCATGCCCAGAAGCCCCTTTGTGCCAAGTGGCAAAAGCAAGCACCTTTGCAAGTGGTTTCTCCAATGACCGATTCCTTGCAAAGAGGCGTGTTTGCAAGCAGCTTTTCCAGGAACTGGCTTTACACAAGCAGGTGAGCTAAGGTGACAGAGCTGGGGCAGTGGAGCGCATGGCAGCAGGGGTCTCAGTGCAGGGTGGCGAGGGTGACTGTATCTGGGACTGGGCTGGGGCAGCTGAGGCTTCCTGGGGTGTGGCAAGCAGCCCCAGAGCCACGTAGTTCTGGGGCTGCTTGCCACCCCACAAGGCAGGGTGTAGGGCGGCCAAAAGGGCAGAGATGGGGGGGGGGAGATAGGCAGGTGGGTGTTGTTGAAGTGCCCCTGTGGCCATAAGTGCAGCGCTGCAATGGTTGTAACTTTGGGTACCTGTAATACATAACGTTTTTCAGTGCATTTGTAACTTCCAACGATCATTGAACGAATGGTAGTTAAGCGAGGACTACCTAACATCCATTTGTACCTAGGAGGCTCCCAAGCAGATATGAGTGAATGTCACTCTCTCACTTGGGTACCTCAGCAACTCACACAGAGGGATACAATGCCCCTGATACTGGAGGTGACATATAGTCAGGCCTAATATCCTTATCTTCCATGAGTTTAGCAAACTCCTTTTTAAAGCTATCCATATTGTGTGGTGCCAAATACTATAGTATTACTATTCCAGTTTACTCTCTCCTGTTTTGTGTTTTTCAGAATCTTTTGTCAAAAGATTGGTCCTCTCTACCCCCCACTGCCAATATTACTTGCCAGTCTTCTACCTTAAAAGTCTCAAGTGTGTAACATTTTCTCACTAGAATATTGTTCCATTCACTTGATCACTTTATTCCCTCCCTCCTTCCCTCCTGCCATCTCATCCAGCTGCATTATGAGAATGAAGAAAGGGATTATAACTTTGCCTACTTTTTCATTTAATATTAAACACTAGAACAGCATCCTATTGTTTGCCTATCCTTTCTTTGCCTCTTTTTCTGCTAAATGTTCATTGGAAAGCCACTTGCAGAAACTATTTCTAGACTATAATCAGGGAGAAAACAACATGCTAATGCATTAGGAATTAATTGTTCCTAAGAACTCTTGAAACTTTTCATTTCATGGTACCTTTAAAGCCCAATTGCACTGTAATGTACTAATCCACAGAAGTATAAATAACTCTGAGACTAATAGGAAGAAGCACAGCCATTTCCATTTTTAGGGTGTGGAAACCTCAGGAAAAACATGTTTTCCTTTACTAAACAAGTGATTTTAGTATAGACATAATTATGACATAAATAAGGGTAAGATCCAACAGTATTCCTTCACTAATGTGGAGAAGTTCATTTGATTGACTCATGATGTAAATGCAATCAATTAATAAATTTGGAACTATTCAGTCAGGAAACAGAAAATATATTGAAAATCAGAGCTTTCCTTTTTAGTGTGTGTGGGACTTAAAGCTACTAAAAATGATATTAAAAGCTACCCGTTTGCATGTCTATATTTACTAGTGTATCCTATATTGGCTTTCCCCAGTCTGATGCTCTCCAAATGTGTTGCACTTCAATTCACAGAATTCCCAGCCAGCAAGGCTATCAACTACATTGCTTGGGAATTCTGCAAATTGAAGTCCAATACATCTGGAAGGCCCCTGATAGGGTGGGTTGTGTTAGATAGAAGACGTTATGGGAAGTGTCTGGAAGGTAATACCTAGCAACATTGGACATACAGTAAGTCATGATGTCATGATCAAGATCTGATGAGGCAGATTGCTGTTTCTGCAGAAGCCAGCCCTTAGCAGGTTTTAAGACTAGACGGATAGCTTTATCAAACAGATTAAAGTACAAAGCCAAAAGCATTTGAGTTTTGAAGTTAAGTGGGGGAATAAAAGCAATTCATAAGTGAAAATAAATGGAGTTTCTAAACAGGACTTGGAAAAAAAATACTTGCAAAGCATTACTTTGTAAACATACAGTTTGGGTTTCTATAGATGTAGCTGTTTATATCCACAGTTAGCATATGTTGCAGGAAATTTATGGTAGGATTGTACAAGGCTTCAAGTTTTGAGATGCAGCTAAAAAGCATACAATCAAAACTCGAATTTCTGAAATTTGAATTGATGAACATTTGTTTGATTCAGAAATTTGACTCAGCCCAATCTGATGTTTTGAGCTGAAGCACTGAACTGAATCAAATGGATCTATTTCATTTGTTGAATTGTCCATTATCTTAATTGAACTGGCAATCCAAATAATTGAAAATGGATCAGAACCAGATGTTTACCTACCAAACTCAAGGACTGTTACTGAAAATCAGGAGCTACGTCTGGGGCAAATGCAGTTCATATGAAAAAAAATTCATGCCAGCAATCTTTGTGAGAATATTTGCAGCATGGTTTGTGGAGGCAATATCAACTGCACAAATTGCCCCAAATTTTCCTACACTTACACAATACCACCTGAATCTCTGCTGTGTTGTTCTAAACACTGAAGTATTCTGAATACTGCAGAAGCTTAAATAATGTAAACAGAACATTGCTTCTGTAAAATCTTGGGACTTAATTGTGTGGATTTGCTTTAACATAGTGTCTGGCCCATCAACTAATATAGCATTGTGGGATACAGTATAGATGTCTAAATTAACAAACAAAATAACAGAGGCAGAAGGAAGACAGTGGTTACAGCAGCAAAGATGGGCTACTTTGATAAACATTTCTCAAAAAAAAAATGTACACAAGCTTAGGAAATCCAGTTGCTTCAATGGGAAACATAGCAATTTGCAATGCTTCTTTTTTGTAATGTTACAATAGAAGAGAATATATATGTAGTTCAGGGTTGAACTGTGGAGTCTTTGGCTCTCTCTGAGGTTGGTTGTTTGCTTGCAGACATTTCATTATTCAACTAGGTAACATCTTCAGTGCAATTGAGTGTGGGGTTTGCTCCCTGTTTATATGTATACAGCAGTTTGCCATGCCAGTGTTGGTGGGGGTAAGGTTTTCTCTTTGGTAGTTTTTATTTTATTATTTTTTATTTTATTAAATTTTGCCACCACCCATCTCCCCCCAAAGGGTATTGTTTTTTGCTTGATTGTTTGCCTGGTATTAATCCCTGCTTATCTGGGTGTTGGCTGCTGGAAAGGATGTCTTCTGGTCTTTTTGTTTTCTTCTTAACTTTTTTATTGTCTCTTTTGAATGGTGTGTAAATATAGTTTATTCCATGTGTCCATTGATGGCTGATTTGTCTGAAGGCCAAGCTTCCAGAAATTCCCTAGCATTTTTAGATTTGACTTGGTCTAGAATGGATCAGTACAACCAGAGATATGTTGGTATACCATCGGAAGATGAGACCCCCAGGTCAGAAGATGGTCAAAATGCTACTGGGGAGGAACAGAGGATGAGTTCAACTAGCCCCAGATGTGATGATGCAGCTAGCTCAAAGCCGAGAGGACGGCTAGTGGCTGACGGTGCTGGTGGTGAACGGCGAATCCGATGTTCTAAGGATCAACACACCATTGGAACCTGGAATGTAAGATCTATGAGCCAGGGCAAATTGGATGTGGTTATTGGTGAGATGTCAAGATTAAAGATAGACATTTTGGGCATCAGTGAACTGAAATGGACTGGAATGGGCCACTTCACATCAAATGACCACCAGATCTACTACTGTGGACAAGAGGACCACAGAAGAAATGGAGTAGCCTTCATAATTAATAGTAAAGTGGCTAAAGCAGTGCTTGGATACAATCCAAAAAACGATAGAATGATCTCAATTCGAATTCAGGGCAAACCATCTAACATCACAGTGATCCAAATATACGCCCCAACCACAGATGCTGAAGAAGCTGAAGTAGAGCAGTTCTATGAGGATCTGAAGCACCTACTGGACAACACGCCTGAAAGAGATGTTATTTTCATCATGGGAGACTGGAATGCTAAGGTGGGCAGTCAAATGACACCTGGAATTACAGGTAAGCATGGTCTGGGGGAACAAAATGAAGCAGGACATAGGCTGATAGAATTTTGCCAAGACAACTCACTCTGCATAACAAACACTCTCTTCCAACAGCCTAAGAGATGGCTTTATACATGGACTTCGCCAGATGGACAACACCGAAATCAGATTGACTACATCCTTTGCAGCCAAAGGTGGCGGACATCTGTACAGTCGGTAAAAACAAGACCTGGAGCTGACTGTAGTTCAGATCACGAACTTCTTCTTGCACAATTTAGGATCAGACTAAAGAGATTAAGGAAGACTCACAGATCAGCTAGATATGAGCTCACTAATATCCCTCAGGAATATGCAGTGGAGGTGAAGAATAGATTTAAGGGACTGGGCTTAGTAGATAGGGTCCCGGAAGAACTCTGGACAGAAGTCCGCAACATTGTTCAGGAGGCGGCAACAAAATACATCCCAAAGAAAGAGAAAACCAAGAAGGCAAAATGGCTGTCTGCTGAGACACTAGAAGTAGCCCAAGAAAGAAGGAAAACAAAAGGCAACAGTGATAGGGGGAGATATGCCCAATTAAATGCAAAATTCCAGAGGTTAGCCGGAAGAGATAAGGAATTATTTTTAAACAAGCAATGTGCAGAAGTGGAAGAAGACAATAGAATAGGAAGGACAAGGGACCTCTTCCAGAAAATTAGAAACATCGGAGGTAAATTCCAGGCAAAAATGGGTATGATCAAAAACAAAGATGGCAAGGACCTAACAGAAGAAGAAGAGATCAAGAAAAGGTGGCAAGAATATACAGAAGACCTGTATAGGAAGGATAACAATATTGGGGAGAGCTTTGATGGTGTGGTCAGTGGGCTAGAGCCAGACATCCTGAAGAGTGAGGATGAATGGGCCTTAAGAAGCATTGCTAATAACAAGGCAGCAGGAGATGACGGCATCCCAGCTGAACTGTTCAAAATCTTGCAAGATGATGCTGTCAAGGTAATGCATGCTATATGCCAGCAAATTGGGAAAACACAAGAATGGCCATCAGATTGGAAAAAAAATCAACTTATGTCCCCATACCAAAAGAGGGAAACACTAAAGAATGTTCAAACTATTGAACAGTGGCACTCATTTCACATGCCAGTAAGGTAATGCTCAAGATCCTGCAAGGTAGACTTCAGTAATTCATGGAGCGAGAATTGCCAGATGGACAAGCTGGGTTTAGAAAAGGCAGAGGAACTAGGGACCAAATTGCCAATATCCGCTGGATAATGGAAAAAGCCAGAGAGTTTCAGAAAAACATCTATTTCTGTTTTACTGACTATTCTAAAGCCTTTGACTGTGTGGACCATAACAAATTGTGGCAAGTTCTTAGTGGTATGGGGATACCAAATCATCTTGTCTGCCTCCTGAAGATTCTGTATAACGACCAAGTAGCAACAGTAAGAACAGACCATGGAACAATGGACTGGTTTAAGATTGGAAAAGGAGTATGGCAGGGCTGTATACTCTCACCCTACCTATTCAACTTGTACGCAGAACACATCATGCGACAAGCTGGGCTTGAGGAATCCAAGGCTGGAGTTAAAATCGCTGGAGGAAACATTAACAATCTCAGATATGCAGATGATACCACTTTGATGGCTGAAAGCGAAGAGGAACTGAGGAGCCTTATGATGAAGGTGAAAGAAGAAAGTGCAAAAGCTGGCTTGCAACTAAACCTCAAAAAAACCAAGATTATGGCAACCAGCTTGATTGATAACTGCCAAATAGAGGGAGAAAATGTAGAAGCAGTGAAAGACTTTGTATTTCTAGGTGCCAAGATTACTGCAGATGCTGACTGCAGTCAGGAAATCAGAAGATGATTAATCCTTGGGAGAAGAGCAATGACAAATCTCGATAAAATAGTTAAGAGCAGAGACATCACACTGACAACAAAGATCCCCATAGTTAAAGCAATGGTGTTCCCTGTAGTAACATATGGCTGTGAGACATGGACCATAAGAAAGGCTGAGAGAAGGAAGATCGATGCTTTTGAACTGTGGTGCTGGAGGAAAATTCTGAGAGTGCCTTGGACTGCAAGAAGATCAAGCCAGTCCATCCTCCAGGAAATAGAGCCAAACTGCTCACTTGAGGGAATGATATTAAAGGCAAAACTGAAATACTTTGGCCACATAATGAGAAGACAGGACAACCTGGAGAAGATGCTGATGCTAAGGAGAGTGGAAGGCAAAAGGGAGAGGGGCCGACCAAGGGCAAGATGGATGGATGATATTCTAGAGGTGATGGATTCGTCCCTGGGGGAGCTGGGGGTATTGACGACCGACAGGAAGCTCTGGCGTGGGCTGGTCTATGAAGTCACAAAGAGTCAGAAGCGACTAAACTAATAAACAACAACAGAATGCTCACATTTTGTCAGTTGAAACTATGGTTGAGTCTGTCCATGTGTTGTGAGATTAAGGAGTTTTCATCATGTCTTCTGACTGCTAGTTGGTGTTGGTGTTTGTGGATGTGCTCTGCTAGTCTTATGCCTGTCTGTCATATGTCGTAGGGAAGTTTAAATGTGATAGAAACCAGAGATCTGTTGTGGGAATCCCAAACCCAGATTGTCAGGAGCAATGCTTCAGGAAAGGTGACTAGACTTTTGTTTTAAGGGAGTCAACATTTAGAGCAAATCACAGTGGCAACAGAGATTCAGTTCTCTGAAGCATACCGGATTAACGCAGGCTAACCAGTCTTTTGGTTGCACCCAAGTTGTTAGAAACATGGCAATTAAAAAAGAATTCTGTTTGCATTTTAGTAAGGTTTATGGATTTGAACTTCCCTGTTGGTCCCTGGCCTTTATTAAAATGCCTGTGAGATTCCATGAAAGTCTTTATGGCTTCACAAATCAAACTCCCAGGTGGTGTATTTGTTTTGTTATCTAATTGCTCTATCAATGACCTTTCCATGGGCCAGCAACTTTCTAAAATACTGATATTCTCAGATTTATTTATTAATTATTTTTATTAATTTTTTGCCGAGAAAGCTCTGAGACTCATTGCTGAGACTTCCCAGAAGATATTAGTTTACAAATTTTAACGACACTCATGATTTATTAATGTACTTCTCTTGCATCTGCTCCTCTCTATTCCTTGGTGGAATTCCTGCTGAATCTGAGTGAATTAATAAAAACAAAACTGCATATTGTAATGGTGTTTTAGCTTGACTGTTAATTAAAAGCTCTTTGCCACTATTCAGTTGTTTTCTTTCTTTTTTTTCTTTTTCCTTTTTCTGATTCCACCATAGTAGTCTCTAAAGTCTAGGCAAGCCTGAATTGCCAGAACAGGTTCTTTTTTGGAAACTCAATCTGATTATTGTGTTTTATGAATCTCCCTGCCTACTTCTTTACCTAAACATAGCACCGAGGGTGTAGCTTTCTTTGTACGTGATTAATTTGCATGAATTGTTATTGCCATTGGGTATGTAATGTTGCATCTGCTTATCCAGTTATACATGGCTGCAGGCATGTTTTGAAAGGCTAGAGTAGAAATAGTGGGTGATTTCCTTCCTCTTCACTTCATAATAGAAAATGGAACATTTTTCATACTCTAAATGAAATTAATGTCCTATTCCATTCAGTAATGTAAATTTTGAACCCAGGAATCTATTTAGATTACTATTCTTTAAAAAAGTACTAAAATGTTTTAGCCTCAGGTTGTTTGCATTGTTACTTCACCTGGGATTTGACTCGTCTTTCCTTTTTTGGGTATGTGTGAGAGAGAGCTTTTATATAATTGGAAGCCATTTGGGAACATCTGGTGAAGTGAGCTTTTCCTCCTTATTATCCATTTTTGGAAGAATATGGTGTGAAATATAACACTGACAGGCCCTCTTAATTTGACATATATAGTTCCTCAAGTAACTGCTTCTACATGCCACCTATCAGCACTTGGATCTTCTGTTTCTTCATACTGAATCTCTCTGGGATGTCAGTATACTTTAGTACTATCCATATTATGTATGTAACCTTCAGGGCTCAGGACTGTCAGAAATAGACAGAAATGTTCTAATGCTATGTGCCATAATTTCATGGCTGATACCTTATGTACAGTACATGACTTGATAGTGTTCAAGTTGTACACTGAATCTGGCATTGCATTTCCGATATGGAAGAAAGAGGTAGGGCATGGGTACTGGGTGACATAATACTGCAGTTTTATTATATTACGTTTTACAACAAGATCTACAGAAAGGCCAATTAAATATAGTGAAAAACAGTATTTGCTTTGTGTTCACCTTCAGCAGTATATCAGTTGGGAGCCTGCCCTGAACACAAGTGATAAAAAACAGCTTTTAATTTGGGAGGTCTTTAATTCTTTTCATCAGGGCCTCACCAGGACCCCACCAGAGTCTTGCAGATTGAGTAAAAGAGACACCATTACCTTATTCAGATGAAATGAATACTGTCTGCCTTATATTGATCTTTTCTGTTAAAGCAGACCATCAGGTAACAGGAAAACAATTCAGAGGTGTGGCCATGTCTATACAGAATGCACATTTTACTTTCCTTCTGGCTATTTCCAGACCTTAGGTGATCTTTTTCTCTTCCATATGTATTTGGGGAGCAGGGTTATCCAAACCTTGAATAACCAACAGGTTGGATCTCTCTTAGATCTTTCACAGTTTGAATGATTGTGACATCCCCTCAAAATTTCAAGATCTTTGTGATAAAAACTATGTTGCCTGAAATGCCTTTGCCCATGTTGGAAACAGTCCTAATATGGATCAGATATTTACTGAATTTGGACATTGTTCAAGGCCCAGAGATGTATTCAAAAATAGAATTGTATGAAACAGTACTTGCCCTGTATCCCAAGCAGCCAGCTATACTGTCTCAGCCTGAACTGAGAATACACTGGGGTCAAATTCCCTGTGGTTAACCTAGTGGTATCTTTGGATTCCTTGTGGGGTTGGCCTGTCTTAGATTAATAGTCAGAAATAGAGTGTTCTCCAATGGCACAATTTGGTTCTTTGCAAGAGAAAGCAATTTGTTATAACTAATGTCAAAATCTATGAGGCAAGACCAAGTTGAATGTACAAGTACTGTATTCCTTCTTTGCCAGACAGTCTGTTGCCTGTCATAATCTGTTACATCCCTTATCACAGTGCTCTGCTAGTTGGTCTTCACCATGGTGCCTGGTTGAGAGGAAATCATCAGAGTTGTGTCATAGAAGTAACGATTAGCTCATATTTTCTATGCAATGCTACCCTTCCTAGACCCATTTTTCAATGGGTGCTATGACTGCTTTTCTCCTTCCTGGGGTACCATCTTGGATTTGGACCAAAACTTCTTGGAACTTTTTCTAAGAGGAAGGCAAGTTAAATACTTGTTAAATCTCATGTTTTTCTTAGGCATATCATATTTAGGCTGCAAAGATCAATAGGAAAGAGGTACAGAAATCCTTTGCTGTCATTTGGCAGTCATCTAGAGTTCTGCAGCCTTTATAGGGTTTGAAATGTGTATCTGAAGGAGTTTGAAATATGTATCTGAAGGAGTAAAACCAGGAAGAATGCTACTAAAATGACCTCTTTTGTTTATGAAAAATGGAATTCAGTAATTGCTCTTAAGACAAAAATATGCTACTGTAGACCATTTGAAAGTTGTTTCTGTTGTTTTCTCCACAAAGCTACATCTCCTTGCAGAACCAATCCATTCATCTGCTCACTTTAAGGACTGCGCATGGTTTGAAATGAGTCAAAGAAGTGTTTCAAACCTAACATGAATGCAGAACCACTCTGCTATTCAATAAAGAGTTTTATTAATTTTAATGACAGGATGCCTTAAAGCAGCAGCATCTTATTTTTCAGGCATGCACAGCAGCCTGAAAAAAAATCCAGTGACTTTAATGAATAGCAGAGAGATGCTGCGGTCATACTCATGCATGGCCTGAAGCACTCCTTTCAACTATTTTTGAAGAGTGCACAGCCGTTTTCACTGCCACTCGCAGAGCTAATTCCATTCCTGTCATCAGTATTTGCATCTTTGGTTGCTTCCTTTGACTTTACCACCTGGTATGATAAGATTTTTTATTTATGTATTTGATTTAGATAGCTGACTCTGAATGGTTCACAAGATTAAGAACAATTAAAATAAATATAAATATTAAGATATAACAAGAAATAAAACCCACAGCAGCTGGAGACTCATAAAAACCCCTCAGCATAGCCAAGAAACAGGCTCTGTCCTACATCCAGGGCCACAGGCTCAGGCACAGAACCGTGTCTTCAAAGCCTTACAGGAGGCCAACAAAGATAGCTTTGTGTGAACTGCCAAATGTGAAAGTAGATTTGCTTTGACTTTGCTTTCTTTCCTTCATATTTTTTGACTGCTTTCTAACTATGGTCACAAGGCCATGCTTCAGGGGTAGCTTTTCATGCAGGTGCGTGCACACACCTTTTTATACTATGAGAAATTAATGTTGATTGAAAGGAAGTCTCTTTTAAAACATATAGATGTAAAGATTGCCTATTCAAAATCACTATCAGACTCACACAAGGCTTTCATGGATATCTGATTTAATAATGAATAGTATGCAGGATCACAAGCAAAGCTGAGAATAGTAAAAGCGCGGGATGTCTCCCAGTAAAAACCCAGACAGTGTCCAGTCCCTCCCCCCAGAGTCAGTACAATTCCATTCCCTGCAGGTGCCCCTAACAGTCTCTGCTAGTCTTTGGGAAATGTCCTTGACCAGGCAAGATAACCCAAACGTGCATTCTTCACTCCTTGCATCACAGCCTGGTACAAGGGAACAGGAGCAGCCCCCTCCTGTACAGCAACCTGTGTCAGCACCAACATGGCATGGGAACACGTTACGATGTTTTCCAGGAACATTGGAACAGGGACCATGACAATAGAAGTGAAGTTCTATTCGTTCCTAACTTTCGCCACTTCTTAGAAGCCAATATTCTACAAATGTAGCTATTTAGAACAGTTAGTTAGTTGCCTGGGTTTCAGCCAATATGACCTCTGTTACATTTCAAACATTGTTTTCAGACACCGAGAACTGGCATTTTGATCTTCCCAGCCCAATGAACAACTATCATATTTGACTCTGCAATCCCAATTAAGTAATTTAGGGTCCACTTTCTGTCTGTTTTTTAATGGTCACGTGCATTATTCTACACAGCAGCCATCTAACCTTTTCTTGTACAGTAGTACTATAGGTTCTCTGCATGCTCCTTTCAAGGAACCAGTCTAGTATAGTTCAAGAATATTGGACCTGGAGCTGCAAGACACTTGGAGCCAAATTCGATCATAAATTACTGAAACCCTGTCAAGGTGTTCTTTTCTCATGCTTAATCAGCAAGTACAGCACATTAATCAAACATGAAATAAAAATATATTTAAAGTTATAGATAAGTTTAAATAATGGAGCCACATATAGTTCACTTGGAAAAGGAGTTCCAGAACAGTGGAACCACTGCAGAAAAGGCCTGTCATTTTTTCAATTGTTGAATTTAACTTGCAGCCCAGAGAGCAGAGACTCTTATGCTGATTTTAATGCTCTAGAGGAGAATCTTAGACAAATTATTCATAATGTTTAGAGCAGCTATTGCAGAATTGTAGTTATGTGATTTCCATTACCAATATAATAATAGAAAAGAACCACCCAACGATACTGAGACTTAACCACTAGCACAGCAAATAATGAAGCCGTTATTAGCAGGCAGCATCTTCAGATAGCTGTTGGTGACACCTACAGATGCTATTGACCTTCACCCTCTTTTTAGCATTCTAATAACTATTAGGTGGCTGAGAGAATGGCCATAGCAATAGTGTGGGAAATCTGGCATTTATAAGAGCAACCTCTACTGCTACTCCCGCATATATCCTCATAGTATTCATGGCTTTTGTCCAACATGCAGCTGGCTTCATAGCTGATATAGAAAGCCTCATCAAGTCTGGAGGTGGCCTCTCAATGCCACCACTGGCTCTGACTCTCACTCCAGCATGGTTTGAGGGCACTAAGCAAACAGGATATTTTGTATGGTATGGATTGGCAGGGCAAAGCAGGCAGTAAGTTACATTAAATGCTAATTGTTGTTGTTTATTCGTTTAGTCGCTTCTGACTCTTCGTGACTTCATGGACCAGCCCACGCCAGAGCTTCCTGTCGGTCGTCAACATCCCCAGCTCCCCCAGGGACGAGTCCGTCACCTCTAGAATATCATCCATCCATCTTGCCCTTGGTCGGTCCCTCTTCCTTTTGCCTTCCACTCTCCCTAGCATCAGCATCTTCTCCAGGGTGTCCTGTCTTCTCATTATGTGGCCAAAGTATTTCAGTTTTGCCTTTAATATCATTCCCTCAAGTGAGCAGTCTGGCTTGATTTCCTGGAGGATGGACTGGTTTGATCTTCTTGCAGTCCAAGGCACTCTCAGAATTTTCCTCCAACACCACAGTTCAAAAGCATCGATCTTCCTTCGCTCAGCCTTCCTTATGGTCCAGCTCTCGCAGCCATATGTTACTACAGGGAACACCATTGCTTTAACTATGCGGGCCTTTGTTGGCAGTGTGATGTCTCTGCTCTTAACTATTTTATCGAGATTTGTCATTGCTCTTCTCCCAAGGATTAAGCGTCTTCTGATTTCCTGACTGCAGTCAGCATCTGCAGTAATCTTTGCACCTAGGAATACAAAGTCTTTCACTGCTTCTACATTTTCTCCCTCTATTTGCCAGTTATCAATCAAGCTGGTTGCCATAATCTTGGTTTTTTTGAGGTTTAGCTGCAAGCCAGCTTTTGCACTTTCTTCTTTCACCTTCATCATAAGGCTCCTCAGTTCCTCTTCACTTTCAGCCATCAAAGTGGTATCATCTGCATATCTGAGATTGTTAATGTTTCTTCCAGAGATTTTAACTCCAGCCTTGGATTCCTCAAGACCAGCTTGTCGCATGATGTGTTCTGCATACAAGTTGAATAGGTAGGGTGAGGGTATACAGCCCTGCCGTACTCCTTTCCCAATCTTAAACCAGTCCGTTGTTCCGTGGTCTGTTCTTACTGTTGCTACTTGGTCGTTATACAGATTCTTCAGGAGGCATACAAGATGACTTGGTATCCCCATACCACTAAGAACTTGCCACAATTTGTTATGGTCCACACAGTCAAAGGCTTTAGAATAGTCAATAAAACAGAAATAGATGTTTTTCTGAAACTCCCTGGCTTTTTCCATTATCCAGCGGATATTGGCAATTTGGTCTCTAGTTCCTCTGCCTTTTCTAAACCCAGCCTGTACATCTGGCAATTCTTGCTCCATGAACTGCTGAAGTCTACCTTGCAGGATCTTGAGCATTACCTTACTGGCATGTGAAATGAGTGCCACTGTTCGATAGTTTGAACATTCTTTAGTGTTTCCCTTTTTTGGTATGGGGATATAAGTTGATTTTTTCCAATCTGATGGCCATTCTTGTGTTTTCCAAATTTGCTGGCATATAGCATGCATTACCTTGACAGCATCATCTTGCAAGATTTTGAACAGTTCAGCTGGGATGCCGTCTTCTCCTGCTGCCTTGTTATTAGCAATGCTTCTTAAGGCCCACTCAACCTCACTCTTCAGGATGTCTGGCTCTAGCTCACTGACCACACCCTCAAAGCTATCCCCGATATTGTTATCCTTCCTATACAGGTCTTCTGTATATTCTTGCCACCTTTTCTTGATCTCTTCTTCTTCTGTTAGGTCCTTGCCATCTTTGTTTTTGATCATACCCATTTTTGCCTGGAATTTACCTCCAATGTTTCTAATTTTCTGGAAGAGGTCTCTTGTCCTTCCTATTCTATTGTCTTCTTCCACTTCCGCGCATTGCTTGTTTAAAAATAATTCCTTATCTCTTCTGGCTAACCTCTGGAATTTTGCATTTAATTGGGCATATCTCCCCCTATCGCTGTTGCCTTTTGCTTTCCTTCTTTCTTGGGCTACTTCTAGTGTCTCAGCAGACAGCCATTTTGCCTTCTTGGTTTTCTCTTTCTTTGGGATGTATTTTGTTGCCGCCTCCTGAACAATGCTGCCAACTTCTGTCCAGAGTTCTTCCGGGACCCTATCTACTAAGTCCAGTCCCTTAAATCTATTCTTCACCTCCACTGCATATTCCTGAGGAATATTCATGAGCTCATATCTGGCTGATCTGTGGGTCTTCCCTAATCTCTTTAGTCTGATCCTAAATTGTGCAAGAAGAAGTTCATGGTCTGAACTACAGTCAGCTCCAGGCCTAGTTTTTACCGACTGTACAGATGTCCGCCACCTTTGGCTGCAAAGGATGTAATCAATCTGATTTCGGTTTGTCCATCTGGTGAAGTCCATGTGTAAAGCCGTCTCTTAGGTTGTTGGAAGAGAGTGTTTGTTATGCAGAGTGAATTGTCTTGGCAAAATTCTATCAGCCTATGTCCTGCTTCGTTTTGTTCTCCCAGGCCCTACTTACCTGTAATTCGAGGTGTCATTTGATTGCCCACCTTAGCATTCCAGTCTCCTGTGATGAAAATAACATCTCTTTTAGGCGTGTTGTCCAGTAGGTGCTAAAGATCCTCATAGAACTGCTCTACTTCAGCTTCTTCAGCATTTGTGGTTGGGGCGTATATTTGGATCACTGTGATGTTAGATGGCTTGCCCTGAATTCGAATTGAGATCATTCTGTCGTTTTTGGGGTTGTATCCAAGCACTGCTTTAGCCACTTTACTATTAATTATGAAGGCTACTCCATTTCTTCTGTGGTCCTCTTGTCCACAGTAGTAGATCTGGTGGTCATTTGATGTGAAGTGGCCCATTCCAGTCCATTTCAGTTCACTGACGCCCAGAATGTCTATCTTTAATCTTGACATCTCACCAATAACTACATCCAATTTTCCCTGGCTCATAGATCTTACATTCCAGGTTCCAATGGTGTGTTGATCCTTAGAACATCGGATTCGCCGTTCACCACCAGCACCATCGGCCGCTAACCGTCCTTTCGGCTTTGAGCTAGCTGCGTCATCACGACTGGGGCTAGTTGAGCTCATCCTCTGTTCCTCCCCAGTAGCATTTTGACCATCTTCCGACCTGGGGGTCTCATCTTCCGATGGTATACCGACATATCTCTGGTTGTACTGATCCATTTAGTTTTCACGGCAAGAATACTGGGGTGGGTTGCCATTACCTTCCCCAGGGATCGCATTTAGTCTGACCTCTCTGTCATGACCTTCCCGTCTTGGGTGGCCCTTCACGGTTTAGCTCATGGCATCATTGAGGTGCTCAAGCTCCAGCACCACGACAAGGTAACAATCCTTTGCGGAGAAATGCTAATTAGTTACAATAATTCAAACAACTCTACCGTTACTCTGTCAGAAACACAGTTCACTCACGAAGCTGTTTAATATTCTTTGTATGATGGTAAGTAAAACTGGGTTATAGATACTTTTTTATTTTAATCTGTTCAATCATGTTTGATTCTTGGACACTGCCTTGTCAAGTCCCTGCAGTTTTCTTGGCAAGGTTTTTCGGAAGTAGTTTGCCATTGCCTCCTTCCTAGGGCTAAGAAAGAGGGACTGGCTCAAAGTCACCCAGCTGGCTTTGTGCCTAAGGCAGGACTAGACCTCATGGTCTCCCAGTATCTAGTCTGATGCCTTAACCACTACATCAAACAGACTCTCTTAGATACTAGTTATTGGTTAAAGGAATTGGACATCCTAATCAAAAGATAGTTTTTTTAAAACAACATTAATAAACTTTATTTTCTTCTTTCCTAGAAAATAGTTCTTGTTGTTCAAGATATACAGTAGATGTAACAGCTTGGTTTATGAGTTATGTTAGGAACCAAAAGCATTATTTACTTGAAATGTTAAATTGATTACACACACACACACATACTGTACACACACATGCACATATATATATATGTAATCAATATATATATACACACATACTCTACACACACACATACACACACATATATATATGTAATCAATTTATACACACACACACACACACACTGTACACACACACACACACAGAGTGAATATATATACATGCACAGACACAGACACACACACACAATCTTGATACTCAACATTATGGCTTATGCAAAAAACTGTAATAAAAAGATTTGCCATTTTCAAAGGTTTGTTCTAGCTAAACATAACTAATTACACCTTGGAGTCCCTGATAATTCAAGCAATATATGATATAAAATTGGAGTTCCTGACTTTGGGCACATTATAGGAATAGGACATGAATAATTACTTTACAGTTTGGCAAAACATGGTCACTTCCAATGAGTGGTGTATGTTGGGTTATTGTCATTGTTATGTTGCAGGCTATATACCTGACAACCCATTCATGCATACCTCCTACTAAAATTTGCTCATTTACCTGTGCAGCTACCTTATTCAAGGATTTGTAATTAGGGAGATGATAAATAGATCACTTTTGAATATAATTATTAGGTTTGTGAAAAAGGCACATAGGATCAAAATTAAAGACTGAGAATGTTCTGCTGTAATATGTATCGTAAAATTGACTGTGATCTTCTAAACTGCATTTTTAGTGAGAAAAACATTTGTGCTGATGATTTTACAAACAGCATTTTGATCAAAGCAATAAGACTGTAAAGTAATTATGAAATAAACATTTGGGGGGCAGATACCTTATTTGCTGCTGTATTTGGGGAATCAGACTTCTGTCCCCCTCAAAGGGATATGAGACTACTGTGGGAGTGAATAGAGTAGGTTGGATGCATATAAGAAGAGACTTATGCTATCTGATGGTGAATAGGGCATTTTGATTGCTTCAGGATTTTATACTGCATCAGGATGTACATGGAGATCCCTTTTACATTCCTAAACACATGGATGACAAGGTTGTTTTATCAATAAATCATGGAAAATAGTTTTTAATCATATGTAATTTACTGACCCTCGTGCGTTCTTTCAGGTGGGGTGTTTTCTGAGCCACCCTTTAGGAATTTTTCCTGTGTTACCTGTTGAATCTTGAATATTCATGATGCAGGATGTAGTTGTGGAATATAGTTGGGTTATATTAATGTCTAAACTGTATATAACTTGGAGCTTCAAACAGGCCTACTTGTGTTACTTTTAATCCATGGAAAAAGGCAAAATAATTTTTAATATTTAGACTAGAGCCACAGATACAGTCTGTCAGTAATACCATACCCCCTAACACCTAGTATTTATATATGGACAAATATTACACAATTATATGTAATTTCCAATTGCTTTTGCCTTTCCTTCAAGTTACTGTTGGATGTAAGAAGAAATGGTCTGGTAGGCTTCCAGAACTATCCATTTCCAGCCCTGATGTTTCACAGATAAAACATATTTGTGTATACATGCTACTTGCATTTTCAATCAAGGATTGTTGTTTTGATATACCATACTCATTGGTAAAAGGTCTTCTATGCTGATTGTGTTATGTTCCCTTTCTTTGAAACAGCCATCCACTAGCGATCTGACAAAAGTTGCTGGTAAAGAGACTGTAATAGTTTTGTTTAAATGCATGCATGTTCATGCACACAAACACATGTTTAACACTTGTTGTCTAATAGTGGATTAAATTGTGTGTATTAAAGAATAGCTACCATTCATCTCATATTCAGAAACATTTCACTCCTATAAGGCAATTAGGCACACTAGCAATTGTTTTAGAAACAGCAAGTATCCCCACATAGGCAATGGCCTTGGTAAATAGGGACAGGTTTGACATATGTGAGAAATGGGAGAAAGAGTATGAATAGTGAAGGTAGGTAGTAGCCTTTGGCCAGTTGTTTATGTGCTTCCATGCCCTTTCTTTCTTTTCAAAGCTCATCATCTCTCCATGACACATTGTTCAGAAAAGGATAATGATTGCAAACTGGGACAGGCTGACAGGCCATACATTTTCCAATGAATTGTTGCAGTAGGATCTGTGGCCTTGAAATAAATCGCAGCACCACAGTGTGACTTGAAACAAAACACTTTTAGTTTTGAAGCCTCCTTTTTGAAACAATCAGGGTCTATTTTAAAATGCCAGAACATTGATTCAATTGGCATCTGAACATAAAGATTTATTTTGGCAGTTCTGAAATGATTCAAACAGCAATTTCCCCACCTCTCTAGATTGAAAAAAGGGCATTCTTACTGCAGCTTGTGGTATTACTGACTTGGCTTTAATTTTGGTTGGTAGTTCCCAACCAAATAAGTGTGCATTGTTTTTCTGCCAGATAAGCAACTTTTGGGTACCTTCCAATTGTGTCAAGCTATGACTCATTTGCAGCTAATATGACCAGTGGCCATGCTTGCTAATAGTGGTAAAAACTGTAGTCAGTGTTCCTGGAGGACCCCAATAATCTTTAATATGTGGTTAGCATGGTCTTGCTGCTCATCTAAAGCATTCATGAGAGTGAGAAATATGTGCATTTCTTAGGCTATTCGCTGAATCTGTGAGTGAGGACATAAAATCAGAATACAACCAAATATTCACTGCCATGCCAAACCAATTTTTTTAAAAAATCCCTTCAATCATGTCCAATTCTTGGAGACTGCCTGAACAAGTCCTTGCAGTTTTCTTGGCAGGTTTTTTAGAAGCAGTTTGCCATTGCCTCCTTCCTAGGACTGGAAGAGTGTGACTGGCCCCAGGTCACCCTGCTGGCTTTGCGCCTAAGGCAGGACTAGAACTCACGGTCTTCCAGTTTCTGGGCTGATGCCTTAACTGCTACACCAAGCTGGCTCTCATGCCATACCATGCCATGCCATGCCATGCCATGCCATGCCATGCCATGCCATGGCACACCACACATTATCACCTTGCATATACCTGTCTATTAATTATCTGAGATTGTCACTAACTGTTGCTTCTTCCAGCAAGCTGGAAACAGATAAGCAGGCACTCAGGAATATAAGAACTTCTGATAAGTAGATATATTGTAGAAAAGCTAAAGAAGCTACCACAAAAGAGTTCCAGCTACTGCTGTGTATCAAAACACAAAATCTATTTATAATTAAATCAAGTTCAAATTCCTGTACCTCTTCCCCCACCCCTGCCACCATGTGATATGATGAGCTAGAAGCTTAACTCCTTTAGGTAGGAGAGACAGTTTTCACCTGTCCCTTGAATTGCTAACAGACTGATGTGGCATCAGGCTGCTTGTTACTATCTGAAAACTCTCTCTCTTTCTCCATCTGCCCTTATGTTTTGTAGCTAGGAAGAACATTTCCATTGTGGGTAACTCAGTATGGAGCATATCTGCAATAGAAATTCCATTAAATTATATTTTTCCTAATAGCATATTTATTCTCTTTCAGGGTAAGTACATTTGATACATACCTAACTGGGAGTTACTTCTTTGGAGCAAATATAAGTTTCTACTGCTTTAAATTTAGCTGCTTTTTTGATATGGTTAAATATGCTTCATAGCAGCATTGCTAACACAATGCCAACCAGATCTGTTGGACTAGACCTCATACCGGCCATGTTTCAGTTGGGGAATTATAAAAATATAGTTCAACACATAAGGTTCAGAAAAGGAAATTAACAGGGTGATCACGTGTAACTAAAAGCAGTCTACCATAAAAAGTAAAGAACTGTTAGAAAGAAAAACAGTGTTGTTGTTGGCTATCAACAGTTTGCTTGAAGAACAAACTGAACAGATTCATTGGTCACATCTTTACCCCAAAATTGTAAGATGCATTTCTACTTATATTTTTTCCTAATTTGTATTTAGGTAGCAGCAATTCAATAAAACAGGGCTCAGCTTTGTCGTTTCCCTCCCCCCCAATGGAAAAAAACCTTCCCCCCTCTTCTTTTCTGGCAATACATAAGTGGCTCTGGTAATGCTTTAGCTGCTTTCAGTTACTATTACTTCTGGAGACTGCCATACTTTAGGTTATTTTCTAATTTGTTGAATTGGTGGACATATGTATTTCCCACCATAATAGTGTAAATGGTTGTGAATACCCAAATGATATACATGTAGGTTTAAAAAAGTTAAAATAGAATACTATGAATCTCTTGGGCATTTATTGTACATTGAATGTATGTTTTCTTTGTTAAAACTTGACTGGTATCTGCTTTCTCACAGGCATCAACGCCTGCAGCAAAGCCACATTTTGATAGCCTTAGACCTACACTTCTGTTGTTCTGTCGGCTTCTTTTTCTGGAGAAACATTTTTTTATCTTTAGGCCAGCCCACCAGAAGCCATTACAAATGCTACAGTAGACTGTGAAAGGGGCTGTTATCATTACACATGACTTTCATAAAGGTTAATTATTGGAATACGTTTTGGCAGTTACTAATTAGCGCCATTACACAATCAGTTCACATTCTAACAGCATTAGGCATACTTAATCAGTCAATTATCACGATCTCAGAAAGTGCTTCCTCTAAACCAAATTATAAGGTGCCTTTTCAAGGATAAGTTTGACTGCATACAAGTATCTGGGCAGTCAAGGTGCAAGTATTTTCAAGAACTTGTGATAATAAATGAATAGAAATGAGAAAGAGCTGTTAAAATCCTCTAGCTAGCATGTACCTTTGAAATAAATAACCAGTCTCAGATGTATAACTGTAATTCATCTAACTATAAGCTTTTGCCTAGATGTTAAAATCTGGTGCTGGCTTATGGGAGCCAGTTGAGGTATGTAATAACAAAACTGAATAGCAATTAATGTGAGGGGATGAAGATAATTCCCAGTGGCATGCCCTAAGCCAAGACATTTACATTTCATTTTAATGTTCTCATATGGCAGGCAAAAAGTATAGAAGTTGGGAACAGATGGGAGTTTTGAACAGAGGCTCCATCTGTGTAAACTGAGTGATAGGCAGAATAAGATGTGCCGTTTCATTGTGTGGTTTCTAAAGGCAAGGATTTCCAAATTCAGATATCCACCTGTTATATATGGGTGACCTAAAACAAATGCACAGGATCTAACAAGCAACCATACAGTGTCAAAACAGGAAATAATGCAATAACAAGAAACCAAACCCAGGAAGAACAAAAGACTGCTCAGGAAACATTGGAAGAAGGGGGAAAAAATACAGAGCAACATATTCAACAACAAAATGAATATATACCAAGCTCCCATACACTTACCTATCAATATATACAACATGTTTGTATATCATACCAACTCTTAAAGGTTTCTATTGCTGATGCTAGGGAGAGTGGAAGGCAAAAGGAAGAGGGGCCGACCAAGGGCAAGGTGGATGGATGATATTCTAGAGGTGACGGACTCATCCCTGGGGGAGCTGGGGGTGTTGACGACCGACAGGAAGCTCTGGCGTGGGCTGGTCCATGAAGTCACAAAGAATCGGAAGCGACTAAACAAATAAACAACAATTGTCATTAAAAGACAACAATAAATTGCTTGGAAGGTTAGATGAAAGTTCCCCTGTGCAAGCACCGAGCCATGTCTGACCCTTTGGGGGGAGCTTTTTAAAAATGTATTATTATTATTATTATTATTATTATTATTATTATTTTTTTTTTTTTTTTAAGGTAAATATAAAGAATAATAAAAAAGGCTCTAGAAGAATAGAGACTGAATCTGGCTCTTAATGTACTACTCAGACCATTCTGCTGGGTTATTTTGATAAAATAATGCAAATACATCACACAAATAGAATTTGGAATCCATCAGGCTACCAATAATAGCATTGCACTGAATGAAATAAAGACAGCCTGAAACTAAATGCCTGTTTATTGAGGGCATCTCAGGCCCCATTTAGATCTCATCAGCAAGCAGTACAAGTAGTCATAGAATCATAAGGTTGGAAGGGACCTTAGAGGTCTTTTCGTCCAGCCCTCTGCCCAAGACAGGAATCCTCATACCGTGTCAGACAAATGGTTGTCCAATCTTTTCTTGAAAACCTCCAGCAATGGAGCACCCACAACTTTGGGAGGCAAGCTGTTCCACTGCTTCATAGTTCTCACTGTCAGGAAATTCCTCCTTATTTTCAGGTTGGATCTCCCTCTGACTAGCTTCCACCCATTGCTTCTTGTCCTACCCTCAGGTATGGAGAATAGGTTGATGCCCTCTTCCCTGTGGCAGCCCTTCAAGTATTGGAAAACTGCTATCATGTCTCCCCTCAGTCTGCTTTACATTAAGCTAAACATACCAAGTTGGACTGGGAACTCTGTCGCTAACCAATGCAGTTGTAAGGTGCAACGTCACGTGACTGCGCCAACTTATGATAGCAGTTTTAGCATTCCCAGTTGCTGTCATTAGGTGAATTCCATGTGGTTGCAGCATTCCACAGTCATGTGATCACCATTTGCAACTTTCTGCTGACTTCCCCATTGTCTTTGCTTGTTGGAAGCCAGCAGTGAAGGCCGCAAATGGCAATCATGTGACCGCAGGACACTGCAGCATAATTGTGAATTGGTCGCCGAGCACCCAAATTGTGATCACATGATGGCAGGGAAGCTGTGACAGCTGCAACTACGAGGACCAGTCATAAGTCCCCCTCATTCAACACCATTGTAACTTTGAACGGTCTCTGAATGAGTAGATGTTAAGTGAGGACTACCTTTATTTTGCTCTATGCATTTATTATTTCTCTGAGTTTCTTACTTTTCCCCATTTTTTATTAAGTCTAGTGGTTGCCAAACTGTCTCAGACTAGACACAATTTTTTAAAACTGGCATAGAGTCAAGCCAGCAGGAGCATAGGATAGGAGCAGCTTAAATGGTAAGTGCAGATATGTCCGTGGATTATTTATAGGCCAAAACACACTGAACATGTATAAGCTTTAAATACAAAATGAAGGACTAGGGATATCCTTGCCCACTTTCTTGCTGTTATTATCACCTTTCACAAGGTTTGTAATTCTTCAGAAAATTCTTTAAATACACACAATAGATAGTCTTCCTTTATGCTTGGACAGTGGCAGAGTTCACACGTTCATTGCCATTCTCCCTCTTCTTGCATCAACTTTATATACTTTCTGTACTTCGAGTACTTGATTTCTCCTGGTTATAGTTGAATCTGTAGACTAAAATTCCTTCCTTTTTGATTCTTAAAAAAATCTATTCCTGCAGATTCTGTTTTTTCTTCTTGGTTTGCTTGACACTATGATTATTTTTAAAGAAACAAATATCTAGTTTTTCTTTTCTTCTCCATATTGGCAAAAGTACATAAGCTTTAAGGGTTTTATTACAACTTTTCATTAACTAGAAGGGTTTTGAACTGAAATAAATACCAGATTTTTCAATCCTGTTCATAGTAAATAACAAATACTTTTGATTGTAAACATGATTGGGAACTTTATCCATTGTTTTTAGCAAGATGGCAAGTAAGGGCAGTCTGATAAAGCAAACATGATGAACCTGTTATAGTTTATTTTGGTATTGTGGTATGATTGATTCACAAAAAAATGATCCATCATCAGCTAGGATCATCCTGGGAGGAAGCAGCTTTAGTGGGAAAGAGAAAGAAAAAGGAAGAAAATAGGGAGATGCCCATAGTGGGTGGTCAATCAAAAAAAGACTGAACTTTTAAGTCCTTAAAATGTCTTATTATGAAGATCCTGAAAGCTTCTTGGTACCCTTGATCATTTGTGGATAATTTAGCTCTTTTAAAAAGCCATTTCCCCCCCCAGGTTTTGAGATTTTTGAAAAAAAAAAACTAAATGGGTTAATCTTATTGATGATTCAACACCACTGTTTTGTTTTGTATTTTAATTTTTAATTTAATTTAATTTAATTTAATTTTTGACAAAGAAACACAAGAAATTGTGTCATTGCTGTCTGATCATTTGCTGCCAAATGTTGGCTGCAAAGACTTGCACCAAGAGAATAGCATATTATCCATCAGCTATGCACTGTTTACCTCTTATATAATTTCATAGATTTTACATATTGCTGATTTTTTTATGTCATCTGGAATCACAGAAGAAAATAAAATGAACTGTGAAGTTATTTCTCAAAGGGTAAATTTTTTGCAAGTTCCATTATATAGGAGTTCCAATGAAGGAAATATAGCATCCACTTGGAGACATCACTAGGAATGTCCAGGGACACCTCACTGAAAAGAACTCTTTAAATATGAATGAGAAACTCTTTAAGTTTTTTTTTGTAAAATGGCCTGTCAAATCAAGTAAAAGTAGCAGAGCTCTCTCAAGGTGCATTGTCTTCCTTAAAAGTTTCCAATTTATTTGGCATTAATGATAGTCAAGGAAATAAAGATGTCTGGTGGCTTTGATATGTTTTATCTGAAAGGAAAAGAAAGGCTTGTTTGGGGTTTTTGTGTCAGCAGTATTGTGCAGAAGATTTGATCTGGAAGGGTTATTCACCAATTTCAGTAAAAATGATGCAGAATTCAGAGTAGCCTGATAAACAATAAGGTTGTTGATATATATCTTTCTTGCATTCCTACTTTTTCCACCACATTTGTCCCTCTCAGTAAACAAATATGTTAATGGGTGGACTGAAAGCTCCTCATCTTAAACTTGTAGAGCTTCCATTCAAAGAGCTCTGTATGCCACAATTGGTTCCTATTCCATGATTACTGCAGATTAAGCATCTCTTTGCACCTTTCAATGAAGTTCAGTAAACCACTATTTGGCTGACAGAAGCTACTGTTGGCCTTGAAACAAAAATATACAGGTTCAAATACTTGCTCTGCTCTTAAGCTCATTTACTTCACAGAGCTGCTGATAAAATGACAGGACAAAATAACATAACCTCATGAATCAGGAACAGGCAAGGTTTTTGCAGCCAGAAGCTCTCTGTGTTGTGTTGTATATTCGGAGGGCTGCAGAATCTTATCTAATCACCAGAAGGGTGGAGTCTTATAGTGAATGTGGGGAAATTCTATTTCAAGAGATCCACAAATTGAATGGATTAAAGGACAATATGCTGACCTATATGCAGGAGACAGGAGTCCAGAAAATCAAACACTGATAAACATTCAAAACTATAGATTTCTCATCTCAGGTGAGTCTCCATTTTGCTTTTACTGGGTTTTTTTTCCTGTACTTACCAAAAATGCAATTTTTCTCTAATAAAATGGTCTATGTCAGGGACTCCACAAATGTCTTGGCATTTTCAAATGTGTTTCTCTTCCTGGGGACTAATCCTTTTCTTAAGTGAGTTCCAATCAAACTATTATTCCCTAATCCTGCATTTTTCTCCATAATTTTACAAATCATTGACTTCTTTCATAGAGTTAACTTATGTTAGGATGGTGGCAAAATGCTAAACTGATCCTTTTGCTGCCCTGACCAGCACCCCTTTTAAAGGTCAGTTGAAATGTACTGATTTAGTTTCAAAAGTTATGTACTCCCTCCCATCCTCATTCAGTGGCTTACTTTGATAACAAGTGGAATGTCCTGTCTTAATAGCAGGGAGAAGAAGTCTTGAGTTTTTATTTCCTTTCTGTGGAGGGAAGTTTGCTAGGTAGAAACAGACTGTCCTTGTGAACTTCCCAAGGCATTTTGAAGGACTTTCTTACAAAAAGCTAGAAACTCAAACACCTAGTTTCACTTTGGTCAACTAGCAAGAAGTACAACCTAAAGGCAAAAGACAGAGAATTACATGGAAAGTCAGTTTTGGAATATTCAGGATCTAAACTTTTCTGGCAACTCCCAACTAATCAGGACAAACCAAGACACAGCTCAAGATGGTAGTGATGGTAGAGAAAGATCATTTTCAATTTTTTTTTTTTAAAGCTTGGTAGTACTTGAAGACATTTGTGTGGAAAGGGCTTCAGATGCTACATGCCTACAGCTTGGAGCAGCTGCAGTGCTTTTTATAGAATATAGGATAAAGCAACAATTAAACACCTCTACAGCCACATCACCCATCAATTAAGGTAAGCCAGACTGACTCAGTCTACTAATATATTCTTAACAATTTCTCCCATCCAACAGTTTGGGGCCATTTCATTTTTGTTTTTATCCATCAGCCGAGAATATTTGGGGGCAAAAGATCCTTAGGTTTTTGCACAGCTTTCACATATATCATGAGCCCAGAGTTCTAATACCTAAATGAGAAAGGATAAGAAAAAGAATTGAAAATAGGCAGTCTGTCAGCTAGATCTAGTCTTTGGAACTGATCTGATATTATTTTACAAAAGGCTAGTCAAAGGGCTTTATTCAGTTTAGTTGGGTGGTCTATTTGTGCATTCAGCCTTCTGATGTCAGAAAAATCGACAGTGTATGAAGTGATCTTCAAGTTATTACAACAATATTAGTAAAAATTAAGTGAATCAAATGTCACTAGTATGCTTGTATATTATGAAGTATATAAAATGATATTCATATTCTCAGTTTCCAGATGAAAAGTTCATTATCTGTTTACTGTGGAATTCTAAATAAAAAGTACCTTTTTTTCCATTTATCCTGGAGAACACAGTGTCTTTGAAATGCTTTGTTCTGCCTAAGGCATTACAAGAAGAAGTTCCACATATTATATCTGAAATCATATGGTTGTCTGTTATAAGAAACATTCTGAATTGTATCCAAAAGTGTCCAGTGGAATGGATTTTTGTCCTCCACCTTTTGTAACTCCCAAACTTCACTAGTGTCTGTTCCTAAGGGTGGAAAATGCTCCAAAATGGATTTTGAGTAGTACAGGATTGGAATAAATATGTGAATGTTGATAGCATTTAAGGATAGTTGTTCTGTGTAGGATAGTGGTAGAGACTCAGCCCAGGTGCTGCTGGTGATAATGAGGATCTGCATTTCCAACTGTGATGAATCATTCACATTTTATGTACAAATGTTCTTACTACATGGACTCCTCATATCTCAAACTGTAGAGCCTGAACAGAAAACAGGTGTCTAAGACACAGAGACACATACATCAAGCTATTAGCTTAATATAGCTATGGCCTCAAATGGCCTTGTTTAAATAATTAATTTATAGAGTTGCTTAAAGGACTAATTTATGAAATAGTAATGACCTAATTTGCATCACCTTTGGCATAATTCTAAGTAGGAATTTAGAGAATTAAAAGCTGAAGGATGACCTGCAATTTATGAAGGTTGAGCAACATAAGAAATGAATATCTTACCTTAGCTTCTAGACAAATGTAACACATCCATCATCAGGCAATTTCTTTCTGCTTCACTTGAGAGCTCTTCTCTTGCCTAGAAGTAGTGAAATATTCAGCCTGAAATGGGTGAACGAAAGGATGGCAATGGGTGTGCATATCTCTGAAGGATGAACAAACAACTCTTGAATAAGCATTTAGTAAAGTTGATAACATTGTAGAAAACTTTGTGGTTTCCATATATACGTTCATATTTGCTTGGTGATTCTGCTATGTCTAGTCTTGACTTAAATAGCTAGCATGCAAATCCACAAAGATAGTCTTAAATGGTCTTACAGTTTACTGTCTTTTATAGCTACAGTATATGCAATGAAGTGCTTGAAATGTCTAAGTGATATTTTATAGCATGCAATAATCTCCATGTACCTTTTTCTTCACTGGTATTTCTTTAGAGCTTAGGATGCCACTGATAAATAACAGAGATGTCTGATATTTGCAGATGAAGAACAATGAAACACTTCTTGCTAATAGTTCCATTCTCACTTCCATAAAATACTGGGAGCTGATACATTTTGACATGTCAGGTTGATAGACCTTGAACAAATTCTGTATGTAAATATTTACTTCATTAACTCACTTTTTTGGGGGGGTCTTAATAACCCACTTTCATTTTAGTTGAATATTTTTAACAATATAAAAGAAACAAAAAAAGATTGTAATTTTGATAATAGTAACTAATAATATGTGTGAGGAAAAAGTAACTGTAAATATGTTCTGAAAAGTATTCTGCAAAGCTACATTTAATATCTACAGTAGTAGATTTGTATGCCATTTTGCATTTGAAAGGTGAAATGTATTTCAGAGCATATGAGTGTACTCATGCAGCACTTGTTGGCAACTTCTTAATGCACTGCATCTGTTCCTGGGGTTTCCCAGCTGCCTTTTCTCAAACTGCAGTGTGATTTTAGGGACAGGTACATATGGTGTAAGGATTTGCTAATCAGTGCTACAAAAGGCTGAAGCATTTTTCTCCACTGAATCTAAAGTGCTTTACAATCTAGTATCCTGAAAGTCCAGACAGACATTCTTAACAAGCACCATTGACCTCTGTTGGGGTTACTTTGCATGCAAGTGTTATATACTATCAGCTATTAAATTTAATCACTGGGAAAGACTGTTACAATATTTTGAATGCTGTTACCTACTGATGGTTCCACTGCTGTTATAACTGATGTGAATGTATTTTTAATATTGTCAACCTGAATGTAGTTTTGTTTTTATTTCTGTATTTTTTAAAAATCTATTTTTTTAGCCATTTTGGAAGATACTTTATGTCATTGAGAAACCCAAAAGAAATGTTGTAGACTAAATGGTAGAAATAAAATAAAGTAAAATAAAATGGCATGAAACATAAGCTTCAGAGTAACTTTGTCTGATTTCACTTGAGAAAGCTGTCTCTCATATTTGTATTACATTCTGAACACCATCCCCACCTTGGTAAAATTACTTGTATAATAACTGGTTGTGTTAGTGAATATATAACAATGCAGTTAAGAGGAATATATGCTAACATGTACAGCAGCTTCCCTGAACCAATACTAAACAGTTGCTCAGTGCAGGAATCCAAATTAAACATCTGTCCAGCTTCTACTCGAGAATTTCTAATTTTTTTTAAAAAAATCTCTTTTTGAAACTGGCTGTATTGTTAATGGGCTCCTGCTGTTAGGAGGTTGATAGAAAGTGAGCCATCCCCCTTCAGGCTTCTCAAGGCTAAACATACATGTTCCTTCAGTCTTGTCTTGCAGGACTTAATTTTCCAGTCCTCTGATCATCTTCGTTGCCTTTCTCTGCACCTGCTCCAATTGTCTTAAACTTGGCACGGTACTTGAGGTGGGATCCAATCAACACTTACATAAACAGATGTGTCATACTACTTTTTTTTCTTTCTATGTCTATTCATTGTTTATTCTTCAAAACAGTACAGTTGGAATATATATATAAACCATCACTGAAGTCTGATTTGGGAATCTTATTTTAAAATTTGCATAATTTAGGAGCTATTTTGCTCTACTTGGTGCCAGATTCATTTATTTTTGCATTTTATTTTGATATTTCTCCAGCTTCGAATAGATAGCATAAACTTACACAAATGCTCCTTTTTGCTGGCTTGTGCAGGTGAACCTTCAAACGTGAATGGCTTGCCAGATAAATGAGAGCTGGTTGCTATATTTAATTACATAGTTTTCTGTAATGTGCCTAGAATAGGGACTCATCTTGCAGTGGTAATTATTCTTAGCATACCCATCTGAGCAAGATTATGTTCTGGTAATTGGCTTTGAATCCATTTTATTTTAGCAATCTTTTTATCTAATCCTTTCCATCAATGTTTGGGGATTGAAGGAATAATGCAGACATGATAGAAATAAAGAGATCAAGATCTCACTTTCTTTCCAGGCTGCAGTGAAGCTATTAGATGGGAGGAGATGTGGAGAAAGATGAGAATCAAACATAGCTATATTGTTCATTACTTGTGCAACTACTGACTATGTTTAGACGATGAAGTATCACTGACAGCTTTTAATAGGAAATGAATGGATAAGCATCCAGTATAGACAAATTTGTTGTGATGGATCTGAATCATTTGGCATGTCTTCTTATGCTTCATACCTGCTGGCTTGTATGTGAAAACATAGGCCACTTTGGAAAGTGTGGGAACTATGTTGTTCTATATCTGTCTGTCTGTCTGTCTATCATTCATTCATTCATTCATTTCATATAGTACCCAAAGTAAGACTTGTTCTTTTATTACAGAATATGGTGTGTAATTACACCCAACCCACAACTAGCCCATTGTACAAGCAATAC
The DNA here is from genome assembly GCF_035149785.1 of Candoia aspera. Lineage (NCBI taxonomy): Eukaryota > Metazoa > Chordata > Lepidosauria > Squamata > Candoiidae > Candoia > Candoia aspera. Next base: position 51,227,171 of record NC_086158.1, read on the forward strand.
AAACATTCTTTACAATCAGTCAGTGTAGGACCACTTTCTTCTCAACTGCAGCTTCTTGGAAAGGCGGTGAGACTGATGTTGGGGTCAGGGAGGGAAGGGATCCTTAATTATGCCTTTGCTCAGAATCATTTTATTGATGCCTAGTATCTCATCCTGAACATTTCTGAAATGCATTTGTTAGCTAATCTTGCTAAATGGCATTTTTTTTTTATTTTGTAGAAAACACCAGTAATACTAACCTTGTACTTTGGCAAAACCCAGAAATTACTGAACTGTATTTAGGATGGAGCATTACCTTATGAACAATTCCTCTCATACCATGTCTAAAAATGGGGAAGAGAGTAATCACTGAGGACCTATTATTTCTACAAATATATCACAGTATGTGTTAAAACAACCAAGTTATAGGCATATTGGACAGTCACTCATGCCCTTGTTATCTCCCATATACTGTAGACTACTGCAATGCCTCTACATGGGGCTACCCTTGAAGAGTATCCGGAAACTTCAGCTGGTCCAGAATGCAGCCGCATGGGCTATTTTTGGTGCCCCTAGAAGGGCGCGTATAACACATTTGCTTCACGAGCTGCACTGGATACCAGTTTGCTTCCAGGTCCAATTCAAGGTGTTGGTTATCACCTTTAAAGCCCTACATGGCATGGGACTGGGTTACCTGAGGGACCGCCTCTTTCCCACTTCATCTGCCCATCCCACCCAGTCATGCAGAGGGGGCATGCTGCTGCCCCATCTGCAAGAGAATTCCATCTGGCGGGGTCCAGGAGGCGGGCCTTCTCTGCAGTGGCACCCGCCCTGGAACATCTTGCCCCCAGAGGTGAGATTAACCCCATTGTTCCTAGCCTTCCGGAGGGAATTGAAGACCTGGCTCTGCCATCAGGCTTGGGGCAGGGAGGAGAATAGTCATACTTGGGGTTGGCTAGTGCCTTGAAGTGTCCCTCCTATGCAATGACTGAATGAGACCATAACCATCAGAATGTTATTATATTTGGTAGTTTTTAAAATTGTTTTAGTCTATATTTTATATTGGAATTTTATTATATAGTTATTGTTTTATGTTGTAAACCGCCCAGAGTCCCTCCGTTTGGAGGTGATGGGCAGTGACCAATTTGATAAATAAATAAATAAATAAATAAATAAATAAATAAATATTTCTTTTTTGAAAAAATAAAAGCCCTCATCATCTTTAGCTTGCTGGCAAATTTTATTCCATTCTGTTGAAAAACTAAAAAGTTATGCTATTTGTGCTTTTCCCATGCTATGTGATAATAAAAAGGAAGATTTGGTTTCTCCCTCCCCATATTATGCAATGATTTTTCCCCACCTGTGCGCCTTCCAGTTCTATGGACTTCAACTCCCCAAATTCTCAGCTAGCACAATCCTTGAGAATTCTGGCAATTGAAGTACATATCCAGTGATTGAGACAAATTGGACTATGTATAGAGCAACCTCAAATGGATTGGATTACATTTAGAACTTCATTTCATGCCCTTAAAGCAGACTGAGTTCCCTAGGAATTATATTTTAAAAATATCTCCTGCACTTGCATATATTAGGAAAAGTTGCATAGATAACATGCTCATAATTGGGAAAGTTTTGAACATTAAATGGATGCAGAGTCTCCAACATGTGTTTTAAAAACCATTAAAATAGGTGGAATTAATAGATGAAAACTGGTGACACAGATGGGATTTATATTAATGCATTTGTCCCTATTTATAATCATGAGCCAACTTTGCTATATGATAGTTGGACTAATAATTTATAAATAGAAGGGGTTTTTATATCACATGGTTTTGGCAATATATAATGCAATAACATTTTTTCCTGTAAAGTAGAACAGTCATCCATTTACAGAATCTCAATCAACTGCCAATTCATTAGTAGACTAATTAATATTCATTGAATAACCATGGTGATTTGGAGCCAAAATACTGTTTTATATTAGGCTTAAGTGAACATAACAGGCATCATTTTAGAAGTAGTATTAGGAGTAATTACATTTTTAAAGTAAGTAGCTGAAAAAGTACTATGTATATTAGAAACATTTGCAAATGACAAACAAATACAGCTTTCTAAGCATCTTATTTTTTCATTCACAAACAGAATAATGCATGAAAACCTGGGGCAGGAACCATTCCAATTTTTAATGATCAGCAAATTCAAATCTGTATTCACTTTTAGCAGAACCATCTCTGAAACACTGAGGAGCTCTTGCATCAGTATGCAGACAATACAGAACTAGATGCAGCAACTGAATGCCTTCCTTAAAAGCAGCCTCCAGGATCTGCATTTACTCCCTGTGCATCTACAGTACTTAAGGACATAAGCACAATGTTTCTGTTCGTAGTATTCTCGGGCAAATAGCTCAATACCTGCAAGGGCTGAGAAATCCCCTCAACAGCTACTTGCAATGAGATTCCTCTGAAGAGGGAAGGGATTCATCAGAGGCCTGAAAACCTGGCAGGATGGACATTGCACGACATCTGGATTTAGTCTGCCTACTAAAAAGCAGCAATATGTGAATATCATCTTCATTTATGGAGAAAACATGTTTCATATCTCATTAATCTTGGCTTTTGTTTGGCTTTTGACATGAACTTGAAACCACATTGGTGATACAGTTTTTGTCTGGAGATGTCTACTGGAATATTATCTCAGAACTGGCACTATCAGACAAATTGTGAGTACTTCATAGTTGTGGGAATTGGCAAGGTTTTATTCAATCTGGAAATGGGTTGGCTACTTTCCATTATCTTTGACACGTATCAATGGTTTTATGTCCGTTCTCTTTATTTGGATTGCCATTAGGTGAAACTGTAGCATACTGTATGCTAATGCCATACTTTGTTCTTCAGTTTCACTGCTGAGTCAGACAGAAATTTAAATATCCATTTAACTGAATGCAAACCCTGCTGAAACTGGAGTTAATTCTGAGTAAGACTGTTTTGGATCATATTCTTTTTATGAGAAAGCATTTATTCACAGTAATCTACCATGAATTCTACATGGTGTATTAGCTATAACATCTAGCCTCCTTTTCAACCAAGACAGAATCCCAAAATGGCTTAAATTCTTCCATGAAAAAGGAAAATAGCACCTTCCCTTTTAAATAAGGAAGCCAGCATACATGGAAGCTTGATTTGTAATGACTGAACAATATACAGTGCTGTCAGCAATAGTCATACCATCAACATTCAAAGACAACTGGTTCTTTCTTTTTGCAATTATTGTGGCACTTCCTTAATTTCCTTAGCAGAGTGGGTTTAATCCATCATTGCATAAAATAACTAGCCACTGGCTTTTTTTTTTTTTTTGGCTGATACACTATTTTTCCCCTACTTAATTTATCTTTTTTAAAAGTTAACAGGTTGCCATAAAGGAAAACAGAATTTCTCAACCAGCATCACTAATAGCTGTATTCTGGGGAAGCCCCTTTGGTGCATGTTGAACAGTGATTACCACTTCTATGCTACTTGCAGATTTTAATTGAATTCCTATCCCATGGTTATCTTGTTGAAGCTATTCATCTGTTCTGCTAAGTCTTCTGATATTAAACAAGTAATTCCAAGATATTATTGTAACAGTGCTTGACACCTGATTTTCATTAGAAATTCACAGCCATGCTGGAGATAACAATACAGAAAACCTTGCCTTGCCTAAGTATAAGAAAGAGAATACTATTTGTAGGGGTGGAATTCTATCATGTTGATTAGACTGTCAGATATTCCATTTTCAACTTTTTCTTTTCCTGTGTGAATCAAAGCTTAGTCAATTTGTTGAGTAAAATATAGACCTTAATTAAAAAAATGTAAACATACTGATTTGTTGGCCTCTAAAATAACACAAATTCTAAGTCCAATGAATCTCATAATAATTTGTTATTTCAGAGCTTTTGCCATATGTTTATTCTCATTCATTCTTATCCAATGACAGTGTTGAAAAGTCAAATAAATAGAAGGGATTTTACAACATTGGCAACTTATTGGGTTAACAAACATGAAACATTTATTTCTAAACATATTGAGAAATTGACCTTTCAAAATAGCATCCAATTAATATTGAACACTTAGATTTGCAGATTCCACAACATTGAATTTCTAGTGTTGTTGTAATGGATACATTCAATGAATAATTAAACTAAGTTATTCAAGGTCTTTGTATTCATTAACTGTATTGGGAGGAGGCGTACCTGCTCATTTGTTTGTTCTTCCTCAGTCATGATGTACTTCATAAATAAACAAGACCTCCAAGTACATAATGCTTTTCCTGGTGTAGGACTGTGACTGAAACCAGTTTATCAGGATATTCTACTGGATTTCCATGTGAACTCCATCCATACCATAAAGTTCATGGTATAAACCAAGGGCTGGCTTTCTGACATTCGTAGGGCCAGGAGATGACATACTTCCCAAAGAAAATTTTTAAAAATGCAAAATCTTAACATGATCACTAAAACTTGAAATCTGCAAGTGATTTTGTGTGAAACCTCATAAAATGTTGGTAACTTTATGTGAGATCTCTGAGATTCTGTGATCTTGGAATATTTTATTTTATTTCATTTACCTGATATCATCATACAAAATTATACAATAATGCCTAAGGACTAGAAAAGTCTGATAATTTCTGCTTTATACAGTTAAATATATTGCCAGAAATGCTGGAGCTGACAGTGATTTCAAGAAGAAATGACAGATGTTTTGCAATCATCTTGTGATGGAAATCAGTGTGTATTACCCTCTGATGAATAACTGATAGTGACACACTGTAGCAATTTCATCAAGGGCAATTAACTCCTGAAGCCAAGTTTTGCTACAATGAAAGTACCAGAACATTATTATCAACCAAGGCAACTGATTTTACATCTATTCTGTTCTATTTCAGATTGGTGTTCTATTTCAGATTGGTATCCCCCTCTCATTTTTTTCCAGTTAAAAAACTTTATTTACAAATATAGCATATAGAGATATACATACACACACACACACACACACACACATATATGTGGCTGGATAGCATAGTAGTTACAGCACCGCCCTTTGACATGGAAGACCAGGGTTCAAATCCTGGCTGGTACCTACCTTACCAGTAGGGGTCCCTGGGCAAAGGCCCCCTAACACTTCACCTGCGTACTTCAGATAGGAGAGTGACACAAACTAGGAGAGTCATGCCAGCTTGGACATTGCCCAGATTAACAAGGTTTGGGCCAGATGTTGGGGAACCAGGACAATCTGATGATAAGTGGGCTACTGGAACAAACCATACATGCACAAGACAAGAGAACCTGGAATTGATGAAATACTACTACAACAGTAGACCTAATGAGAGGGGATATATGAAATGTATGATGGAAATATATGGATGGACGGAAGACCTACATCTATACCACCTGAGAAACAGCTAGTTACCCAGCGCTTCAACATAGTGAAGAGGAACCTGCTCTCACAACTTGAGATAAACCAACTACACATTACATCCTGGACTCAAGAAGATGCAGAACAACTGGAGGTACAGCCAACACCTGAAACTGGAACTTCACTGCCACCCTCTCCATTACAGAATATAGCAGCATAAGATCATGGATAAACTAGCTACAGTCAACCCTTGAGACCGATTACCAAGGCTCAGTAGAGAAGTACCATCAGATAGTATGCTAGAAGATGCCAATAGAGCCCTCAAGACAATCCCTACTACCACCATAACCCAAACCAATGACCTGGTATACGCTACAGCCACTGTAGGCCTAGAGATGCTTGGCTACGTGATCAAGAAGAACAGCAGTACATACCCCCCCTGGAAAATGAGGTTGGAGGCTAAGATCAAGGCAACTCGGAGAGATGTTAGCCAGCTGGTGGACTTACAGAATGGTGTGTAGATTAAGGATAAGCCTCAGCTACTGAAAAAAATACAGGGGCCTGACTCCATCTGAAGCCCTAGAGACTGCTAAACAAAGGCTCACAGCACTGGCTACCAGGCTAAGGAGATACACTAGAGAAGCAGAGACCAAGAAGATAAATGCATCATAGCTGCCAGGCTACAGGACCAGTACATGAGCACAGCTCAGAAGGGCATTGGGAACAACACCAGAGGCTCAAAAACCAGTTGCTCATAGATAGAGCAGTTGCCCAAGACTGCAATTACCAAGAGTCTAATTAATGGTCCTAATTACCATCCATAAGCAAGGACTCCCTGTATACTTTTCTTACTGTAATTGTCTCCAGCATGAAACATATTTAGGGAAGAGGCTAAAGGTGTAATTGCTGGGCTTATTATTTTCCTCATAGACTTCCATACTCTTATCAAGCTTTGTCTTATAATGTGTCCTTTTAGGTTTTCATCCTCTTTAATCTCCCTTCACCGTAAGTATCTGTGAAGCCCTTTAGCTGGGCCAGTTCCTTCCAATATTGACATTCAACTGTTTGGGGATTTAATCCACTCTGTTAACCATGACAAACAGCTTGCTCTGTAATAAAATTTGAAATTTGACAGAGCAAGGCCGCCTCTATCTTTTGAATCTTGTAAAATTTTAAGTTTGACTCTTGTTTTTTTCCCCCCTCTATTCCACATAAATTTGCTTTTATTGTTTCTTGCCATTCATGTAAAGTTTTTTCTGGAACTGGAATTGGTGCCATTTGAAACAGATAATTTATCCTGGGGAATACATTCATTCTGATAATTGCAATTGTATTAGTTCTTAGTATAGTATCATTCCCATAATATCTGCTTAGGAAAGCCCAAATGACAGCACCATCTTTCTCCTTGTATCTTATGAGAAGGGCTGCCAAATTAGCTGCTCTCAGCAACTGTGAAGGGAGATGGCATTTTCTAATTTACTTTCCATCCCTGTAATAGCATTTAAAGAGATGCAAGACAGTTGTATTTTGAGGCTGTTTGGAAGGCATATTATCTTGCAGAGATCCTGGACTTTATAGGTTCTTGTTAGGGGGCAACACACATATTAGCTTATGAGACAATTATTGATGGTGTCATTAAGACCTAGGTCCCATTTTCATTCATCTTTTCCCCTTTCCTGCAGCAAGGACGTCACTAAGTGTAATCACAGAGACCATTACAAAAAGAACACATTTTATTGGACTATGCCAAGCAGATAGATTAATACATACAAAACACTGAAAATATTCTATGCATTATCTTTGCAGTATAGTTTGTAGCATAACTCCCCAAACATTATTTCCTCATTCTCCATTATCACTTTATGCATAAAGTAGGAGGGAAGCATAGTTCTTTTGGATAACACTTCTCAAAATACATCATCATTGACTCTGACAAAGACAGCCAGTCACTGCTTCACTAGCTACCCTGATTATTGCAAATGTATTGTGTGATGCTGTGTAGTTGTAGAATGCATGCATTTATGCAAGGAATAATATTGTTTGCCTTACTTAGTCTTCTGTTCTTTTTGAACTGCAGTTAAATCGTAACTGTCAAAATCACAAATGTGTTGGTTATCATTAAGTAGTATGCTGCTTAAAGCAGACCATAACTCCATGCACTAAGATAAGATTATATACCTTGAAATGCAACTAATAAATCAATTTATATATTTCAGAGAACATCTTTTAGATTCAAGTGTGTCACAAGACAGCTCAGGATAGGACTGTGCTGCTTCTGTATCATACCAAAGGTTGTTCCTCATAGCAAGCTACAGAATTTTTTTCTACCTGCACATAGATTTGAGTAAATACAACTTGTATGGCACATCTTGTATGTCATCCTCAAGATCTTAGTGTTGCAGAATTCATTCCAATTGAAATAATTGAAATAATGCTCAGAGGGACCAGAAGTATGCCTAGGCCCCTCTTATCCATGGTTTTGAAATATGTCAAACTGGGCTTTACTTGAATACCAATGTTTCTTGTCATAAATACACTTTCCTGGGATGAAAGAATCTTCAACCAAAGATCTATGGGCAGTGGTGTGCTGGTAAATGTGTAACAACCAGCTCTGCTGACTCCTTTGCTGTCTCTGCAACAGGCCACAAGCTGCCAAACAGCTGATAGACACTAGGATCAGTTCTTCTCTCAATCAGCTCAAAAAATCCAGAAAATTTAATAATTAGTTGTTGCAAGCCAGTATGAGTGACTCTTGCACACCGCTGTATAGGTCAATTTGTTTGTGACATAAAACTGAAAAACACTATCTCTGTATATTATATGGTTGACTGGTGGTTCATTTAAATCCACCAGTGAAGAGTGGTGTATTTAAGTGAACAACAAATAAAGGGAGTGTTTGCAAACTATATGAGATTGTTTTCTATTAGATAAAATATTTCCTGTCTTTAGTTGGTTTGCATATACCGTCTGTTGTATGTGCTTAATTTGATATGGTTTTGTTTGTTTTGCTTAGCCATGACATGGAATCTGTTTCCTGAGAAATATTTTGAACTAGATTTCACTTTTACATTTTATTGCTTGAACTGCTTCTTGATAGGATGTGGCTATCTGCCCAGTAAAATTGAAACAGATGATTCATTTCATTTAAATCATACTCGGCTAATATCAGGTCGTATATAACTTCTGGCATGGATGAAACTTCTCCTCATTAAAAAGTGTATTTGTGATATTTTTATCCACTGAGCTTGTGGCATGTTTATGATTATATGAAATGATAAAGGAAAAAAAAGGTTTTCTGTAGCAGTGAATAAATGAAAGGGAAGTCTGCTCCCATATATGCATCTTGAAGAGTGACTGTCTGATGATCCAGAGAGCTTAAATTCCTTTCTCACAAATGGCATTATGGACTCTAAAGATGCCTATATAACATTCTTCAGTAATAAGGTAACAAAATATGCACACAACTAATTTTAAGCATAAAATTTGTTGTGTTGTGTGTATTGATTTGCATATATATATATATATATATATATAGAGAGAGAGAGAGATGTCAGTCCAGAATTTTGTTCTTTACATATGCTGCATCTTAAGTTCTATACCAATAGCACAATGATCCCACTTATTTTTACCCCAGTGGAAAGTTTAAATGGCTCCTAACTTCATCCTTTATACATCTCTTTTTTTCCTTCTTCCAAATCTTGTTTAGTGGATATCATATCAGCTGACTGAATACTAATGTTAGTGCCAAGTGATTACAGGGGCTTTTTACCTTGAGTGACTAATTATCCAGAAAATGATACATTTAAGTGAAAGCAAAATCAAACCACAGGTATATGAGGTAGTATGGATGAGACAAGAATTGTGAAGTTGTGCTACTAAGGGGTCCAGATAATCTGTTTCCTCCAGAATCCTCTGGAGCTGCAACACAACCACTTTCTCAACCACCTTTCCCGAAAAGGGAAGGTGGGAGACAGGGCGAAAATTGCCCAGTATAGTAGGGTCCAGGGATGGCTTCTTGAGGGGGTGTACCAGCGCCTCCTTGAAGGCAGCCGGAAACTCCCCCTCCCTCAAGGATGTATTAATCATCGCCTGGACCCAACCACAAGTCACCTCCGGGGCCGGTTTTACCAACCAGGAGGGGCAAGGGGCAAGATGACATGTGGTTGCATTTGCAGTCCAGAAGATCCTGTCCACTTCCTCAGGCCCAACAGGATCAAACCGTTTCCAGATAACAGGGCAAGTATGTCCCCTTGGCATCTCCCCAGACTGTGCCTCATGCTTAGAGTCCAACTTAGAACGAATCTGAGCGATTTTATCCTGCAGATGCTCAGGAAACTCCTCTGCACAGCCCTGTAAGTGGATCACCAAATCCCCCTTACCCAAGAGGGATCGGGTAATCCTAAACAGGGCCGCCGGGTGGCATTCTGTGGATGCAATAGGAGTGGAGAAATATTGGCATTTTGCTGCTCTTACCGCCACAAGGTAGGCCTTACTGGCAGCTCTAGCTTGTGTTCGGTCAGATTCGGTCCTTGTCTTCCTCCAGCGGCACTCTAGGCGTCTCTTAATCCTCTTCAAAACCCGCAGCTCCTCCGTAAACCACTTAAATAGGATTTTAGGATTGTATTTTGTGTTTTTGTGTTTTTTGTTTTTATTTGTAATCCTACAATTTTTATGAAAAATAATATACTAATTAATGTTATCTATATGCAATGAGCATTACGATCACATGATAATCTTTTGCCATCTGAATTAAACCTGAGCAAGTTGATAATTCTGTTTCTTTCAAGCTGTCATCCACTCAGCCCTACATTTTTTCTTTTCACCTATCTGCAATCCACTAATATTCTGCATTTCCTTTTGCTCTGTGATTTGAACGTAGGATAGAAGAAAATGTCCCATCTCTTCCCAGCACATGATTCAATATTGTTCCATTTGGTTCATCTAAATTGTCTCAGAAATTTCTTGAATAGTGGCTAAGGTTTTCTGATAACATTTTGAGAGCTAGTTAAAACAGAATGGATTCAATCAAGTCAGCAAAAATTGTATTCATATTTTAGGGAGAAAAATCTACTAGGCAGTTATTTTAAATATGCAAGTGCAACTTCAAGATTAAGCTGATAAGGAGATGGATTTTTAATGCAGAGTTTGGTTTACTATTATTTTTTGGCCAGGAATGATTCATCTTAAATTTAGGACTTTAAGGCTGCCTCTCATGATTTTAGCATCATTGGGTAAGATAGGTTTCAGGTTATCATTTGAATTTATGACTGTTGGATGATCTTTGAAAAAATCCTTTTATTAGCAAGGATAAAATAGTAGCACAACTTCACAATTCTTGTCTCATCTATACTACCTCATATATCTGTGGTTTGATTTTGCTTTCACTTAAATGTATCATTTTCTGGATAATTAGTCACTCAAGGTAAAAAGCCCCTGTAATCACTTGGCACTAACATTAGTATTCAGTCAGCTGATACGATATCCACTAAACAAGATTTGGAAGAAGGAAAAAAAGAGATGTATAAAGGATGAAGTTAGGAGCCATTTAACCTTTCCACTGGGGTAAAAATAAGTGGGATCCTTGTGCTATTGGTGTAGAACTTAAGATGCAGCATATGTAAAGAACAAAAATCCCTTCCAGTCAGGTTTCAGGCCAGGATATGGGACTGAGACTGCATTGGTCGCACATATGGGTGAGAGCGGGATGGAGGGAGTGCATCCATCCTGGCTCTTCTTGACCTCTCAGTGGCTTTCGATACCATCAACCATGGTATCCTTTTGGGTTGGCTCAGGGAGTTGGGGGTGGGTGGTGTAGTTTTGTGCTGGTTCACCTCCTTCCTCCAGGGCTGGTCCCAATTGGTGGTGATAGGAGAGGAGAGATTGGCCCCTCGGCCCCTCCATTGTGGGGTGCTGCAGTGTTCGGTTCTCTCTCCTCTCCTAATCAACATCTACATGAAACTGCTGGGTGAGATCATCCATCACCACGGGATGAGGTATCATCAATATGCCAGTGATACTCGGTTATATATCTCCTGGGTGAGGTAAGTGATGCGGTAGCTGCCCTCTCCCAGTGCCTGGGGGCTGTGGGGATCTGGATGGGGAACAACAGGCTTCAACCGAACCCTAGTAAGATGGAGTGGCTGTGGGTTGATGGTTCCTCTGTATCTGGGAAGTTATCATCTTTAGTTCTGGATGGGGTTGCACTGCCCCATTCAGACCCGATGCGTAATCTGAGGGTCCTCCTGGACTCACGACTCCTGCTCATTGAGCAGATGGCAGTTGTGGCCAGAAGGGCCTTTGTGCAACTTCATGTTGTGTGCCAGTTATGCCCTTTCCTGGATCGAGAGGTCCTCTGAACAGTCACTCATGCCCTGGTCATCTCCCACGTAGACTATTGCAATGTGCTCTACATGCGGCTAGCCTTGACGAGTATCTGAAAGCTTCAACTGGTCCAGAATGCAGCCGCGCAAGCAGTTATATGTGCTCCAAGATCGGCACATGTGACACCACTTCTGTGCAAGCTGCACTGGGTACCAGTTTGCTTCTGGATCCAATTCAAGGTATTGGTTATCACCTTTAAAGCCCTACATGAAATGGGGCTAGGTTACTCAAGGGACTGTCTCATCTACATAACATCAACCTGCCCCACCCGGTCATGCAGAGAGGGCATGCTACAAACTCCACCGGTAAAGGAATTCCACAAACAAACAAACAAACAAATAAATAAATGAAACTGAATCAAACTATACCAAGAGGATCCAAAAGCCTTTGTAAAGAGTTATGTCAAGAAATCAATACAGGTAGTCCTTGTTTAGCAACTGCCGCATACGGTGACCATTCACAGTTACAATGGTGATGAAAAAGAAACTTTGTGACTAATCTTCACATTTACAACCTTTGTTGTAAGGCAAAGGAAAGCTGAAGTAAGACTGTAAGCACAGTTGTGGTTTCACTTAGAAACTGCTTCGCTTAACGACTGAATTGCTGGTCCCAATTGTGGTCAGTAAAAAAGGACTACTTGTATTACTGAACTGCTGACATATCTTCAAGATGGGGTTTTCATGGTGAAGACACCACATCACTATTACATGAACATTTCCCATTGGCAGCATCCAATTTTAGAGGCTGAATTTTAGGTTTCCCTTGACATTAAGTCCAGTCATGTACGACTCTAGGGGGCAGTGCTCATCTCCGTTTCAAAGCTGAAGAGCCGGCGTTTGTCCATAGACACTTCCTTCATGGTCATGTGGCTGGCATGACTAAATGGAAGGCCATTACCTGCCCGCCGAAGCGGTACCTATTAATCTACTCACATTTGCATGTTTCTGAACTTCTGTTCGGCAAGGGGTCTCAAGCTTTATGGGTTAACAATTTCTTGAAGAGGTAAGCTTAGAGGAGTGGGAAAGCATATCTTGATGAGCCAGATCATCTCTGTTTAAAGCAGGAATAGGCAGCCTTTTGTAGTCCTACTTTTTAACAATTATTTTTTGTCTGGAAAGGGATGTGATAGTTGAGACAGTGATGCTATTACATCACCACAGGAAGCAGGAAGAGACTTTTTCCCTTCTGTATGTTGTTAAGCCATAACAACATACAGACTTATTTCAGAGAATTATTATTTCTGAATTATTTCAGAGAATTAATATAAAGAATATTGTATTTTACTTTCCACCCCCCCCCCAAAAAAAATGATGGGAAATTGTACCACCATAACTGATGCATTGTGGCTGTATCATCACAGAAGGACTAGAGACCACAAAGAAGTGTCTGCTCTACATTACTCACTCTGGGTTGAATATCGGTATTTTTAGCAGTATTTATTTATTTATTTATTTATATGATCTATAAGGCACCCATCTCCCAATAACTCTGGTGGCTTACAATTAAAAATACAAAATTATAAAACACAAAAAGGAATCATGACTGCCCCCCAAAACAACATATAATCAAAAAGGAAAGAAAATCTAGCAGGAGCTCAACCTTCACTCTACTCTTAAACCTGGGAGAATACCAGACCTTCAGGAACTTCCTGAACTTCATCAGAGGGGGAGCCATCCTGATATCTGGGGGGTGGGAATAGCAGCTACCACAGCAAAGAAGGCATACTTCCTGGGTCCCACAGGATGACACTGCTTGGGGTCATGGAGCACACCCACTTTGCCCAATTGCATCAGATGAGTATAAACAACCAGAGATAGGCAGTCCCTGACTTGTAGAACAATTTCCTTTGAAACAGGTTATACTATTTTGAATTATATTAATGGTTTGACAATTATCCCCAAAGGCAATATGGGAAGAGACCTAGGTAGAACTATCTATCTACTACAGTATTAGTCATAAGTGGCAATTAGAAAGCAGACAGTAAAGTGCAGCTTTCCCAAACCAGTACCGTCAAGATGTGTTAGATCATTGTCCCCCTCATTCCCAGCCACCAGGTAGGCACTTTGTGCCATTTTATTCATTGGCCTGTATCATTTCTTTTAAGTTGCCATCTGTACATTACCATGACAGACCTGAGGCTGGCTATAAGTTTGAGTTGTTTATCAATTCCAGTCAGATTCCAGTCTGACAAGTTTATTGTTTCCAACCAAGTTCTTTTGTGTTTGATGAAGCTCTGAATGGGCTTGGTAAAGATGACATGGAAACTATTATTGATGAGAGACCAGCTTGATGAGATGTACAAAATCTTTGCAGGCTGGTAACTACAGTAGTGAGGTTTCAGTACTGAAATAATAGGCACATTATTCAGCAGTCACTGGAATGCAGTAGTAACTGTTTACCATTTATTTATAAAACCTTGGCCTCTATTGTAATGTTTAATGTTGAATGAATTAGTTTATTTCTAGCAGCTTCTGCTCTTACATGCCATCTCTATACAGATCTATGGATTAAAAATTAGAATAAAAACTGCATGCTAACTTATTTTCCAGCACTAGTACTTGATCAATCTATAGTGGTTTCTCACATGTATTTATTATTTTCTATGCTGTTTTGGATTAGCCTGGATAATGTTGCTTCAGTTACTAGTTTCAAAATGCTTATTAGAAGGGCTCATATTCTTCCATCCAGGAGCAAACCAACAATCGTTCTGATGCTCTGTAACTATTTGCTGCTAGATTCTGTTTAGACCAGCAGAGTCCAGTTTAGCTGTCCACATATTTTAGCATCATGGCCTATGCTATTCTAGTAACTTCAATTTTTAAAGACTCTGTATAAAAATATGCAAACAAGGAAAAAAGGAAACCCTTGAAATCCTAGGAAAGAAAGGGTAAATATAGTATAATTGATATCATCAAGACTTGACAATATATAATTTACATTTGGTATATACGAAGTAAGAATTGTTGGGAGTTGGGAAGCCATACAGGTTGAATGTGTGAATGCATGAATTTTGTTTATAAGTAATATGCTCAAAAGAAAAAAAAATATGAAAAATAAGAGGAATAGATTATATAAAAAGAATATATACGTGTGCATGAAATTCATAAAACAGTGAAAGCCTTGTTGAACAGATCACTGTAAGGATAGAACAATGTACAGTGATTCTGATAATACCTTATAGACCACCCACTCAAGAAGATGTACAAAACTTTCTTAAATTAAAAAAATTTGATGAACCTACTGTATAATAGTAATGGAGGATTTCAAGTGTCAAACTGCTAGAACTCTAATTCTGTTAAAAATGGACTTCCTCAGTTTCCTTGCTGTTATCTTCATCTTTTAGAAGCAAAGAAAGGAATGGGGGGGGGGGTCTGATTATCTGGAATGAACTGGTGAAAGTGAGATGGTAGGAATTTTGAGGGAAAATGGCTATGTGAGCTTGAATCTGTAAGAAGAGAGAGAGAATATCATCATACATATCCTAGCCTTCAGGAAAGCCAGTTTTAAAGAGCTCAGATATAGAGTTTCATGGCTAGAAATCTTTAGGAGAAAAAAGTTCAAAAGAGAAATTCTGAAAGCTGAAATAATGAGGGCATCATTACAAAATGTTCCTGGGAGGAAGCCAGTGTTGCTGCATAGGGAGCTCTCTGAAACATTAAGAGTTAAAAGCGACAAGTATTAGAAATGGATAACAAATGATGAATGTAATAGAATAGTGCATCTAGAAAATAATGCATTTTTGTGAGTTGCCAATAGTTACATGCTGTCTCTTTAAATTACTTTTTGCAGCAGATGACAGACCAACAATGGCTTTTCCCATCTTTTCAACCCTACACTGATATCTATCTGTCTTCCTTCCTTCCTTCCTTCCTTCCTTCCTTCCTTCCTTCCTTCCTTCCTTCCTTCCTTCCTTCCTTCGTCCCTCCCTCCCTCCCTCCCTCCCTCCCTCCCTCCTCTCACTGTCAATTACGGTAGACTCCGGGTGGGTTTGGATTTGCTACAAAGCAGATACAGAAGTGGAAAAATACCTGTTATTAAGATCAATCAGCCAAAAAAGTTGTTATTGCCTTTGTTGCTTAACTTTTAGTGGCTTTAAAACTCAGGAGCACAATCTGGCTATATACAAGAAAAAGTGAGAGAACACACTGATCCAAGGGCTTCATAAAAAGATGGTAGAAAATCAGAAAAGATGAATTCTCACAAATAGTGATATATTCCACAGTGAGATATTTATAATTTTCTGACTCTGCAATTAATCAGCTCTGATATATATATTATAGCACATACTGTAGTTCTGTGGCAGACATCACAAATATCTAACAGGCCTGGGATTGACTCTTAACACCCTTGTCCTCATGCGGGCAAAAAGCAGATAAAATGGGAATCTGTCAGACTTTTCTGACTTAGAGTTGGCAGTAAATCTTTGATCTCCTGACAATAAATGGTTTAGTTTAGCTCCCTGGTTTGATTCAGCAGAAGACCCACAGACACAGTCCAGATAGATTACAATCTTTACTGCAGACAAAAATGAAGCCATACACAACAGCTGATTGCCCCTGCCAGGACTAAAGCTTTTGTACCTTCAGAAGTTTAAACTTGTGGCTTCCTCCTCCTGTCCTTTTGAATTAATGGATAAGCATGATGCTTAAAAGCCTGGAAGCCAAGTAATTTTTGTATGTCTACATTGTTGTTGTTGTTGTTGTTGTTGTTGTTATTCAAATTTAATTACCGCCCATTTCCCCCAAAAGAGGAGGAGCTATGATAGCTGTCTCTGACCAGGGAACTACTGGTTCCTGCCAGAACCTCTACCATTTATGCCTATACATTTGTCCATTCTGGAATGTAACTCCTCTTTGCTAAGCAACTGGGCTCTGATCAGAAAATGCAATGAGATAAAATGCAACAAAAATAAGTCAAAATCAAATAAATTAAGATCAAAAATTCACCAAAAGTTTGATTCCACATTTGAAATGATCTCTACTTTTGTTCAGGTCAGGAAAATTAGTCACTCCCCTACACATTCTCATTTACTGATTGACTGACTTCAGTGGAGAGGAAGAAAAAGTAACAATTATATTAATATTGGAAGCAGCAAAAAGAGTACTTTAAAAAGGTCCAGAACCTATGATTTTCCCAGGGACTTTAGTTCCCAGGGGATATTTCAAAACTAAATCAGGATGAGGAATACTTTTTCATTAACCCAATTACTAACAACATGAAGGCAAAGCAAAGCAAACTGTGCCACCAATTTAAGACATTTTGTTATATCTATCCAACAAATCTATCAAATGAATCTCTAAAACTTCTTGTTTTAATAGTATGAAACTGATTTCTTCTGTGCTTAAGCTCTTGCTGGTGGGTTAGGTCAAAGAACTGTGTTAGTGCTCATACCCTTTAAATATTTATCCACTTAGAACTGGCTGACCCTATGAATCTATAGCTACTGGATTTTTCACTGCTATTGATTTAATTACTACCACATTACCAGTATTCAGCTTTATACATTAGGAAATTAGGAATTCCAAGCTGTTTTTTTTTAAAAGGGATGTTACTTCTCAGTAATAAGCCTGTTCCTGGTACCAAGATAGATGAATATAGGATTTGGATCCTGGCCAAATGATGTGAAGCTGGGTTTTTTTCAACTTGCCTTGGCCCATTTAAAAATTAAAAGCCAATTGTCACAATTGGCTCAACATATAATATCATAGGACTCAGCAGTAGTGTCCTATGGGTATCACAATTGCTCTTGTAATACAATTACAAATAGTGGGTATAGTTTTACTGTCACATATCTCAATTACATGATTCTTATGTAGTGAATATTTTGAATTAATGTTCTCTGTTTGCTATACTGCAGCAAGAAAGTGAAGAGAACATGGAATCACCAGAGATTGTGAGAAATAATTAGAAATAACTGAACGGTGGTATAATAATATGATCCACTCTCTCTAGTCATTACTTCATGTTCGTTCATAAATTTTGTATGATGAATCCAATGTGCAAGGAGTATTGGGCATCTTCTGCACTCTTCCAGCTGCATTGATGATTTAAATAAATAAGCTCATTCACCTCATGATTGTCTATAGCTTCCAGCCTTTGCTTACATGTGAAAAATTCCATGCGATCCTCCATTATCAGAGTTCTGCTCACGAGAAGCAATGTAGAGAAAGGACCCCCTCTGCAGACATGCTATTAGCATAGAAGTGTCTCTTCCCTTATGTCACCAGCACAAGTAGAAGAAAGAAGGGAATGCTTACAACTCCTCAAGTGTTGGACAAATCTGTCTAATCATTTCTCCCTCATTCCTGCTCTCATGTTTATTTTGGAAATATTTGTGTGTGTTTGAAATACATGCATGGAAGTAGACATCATTTGCTAGAAAGTGCTGCTTGGTGGTGTCTTCAGTTTAAACATTTTTGAACCTTAATGAGTCAGCCATCCTAAGTGCTTCAGAAGTCCCTCTATTACTAGATGATTTAACAGTTTCTTTATAAAATAAAAATCCTAGTGAATAATTTATAAATGGATGTTAGAATATTTTAAATTAAATGTTCAAAAGTATAGAGGCACATGGAGTAAGTAACTGAAGTATCAAATACATGAATGTCAAGAAATCATTTTTGGCATCTGTAAGTCACATTTCTATAATTCAAAAAATACAATTAATTCAAATTAATTTCTTATCTACTGGACACTAATGCATATCTTCCAGAAGGAATTGAGGAGTCCATGCAATTATTATGCTTGTGGTGATCAAAATGCAACACTGTTCATATGTTACATTCTTGTGCTCTACTGGCTCCTTTTGAGACAGAAATTATTTTGCATATTGATTGTGCTCTGGAAGGTCTTTGATTATTGTAAATGCTCATGTTCTTTTCAATTATATACTACAATCTGAAACTTAGAGCAAGACAATGGAAATGGATATTTTCTGCTTTTATAATTAAAATCAGAAACTACAAGGTTGGAAAGAAACCCAATTTCTGCCAATTATACAATGGTCCAAAGGACTTGCCTCTCTTTCTGTATTTAAACTAGCATTTTGTCTATAGGAGTCCAGGATTGCAGGATTTTTAGAAAATTGGATCATATATAGCAATTTACATGTATAATTTCCTATTTTTTACTATGTTTAAATAAAGATAATTAAATATTGTAATTGTCTACCATGACATGAATGTAGTATAAATATTAAATTTGTATAAGGAGATGTATGCTTCTGGAGTTTTTCTATTTTCCTTGATGCTTTTATAAAAATGAAAAACATAAATATGTATGTGTATATTAATTACAGAATAATTGAACCATCTAAGGTCAACTAGCACAGTCATAAATCACATGTAATATGTTAACTAAGCCTTTTTTTTTTCATTCTTGCGATAGTTGTATCTGCAAAATGTATGTCTGCAATGATTTGAATTCTGGGGAACTAAACTTTTTGCAATGACTTTGCCATGCTGAATGAGACAACATTGAGGAAGATCCTGTCTCCATATTCTGTGGACAATTATAAAAGTTGCCAGCTTTCTTTTAGAAGATGAATTAGAGCAAAGTTATCTTCTTGAAATCACAAAGACAAAATCAATAATAAGAAAAAGAGAAGGCATAGAGAAGAAAGTCCTTTGAGATAAGACCAGGACTTTTCATTTGTTCAAACAAGCAATCTTGTCTCTAGATCACCTGTTACATCCTCAGATTTTTCAAGAGAAGAGATTACAGGCAATCTTTGTTTAGTGACCACAGTTGGGACCGGCAATTTGGTCATTAAGTGAAGTAATCACTAAGTGAAACCGCGACTGTGCTTACAAACTTACTTCATCTTTCCTTTGCTTTACAGACCTGCAAAGGTTGTAAATGTGAGCATTGGTTGCAAATTTACTTTTTCATCACTGTCATAACTTGAATAGTTGCTAAATGAGGCAGTTGCTAAATGAGAACTACCTGTATTGCCTTTCTTCTCAGGCAGAAAAATCTCCCTGGCATGGAGCCTCTGAGATTCCAATTTGTCTGATCTTGAATGATATATTAATGCTCTGTCATTCTGAGTTTCATTGTTGATGATTTTCCTCCACTGTTTCCTCTATTTGTTTCAAAATTAGAGTTCTTGCTCATTATATGCATAACAAGAACATGTGAAATCATGAATGAACATCTGTGTGGGGCCCTCTATGTATGTGTAATAATTTTCATGCCATTATTCATAGACATTTACTACCTTTTTTAAAACCAGGAACCATAAAGTAAGTGAAATGTGGCAGAACCTGATATAATACAGAAAGGCAAGGAAGCAATAACTGGTTCCCCAAGATATCTGGGAACATTGCTCCATATGATACAAACTCCAGAATCTTAAGCCTAGTTAATACCTTACTTCCATTTAATTGTACTTATTCCAAACCCTATAAGCCTATATGGAATGGATATACAGAGGTCTGAATATGCTCTGATCAGATTTAGGCAGTCCGTCCTTCATTTTTCTGACAGGAAAAAGCCTACAAATTAACTCCCTGTATAGAGAGTTACTGTGACACTTGTTCTTTGGAGAACATGGGGACTGACAGAGAAAACTGCCTGCTGAAGTGAGATCACAGTCATAGATGATATATGAGCTTGCACTTAGATGGTTACATGTTGTAGTCAGAAAGTTACATTGAGTCACACCCTGTCAGAATCAGTGTGTTGTCAGTTTAGAGCAGTGTTTCTCAACCTTGGCAACTTTGAGCTGTGTGGACTTCACAGCTCCCAGAATTCCCCAGCTTGAAGTTGCCAAGGTTGAGAAACACTGGTTTAGAGAAAGAAAAACAACCTTGTTCTAACCTTGTTTTCTAGTTATCTAGTTTGAGTATTGTGTTGCTACAGGTTGGATTCTGAGCTGTTCTTGTATGTATGAAATCACCTGTTCATAGAAGGGGTTGAGAACCTGTAGAGGAGAAAGGGAAGGAAGCAATGTTGTCCACTTTTTCTCTTTTTAAATTGCAGCTTCCATTGCTTCCCCATCTCCAAAACAGCTTTTGATAAATGCTGCAAAGTGAAGTGGGAATTAGCAAAAATCATCCTTTCTTCCTGTAAGGAAGCCATGTAAGCAGAAATGTGCTCATGAATAGTCTGAATTCTACCTATACCTTCAGAAGCTAAATTCAAATAGATGCCCCAATTTACCTTTTCTTATATAATAAAAAATATAGTAAATCTATTGTTGGACATCTGTCATTTTGTTCATTTGCATGGAAGCAAGAGACTGATTCAATCTTAGAAATAGAAGTGATTCAGACTTTTTGCTGAAAATGGAAAAAAAATGAACTGGTGATTGATGGATTTGATAATTAGAAAGGGTAAAATATGGGAAGAAGGGAATCATGATGTAACCCAACCTTTTTCTCTTTCTCTTTCTCATTCTCTTTTTCCTATATATTCACCACTTTTCTTAACTCTTTTCTTTTTTTCTTAAATTTGTATCATTTTTACTATTGTATAAAATTATTCAGTAAAAATTAATTAAAAAAAGAACCACAGGGTTCTACAAAAATCACTAAATGTGCATTCTTTTCATTTCAGGTCCACAGATTATGGCACCACTTACGAAAAGCTAAATGACAAGGTGGGATTAAAGACAGTGCTGAGTTACCTTTACGTTAGTCCTACTAATAAGAGAAAGGTAAGAAAGCTATTTCTTAACAAGTAACAAAGCTTGTTATAAAAAACTCCACTCACACATTTGAGAGTTCCAAATCTAGATCAAGAGCATAAAATAAAGACTTTTTTTAAATATAACTTTTTGTAGGCAGTGTGCTGCTTCCTGTGCCCTGTACTTAATATACCAATTCATCTCTAAATTCCAGTTCTATATCTACTCATCTGAGGCTGAGCCTGATAAAAAGCCATGGGACTTTTTTCAGTGTAAACACACACAGGATTATTATAAGATTACATGCAGATCTAGAAAGCTGATTGAACCTACTTTTACATTGTTCCCACATAAAATTTAAAGGCCCAGTGTTGGACTTGTTGGTCTTGTTCTCACATTGTGATGTTCCTCCCTGCCTTAGTCTATTGGTGTCTCCTGGACAGGTCTAACAGTGATCAGGTGGACATGAGTTCAGCCAGTAAAACATCAAGGTAAAAGCTAAACATAGAGAACAAAAGAGGCATATAGATGATCTTCAGGAAAAATACATTTTAAACATACATGTTCAGTAGGATTGTGCATGCTCTGAAAACGATTCAGCCGAAACGCTTTTGACCTAGTGTGAGCAACACCTCTCTTAAAACAAACTCCCCTTTTTCTTGCTTCTGCTTGAGCTACTGTAGCTATTTTAAGAAGCTGATTCAAGTTAATATAATTCTTAAAGTGGCCACCATTTTTTTCAAGCTGTCGTAGAAGTCAGAAAAAGTGGGACTACTTTAATGCATACAGTAGCAGAGAGGGGCTCTACTTGAGCCAAGTCCAAAACACTTCTTCCTAATCTTTTCTGAAGCATAACCAGTCCTACTTCCACCCAAAATTACATCTGTACAGACAAAAATAATATATTAGGAAAACATGGTGACCTTGAATGAATGTATTTTACATGCAGGCTTTTTGCAAAGTGTGTTGTTGTTGCATTATTTTTTAGCTAAAGCAACTCTTTCAATCTTTACCTGCCGCTGATACAACAAAAGGTGTAGTTTGTTTTCCAGCAACTAACAACAAGCCTAGCAACTAACAGCAGGAACAGAATCAGTTTCTTATTTGCACCAGTACAGGTATTAGGAGATGGACACGAAGCCAACAGTGGGATCATTCTGAAAGATTGTTGGGTATTTTTCCAATTGCTTCAAATTTTTTTTATTAAAAGGGAAGGCTAATTACAGGCCCATCAATAGAGTATAGAGAGGTTACATTTTGTAATATTTTAGTGTGTGGATTATTTTCATGGCCAATTTGTGATGACTTGCTGAAATAGATTTAAAATAAAGTCTGTATCACAAAGAGTTATGAGATTCATCTACCTCAAAATCCCAAATTATCCTCTCAGGACAACCTATGGTGCTTAATATAAAAGTATATTATAACGTTGACAATATTTTCTAGATTTTAAATTTCACAAAATCATTACCAAAAGCTCTTAAGCAACCTTATGTGTACCAATGAATAAAAGAACCCTTGGACTGTAATCATTAAAAACAAGAAGCGAAAATAAGAATAAATGGATAATTTCTATTATTATTACAATGAATAGGTTATGCTTGTGACTTGTAGTCTTTAACTGGTTTCTAAAAGACCTTGAATTAGTAATAACTAGGAAGGATTTGGTCAGGATACTTAAATATGTTGGTGATGCTAAATTATGGGCAGTAAAATAAAAAAAGAAAGACATCAGAAAAGATCTCTCCAAATTAAATGAACGGTAATTGTAATTTCATGGGGATGCGGTGGCGCTGCAGGTTAAACCCCTGAGCTGCTCAGCTTACCAATCGGAAGGTCGGCGGTTTGAATCTGCGTGACAGGGTGAGCTCCCGTTGCTAGTCCAAGCTCCTGCCAACCTAGCATTTCAAAAACATGCAAATGTGAGTAGATTAATAGGCACCGCTTCGGCGGGCAGGTAACGGCGTTCTGTGTAGTCATGCCGGCCACATGACCATGGAAGTGTCTACGGACAAATGCTGGCTCTTTGGCTTTGAAACGGAGATGAGCACTGCCCCCTAGAGTCAGACATGACTGGACTTAATGTCAAGGGAAACCTTTACCTTTACCTAATTGTAATTTCAAGGAAGCAAATGCATAGCAATGTTTTTTTTCCCTTTTTGGTGTGTGCCTTTGAGTCAGTCTTGACTCTTGGAGACTGCCTGGACAAGTTCCTGCAGTTGTCTTGGCAAGATGTTCCAGAAGTGGTTTGCCATTGTCTCCTTCTTAGGGCTGAAAGAGAGGGACTGGCCCAAAGTCACCTAGCTGGCTTTGTGCCTAAGGCAGGAGTAGAATTCATGGTCTCATGGTTTCGAACTTGGAGCTTTAACCACCAAACTGACTAGCATTCATTCATTCATTCATTCATTCATTCATTCATTCGGTTTCTATAGCCGCCCTTCTCAGCAAGTGACTCGGAGCATAGTGATGCATATTAAAAACAACAACAACAACAACAACAGCATTTTATATACTGTATGACTGATAGGACTGATAGGAACTGAGTTCTTAGAGACTGAGAACAATAGCATGGAACAATAGCAAATAATCTCCCATTAGAACACAAGCATGGATTGGACCCCTGGCCCATCTAGTTCATCAGTCTGTTCTCACAGTGGCCAGCCAATCACACAAGCCCATCAGTCTCCCAGCATATGGCCTTTGATCCCTACAACTTCTATGAACTGGTCCAACCCTTTTTTTGAAGCCAGCCAAGCGGGTAGCCATCACTATAGATCATAGCAAATTCCCAAGTTTAATTATACGTTGTGTGAAAAAAAAAATGTTTTGTCTGTCCTGATTCTTTCAGGATTCAATTTCATTGTGTGACCACTGGTTCTATTATTTTGGGGAATATAAGGGGAATATAGCTTCACATTATCCATTTTATCCATACCATGCATAATTTTGTATAACCCAATCATGTCCCTTCTCATTTGCTTCCTTTCTTAGACTAAAAAGCTCCACGTGTTGCAACCTTTCCTTATAGGGAAGCTGTTCTAACCCCTTGATCATCTTAGCTGCCCTATTCTGAACCTTCTCTAGCTCGATTATGACCTTTTAAGGTGCAGTGACCAGAACTGCACACAATATTCCAGATGTGATCTCACCATTGATTTATGTAAGGGATTATGGTATTGGCATCTCTATTTTCAATGCCATGTCTTATTACCCCTAACGTTTTGTTGGCCTTTTTTGCAGCAGATGCACATTGTGTTGACATCTTCATTGAACTGTTTACCATTATTCCAAGATTTCTTTCCTCATCAGTCACTGCTAGTTCTGATCCCATTATTTTGTATGATTGTATGATTTTTGGCACCAATGTGCATCACTTTACTCAAATGACACTTGCCTTTTAACAACCACTCCCTTAATGTGCAGAGATCCCTTTAGAGCTCTACACAGTCCCATATTGTTTTTACCACTCTGAACAATTTAGTATCATTAGCAAATGTGGCAATTCTACTGGTCAAGCCCAGTTCCAGATTATTTATAAATATGTTGAAAAGAACCAGTCCTAGGACAAAACCCTGGGGGACCCCACTAGTCACATCCCTCCATTCTGAGAAATGTCAATTTTATTCTACTCTTTGTTTTCTTTTCTTTAGCCAGTTGCTTATCCACAGGAGGACCTGCTGTTAAGATTACAGAGAAGTCTTTGATGAGGGACTACCAAAGGCTTTTTGAAAATCTAAGTAGATGATGTCTATTGGCTGACCATTATCCACATGTTTATTAACACCCTAAAAAAAACTCTAGTAGATTAGTTAGACTGAACCTTCCTTTAGTGAAGCCATGTTGGGTTTCCTTGGGCAAGGGCTATCTACAAAAATTTGGTAATTTTATCTTTAATAGCAGTTTTCACTATCTTCCCTGAAACAAATGATAAATTGGCAGGCCTATAATTTCCTGGACCTCCCTGTGAGCTCTTCTTAAAAATTGGAGGTATGCTGGTCACCTTCCAGTCCTCAACTACAGAGGCCGGGTATAGAGAAGGGTTGCATATTTTAGTTGGAAAGTCCACAGTATCAGCTTTCAGCTCCTTAATAACCCTTGGGTAGGTGCCATCAGAGCCGGGTAATGTGAGATGTTCAATTTGTCAGTGAGGCCTAGCAGTTCTTGTCTTGTAACTACTATAGGGCTCAGTTCATCTGATTCCTTTCCTGAGAACAGGAGCTCAGGCTCAGGGATCTCACCCAATTTTTCTCCTGTGAAGATGGAAGCAAAGAATTTGTTCTGCTTTTCTGCAGTTTCCCTTTTTCCTCTTAGACACTTTGACTCTTCCTTCATCCAAGGGACCAGTGGCCTCCATGGCTTCCTGTTTCTAATGTGTTTGAAGAATCTTTTATTATCTGTCTTCACAGTTTTGGCAATATGATTTCCAAATTTACCTTATTGTCTCCTTCACTGTTGAATTTTTTTAGAAGAGTTTATGCTCCTTTTTGTTTTATTAGGGCAGGTCTCCCACTTTCTAAATGATACTTTCTTGCCCTTAATTGTCTTTCACTTCCAATTCAATGTCCATTTGATTATTAACAACTCTGTTCCTCATGCAGCTTCCTGATGTACTTCATTTATTCTAAATACTCCATAGAATTTCTAACATTGGCTTCATTATGCCAGTATGCTGCTTAGTTTTAGGCTATGGTGTTAGTTTAGCAATTAATTCTGCACTTCTAATTCAAAATAACCTTATGGGCAATTCTGCAGTTATATAATTAGATGTTAATGTAGTTATATATGTTTTAGTAATGCTGGTCTTTTTTTAAATAGTAATTTTATTAAGAATTATAATTATAACAGTAGAAGCTAATACAAACTGAAAAAAACTAAAAGAATAAAAAGGAAAAGGAGAAGGTGCAGAAAAGAAAGGAAAAAAGAGAAAGAGAAAAGTAACAAAAAATTAGAATATAGGAAAGAAAAAGAAAAGAAATATATAAATAATTTATCACAAGTATAAACAATTTTAGTAAATTATCACCTTCTCTTAAAATATAACACATTATCTCTTCTTCCCACGTCCCATCTCTTAACTAAAAACAAAGCCATAAATCATCATCATTTCAGTCCTGATGTCAGCAAAAGTCCATTAAAGATTATCAGAGATAACAATATAACTATTTTAGCCTTGATCAAATAAACCAATTTTATATTTCTTCCTTTTACTTCTAACAATCTTATCTTTAGACCCTTCAAGTAATGTAGAACTTGATTTCTTTTCATTTTTTCATTGTCCCTTTTCACAAAATTCTTCAAAACTTTAAAAAGCCTCTTTTGTAAATCTAATATAGAAAAATATCCAGGTTACTCTCTTGGTTTATTGTTTGTATATCATTTTTAATTATTAAGGCATCAGCTGGTTTCTTTTGTATGTCCAGTGTAACATCTTTTCCCATGTCATTCTTGTAGCCTGTCATTTTTAAATCCACTTTTAACTCAGTCTGGATCTTGTCAGGTAGAACCTGTTCCTCTTCCATAAGATCAATCTAACAACAGTCTGTCTACAGAGGCAGACACTTTAAAATTAACTCCTGAGTCCATTGTTCAAAAATATATTTCAATATGTCCAATGTTAAAATATTTTCCTTCATTCTGTAATTGTAAGTGGAGTCTGAGTGGTCTTCTCCTTTAATTATAATCTTTAGTTCCCTCTTGTGTCCAACTTTCAAAGTCTTATCCTCTCATTTTTTAAAAATTCAAAACAAAAGCATTTTCCCACAGGAAGAATTATTTATAATTAATTCAAAACCTTATTTCAAATTTATCTGGACCCTTAATTCATTTGTAACTTTCTAAAATCAAAGTTTTAATCACCCTTTTGCTATTTATTCCTGCCCCCTTTTTAAAGTTCTTAAAAAAGTTCAAACTTCTTTCGCTAAGGATTGAAGGAAACTTACCCGGTGGTGTAAAATTTGTTGATCCAAAGGTTGAAAAGCAGTTTCAAAAGCAGTTTCAAAAAGCAGTTAACAAGCAATTTCCAAAAGTGATTAGAAAGAAAGTATGCAAACTTAGTGTCCTTTCAAAGATGCCAACTGAAGTTTGAGCAAAATGGCTATTCTTCATCTCCTAGAGCTCTAAACCCACCAGAGACCACTGTCTTGTGGTCTTCTTGCAAGGAGAAACCGTCTGGAGCACTTGTGGGTGATTTCAAGTCCTCTCGTTGTCTGGAGAGGTATTATCGAAGAGCTGGTCTACTTGCCGGCTCTTTGTTCTGCTGTGGTCATCAACTCCACGTCCACCATTTTTTCCCCGGAAGTCAGTAATGCTTGTCTCAATTGAAGGAGTTTTCAGTGAAATGATCAGGAAGGGGAAAAGAATATATGATATGATGGCAAGCTTCACTAATGCTAGAGTCATGCCTGGGGTTGGCTAGTGCCTTGAAGTACCCCTTCCACATGAAGACTGAATGAGATACAGCCATCTGGACTTTACTTTTATTTATATTAT
This sequence comes from Candoia aspera, assembly GCF_035149785.1. Lineage (NCBI taxonomy): Eukaryota > Metazoa > Chordata > Lepidosauria > Squamata > Candoiidae > Candoia > Candoia aspera. The sequence continues at coordinate 51,255,038 of NC_086158.1, forward strand.
TAACAACATGTAATTTTATAATGCATTTTATATATTTATTGTTTTACTGAGTATTCTGTTGTAAACTGCCCAAAGTCCTTCCAGTGGGAGGAGATGGGCAGTGACAAATTTGATAAATAAATAAAATAATAGCAACTGTGTGTGTATTAGTATAATACTTCCCCAAGGGCCTAGCACCTCTCATTCTTCAGGATAATTTTCAGTTCACATGGATTAAGGCCATTGTCTCTAATCTTTTAAAGCTAGGCTATTCCCCATCTTTAGTTCTTGAGATGGAATTCAACCAGGCAAAACAAGAGCTGAAACAAAGGATAAAGGATATAGACAGGCAAGAAGATTTAGGGAAGGTTCTATCCTTCCTGTCTCCAGCACACAATAAATACATCGTTACTGCTGCTAGATGCCTCACATAGCTCGAAATACTCAGCCGTCGGAGAGCTTTTTCTTTAGCTTGATGTCACGCTCTTCTCTCTGTGGTATTGGAGGGCAAATATAAAAAAAATACCACTGGCCGCAAGGTTTTGTCCTTTTGACTCTGGAGAAGTGGAAACTACAGACTGTGTTCTTCTTCACTGCATCTTTTACAGAGATATCTGAATCAAACTTATTTCACCTTTGGTTAGTAAACATCCTGGTTGCACAAATTCTGACCAAATGCTGCTTATAGATGAAAAGCCTATTGTCACAGTGCAGGTAGCTAGGTTCTGTGCTGCAGCAATGAAGATTTGTCAGACCCTGATGGCCTAATTTTGTAATGTATTTTAATATAATAGTAACTCTTTTAAACTCTTTTATATACTAACATAGTGGCACCTTTAGATACTTATATATTATATACTATATAACCTGAATGTCTATATTGTCATCCACTATAAGCTGCAACTCAGATAGCACCCACAGAGTTTAGTTAGATAGCCTACAAATGTATTTTAAATGTATTTTAATTTTCTATTTTATCTTAACATCTTAACATATTCTATCTCAACATCTTAATGTTGTTATCACTTTAAGATAGACTATGTACTCTAAGAGAGACTATGTATACCTTTATGGAGCATTATCCTTGTATTGGTCCATGAACGCAATAAACTATGATGATGGTATAGTACTTCCTGTGTGGTATGTTGGTTCACTGCATGTACCTCCTAGTTGGTGGGATATATACAACAGTATGTTGTAAAATAGTCTCTGAATTTAAGGTCACCCTATATAGAATAGGGTGAGCATGCTTGCAGTAAAACTCAATCATTGTTGTACCTAGAGGCATACAGGCCCAAACTGGCCCAAACTGACCAGTACTGTGCTTACTTCTTAGCAGAGAATGTGGCATATTGGCACAGGTTCAACTCAAACTGGTAACCTAGTCTGCATCTTCACTAAAACTGTTATGGCAAAGCCATGATGGCCAAAAAGTCAATACCTAGGGGGCTGTCTGGTGATGATGTATGGCATAAAGAAGATTGTAACTTGGATTGCACAAGCAGTAAATGGTAAACAGACTGAATTAATATGTGAAATTAATTGAAGAAAAATAAATACAGTGTGCATTGAGAACAAAAAAGAAAGGATGTAATACATCTGAATGAAGGGAGTGATTTTGTGAAGGAAATGTGGTTTTGTGGAGTTATTCATGTGGGGAAGAAAAGCATGGAAGTGAAAAATATTCATTTAATTATAAATGAAAGAGCTAAAATGTATACCAGAAAGTATGTATTGTTCTCATCTAGATTGCTGTTGTGCATTTGAAAAGTAGGTGATGTTTGCATGTTACACCCCATATCACCCAGTATGTGGAATTCTGGAAATCTGACAGAGCAATTAGTCCATCAAAGCCCTGAAGATACCTTATACATTGTGCTACTAAAAATGAAAGGGAGACATTTTTATGTTATTTGCTAAAAAAACTCAATTTGTGTTGATTTCTGACATTTGAAAAGTTTGGATAGAGGAGCACTTTAGCAAAATAAAGAACTTTCTTAAATTGCTTCTTATTTTCTTTTAATACCTTATTGTGTTTTCCAATATAGGAATAATTCTGTATTTCTAGGATCACATGAATAAGGATTATGCATTCGAGCTTTGGAGATGAGAGTATAATTCCCCTCCCCCCATTTTTTTTTTATGTGCTGTTCATTAAAAGGGGGTTTAATGAATCACAGCTTTAAAAGGTTGTTTTTAATAAATTCTCCTATCTGGATTGAAATTATATTTTAATTGGGATAATAGCCAATCTACTTGTGCCAGTGCCAGGTGAAGTGGACTACTGGAAACCTGTTTATCTCTAAAAAAACAAAACAAAATAGTCTAGTAAAGTTTGGGAATATATGTGAAAAATAATTTGCCTTTGCTGAATAAGCAGACAAAAGAATACTTGTCAAAATTGAATAATATCAATTGAGAGTGTCAATTATTCTTTGTCCCTTTATGTTTTCAGATAATTGGATTTGCTTACATGAATGGTTGAGTTTTATCGTTTAGATTTGATTCAGAATGTTAGCTATTCATCATTGTCTTTATCAAAAGCAGAAAAAGATTCCAAAAATAAGTGTTCCAAAGATTAAAGCCATCAACTATTTTCCTGATCCATCTTTTCTTTGAATTGCCCTCATGAATTTAATTTTGTAATGTTCCATATAAAGTGGCAATAATAATATTAACTGATTAATTTACTAATTAAACTAATCCCTTGAAGAGTTCAGTCAAATTGTGCCAACAAAATATTACAGGGAGCACTGCAAGAATGATTTTAGCAAATGACTGCAATGGTCAAAAGACTGTAAATTGAAAACCTCTGTTGTTCTTTCTATGAGATCTAGTACATTTCAACTATTTATAATTGTCTCGCTTTCTATATCCTTAACTCCATTCTGGTTAATACCTGAAGTCATGGGCATTTTAATTTAGATTATTCAGGAATATAACTTGAAACCTCAGCACCCAGATTTTTGAAATTTGGTGGGCTTTTCCTTGCCTATGGGATATATAATCTGTACATTTTATCATATTTCGATTAAAAACAAAGAGTTATATGTGAGGTGCTGTAAGTATTTATGATTGCTCATGCTAGATAATTAGAGGGTATTGCTCTAGTTCTCTTAAAGATGGTAATGGTGGGATTAGTTTCTGAGCTGAGAAATTGACTGCAAAGTAGGCTGGACCACCCTTGACAGCCTCATTATTTATAAGAATGCCTGGGATGAAAGTTAGAGGAAGCCAGATTCATATTTATTTCTAGGAAGGAAAAAAAAAAAGGTCCAATGATAAGGGCAGCTTATTATTGGCTATGGAGCAAATTATGGTTCTCCTGGAAGGATGTCTTTAAGCAGGGGGTGCTTTTTCATTTGTTATGTTGCTTTAATATACAAAAAAGAGGCGGGGGAAGGGAAAAAAATAAAAAAGAACCCCCCAACTTATAATCTTTTAACCATATCAATAAGCCCTGAACATGTGGAATAACAGTAAACAGTCTTTCTGTTGTACTGATAGAGAGCCAATCCATAAATAAAAAGTGAACACATAACAGCATTTTGAGATTGTAAGTGTTGAATTGCATTGTCTTTCCAACACTTAAGAATAATTTCCTTTGCTGTCCTTCATGCTTGATAAATCCATAATTTTTCACATAGTGGTAACATAATGAGGTTGACAGCTAATTTTTAAAAACATTTTCTGTGGTCTCCAGTAAATATGAAAAAAAAATCCATTTATGAACTAGAGTTCTTGCAAATACTAATATGCAACTTAGTGTTACTCTTCAATTACTTAAAAGAAATCTTGTAGACTTAAAATCACCCAAAACACATTCCACTATTGGTAGTATTTAAGGAGCTTCAGAAATGGCTAATGCATCTGGACCAAGCTGTGAAATCAAGAGATGATTTCATTAAGTATACTGTCATTTCACAATTGTCGGCAATCCAAATTCCTCTTGCAATAGCTTAGATAGTTTAAAAATGATTTGTGAGAAATAAATACAGATTAATACCAGTATTTGCCCATGTGTTCAAATAACAACAACAATACCTGAAAATTTTAAACTGGGAATATTATCCCAGAGTATCAATTTATTAGGTGAATAATGGTCAAAGTATACTTCAAAGTATACTATAAATGTGACCCAAACAATAATCCAACTGCAGCTATCATTCCTCAGCACCACATTATTATTTCCTGGTGCAAAGCCCTCAATCTTGGCAATGCCAACTCCTCCCCACTCTCCCTGAAAAGGAAAGAATTCCTGAAGACTATCACTCATTTTGCAGGGGTGAAATATGTTCATACAGTAATTTTCTCATTTTGATTTACTACTAATTTAAGTTTTTGCATAATAGTAGTAATTTATTAAACTGAATGCTAATGGTGAAAACAGTGAAATTATGCTTTGAGGAGACTGGTTGGAATTTTAAGTACTTTAAAATTCTCTAATATCCATAAGTACAGTGAACAAGCCAATCAAAATACTCTACTCACATAGTTACCAGAGGTTGTTACCATTGCATTGTCTCTGGAGGGAATGGAAAAGTATAGATTAAACTGTTCCCAATCTTACTTCATATAGTGGTCGTGGAGAAAACTAATAATGTATCTAAGCAACCATCCACAGCCATGTAGAAGGGAAGATTCCAAAATCTGTGAAACATACAATGTGTCCTATGTCTGAAACTTGGCATTCCAGTATAGACTCACAATAGAATAGAATAGAATAGAATAGAATAGAATAGAATAGAATAGAATAGAATAGAATAGAATAGAATAGAATAGAATAGAATAGAATAGAAAACTTTTCTTGTCATTCCACTATACACCAAGGTGCACATTAAAATGAAATATTGTTGCAATTGGCTCACAAAAAAATAATTACTATAATATATAATATATATTATTTACCATTCCACTTCCCTAATCATTATCCCTAATAAATATCATGATCCTACATACAACATGTACCACAGTGAAGTAAGAGGGGATTATTAAGAGTTCAGGAATCTAACAGCCCAGGGGACAAACTATTACCTAGTCTAGCTGTTCTGCATCAAATGCAGCTGAACCTTTTCCCAGAGGGCAACAAGGAGAACAAGACACAGTGAGGGGTCACTGACAATATTTCGGGCTCTGGACAGAGATCGTGTATGCGCTATATCCTGAATGGGAGGAAGTGAAATCCCAGTTATCCTCTCTGCTGCCCTCACCACCCTCTGCACAGACTTCTTATCTGAGGCATGATAAGTCTTTCAGCTGAGTCAATGTTCCAGTCGCATTCTAATATTATAATAATATATTACAATTTTGACCCTAGATTCTTTGTTTCAGTTTATCAACACTCTGAATTATTCCATGTCACTGCTTTCTCAATACTGAGCAATGCTGATTTATTGTCTTCTGACAGAACCAAATGATTATGATCTATGAATCTCAAGAAATTTCTTGCCAAATGTTTTTTGCTTGTTTGATAGAGAACAACCCTACTGAATTTGAGTGTTTGGCTACCACACAAATGAACAAAACATAGTTACCTAATTCTGTTTTGTAGAGTCATATAAATAGGTGGAATACAAATATGGATTTGACATACATCATTGGCCAAACTCAGGTATGAGGTTGTACACTTGATCTGGTTTTTGTCTCAGGAGAGATGATATGTAATATGAGGGTGGGGAGCATGAATACATGCCCCTTGTCATGATCTGATCACTCTCTGTTCCGGAGTTGACTGGTGCCACAGACTTCTGTACAGAGGAGGAAACCTATTTGTCTGGCCTGCTCTAGAAACCATTTGACTTCCAGAGGGCACTTGGGGAAATTCTCAAAGCTCTGGTGGACAGTTGTTCTGAGATTTTAGCCATCTCCAGAATGAGAGGACAGCTGTGACCTTGGGTAAGATTGAGTGATGTCTTCCTGTTCGCCCACTGAAGGGAGTTCTTACTTTACTGAGGAGCTCCAAGAACTGAAGCAACAGAGGGGATGCCTAGAGAGTCACTGGAAGAAAATGAGGAACAAATGCAATCAAACAAGGATTAGAGCTCATTGTCAAAGGTACATTGTGACAATAAAAGTATCAGAATGGCTTAGGGCCTGGTTATTTGTGGGTCTATCTTTTCCCAATTGTCTCTGTACATCCCATAAGATTTACCATGCTCTGGGCCCTCTCACTGAAGGAATGTCATCTTAGGGAATTCCAAAAATTGCCCCATTGCTGTTGCCACTCTTGCCTTCTGGAACAGCTTTTCCCCCAAGATCCATGCAGGCCCAATCCTGCTGTCCTTCAGGAAGGCCATGGGCTATGGAGAACCCACTAGTATGTTATAAGTGTTTTAAGTTTTGTATTCTCTGGATAGTTGTTTGCCATGGTGCTTTTATTGCTTCATTGTGTTTTAACCTGTCCAGTATGTTGCCTATATTTTAGTTATAAGGTGCTCAGAGCCTGGGGTCTGTTAGAGTTTGAATGGAGAAGAACAGGCTTAGGTTCAGTTCAGGACAGGGTGGCTTTGGGTGATGAAGACATCCTACTCCAGGTAAATTCTGTCTTTAGTTCTGGATAGGGTCACCTCCTCTGTGCTGCACTAGTGTATAACTTTGGGGTCCTTTTGATTCTTAGTTCCTCTTCAACGAATAAGTGGCAGCTGTGGCAAGAATGGCTTTTGCGTACCCTCTGGTGCAACTGCTATGACTCTATCTGGAATGAGGGGTCAGTTGCTCAGTCATATCTTAGTAATGTCTCATTTGGACTACTGCAATGGGCTCTACGTGGGACTGCCCTTGAAGACCACTTGAACACTTCAGTTGGTCCAGAATGTATTTACCCATGCTTTGAGAACTGTACTGATTATCAGCTGGCTTCCAGTACAATTCAAGGTTCTGGTCGAATCAAATCATCCATTCAGTCGTATCCGACCCTTGGCGATTGCATAAGCCAGCTCTCTCCATGATTTCTGATCTTGTACAGCTTCTTTCAGTTGCTTTATATTTTGGCCTGTGTCTGCTCTGATTACATCCAACCAGCACGTTCTTTGGTGTCCTCGTTGTCTTTTGCTTCTGACCATTCCAAGCACAACGTCTTTCTCCAACAATGTTGATCTCATGACATGTCCAAAGTAACTAAGTCTAAGTTTTGTTATTTTTTCCTTCTAGTGACATGACCAGTTTTATGCACTTCAACACATCTTTATTTGTTATCTTTGCAGTCCAAGGGATGTGCAAGAGCCTCCTCCAGCACCACAGTTCAAACGAATCAATTTTCCTTCTATCTAACTTTTTCATAATTCAACTTTCATAGCCATATGTAGTTATGGGGAACATGATAGTGCAGACTAGTCTACACTTAGTCATCAAGCTGACATCCTTGTTTTTCCAAATTTGATTCATACTCATCATTGCTGTGCAACCCAGCATGATTCAGTGTTTAATTTCTTAGCTGCATTTGCCATTTTGCATTCAGGTAGTTAGGGTAGTTACCTTTAAATTCCTTCATGGTGTGGGTCCTGGCTATCTTTGGAACCACAAATGTATCTTCCCTTATGATATGGTCCTGAGGAAGGGACTCTTTTCAGATCCCTTTACTCAAGGATTGCTACTATCAGGGACCTCAGAGGTAGGTCTCTTCAATTACTCCCCTCTTCTTTGAAACAACATCCTTTCCTCCCCACTGAAAACATATGGATGGACTAAACTGCTGCATTGTTAGAAAAGTAATCAAAACTGGTTTTTTCAGCAGATCTTATAGGCAGAGAGTTGTGAAATGTTCTGCCTTGTAATTTGAGAGTTTATGGAAATGTAATCTGTGGTGATAAACTGTGTTTTGTATTATGTTTTGCTTTGTATTTATGACAATAATGTATGCAAGCTGCTCAGATAGTGACTAGAACAGCATATAAACTCAGTAAATAAATACATAAAATCATATAATAAAAACAAATGTTTAATAAAGACAGGCATCTGAATACTGCAATCATGCTGTTTCCTTATCCAGATGCATGTGTGAAGCCTAGAATGAATTAGAATTATGTATTTAGAATGTACGGATTATGTAATCAGGTGCAATATTGTTCAAACCACTTTCCCAGGTAGAATATTGGAATTAAGTCTAAGTCTCTCCTTTTCCTCTGGTTCATCAAAGGGGTGGTCAGTATCTATAGGGCTAGATTCTATGTTTGGTGCTTGTGTGAAGGCCTTCTGATAATAGAGTTTTTCCACAGTATGTTGTTTGCTAATGGAACTTTTGGCTGGTCCTATTAGATTTGTGTCTTAATGTAGGATATTAGTTTGTTGTCACATCTTAATAATCTTGATTTCTCTCTCAGAGGAAAGGCTGCTGGGTCATGATTGCTTGGAGTGCTCCAGTTCTCAGTGGAGAAGTAAGGAAGTAGTAGTTAGTAAAAAGAAAAGTATTACATTTGTTATTTCCTAATTGATTTACTAGACAGAAGGATAATTATGTCTTAGGTATCCTGCAGAACTACAGTGGGGATTGCCTATCAGGTTTCTCTGAGCTCCCCAATGCCTCTGTTCAGTTGTTAAATAAGAATTATGAAACTATTGGAATGCCAGTTTGATAAATGCCATGGAGCTGGGTCAAAAGCAATGCCTACAGCTCAATTATAACAAGAAATATAAGGAGTTCAATATGAGAAGTTCAGCTCTCTCCTTTTCTTTTAAACTGAAGAAACTTATTTGTTCTTACTGTCCTTTAAAAATCAAGACTCCATTTCTTTATCCCTTACAAGTCTCCTTTTACTAAGAAGCTGGTGTGATTCATCACTTAAATGCTTTGGGGCTCCTTTGTTGTTGTTGTTCACTCGTTAAGTCATTAAGTCATGTCTGACTCTTTGAGACCTAATGGACCATAGCGCGCCAAGCCTTCCTGTCCTTCACTGTCTCCCAGAGTTTACTCAAATTCATGTTCATTGCATCGGTGATGCTATCTAACCATCTCATCCTCTGCTGTCCCCTTCTCCTTTTGCCTTCAGTTGTTCCTAGCATCAGGGTCTTTTCCAGTGAGTCCTTTCTTCGCATTAGGTGACCAAAGTATTTGAGCTTCAGCTTCAGTAACTGTCCTTCCAATGAGCAGTCAGGGTTGATTTCCTGTAGGATTGACTGATTTGACCTCCTTGCAGTCCAAGGGACTCTTAAGATTATTCTATAGGGTTAAAAACTAGATCAGGTGAATGACTGGTTTTGCTAATTTAAAATCTTAATTTGGCGAGAGGGGGGAAATACTGAGCTAGATGTTCTATAACAGCAGAAAAGCTGAACAGTGATTTTGGATGTTTCTTCATTCATGTTTGTAGACCATACATTGTCCCATTTATCTCTTTACTGAATCATAGAGACTTATACATAGGAAAGTTCCATCTAGGAAAGGGAGCTTGATCATTAATTAGTCTTGCCTAATAACAATTAACTGAGTTTATCTAATCTGGATGCTAAATTAATATGACTTGCATATTGTCATATTGCATGAATCAAATTCCTACAAACTATATTGGCAGACAAATCCAAAACACATTGTGTTTCATTGTGATGAATTCTTCCAAAAATGATAGGTGAAGTTACAACACCCAGTATTTCCCCATCTAAGCAAGCAACTACTAATCTATAATGATTAATTATTTGGCAGGGATGCCCTTGCCACCAGGAGCCTTTTTGGTAGTCCAGCAATATGTAAATACTGTAAATAAATACATAAATAAAATCCACAACAAGAGAGTGATGGGGAAACTTGAAACACACTATTGTTTCAACAGAGAGAGCCCTGTACAGCTTACAGACTATTTAACTGTGGGGCTTTATTATACATTTGTTGTCATAGACCATGTGGCAGAAAGGTACACCTAAGAAGATCACACTTATATCAGTTTAGAATTTAAAGTGTTACATTTTAAATCTCAGAGCTTTTCCTGAATATATCTTATGGCTGTTTTGTAATGCCATAATCATAATCAATGCTTATGTTTGATTATTGCCAGGCTACCACAGTTCTGAATAACCTGATGCTTTTTAATGCATCCAGATCAGCAGTTTCCTGCAGAATTATAATTTCCATTTATAACAGGAAGGTGGAGAACCTATTAATCTGAGATTTCCTCATCCCTGTTAAGGACTCTAATCAGGAAAGTATTTTCTGTGACATGTTTTTCATTTTACAAGCATACTGCTGACTGTTGATTTACTTGAGAAACCAAGCAAAGCAGCATCTGGTATAACTTTACTCTGTATGAGTTATTGTAGTTTGGTCTAAACTAGAGGGTGGATTCTTCAGCAAAGGATCGTTACCTTGTCGTGGTGCTGGAGCTTGAGCACCTCAATGATGCCATGAGCTAAACCGTGAAGGGCCACCCAAGACGGGAAGGTCATGACAGAGAGGTCAGACTAAATGCGATCCCTGGGGAAGGTAATGGCAACCCACCTCAGTATTCTTGCCGTGAAAACTAAATGGATCAGTACAACCAGAGATATGTCGGTATACCATCGGAAGATGAGACCCCCAGGTCGGAAGATGGTCAAAATGCTACTGGGGAGGAACAGAGGATGAGCTCAACTAGCCCCAGACGTGATGACGCAGCTAGCTCAAAGCCGAAAGGACGGCTAGCGGCCGACGGTGCTGGTGGTGAACGGCGAATCCGATGTTCTAAGGATCAACACACCATCGGAACCTGGAATGTAAGATCTATGAGCCAAGGCAAATTGGATGTGGTTATTGGTGAGATGTCAAGATTAAAGATAGACATTCTGGGCGTCAGTGAACTGAAATGGACTGGAATGGGCCACTTCACATCAAATGACCACCAGATCTACTACTGCGGACAAGAGGACCACAGAAGAAATGGAGTAGCCTTCATAATTAATAGTAAAGTGGCTAAAGCAGTGCTTGGATACAACCCAAAAAATGACAGAATGATCTCAATTCGAATTCAGGGCAAGCCATCTAACATCACAGTGATCCAGATATACGCCCCAACCACAAATGCTGAAGAAGCTGAAGTAGAGCAGTTCTATGAGGATCTGCAGCACCTACTGGACAACACGCCTAAAAGAGATGTTATTTTCATCACAGGAGACTGGAATGCTAAGGTGGGCAGTCAAATGACACCTCGAATTACAGGTAAGTATGGCCTGGGAGAACAAAACGAAGCAGGACACAGGCTGATAGAATTTTGCCAAGACAATTCACTCTGCATAACAAACACTCTCTTCCAACAACCTAAGAGACGGCTTTATACATGGACTTCACCAGATGGACAACACCGAAATCAGATTGATTACATCCTTTGCAGCCAAAGGTGGCGGACATCTGTACAGTCGGTAAAAACAAGGCCTGGAGCTGACTGTAGTTCAGATCACGAACTTCTTCTTGCACAATTTAGGATCAGATTAAAGAGATTAGGGAAGACCCACAGATCAGCTAGATATGAGCTCACTAATATTCCTAAGGAATATGCAGTGGAGGTGAAGAATAGATTTAAGGGACTGGACTTAGTAGATAGGGTCCCGGAAGAACTCTGGACAGAAGTTGGCAGCATTGTTCAGGAGGCGGCAACAAAATACATCCCAAAGAAAGAGAAAACCAAGAAGGCAAAATGGCTGTCTGCTGAGACACTAGAAGTAGCCCAAGAAAGAAGGAAAGCAAAAGGCAACAGTGATAGGGGGAGATATGCCCAATTAAATGCAAAATTCCAGAGGTTAGCCAGAAGAGATAAGGAATTATTTTTAAACAAGCAATGCGTGGAAGTGGAAGAAGAGAATAGAATAGGAAGGACAAGAGACCTCTTCCAGAAAATTAGAAACATTGGAGGTAAATTCCAGGCAAAAATGGGTATGATCAAAAACAAAGATCGCAAGGACCTAAGAGAAGAAGAAGAGATCAAGAAAAGGTGGCAAGAGTATACAGAAAACCTGTATAGGAAGGATAACAATATCGGGGATAGCTTTGACGGTGTGGTCAGTGAGCTAGAGCCAGACATCCTGAAGAGTGAGGTTGAGTGGGCCTTAAGAAGCATTGCTAATAACAAGGCAGCAGGAGATGACAGCATCCCAGCTGAACTGTTCAAAATCTTACAAGATGATGCTGTCAAGGTAATGCATGCTATATGCCAGCAAATTTGGAAAACACAAGAATGGCCATCAGACTGGAAAAAATCAACTTATATCCCCATACCAAAAAAGGGAAACACTAAAGAATGTTCAAACTATCGAACAGTGGCACTCATTTCACATGCCAGTAAGGTAATGCTCAAGATCCTGCAAGGTAGACTTCAGCAGTTCATGGAGCGAGAATTGCCAGATGTACAAGCTGGGTTTAGAAAAGGCAGAGGAACTAGAGACCAAATTGCCAATATCCGCTGGATAATGGAAAAAGCCAGGGAGTTTCAGAAAAACATCTATTTCTGTTTTATTGACTATTCTAAAGCCTTTGACTGTGTGGACCATAACAAATTGTGGCAAGTTCTTAGTGGTATGGGGATACCAAGTCATCTTGTATGCCTCCTGAAGAATGTGTATAATGACCAAGTAGCAACAGTAAGAACAGACCACGGAACAACGGACTGGTTTAAGATTGGGAAAGGAGTACGGCAGGGCTGTATACCCTCACCCTACCTATTCAACTTGTATGCAGAACACATCATGCGACAAGCTGGTCTTGAGGAATCCAAGGCTGGAGTTAAAATCTCTGGAAGAAACATTAACAATCTCAGATATGCAGATGATACCACTTTGATGGCTGAAAGTGAAGAGGAACTGAGGAGCCTTATGATGAAGGTGAAAGAAGAAAGTGCAAAAGCTGGTTTGCAGCTAAACCTCAAAAAAACCAAGATTATGGCAACCAGCTTGATTGATAACTGGCAAATAGAGGGAGAAAATGTAGAAGCAGTGAAAGACTTTGTATTCCTAGGTGCAAAGATTACTGCAGATGCTGACTGCAGTCAGGAAATCAGAAGATGCTTAATCCTTGGAAGAAGAGCAATGACAAATCTCGATAAAATAGTTAAGAGCAGAGACATCACACTGACAACAAAGGCCCGCATAGTTAAAGCAATGGTGTTCCCTGTAGTAACATATGGCTGCGAGAGCTGGACCATAAGGAAGGCTGAGCGAAGGAAGATCGATGCTTTTGAACTGTGGTGTTGGAGGAAAATTCTGAGAGTGCCTTGGACTGCAAGAAGATCCAACCAGTCCATCCTCCAGGAAATAAAGCCAGACTGCTCACTTGAGGGAATGATATTAAGGGCAAAACTGAAATACTTTGGCCACATAATGAGAAGACAGGACACCCTGGAGAAGATGCTGATGCTAGGGAGAGTGGAGGGCAAAAGGAAGAGGAGCCGACCAAGGGCAAGATGGATGGATGATATTCTAGAGGTGACGGACTCGTCCCTGGGGGAACTGGGGGTGTTGACGACCGACAGGAAGCTCTGGCGTGGGCTGGTCCATGAAGTCACGAAGAGTCGGAAGTGACTAAACGAATAAACAACAAAGAGGGTGGATTGAGACTCAGGGATCTGCAACAAATTTTAGAAGGAAAGGTATCCATCATTAACCAGCTTTCTCTGGACTATGAATAATCATTCTGGTAATACCTATCCTGACTGCTGTAAGTTTCTATGTTGGGCAGGGGGACATGCCTATTCAGAATTCCTCCAGACAAAATAGATAATGGATAAGCTGCTTGCATTTTTGACTATCGTTTTTGGTTATTAGTTCATACTGGTAACAAGATTGCATCTCCCCTGCTTCTGAGGGCATCCAGATCAGATTGCATAACCTATAGAATTCTGTCATCCAACACTTTATTAATGCCATGTTGTGCATTCTCTGCAACTATCACCCAAACAGAGTTCTCACTTTGCTTAATAATAGGAGTGGTCCAGACTTCCTGTTACCTTCCCTTCCCTACTCTGTATACTTTGAAGAACCTTAAGATACCACTTTTGTGTATTATGGTAAGACATTGGAAGATTTTTGACAGCAGGTAAATCCAGTGGTTAAAGTGATAAGTCTTTTAGATCTGTGCAAACTCAGTTCAAGTCCAGGCAAAATCCATTGTGTGGGTTTGGCAAATTATTTTTATTCACCTTTTGGCTACTTTGAGGTCAGCATCTTTGATGAGGACAACAGGATCTTTATCTTGCTCAGAGTAGGAAGTGAAAGATTGGAGGGTATTTCTTTAAAATAGACATTAGAATGGGTATACAAGAAATGTAAAAAGACAGAAGATAGAAAAGCTAATCAGAAATTAATGGGTGGGCCATACCAGTAGCACAAAATGATACTGTGTAATAAAGAAACTGTCAGAGACTTAAGTATAAATAAATATTATTTATTTATTTAATACAGTTTGGATGCTGCCCAAGTCCAAATGACTTCAGGTAGCTTATGCCTAAAAAGGCAGGAACAATAAAAAATAAACAGATTACATACTCCAGAAGGCAAACTCTCTATAACAAACAGAACATTCTATTGGGGCTTAACCATCACCCTGCCCCAAGCCCTGGGAGAACAGCCAAATTTTCAGTGACTTTCTGAACATCATCAAGGCAGAAGCTGTATAAATCTCTTGGGAGGTGCTGTTCTAGAGGGCATGTGCCAGGACAGAGAAGATGTGCTTCCTAGATCCTGATATATGACACTGATTAATTGAAGGGACCCAAAGAGCATCCACCTGCCCAGGACCACAATTAGGGTGGGGGGGACAAGTGGGTCATGTGCCCCAGGTGCCACTCTGGGGGGGCACCAAAATGAGTGCTGGGGGGCACCAAAATGAGCACAGGGGGTGCCAAAATGGGCATGGAATCCATGGTTGCCCTGGGTAAGACAGACACTAGTTGTGGGCCTGACGCTGCCCAATCTCACTACAGAAGCAGAAACAACTGGAGATAGATTGTCCCTCAAATGACAAAGCCTTATATTTGTTTCTCTCCAAAGAGTATATGATGCTATGCACCTGATTTTTTTTTTCTTCACGTAGTTAAGAATTATAGATGGTTCAGTAAGAGCATGACAAGTGATGTGTAACCACTTCTATGGTATAGGGAAAGTGTAGCAACTGTTTTGGAAATCAATAAGCTCATGTAACATATTTAGTTATAACTGTCCATCTGCCCTGGAATATTCACCACACACTAGCCAACTGCACATTTGAAAGGGAAAAGGATGAATGTTGGATCTGTCTAGGTTCTGGAAAAAAGGAGTTTAGGTCCCCAAATGAATGTTTCTTTTGCTTTTGGTTACATGTTGGCATAGAACTAGGTGCATTAGTGTTCCTACAATCTATACGGAACTATGCACAAACAGCAGGAGTGTCACAGATGTGAATTTCATTTCCATAGAATTCTTTTCTGTCTCTGTTTGAATCTGGACTTTTACTATTCTGCCTTTCCCTCCTGATTAAATTAATTCTGTCTAAAATACTGCCGCTGAATTTTTTTCTTTAAGTGATCCAGCTGAGCAATTGTATTATGAAGTTGCAATTTTCTGGGCACGCTTACTTGCGCTAAGTGAATGCCTGTTTGTCAATTATCATTTGTTTAGTTATCTGTTACTGCATCTCAAATTTGGTGTCACGGAGGAAGAAGAAATCTGGTGTAGCCTAGAAATCTTGAACAGATGGAAGGTTTCTCTAGAATCTTTTCATCCTTATTACATTGACATTATTTTGACTGACATGTGCTATAAATTGACATACATTTTTCCAAGCTGGAAGAAAATGTGTTTATAATAATAGAGGGATCAGACAATCACCTCAGTGCAGTCTGTGTTAGAGCCAAAGGGAAGGTATAATAGAATTGTTTTTCTCCTGTCTTTTATTTCTAATCTTTCTCCTAAGGCTCAGCAAAATACATTTACTGCAGTGCTGCTAACTATTCAACTCAGACTAATGGAAAGTTATATTACCTGAGCTTCCAGTTGAATTGAAGCCTCTTCAATCTTATCCAGTGCCCATTAGACTCACAGGGCCATTTCTCTGTGCCAGAGGCAAAGGGTACCTAACCAGGCCATCTTACTTCTGCTGGAAAGGGAACTTCACAATTTGATGAAACAACAGCAAAGAGCTAAAATCTGTTAATCAAAGGGGATTAACAAATAAGTGCTAAAACAGTTTCCTCAGAGAAAATGCAACATAAAGAACTGAAATAAGTAATGAGCATTTAGTACATTTGCATAATTTTTCTAAACTCAAAAGATTTTTATCCAGGAAAGATAAAATGCACAGTCATGTCAAATTTAGGGTCTTTTGTTAAAGAACAATTTCTGGGTTTATGGAAAAAGGTGAGTTGTTCAACTACTAAACCAGTTGACAGACTTGACAAGCACATTGTCATAATCATGAAACTTTTTCTTCAGCTACCTGATTGGCTGCATTATATTGTCATGATAGTGTGACATTATTTCACATATAATCTCTCACTGACTGGCATGAAAAACCTCATTTGCATTTTAGCAACCTGGGGTAGTTACTAGATAGGTTTGTGGTGGTCCTCCAGTCAAGGGAACTAAAACAACTTTCTACTGTACTGCTTTGTAGTTTTAATAATACGAGTGCAATAAAAGGGGAACATTCAGTGGACAATTCTCTTGGTTTAAAAGTATCATTGCCATATTGAGCATATTAATCTGTAATATAGCCCTAGTATTTATCATTCTAGGGTTATAGGAAACTTATGAATGTGTGAACATCTTTTTTTTAATAAGATTTTGCATTACCTGTCTTAGATATCTGTTCTTTTCTTGCCACAGTACAAGAGGCATAGTTAGACATGAAGCACTTAAGCAGAGTCAATAAGCAACAGTATGATCTAAGTCCAGTCCAAGGCAAAAAGCTCTAATATCTGTTGCAAGGTTCAGAGGAGTAAGTAGGAAGTATAGTCAACATTTTGCTAGAGGCCCAACTTATTCAGATAATCATACAAGGGTGGTTTTAACATTGTTCCAGCATTTGAATAAGTGCAGACAAATACTTGTATTCCAGAAGCTTTTGGTCTCCATCCAAGCATAGCTTTACTGCTTACATTGGAGTATAGTTTTTGAAAGCAGCAGCCTACTCAAAAGGAACAGCTAATCTCCAAATAGACACTACTTTCAAGAAGCTTTCCATCAATTGATATTTCATTCTCTGTGCTCAACACTGAGGTGGTGGTGCTCTCATCACCTGGGTCGTAGATTAGGGCTACTATATTTAGCCTAATATATATATATATATATATATATAATCACTAGATGGTAGAAAATAGAGTTCTATGTACCTTTTTGCTACCAATTAGTTGTTGTCTGGATTTTTCTAGCCCAAATATGATAATCCTGTCCTAGCCCTGAAGACTGAGGAGAAAGATGAAGGATCATGGCAGTGGAATTCTGTAAACATGGCTTTGGCTTCTGGAATTGGTATCACCAAACTTTTTATTCTCATCTAGTTTCAGTTTCTTCAGAGGATTTATTTGAAGGTCTCTGATTCTATCTAAATTCTCGTCTTCATAGTACAGAGACACTGACATGATGACAATTGTGTATGATTGTCTAATAATAATGACAAATGTTATTAAGGCTCCATATTTTAGTGAGGTTATTTCCATGTGTGTTTATTGTACATATAAAGCATCTATGTAATCTTCAGATTTCTACAATCATCCCTTTGGTCTTTCTTTTTTTTTTAAAAAAAATATGTTTTTAAATTCTTTTTTTAAATTCTTTTTAAATTCTTTTTTTTTCACTTATTGTGTGTAGGAACAGAAAAAATGTGTACAAGAACAAAAAGGACAAATTTCTGTAATTCAATAATTAATAATTAAACAACAAGTAAGCTAATTTTTAAATTTTTGGTACAGTATACTTAGTAGGGTTGTATATTCCCTGAAAATTCAAATTTCCATGCAAGGGAATAAAAAGTGTGAGGGATTGGAACAATGACAGTTATCTATGTTAACAGTAAAAGAAATGGAAATAAAAATGAATTACATAAAGAAAAAAAAATGGAGTTCACAAATAAACCAGGGAAATGGCTGGCATATAAATTACAAAAAAAGAAAAAGAAAAAAAGAAAGAAAATTGTACTGAAATTACAAAAGGGAGATACTGTATTAATGGACAACTCAGCCATACAAAAAGCATTTCATCACTATTATTCCAACTTGTATAAAGGAAGTGACATCTTTCTAGAGAAAATAGATGAATATCTAAAGAAACAAATTTATTGAGGATTACAGAGGAACAGAGACCGAGTATGAATGGACCTATAACAATAAGGGAAGTTTCTGAAGCTATAAAAAGATTAAACCAGGAAAGGTTCCTAGACCAGGTGGATTATCAGGTTCTTATTATAAATGTTTTGAGGATGAACTTTTACAACCTTTACAAAACACCAGGAACCCTATCTTATAGGGAGGAAAGAGGCCAGAGAATTGGAAAGAGGCCAGTATAGCACTAATACCTAAAGAGGGACAAGATTTGACTTGAACAAGAAACTATAAGATACATAAGAGAGGATTCTTACACTGATAACATGGCTAGTAACAGTTATGTAAACAAAAGTCAAGGACAGAAAATCAGGATCTAAGAGTTTTGAACTAACTATACAGAGGTTCCACATTTGAAAGTAAAGCTATTACTGGAACATTATCCCTGAAAAATTATTCCTAATATTCCTAAAATTAATTTCAGCACGGACAGAATTGTTCCTTGGTGTTCTTGTCCACTCCTAACTGTTACTAGGGAGACTGAAAAAGTGACAACTACAGCCGTAAACGATTAGCTTCATTTACTGCCTGCTTGTTTGCAAATAAGGATTCAGTGTATTTATTGAGGCTGCATGCCCGGAATGGCTTCCTTATTTTGGAGAGAATGTTCTATCTTCTGAAGATATCTGGATATGACAGTTGGAGAAGAATAAGGAAGCTGTACAAAGTAAATTTCATGTGGGCAGTAGAACACACGAGCCTTGATATTTTTCCCCCAGGAAGATAGAGCAATTTTCAGTGAACCCTAGAGATTTATAAATATAATTTAAAAAATATAAAATAGATTCTGCTGCCTGGCCTACAATGGGAACAAATAGCCACAAATACCCAATTTTCTTTCTTTTTCTTTTAAATTCCATATCTTTTCTCAGACATTTATTTTCTCTACTATTTCAGCAAGAGAAATATATTAATTTATGAAGTATGAAAAATGGGATAGTTTTGCATTAATGAGGAAGGGAATAGTGCTTTGCAGGCAGCAGAATAATCAATAATAACAAGTCAGCATATTCTGATTTTTTTTTAAAGGAGGAAGAAAATAATAGAATGGCTAGAGATTTATTCCAGAGGGAAAGGGGTGCTTCTGCTATTTGATATGGTTACCAGAATTGCCCTGGAGGCTACAATTAATATAAAAAGAAGCAAATCTGTCTTTTTCATCTCTCAAACCCTAACTATGTGTAAATATAAGAACATCTGAAGAATGTGTTTTGTCCTCTTCTTTACTAGACAGGAAATGTTTGTATAAGAAATTTATTAATTTTCAAAGTATAATTAAAATATAAAACACAGAGTATAGGAAAGCTAGAGCATAGGACTAAAGAAAAAAGAAAAGAACTATAAAAGTGCAAGCAGATAGAAAAGAGAAACAGAAAGTGACTTCTGACTTTCTCCAATACAGATATGAATAAGTTTACAAATATAATCTCTTACCATTGTGCATATAAAAGTCTTGCTGCTATAATCATATATACTGTAAAAGCAAAGTCCCATATTGTTTCTCAAGTTCGTTCTCCATCAAACCAAAGAACAGTTCTGTTTTTTTGTAAGTCCACTTTAAGAATCGTTTGAATAATAGCACATGTTTGATCCCAACTAGACAGGAAATGTTGAGTGTTACATTCTTTGGAATTTATTCAGGGTGGAAAGAACCTATTAATGGTGAATTGCTTCCATCTTTGTTCTACTTGAATTTTGTCCCCTTGGGCATGAAATAGTTGAACTTATTTTTTAAAAAACCTTACTTAAATGGATATATCATTTTGTACTTCTGCTTATTACAAATGATGGAAGCTACTTATGAAGCCCATTGTATGCTTTGTACCTGAGCAACTGTTATATCTTCTGCACATTTGTTTCCTAGAAGTACTGCACTGGGAAGATCTGGGTTTTCACTGACTTATTTGACTTCTTTAAGGCATTCAGAAGCAATAAAAAAAAATGAAGCTCTTAGTATTAAAAGTAATCTCTGGATATGAATGCCATTTTGCCTGCATATAAGTCATTCCAGTGAGATAAAGAGATGGTTTCACTTGAGCTATAAGGAGAAAAATGGAAATTCAAAAAAAAAATATTTGGTAAAACAATTAAAAATGATTGGATACTTAATAGCATATTTTCAGATATGCACTGGTTCTTAGTCCAGTTTGAGCATTTGCCTGAACACATGTAGAAATCAAATGGAGAAAAAAAAATGAAGCATACATTTACTGTTCTCATTATGTGTTGAGAAGGGAGCTGTCCAGATAATATTTTTGCATGTAGAACTGAACATATGACAAATGGTGAGCAGCCTCTTCCCTTGCTAAGTCATGCTGGAGATATCACTGAAGTTCTGGTCATCCATTGATATAATACAGTTGCAGTGGAGACTCTTGTGCTATACTGGTAGAAAACTGGGTGATCTTGCAGTAATGTTGCAGAGGGAAGGGGCTGTTCAGTGCTCTTCACATTTAGTTTTGTATGTGAGCATATTGCCTGTATAGGGCTAACGCAAAGCAAACAGTTCTCTTCCCCATCAAATGTCCCAGTTGAGTACATAGAAACTGGAAAGTGTATGCATGCATTAGGTAATTTTCTTTCCACTTTGAGCTCTCCATGTGTTCAAGTGATCATCTGAAACTCTTACAGAATGTTTAAGTTAGTCAAACATAGGAAAATGTTTATTTCAATTATAGAACACAGGCCAGTAATTTGTAATTGTGAAAATCTTTAAATGCAGCACACAGACCAATTAAGGCCCCTTAGATTTATAGCGGGGTGGATTAAACCAACATTATATAATAACTATTCTGCAATATAAAATGTTTTGAATTTTCTGATCACTTTGCATGTATTATCTCAACAATTACCATGTGCAAATTCTGTATGGCAAATCAGCTTCTTTATTCTTGTTCTATAAATAAAGAAGTACAGTTAAAACTAATCCTAAAAGTAAGTGACAATGGTTAGACTGCAACAGAGAACCAGCTCATACTCTTAACCAAACTAATAGATCTACTGTACCCTTGGGAACATAAGAAGAGCTATGCCACATCAGTGGGGTGATCCAAGAGGACATGCCACACTGTTTCCCTCTGTGCCACTGATATAGCTTACTTGTCTGCCTGTAAACTTGCAGACTATCCCTTGTACTCAGAGTAAGATACCAAACACTTCCAGATTCTGATTATTCCTTTCTTGCATCCTCATTTATCGTATGATATTCTGAAAAATAGCAGTGATGTGATGCAAGTTTCTAAAATTCCAAATCTGGGCCACTCTCAGAAGATATGTTTGCATTTTTTTCTCTCTTACTTCAGAACAGATGTATAAGTGGACAGTCCATGGTCTCTGTCTGTCTGTCTGTCTGTCTGTCTGTCTGTCTCTCTCTCTCTGAGAGTCTTTGGGATTTTACATGCTACTGTTTATGTGATGGAATAGAGAACGGCTACTCATTAGTTCATGGAGCATTGGAAGCATGGAAGCTTTGTGGGTACACCCAGTAACTGGCTAATTTGAAACAGAAATAGTGAACGCTGATCCGCTAGCATTCTCTGCACTCAACTATTTGTCACTACATAAGATAAGCAATATAGATCAGCAAGAAACAATGCAGTAACATTAAAAATCAATAAAAAATAAGCTATAAATTAAATATGTCACACGGTGACTAAACTAAATCTGTTCATTCTGGATACCACTGACACTTACAGTATTTGGTAATGAGAGGATGTTAGTCTGGTAGTAAATCATATATATATGCTTCCTTTGGTCTACAAAGCATCTTTGATGTGTGTTACCTACATTGGGACAAATTTAGGCAGCATGCTGTGCAGAATCACATGTTCCACTAATTATCTATCCAACATGGACATATGCATTGTCTAACAGATCCATTATTGAATCTCTCTTCTAATCATACTGAGAAGTGCAGCTCCTTCTCAGATCTTTAGCTGTAATGTTATGCAGATACTATGCATGAACTACTGACCTTGCTGTGAGATGTCTACAGTATAATGGCTAGCTCTCTTCTGAGTTTTCAAGACCAATACTGCTTAGGCACTGTTTTTCCTGTGTTCTATAAAAGGGAACCATTTATACAGAAGTATTTAGCAAACAGATTTTCATCCATTTAGAAATGATCACACACTTAGTATTAAAGCCCAGAATAGAATCCAGATGGACTTTTCACCTTTCTAACCCTTGATATCCAGTATAGCACAGCATATATAACTGAAAAGACTGTATAAGTTAAATTCTTCTATGTAGAAGAACTCTTAGGAGAGTTATAATTCTGTGACTTGCTACCTTCTCTCTCTCTCTCCTCTGCTTATATGACACATATACTTTTCACTTTTAATTAGAAGGCACAGCAAGGATAAGAAGCATTCACTTGTTAAATTTCAGATGCCAGTGGGAATGGAAGGCATCCAAGAACTGCATATTTGACCTGGTAAAGAAGACATGTGGTCTGTTGTAAAATCTTTTAAAAAAATAAAACAGCACACAACTCTACTTGCTACCAATTAATGGGATTTTATGTTTCTTAAAAGAAGACTATTATGATAATGGGAAAGAGTGCTAAGGGAAAACCTCTCTGTACCGATTTAAGACTAAAATCAGCCTGCGTGAAATGTTGTTCTGTTCTATGACAAAATCTCATTTAAAAGTCATAAAATGGTCCCAATACCTTAATATAGGCAAAATAAAAAAACCCAAATTTAACATGACAAAAAGGGACCATTTCTCCTTTGCACAATACAAGCCCCAATATACAACATTCCAAATAACAACTTATCCCATTCAAATACACATTCCATATATCCAGTGTAAACTATAGGCACATCCATATTTCACAAGTATAAAGTAATCACAGTATCCTAATATAGACAACCCCCCTAAACATAACAAAGATAAATAATTTCTCCTTTAAAAAAACAAATTCTCCAGACTTCCTTACTTTGAATAAAGAGAAACAGTTAAATATAAAGCCAGTTTAAGTACTATAAAATTGGGATTACATAAAATAACTGTAAAGGAAAAAAACCTTTTACATCATATTCAGTGTAGACAAATCCAGTACACCATATTTTCTAATTAAGATATCAATAAATCCAGAAAGAACCACCCAGAATAACAACATATCCCATTTTATCCCTGATCAAAGAAACCAACTTTGTAGTCATTTTTTCTCTTATACAGAACATTTTTTCTCTGTTATCCATTCAGATGATTGTTGATCCTTGTTACAAATTTCTTTAGCACTTCAAACAGTCTCTTTTGTAAATCCAACAGAGAGGAATTATTCCAATTGTTCTCTGGGATTATCATTATTTCCTTCTTGATTTTTAGAACCTCATTCAGCTTTCTCTGTGTATCTGGTGACAGATTTTTATTCAAATCTCATATTTTTCTCAAGTAAATTTTGCTGCATATCTTGTTCTCAGGAAGACACAACAAAGCTGAAATTTCATAACACAGGTCTCTACATAGTTCTTCAAACATGTCTCTAAACACCATTATAAATTGCTTGTCTTATAATTCCAATCTCCAAAAACAATTTTCCCTTTCCACAAACATACTTAAAAAATAGTTTCAAGGTCTTAACATTCAAAGTCCAAAACTCCAATGTTTTCTGAACCCTTAAAACTTCCTGTAGACAAACCCTTGTCTTACTTTTTGCTGTTTATTTTAATTTCTTAAAAGTTATAAAAGTAGATCTTCATATTCTTATACTGAGGATAGAAGGCTCACTCAGCCAGTGATTCCAAGCTAATCACCCGGTGATTAGGATTCCAATTATGGAATCCTAATTTTATAGTACTGACTCCAAAGGTGTCTAACTTCTTTTAGTCTGTTAATAGGCAATTTCTGAAAATAGTTAGCAAGGAAAGTACACAAACTTAGTCTCCTCTGAAAGGCTCCATTTGCAGCTGGAGCAAATATGATAAATTCCCCCATGTCCTGGTCTCCCCACACCCCCGGGATTGCTGTCTTGTGGTCTCTTCATGAGGAAAAGGAACAACCATAAGGAGAAACAGCTTGGACAATCTCACATCTCTCTCTTTAATCCAGAGAGGATCAAAGGGAGCTGATCTGCTTTGGCTCCTTTGTAAAAAGCTGCAAACATCAGGTCCGCTTGTCAGTGGAGCTGTCTTCAGTCTGCCATCTTCCCCTGGAAGCTATGACTGTTCAGCAGCTGAGTCCTGATTAGTAACTGGGGCTGAGCCAATGTTTGGGAGCAATCTTTCCTAAATCCAAATCAAGAAATTAATCCAATTACTAAATAGGAATTAATAGGGGCATAAACAATACTTGCTAGTATGGGAAAAGGCTTCCTCTTAGCTCAGACCAGTACAGTGGATATGTATTTTAAATAATATACTTTTTTTTGTCTTTTTAAAAATGTTCTCAGCTAGCTAGGGAAAGCTAGCTAGCTAAAGGAAAGGAAATATTTAAATTTATATTTATATTTTGCTGGGTCTAAAGCCAGAAACCACTTAGGCCCTGTGCTATTTTAGCGCTGATGATAAAGAGAAGGATTAGAAGTTATTAGAATACCAAAGAGCTGGCAAGAAAGGGATTGTTATTTTAGATGTATGTGTCTGCATGCATGTGCATTTTAATGTTTTAGCTTCTATATATGATGTTTACTTTATGTAGATATATTTTCATACATAAAGAATACACACATATAAAAGTATATATATGCACTGCCATGGTTTTCCTGAAACATAGTTTTTTTTCCATTGTTTTATGCTTGCATGATCCTTTATATTATAAGTCCCAACATGGGCATTATAAAGTCACAAGCAGATATTTCGCAAAAGGCATGCTTATATATTTTTTCTAAGTAGCTTTACAAATCTCATGTCTTCTGCAGAATCCAAGAAACTGTATAGTTTCAGATGTGCCCAGATCATATTTCTTTCTGCTAGTTCCCAGCAACTTGGAAGATATGTCAAATCCCTTTCTGAAGTATCTTTCCTGCATGTTTTTCCATGCTGGTGGCTATGTTTAAAAAAATAGAAAAAAATTCTATAGTAGTTTTTTAATTTTTTTGGTCCAGTATTGAATGGTTTCATAGATGATGAATGTGGAAATGTGATGGGTTGGAAACAGAAATCGTCCCCTCTGCTTTAAATGCACCAAAATGGAATATATTCCATTCCAATAATGACATTGCTTTGCTTTCTACTTGGAAGTGTAAACAGAGGGCTTCCCAGGCATGGGACAGAAACAGATATGCTGTTCCGAAATGGACACAAGAGATGAGGTATTAGCTAAGGCTGATGAGTTTGATATATTCACCATGAGCGTGTCCTCAAAAGGTAGGATGTTCTGCTGTTTTGTAATGCTTCTGTACACTTCCTATGCAGCATAATTCAGTAGGCTCATCTTCTGCATTTCAGAGAAACTGACCGTTCTGTGACTAAATTAATTAAATTTGAATAAAAATAATAAAAATAATAATAATAAATCAAGTTACTTTCAAATCCCTTTTTTCTTCTGTTTTGTTTCTGTATTGATTCAGGGCTGATTCAAAATGTTTCTTGGTTGCGATGAAGAACAAGACAGCCCTTCTCCATTTCATGAATAGCCTGTCTTCTCTTAAAGCAGAGCCTGTCCTGAGCTGGAGAGCTGGTTTCCCCAATAGTTCCACTAAATTCTTCCTAGCTATTGGACACTTTACTTTAAAAAAGAAACTGGCACAGTATGTGTGTCTCTGCCCACCTTGGAGCTTTGATGGATCAATTTCTTCCTGCACCAATAGAAATAAAAGGCACTTCATGGTTGTGAATGGAGGAGGAGGAGGAGGAGATTTCAAACAGCTATATAGATATCTAGATAGTGAAGGAAAAAAACAACAACAATTCCTGACTGTTTCCATCAAGTTCTTTTACACTGGAGCAAGAATTAAACTTACTGGAAATCAATGTTTTTGTCTCTAAAGCAAAGACCTGTGCAGGACAGCACTCAAGTCTCTTGTCCTGTGCATACATTTTCCCATCACTGCCCCACAGACCCCAAATCCACCCCCCTTCCAGAGGTGCTATTGAAACCATCTTAAAAGGACATTTCTTACTAACTATAGCCAATACTAAACAAACTAATTCTTTTCCTTTCCCACAGAAAACTTCCCAGATAGCCAAAAAACCCTGCAAAGTCTCATATATTTATTCTCCCACTCTCTGATTCTTCCACCTGGCCTGGACCTCTTTCAGATGGTTTCTCCTGCTTCATTTTTTCCAGGGCCATCAGGTCCAGCCCATTTCCACACATCCCCTCTTGCCACAATTCCTCTGCCCTAGTTCTGCCAGCTGCTTTCTCCACCAGCCTTTTTCTGCTCCATTGTCCACTTAGTTTCTTTTTTGCTTTAGAGAGGGAAATCCCTGCTAGATAGGTCTGTTCAGAGCAGAACTCACTCAATTTTCTTCTGTATATCTTTTTTGTTGAAAAGGAGTAATTTCTCCTTTTCTTCTGTTGCAGGGAGAGAAAGACCTCCCTTTCTCCTTAGCCCAATTGCTTTCTTTAACCACTTTCTAGCTCCTTTTTTTTCTGTAAATAATTTCTTTCTAAACTATTTTTTCTAAGCCCTTTTTCTTCCTATGGCACCCATTTGCACTCTGACCTTCATCATCCTCCCCTCCCCCCCCCTCCCCACTGCTAGGCTTTATTCCTTTTTACCTTGCTTTTCCAATTTTCTACCTGGGGTCTTATTTTACTTGCCTGACTCTGTTTCTCTAAGCTTTGATCCCCCACAAATAATTAACAGTCCCTAATTTTTAATCTATCTTGCCTTCTCTGTATTCATAGCAACAATCTATTTCATTCTCTAATATATTATCTCTGATCTGTTTATTCTGCCCCAACACCTGCAATTCCATTTCCCCTGTTTATTCTGCCCCAATTCTATTTCCCCTGATTCCTTCAACAATTGCAATCTCCTACCTTTGTGGCACAGGTGCCTTTGCACCAAATCTTTAACTCTATTAATTATTCCCAAAATATTAATCACAATTGGTGGTTGCTCATGTATGAAAGCTGGACTAGACTGGTGATTGAAACTTTCTCCAACTCTGGTGATTAGAATCCTTCATATCTGAATCTTTTCTGAATGATATCATCATATCACATCATATATGAAGTAGCTAATTAGTTTGGGAGTTGAGGAAGATGACATGCTATATTACTCTATTCCATAAGACGTCAGTACTGCTGCCTCCGAACATCTGCTACCTCAGCTGATTGCATCATTCTGTCTTATGCTATATTGTCAAAGACACATTTTCTAAATATATTTTCTCTGAAAATATGTCAGTTTTCTGAGCCAAGAATTGCATTAATAAGGTCAAAACCTAGTAGATAAGTCTGTTCTGATTCACACATTAGTTTCGGCAATGGATTAAGACAGTTCACAGAATTCATCAACCATCCCTGATTTCCATTTTCACCTGTAAATCTGGCTTTTCCTGCATGCATTAGGGCAGTTGCGCTAAAAACTGTAAGATAGTAAAACAGGCAGTATTTATTATTTATATGTATGTGTAATAAGAGTTCAAAGCAAAGTACATTTCTGATTCATAGACCTCAAAAGCAATTTTGCTTGTTAAAATAATGCTGATTTGTAAGCAGAAATAACTGCAGCATTATAACAAAGGTATATTGCCCTTATGTATGCATGGATTCCCAACAGAGATACACACTGAAAATTCTGATTCTAATAATACTTACGTAGGTTGAATCCCTGATTCTGCAGTTGACAATACAGCACAAATAACTTGTACTAATAGCTCTGTTAAATTATGTGTGTAAAAAAAATGGTTATTATATCCTTTCATGGTCATTTTGACCTATCAAAACTAAATATGCTTAGCTCTTTTGCCTTTTCTTTCCCCAAAGAACTAGCTTCTTATAACCTTTACCCCCTTAAAAAGTTTGTCTGAACATTGTTATAGCTCAGGATCACATCAAAGTAAACTGTATTCAAAACCTGGCTTTTCCCCCAGGTTTTGTGTCCCACTGAGTGGAGTCTTTTTTTGGTTGTTGAATTATTGTGTTTGGTCGCCAGTTTATATTTTATGTATTGGGTAGGTATTTTTTTAAATTGGTTTATTGTTTGTTTTTGCTGTACATCATCTAGAGTCACATTGTTTGAGTTGGGCGGCCCTTTAAATCCAATCAATCAATCAATCAATCAATGCATTTAATTAGAAAATTAAATAGTTTATTCTTCTATATTCAGCAGGCAGACAAGCTTTTAATAGCTGGGGCCTTTTGTGGCTTTTTGTGACACTGAGCAGAGGAGCAAGGCCACAACAGGTTAAATGAGGAAACCAGCAAGTAAGGCATAGAATTTTCTGTTTCTCACTGTTTTCAGGGTATGGCTTAGGGTGGGTTCTTTTTTTTTAGAAAAATGTTAAATATATTTTAAGATAAGTCTACTTGCACTAATATTTCTAAACTCAAATGGTGGCAAATGCACTATCATTTTTCAGCAATTATACTTGGAGGAAATTCTGAGAGCTCTCCCCTGCTACATAAAAAGATAATTTGTTGGTGGTCCCATAATATGGGAATTGGGGATAATTCCCTACTATGAGTATTGTTCTAAATGGGACTGCATCTCAAAAGGACAGATATATAAATTGGGATTCTCCTGGAGTCACCGGAATCACTAGAGCTAGGGGATGGCTAGGAGATCTACTGCCAGCTTCAACTAGCTTATCAGCTGTGCCCTTTCCTAGAGAGGAATAGTCAAAACACTAATGTCCATGTTCTAGTAATCTCATATTTGGATTACTTAATGCATGGCTACTTTGGTATGTGGTCCAGCAGCTGCAGCTGTTGCAAAATGCATTATGTGCTAAAACAACTGCACTGACTATTAATTAGCTACTAGGCCATATTCAAGGGTCCATTATTGCAATATTAAAAAATCCCAAACAAGTTAGGACTGAGATATCTAGTAGATCACTTTCGTTGTTACACAGTCACCAAGGTTATCTAGGGAGGTATCAGGTATCATCACCATGTACATCAGGAGAGCCACTTTGGTCTAGTGTTTAAGGTGCTGGGCTAGTAACCAGGAGTCTGTGAGTTCTAGTTCTGCTTTAGGCATGAATGCCAGCTGGGTGACCTTGGGCCAGTCACTCTCTCTCAGCCCAACTCAGTGCAATGTAGACTAGCCTCCTCATGGTGCACGCCGGGTAACGTGACTTGTCACGGCTAAATAGTCTACACATCTGGCTGCTGGACCTCACATGGATTTCCCAGCAAGAAAAAAAGCAGCATGAACACCAAACTGCTATGCCACATGATTAAAACAAAAACAAAAACGATGTACATCCCCCCTCCACATTCTTGTTGTTGTTAACTACAGGATAATATAGTAAGCTAATACTTTTATATTTAACATAATACGGTTCCTTGGAAGATCCAAATGTAGAGAACTATATATTTTTTTAATTACAGATAACTCTGGATCTGACTGTTCTCATTGATCATAGTTGTAGCAGTTGCAGAGACTTTCAGTTTCCTCCTCTGATGCACAAAAAAGGAGAAATGAGTGGCCTGGAGGATTTTGGATTTGGATTCCAAGAACTTTCATGTCATGTAATCTTTTAAATAGTAGCATTTACAGTGCACTGCATGCCAAAGTATACAGTTGCCATGCAGGACCACAGTGACAAATATTACAATAAGCCATTTTGCTCTCTTCATCGTTTCTTCTACTAAAATGTTTTTCCATTGAGTACTATGTTTATTATTATGCATTAAAATATTCTGTAATATTAGTTCTGTGTTGCTTTTCATTATAATATCTGAAGTGGCTTACAATGCAATTCAGTTAGACAAACAAGCAAACAAAATCCCCAGAGGTTCAGCAGCAGCCACAGGCAGCATGTTCATATGGGGTGGAGGGCGGAGAAGTTCTAATGATTTTTTCATCTTATTCCATGAATAAAATGTTGGTACCCAGTTCACTTACTCATATGGGATATCGACATTGTTCTGATGGAATGACAGATTTTTAAATTTAAGTAATATCACTTCTGGTCTCTTTAAAATATTGTGTTCTTAAGTAATCAGTTCTTACTTTTAAAAAAAAAGTCTTCACACATATGAATGTTATTATTATTATTTTGCAGGGAGGGGGGAAATACTTGAATTTATCCTTGGCAGTGAAGCTGAATGGAATGGTGGTAGATTCAGAACAGACAAAAGAAGGGCATTTACAGTTTGGCTGAGTTCATATGTTCCACTAAACTACAATGATATTTATTTAATTATAGCTTATTACATTGTGTGTATCTAGCCACTCTGATTTATAAACCATGGTTTGTGGCTTAGTGTGTTGGATGAACCTAAGCAATGGTGGCTACTATTAAGCCATGTCTAAAGAAACTGTGGCTTATCATAATGGCTAAATTAGGCCACTGTGCATAGTTAATCCTTGAAGTAACTTATGACAAGATGTGCTGATGGCTACTAAGTTATAAGGCTTTTAAAAAAAGGATTAGCCATATGGTCCTTGTTTAGTGACTGCCTTATTTAGCAACTATTTGCAGTTACAACAGTGATGAAAAATTTACTTTGTGACCAGTCCTTGCATTTATGACCTTCACAGGTCTGTAAAACAAAGGAAAGCTGAAGTAAGATCATAAGCACAATCACAGTTTCACTTAGCGACTGCTTGTGACCAAGTTGCTGGTCCCAGTCATGGTTGCTAAATGACAACCTATTCTCTTGTATTAATCAAGAATAGGAACTATAGATTAACAATCAGCTAACAAAACTATTTTGGCCTTGAGAGGGGACTGAAACTGTTGGCAAAGGAATGATGAGATTCTAGAAGTTAGAGCAACTGCTGAGCCTTTTTTTTCCCACTAGGGTAGAAAAAATGGTGAAGATAGGCTGTTAAATTGTTTCCATCATATAGCAATAAAATGGGTGAGGATGTATTGCTTTGAGCTCCCTTAGTAGAATTTGCATTGCCCTGTATGAGAATAAACTTGAGGCCCACGCCTGAACTTCTCATTAGCGTCAGCTTTCATATTGTAAACTTTTGCTTCCCAAATTCTGTTATTAATTCTTGAAACGTTTTATTTGCCTTTTCATCTAGCTCACATAGTGGGAACAAAGTGGAACATAAACTGCCATTCTTGAGAGTTACACATGCATTTTGTAGCAATTCAGCCTTTGAAATTACTGTGAGAGCTGTGGGAGGGTTATGTTTCCCCCACTTTTTTCATTGTACAGATGAGTTCCTGCTTCACAAAAGAGTTTTCTTTGCAAATACATGAGAGAAAGGAGAAGCAGAGGTGGGGGACAAGTTGCCGGGAGAGAGAACAGATTAGACAAAATCTATAACATCCTCTTAGCTTACAGCTTTAGGGCATATACTTCAGCACAAAGGTGGAATGCAATGAGATACTTCGGTGTTATGCAACTTAGCCTATTTTATTTTATTTTTTTAATCAAGAAGGCTAAATTTCTGAATTGTATAAGCACTGAAATCCTGAATGGGTGCTTTATTTTGCAAGGAGTTTGTTATTTGGTATACAATCATAGGTGAGTGTTTCAAATCCAGAGCATAAACCAGTGACTGATAAGACCATACAGAGAGTAATTTAAGGCTTTCTTGAATTGTTCCACTGCACCAATTTACTACCCCATGAAATCACTTTGGGGATTTTTGAGGAAACAGAAGGGTATGAAAGTAGTAACAGCACTTGTCCAAGCAACTGGAAGACAATATTTTATTTATTCAACATAGTTCCTGGGAGTAAGGTCAGAAATAAATTGTCCTACTCTTAACTGTGTGGTTATGGCTTTGTGCCAAAGTACCCTCAGCATTGCTTCCTGTACCCAGTATTAACCTGCCCAAGCCTTGTGTCTCAGGATATCTGTTTGTGGCTCCCACTATTATGATGTGAGGAAGGTTGAGGGGTGCCATTGCTGTTTTTCTGGGCTTCTATTATATGGAACAGCCTCTGAGTTGATATCAGGATGTCCCACACATTATTGGTCTTCTGGAAACTGTTAAAGCCCAAATTGTTCCAGAAAGTTGCAGTGGCTGAGATAATAGTGTTATATGATGGATGGTTTTATGCATTTTTGGTGTATTTTTTACAGTTTATATTTTATTATACTATTGCATGTTTTTGTGAACGACCAAGAATCCTGTTGATTGTGGAGTGGACAAGTTGAATGAGTGAATAATAAATGAATGGATGGATGAATGAATGAATGAATGAGTAAATAAATAAATAAAATGTAGCGGCATCCTGAAACTTGTACTTCATAGTGATTGCTGGATTTTGTTTATTTTAAAGTTATCTGTTAATTGTTAGTAAAAGTGAGACTAGTATTATTTCTGGTGACATAAAAAAGAGCAGCAATAGTACAGATATTTTAAATAGAACCTTTGTATCCTACCTTTCAAAAATGGAGCCAGAATTCCTTTGAAAGAGACTTCAAGCTTGACTTTAATCACAGAGTAAGCTTCTCAGCCTTGTATTCTGATTGTTTCCTAGTGTCATTCCCACCTTCATGTGATGTGTTTAAATAGGTGGGAAGACCTATTTTGCCTTTCTAAGAGAGGGAAATAGAAAAGAGCTAAATATTACATGTTCCTTTAAAAAAATGTTGGAAAGTCCAACAAAAAGTATAAGCATCTTTTTAATTTCTGAAAAAGATATACTGTAAGTCTATTGCTATAAATAAAAGTATTACTGTTTTACATTATGTATTTTTTGGACAGTCTCTTTGGGCAATATATCTGCTTGCACTTTTTTTTAATTGACACACTGTAGACAAATTTGTCTTCCTTTTTTGCAGGAGATCCAATTTGAATTTTTTTTTAAAATGTCTTTTTAAAAAGTAAAAATATTAATTAAAAAAAGGAAATTAAAGAACAAATGCAGTAAGCTTGCTGTTTAAGTTCAGCTGAGTATTATTTCATAACCATAGTCAAAGTCACCTTTAGCACTTTAAGATTCACATGGATTTTATGAGATTGGCTTGAAATGGCTGCCAAGGTATAAAGTCCGTATGGTTGAAGTACTTTTATAACACATGCTTCATAAACCCATATATAATAGGACAGTGCACTTCATCCTGAACAATTACATCATTATGTTCCACAAAGGTAATAAGCTGGATTTATATCTACTAATTAAATTTGTTATTAATGTTAATTTTCAAGTTATAATAACTGTCTTTACCAGAAATGGAAAGAATAGGTTCAACCATGTTGTCCCTGGGTGATAGACAATCTCATATATTCTCTGATAAAGATTGAGAAATTAGTAGTTTAATTAGCAATCTGCATCATCCATTGGAGAATTTATCCAGGAGTATAAAAAAATTTAAACCTAGCTTTTGAGAGCAATGGCAGGAATCATAATGTTCCACTATACATTTTCTGAAAGCTGACAATTTAGGTATAACAGCTTCATAATATACACAATATGGATTCAGTCCATGATTACACAGAATTCATATTGAACCTGATGGTGGGTGGGTAGGGATTAGGATGTAAAACCTTCCCCTTCGACCCTCCCAGAATTCTTGTGGGGTTGAGAGGACATTGGTAACTACTCTAGTTTTAAGAGTTGTTCCAATTGGCTAAAATAATCTAAAACAAAAAACAGAAGCCTTAATTTAACATTAGTGATATTGCACAATTCCTAGTTTTCTGAAATCACTCTAGGAGGAAGCGAACAAGCAATGAACAAGCATGCAAAATAAGGAACGAAGAATACCTGTGAACAGTCATAAGTGTTACTTTTGGTGAAAAGGCAATATATGATTTAAATAAATTAAAACAGTCATATTGGGGATATGCTTCACCTCAGGGGGAGGCCAAATTGTTCAGAACCAGCCTGCTCCAGTTCTGGATTTGAGCACTGTTGGAAGAGAATGCACATCTAGATCAGCCATTTTGTAGCAATATCTTTGCTACAGAGGCAAGCTATATGCAGGGGTTTAATCACAATGTTATTATGTCATCAGAAGTATTATCTTGAATGAGTGTATTGGCTGTGGAAGTCAGAATGAAATGAAGATGATGCCAGATTTCATTTAATTTTTAAATAAAATTTGATGAATTTCATTAGATAAAACCCTAAACTAAACTGTTGGAGGAAAAAGGAAAGATAAAGTTCATTCTGTTTTTATTTGGGGTATGGTAGGCAGTGAGTATACAATGGTCTGCTAGCACTGTATATTCACCACATGAGCAAATGGATTCATTACAGCAGAGGGCATAGGTTATTTGGGCTATTTGGGAGCTGTGGGTAAAACCCTTCAATCTCAAGTGAAGGGAAAATCAGTGAAACAGCACTTATTAAAAAATAAAACCAAAACGCAGGCAGAAAGAGGAAGCTCAGGAAGAAATATCAAATTTTATATTATAACAGAGGAAAGAAATGTTTCAGGTGCCCGCTGTGTCCCCAGTGTGGTCCTTTCATATGGAAGTAGATTTCCTAAAAGCAGAGATCAGGACATGAATTAAAAGCTTCAATCTATGATTGAAGATGACTTTCTTTCCATTGGAACTTATTGCTGATACTTTTACCACCACCTGACAATGTGAAAGCAAAGAAAAATGCTTCAGGATGGTCTCCCCCCCCCACCCCGCGCATCGTTGTTGATAGAACTGGGTTATAATCAAGCAAAAGGTATGTCTTGAGTGACTCACTCTCCCTGAACACTGCTGGATGTTTTTACTCATCCAACTGAATATTCTTCATTCAGTGGTATTGGAAGAGAGATTCAGGAACATCAGTACAGTGACAGAATCTGCCCTTGTGACTTGGTACCATCACTGTATCTTTTATAAGGATAAGTATAAGAACTTAATATTGCCTAAGATTAGAACTATTTCTGGACATCCTGATAAATATTGTGTTAGGTATCTCCTGTACAACCAAAATCTCCCAAACACAGTCCAAGTTCTCAAGTTCTGCTGCCCCGTTTAAAGTCTAGGTGACACCTTATGGCCAAGTACATTATGATCACACTTACATAGGATGTTGAAGTCTCCTGCTCATAATATTTTTATGGCTAACTTTATTATAAATTGTGGGTTCCTATTCAATTATTCCCTTGTATTTTGGTCTGTGACTATAATAATTTTTTTTATCTATCAATCATTTACTAAGTAATCTTCAATGTGGTCCCCTGGGATTCACATCCATTGGCAGATACAGCATCATACTTTATTCTATACCAAGATTTCAGTGTGGCTACTATGTTTTCTTAATATTCTTATTAAGGTCTAGGAAAATATTTTTAAGAAATATGCTTTAAAGATTTTTTTAAAAAAAAATGTTCATAATTTTGACAAAACAGCCAAACAAAGAAATCAAACCTTTGCAATCATTTCAGTGTAGCCCACATAGTTATATTATTCCTTTTTCAGCTGGATCTTTTTGCCATGCTCAAACTGCATTCACGTGCCCAGGCTTGATTGTACCTTTGTTAACCTTCCATGGTAGAATTTTGCAGCCAGGAATGAAGCATTAGAAGAAAAGTCTTACTTCATTTAACAGCACTTTGCAAGATTTTTCCCAACAGAAATGGACAACTCTACACCTTGCCTAAACCACAGAAAAAGAAAGAATATATAAGAAACTGTTCTAGAAAATAGCAAGATGAAAAATAATTTCTTCTTTATAAAGAGCTGCCATTTAACCTAATATTATGGAAAATGATTAGATCTTTAAAACCAATACATTATATTTGACAATACTCTGGTGTTCCTTCTAGCAATTATAAATGATGGTGCTAAGCTGATGCTCAATGCACATTCTTGCTGGCATTTGTTTATTGGCTGTTAATGAAAAGAGATTAATCTAAATCAGTATTGGGGTGGATCCTTTACTGAAGACACATAATGTGCTTAGGCAGTTTTAGCTTATGAAAAATGTAAAGCAGTATCTTCTTATATAGAAAAAGCCTTTATTCTTTGATTTTGTTTTATTTTGCTGGGGAAAATCCATATTAAAAGGGTGAAGGGATTCTGATAACCCCCTTTCCCATCACTTTCCTTTCCTGATTGTGAGTCCATCAATCTTTGATTCACAATCAAAATCAAGTTTCAGTAACACGGTTTCTGAAAAAAAAAAATTGTGACTGATAATTTTTCATGTTTCCAAACATAAATCTAGAATAAAATTGATTGTTTCCAAGTTGGTTATATGATAACTTTGTCAAGATTGCTCCGTTGGGATTAAATTGAAGGCTGTCAAACTGAAACTAGGGCCTGATGGGCAATTGAAGGCATTATAGTTTATTAAGATTGTGGCTAACATTAAAAATAACAATTAATAACTAGGACAGATCAGGAACTGAACAATGCAGGGTCAGCATTTACATGTTATGGATTAGTGAAGTTGGTATAAGCATTGTTTTGAATTCTGGTAGGACTATTTCTTTCATTTGACAAATTGCTTAGTGATGACCCAGAATCTTGAACAGGAATACATTGCTAGAGGATAATGTAGAATACGGAATTCAACAGAATTTGGGGAAGAAGATTCATTTCACTCTCTAGCTAAAAGGATAGCTCAAATGCAAAACTGATGGTAAAGGTATCATTGGAAATCTGTGAGGTAGTATGCTTGTTGTTTGTAAGGGAGTTTGTCTCTATCCTGGGCTGCCTGGGTGAAACTGTCAATGTACTGACCCAGTATATGGAGGCTGTTAGGGTCTGGGTGGGAAAGAACAGGCGCAATCCTGATAAGAATGAGTGGCTGTGGCTGTGGCTGTTTGGGCCCCCTGGATTTGGTTTTTATCTTTGGTCTTTGGATGGGTGTCATGATGAGACTCCTTTTATTGGAATAGGCAATCATTACAATGGGATTGCACTTCCCATTTGAGACTAGTGCACAATTTTAGCGTCTTCCTGGACTTGCAGCTACAGATGAAAGAGCAAGTGGTAGCTTTGGCTAGGAAGCCCTTTGTACAGGTCCACATATGTCAGTTGCACAGTCGCTCATACCCTAGTTACATCACAATTGGATTATGGCAAACTAGTCTGCATGGGGCTGCCCTTGAAGACCATCTGCAAGCTACAGCTCATTCAAAATGTAGCAGTGCAGACAGCAATGGGCCCTTCTCATTATACTTGCAGTATGTGTCATTGCTGTTTTGCAAGCTGCATTGGTTACCAGTCAACTCCCAGGTGCAATTACCAGTACTAGTGTCACCAATAAAGCCCTTCTTGGCAGGGGGCCTGGTTATTTGAGGACTGCCTGCTTGTTGTTTCTGCCTGTCCAGTATGTTCAAACAGAGTAGGTGTGCTCCAGGTCTCTTCCATTATGTTGCCACATTGTGGGACTGAGGGTAGGTCCCAGGTGGTCACAAGTGAGCTCAGTGACAACAACTAATGTATTTTTAACATATTCCTCAAACCCATGGCAATATTCCCTCTAAGCTGCATACATGTCTGGCCTCGCTATGACCATCACACATCCAAACAATTCAGTCTTCTAACAGAGCTGGTCCAGAAAGTCCACAAACATGAACAAGCCTTGGGGGAAGGAAACAAATAAACAAAAAACCAATGAAAACCAATGAAAACCAATTATCTCCCAGATGTAAAAGGATAGTGATGGTCATGTGTGCTGGGATGCATCTCTGGTTCCTGTTGGAACAGGAATTTGAAAGTGCATCACCTTGTGTGCAATTGGAGTCAAAAGTGCTCAGAAGTTTATGGCTAACATGATAACCATGGACTTGGTCCAAGTTATTGGCTGGATTATTGGTGGAGCCCGATATTGGTCAATTTGTAACTGAAGATTGTGTGTCCCTTGGTTTTGGTACTTTTATTCAGTACTTATTATGTTTGTTTGCATTTCTATTTGTTTTTTATTTTTTTTTGTATTGTGAGCTACCCAGAGTTATTGCTTATGGGGTGGGGTGCATATAAATTTTATAATTACATAAATAGGTAAATAAATAGAAGATTCAATGCTTGGCTCATCCCATGATGAACTGATGTCTTTGAACCATGTTAAGTCTATTTTAGGTACATATGATGGTATTTTTGTCTTTTCTGGAAATTAACATTTAGTAGTACACTGGAGGAACAAAACAAGCTAGAGACAAAAAGATATGTTTTTTGTAACACTAGATACTATGGGCAATATGGAGCAATGGTACTTCACAGTGAAACACTGAAAACATTGGCATTGTAGTTTGGGTATCTTTCTGCAAGTTACTAGCACTAAGCTCCTGAAACACTGAATAAGAATCTGTAAGAAAAATAAAACCCTAACCATCTGAAAACATTGGCATTGTAGTGGAAAATTGTAATGGAAAATGTATATTCCCGCAGAATCCTTCTTTTCAGTGTAATCTTCTTCTGGAATGCTTTATCTTATGTCAAACTTTTGTTCTCAGATCTTTTTGTAGATGTGAGCAAATACTATTATTGCAACTTGCTGATGTCTCTCTTATCCACTGAATGTGAATATATGGATCAGAAAACAAAAACAAGTTCTGAACTAGACTTTACTTTTTTTTGGAATCTTGAAAAAAAATCTTGATTTTTCAAATAGGGATTAGGAATGAGACATTTCTTTTACAGTGCAAAATAGAAGTCATTTGGAATTTAAAAAAAAAATCAAAGATCAAGATTTTATTTCCATGGTATTCTGAGTTTTTGTCATTGTGGCCCCAAGGTCCTGAGAAGTAGGTAATACTGAAGTAAATTTTCCACAAAGTAATACTTGAGAGTTTCAAATATGATTTTGAAATCCTACTCTATCCTACTGTATTTGAAGGTAGGTTTGTATTATTTTTTCCACTGGAACATGGAAAAAGTACAGAATTTTCTACTGAGTATGGTCTAGAATTCATCTTCCTTCAAATCTCAACTATCTTTTAAGAAAAACAGTTGTTAGCTGATTTTTCTGAACTTCAAACATATAGTAAGTACAACTTATTTATTTTCAAGTTGATCATTTGACACATGATTCTTATTGTTTGAAAGGTTGTGTGAATAACACCTACTGAATTTGCAGAGGTCAGAACAAGAACTGAGTAAAAAGAGAGGTGTACTTTATATAGCTCCTTATGTCCCATCATAATGACCATCAAAATAAATTGTGGGAAATAACTCCTTTATTGCTGAACATTTTAAATGTATGTATGGAGCAGATACTCTAAAAATCTGAGACTGAATTTACAGACCATCACAACTATGCAGTGGTAGTTTAAGGAGACACCCTAACAATTGCTGCTCTATTTATAGTGATGAGTTCTTGGACAATATGTTTTCTTTCACTCTTTTCAGAATATCTCAGCACAAATGATCTTTGGATCGAACAGCGTCATGTTTAAATGTAAAATTAGGAGTGTGCATAAACAGAAAATGTATGCTGTTTCACCCCCCCCCCCAAAAAAAACAACAACAACTCTCACGCTGTGTCTTAAAGGTCTGTTAACCCATTCCAAGCCATCCATATCTGGTAGAAGGGAAACCCAGAATGTTTTGATTGTTTTGATTAAATCAAAACCAACAGTTTTAGGTGTTTTGACTGGAAAGCAATGGAGTGCAGAAAATCTCCTTGGCTGCAAAGGACTAGTTGATCACTAGATGACAGCAAGGAAATACAGAAAATTCAAGCATTTTGCTGCGTTCTAGTGCAGCCAAAATTCTGTATCCTAACTCCTAGGTTTCTCTGAGCTTAGAGCAACCATTTGCCCTGGAGGTCTAGGTCTAGGTAACTGAAGAGAATATGAAGAGACAAAAGCCAGCTCTCTGTTTTTGACCTCTCAAAGAAGAAGTAACCCTTCCTAACAAATTGCTTTGTCTAGGGCAAGAGAACTTCCTGGCTTAAATTATTAAACTAATTCCAATCCATTTATTAAGGGTTTTACTTTAAAAATATTATAATATAACCCCCCTTTTAAAAATCTGTTGTTTAACCTTAGAGAAACATGCTGTCTCCTTTCACCCCATTATTGAAAGGTTTTTTCCCCTAATGGACACTTATAACAAGAGAAAAGAATTGCAGTTTCTATTAGAAAAGGAAAGAAGGGAGGGAGGGAGGGAGGGAGGGAGTTAGCTGTTATGTAAGAGAGAGGCTCCACCCTGGGAACATAGAAAATTCCCTTCTTTCTGGCTGTCATCATTTATATTCTAAATATAAATACATATACATCAACAATACTCATTAGCATCCAGAACAAAATAGTAATCAGTCAGGAGTCATCCCTTGCTCAAAAAGCAACTTTACTTTTTTCACTTGAAGTACTAAATAAAAACTGCTTCAAACATGTTAAGGTTAAAACCAAGAAGTTTGAGCAGGCCTTTCAAGTCAAAAAGGCATTATGGGCTGCATGAAAAATGCCCAACAGTACATAAAGAGAGCCCACCCCCTCCGTGGAAGGCGTAGGGTTTTTTTTTTTTTTTTTTTGCATTTTGAAATGAAAAAAATCTCAACAGAATGCAGTGCAGAATCTTAGAATAAATGAACAACACGAAACTAAGAAACTCCAGAAGAACCACCAAACCAAAGCAAGCAATCAACATATAAATTTATGGTCGGAAATTATAATGTTAATGATGGCCTGCTGAAATACACACACACACACACACACACACAAACACACATACTCTGCATACTCTTTGACCTGTTGATTGTGGAGCTTTCAAAATGTATTTGAAGATGAAACACTGACATCCTGAATCTCATCACTAATAGGAACCATGAAGCATCCTCAGACAATTCTAGCAGGTTTACCAGAATAGAGTCTTTTTGTATTTTTAAACATTGATGTTTCCATAAACAATCGAACGTACTGAAGAGAGTGCAAAAATGACTGTGAATATTATGGAAGTGAAAAACTCCCAAGAGCTAGCCAACCAGTTCCTCTTTGCTTTTTGTTTAAATGCACCCAAAGTAAAAAGAAGACAAAACAAAGCCAAATCACAGCAAGCCATTAGCACAGATTTTTGGGGGTGAAAAAGTTAGTAAGTAAAGTGTGGTGAAGATGGCTCCTTCAGTGTACACACACATGCACACATCTAAGCAGCAGATCAAAAAACCAATATGTGCTACTATTTTTGTACTTGTGTGTGAACTCCAGTGTGAACTTCAGAACTTCAATGCATGTGTATGGACATACATTATAAATTTTATGTCAGACGTTTCACCTGCTTTCCTTGAAGATCATAAACATTTACCCACCCATGTTAAATCTAGCTTCCTCAAAAGAATCTTTACACACACACATACACACAAACACAGAAACCCAACCCAAGAATAATTTGCTTTTGAATATTATTTTAAGAAAAAGACAAAGGCAGAACATGGTTTGGTGTATCTCTCTCTCTCTCTCTCTCTCTCTCTCTCTCTCTCTCTCTCTCTGTGTATAGGTAGGTGGAGTTCTACCAAATAAGTAGATCCTGGGAGATCTACTGTCCTGACAGGTGGAACTTGATCTTGCTTTGGTCTAGCATCTACCTGTCTGGAAATATCCAGCAATTATATGGAACTTACTGTAAGAGCACTGGTGGCAACTTTAATCCAGGTGTGCCCCCCCCCCCCCAGACCAAGACTTCCATACAATCTGATGCAATTTGTTAGGACTACAGCTGCTACCAGGGAACTGCCTATAAAAGTTGAAGTTGGTTGATGGAAATCTTTGATTTTCATGCCAGAGAGAGCATTATGTAAATAAGGGATACTTACCAGCAGTTACCACTGCTCCAGGATTAAGCATGCCATTTCATTCTCTTGCCTCTAAATCTTCAGCCTCCTACATGGGCATGTTAAGATTTGAAAGACAGTTCATGGGAGAATGACAAGATCTAATACATTTTCAACTTTTTTTTTGGTACTGAGTAAGCTTCCATTTGGCAAATGTAGTTTCTTGATTTTTCACTAAATGCAATGCCTTTTAACTATGAACTACATAGAGTCAGTGTGTAACTATTGTAATAAATAAACATTTGAAATGTTTTAGAAATTCTTATTTAATTATCAGGATGATGGAATTTACCATGTTGATATTTTGGTGAATTTATTTTATATAAACCAAGAGACACCACTGTCAGTTTTGAAACCACCAAGCAAATCATGTTTGACACGAAACATTCATAGTAGGTGTAAGGCTTAGTTACTGTTCACGTACAATTTCGGCTTGACATTATTGCTGTTTGAACTTGAAAGGTAGCAGGCAAAGATAAGTTCTTAGATAAGCTAGCTTTATTACAGATATTAGACAAGTCATAACTAAAACACAAAAGAATCACCTGCCAACTATACGCCTCACTCCAGTGGTGTTTGGGGGTATAGTGAAAGAAGTCAAGACAGCGTCACACATTAAAAATGGATGGAGCTTTAATCACATTTTCATGGCTGCCTTTCTTCTCTTCCTCCTCCTGACACCGCCACCTCAGTCTGTATATTTAATAGTCTTCAAAGTTCATATGTTACAACTTTTTCTTCCCTGTGTAGTCTAATGGACTGAGAGCTGGTCATTTCTCAGTGGGAGGAATGGCTGATAGCTGCGTACTGTTTTTATAATAGAATGGTCTGGTTTTGAGATAGAAAGTGTTCATTTAATTTAAACAACAATTTTATAGAAGAGTGGCAAATCATTTATGGTGCTCTGTATTCTCTGTACTGTGCATAGATAAGCATGTGGGCAAAAATCTCTAGAGTTGAAAAGGAGTTATATTTAAATAGAATTGTAAAATTAATCTGATTATGTCGGACAAACCTGTAAATTTGAATCTGTATGGTTGTCTCGTTCTAGCTTGGGAGTTTGCTGTATCCTAAATGAAGAATGATTGTGTTGGTCTTAGTCTTCTTATGCAGTAAGCTGGCTTTGCTGGGAGTGTATGGCTAAAAATTTGAAAAATAAATAAATGATGCCATCTATATTTCTTTTAATAGTACTCATCTGTTCAGAAGAGGTTAACACATAATTCTGCCTGGCAACCTTTTGTTCTTTATAGCAGATATCTATGCCATCCTTGCCAGCATCAAATGTTCATGATCTTTTAGAGATATGTTGTGCGATTTTAGCTTTCTCATATGAGGATTTCTGACATTTTGAGACTCCTAAGTGAAATCCCATCAGATTTTAGTGATATTTGAAGAGTGGGGCATCTCCTCAGGCACCTGCAGTTGATGCACTGCCAAGCCCTGTTTAGCATTTAATCTGATATTGAGGTTTGGTGTCAGAATTCATGGTATGAAAATCTTACATAAAATGTGGGTTATACTGTATATGCATGATAGTAATTTCAGTTTGCTATTAGATAGATTATCAGACTTTCTTGAACTTTTCCTGCTTTCTTTTTATATAGATAATGCTCTTAAGTGATCCTGAGATTGAAAGTAGCATACTCATCAGTAATGATGAAGGTGCCACCTATCAAAAATATCGACTCAGCTTCTACATCCAGAGTCTGCTCTTCCATCCTAAGCAAGAGGACTGGATTCTAGCATACAGCATTGACCAAAAGGTACATGCCCTTCTCCCTTCCACTTGGACACATACCCAAACTCTATTTCAAATGCAACATCAAATCATAGTTTAGCATTACACATACTACTAGCAATGAGCATTATGTTATTCCCACACATCCCTCCTCCGCACTTGGAAGTTTCCACTTTCAGAGTTTCTCTTTGGGTATTATTATTCAGGCATGATAAATCAATATACCTAGCTTATTTTTCTTTCCTGTGGACAAATAGCCTGCTGATGCTGTGAGGACCATTTATTCTTGCTTCATTTCTCCCGCTTTGCACAAAAAAAGTAAAGCTAATTGGACTATAATTGCTTGTTTTGATGTCAGAACCCAGGATCCTAGTTTGTGGCACCCAACCAAGTCAGGTTTCATAAGACAATACCAAATTTTCTTGGGTATATTTTCAATACAATGTCAAACAGAAGGGGAAAAAAATAGAGCAACTGTAGCAGTGACTGTTTAGCTTGCTGCAAAGATGAAAAAAAAAATGCAAGGGGCAAGGCACACAGAACCTCTTGTATTATCATTTTTGCAACCCAGTAGAGTAGTTTGTTCTGAAAGGCTGGCGAGATATGAGCTTGGTTTTAAATATTCCCAGGAAGGCAACCTGGTCACCTCCTGCT
This sequence comes from Candoia aspera, assembly GCF_035149785.1. Taxonomy (NCBI): domain Eukaryota; kingdom Metazoa; phylum Chordata; class Lepidosauria; order Squamata; family Candoiidae; genus Candoia; species Candoia aspera. The sequence goes on from NC_086158.1 coordinate 51,299,368, forward strand.
ATGACCATAGGTTATCTCTTGTTCCTTTGAACTATGTAGATTCCATCCCTACTTCATTTCTCAATATGGATTTATGCTATTATAATGTGTACTACCCTTAATCATCTGTAGTGCGTAGTAGAAGAAACCTACAGTCTCTTCAGTAGTTCTTCTTTTGGAAATCACTTACTTTGATGTGAATGAGGTGGTCCCAGAAGCACTGAGACTATAATACAGTTTAGTGTATCCCCCTCCCCACAATGCATTCTTTGGCACAAAGACATTAGTGATTTTATTGGGAGAAGGCTCTATACTAACATATTCAGGATGCACATAGGATAACCCATTCTGAGAAATAGTCCTACAGTTTGTTAGAATTAAAAGGTGTGCTGCCATTTATCTGCTAATTTTTAACATGTGTTCTAATGCCTTATGTAGTCTTTTTTAAATCTATAAACAGTGTAGTTAAGCAGTTAAGATTATGTTATTATTCCCTTTAACAATTCCAATAGTTCTTGTGATGTCTTTTTCCTAACCTGGCCCATCAAGGGCTGACATCAGAACTCCTGCATCTGCTGTTCTTTATGCCTCAGACTTTCTACAGGAGATGCAGGCTGCTTTGCTCCTCTTAAAGGAACAGCTACAGTTACCAAAAGCTGCATACAAGCATACCACAGATGTACACAAGCAAGAGGATGCCAACATTGCAATGGGAGATTGGTGTGGCTTTCCACAAAGTTTTTACCTTCCACCTGTTCATTGGAAAAACATTATCTTAACTACTCAATGGCCTTTTGTTTGCAGTTGCCTGTTTCGATGAAGGTTTGTTCAATATTCCATCAGTCATTGCTTATGCATGGGGAATCCCCTGCCCCTTGCATTCTAAACCTGTTCCTCCCCCAACCCTTTCCCAGTAGATAAGGAAGTATAAGGTAGAATGTATTCTGCATAGCAGATCCAGGAGGAGGCATTTGGAATATCTGATTCACTAGAAGGGTTATGCTGAGTCTGAGAGGCTGTGAGAAACTGCAACAGATGCCCATGCCCCACACTTTGTACACCAGTTTTATTTGAAATTCCCATACATCCCCCATCCCCATAATCTATCAACACTATCAATAGACAGTAACACCCAGGATGAAGACAATTCTGGATTTTCTGCCATAATAGACTCTCTACTACAGGTGCAACAGGAAAGGAAAGTGGACTCTCCAGCTTCATCTGTCAGGCTCAGCCCAAGAATTATGAAGAATCAGTCCAGTCAAACTTCAGATCTTTATTTGCTCACACCATGTAGACAGAATCTTGCCAGACTAAAGCTACTCTACCTAACCTAAAGGGAAACAACCTGGGAGAGCTCTAGGGCGCAGCTATTTTGAACCTCTTAGTTTTCTCACCATTGCTTCCTGAACTGTGCCTCCTCTTATCTCTTCCACCTTCTTGGAATGCGCTCCCCCCTTCCTGAGAACCGGCAGCATCGCTGAAATCCACCACATCTGTGTCTAGTGACCCTGGGGGAGCTGCCAAGTGAGGATAGGGGGACTGAATCTATAATTGATTCCCATAGCACCTTGACCAGTGTTTTCTTTGTGCGCAGGTGGGGAGACTCAGTCTGATAGAGGGGAATGTGTAGAGGAATATGGACATGGCTTTGAAGAAGGTATTCAATATCGGTTAAATACAGTAGCTTAGCCTTGGAAGGGAGGATGAAGTGAGAAAGAAACTCAATTGCCTCATGTTGATTCTTTTTGATGTGGTGGGGAGGGTGGACAGAGAAAATATCAGGCTTTCAAGATTATGCCTTTTAACAGTAGAGAAGAGTTCCAGTAGTCCTTGTAGTATCGGTTTCCTGAACTGGCCTATCCTGAAGGGCTGACTTTTAGACATATTATGTGAAGATCTAGTGTCTTTATGTCTGTAATGTAATGTAGGGAAAGTTTGAAGGAAAGAAAAAAAGAGGATGACTAACAATAAGATTAACGGACTGGATGGGTGCACTTTTGGATCACTTGAAGGGCCAGGTTGGGGAAATCATAGGTCTACACATGTGGTCACTAAGAGTCAACATTAACTTGAAGAAACATAATCAAGCCTGAAGAAGTGGGAGGAAATATAATCATGCACTTTTGGCAGGACTCTTTCTAATATACTATTTAATACAAGGATAGTATCTTGTTTATTGAAAAAAAAATATTTTTAAATTTTAAGAGTTAAAGCTGTCAGAAGTTTTAACTATTTGTAAACAAAATACCACATCTTCTACTCTTTTATTTGTTGACAATTTTGGTATTGTGGTGATATCCAAGGAGACTACTGATGATAACAAGAGATACATTTGCAAGGATACAATAACTCTGTTTTTCAGTGTAGTATTTCCCAAACTCAGGGTGTTTTTAATCCATTGGACTTTACCTCTCATAGCCCTGCAGCCCCATTTAGAAGTTTCTAGGTTGGGAAAAAACTTCCTTAATGCATTGTGATTACAAAAGGCACTGGGTAAGGAAGTCCTTTTGCAAATAATAAAGTGAATACTATAATTTAAATATGTGTGAATAAAACAACAGAAAGGAAAACAAAAGCACACATCATATTTTCTTGAACTTGAATCAAGAAAAAAACAAATTATCATAGCAATATTTTTAGAAAATATGTAATTGACCTGAACATTTCCATGCTAGTAATAGTGCTGAGATCAAACAGCAATTAAATGTATTTTTAAAAGCTCTGTTGCCATGGGTATCGCCCACAGGCAAAAGATGACCTTAGACTACTGGTTGTCCTTGGTGAAGAGATCAGATGAAGATTGAAATGTTCTTTCAGCTTTCCTTTGAAGCATCTGCAACTGTCCAGAAAGGACAAGAATAAATTTGGTCTTATTTGTTTTAGTAAAAGAGAGTCAATATGCTGATTGATCTGTTTTAAGTGTCAATCAACTTGAGTAATTGGGAGATGAGCCATATTGTATAAAGCAGAGGGGACAGTATGTAGCCTGAGGCTAAAGCAAATCAATTTGCTGTTTGTCCAAGATGTATTATGGCCATTTACTGTATTCTCATAGATATAATCTTTTTTAAATCTCAATTCCCATGGTGCCCAATTCATCCACTTCTTAATGGAAATTATTGAACAATCAGCGGGGTCCATGGATACCAATATGTTTAGGAATATCCTTTAAAAGAAGAAGAAGAAGAAGAAGCCTCTATATTTGAAGGAATCTCCTGTTTTATCCCAGAGGGTATGTGAAGACATGAAGTGGATGTACAGGTATATCTGTATTCTGCCCTATGTCCAGGAAGCTAAGAGAGGAAATACACATATGAGGTTGGCTCAGAGTTAACTGGCTTCATAACTGAGTCTCTGTCATTGTAGCCACTAAACACTTTGAAATAGGCATTTAGCAGAAGCCTGATTTTCTTAACAAGATGTATTAATATTTTTAAACCTCCCATTAGCCAAAGCTCTCTGGGTCATTTACAATAAAAGAACCTTGTTAACAATAAATAGTTTTGCCATGACATGTTCCTTTTCCCAAATACTTTCTTTCCTTTTCCTGGCTTTGCCAGGTTCTATCCTTCCCAGATTTGGTATTTATCTTCTTTTGTGTGAATGATATCAGTGGGACAATATGAATAGATGTGAAATATTTTTTAAGGGCATAGAGGTTAAAAGGATGAGAAGTAGGAATTTATTACAATAAAGCACTGCAATTGATAAACTCTGTTCAGATTTTATTCTGCAAAATCTGTAATGTTTGATTTTAAAATATGGAAATGAATATATTGTGTATATTACAAAACTCTGGATTACACTTTTAAAACTAACTGAAGAGCATCAGAATACCATAATCAATAACAGATAATCAGAAAGATCTTAAAAATTGTTTATCACAAAAATGTCTGCCATCGTATTGCCAAGCAAAAAAGTTTTAAAATGAAAGAACTTGGAGTCATACTCTACTAAGCATATTCATCATCAGGACTCTTCATTAATCTTCATCAGAAAAAAAAAAGTCCCACCTACAGATTGCTATATATTTCTTAAATATCTAATTCAGCAATATGCCAATATGGCACCTGGTAGTCAATCTCCATCCTAGCAAGGTTTTTCCAGTAATCACAGCACCCCAATTTGAAAGTATAATTCTGGGTATGGTTAAATAATTAAATGATACTATGTTGTGTCACCTGTCTGGATTCCACTTAATTTCTGAACATACCAGCTTCTGAGCCTTTGGGATAGAATAATTTAATGAAACAGTAGATCTGGAGTATGTTGGGCATGTGTTTTTACAATCTCCCCCTTCACTACAAGAACATTACTTAATTGGTGCTTTGAAATGGTGATCTTAGCAAAACACTCAGTGATTTAATAGATAGTTAGTGGGGTTGCGTAAGGCTTAATGTCCTGGTTGGGTCACTGGTTGTTGTCTGGTAGTGGTAGAGACAGAATTTGATGCCAGGCTTCATACCTTCATAATTAAATACTTTTCCTGTACCACATTCCCAGACAGACACAAGACGATGAGTTGAGGTGAGTTTCCTTCAATTGTTAGCAAAAGAAGCTTTAATTAATTAAAGTTTTGAATACAAGTTTAAAGATTTTTTTAAAAAGCTCTTTTGGAATAAACAGCAAAAGGGTGATTAGAACTTTGATTTTGGAAAGTTACAAATGGACTGAGGGTCCAGATGGATTTGAAATGAGATTTTGGAATTAATTATAAGAATCCTTTCTGTGGGAAATTTTTTTTCTTTTGAATTCTCTCAAAACAATCATAATAGGATGAGACTTTGAGGTTGGACTCTAGAGGGAACCAGAAGGAACTAAAGTTTACAATTAAAGGAGAAGAGCACTTAAATTTGACTTACTAATACATATGAAACAAAATATTTTAATACTGGACATAAGGATAGTTTTGAGCAGTGGACCCAGAAGTTAATTTTAAGAGTGTCTCCCTCTATAGATAGACTGTGTCTAACAGATGTTATGAAAGAGGAACAAGTTTTGCTTGACAAGATTGAAACTGATCTGAAAGTGGTTTTAAAAATGACAGGCTACAAGAATGAAATGGAAAAGATATTATACTGGACATACAAAAAAACCCAGCTGATATCTTAATAATTAAAAGGGATATACAAATAACAAACCAAGAGGTTGACCTTGATAATTTTCCTATATTGGATTTACAAGAGGCTTGTTAAAGCTTTGAAGAATTTTGTGAAAAGGAACAAAAAAAAAGAAAAGCAATCAAGTTCTAGGATATTATTTGAAAGAACAAAAGATCACAATTGTTGAAAGTAAAAGGAAGGAATATGTCAAATGATTTATTTGATTAAGGTTAAAATAGATATGTTGTTATCTCTGGTAACCGTTAATGGACTTTTGCTGATCAGGACTGAAACAATATGGCTTTAAGGATTTGCTTATAGATAAGAGATGGGATATGGGAAGATGAGATCATTTGTTCTATTTTAAGAGAAGGTGATAAGTTACTAAAATTTCTTATACTTGCGATGAAGGGGGAGGCCATTTCCTTATATATTTCTTTTCTATTTCTTATACTATGTTCTTATTTTTTTTCTTTCTTTTCTACTTTTCTTTTTCTATTTTTCTCTTCTGCACCTTCTATTTTTTTTCTTTTTTTTCTTTTGTTTGTATTAGTTTTTATCTTTTTAATTGTGACTTTTAATAAAATTACTATTAAAAGAATTAGGAAACTATATAAAAGGAGAAGTTATTTGTCTAAGAGCACCCTGATATCCTATCCTTTTATATAAGTTAGTTTCTCAGCTTACATCCTGGACCTTTTCTTCCATCTCTTAGAGTCAGTTGCAGTATAGCTGCTCGTTTCCCAGCCTTGAAGTTTCTGCCAATTATCCTTTGTTTACAAAATCAAATCAAATCAAATAAAGTAAAATCTGGCATGAGAGTCAGAAATGCCCAGCTCACCAGGTTCAACCCTTATGCTAAGTAATTCTGAAAATGGAGAATGTTGTTATTTTATCTATTTATCTATTTATGTCATTGTTACTGTCCTGATTACCAGGAAACACACTGAGGCGAGGACTTGGTCTCTAATATTTATTAGTAGTACTTAACAAGAATCCTAACAAACTGAGAAAGCGTGGGAAAACCCAGCCATATAAACCCCAAAGGTTAAGGCGGTCCCGATCTGTGTCTCTTTGAATGGCTGAACAGTTCCTCAGTGCTACGCATGCGCTTGACAGTCTGGGTGAGAGCCCCCTGCTCGCCATCCTTACTCATGACAGTTACGGAGTTTGTTATCATAATGGAAGTGGGGACAAAGCCATCTGCTTAAGGTGTAAAATGGTCATCCAAATGTGTCATAAACTTAATCAGTTGAATTTCACGAAATCTATATGAGAAAGTGTAAGTAAAAAGGGAACAACCATGTGAAAAAAGATCAATTTTCTCAAAAACGATTTGCATTGTGGTAACTATTGTAAAATAGAATTAAGATGAAACAGTGGCCTATTAAGTTCAATCAAACGCTGTGGTTGGATAAAATATGTGGTTGTAAGAATCACTGACTATTTGATCTTGACTGAATTTTCTACTTTGAGGACATTATTGTTATATTGTTATGTATGATAATGATGACCATATCACCAGATCTGCCATCTGACAGGGATTATCACAGTATGCATAATAACAAACCAGATATGGAAGAATGCACATTATTAAAAGAACTAACTCCAAGTTCAAGAATATTTAACAGCAACTTGGGGAAACAAGTTTTTGAATATGGTAATCATGCAAGGAATCAGAATCACTTAGCTTCATTTGCAAATCATGAATATGTAAGAGCACCTTTAAATGAAAGGATGGCTAAAACAGAAATAGTGTTTGCTCAATTCATTAAGGGGAAGACAATTTATCATCACCGTTTCCCCACCCTTCTTTAAAGAGCAGCGTTATGCAAATACCAGAAAATCAAGACCAAATGTTCATTCTTCAGTGTGATGAATATTTTTATAATCCTAATTAGCTCTAGTCATTTAGTCTTGCAATTTTCCCCAATCTAGCCAATTTGAAATGAAAATAGATGCCTTGATTACCAAACTCATTAGCAAAGGAGTACCCTTCTCCCCAACTGCTTTGCTGCTGGAGCATGCACTAAGCGAATCAAATATCGGGCACTTCTGCTGCTGACTGCTGAAAGGGGATAACTCTTAAATGTTCACTCTATAAAATGTTTGTATTGCCACACATTCCATTGCAATGCAATATATTACTCATTATATTTAACAAAAACAACTTTTAAAATGTTTTAATTAAGTGGAGTTGCTATAGTAGGTAATTTTTAGAAAGTCAGATGTCACAATTGTTTACAATTGTGTGTTTGAAGCACAGAAAGTATGAATGTTGGCAGGAAGAAATATGGTTCTGCATTTATCATTGTGACTTTATGAATGCTGGTAGTTTTTAAGGAAGATGTAAAATTTAATTATGCAGCAGCCACCCACATACTTTGAAAATACATTGTGTATTTTGTACCAGCCACAAACTGAATGTGTGATGTCCCATTGCAAACAAAAGAAACTGACTCTGAAACCTTACTAAGATTAAAGCTTTCTTTTGCTTGGTAGCAAATCTTAAACTGTCTACTTCACTATCGAAAGGGACAGTTGAATGGTGCATCAAATCCACCTAGTATAGAATCCTCCATTATGCAAGATAGCATCTCTATTTCCATCAGAGTAGTACTTCTTATTACAGCTTCTGATTATTTTGCATTCTTAATGATCAATTCAGCTAAAAGACTTGATGTCTAGGGAACCTTTAAATATCTTTTAATCCGCTACAAGGAAGCAACATGATGAGAAATGTCATCAGTGGCAGCTCAGGAGAGAAAATTCCATCCTCTAATAATTATCTGATTATTATAACATCTGTTATTTGCTATAGCCTAAACATTCAGAAAGGAAGTAACTTCTGAGACATTTTAGAGCTATAGAAAATATCCCTAATAACCATCTACTAGATTTTATTTTAAATATATTGAAAGCTTCCTCAAACAGTTTTCTTAGTAGTTAGGATAGAAATTATAAATGCATGTGGTTTCAGCAGTGAAATAATTTGGTTGTCAAGTTCTTTCAAGAAGGAAAAAAAAATGCAGACAGATGATCTGTACCCTTATTCTCTCTCTTTCTCAGTTTATAGTATTCACGAACAAGGAGGATAGCAGATTTAAGAAACAATTGGTCATAAAATACTTTTTTTCCTCAAAAACATACAGTATACTTTATTATTTCAAAAATGAGAAGTAGTATCCCCCCCAATATTGGAAATCTAACTGAATATTTAAATCAAAACTTATAAGAAAAGTGCTGACTATTGTTTACCAACTTGAATCAAGCATTTTAGCCTGATTTCCTTTTGATTTACAGCACTATAAAAATGTTGGAGAATAATAGTGTTGTTTCTCTATTTTAACCAGAAACCTGAGGTGGACGTCAGTTTCTCCTATTTAAATTAAAAAAAAAATGAATTATTGGGTTAAAGACAGCAACAACAATATTCAAATGGAATATTTTATTGCTGAGATGGATAGGGCAATAGCCATCCTATTGATAGGGAAAAAAAATTGAGATAAAGACAGAGGCCCATTCAACATACTAAACAGCATTTTCTCATAAGAGTTGACTTACAGTTCATGAGAGCTGACTTAACACATTTTCAAATGAATCAATGCTCATTACATCTGTCACCCATTTCCATTCACTCCACCACCACCCACCAGTAACGTTTGAAATCTAGAGTCTAAAATTACTTATGAATGATACAGTAATATCATATTACCTACTATGATATGGATCAGGGATGAAAAAGAAGATTATTGCTATACATTTGGTGCTGGAAGAACTGATGAGATATTCTTTCCTGGGATGGGGTTAGGGACTGGTAAAGCAACAAGCATAATCTCACAATCCAGTCTAATTCCAAAGAAGTTACTCTCAGTCAGAGATCCATTATAGAAGTAATTAATAAATTTGTCTAAGACGAACTAGTCCAAAATCTAGTCAGAGTTGATCTAGAGGGAAAGAGAAAAAAGTAGGGTCTAGGGAACAAAGGCTGGCATATCAAGGTGGCTTTTCAGGCAGTCAATGCTCAAAACAAAAGGGGGACTAGTTGTACATGCTTGTAAACAATAAACATTACTTTCATCAATAAGCTGAGAGTTTATACTGAGGGTTGTAACTACCCCATCTAGATAAATTCGTGTTTTTGAAGACAGATCTGGTTGTAAGGCTGTCTAGGGCAGTGCTTCCCAAACCTGGCTAAATTACCCAAAATTGGGTAAAAGTGTTTTTTCTTTGATTAATGACACATGAACCCATTACCCAATCACAACAGGCACCTTTAAAGTGACTTAAAGTGTTTTACTTACATAAGCGGTTTTAAGCAGTTAATGAAGGAAAAAGTTTGGAAGCACCGATCTAGGAGGACTAAGCTATTCTTGAATAGACATCGGTGCCTCTCTACTATCTGATATTTGATTCAATGCTGCCATGATCTTATGGTCTTGGAGACTGTACCTTGAATCTGGATCAGTCTTCAGGAGGTAGTCTTAGGGTACTGGGAATGACTTCTGGCCATGTTCTGTACAACTTCTGGTGCATCTGGTAGAGAGGACTTGGTAGAATAGCCTGACTTGTTTTTCTCCTCAAACAAATCAAAACAAAACATACTTCCACTGAATTTCAGAGTAAACAGTTTAAATGTGTGTATGGGGAGTGAGGTTGATTCTGATTCTTCTGTTATGGTTTCGTCATCTTCAACAGCTGTTGATACTGCAGGGCTTTGTCACACTGTTAAGAATGGTCGGTTTGGTACTTGTCCTTGCTCAGAGCAATAAAAGATTTTGAAATTTACTGGGACCTCATTTAACAAGGAAGAGTAAATAAATAGTAGAAACTAACAGTGACTCAGGGAAACTTGCAAGAAAGAAATAGGAAATAAGCAATTATATGCAAATTAAAACTCTTCTGGTACCATTGTCCAGAAATATATTTTATTTAGCGATAGGCTGACATGGACTGTTTCTGTAAAACATTGAAATCCATTATTTGAGTACTGGGAAGATACATGCATATTACAATAAATGATGGTCAACTTCTACATGCTATCAGAATGGGACTTTAAAATAGGAATTAAATCTTTTGAAATGGACAGAAACCAAGGAAGAGGAAAACTCAAAACAAGAAAAATCAATTAGAAAAATGATTTCTTAACCAGCTCTGTTCTAACAAGCAACAGAGCTTGTTAACACAGCACAAATTATGGACAAGAAATAAACAGTACTATAAAAAGCATCTCAATTTCCATTTCTAACTAAAAGTACAAGTTATGCAAATTAAAAGTATGCAATCAATTCATTTATTTCATATGAAACTGCAGTTATTGCCTTTTGGAATTACTCTCTTCTCCAACCTAAACCAATAGCTCACTGTTATTTTACATATATTTATAGTGTTCATTTTTCTTTATTATTTCTCCCATCTAACTTCAGATCAGAATTCTTCAAAAATTGTCATTTCTGTATGCTTTTGTATTGGATCTAAAAAAGGAATACATTATTCTTTTAAAAAAATCCCTCCATGTTCTTGAATGTCAATTGCCACCACATGTCTTCCATCACATATGCATGCAGACAGACATTGGTACATGGATCCTCAGCAGACATGAAAAGAGAACAAAATTGACAAATCTCTTGCAGATTGCATGCTACGCTGGATATGGTAGGACAGATTGCATGCTATTCTGGATATAGCAAATAAATTATCTTTACACACGTTAAACCAAAGTCTGTGAGTTTTATTCATGCAAAACTAGTTGAAGAAATATGTAAATAACTATTCTAACTGTGGAATAGGAACTTGAGTGCTTATGGATACAAAAAGTAGCATCAAAGCAAGAGAAGCTACAGATAAGGATCCATAGTTTCCAAATAAAGATATGAAAGCATGAGAATAATGATGTGTCAGTATTTGGAGATATATTTGCAGAGGGAAAGTTTTAGTTTTCAGTGGGAAAAGTTCATTAAATGGAAGATTCAAATGAGTGGATTCAGACTAATATTAACAGGAAGAGATATAAATGTCAAATAGATATAAATATATTTCTTTGTTAATTTTACAACACTAAACTAATTAACAGAAGAAAATGAATAGATACATGCAAGCATATTAATAGTATTATATAACTTCAAAATCAATAACCATGATAATAAAGAGAAGAAAAAGGGGAATAAATCCTGAAAAATCATGTTACAGACAAAGAAATGTCTTAAATTTATCCCTATTGCTTGAAAGTCTTCTTCCTTGTACCTTTATAAAAAAAAAAGTTCAAATGTTGATTAAAAACACATACAGGTACTCCTCAATGACCACAATAGGGACCGGCGACTCCATCACTATGTGACATGATAGTTAAGTGAGACATCACATGACCACGATGGATTTACAACCTCACTTCTGTCACAGTCATTAAGCAAATCTGCAGTCATTAAGTGAGACATCATATGACCATGACTTTACTGCTGGCTTCTCCATTGACTCTGCTTGTTCAAAGCCAGCTGTGAAGTACACAAATGGCAATCACATGACCGTGAGATGCTGCGATGATCATAAACACCCACCAGTTGCAAAGTGCCTGAATCTTGATCATGTGACCGAGGGGATGCTGCAATGGTCGTAAGTGCGAGGACCGGTCATAAAGTTACTTTTTCAGCACCACTGTAACTTTGAACAGTAATTGAACAGGGCAGTCATTAAGCAAGGACTACCTGTATCAACAGTCCTTTCCTGCAAATCAAATATAAATTTCTCATTCTACTGTTGTATGATAATTCTTTTAAACAACTCTTATTCTCCAAATATGCACAGTTCTTATGTCTTCATAGATTCTAAATATTGGGGTTATAGCAAAAAATAAAAATATTTACAGCAATAAACTTTATAATAATAAGACAAGGCCAGACCATATGAGTTAATGTTCCAACCCTTGAATTACATCTCCAACAGCAAGGCAGTTGTGAACAATCTTTTGAAAATCTTTTTAAAGCTTTCTCTGAGTTGTTGATGATACATGAAACAATTTGTTGTTGTATTTAACCTAATTTTATGATTGTAGGAACCTAATTTCGTGTTGTTTTAAATGAGTGTCTTTTTTCTGCTCACTATATAAATGGGTTATAGGCATTGGACCCAAAGTTAATTCTTCAAAATATCACACACTGTGGAAATTCAGAAGCATCAACCTCTAAGTAGTTTTCATGTAGCTTTACAAAAGCTGACTCAAGATTCAGTATTGTGACTTGCTTTAAACAGAGTAAATAATGTGAGCAGGTATTTGAGCTCCTAATGCAATGGTTGGGCAGCTCCAAAGGGAAGTTGCTAAATACACCAATGGATCTGTCACAAATTGTAAAACTCTTCCCAGAAATTTAACCTGCAGTGTAACACATGTCAAGAAGGAAAGCAGTTCAGAATCAGTACAGGCATAAAACCATGATTGTCAAAAATGAGTTTGTACCAGATTGAAATGCTCCTGCCTCAGGACAGGTATGAGCAAACATACACAATCACAGTGATGATCTAGATTGAAGCAACGTTGTGGGGTAAAATAGCAAGATCCAAAGGATTGCACAATTCTGGGTGTCAAGTGTCTACTAATGTTGTATGACTTAACTACTAATGTGAATAGAAACCATCCTGAATCAGAACTACCAATTATGTGTTGCAAACTCATACTTCCAAGATCAAGGCTTCAGACTGGTTAGTTTAAATCACGTTTTTATCAGCTCCATTGTAGTGATGACTAAATAATTAGAAGAGATCTGCACAGAATTCCCACTCTTGAATAACTTAATAATTCACCGACAGTGCATACAGGTACAGATTTTTAATGGTAACTTTGTAATGTTCTGAGTTGTATGTTCTAAAACTCTTTGCTTCTCAGTACTTGTACATACTTAAGTACTTGTACTTATCAGTACCCTTGTTCACATACATTAACAATAGGCATTTATCCTAAAACAAGGTGCCCAGAATGACATATAAAAATAATTATGGGCACACTTCAAGAATAAGCTCATGTGGAATGGTAATATTCATATGATAAAATTTAAGCTTTTCTGCAATATGAAATTTGCGTTTTATCTTGGGAATCTATCCAGTTAGATGCCATAAGCAAAGAAAGCATGTATTTTGCATTTATAGCTTAATCCACAAAGCTGCTGTATAATAGCTAGTTCATATAGCTATTACAGAATGGGGTTGTAATGCAAGAAATAGCCCATTCAGCTAACCAGCAGTATGGAGGGAAAGCAATTTCTCTGTGTCAGCTGTTCCTTCACATGTACATAACACTTCAGAGTGATTTCCTCTGTAGGGTGACTTTCATTATCCCCAGCAAAGCTTCCAAATCAATAACAGTGACTGCCCCAAATACCCAACAATAGTTCCCCTGGGGTGGGGTAAGGTATGTCTGTGGAATGGTTTTTACTGGCTGTGATGGTTGCCTATTCAAAAATACTCTCAGACTCATGAGCAGGAATTCAAATATATCTGATTTATTAAAGAATAGTGTGCAAGATCACAAAGAAAGCTGAGAATGATAAAAGCACGCCAAATACAAACTAAAAACCCTTGGTGCAAATGAAACCCCTCCCCCCGTAGAATCTTCCCAAGCTCACAATCCCAGGTGCTCCTAACGGCTTCTGATGGTCTGCGGGAAAAGTCCTTGAACAGATAACATAATCCAAACACATTCCATTGTACTGATTCCATATACAGAGCTTGGCACAAGGTTTCACAGCAGCTCCCTCCCAAACAGAAACGCGCGTCAGCACCATGGCATGTGAAACATTACGATGTATACTCTACATTGAAACAGTGAACATGACACTGGCTGGTTGTAGAGTGGAGTTGTAGAGTGACCAGAGCCCCTTGCCAGATATTAGGCCTGGATGGAGTTATGTGAATGTCCAGAAGATGGCAATCTTTGCCTGCAAATGACTTTTAACTAGAGATGATCTTGTTACCTAATCTATCTACCTAATCTAGCCACAGGAGTAGATTACAGTTTTTGTTGACTTTTTATTAGAATTCTAATATACGGCTGCAAATCTATGCAGATTCTGTCATTAACACCACTAATTTCAATAACCTTGAGAATAGCTAACTCTCATAGGATGAGATTGAAACCATACTTAATTTTTGAACAGATGTCAGTCTAAAATTCATCATTTCCGTCTAAAGTTACCCATAATTCAGTATTTGCCCTAGCACTACCACAGTCAAGTGGTTCATTCTTCAATAATCTAAGCAGCAATTTAGTTGAGTAATTAGTTTGTATCCATGGAGAAATGAAAAACAAACAAAGCAATGAGGTATGAAGCCAACTACATTATCAATGAAACTAGTTATAATGTCATACCTACAGCTTTTATACACATACACACGCACACTCTCGAGAGGAAGCTTGAGAAAATATTGTCTCATAATAAAGGACATAGCATGTTCTTATTGTGGTGTAAAGTTTTCTATTACAGAGCAAACTTGTTGAAAGATGTATAGAATGCTGACTTTGCACACATCACTTATGCAGAAGCAACAATTTCTCAAAGTCTATTGAGTCTCCAACAATAAAGGTCACCTCTGCTGGAGTAAAAAAACCTCATTCAGATTGTTAAGTTAAGTGTCAGTTTGACCTTTTGAGTCTGTCAGATGCATCGAGGTAGAAGGAACCTCCTGGGCCATGTTGTCATCTATCTTGCATGACAACGATCCAGAAATGGAAAAAAAAATGTCTCCATCAGAGACATCATTTAGTTTCCTAATACTTACTTCTTAAAGTGATTTCATAATGTCCCATGGCACACTGTTGGCTCACATGATTCTTCTTAATTTTTGTTTTGCTTGTTTTGCTGCATACCCAGCTTAGACTGAATGCTAAGGGTAGGGTCCTTCTGTTTTGTTTTTAAATATTTTTGTTTCAGCCATATATATACAGGGGAAAAAAATAAAAAAAAATAGTAAAACCAGAATGCTTACTACACTCTCCTCAAATCCTCAGATGACAAAAAGCTTTTAAATACAAATGAATATTGGCACCTCTGCATACATGGCATAGATTTAGTATCTCTCTCTGAAGCTACTGAAGCATGGGGGACTGGAAACAGCCCATAGAACAAGGCTAAGTGGCATGATAAATCATCCTAACTGGTTACAAAGGTACTTTTTTTCCCAATAGTCCTTGATTTGGGATGTTTGGTTTCTTTTGGTGATTTGGTTGTTTTAAGGATGCATAAGTCAAATTGTTTGTTTATTTATTTAATAAAATAAACAAGAACAGAGTTACAACTTATTTATTTACTGGTTTTATAAGGCCACCCAACTCAAACAGTGTGACTCTGGGAGGCTTATGTGTAGCTGACTGCCCTGGAATAAATCCCATATGTTTTACCTTCAAGGCTAACAGATTAGTAAATTCATTTCATCCAATTTGCACATGATCTTGGAGAATCTTTTTATAAATGTCTCTTACTGGGTAATTCACTCCCCAATGCATTTTTATATACATCCCTTTTCATTTGAAAACCTTGTAGAAAGTCACATGGAAAAAATGCATTCTGGTTGGCATACTTTGGGAAGTGCAAACTCTGTTTTTGTTAAATGTAAATAAAAGCAATTATGCATCCATCTCATAAACTAAGTGTGGCACTGTAGACTACAGGTTGTATATACCAGTTATGGAAGATGACCTGTTTAAATCAAACTTTCCTGGAGGTACCAAAACACACACACACACACACACACACAGTGAAAAAGATTGTGCTTCACTCTGTGATGTGCTGATTTCTAGCTACTGGTATGGCATCCTTCAGGTATGAGGCCATGCACTTGAAATGCCATAATCTGTTCTATCATACGAGTTCCACATCAAACTCTTTATTAAACTGCTGCTGTAAAACTTCAATTTGGTTGTAGACAACAAATGTCTAGAGAGAAACATTGGAAGATCAAAAGCCAAAAACTGTTTCTCTCTCCAGTCCTCTGATGGTGCAACATTCTTTTTATGTGATTGCATTATGGTATTATGTTATTTTGGATGCATTGCAATGGACAATATAAAGGTATTTTGAGATCACCCAGGGTAATCCCTGGAAGATGCTAGTTTATCAACTGTCCTTTTCACTGGCAATGTTTTTCACTACAATAGCAGTTGCTAGTTCAGTTGTCAGACCTTATTAGTGTTGAATGGATCTGGCATTTACACTTTTTATTTAGTTCACTTAGCTAAGAGTCTGTTGCCTTGATTTCTGGAAAGGTTTTGAGAAATAGTGATGGAAAGAAGTTGCTAGCCCAATTCATATTTTGCAAAGCAAGATGGAGATTAATCTCATTGTTCAGGTTTAATCTCTCATTGCTCCTTTTTTTTTTTTGGTATAAATTTTACTAAATGTTTTAAAGAGAAGATAAAATCTAAAAACAAAATCAAAAATGGAATAAGGAAAACAAAGAAAGAAAGAGGAAGGGGAAGAGAAAAAGACAAAAGTGCAGAAATAAAAGATAAAAAGAAATAGAAAGAAGCAGCTTCCGATTTCCTTTTCAGCAAATACAAGTATGATTACAAAGTTATCTCATACTCTAAGGTTACAAAAAAAACTTACTTTTTTATATTATCTATTTTTTTCCTAATCATCAAAACCACACGTCACAAATACAATTTTTCTGTTCCATGCAAAAAGTCTATAAGGGGTTTCCAGTCAGCCATAAATGTAGATGTTGACTTTTCTTTAATCAAGGAAATCAATTTAGCTGTCTCTGCAAATTTCATCATCTTCACCAACCATTCCTCTGTTGTGGTTAATGTTGAGTCTTTCCACTTTTGAGCATATAATAATGCTGCAGTTGTCATATATAGAAACAAAGTCCCATGTCTTTTTTCTAGTTGTCTGTCCATTAATCCCCAAAGAAAAGCCTTTAAAGTCTTTAAAATCTTCTGAATTAGTGTTAATCTCTCACTGTTCCTTATGGTGAGTAAGGATATTTAGTTGATGGTGTGGATAGCAATATCCACTAAACTGGAGGAGGGAGTCTTGTTAAGGAGGAGGAGTAAAAATAAAAACTGCCAATGCAGTGCAGCAAATTGTGGCATAGATCAAATTATGTGGATTTCTTCTGTATGCACTCCTGACTGAGATTGAACAGTCAGGATTTGTATGCCTTCATTTATGCTGTAACATAGTCGAGACTGATAGCATTCATGATCATTATATAATCCCTGATTTAGTGGGACATAGTAAACTGGGAACTACCACCAGAGAGGTACATGCCATGAGGAAGAGTGGGAAACTGACTGATGCAAGGAAGCAGCAAAAGCTGAAAAGCTTGGAGTAATTGGAGGGAATCTCTTTCAATCTGGCTTGGCTTCAGGAATATTAAATAGGGTGGGGCCGAATGAAGCAGATCTGCAAAGGAGCATGGCATTTTTGCTTACAAGATCAACCCAGCCACTCTGCTTCACTATGGTCATTTTCTGCCCTTCTGTACAGGCACTGTTTACAGTGTAGAAGCCACTTGCCTCAAAGAGAACCAGACAATTCCAGCAGATTTTAACATGCTGCATAAAGTGGAGCATATTGCCTGTGACTTTGAGCACTGAGATGGATCACACAATCATCAGCACTTGAAGTAAAATGTTGCTGAGCCAGATTGTGCTTGCTTTGCATAGGCCGGAGTCCAACCACAATACTGGTGTAATATCATTCATTTTGCCTTGAACTGCAATTTCAGAGAACTACATCAGCTAAAACCTTACTTTTCTCTGGCAGCCAGGTGAACAATATCCTAACAGTTGCTGTACATTTGTATATGGAGGGGGGGGGGGGAGGAACAGAATCATTTCCAATTCCTTGATATAATCTTCTGAGTTTGTCTCAGTTTTAGTTTTAGTTGCTCTTACTTGCCATGTATATGGACTAATAATATATGTTTTGCCCTTAGCAAAGGAAGGACAATGCTATTCTTGTAACAGCAAACAAATCCATCTCAGTATTTAGATTTAACTAGACAACCTGTGACTTGTTGAATCTTTGTTTCAGAGATAAAAAAAAAAAAGCAGTGGGAGCAGGAGTGACTTCCAACTTCCTGCTGGCTTCCCCATTGACTTTCCTTGTGGGAAGCTGGCAGGGAGCATCAAGAACCTCCCTCCTTCTCTCCCTTTCTTCCCTGTCTCCTTCCCTCTCTCCCTTCCCCTTCCTTCCTCCCTGTTCCTCCCTCCCTCCCTCCCTCCCTCTTCCTTCCTTACCCATGGACCCTCCCCAGTCCCTTTGAGCTTATGCCATGCCAGCCACTCACGCACCCCCCTGCACCCTCCCTGACCTGCACTGCACCCTCACTCACCCATGCTGTGCCTCCTGTGCACCCACTCCCTCCCTCCCCCACCTGGCAGCAGCCACTTACCTGCCTGCTGATCTTGGACTTGCAACTTCCTGCCAGCTTCCCCACTGATTTTGCTTGTGGGAAGCCGGCAGGGAGCGTCGGCAATCACGATCAAGTTTAGACTTCCTGCTGGCTTCCCCATTGACTTGTGGGAAGCTGTCAGAGAGTGTTGGAAATGACAATCACATGACCATGGCTGACTGCAGCAGTGCAGCAGTGATGAAGTGGTGGTGGTACTGAAGCGGCCACAACTTTGCCAAATTTGGGGATGGGATTTTGGGCTCATTCTGTAAACACATTATGTAAGTTAGCCCATTTGAGATACTTCGGTTGAAAAATTGTTGCCTTGTGATGCACTGTTTCGCCCAACTGAAGGTTACAAACAGACAAATAGACATGAGAGTTTTAGTAGTATATGGATTTTTTAAAAAATGTAATCTGCAGTAGGGCAAACAAAACTGTCACTGTTCCAGAGAATTCTATTTCCTATAACTTCTTATTGATGGTAACATTATGCAATATTGAAATGCTCCATGATCATTTGGGAATAAGGCATAAAGAGAAAAGTATTTGAGTGTCCCAGACGAGGTATTGGTCTTCCCAGTCTTAGATGGAAAGAATGTACTTTTTGTGGCAAGTTTTACCCCAGCAAACATATATCAGAGAGTTGATGCAATTGATTAAATTCATCAATGCCCCCTCTGGCAGAAACAGAAACATATGTGCTAATTAAGCAGAAAGAATCATGAATTAAACATGCATTGATAGGGGTTCTTGCAATCTTCCTATTAATGATCAGTGATTGTTTTGGAATCCAGCTTTTTTATTATAGAAGATTAATAAATATCTGCATTTTAGTGACTAAAGTCTTTAAAACATGCAGATAATTTCCCATGGTGGCAAGGTCAGATTTCTCCAGGGAATTGACAACCAGGTCAAGAGGGTAACAATTCCTTCCTATTATATGTGAGTAGCATCTGCTGTTCTATGATATGGATGGATAGATCAGTCTCAGTTCTGGTCTGTTACTGTCACACATTACTGTATAAGCCTATTTTTTTCCTATTTGTGCACATGTCTGAATATAGATAAATATCAACTGAAAAAGAAATCATGTATGAATCTAAATATATACATCACAAAAATATGCATTATTCTAGAAATGTTATCCAAAAGTATGCAATCTATGCATAACATAATGCATTTTAAAACCAAGAATTGTATCACAAACTTTGAGGAGTTGTGAAAAAAAATTCAAGGTTAACATGAAGTTCTGGAGTCAGGCAGCACCTAATTTGAACAAACAAAACAAAACAAAATGTTTCAGTCCACATATTTGCTCTGGAAAAGCAAAGTAAATCAATTTGCTCACAAATTCAGATGAAATCTGAGGCATCCCTCGTTAGACTTGTACAGTACAATAAAGCAAGAAATCTGAAATAGGGCTAAGCGAGACACCTCTTTTAATTTTGAGGCAGGAAACATGAGATGCACCTGTACCAGACTGACCATAAAATTGAAGTATTTTCCCTTTTTGCACAAAAGTGTCTTACTGTTTCCTGTGATTTGTTTTATTTCATTTTTTTTTTTTCTGGGCAGCTGGGAGCATCTCAGAGCTAAGTACTGCCTGGCCTTCAGCAATCTCCCATTACTCCTCTTCATAATATCCTTAGATAGTAAAGATAATGGATAGATGGAACCTGACACTTTTCTTTGAAGTACTTTTCACTGCATGGAAGAGAGAGAGAAGTGATGGAGAATAAGGGATGTGTGTTCTTTATCAAGAAGTTTGGTCTGTGCCTTACTTTAAGCCACATTAGCTTAGTTTATTTGAAATAACTAACTATATGAACTATTTACTCTCAACTTCCTGCCCATTGTTGTTGTCATCCTTGCCATTTTCTTTATTTTTGTTCATATTTGTATTTTTTCTTCTTTTTATCTGTGAACCATCCAGTTGTTGGGAGTTAGGTGACATATAAAATTAGATAGATAGATAGGTAGATAGGTAGATAGGTAGGTAGATAGGTAGATAGGTAGATAGGTAGATAGGTAGATAGATAGATAGATAGATAGATAGATAGATGGATGGATGGATGGATGGATGGATGGATGGATAGATAGTTCTTCTTAGTAAAAAGCCTTGCTCCCAACTAATCCCTGCTTTTGTTATCTGATATCTCCCTTGGTAGATAAGATATTGGCTAACCCTTTTTCCTACTAACTGAACAGGCTCACATTTTCACTACTGGGGCCAGGGTCAGATAGAGGGTCAGAACAGGTAGTCAATCATGGGACCACTGCAGATCATCCAACAAGATGGGGGGAAAGCAAAACCTAAAACAAACAGAAAACCAGAATCAGGATGTGGGGTGAAGAGAAAGAAACAAAACATGCTGGAGTTACATTGGGAAGGGTTGCAGAAAGCATAAAAAGGGGTTTTGAAAGCTTATGAACAATGCAATAGTAAGAGATAACATTGAGAGGCTCTCAATATGCATCTTTTAGGAGTGGAATTTAGGATCATATGCTTCTTTGTATTGGAAAAGAAAAGAAAATTTCTTTCCATGTATTTCCACACCAGCACCATTTTCATTCATTAGACACTGAGAATCTCACTGCAGCTGATCTCAAAATGTTCAGTATGCTACATGAACTGATTAACGATAAGGGAATGCAAAAAACAGCAGCCAAACAATACTGCATTCCCATCCATGCAAAAACAAGAAAGAGTTCATGCATGGCATTTAGCACTCTCCAAAAAAAAACCTTGAACATTTAAGGAAAAAATATTGGACTGCCAAGATACTGTCCTGTTTGGTTTAGAAGAAATTGTGAAACTACTGGGAAGAGGCAAGGATTCTGGCCAAAGGGATTCACTCATTCTGCAAAGCTCCAGCATTCCTATTTGAAGAGTAGCTGCAGAGCAATTACTCTTCTGTTCCAGATAAGCCTGAAATTAATTGGTTCAATGCTTGATGGAGAGAACAGTGTGAGATCCAGGGGTCTATAGCCAATCTGGGAGTGGCACAAATGCCATGTGAAGTGGTGTTCTGAGTTGGAAACCAGGCCTCCATTTTGGCTGGAAAAAGATAGAGGAAGGTTTACACAAAAGAAGTTGTAATGATTTTCTCCTAAAATTAAGTATGCAAATAGTTTAAAATCAGAAGAATCTGAATGGATTAGTTTAAATACATGGAAAGAATCTACTCACAACATTTTCTAACCCACTGCCAATTGAGTACATAATCAGACCTCACAGAGCATAGTTATCAGCTTGAAACATTCACAAACAGCTGGGCCAGGAACATTTGAAGTAACAACTCATTTATCATCAATATAAATTGACTTTGCTCCAAATTTAGGGTGGATTATGGAAAGATAAATTCACATCACCTCAGTGTTGGCTGATCTTGTCTAAAATATGTGAGCTGCATAATTAGCATGATATAAAATGGTGGTGTGAAATGGGAGGATAAATAGGATGGCATAAATAATGTCAGCAAGGGAACCAAATTATTCAGTGTAAAGGCAAGCGTAAGCTGCCTTGATCAGATAGAAGCAAGAGTTACTGGACCAGGTATAGCCAAAGGAATAGAGGATTCTTCAGATTTCTAACTTAAAATCTACTGCTACAATAGTTATTTGATTTTTTTAAATATAGTGATAACAGTGGTTTGCACTAAAATAGAATTAATTGTAAAAAAATAAAATGAAAATTCAGATCAATAATTAATATTTTTAAAGATGTGTATTTTAGGTTTGGAAAAAGTCAGTAAGGGGGCTAGTCCCCTTGACTTAGCTGAGACAGAAGAAACGCTCCAGTTGAATATGTTTGCGGGATTATGTAGAAGGTTTTTCTCAATGTCATTTGGGGTCTTCACTGAAGATTGTCTTACATAAACTATGAGCAGCTTGGACTGATAGTTTTTAATATTCCAAAAGTCCTGGCTAGCTTTATATCAGAAATTCAACAATTCCTCTCTCAAAAAAAGGGGGATGTATAACCAGTCTTGTGGTGTAGTTCCTCCCTGTTCCTGCAAAGAGGGAGGGAAAAGACAAGGCCATATACAGTATCTGAGCCTGCACATAGGAGTCCCAAAATTTTCACAGGAAATGGTGACAAAATAAGGGAGTCAGAGTTTTCCAGGCACAGAATGGAAGTTGGAAGAGGGATATAATGAAAGAAATATTGTAGCTTTTATGATAAAGAATACACTGCTTCCCCTGCAAACAGAAATGTAAGGCAATGTGAACCTTAAAGTGAGAGAAAAAAGATGTGCTAACATGATCTGGTGTGATGTGGGCTTATGAGAAGTTTGTAAGCATTCTAAATTCTGGTCAGTTTGGAACTTTATCAAGTATTTAGTGCCTTCAAGGAGGTGGCTTTCCTGGATTAAATGTAGAAAGCCATTTTCATGACAAAAGAAAGGTAGGGGCTCCGGCAGGGGAGGAGGATGAGATGAGGAGATATATAACTTCTATATCTAACTTTCTACCATTTCTATAACTTCTTGTCCCTAAATTAGGCAGATTAACTCTGCACTGAAATTGGGTAGTGACATTTTGTTGGAATGTTGAACTCCAGGAATAAGATTTGTAATGCAACCAGAGAACTGATGGGGGAGCAGGATCTGTATTTCCCCCTTTCCAAACATTTCAGCATAGTCTGCATATTTGGCAGGTTGAAGACTGGTGGGCTTCTGAGGCTCTGGAGGGTATGAGTCTTGAGTGTTGGAGAATCAAAGGTGAAGCCATCCTAATCCCAATAAATATTCCAATTGTTTGTAACTCCTCCATTCCCAAGATTATTGGAAATTTAATGAGGAAGCTAAGTCAAGTTGCAGGGACACTTATGATTGCCAATGGTTAGCTGTAGAAGTCCCACACTTTCTGTGATGGGTTCTGAGCATAAAATCAATCATTAATAGTCTCCGTTCTAGCAAGAGATTGGACAGGCTGAGTACAATACTTTCCTTACCAATAGTTCCTGCCTTATCAGTCTCAGTCCTTAGAGCCATAGGCAAAGGGTAAGGCCAAAAGTCTTGTTTGGCAGATTAAACAAAGTTGTTTGTGGTGCCTGAAACTACTAATATCTGCAGTTTTGTTTCAGGACTGATTTGGGTCTGTAAGGCAAAAAAGAATGTCTAAATGTTAATGAAAGCTCTGCATGTCTGGGTTTCATTCAGTTTCTGGTTGTGTACGCCTCTGAATCTTTTGAGGTTCTGATCATTGCATTTCCTGACAAGCCAGATTTTGCAGCATATAGAGCATCTATTTGAAAAATGTGCCCCTTCCCCACAAGTACAACACTTTCATGATGCTATAAAAGGTGGGCGGGTTTTTGCTGGGCACTACTGTGCAAAGTGGTCAGGTTCTTCACAATATAGACATAGGCCTTGCTTGTGTTAGTGCAATGTTTTGGGGGGCAGCTCTGCTAGCTTCCAACGATATATGTTCAACATCCAGAATTTCATAGGAAGCAAGTGGAGTGAGGAAGACAGAATAAAAGAGAATAGCAGCAGCTTCTCTTTCCATCTATACTCTGCAGTAGTTCCTCAAGTCTTCTTTTTATGCCCAAATAGCTGAATGCTATTATAGTACCTTGTAGAAGGAGTTTGCCCCATATTTCATCTGGTAGTCGGTCTTTGAACTAGCCATTTAAGACTCTTTTATTCCAGCCCACATCTTGAGCAAATAGCTTAAACCCAGCAGCATATTTCTTTCCTGAACACTTACCCTCTCATAAGGGAAGATTTCATGATTGGTAGTCATTTTCTTGACAGGATCAAGAGTTAGCTTTCAGGTGTGCCAAAGGATTCATGTAGTTGTCTAAATTAAACTGTTCTGAATCAGAATTTTCCTGTTCTACAGCTCCCTCAATCTGTAGGCTAATTATAAATCCTATTCAGGTTTAGCAATAGGTTCAGCCGTGGGAAAGTAATCTGGTTTCAGGAAGATGCATAATTCACATTGAGCAAGGTTGGCAATAAATTTGTTGGGATTTCTGTCATATTTAACAGGCAAGGATATGGATTCAAAGCATCACTGGGTTGCAGCTGCTCTGGCAGTGCTATAGAATCTTAGGTAATGACTGATATGGAGGCTGACAGTTTGGTTAGAGTCTTGCTGGGCTACCTGTTAATCATCTAGCTTAAATGGTCCATTTAGGTTACCACTTGGTTCTGATACTGAAGCAACACATTGGCTGCTTGATGGATTGCTGTTAGGGTTGCTACAGGGACTGTAGCCATAATTTAATTCTTGGTCCCTGGATGATAGTTGTCTTCCTATAGCTATGAGAGTAGGAGTGGGCTCTTAGGCTTCACAAACATGCCTGGCAGTAAACCATACACCTTCAAGACTTAACCCATAATTTATCTCTCTGATAGATTTGGCAAGATACTCCCAGACACAATTTGGCTCTATTAGAATCTTTATTGTAGACAAGAATAAAGCCTCAAGCACAACAGTCAATTGCTCACTACAATGTAAAGAAACTAGAGACTTTATATATATTGATGCTCCTGAGTTTGATCTTTACACTTCTTTCTCCTTCCCTTCTGAAACTGGTGGGTTGCTTGATGGAAACAGCTGAGAGAAGCTTACATAATGAATCCCTCTACCTCACCATCCACAGCACTTATATCTTCAATCCTCACATGTACAATTATTGGCAACCTGTTTGCTTATGATATGCACTATTATTCTCTTCCCTGCCCCACCACAAATAGGACAGTGGTAATAATTGCTTGAATCAAACCTATAAGCATTGGTTCTGTGTGTGTAGATCCCCTACTTCAACCTCTAGGCCTTAATTGCTTTGGAAAACAATAGAGGATTAATTTTGCTCCCCTGCTATAGGAAATCTTTGCAGCCAAGCCTGCTGAAGAATTGACTCAGCCCTGTTTAAACTTAGTACTAATCTGTTATAGCAGAAATGACAATGACAGTGACAAGTTGCTGCTGTAGCAATACTGGCATGAACCTCTCATTTTTAAGATCAGCATGTTCAGTTTTTTAGATAGTGACTTATTATTAGCAATGTCTTATTGAAAGGAACTAGAAAACTTCAGATCAGAATGACAAATAGGCATCATAACCTGCTTTCATTCCTTCATTCTGCCTACCAGCTGAT
Organism: Candoia aspera; assembly: GCF_035149785.1. Classification (NCBI taxonomy): domain Eukaryota; kingdom Metazoa; phylum Chordata; class Lepidosauria; order Squamata; family Candoiidae; genus Candoia; species Candoia aspera. The sequence continues at coordinate 51,324,955 of NC_086158.1, forward strand.
GGTAATTATCTTGTTTTAAAACTGCTATTTATTTTAAATATAATATATTGTAATTACATAGAGATCTGAATATTGTCAAAAAGAGGCAAACTCAATAAATAAAGCCACTGTACATAGATAAGGTCATCAGTGAACAATATAACTTAATCATAATAGAGACAAATTACTATAATAACAAAATGATTAACTACAGAAACTGAAGTTTTTCAGATATAACATATAGTTGTGTGGTGTTTTGAACCTTACTGTTAAAAAAAATTACAAATAAGGACTGAATTGGAAAATATTTTTTAAATTTGCATGTATTCTTTCTCTGAACTGACAAGATTAATCATACAGAACAAGTTCCATACTCATGTCATCCACTTGATTAAAAAATGGGTACCTTGCTGCTTCTGATTATAGGTGATATGATATCCTAGTACCAGCTGAATCTTACTGTAACACAATTGCAGTTTTTTAAAGTACTGTACATTATTAGCACAGCTCTGTTAGCAGCTGGAAAAATCAAGCCTAACTTGGACTTACCTGAATTGGACAGCAGGAATGCAGAGAATATTAACAAGCACCTGTCATCAACAGACACAATTATATCTAGAGATAAGAGGAAATCTAAGAAGGTAACATTTCAAGAGAACCTTTTGAAATCTGATCATGCACAAACTCTGAAAAAATTATTTCTGCTTGCTCAGAATCTATAATGATGCCATTTCTTGGAATATGATAAGAATATAGTTTCTATCCATATTCACCTTGTCTCTGTAGAAGGCTGAAAATGCTACTACAAATTACAGCCAAATTATAGAATTTTAGGCCATTCCCCTAAATATGTACATTGTCTGCTTTTACTGACCACAATTTCAATATATATCACTGACTCTAGGATAAATCTAAGAGGGAGGAAATTGTAGCAGACATTGCAGAAAGCTCCAACTTCAAAACCACTGAGAAATCAAGACTCTGCTGGCTCTTGCCAATAGAGTAGAAATGACAAGAAATGGTGCTGATTCTTTTTTTTTTTAATGTATTTTCTGGCCAAATTCAGTATACTTTCTTATGTTTCTTTCAGATCTCAGAGTTCCAATGCTTGAAATAATCAGATGTGGGGCTTTTGCAGAAACTGGAAAGGGTTTCAAGTGCTACATTTGCCTTTTTTGAGATCAGAGAACCTCCTCAACTTTGGAAAGTAAACATCAAAATAATCCTGTGAACTCATAGATACTCACCTAGGTCCCATAATCTGCATCCTTAGTCTTCAAAAAGTAGTATCTTATTTATTATACAATACAAACATAAAGTATCTTGGACTACTTTTCATCATATCTTCTTTAATTGCTACTATTTTCTTTTCATCGGAGATGAAAAGACTACATCTTTTCCTAATACAATTCCAAAGAGAATATAATCTCTCTGTAATGGGAATTAATTTAATTCATAGTATTTCCTAATGCAGTGGCATAATACAGTTCCTTGAGTTCAGAATCTATTTCTTAGTACCTTGAGTACTCAGTTCTTCATATGACTTAACATAGGAGTATGACAGAATATAGAGCTGAAAATGAGAAAATGTTGCTGTAGTAGTATGTAGACACATGTTTAAAATCACCATATTCCATCCCTGAAATGATACAGTATTTGTAATGTCCTTGTCCTAACTGCCAGGAAACATGCTGAGACAAGGAACTGGTCTCTAATGTTTTATTGCTTGTACATAACAGGAATCCTAACAAACTGAAGAAGCGTGGGAAAACCCCAGCCATATAAACCCCAAAGGTTAAGGCAGTTCCAATCTGTGTCTCTTTGAATGGCTACCTAATTCCTCAGTGCTACGCATGTGCTTAACAGTCTGGATGGGAGCCCCCTGCTCGCCATCCTTACTCATGACAGTCCTCTTGTAAGACACTAGAAAAACTTCATATCAAAATTACATGCACACATCACAACAAACCAGCTTGCTTTTCTTTACCCTCCATAGCAACTGATTGCAAATGCCTTTATTTCTCTTGGCTGCATTTGACATCTCCTCTGGGTCCCACAAGGAAGAGTACTCAGCTTTTATGCTCCAAGAACCCTTTCGTTTACCGGTTTTCTTTAAATAATGCGTAATTGACCTTTCTGTTTACATGCATGATCAATGGTAGGCAGCCTGTGATGAAGCAAAGTGGGACTAAAGGGACCTTCATCTTCTTCCCCTTAAGAACTCCAGAGTATAACAGCTGTATTTCGTGATTATCTCATTTCAGCAGAAATTCAAAAATGACTGTTAGGAAGGAAGGAAAATAAGGAAAGCCCAGTGCTATCGCATGAAAAATCACCTTATCTCTTTTTGTGAATCCACCTAAAAACTGCAAGTTCAATTTAATCCTTCTACCATCTATCAGCCTGAAATCTAATACTTAAAAAAAAAAAAAAACCCTCTGCCACCACCACCACCAGAACTGGTCGAGTTCCCGCAATGATAGACAGGATGCTTTTTGAACAAGTGACTGTAGAGCACATGATTAACTGCAATGAAATGGCTTAGTGCTTCTTCATAACTGGAAACTTTTTTTTTTTTTTACAAAAATAAAAAGCAAAAAACAGTCGAATGAAAATAACTCAGGCAAATAACAGACACTTACTCTAGTCCTTGGTAGAAAAGAAGTAGCCTTGGGGTGAGTCACACATTACTGCCAAATGATATACTGACCACTTAAGTCTCAGAATTCACATATCACAACTTTTGGTGGTTTCTCTCCAGTGATCCATGAAGAACTCTGAATGGGTAAAAGTATACTCTTTATACTTAACCTACCCCAAACTACCCCAATCATACTTTTTTGGAGAAATTTGCTTGTGACAAATCTAAAGCATTAATACTGACCTTTAAAGGTTTAAGTTACTTGGAACCAGAATATCATTACATTTCCCCCCTCCCATACAAGCCTAAGCATTCTCTATCCCTTCTCCTATGAGCAAGGTATTTTCGACCATAGCATCCACCCTCTGGAATTGCTCTGTCTTGACTCTGATTAACTTTTTTATTTGAGTGAGTCTTTGAGTAGCTTTCCCCAACTTTATACTCACCATCCTTATTCAGTAGCAACACTAGTTGAGGATAGGATTATGTGAGTTGGAGCCCAACACATCTCAATGGCAGATGTGATTGCTGGAAACTACTGTATAGTGAATGAATGTGAAGAATGGTGGTTATTAAAGTTAGATGGCAGGACTGTTTAGTTTTAAATGTTATTAGCAAATTTAGGTAACAAGGGTATCAGATTTATAATGTTTATAATGTTTCTAATTTATAATTCTATAAATTAATTTTATATGAAGGCCTTTTCTCAAGGTAAGCAGAAATCAATGTGGATGTAGGTGTTCATTTCTTGAAGGGTTCTTTTTGCTTTCAATTCTCTGAAAGCCTACTTGCTCCAGTCATTTGCCAAGGACATACCTCCTGACATTACCTCTATCACACTGTGATCCCATTGCTAAGGCATCCCGAAGATGGCTTTAGGTATTCCAGTCTGGACATGCTGTTTTGCACATTAGACAAGACATTCCTTGTAGACAGTTTAGGGTAGTCAGAAGAGGAGGCTTGAGATGATTTAGTCAGGGTTAGTGATATGCTTGACTCAAACTGATGCAGTAGAATTGCTATGGGACCATTCCCTTATGTCCAGTCATGGTCTGCATCTATTATATATATGATGTGTGTGTGTTTTCTTATGGGTAGGCTGACTGATTTGCATTTCATATTTGCTGTTTTCAAGTGGGACTGGACCCTGATTTCTGCAGTTACTTTATCTGCTGCATTTTCAAGTCGAGTTTAATCACCATTATGCATATTTTTACTGTAATACTGCTGTTTATTTTTATTTTGATTTGTTAATCTCACTTTAATCTATAAAATAATTGAAGAAAAAAAAACAATGGGTGAGACAAGCCCTACCCACCCACACCTATACAGCTAAATCGCTTTCTGAAATTCCATTTTTTCAATAACATTTATTTCACAACTCATCTCATCTGCTGAGTGGGGTGTTTTCACACTGGGACAAGGAGACTATGCAGATGGTCTCTTAGTTCCTCATTAAACACTGCCTTCCTTGGCTGGATGGCAACAACATTATCCCAGAAGGACTGGGTGTACATTTCATAGTGTTCTACTCAAGGATTTTTTTTGGATGCTGTGCCTTCTCCTTCCTGTCCTTTGGTTGCTATTCTAATAAAACACGTTTGGAAAGTACATAATGGGATTTGAATGAGTGCCTTTAAGAAAGCCTGAGGATGGAAAGTTGTGGGGGTTGCTTTTAGCTGTGTACAAACTAGGACTAATGGAATAGAGACATTCTGGCATCCTCTGATATGTTGTGATGTGTAATCGCTGTCAGAGCTTTTGATTTTTCAGAACCAGTTATGTTGCCATGGAGGCTATAAGCTTGTGTTTTGTTTTTCTACCATTTCTATTTGTGTGTCCCCTGCCTCCTGCTTCACTAAGCACACATTATAAATAGCATCTATTCAGTTAGAATAGTATTGGCATATCCCCAGTTCCAGTGGAATTTGTATCTTATTTTATTACTTATACCCCAGATTTCAACTAACAACCATAAGTAATAAGTATGGAATTAAAAATGTAGTTGAAAAGTCATTAAAACACAATCATATCATACTTCCAGCAGCAAAAGAAATTTACATATAATGATTGATATGCCCAAATACATGACTGTATTAAGTCCAAAATTTATTCACATTTTACACAAATAAGCTAAACCCCATTCAAAATAAATGCAACATAAATTCAAACACATTGGTTAATTCTTGCACCATACTTGAAAGTAACAAAACAATTTCCTAGCCAACTGGAAACAGAGACAAGAGTTCAGTTCTTGAAGAAATTGGTTAATTGTGATTTCCCCAGAAAAGCATCCATAACCAAAACTGTAAGGCTGGTCCAAGGCATTTTGCTGTCTGAAGCATAGGAAGAAATAGCATCACAACTAACACTTGCATTACTGAGTAAAAATGCCGAATATCAGCATCTGATATATAAAACATAAAATTCCAGAAGTACCCCTACAGACAACTAAAAATATTTTGGATAATATAATATTTATCTCACTGTGCCTAATGGCAAGTACTTCTGGCAAGGTGTAAGATAGTCACTCTAACATTCTAATTTGTATCTGGTTTTGTGTTGTTCCCGGGTAACATTCTTTTGTTGATTATATTTATAGCTAATTTAATTCAATTCAGTTCAATTTAAGACTGTCTCAAATGGCTGGCATGGCTTTCTCTGTTTGGCCTGGAAAAGTTGAATATTCATTGTTTAACATAGGTTTGGTGAGGCAGGTGAGACTAATAGTACATAGAATTCAGAACATCAGCAGGATTTCATTTAATGAAATTGGGAGTTGGCTATAAAAAGTGAACATAGTTATACATTTTCAAAACAGTTTCACTGAATATCAGTAATAACAATGAACACTCTAAATACAGTGTCTGAATGCTTTTACTATTATATATCAAATGTATATAAAATATTCAGTACATATCTGTTTGACCCTTGCAGTAGAATTTTTCAAGAATAGAAGTTCAGTGGAAAAGTTATTTCAACATTATCCATGTGCAACTTCCAGCCTGTTATTAAATGATGAGTCTTTTGGCCTTGCAGAAAATGGCAGATTTATTATAGCCTTTATATATTTTGTCTCTTTCTCTCTCTCTCTCTACATATACATAAACACATACACATATACACACATGCACTTGCACTTGCACACACATCTGTATAGTCTTTTAAAATATAAAGTTTTCTTACAGTGGAGCTGGTTTCCTGGTGATTTCATCATGGCCACATCCATAATGCTTCCTTCTGTTTTTTCTGTTTGTTTGCTTTTTAAATTTTTTTCTGGTATTATTTCCTATAATTTCCCATTCAAGTTCTATGACCCTATTTAGCCTTTTGAAAATCAGCCAAGATCTTCTAGGTGTAGCTCTTTAACAAGGTGTATAGTCTTTACAGTACAACATATTGTTGCTTTTGTTGCAGTGGACTAATACTAAGCCTTCCATATGTTACAGTTTCACTTGATTTGGTTCTTAATATCTTTCAGCTGTATAGTTCTATGGATTTTGGAAGAAGATGGCAGATCATGCATGAACGGATCACACCAAACAGATTTTATTGGTGAGTTTCTTCCCTTGTATTAAAACTGCATATTCATGTATGACATACTAGGATTGTGTAGTACTAAATAAGAAGGGTTTTTGGAATGTACTGTGCTTGCACCACCACATCAAAAGTCCTGTTAGTTTGTTTTGTCCAGGACAGGAGGTGACAAGTGTCTCTATTTAGTTTCCTCCTAATTTTCCATCTCCCATTGGTTCCAAAAGTATGGAATTTACTATGTTAGCTTCAGAGCTGGTATTGCTTCAGGATGATTTTGGAGGAATGGGGTATCAGGAAAATGATACTTTTTTTTTTATCAGAATGGTGCATGATAGACTGAGTTAAAAACAACAACAACAAACTTCTCCCTTCTCTGAGATTCCTTTAAGATAGCTCATGGTTTATGCTGTTTGTCTTTTCCCTGGATCTTATTTGGAAAAGGAAACCCCTGCATTTTCAAATATATCAGTCAAACTATTCTAATTCTGTAAGCAAAATACTATCCTGGGATGACTTCAAAAGGTCAAAATGGGTGTTCTAGTATCCAAAAATAAAAGGGCATAGGATTGCATAGTTTATAATAATGCATCTTTTTGTTTTCTTCTCTACTGCATCATTGTATTTATTAGTAATTTTCATGTTTTACCAGCTAGTTGTCTAAAGGGAGTTTGGTTATAGATGTAAGCCTTTTTAATGTCAAAATAAATGCAAAGAAACATCTGCAAGGCTTCACATGTATTAGAGATAGGGATGACTGAACTGGTGAACCAAAAGTTCCTTTGCCCATGGCTGATTTTTGTCTGATTGCTTTCAGTAAAGAATGCAAATAAGTGTAATGTAGGAGATTTAAAAAAAGCCTAATTTGAGATGTAAGAGAATTTCAAAAATGGATCTGAACTATTTTCAGGAAAAGGAAATTTTTATTCAGCCAGGCTTTCAGAAGAAGGAATAATCAAATAGGGATAAATGTTCCTACTTGAATCCCTGTGACCACCAGAACACCTTCCTCTAAGATGCTGCAAGCAGATCACCACTTGGCTCAAGCAGACAGGAATAGGCCCAGAAAGTGTGCTGCAACATCTGGCTACCTTCTTGCCAGTAGAAGAAAATTGCTTCCTTAGTGCTTCCTGTGCTCCCAGCAGAGTCCAATTGCCCAGGATTGTATCAGGTTCCTGAAACTGGGGCTTAAGAGAACCACTGCCCTGGAAAGATGTTGCCCATTTGAAACCCCAGGGAGAGGTTTTTAGGCTGAGGACACACACACATACGGATAAACACATACACACAGACATGCTGAGGGATAGCATAGTAGTTAGAGCTGAGCCTTTTGACACAGGAAACCTTACCAGTAGGAGTCCTTGGACAAAGATCCCCTAGTGCTTCACCTGCCTACCTCAGATATGAGAGTGGCATGGACTAAGAGATCATGCCAGCTCATATGTCACCTGGATTAAACAAGGTCTGCACCAGATGATGGGGAACCAGGACAATCTGACAATAAGTGGGCTACTGGAACAAACCATACATGGACGAGACAAGAGAATCTGGAATTGATGGAATGCCACTACAACAGAAGACCTAATGAGAAGGGATATATGAAATGTATGAGGAACTATGGATGGACAGAAGACTGCATCCACACCAACTGAGAAAAGCTAGTTACCCAACACTTCAACATAATGAAGAAGAAGCTACTCTCACAACCTGAGATACACCAACTACACATTACACCCTGGACTCTAAAAGACCCAGAAGAACAACTGGAGGTGCAGCCAATACCTGAAGCCGGAATTTACTGCCACCCCCTCTATTACAAAGCACAGCAGCTGATATGAGGCATAAGATCATGGATAAGCTAGATACAGTCAACCCTTGAGACTGACTACTGACAGTCTTCTGTCCATCCATAGTTCCCTCATACATTTCAGTGGAGAAGTACCATCAGATAGTATGCTAGAAGATGCCAAAAGAGCCCTTACAACAATCCCTATTATCACCGTAACTCAAACCAATGAACTGGTATATGCTACAGCCACTGTAACCCTGGAGATGCTTGGCTACACAATCAAGAAGAATAGCAGTACATACCCCACTGGAAAATGAGGCTGGAGGCTAAGATCAAGGCAACCAGGACAGAAGTTAGCCAGCTGGTGGAACTACAGAAGGTTTGGAGATTAAGGTTAAGACTCAGCTACTGAAAAAAAACAAGGGCCTGACTCTATCTGAAGCCCTAGAAACTGCTAAACAAAGGCTCACAGCACTGGCTACCAGGTCAAAGAGCCATCCAAGGTGTACTCCCAAGTGCAGCACAACCACACAGTAACAGCAGAGCCACCAACAGCAGAAACTGAACAATACTGAAAGAACATACGGGAGAAAGACAAGACACATAACACCAGTGCAAAGTGGCTGCAGGACCTGAGAGCAGATCACAGCAATTTCCCAAAACAGAAACCAGTCACCATAACAGTAGCAGACATCCAACAGCGTTTAAGAAGATGAAGGGCTGGACAGCAGCTGGCTCAGATATGATCCATACCTACTAGCTAAAGAAACTAACAGCAGTGCATGAACACCTAGCAGCACAGATGGACTAGCTATGCTGATCATGAAAGACCCACACAAGGAACAGTACCATCCAACCAATAACCTGCCTCCCCACAACATGGAAAGTCCTATCAGGCATCATAACTGCCAGGCTAGAGGACCATATGGGCCAGTACATGACCACAGCTCAGAAGGGCATTGAGTGTTAAAGGCTCAAAACACCAGTTGCTCATAGATAGAGTAGTTGCCTGAGACCCAAGTTCTAGTCAGACTAATCTGAGCACAGCCTGGATTGACTACAGGACTATGACTGAATGCCACACACATGGATCTGTGAATGCTTGGTGCTATACAAAGTCAACAGGAAACAGAAGAACTCAATGGGACTGTGGAAGACAACACTGGAAGTCAACTCAAGGCAGCTCACCCAAGTAGTCATCAAGTGTGGTATATACCAAGGTGATGTACTGTTCCTGCTGCTGTTCTGCATAGGCTTGAACCCCCTCAGTCAGATCATCACAAGGACTGGATATGGATACAAGTTCAAGAATGGAACTACCCTCAGCCACCTCCTCTACATGGATGACATGAAGCTGTATGCTAAGTGAATGAGACATCGACTTGCTGATCCCCCTGACACAGATCTTCAGTGAGAACATTGGGATGTCATTTGGACTGGAGAAGTATGGCCAGATGGTAGTAAAGAGAGGGAAGGTAGTCAATAATGATGTGGTGGAATTGCCAGCAGGCCACATAGCAGACATACAGACCATCTACAAGTACCTTGGTATCCCACAGTCATATAGGAACCACAATTAGGTGGCAAGGAAGACAGCAACATTCAAGTACCACCACAGGATAAGACAGGTCCTGAATAGTCAACTCAATGGGAAGAACAAGATCCATGCCATCAATACATATGCCCTGCCAGTCATCAGATACCCTGCCACTATAATGAGCTGGCCAAAGGAAGATGTGAAGATGTGAAGACCTGGAAGCTCCTTACAATGTATGGAAGTTTCCACCCAAGTCCAACACCTGGAGATGGCATGCCAGCTGGAAAGAGGGCAGGCAAGGTCTGTCAGAGCTGCTGTCCTGGATGAAATCCAGAGCATCCAGAAGTACATCAGTAAGATGGCACCCAAAGATGAGCTGCTGAGAGAATGCCTGAGGCATCAGCAGACATGGGAGGAAGATAAAGCAGAAGAAGTGCCATGATAAGACAAGACCCTGCATGGGATGTACCATCAGCAGATAGCTGAGATGGCTGATGTTGGGAAATCCTACCAGTGGCTAGAAAAGGCTGGACTAAAAGACAGCACTGAGGCACCGGTCATAGCAGCACAAGAATGGGCACTAAGCACCAGATCCATAAAAGCAGGGGGTCTACCTTACTAGACAGAACCCAAGGTGCAGACTGTGCAGAGGCCTCAGAGACAGTCCAACACATAGTTATAAGATGGAGGCAGGAACAGCATACACTGAATGGCACAACCAAGTAGTTGTGTGCAGGAACATCTGCACAATGTATGGGCTAGACCCTCCCAAGTGCAGATGGCAGATTCCACAGAAGGTTGTGGAGAATGACAGGGCTAAGATCCTGTGGGACTTCCAGATCCAGACAGACAGGCAGGTACTGGCCAATCAACCAGACATCATGGTAGTAGACAAAAACCAGAAGACAGCAGTGATGATAGATGTAGCAGTGCCAAGTGACAGCAACATTAGAAAGAAGTAGTATGAGAAGCTGGAGAAGTACCAGGGCCTGAAAGTGGAACTAAAGAGGATGTGGAAAGGGAAGGTCAAAGAAGTTCCAGTGGTGGTAGGAGCACTTGGGCCTGTGATTCCTAAGCTGGGAGAGTGGCCCCAACAGATCTCAGGAACAACACCAGAGCTCTCTGTTCAGAAGAGTGCAATGCTAGGAACAGCTAAGATACTGCACAGAACTCTTAAACTCCCAGGCTTCTGATAGAGGACTGAAGGTTGAGGAAGACACATATCACCTACAGAGGCGAGAAGAGAATTGGGAAATATAGAGACAGAGATAGATATATTAGGGGGATGTAACCTGGTCATTGCAGGGAAAAGAGGGCAGGCCAGTGATTATCCATTCTTCCTTTCAGGAGGAAGCCTAATCAAAGAAGACAAGGTCATAGTGATGGTGGCCCCTTTAAACTGAAACTCCTATGTTTTAATGTCAGATCAATTACTGGTATTACTTATGATTGAATCCTGGATAACAATGCTGACATCCTCTGTATTATAGAGACCTGGGTACCAGAAGAGAGGGCTGTTTATTTCTGCCAATTTTGTGGGATAGCAGTCTAGGTTTGAAGGGCAAGGAGGTTGACTGAGTACACCATACAGTACTTTGCCAATTTGGAATGCATTCTGTTTAGCTGGATGGCTGATACAGTATAGATTTATTGTTTCTTTTTCCTGTCCTACCATCTAGTTGTCTAAAGGGAGTTGGTTACAGATGTAAGCATTTTTAATCTCAAAATGAATGCAGAGAAACTACTAGCCAGGTTTCACATGTATTAGAAACAGTCAGAGATGACAGAACTGATGTTCCATCCTGCTGCCTAGCAGTCTCTCTTTCCAAGCTAGCTGGGGTAATATTGGGTATGGCATTGGATTATCATAGGTTTTCTGTCCTGCCTGATTCGCAGTCAGGGATGGCTTAAGAGATCGTGTCTTTGATGATGACCACAGATCTTTCCAAGCTAGTATTTGGCATGGCACACATTGGATTTGGTTTTCTGCTTGGATGAAGTTATGATAAAAAGGTGTCCTGTATGACTTTATTTTCCTGGTCAGGTCACTCTCTGGTTAGTTTTAGATTAGTTTAGTATAAACACCTACAGGTTTAGGACTGATTAAAATGGTCTGATGGATCTGGATGGTTTCCTGAATGAGCTTGGGGAATTATCCACATAGATGTTCAGCTATACAATTATTACCAATTTTAATTTTCTTGCTATTTTTAATTTGCATTTTTAAATATTTATATTTTCTTTTGTCATAAATGTTATTAGCTGGTTTAAGGGACTGCCAGGCTTTGAGTTTGGCTTATTTTAATAAGTCATTATTAGCATTAATCAAAGTATGTTCTAACAAACCATGGTTAGTTAAAAACAAACGAGGATGCTTTTCATCTCCTTGTTGCTACAGGAAGCAAAGGAAGAGTACATTACAAAATTGAAGCTTGTACATATGTCCAAATGTAACCAGTCCCTAAAATGCTTTGAAATCTCATGATCTTTGTCTCATTTCCAGATTTATTGAGAATAACTCCTGGTTTTGAATGACAGTGTTAAATACAATTGCTTAATCTAGTTAGACAGTCTGATTTTATTAGTTTTTAATTTTCTTGTTTAGCAAATAGTGCTACAAAACATCTGGGAGCTTCCCTGTCTCTAAGTTTAAAGAGTTCTCATATTTAGCAGATTGAGCAGAATGCATGTGGTGTACTAAACATGGTTTCTTATCATGGCAAAACAGACAAGACTCCTCTCTACTTATTTTGAATGTGAGCCATTTTGTATAGCTCAGTAACATTCCATTAAAGATAAGGAGATTCTTCTTTTATGCCTTTTCCCATTGGAAATTAACCAACTCTTTTAAGATCACTATACATCAGCGGCTATATGAGGCAGAATCTATTCTCAGCAAGAAGAGAGAATTGAAACTCCTGCTCTTTTGTTTCCTGGGATTCCCCAGAGTCTCATCTTTAGAAGAAGCTTAGTTTAATTTTGCTGTTATTAAGCAGAGGAGACGTGAGGTTACAGAAGTATTTCAGATACACAAACCGTGATGCACCAGCGTTCTTTAAATAAAGTAGGTTGAGTTGCAATTGAGTATTTTTTCCTCATGTTTTGCCAATAATAAGAACAGTTGTGTTTTCTGCTGTACTTACAATAACTAGACAAGTTTATAGCAATCACATTGTTTGGACTATAGAAGGAAACGAATGAATAGCTAGATAACAGCTCTCTCTCTAAAAGGTATGTATGCCTTGTTCATAGGTTGGTGTCTAGATTGATTATTTGTTGCTGCAACTGCCATATCTGCCCTGAAAAATTCTGGCTCCAAAAGTAATTTCTACACATTGTGGCCATGAACACCTTTCTTAGTGTCCAACAAGTGCCCTATCATGCTTGACATTTTCATTGTTTTAAGCTGGCAAACTGCCAGGCAAAGGTCCAGCCATTGGGATCATCTTTCTTTTAAATTATGTTTTTGCATCTCAAATGACCAGCCTTAACTTTTTTTTAAAAAAAAGTCTAGTATTTAATTTGAAGTACAACTATCTGCCAAGAAACAAACAATAAGTAAACAAGGATAGTACGGACATTCTTGCAGGAAAGGGAGCTACAGGAGGTGGCAAATCAGCTCTCACCACCCAAATTGGGAGCCTCTAGATAAAGAAATAACTATGAAAGATACAGCTGGTTAAGCATAGAACTAGGAGCGTTCAACTTGATTTTGGTTTTTTTTCCAAATAATTTTATTAAGAATTATAAATGAAAAGAATAAAAGTCAAAACAAACTACAAAAAATAGAAACATAAAAGGGGGAAGGCGGAGGGAGTGTCAGAAAGAAAAAAAAGAAAGAAAAAAGGAAAAAGGAACTTCCCCTTTCATCTCAGCAGGTAAAAATAATTTTAGTAACTTATCACTGTCTCTAAATAAATCATAATCTCTCTTCTCCCCATAACTCATCTCTTAGATACAAGAACCAAAATCCAAATGCTTTCTCAATAATTTGTCAGCAAAAGTCTAGTAAGGGCAACCAGACATAACTATTTTCCTCTTTTAGCCCTGGTCAAACAAACCAACCTTATAAACCTTGCCTAAATTTTAAAAATTATTCTTTAACCCCTTCAAAAAAAGTCCCAGAAGTAATTTGCTGATCATCTGTGTATCCAGGCAAAAATCCTTCAGAACTTGAACAGATTTCTTCTGTATGTCCATTAGGTAAAGTTTATCCTTTTTTGGTCACTTCTAAAAATAATAATAATATCCAAATCGGTTTCCTGGTTTGGTATCTGTTCATCTCCTTTAGGGAATAAGTCATCCATTAGATCCTTTTGTATTACATTTAAATCCCCCTTCAAATTAATTTCATAGACATCCATTGCAACTTGTTCTTGTTTTACAACTTCATTAGAGTATGTTCTGCCCAGTTTCTCAAGCAATTGATCCATTCTGTCCAGTAATTTAGCTCAGAAGTATTCAAAATTTTGCACTAAGGATTTCTGCTTCATTTTCTTTATCCTCTGGCTTCCTGTATTGTCCAGCCTTCAAGGTTTCCTTATCATAAAAATACCAAAGCAATTTCCATTTTCCCATGTGAAGATATCTTCCAATTAATTCAAAACTAATTCCAAATCCCTCTCGCACCGTAATCTGTTATTAACATTCCAAAATCTATATACTAAGCATCCTTTTGCTGCATAGTCCAAAAAAAAAAAAAATCATATATTTTCAGAATGTTTAAAATCAAATTTACACCATTGTCTTTTAAGGAGGCGGAGACTTACCCAATGAATACAGTAAAACCTGAAGGGTCTTAATCTCTCCAATATATAAAAAAATAAAGCAAAAATCCAAAAAAAGTGATTAAGATATGAGGCTTGGTTGAGTTTAATGTCCATAAGCCTCCTTTGCAAGTGTGAGCTTGATATAATCCCGACTCCCAGCCACTCCGCTAATAAATCAACTATAAAACAGCAGTTTCCACAGTCTACTTATGAGTAGCAGCTGTTGAGATCACGTGGATGATCACAACAATCTCTCCTTTGTTCCAGAGAAGTTATACTGGCCCAGATCCAGCATCAAGCCAGCAAGACCGTCAGCTCACCATGTAGTTCATAAGAAGTGCTGAGTTCAACGTGATTTTGAAAGGGCATGAAAATCATGATCTTTGTATTCACCCACCTTGTTTACAGGATATTGTTCATTTATCAAATTTCTAGGCGATCAAACTGCATTCTCCTTTGGAAGACACCAAAAGTGCTATCATATTCCATTAATTAATTAGAAAGGGTAGGTAACCACATCTCAGGTACATTGTTCAAGTCTATTTACATGTATACATGAAAAATGAATGATTAAAAAGAAACATGATTTATCTAATTTGGTAAGCTGGAAGACTGAATTAGTGAAGAATACAAAGGTGATGACTTCAGCAAAGGATCGTTACCTTGTTGTGGTGCTGGAGCTTGAGCACCTCAATGATGCCATGAGCTAAACCATGAAGGGCCACCCAAGATGGGAAGGTCATGACAGAGAGGTCAGACTAAATGCAATCCCTGGGGAAGGTAATGGCAACCCACCCCAGTATTCTTGCCGTGAAAACTAAATGGATCAGTACAACCAGAGATATGTCGGTATACCATCAGAAGATGAGACCCCCAGGTGGGAAGATGGTCAAAATGCTACTGGGGAGGAACAGAGGATGAGTTCAACTAGCCCCAGACGTGATGATGCAGCTAGCTCAAAGCCAAAAGGACGGCTAGCAGCTGACGGTGCTGGTGGTGAACGGCGAATCCGATGTTCTAAGGATCAACACACCATTGGAACCTGGAATGTAAGATCTATGAGCCAGGGCAAATTGGATGTGGTTATTGGTGAGATGTCAAGATTAAAGATAGACATTCTGGGCGTCAGTGAACTGAAATGGACTGGAATGGGCCACTTCACATCAAATGACCACCAGATCTACTACTGCGGACAAGAGGACCACAGAAGAAATGGAGTAGCCTTCATAATTAATAGTAAAGTGGCTAAAGCAGTGCTTGGATACAATCCAAAAAACGATAGAATGATCTCAATTCAAATTCAGGGCAAGCCATCTAGCATCACAGTGATCCAACCACAGATGCTGAAGAAGCTGAAGTAGAGCAGTTCTATGAGGATCTGCAGCACCTACTGGACAACATGCCTGAAAGAGATGTTATTTTCATCACAGGAGACTGGAATGCTAAGGTGGGCAGTCAAATGACACCTGGAATTACAGGTAAGCATGGTCTGGGAGAACAAAACGAAGCAGAACATAAGCTGAAAGAATTTTGCCAAGAAAACTCACTCTGCATAACAAACACTCTCTTCCAACAACCTAAGAGATGGCTTTATACATGGACTTCACCAGATGGACAACACCGAAATCAGATTGACTACATCCTTTGCAGCCAAAGGTGACGGACATCTATACGGTCGGTAAAAACAAGACCTGGAGCTGACTGTAGTTCAGATCACGAACTTCTTATTGCGCAATTTAGGATCAAACTCAAGAGATTAGGGAAGACCCACAGATCAGCTAGATATGAGCTCACTAATATTCCTAAGGAAAATGCACTGGAGGGGAAGAATAGATTTAAGGGACTGGACTTAGTAGATAGGGTCCCGGAAGAACTATGGGCAGAATTTCGCAGCATTGTTCAGGAGGCGGCAACAAAATACATCCCAAAGAAAGAGAAAACCAAGAAGGCAAAATGGCTGTCTGCTGAGACACTAGAAGTAGCCCAAGAAAGAAGGAAAGCAAAAGGCAACAGTGATAGGGGGAGATATGCCCAATTAAATGCAAAATTCCAGAGGTTAGCCAGAAGAGATAAGGAATTATTTTTAAACAAGCAATGCGTGGAAGTGGAAGAAGACAATAGAATAGGAAGGACAAGAGACCTCTTCCAGAAAATTAGAACCATCGGAGGTAAATTCCAGGCCAAAATGGGTATGATCAAAAACAAAGATGGCAAGGACCTAACAGAAGAAGAAGAGATCAAGAAAAGGTGGCAAGAATATACAGAAGACCTGTATAGGAAGGATAACAATATTGGCGATAGCTTTGACGGTGTGGTCAGTAAGCTAGAGCCAGACATCCTGAAGAGTGAGGTTGAATGGGCCTTAAGAAGCATTGCTAATAACAAGGCAGCAGGAGACAACGGCATCACAGCTGAACTGTTCAAAATCTTGCAAGATGATGCTGTCAAGGTAATGCATGCTATATGCCAGCAAATTTGGAAAACACAAGAATGGCCATCAGATTGGAAAAAAAATCAACTTATATCCCCATACCAAAAGAGGGAAACACTAAAGAATGTTCAAACTATCGAACGGTGGCACTCATTTCACATGCCAGTAAGGTAATGCTCAAGATCCTGCAAGGTAGACTTCATCAATTATGGAACGAGAATTGCCAGATGTACAAGCTGGGTTTAGAAAAGGCAGAGGAACTCGGGACGAAATTGCCAATATCTTCTGGATAATGGAAAAAGCCAGGGAGTTCCAGAAAAACATCTATTTCTGTTTTATTGACTATTCTAAAGCCTTTGACTGTGTGGACCATAACAAATTGTGGCAAGTTCTTAGTGGTATGGGGATACCAAGTCATCTTGTCTGCCACCTGAAGAATCTGTATAACGACCAAGTAGCAACAGTAAGAACAGACCACGGAATAACGGACTGGTTAAAGATTGGGAAAGAAGTACGGCAGGGCTGTATACTCTCACCCTACCTATTCAACTTGTATGCAGAACACATCATGCGACATGCTGGGCTTGAGGAATCCAAGGCTGGAGTTAAAATCACTGGAAGAAACATTAACAATCTCAGATATGCAGATGATACCACTTTGATGGCTGAAAGCGAAGAGGAACTGAGGAGCCTTATGGTAAAGGTGAAAGAAGAAAGTGCAAAAGCTGGCTTGCAGCTAAACCTCAAAAAAACCAAGATTATGGCAACCAGCTTGATTGATAACTGGCAAATAGAGGGAGAAAATGTAGAAGCAGTGAAAGACTTTGTATTTCTAGGTGCGAAGATTACTGCAGATGCTGACTGCAGTCAGGAAATCAGAAAATGCTTAATCCTTGGGAGAAGAGCAATGACAAATCTCGATAAAATAGTTAAGGGCAGAGACATCACACTGACAACAAAGGTCCACATAGTTAAAGCAATGGTGTTCACTTTAGTGACATATGGCTGCGAGAGCTGGACCATAAGGAAGGCCGAAAAAAGGAAGATAGATGCTTTGGAACTGTGGTGTTGGAGGAAAATTCTGAGAGTGCCTTGGACTGCAAGAAGATCAAACCAGTCCATCCTCCAGGAAATAAAGCCAGACTGCTCACTTGAGGAAATGATATTAAGGGCAAAACTGAAATACTTTGGCCACATAATGAGAAGACAGGACACCCTGGAGAAGGTGCTGATGCTAGGGAGAGTGGAAGGCAAAAGGAAGAGGGGCCAACCAAGGGCAAGTTGGATGGATGATATTCTAGAGGTGATGGACTCGTCCCTAGGGGAGCTGGGGGTGTTGACGACTGACAGGAAGCTCTGGCGTGGGCTGGTCCATAAAGTCACGAAGAGTCAGAAGCATCTAAATGAATAAACAACAACAAAACAAAGCTGATGAGGGGTTCTGAATGTGGGGCAGACCAGCATTTGGTAGTATCAAGTGTGGACCTTGGGAGGAGGAGTGGACCTTGGGAGGAGGAGTGGGGATGGAAAGAAAAGAGAAGGGAAGAAGTGATAGAAATCAGAGTGGTGAAAAAGAAGTCCTGTATGAAATGTAAGATATATTAATCTCTTATAGAATTAATGCAATAATGATGCAAAGAAAAGGGATGTGGAGCAGGGTGAAAATTATTATGTTACATAGTGGCACAGAATGGTGTGATGCTAGTAAGAAATAAGGAATAGAATGGATAGTTATTGGACTATCTTAGTTCTTCAGTTTGAGTAATTCATACTACTGAGTAGCAGTACAGACTCTCTTGACCTGTCTCATCTGCTTTCTCAGGATGGTAGGGCAAATACCATACTTTTAGAATTGAAATTGAGTCTATACACTTCCATGCAGTTTGGAGTGAGGAGTGGGAAGATACATTGCTCTATGATGTTGAGAAAAAAATGCATATAAGGCAATCACTGATGAAACAAATGAGGTTGAAAGAAAGATGTTTAGGAAAAAAAATAGTTGGCAAATATATAAAAGAGATAAGGAATTGTTAAGATTAGAAGAGGGAAATATAGAACAATGTTGATAGAATTTTCTTAAAACTATTTTGAAAATGGGTAGAAAAAGCTAAACAAGGAACCTCTAAAGTATAATCAAAATTAAAATAAATGTGAGAAAATTTGAGATGAAACTGGAATGAGGGAATGATGGAAGGAGTATCTTGAAGATTTGCATGGGATTGATAGTGAAATATCAAATAATAGAACTGAAACAAATGCAATAAAGTTTAGTGTCTAAGAAAACCTGATGAAAAGCAAGTCATAAATGCTCTGACAATGTTGAAAATTGGTGAGGCTGCAGCTGTAAGTGGGGAAATGTTAAAATATGGATGTAGGTTGTTTATGGAATGACTGTACAACTTATTTAATGTGTATGCGAAGACTGAATCTGACAGCTCTCAGAATGCACTTATTGTAAGGGTAAATGCAAAACCAAAAGGGTACTGGTTTATTAAGTGTGCCTGAGAAGATGTTTGGTAAAATTCTGACTGAGAAAGTATAAGAGGTGACAGTGAGCAAAATTTGGGAAGTTCAGAAAGTTTATTATGCTTGTTGATTTAGACAATATGGCATTGAAGGTGGTTTGCTGAATGCAGTGTGAGAACTATATGATGGAAGTAAAGGTTGTGTGAAATGAAATGCTTAATGAATCAGTCATAACTGAGCCTGGGACTTCTGACGGGGACATGGCGGACTGAACAGCTGTACCCAAGGGTACTCAGCGGGTAGAACTGACAATGCAGCAGTTTTTTGGGGCTCAGGCAGGTTTTTCCTAAAGCCCAGGAGTGTTTTTCAAGAAAAAAGAAAATACCTGGAATCACACCATCTGTCCTCTGGATGGCTACTTGCAGCCAGAAGATCGCAAACAGTGTTCATGCTCAACTGGTAAGAGCTGTCTGAGAGGCTGGGACATCACCATTTTCCAAGCCATGCTGTAGCCTTAAAGAGACACTAAGACTGGACACCTCATTTCTAAATCACCCAATTTATATTTATTTTAAGTACACATACCAAGAGAGGCTTCCTACAGCAAGGAGAAGCAGGTTCTCTTGGTGCTTATCATTATTTTGGGGATCAATTTTTTTAAAAAAATATTTTTAAGTTTTGGACTTTGTTTTCCATCCAAATATTATGGAGGATTGAGAGTAAATAATTGTCTTTCTGTTATTATTTTTGTACTAAATATGAAGATATTAGCATTTTCCTACACGCTGATTCGGCTGTTTTGAACTTTCCGTTTTCTGCTTCTACTTTCCCTGGGGAACTGTCTGCATATGTAACTTTCACTTGTGTAAACACATTTCGGAATTCTTTCATATCTTTGACTTTCGCTGGTTAAACTCCTAGGGGTTGCCATAATCTACTAAATGAGACATGGAGGATTTTAAACAGACTTTCTCTGACTTCCACTGAGATTTTAAACAGATTCTTTCTGATTCCTACCAAGTTTTTATGCAAGGCATTCAGGACATTGTGGAAAATATGAGGTCTAAAATATGTCGTCTGGTTGGGGATGCTGGGGATGAAACTGAGGAATTTAACAGCGATAGAAATGTCTCTTCTAAGACTGAGATTGGGACTTCTGTTGAAATGGTGGATGAAGATTGGATAGCTGAGTTGAGTAAATTAAAGGGAGAGATTGAGTTGCAAGCCATAAGTGAAACTGATCTTCTGTTGAAACACCATGGAAAAAAAGGGGTTATTATGTATGTGAGGTCTTCTGAAGAGAAGTTGGAGTTTTTGAGGGGGGCAGTTGGGCTGTTCGATTTTTTAAAGAAAAAAGCTCTGTGAGCATTGTGGGGATATGTAAATGCTCTGGTTTATTTTGAAGTGGGGTAAGGGTTAAAGAATATTTATCTGGATTGCTTTTAGGGTTTGTCTGATTTATTTATCTTTAACGATCTGGATTAAGATTATTTAGGTATAATAAAAACAAATGTCTGGTTTGGGGTTTAATATGATTAAGATTATTAAAATTGTTGTATTATCAAGTACAATGGCAGACAATTTATATGTTTTTTAGTTTGATCTTTATTATTGTACACAGGAATATCTAGAATAGTAGTAGGAAGGAAATAACTAAATAAATGTTATTTTGGGGGGAAGTTGATTAGGAGGCATATATATATATATACAGTGAGTGAGTGAGTGAGTGTGTGTGTATGTTTTAATGTAAGTGGAGGGAGCAACTGTATTTAGTGATTTTTATAATGTGCCAATGGAATGATTTATAGAAATAATGTGATTTTGGTTTAATATAGAGTAAGGGATTGATTATGGAAAATTGTTGTATATCCTTGCTGTTAAAAGTTGGAAGTCACCTCTTTTTGTAATTTTGAAAAAAAAAATTCTCTTGAAACTTAATAAAATTCTTATAAAAAAATAACCAAGCCTGGAGTAACACAATGATATGCCATGTTTACTTGGTTGTTTAATGTCTATAAGGATAAAAGTATAAGAGATGCTTATGGTGACATTACAGCTGTGTTGGTTGGGACAGAAATGTGTATGCATAGCAAACAATGCTTTTTTTTTTGGCTGAGTACCCAGATTATTTGCTGAAAATGTTAAATTCATTGTATTAAGCAATGAGCAATATGGATTAGAACATTAATGTATAAAAGATCGAGGTAGTTGTGTTTGCCAATAAAAATTGAGTAAATCATTGCAAATTATATATAAATGTGAAAAAACAGAAGTAGATAAAATAGTGCATTTTGGGTTCATGCAAATGCTAGTAGAAAGGTATGTGGCATGTTGTGAGAAATGAATCCTGTGGGAAGAAGCAAAAGTAGCTGTGTACAAGAGTGCCCTTCTGTCCTTATACAGAAGTGGGTGTTGGGTATGTCAGTAGAAACATAGAAGTGCAATGCTAATAGGGTTCTTAAGTATGTATGGTAAAATAAAAAGAAATAGAGTCCAAATTAACGGGTGCTGAAAGAATGTGAATTGAATACAGAAATTATTGACTGGTAAGAAATAAGTATTTTAAGATGTTTTCAATCATATCAAGAGATGAATGAGGAACAAAACATAAAACTAATATATGGAGAAAGAATGAAAGGGTCAAAAGAAAGGTGAAGACCATGAAAGTCCTGGTTGGATGGAGTTGATGACATTCTCAAAAAGGGAGAGCTAAAAAGTTTAAGAAACAAAAGGCTGTGCATGAAGAGGTGTATGGACCTTGTAGAAGCAAAGATAGGTAAGTGCTGAGAGGTATAGTGAATGGTTTAGTGTAAACTAGATTTCCTTCTTTTTCCTTATCTCATACCATAACTACAGTACCTTGGCTTACCATTTCTTATTTATTTTCTTTGCATAATGTTGCTTACTCCAAAAGACTATAGGGTGATAAGCATGAGTGTATGTTTTTATGGGCAGGAAACTTCATGCCTTTCAGAAGTTTTAAACTGCAAGTTTCATAAGACACTGTCATCAGTGCCAATTTCAGGGATTGTGGGTATGATAGTTCAAAATATCTGATACTTACCTTTCCCCTGCCTTCAGTATTGCTGTAAACAGGCAAATTTGTAAAAAAGTCAAATAAAGCATTCACTTTTAATTTTGCACATAATGTCATACATACAAAATATGGACATTGTCCTCAAATAATCTGTCAGGATGCTATGATGAAACAAAAAACTGATGATTCTTTTCAGCTACTTTCCTGCAAAATGTATCAGCCATTTAAACCTGAAAATGTTTTGTATGCAGGTCTGGAACCTGCCGTTCGCAGAATATCTTCTGGGCGTTAAACCAGTGCTATCATATATCCTCTTACAAGATGGTATGCACACAAATTAATTCAAGCTTTCCTTTCCAATACTCTAGCAAGCTATTATCCCTTCTTTCCTACATTGATCAGAACAAAAGAATCTGCTTGTTTCCCCCCATAACAATATATTTTTCTTATAATGAGCAATCCCAGCTATAACAGTACCCCACTATGATTATAGGTGAAATAACTGGACCCTCTCATGTCCCGCCCAAATGCTACCTGCTCCAAATGCTACCTGACAGTACTAGCTTAGATGGATGCGGCAGGCCCAGAATTGCAATACAAGGCTAGGTGGTGGGGGTAGACACTGAACACTCAACTCTTGGTGACTTCAGGGACTCTTCTCTTCAACATGGAAAGTGGCAGCAGGCAGCTGAAGAAGTATAAAATGTATGAATCATGCAGTTGCTACTTTGCAATTACCAATTAATGAGGGAGGATTCAGTTTTCCAAATCTGGAGCTATATTATCAAGCTTACCTATTGCCAGGTACTGAATACTGGAAGTCAACAGTTTGTGCTAACTTTCTGATTTGGGCTACTTTGGGATATAAATTTATAGCACTTTTGGTTGGATGGACAGTAGTACAACAGAACTCCAGTATCACTGGAAACAATTATGTCAGAAAGTTATGGAATGGAATGTCTAATTAAAAGAAAAAAGATTTGGTCCCTTTTCCCATACTAAATTGACTTTTTCAGGAAACCTAACATTAAAAATTGGGGAAAAGGTGGCACTTTTAATGTTTTCTTTCCTCTTTATGACAATATATGTATCTCTATCTGTATTATCATTGTTTTTTTTGTTTTTTAATTAATTAAAAAGCAATAAAATTAATAAAAAAAGAATCATGCAGCCACTACTTGCATTTTATGATGGCATGATGCTGTTTGTAGTTCTTGTGACTGGAGTTTACTGGCAAGCTGTCTAAGTACATGGTTGAGGAGAACTAAAACTGCTTCTACTGACAGGGGTGAAAATGTTATTATTTAAAGTAAAGTTCAGTGGGAATGGCTATGTAACTGCTCCCATTTTTTGTAGAATTGTACCATCCTCAAAATTGGCACTTGTGCTCTTCAAAAAAACATGCATTGTTGCAATCCTTTCCACTTTTGGTTTTCATTATGTTTCATGTTGCAGTTTACTTCTTCTTAAGCCTGTCTAGAAAAATTAAAACTGAAGTTGGCATAAATCACACTGGCCCTAGTTTGTTAAATGTGTGTGCTATGAAGGAAGGGAAGCTACTGCTATGTTTATGCCTTTTTGTTTCATCTGGAAGGCAGGTTTCTTTCTACTGGTTACTAGATCAGAATTATTTCTTTTCTGTGGAATGGCATTTTATTCCTTGAGGGAAAACCATGGGGAAATTAATGGAGCCTTTCAACTGTGCTGTGCTGCTGGGTGAGTGGGTATGTTCTGCCATGTGTTGGCTTCTAATCCAATAACCTTTCAGCAAGAATTTTAGATTGTAGGTAATATTTATTTATCAAATTTATATGGCTGCTAATCTCACCTGAAATGACTCTCAGTGGTGTACAATAAAACCAGGAATTAAAACATTTTACAAACTCATTAAAACTACACGAATAGATAAAACAAGACCATAAGAAGGAAGATGTTGCATACAATACAACCAGTGTGCAGGCTATCTATTATCAGGGGATCCCCAGGCTTGCTGAAAAAAACACATTTGCAGGCTTTCTGGAAGGCCATAAAGGTTGGAGCTAGCCTCATCTCAGGAGGGATGATCTTCCAGAGGGTGGGTGCCATGGCAGAAAAGGCTCACCTCCTAGGTCCCATCAGATGTAACTCTTTCATGGACGGGACCCACAGCATGCCTCTCCTGCCAGACCTGATGGGATGGGTGTATGTAATTGGAAGAGGTGGTCCCTCAGATAACCTGGCCCCATGCCATAATGGGCCCCATGCAATATTTTTGACCTTTAAAGGTCAAAACCAGCACCTTGAATTGGACCCGGAAGCAAACTGGCAACCAATGCAGCTCACAGAGCAGAGGTGTAATGTGTGTCCATCTAGGGACACACACAACTGCCAGTGCTGCCACATTTTGCACCAGCTGAAGCTTCTGGATATGCCTTTTTCTTATGTTTAAATATATTTTAGATACATTTTAATGTACCTGTAAATCTTTAATAATAAAACTAAAATAAGTTTTCTTGAAAGAACATTATTCCCTTTCATTGGGAACATAAGCACTCTGCTATACCTAGAAAGTAAGATCGTTGCCTGAGGCAACGATTCCTGAGTAACTTTTATCTTGAATTTGCCGGAAAATCCATTGTAGGAACAATTCTTTTAAAATTTACAACAGTTTATAATTAGTACTGATTTTTTTTTAAAAAAAAACCCTTTTCAGTTCTATTGTCACTGTATTACATCTTAGTGCCTATTGATTAGTGTACCCTTTAATTTACTTAAATATAGTGTTATTTGGGAGGCAATGGGAGAACAGACTCTCAAATACATTAAAAAATGGACAGCAAAGTCATTTCACTAAGTGAATCTCCCTTTAAAAAGAGCTAAAATTCCAGTTCATTAATTATGAAAAACACATAAAGAAACCCACCAAGTTTTGTTCTGCAGTGCATTTGCTTATTAATTGGCCATTCCATAGTAGCATATGTTCCTATACAATATTAAACACAGAATTAGGAAATTCTGAAAAATACTGTAAGTTTAGTGGCATTACAATATAACATACATTTATGTTGTACGTATTTGCTTTATAAGGTCACCCATTTTACTGTTTCATTTTAACTCCAAATATTCTTTATGCAAGTTTGTCAGCATTCTTATGCTCCCTCTCTCTCTTCCCACCCCACCACCTCCCACCCCTCGCATCTATCCCAGCAACAGTGAGCTTGGATTTTCCACACAGCTTCAGGAAAAAGCTATTGGCCTATTTGGCTTGCATAATTTCAGTGTGGTGAATATTTTTCTATGTTGGGTCCTAGAGTGAATCATTGTAAATGACTTAAGAAAGTTATATTTCCTTAATAAATATGAATTTTGTCATGTTGGAGGATATAATGTTTACTTGCAGAGGTACAGCTGTGATCATTGCTTGGGACAGTGAGAGATAAGAGTGGGGATCATGCTGAAGATTTGTTTTATCCTTGGCATTTATGCCAAGTACTGTCCTGGCATGTCCTCTGGATTGGTTTTAAACTTTTTTTCTTTTTCTTTTATCCTGCTGCTGCTGAACTAATTTATTAAAAGAAGTTCTCATGCCAAGCCTTATTTTTTCCCTAAGTGTATCTTTCTGCCTGACAGTCCAGCCAGATCACTGAACCATAGCATATAGGCATGTCATATTCACAATAAAAATGTTCATGCAAATGAAAAAAATGAAACAGAGAAAGAAAATTGAGCATCTGCAGGCCACTGAGATTTCCAGTGCAGTATATTAAAACTGATGGATCACACTAGGGCATTTACTGACAAATTATTGCTAGGAACCATGCCATATTATATTTAAGATAAAGGCAAAAGTAATTTGCGTATTAGTGGATAAAATCAATAGATTATTTGGAGAAAGGTAAAAGTGTTCCTTGAGTTGAACTCAGCTCTTGGTGGCTACATAGACATGTGCTTAATGTCTCTTGGTAACATTAATGAAGTGATTTGCCATTGCCATTGTTTGTTCTAATGGGTTACAGAATTATTTTGCATCTCAGCATTACACTAATACAGTGCTCATGCATGGACATTTTACAGCCTGAGAGGCAATGGATATATTGTGGGGTCATGCGTAACTCTTAAACTATCCACATCTGATTTAGCTTCTGTGTATGAAAACACAAACATTAAAATATTAATTAGGTACTTTAAACTAAATATGCTTTTTATAATTTTAATATAACAGTGGAAAAGTGGCAGTAGATATATTTTAATTTGGAATTTCAGGTGTGACCTGTTAAGGTGAATCAAAATCACATCATATTATATCAATATTTAGATTTATCTATTTCTCACTGGACTGATTCAATATGAAAATAACTACTAAAAATAGATAAATGATGCCCAGAGAGCTGATGTCATGTTGTTGTCATTATTTACCCTGATCATTTCAATTATCAATTGCGGTCTTTTTCTTATAGTTTAAATAGTCAAGTAGTTTGCTTTGATGGACACATATTAATCTATTATACTGAATAAATACTGTATAGATACTGGCAAACTTTACATTGGAATATATAGATAATCTAGTCATAGGACATGATATTCAGTTTGCATGGTAAAAGCTTCTCTCTTCTACTATATAGTCCTTGTGTGTAAGACATGTGCCATGTTATAGTGGCCAAGTATCTCTACAGTCTTCTGTCTGAATAGCTGTCATATCATCATTCTCAATTTGAAGGCATTTGTTAAGGGATGTCCAATCCAGTTTGCCTTAAAAGTTATGGATTCTAAAAGGGAGAATAGAGACTTTTAAGTTGACCTTCCATAGTTAGGGTCTGGAAAACAGTCTAAGCAAACATGTAGCTCACCAGCTCACAGCTCCAGTATCATGGCAAGATGCAGAGTATTTCCTTCCTTCCTTCCTTCCTTCCTTCCTTCCTTCCTTCCTTCCTAAATAAATAAATAAATAAATAAATAAATAAATAAATAAATAAATAAATAAATTTATAGGCTATGTGACAGCCATAGATTCCCAATTTCTGGTCAAAAGGAAAATGCATGTGCAATTGATCCTTGTGCATCAGGAAGAATGCTTGAAATGAAGATTCTCACCTTAATTTTTGGGATCAGTCAGATTGTTTTATAATAACCTTTATGTTCCTGAGTTTTTTTTTAATCCATTCAAACTTGTCCAATTCTCAAAGACTGCCTGGACATAAGCCTTCCCAAATTAGTGCCTTCCAGATATGTTGAGGTTGGGATGCTAAAATTCTTGGTCAGTTTGAGGAAAACTGCTTTAGTCTTGGAAATCAGCAGTTTGACTATAATATTTTTTGTCTTTGTAAAACACAACTTCATTCAGTTCCTTTCCCTTTCATGCCTGTTATATGTGCTCCTTGGGAGCTTTAAGCAAATAGAACATTTTTCTTTTCTTTCAGTTGCTCTGCTGAGAAGTGAAGAAATTAGCTGAGTACAAGATAACTGGCAACTTTCTGTCTTATCTTGCGTATTAACCGTCCTATTTCCTGCTTTTGCAAATGTCCTAGAAATCTAGAGTCACTGAAGTTAGCACTGCAGAAGATGTTAATTCAGTCCACAGGGACTGGCCTAGAACAGTTCATTAAATCATACTCCCAAAGTTTTCCAGCTACATTCTAACCTGAAATGTGTTAAACTGTGAAGCTCTTTTGAGGGACACTCAGTCATCATCATGCATTAGCAAGTAATGTATTCCAGTGTTCAACCAAAATGATGAGTGCTGTGCTTTATTTGTTTCCTCTGTAATTGCTTTTGATTATAACTATAGAAATGTGTCCACATGAGCAACAGCACCTGTAAGTGCAATGTGTATAAAATCACTTAAAAGTTTAAATGTGTGTCTTTTAAGTGAACTTTGTGGGGCCTTCCACATAAAGAGTATTAAAAGATCAAAATTATTAAAGAACAGCATCTGGAAGAGAAAAGTCACTAAAAAAGATAAACAGGGCAGCACCAGTTCCAGAAAAGGGTAGACAAAGAGGTTAATTTCAAAATATGATTGAGAAAAGTTGGAGGGGTGTGTGGAAATATTCTACTTTGTTTCTATGCCTAATTAATTTTAAGTACAATATGCTATTTGTCAGAGGCAGTAAGATAGCAGTGCAAAAGGGATAATTTAAACAGTGTGTCATAGTGAGAAGTACATAGTTCAATGTATTGTGAGATACTTGGCTCACATCTCTTTTTGACTTTTAAGTGGCTGTGTAAACTGAAAAACATTATGTGGAGATTCTGAGGACCGAACCACATGTACCCTTAATATGTTGTATATAGATAACTGCTCTTAGTTATTCAGCATTAAGTATGTAGACCTGATCCAGCTTCATCCTTTGCACTCTTCCATGGGTTCTAATCCAGATATAGGTCTTTGACTCTAAGTACATAGATGATAGTAGCATAGAAAGGGGCCAAGTCCATACGCTGCCTATATGCTGAACATTGCTGATGCATGTGAATGGGAAAGGTGAGACATACTGTTTTCACCAATGAATAATTATTTCATTTTTTATCATTGAAAACTTTAAAAGCTTCAGCGTAAGCACTGACATATCTGAATGAGCAAACCAAATTTATATCCATTAGCAGATATTCTTTTTTGTTTATTACAGTCTCTTTCTTGGAGATAAGAAGTGCCAGCCCTTCTCCTGCCTATACTTCATTAGCAAAAGGAAACCAGACCCTACACTCTTCTATCCTTTAAGTAAAATAAATTCCCCATCTATACAAGAAATCCTACTTTTATCATTTCAGGATAGGGCACTGACAAACTTGTCTTATTCTCCAAGGCATGTTTCTAGACTAGTTAGTTTAAAATTCAAGTGCTCAGTTTAGGACTATGAAGACTGCTATAAATCCAGTCACTTTTATTTTCCATGCTGCAGGGCTAATTTCCATTCTGCTAGATTTATGTCCAGTCCAGGTTTTTTTTTTTTAATGAAAAATCCATGTTTTGTTGGCCAAAGCAGCTAGGACTATACTTAAGTAAAACCTGGAGAGTCACAGGTTATCCACGCTGGATCTAGAAGTATTCTCCATCATTTCTGGTCCCACATGATCCCAAATTGTGGGGCAATTTTGGATGTTCCTTCCTAATATCAGAATTAAGAGAATAAAATGAGTACGTGTGTGGCTAAAGATTTGTACAATGAAAGTGGTAGTTATTCTTCATTTAAGCAGGCTATCATCTGGTAGTAGTAGCCTGGATTATTGGAATGCAGATGTTAATAAAACTTGTCTCTCAAACATGCCTGTGTCACCCTAAACTACTATTCTTACTTTTCAGTGTCTTATTTGTATTGATAGAGTATCATCTTCCCAAATCACCAGGGATTCTTCAGAGTCAAAAGGAAGGATGTTGAAATGTATGAAGACGTGCTACCTTGACAATTTCATTTCAAACTGTGCAGTCAAGAAAAGCCGTTTCCGTGAAATGTCTGCATGTTCTCTGCTTCATTGCTGTCTTAGTACCATATGATGTGTAGCATGCTCACATTTTGCATATACACCTATGTCAATTAAATTGATATATTCCTGACACATCAAATGTTTGAAATACTTAAAGTATCGAAGATACTAGT
This sequence comes from Candoia aspera, assembly GCF_035149785.1. NCBI lineage: Eukaryota > Metazoa > Chordata > Lepidosauria > Squamata > Candoiidae > Candoia > Candoia aspera. The sequence continues at coordinate 51,354,712 of NC_086158.1, forward strand.
TTCTGATAGCAAACTACAGCAGATCTTGGCATTTGGGAGTGCTTTTACTCTTATTCTTCAGTGACTCTTCTGGCATAGAGCTCCCAATATGAAAACCTATGAAATTAAAGCATCAATCTGATGTGACATCTATTTTACGAACTCTGATTTGCACTAATGAAGCTTTACTCATGTATTTAAAAATTGAAATTAAACTTTTCATTAATAAAGGTTGTTCATAGCTGAAAATATTTGTTCTATTAAATAGTCCTTCCTTCTCATGGGAATGCTACCAAGATTTCTATACTCCAGCCTTCCTTGACCAGGTGTTTTCCAGAATTCTGGATTACAATTCCCAGACTTCCAAGACAGCATGTTCAAAGATGGACAATGACTGGTCATCTAGATGCTTATGCACTTTGTATCTCATGACCTCTAGCCCTCTAGTGTGAGAGAAGATGGAAGCTACAATCCTGCAACATGTGAAGGGTTGCTGATTGCTTTACTTTAGTATTTGAGCTTTCTTTGACTTTTTTCCCCCTTAAAGATTTGCTGGCACACAAACACTCAATTTCAGAATTACTTTGAATTTTATTTCCAGAAGAAGGTCAATAGCAATTCTGCATCTTTCTTTACCATATCCTATCTGTCTCTTTCACTCCTAGCATTCATCTGTATAATCTCTGGAGATTTTGGAAACCTTTTAATTGTGCCACAGTTCTCCTTCCATTTTTCTGTTCAGTTCTCTCACCTGAACTACTTTCAGTAGATAACAATGTCATCTTTTTAGAAGTTTTCTCATATTCCTTCAGAGCCTGTTGTGAGAATGGTGCAAAATCAGCTTGGGAATGGACTATTTGGCCATCTAATTAATTTGGTCTGCTTTCCACACATAGAAAAGTGAGTTGATAGAGTATGCTGTACCACTTCATTGTAGTAGAGGAAAAAATCATTTTAAATACTTGCTTCCATTAAAAAAAAATAACTTGTATGTATAGTTTATGATTATAAACTATCCCTTCCCGGGACCATTTAACTGAATACAGATCTTCCAAAATCCTTTGGAAATTGTGAGACCATGTACAAAGCATCTCTTTTCAAATCATTAAAGCAGCTGCATCTTCTAGGCTCCACTGTAACTTCAGGAGCTTCTCCTGGCTGACACTACATCTGGTTTGAAGGAAAATGGCTGTATATGCACATGCACTCAAAGACATTAGGAGCAATTCCCAAAGCAGCTAGAGAAAGATACATATATTTTAATGATCTAAAAACAGATACTGTCATGTATTTCACATATCTAGAAGCACATATTTCAATAGATTCGTATTGTCTTTTAACACTGCTGATCTGCCCAAAACCTCCAATACTGTATATTAATTCAGAAATTCTGTGACTTCATTCTCTTGCATATGAGGTTCAGACCTTAAATCTCAGCGAGTTCCTGCTTGCTGAAGCCATGCTAGGTAATATGTGGAGTACTGTATGCATGCTACTATTATTCCCAGGCTTAATTACAAAAAAGAAGAAAAGAAAGGAAAGGAAAGGAAAGGAAAGAAAGAGTATTAGCAACTGCTGTATTCTACTCAGCAAGTGGTGGCCTATCCCATCTACCTTATCAAGATATTGCAGATGGTGGTTATTCATAAGCCTGAATCTCCTGCAGTTCTCTTTCTGAAAATTAAACATTACTAGCATTACTCTGTTGAAGACACAGCACAGCAAACATCTGTTTCCAAAACAGGGTTAAAAAGGCTGGATGAAACAGTCTTTTCTCTTGCCTAAAGCATAGAGAGCAAACTTCAAATCTACTCCTTTTTTTATGGCAACCCAAATTAGTTGCTGTGCTATTCCACCTGCAGCATTCTCTCATGCCAAGATATAAGACTGTCTTGCCAGTGGTCCACTGAGGAATGAAGTTGCTGAACATTTTTATATGCCTCTTCCTAACAGGGATCTTGTCTGCAGTCTTCAAAGAATGAGTAATAGTGCATGTGTGTGCACTATTGAACTATTGTTTCAACTCTCTATTCTTTTTAAAAATTAAATAAGAGCAATAATTATTTTCCTGCAAAGAGGAGGATAATTCTCTTTCAGTGTACTATTATGCTAGTATTCCCAATGCATGGAAGTCCTGACCCATATAGCAGAATATAAATGCCTATGATTTTTTAATATGCAGCAGTCTGAGATGGTAATATTTGTACTACAACATCAACACTTGTCCTGCTTTATTTCATCTTACTATGGAGATATTTATTTTCTTTTCCAGTTCATAGCAAACCACAGAGGATCCTTTATATAGATTGTATTGATTTTTGTGCAATGCTTAAAGTAATTATTGGTCGGATTAGAAAGTTTCAATTATTGGATGGATTAAAAATAGTTATCATAATTATCATCAAGTAATTTCAACTTCTATTTGTGGGAATTATGTAAAACCTGACTATAGTGAGGTTTAGTGGGTGCCTTTTAAATGATTGACCATATACCACAAACTGGAACTTCCAAAATAAAACTTGATTCAACCAATATGTCCCCTTTTGAGTAACCTTAGTTCAGTTTAATTGTCTTGATGACTTCCTCATTCAATAATGTGACTCCTTGTAGATAATTGAACTAAGCTGAAATCACTTAGGTCACTGGGATGTCAGTTGGTTCTTTGCTTCAAGTATCCTGTCATAATAAGGACTCTTCATTCAACACAATTCAAACCTCTTGAGTGTGATTCCAGGCCTGGCATTGAATTCCTGTACTCTCCTTGTGTGGTAGAAACTCTAATAGTTAATATCTCAAAAGAAGTCCCAATTATTTACGTATAACAATTCAGCATAACATCCTCATGCAGTTTTACTGAGGTCATTAGGACCAGATCCAAATATACTTCAAAGGCACTACAGTTAATGCTTTGATCAAACATTTAAAAATGTAATCAAAACTCAGTGCCATTTCAACTTTGTGTATATGACTCATAATACCTGATACTGAATGAACTTGGTGAGAAATTACTCTCAAACAAAATAAATATTAAAGGAAATGTCTGTGTTACAATATTTTATGTCCAATTGCCGTATATTATAATGTGTTCAGTTATATCCCATTCACAGATTCTGGATTGCTTGACTTCTTTTTTGGTGTCATGCAAAAGATACACTGCTCATCTTCTGCTTGCCAAAGTTTTTGTGAGCAATCTGGAGTGTGTGGACAGTGACTTGTCCACAGCATTTGCCAAAATCTTTGACAGGTTGTCTTCTCGAGATTGCTCACTACCTCCTTTGGCTCTGAGTAGCAAGGTGGGACTAACAATCACCCCATAAGCTAGCCAAGGCTTGCATCAGACCAAACAATAATGGGCCAGGGATTACTGGCTAGAGAAGGGAGACCTGGATATTGCTGGCTGACAACTCCATTATACCAAACCAATATGAGGAAGGAGTCTTCAAGTATACCAACATTCACAGGCCATCAGACCTCTGCATATAAAGCCAGAGTTCTGTACTTGTCCATGCAGATCAGAATTGAGTTCTTGCAGTGATACACTTTATATGGGCATAACCTTCTGTAGTGACTAGGGAGAAATCAGACATAGAAGTGAAAGGAAAACTTAAATTTGAGCTGTCAATCAAACCTAAATCTGTCTGTTTAGAAAGTGGGCAGAGATCATTAAAGTCTAGGAAAATCAAACTCTGAACCAATCAGGAATAAGAAATTTCCTGTCTTTAAAAGTGGATGGGGAAGCTCCAATTAAGCAAAGCATCAATTCCAATGGATTTTAGAACTGGAAAATTAGGAAGAAAATATATCAATTTAAGGAACAGTGGAGCTAGATGCAGAGTAGGGATATATTTCATGGACTACTCTGAGCAGATGGATTTTTTTTTTAAATCTTTGTGTTATTTTGCTTTGCTATCCTATTCTCTTGTTCTTTGTGAAGGAGCAGTTGAGTGAGAGACACCTCTTTGAATTAATTATCCATTTCTCCTTTTTTTGTTTCCTTTCTCCCTTTATCTTTCACTGTGATGAAATTCTGTAATATTTTTAGAGTGAAATTGCCAAATCATGTTCCACATGATTCAATAATGTACAAAGATTTTAGCCTTTATTATTATTTTAAGAATTATTTATAGCTTCCCATGTCAAAAATATTATTTTTTACATGATATAGAGCAACCATAGCTCGATTCCTGATTATATCAAATTTCTTCAGTCTTTTACTTTTTATTAGACCATTAAATACTAGTACAATAATAAAACAGTGTGGTCTCTGAATGCTTACCTCATACTTTCACTATTTGGTTTTATAATTTTGTTGCTACAGCAAAACTATGTGAAATATGACAACCCTTTATAAGAAAGTTTAAACCCTGAATGTGCAGAATCTACCAGGTTAGGGATTTTCAAAGTTTTTCTGAACTTCTTGGTTAAAAAAAAAGAAAGTCCTTGAAATTCTGATATATTTTTTAGTCTTAGTCTTCCACAGAACCACATCAGATTCTCACAGAACTCTGAAAATATCATAGAGCTATTTAAAGCTTCCAAAATGGTCACTTCACAAAACATGTTAACATAAGAAAAGCCTCTGTATTCTTTGGGTTGTTTCCATGGCTGCTTCTAAGGCTATTATGGGTTGTCTGCATGGGAATGCCTGCTCAGAAACTCCTTCATCTGGAAGCAGTAGCAAAGTGAAATTGCTAGGCCTGCACACCTTCCATGGAGGAGAACTTCTGAAGGATCCACGTGAACCTTCCAAAGGAGGTGGCTGCTTGAATGCCTCAAGGAAGGATTCTTTGCTTGCAAAGCATCCCTTCTAAATGTTTTGCACTGTCCTATTAAAGAATAGTTCTAGCAAAAAAAAAAAAGCAGCGTTCTTTGATTTTACTATTCTTTTTGTCCCAGTTCTTTCATTCATTTTTAAGAGGTTCTAGTAGTTTTTTGAAACCTGTATCTGACCTTAAATACAGACAGTTTTAATTATCAGAAATAGCCTAAGTATTTGGCTTTATAGCTCAGGCAGGCTGGATTTGATGAATCACTTTGAACTTCATTTTCTGGCAATAAACAGTTGAAAAAAAGTTGTTTAGATGCAGCAATTTTACCCATCATATTCACGAAAGGTTTCCTTATTTCATCATAATTCTGATAGGTTTCTTATAATGTGATTTGCATGTGAACATGCATTATATTTTAGTATCAGGTGGCTTTCCTACTTTATAGTGAGTTCTATGAAGACTTACTGTCTTTAAATCTGCAAAAGTAAAGAAAAATAGATCAAGCAAACAAAGCATCTCTTACGCTTGTATGAGCCTCCTTGTACAACGATTATGCTCTCATTTTGTTCTGACAATCTTGAAACACATTTAGTTGATTAGTCCAATTCCATTCTGAGAGACAACAGTCCTGTTATAAAACCTTACAATATATTTGTAAGTTCACATTTTTAAACGTGATTATTTATGTTATACTGAAATGCAGCTAAGGATATGCTTTGATGGGGAGAGTGGCCTGGGGTAGATCAAAAAGAAATCATTAATCTGTTGTCTCCTTTCTGTGACAAAGCCTGAATCTTTTCCCAGGTTGGTCAGGCCACTTTTTGGTGGAAAAATGAAGTGGGAAGGGTTCAGAACTGGCTTTTATGATTTCCTTTCATTAAAACAAAAGTCATCTCTATAACAGCCTGTAAATTCTTTGCTACAAATGTAGAACAGAATAGATTTCACATTTAAAAGACGAATATTAATTCCTTCCTAATTAAGAACAGAAGTCATGATCCCTAAAGCACTGCTTTCTGCATGAGTACAATTTCTGATTGACATAGTGGGGTTATTTCCAATTATTTATTTTGAGAATTGTTGCATCAGTTGAGGCAGTGAAAGAAATGAAGTACTCCTGCCTCATTCCCACTGTTCAGTTTCTTTGAGTCGGTGATAACACATTTGGCAGAATATTCTAATTGCAATCAGGCAAAGAATTCTTCCTTACATTCAGAGATGTACCTCCTAGTGCTACCACCCTTTCATCCTTCAAGAAAACTTAATTCAGTCATAGGAAGAAATTGCAAGATAGTAAAAGCTTAGAAAGGCCAAGAGCTGAAACAATGAAAAAAAAAGGAATTAAAAGTTATGAGTGGTTCTTTCTTCCTAATGGGATTTTGAGTCTGTTTGAGTTATTAATTGGCTAATAATCCTGAACCAGTTGCATGTGTAGCTGGAGGCTTCCTGTTCTGAAGGCTGCATCAGCAGCTGTCAAGGGACATATCAGCAAAAATGTGACCTTTACCATTCCTCCTGGCTTTATCATCTTCTGCCAGCTTGATTTGATTTCAGCAGTGATAAAAATGGAGATGGTCCAGAAGAAAGTGAACTGACCATTGCCTTGAATCCCTTTTAATAGAAGAATGGAACAAGGATATATTGGTTCATTGTCGAATCAAAACATATATGTGTGCAGGATTGCATATTTTATATTAGCAACAAGGAGTGATATCACTGAACTATAGTTGGCTCACATAAAACATAGGCTAAAATGTGGCTAGCTAATTTTTTGTTGGGATATCATGTGGACTTAACCATAAAGTAGCAGTTTTACTGTACTTGGTAAGTTCAATAGTAGCAGAGAATGCAATGTTACTTTTAATTTGTTTAAGTCATTCTAACCTGGGGAAGAATTATTTCTCTACTCCAAATATATGATTCATGCCCTGGATTTGACAAAGAAAATTGTATTAATCTGATAACCCAGGAGAAAGCAGGAAACACTTATGTTACATGAAACAATTTTTTTCCCCAGAATTATAGGATACAGGTAATGCAACCTCCCAGGTTGTCCAGTTTTGTGCTACCATCTGCACAATATGCCGCACCATCACTTAGATTTAGAATTTCTTAACATAGTATTTTATTTCAGTTTATTTTAGTATTTTCATTCTTAATTAATTTTGGATTGTAGTATACTGATTGCTTTTGTTTTATATATATGTATTGATGTAAGAGTGTTGCTATTGTATAGTTTTATTGTGTCTGGCCTTAGGGCTGTAATAAATGTGATGATGATGGTAATGCAACCAATTGTCTATAAGGGAGAGTTTCTGAAGTCTTAGCAAGATAAGTACTTCTATTCATATAGTAATAATAAAGGCAATACTAAAGGATAAAGGAAATAAAGATGTTCCACTCTTACCTGGTTGAAGGACTATTTGTGCAAATAGTTGCAATACAGGTGATTTCTTCCTACTGGTGGGATTGCATGCACTTAGTCCTTGTGAGAAATGTAGTATAGCCCTCAACTTGAAACAGTTGTTCTGTGTAACAGAGGAAGAGCCACCTGATTTGGAAGTGTTATTAGTAAATCAAATCAGTAGATTCTCACGATATAGCATGTGATTGTTTATGCTCAATGAAGGGCTGGAAAGGTTTATTGCAAGGGACTAACAGAGGTTTTAACCCTGTTTGGTTTGTCCAAATGTTGCACTTCCCAGAGTTGCATAGGTTTGCAGATAAAGCACTATTGCTTTGTCCTAGTGGCCAGAGATACCCTACTGGATGTCTAATTCAATGCTGGGTGAATGATTCAGTTCACAATCCCTGTGCATAAGACTGGGCTGCAGTTTTATTTACATACTAGTTTTGGACTGAAGAGAGGATGTGGGTTAATACCTAGACTGAGTTGAGTGGGGGGGGAAACAATTTCATTATGCTTGAAGATATTCATTTATCTCTTGTGATTTTCACTCAAGTGTGTTAAGCTTAGCAGTGGAAATGTTTGGCATAAGCATGGAGTCTGTCTGTGTGTGAGTAGAAAAAGAATAATACTTGCTGGTTCCAGTTTCCTGCCCTGCCATTAAAGTGTTCATCCACTACTATCCAGAAAGCATTCAAGTTCATGCACAGTCATTTCCTAGTTTCACAAGTGTCATCAGAACAGGGCAGGAGAGGAAGGCCAATTCTATGACTTGTATTTTCCTCTTGACAGAAGTGTGAAGTGTTCCTTTTTCTTCATTTCATAATAATGAAATCGATCTGAATGAGGTTTCTGAACCCTTAATTTCTGGTTCCTGTGTCCTTAAGTCATACTTCCACACCTCTGAAGAAACTTCCTTCAGCATAACAGCCAGAAACTCTTTTAGTTTAAACAATGCAGCAAAGCAGCAGTATTTAATTATAGATTGCTGCTTGGCCATTGCATTAAAGTACTGAGTAGGTCCTGAACATTAGGATTTCTCAAAGGTCCTATATATTGCTAAACTATATACATATCTAAGTCACATACCCAGCATTAAATGATGGTCCTCTCTCTGTGTATTTAGTGTTAAAGGAAAAGTAGAATAATTGGTGATTTCTATTGAACCAGTTTGTGCCCCCTAACCTTTGTTATGAATAAAGTTGTCAGTCATGTCAAAACAAATGGAGAATTACAAGATCACAGGCAATAGGAAATGCATAAACAATTGACAAGTTCAGATGCACTTGGCTTGTATCTTAATTACCAGCTGATTTATATCCAGAGGGCCATTTTGGTGTTGTGGTTAAGGTACCAGACTAGAAACTGGGAGACTGTGAGCTCTAGTCCCACCTGAGGGACTAAGCCAGCTGGGTGACCTTGGGCCAGTCACTCTCTCTCAGCCCAAGGAAGGAGGAGATGGCAAACCATTTCTGGAAAACCTTGCCAAGAAAACTGCAAGGACTTGCCAGCAGTTGCTAGGAATCAAGACTGTCTTGAAGGCAAAAGTAAATAAAATTATATCCTATACTACATATGGGACTTAAAGGAAATCAGAACTATTTTGAGGCCAAGGCAAATCATTTCTGCGATACACAATGTTTTGGTAAGATTTCATTATCTATTACCTAAGACTTCAAGCATGTAGATGAAAAGAGGCTGGTTAAAACTTGCCTGCTACATTTGAATCTCTGCTTTTGTTTGTCTTTACCCAGTCACAGAGGTATACTAAGGAAACAAAGAAGATTCTGCTTGAGCCTTGGCCCAAAATATGCAGCAAATTAACATGTGAGTGAATTGCTAAAACAAATCTAACAACTTTATAACTTTGCTGAGCTGCAACTTTCAGACATTTTTTAAGGCATAGGCCAGAAGCTGTACTTCAACAGCATAGAAAAATACAGTCTAATGAATGCATAAAGTTCCACATGTACTCTGTGAAACACAGATGATAATGGTTCCTCTTATGTGCCTTATAAACTTCAGCCTCCTGAAGCCTTGAGGCAACTGAGGGCATATTTATCTCTCCACAGGAGACAATCAGCTTAATCTAGAGCTCTGTGGGAAGACCATATGTGTACACAATGTCCTGGCCGGGTCCTCTTATTCATTTTAGTGCTGCCTGTAGCTTCTGATGTAAAGCTGGGAACTTTTGTGCAGAGCTTGTCCCTAAGTAATGAATGAATGAAAGTAATGCTGACTATATGTGAATTACAATTATTCTTGCTGGATCAAGGCAAGTGAAAGGAATTGTATATGATTTAAAAGAACATGAGAATCACAAAGACAATGTAGATTCTCTTTTGGGGGAGATGGGCGGTAATTAAATTTGAATAATAAATAAAATTAAAAAATGAGTCTCCCAGAATAAAATTAATCTGGCCAAATGGAACCCCATCATATGAACCAAATGTTGCATTTGACTCCAACAATTATCTGAATCAATCAGTGTTGTCACAAAACACAAAAGACTCAGAGATGTCCAATAGACATAAAATAATGTTTTAGATTGAATTAGTCATAATTTTAAATCTATAGAAATGAGATATATGGATCTCAAAATGTTCTTTCACTGATGTACATGTACTGGTCATTCCAATTCTTCACTTCATGATTCCCTATACTCTTGAATCACTAACTTAGTACATTCTAAAAACCCTTTGTAACAACTGTCCAGTGCAGTCTAGCAATGGTTTACAAATACTGTAATTGTAAGTATACTATTTTGTAAAGAATATGGCAAATCCTCTAAAACAGGGTAGCATTCTGAAACACTTAGGATTAGTGGCCTACTCTATATCTAGACATCAACAAGTATTTTAACTACAGGTACTGCTGCTCTGCATTGTTTAGAAATGGTACTTTTGTCGCAACTTGTCAAATAGCAAAAAATCATCAAAATTTGGTATAGGGCTTCTCCAGGTTATGCAAAGAAAAAGATTGCTCTTGCTAACTTCAAGTTTGGATTTCTTCATGAAACGAATTTAGCATAATCTTAAGAATTAAACTGGAGTTGGTAGTCTGTTGCACCCCACACCTATCTAATAACTAGAGAGGAAAGAAAATTAATACTTTCCAGCTCTAGTACCCTGCAACTATAAGGCATGTCAAAATGTCAGTTCCAAAATGGTCCATGATGACAAGTTCCCAGTATATGTGTCTTCCCATTCATTACCCTGAGGAAGAAGATATGCCTTAGGGTATAAATTTAAAACTGGAAAAGTAAAATCTCCTTTTAACAACAAATTAAGACATTTTTTTTCCCTAATAAACCCCAAAGCATTACATTTCTCAAAATATGCTTGGTAACATATACATAGTAGCATGGTAAAAATTACTCTTGACAAACAGTCATTTTACAGTATTAATTTTACCCCCAACATTCAATTTAATTGAAGCCCACTTCAAATTAATTGCCCCATTTGAGCAGGGGCAAGATTTTCTGGTTTTCAGTTTGTTTTCTTTTTTTTCCCCCTGGAACTTGGGAAGGGCAGTTTTTCTCTCTCTGTTTTTCAAAACTATCACAACTATTTTAGAATACACACTATAGTTTCCAATGTTTCCTATCTTAAATAGTAGGAAAAAGTGCCCTTAATTCGTAGTAATTATGTTGAGAGAGGTTTAGACACCACAAAAAGGTGGTTTGGAAGCTGGATGCAGTTCAAGGGGTTCAAATTGTATATGGTAAAACATGTTATATTTGACAAACACGAACAAAGAGCCTGACTGTGTTTTTTTTTCATCTTTACAATTTCACTGTTGAGTCATTCAATTAGTAATCTAATATTATTGCTACTGTTAAGTATCTTTCCCAGGTTTTAATTGGTGTGTGAATTTTTGTCAAGTGTGCAAAAGTAGCTACTGTACTAATTTAATTTCGTCATCATTCTTCACAAAAATTTGTCATTGTCCTTGATTGTCCTTTGATGTAGAGAGATTATTTATCTCTTCCTTTCTTCTATAACAAGTAATGTTTTATATTTTCAGCTGAGTTCCACAGTGACAAAAATTACAGATTGTTTGGCCTCTACATCTGTCAACCAACAGCCTAGTTGTAGCTGCTAAATGCCAAATGATGGCTTGCATTCATAAATTTATGGAAGGTTACTATATGCTGCTCTATCCTGCAACTGCTGCATTTCCAGAAAAGCCAGTCTGGAGAGTGAGGGCATTTCTAAAAGAAATTCATAGAGTGAAGTACAAGTAGTCCTTGCTTAGTGATTGCTTCATTCAGTGACTGTTCAAAGTTATGACGGTGCTGAAAAAATAACTTTATGACCAATGCCTGCATTTATGATCTTCGCAGCATCTCAAAGTCATCTAATCACTATTATAGTCAGTACACGTAATAGCGTGTCCTGTGCCTGACCTGTTGTTTTTCTTTTTTTCCTACCTTGCAGGGCAGACAGATTGGACAGGAAGGGATTACAAGAGAGGAAGCAAGCACACAATGGGGAATATACATCAAAAGGAATGCTGTGGCAGCAGCAGCCACAAGAGCACAATGCAAACAGCCTGGTGTATCCCGATTGTGTGCCTGCTTACTCTCTTGTAATCCCTTCCTCTCCAATCTCTCCACTCTGTGAGGGGGGGGGAGAAAAAATTCACACACAGGAGAGATTGCCTACAGAAATAACTTCTTTTTCCTCTTTTTTTTCCCCTCCTCGCAGAGTGGAGAGATTGCTTAAACAAGCAAGGGGGGAGAAGGAAAAAAATATTTCTGTATTTCTGTTATTTCTCCTGTGCCTGACACTTTTTTCTCCCCCCCCCCTTGCAGAGTGCAGAGATTGGAGAGGAAGGGATTACAAGAGAGTAAGCGGGCACACAATGGAGATATCTTGGGCTGTTTGCATAGCACGCTCATGGCTGCTGGTGCCACCACATTCCTTTCAATGTGTATTCCCCATTGTGTGCCTACTTCCTCTCCAATGAATGTAAATACAAACATTAATTCCCTTCTTGGTAATTATCCGAGTGCTGCAGTGAACTTTTGAAGGGCAGAGAGTAGTTAGGAGGCAAACAAAGGAAGGTGTGAAACTGATTAGTTTTATCAGTTTTGAGCCAGCTATCCCAGCACTGAGGTGGACATTCCAAAGGGCGGGGGTGGAGAAAAGGACAGCACAGTCACAGTCCTGTGATTTCCCATTAGTGACTGCTTTGCTTAATGACAGAGCTGCTAGTCCCAATTGTGGTTGTTAAATGAGGACTACCTATATCCTATTTCTTTTGTCTTCCCCTGCTTCAGCCAACACTACCCAGGAGGCTTCCTTTTCACTCTGGAGAAGAAAGGGTTTGGAAACTCTACTTTTCTGAACTTCCTTAAGTTAATGAATGTTATGATTCAGATCAGGGTTAACTTTATTATCTCTAAATTCTTGACTCTTTGTTTTATCTTCCCTAGCCTATTCCAAGGGAGGACAGATTTGTTCTACTTGCACTTCAGTGTAAGTAGAAGTTCACAAGTGCAGGCCAATACATGAATTGAAACTTCATAACCCCTTCAGACTTCTCACTTCTCCAATATACATAAATGCATACATTCAGTGGATAGTGTACACAATGTGCATATATTAGAGAAAGAAACCCACTAGAAACTTTAGCACTTACCTTTTGAAAAATTTAGTGTTTGATTTTCCTGCTTTGCAAGTATAATGTGCTGTTAAAAATACAATTCCCTTTTCACCAAAAAAAAAAAGTCTTTGGTTTTCCTGTTATTTCTTTTCTAGAAGAGGCACACAAAAATGCTTCCTTTTTTGACCACCATCAACAGGAAAGTTCTTGTCATCACTCAGGAATATAATTATTATTTTGCACCACCCAGGATGTCAAAAAAAATTTTTTTCCCCCCAGTGCTATTCTGGGCGATCATATTTGTCCCTTTCATTCCACTTGAATAGCATCTCCACTCCAGTTTCTTTCTCATGAGTCTCCCCCTAAACAAAAGGATATATTTCTGAAGAAGGATAAGTAAAAGCTTTTCATATGTGATCAGTACAAGTATGATGCAGAAGAGACGTAAGTATAAAACAGTATGTAAGAATAAGCAAAAATAAAATTCCAAACATTTTTTGTCAATAATTTCTGCCTGGAAAACTATCTTATACAATTTCTATTTCAAGCATTAAGAAAAGTTTGACGTTACCTGGCTGTACTGCTTTTGCTTGAACTCATAATACAGGATGTGTTTTCAACCAAAGTAAAATGGTACTTTTAATGTACCCTTCTATGTCAGTGGGAAAATTGTAAACTCATATGTAATGCTTCCACTGTCATTTGGTGTGGTCTGGTGTACAGAGCAGAGATGACCTGTGCCAGGAGGGCCTGAAGCATGAGAGAACTCCACATTGTTTTTCAACAATGTAACGTAACTCCACAATTAGTTCATTTGTCTTCTACTTCCAGTGGATGTAACTCAGTATAAACCCTTGTAACCCTCCTAATTATCAGAAATATGTGTGAAAATACCCAGTATACTTTCATTTCTCTGCAGAGTGCAGATAATTTCCAAGTGGATTTTACCCTGAGGCTGAATCCAGCCTTTTCTCTTAAATACCTTAAAATCATTTGTGAAATCAGTTTAGCAGAATGGTATGTTAAATTGCTTTGTCCACAGGTTATCAGATCTTACTGGTATTGAGGTGTTTGGCTTAAATTTGCCAATGTCCCTCCCAAATAATATTTAGCTAAATGAAAACTGTGTTTATTTACGTCAGTGATCATAAAATATTTCCCATTTGTCTCAGAAATAGCCTTTTGTTTTATTTGATACAATTTATTTATAGCTTTGCTATATGTTCAGATGATTAATCAATAAAATTTATTCTACAGTTATTTTATAAAATCTTCACCAAGACAGGCCAATTTTCATTGAAAATACAGTAATATTTTTAAAAGCCACTTTTATTTTAAGAGTATTTGGAATTGAAGATTACTCTAATCCTAACCCAAGCCTTAACCGCAACCCAACCATTCCAGCTAGGGATTTTCATGGCAATCATGCTTAAAACAATGCAAGCAACAATATCAGAACAATTAGAACAATCAGAATTAAAAATAAATTAAAAGATAAATTAAAACAGTGTTCAACTAATAGCTAAATTAAATGTCTCCAAAAGTTAGAATAGCTTTCCTAACAGAATTCTAGGCTGAGAAGGGAGATTTTCAAAAGGAAAGTGCCACAGACTATCTGTATTTTATTTCTTTACCTTTGGAATTGTTTGGTTCTTGACGCATTAGGGATCAGGGTACTATAAGCTTGTGACAAAAGTGTCTGGGAACATGAGGGGAGGGGGTGAATTATTTTTCTGGAAAAGAATCTGTTACTTACAGTTCTGTTCACACCATATTAAGTGGGGAAAATCTGCCAACAAAAAGCAGTTTCTAATCTAAGCCTTTCATTAATTTGGGAGAAGTTATGCCATAAAGCACATACTGTAGGCAAGTATAGATTTTTGTTATTTTCTTTTTGACAACAATTTTTGAGGCTAAATTTTCATTTACATGCTATCCTTAATGCTCATAATAGCGATATTTGTTTTGTTCAAGGGTCATGCTGTGCCTTTTTTTGCCAGAAGAAATCCTTGCTTTGTATGCCTGCCGTGCAAAATGTCTACAAAGTATGAAATAGCAAGCCACAAATCCATTTTAATTTCAGGCTTTGAAATTTTTATATATTCGTGATATCTATATTTACTTGGGACAGGTTATACTTTCAATTTAGATTTCTTCTATTTGTAATGCTTCCTTTCATATTATTAATATATGAACATATGCTTTAGCTTGTCTTCCATTTTTCCTCCCATAATTACCTGTCTAATTAAGTGATAGTTCTGTATGTGTTTAAATTGTACATCTATTCTAATGTATGAGATTAAAAGAGCTGAGGCACCAGCTGAATTTTAATGGGAAATAATTTTATTAATCAGTATTTGTTAAAAAGCTGTAATTGACTGAATGCTAAATATTGGCATTCTTCCCAACACATCCCAACACTCTGGATACTCTCCTAAATTTACTTTGTGTGTGCAACTCGATGTCCATGTATTCTTACGGGTAGTCCCATAGAATATTGAATCACAGTATTCAACCTTTGTTGACCACTGAAATAATTAGTAAATAAAACTTATTCTATAACTCTACTCCATCTCCAAAATAAGTGCCCCTTCCCACCTTGTTTTAAGCACTGTAAATTCCTAATTTTGCAAATGCTTAATCCTTGATAGTATGAGATATTTCTAGTTTATCTTTTATATTTATGATACACTGTACTGGTCTGGATCATTGTAGAGTGATAACCAAAAGGAAACTGTTATGGTTGCTTTATATTTTATTCAGAAATTGTGCAGTCAAACTATCATAGAGCAAGTAAAGGTAGACAGTATGGAAACCTCCTATGTGGTGGAATATGTTATTCAACATTGTGTAAAACCAGGATGTAATTTTTTAAGGATTGACCATTTATGTGACAATGCCAAGAGAAACATATGTCCCCTTAAGACAGAGCCCACAATATTCTACTGTCTGAGAAATAACAGCAAATGCGACTCTTTACTCATCCCTCAAATCAACCTGTATATCAGTTAAATCCTAGTACCTGAGCAGAAATCAACCGTTTTCCTGTCTTGGCAGTAAAATGAGAAAATGGCCAACAATTCTTTGTCTTTTCTGGATGCTACAGTCACTAGTGGTAGGGCTGGCTGTGGATTTCTTAACATTTCTCTCTGGGAATGTTGGAAGGAATAAGTTTATACAATGACTATAAGGGCAGGTATGTTTTCTCCCTGAGGACTTGCATCAAGAATGGATTATTTGCAACCATGTACTCCAGTTTGATAAACAAAATGACAATAGATGTGCATTACTGCTAGATCAGAACTAAAGCAGCCAACTGTAATTCACTGTCCTGCTTACATGATTCACCCATTTTTTTCCCTTTCCCCCCACTCACTTCCCAGTTGGTTAAGCATCAGCTTTGCTGGCATCTGTAGCAGGTGATCACTCTGGCTGTTGCTATCCTTATTTTCTAGAGTTCCACTGGGAATTATATTAGTCTTGCTCTTAGTACTGCCACTTTTTAAGCCAAAAAGTTTTTCAAATTTCCTGAAGTGATACACAAGATTACCATTTCCCAAGCTTGGGTTCCTTATACAGACTTCCTTCAGGTTGGCTATGCTTGGGGTTGCAGGGAGAGACCAATCCTAACAAAGAAATGCAACCCCATTTTCGAGACATTTCTGAGCAATTCTTCTCACTATTCACCTGCTGTAACTTTCACTCCAAGTTCCTTGGTTATAGTTTCATCCGTTTTCTCCAGATATTATCAAACTTGCCAAAGTCTCACTTATTTCCTGCTACTGTGTTATGAGAGCATGTCCAGGAGCATGAAACTATGTAAAGGGAAGGGCCCAATTCTATTCCTACCAAAAGGCAACCGAATCTATCTGTCATTTGTTTTAAAACAAACATCCTCTGGTTTATAGCTGTCAGATGGTTGTCAGATAGGTGCATTATACCTCTGACTTATGGTGTTATAAGCATTCATGAGAAACATTTTTTAAAAACTGGATTCACAGTTATTAAGATTGATTAAGCACATTCAGGATAGCTAGAATGCTTTGACGGAGAAAAGAGAGACAGAGAGAGAAAATGGTCTCTGAAAAACTACTAGTAGAACTGTGATTGCATATTCAGTTAGGAGAACATTTTGCCTTATCGCTATGTATGAAACAAGCTAGAGTCACCTCCCCAAAGGCAAGAGCAAGAGGTGGAAAACATTGCAGTAAGACAAATTTATAATGCTAAATTTGCATTATAGCTTGTGTCCATGATTGTGCGCAGTGCGTGCATGCAGACAGAACATAATCTTCTTTGCTGTATCACTAATCTCTGCCCTCTTTCTTTTTCTCCTTTTATTAGAGGACATACTTTCATTATAAGATTTCTCTAAGCCCAGTTGTTTCTGGTTTGGAGATGTTGACAAAACTCCAGGTAATAGTCATGAACTTGAAGAAGCTTCCTTAAACTGATTACTGAAATTTTGCTTAAGAATAAATCCTTGGTTTGCTTTGAGTTTTAACCGGTTTGATGGCAATTATTCTTATAAATATGTGTAGATTTTGAAATAATATTTGTGCAGAGTCATTAATGGCTCGTATAGCAGGTGGAACCAAAGGATCCCTGCAGATGGAACCCAACAATATCTCATTTCATATCCACCTTCCTTTCTTACAAAGTCCATTTTGACACAGAAGGCATAATTTGACACATATTTGGCATTAAGTAAAAATGGTATTTTACCTTTGTTTAGAAGTACTTTAGAGAATCACACTCATCTCTCTACTGTGACAAAGAAATGTGATTCCTATCACAGACATTCTGATTCTGCAGCTGGATGCACTGAGGAAAATGGATCTAAAGCTTGTGTGATCTTTAAAATGACCTGTCAGGCAAATTTCACTGATCTGCAAGAATATGATGGGACTTCTGAGCCAAGTGCAAGGTTTTCATGACCCCCTCAAGTAGTGGAATGAGAAATGAAGATGTTCAATTACTAACTATTATTAAAGTACAGAAGAGTACAAGATGAAGAATAAAAGAATGTAATACATATAAATAAGCCAGGGATTTTAAAATGACATAGAGGTTATAGCTTTCTAATACATTATTACTTAGTTGTAAATAGTTAAAATATATTGTACATATTATGTCATGTTAAAGACTACGAGTCATGATTAAACTTGAGCTAAAAGTAGTTATCAAGCAGCATAGTCAACACAGTATAAATCACTGTATGGAACTATATGCTGTAATAAATTCAGTCTGTATTACTAAATATTTATTCTGATTTAGGTATCTTATAAAATTGAAATATAGATTCTATGCATAAATGAACCCAAATTTTGGATGTAGTGCCAATCCATATGTTAGATTGTAGTCTAAGAAAGATTTCCAATTTGAATTGTAGTCTGTATCAGATTTACTTTTGAGATACAGTTATTCTAGACATCAAAGCATATTTACACAACTTGGTTAGCCCTGTTTTCACTGAGGGGATGAGACCACTTTTCCAGTTAGAAGCATTTGGTATCCTTGACACAGTTTTCAGATAAAGCTAATTAAGTATACTTTGAGGATATGTGGTTTGATAAAGGTTATTAAGAATATTGTAGATTGAAATGGGAATTCATACAATCTCTGACCTGTTCACAGCCTAGAAATAAGGTTGTCCAAATATTTTGAAACACTTATTATAAGGTTTTCAAATTCAGTCAATTCTCTCAGTGTTCCCCCTTATTTCTGCAATTCTTTTAATACTATGCTATAGTGCATACTTGAAACTGATTACATAAACTGAACCATTGTGAAATAAGAGCTTCAAAAGATTTTATCTTCATCTTATTCATAATTAGATCTTGCATTCTGAATGAATTGTTAGCTCTCCACCGAACAAATTTCTTGTACCGTCCTCTTCATAAAAATGAACATGTAATAACAATATGAGAGGGGTGAGATCTGGACTGATTATTTTCCAATGTTTATCCCAGATATGCAATACTTTACTTATTACTGCATGTTTGTTTCTGTTTGTCTCAAGCCAGAATTATTTATGCACTGCTGGGAAGTTCTGCCCCTTCATAGATGTAACAAGCCATAAGGAGGTACAATCCACTCTGAAATCCATGTAGGCAGCTAGCATGGCAATGCAATTTAATTCACCTTTAATTCGTCCTATAGAATCTTGAATTTAATCCTTGGTCTTTTATTGTTTGCAAATCACTTAATACCTTGTTTTCAATATGCATTGTAATCATTTGAAAAAGGAAAATCAAGTTTTGGTAAAATATTTAGTAAAATATTCATTTTAATGTCTGCAATTCTACCTAGCCAGATATCTCCTATTATACTTTTTCAACTCAGTGAATAGTTGTTTTTAAATTAATCCCTATTATTTTTTGTCATTTAAATTCCTAAGTATTTCTTTACTTTACATAATGTTAACCCCAGTCCTCAATACAGTTATTGCTTTTCCTCTTTTGCCAAATTTTATCTCAGCATGTAGTTTTTTTCTTTATTAATCTGATAACCTGACCCAAAATCATATTGCTGTATACATTCCATTAACATAACTAAGGGATCTTTTGATGGGTAATTGTAAGTACATTATTGTCAATGCATAATTTCAATTTATGTTATTGAATTGTTAATTTAACTCCTGAAATGTTATTTATGTGATGTATTTTCATTCCTAATGGTTTAAATACCCCCAAATAAAATAAAATAGAGAGGATAATCTTGTTTGTCCCTTTCAGTATAGTGCATTGTTATGATTAAAAAATAATGCTATTCTCTTGATTTTTGTTCTTTATAAATACTACATGTCCCAATAAAAATTACAGCTACAACATACATACATACATACATACATACTGTATATTGCAAGTATGAAAGGCCATTTCAAATCTTAAAAATACTTTTTCTGCAAACAAATAAAAATAGAAACAAAAATCATGGTCAATTCTGAACATTTATCTTGTCAGTGACAGAATCTTTTTGGAATAAATCCAGTCTAATCAGGATGTATTATTTAGTTAAAATTTTATTCTATTTGCAAGTACTGCTGCAAAAAGTTTATAATCTATGTTTAGTAAAGAAATAGTTCTTTATGACAAGTCAAATATTTTCCTTTTTCATAAATCAAAGAGGTAAAGTCTTCTTTCCATGATGTAGGAAATTTTTCACATTCCTGAATTTAATTCATTACTGTGTTAAAGGTTTGACCAATGTATTTAAATGTTTTATAGTATATTGCAGAAATATTGTCAGGTCCTGGAGCTTTATTCTATTTCAGTTTTTTTAATTGCTTCTTTAGTCTTGTCTTCAGTGATAGGATGGTTGAGAATTTCCTTTTGTTGATCTGTAAATTTGGTAAGTAAACCAAATACTATTCAAATAAACTTCACTCTTTTATGGATCAGTTGTATGTTTACTGTAATTAGTAAACAGTAATTCACAAATTGCTGCATTGTTTATTTGTGGAAATATGTTTGGTTCCTTGCCAAATAGCAGTAATAGTACATTATCCTGTTCCTCATGCAGTTGGTAGGTCAGTAATTTTTCTGACTTACTGCTTTTTTCAAAATATTTCCATTTAATAAAATCCAGCTTCCTGTAGATCTCTTTTGCTTCCAATAAATCTGTTGATTGCATATTGCTATTATCTTTTTTTTTCCTAAATCCAAGTCTGGGTTATGTTTATGGCTTAATTCTAACCGTTTCAGTTCATTCAGTAGTATATCCTTCTGTTTTTGCATGGCTTTCTATTTGATGCCAGAGAGATAAACTAATCTATCATAAATGCTTTACTAGCACTCCATACTGGTAATAAGGGAACATCAGGAATTAAATTGATCTGAAGGAAGCCTTATAGTACTTGGTAACACTTCAGTTTAATATCCTCTTGTAACAATAATTGTTCATTAAGTCTCTAACTATTCAATCTGGGAGTCTTCTAATTAGTCTTAACATTATTGGATTATGATCCATGTAAATAGGAACTGCCAGCCCCATGTCTATGAAGTTGGTTAACAAGGATTACAAATTCAAAACATGTGTCTACTTGAATCAGTTTTATGAATTATTAAAGAATACTCTTTCTCTCTGTGGGTCATATCTCCATGTGTCTAAGCAAGATGGCAGTGATGTATAAGCTGAAGTATTTTGAGACAGTTTGCTGGAGTTATCATTTTATAAATATATGGGGGTGGGGGAGAAACATATAGACAAGAAAGCTTTGTTCTTTCCTCCAAACTGACTGATGAAAGCCAGTATGCCCATTTGTGTTATCTAGGTATGTTGGTATGCTGTGTTTTAACAAGCATTCTCAATTTGTGTTGGGGAACAGGCTATATACCTTTAACCAATGCCCATATGAGACAGTGCAAGTAGCATTTAGAATGATGGATTATGATCAAGGAACCACAGGTTCAGATGCATTACCAGCCATTGTAGTTCAGTGGATTACCTTGAGCAAGTCACTACCTCTCAGTCCAACCTACTCCTCAGGCTTGTGGTTGTGCAATAAATATTATGTACAGTATGTTACCTTGACCTCTTGGAGGAAAAAAGGGATAAAATCTAATTAATGAAGAAAAGAAATAAAAATGGATGTTAAGATATAAAGAAATTTAAAGCTGACCTTGGAGAAGGCACAAAAAAACTATTAAGGAATGGCTTGGACAACAGATTAAACAATCCAGTGACTGAAGCAAGCATGAGAAAGAAACTCAAAATTATCCAGCAATGATTTTGTTAGTATAAGATGGACAGAGACAAATTTGGACAGGCTTTCAAGATTCTGTTATTATATCCTATAACAATAAACTAGCATTTTTGAATCCTTGCTGTATCTTTTGCTTGGTCTACCCCAAAAGGCTCATACAATAATACCATGGCAGACAGGTTTACACTGAGAAGTACTCTCATAGTAGGAAATGTGAAGACCAGTTTATTAAGGTGTTTTGTGTCAGCCTGGATCAGAACTGAAGCAGACAAAAAGCCTTCCTGGGCATTATTTATGATACACATTCCAATAGGTGAGCAGGGTAATTCAGCCCTAGATGTTACATCCAAAAATTAGTTCTCCCCTCTGGTTTACTAGCAAACATTTTCAGAGATGGGACTTTTGGATGTAAGCTTCACATGGAGGTTCTTATAAGCAAATTAAATGAAATTAAATTGTCTTGTCTGATAATTTTATGTGCTTTTTAAACTAAATTACTATTAAGTCCAACTTTGTTGCTTTTCTTTTCATGCACTGGATCCATCCCAGTTTTAGGTTGGGTTGTTTAAAATGAGAAGCCAGTGGTTTTTCTCTACCTCTTCATTTCTCAATCCAGCTTCACCTTTGCCTGCCATTATGGCATTCTGCTGCACAGACTGATTTGTTTCTTTTCTGCTACTTCTTCTTTTCTCACAGGTCTGTCACGGATTTGGACAAGGAGCCTGACCTCGTACATATGGAGGCTCGGACACCAGATGGACGTGAGTGTCTCAGCACCAAGCCTATCAAGCCAGAGAGGAAGAGATTGAATTTCATTTTACTTGGTTTTGTTTTTTGATTTGCATTTTAATTGATAGGGAAAATGTGAGTCACCAAGCTCTCTTTGCTGGATGTTCCTGTCCTAGGTACCAAGGGGATACAGTTCTACAACTTTCATTTTGCTGGAAAGAGATGGAATGGGGAAGGGAAAACAAACTTATTAGAAACAGTAAATAAAGAGAAAAAAACCCTATCCAGTCAAGTAAAAAAAGAATATGTCTGAATGACTGTGTATTAAAGATCTCACTCTCTCTCTTTCTCTTTCTCTCTCTCTCTCTCTCTCTCTTTCTCTTTCTCTTTCTCTCTCTCTCTGTCTCCCCCTCTTCCATATCTATTTCCAGCACTCTTGGCTTCTACCTCTAGCTTTTTAAAGAGGAACAAGCCAGAGTGCCTGGTTCATAAACAAACCATGGATGAAGCCATATGGGTGAGTTTATTGTTCTTGCTGGCAGAAGGAACCAATAAGAACATTTCCACTCATTTGCTGGAATGAGAATTTGATAGCTATTTTTATAGCAAAAGCCTGATTTGCCACAATTGGGTTTCTGTTCTTTGTGTCATATAAATACCCCAATTAGAATCCTGATGTTTGGGTGTCTGTGTGTGGGTGTGTAGTGTGAATCTCTGTGTCTCTCTGTTAAGAGCTTAAGGTAAGAGAGATTACAAGGTGAGAAAAAACTGGGATTTTATAACCATTTCTCATGAGCTAGCTCCCCATTTTAATTAATACACTTACAGGATTTCTACCTTATAGCATACCTTTATGTGAAAAATATTTGGAATTGCATAGCCTTCGTTTTATCTACTTCCAAAGATAGCAATTGGATTGGATACGTTTTTAAAACAGGAGAACACTCTGACTGAATTCTGTTAACAAAGAATAATACAGAATTACAAGCAGGCTTTGCACCTTAATTCTGCTTTCTAAGCCTCTTATGTAGTGCCACAGAGAGAGAGAGAGAGAGAGAGAAACCCCACTAAAGAGAGGACAAAATTGAATGCAGATTTGCATAATGTCACATTTGCTAATCTATATGTATATATGCAAACTTGAAATAATGGCTTCAATTTAAATGGAAATGCAATACATCTCACCATGTTATTCAAACTTCTTGAAAGGCCAGAATCATTTGGGGGTAAGTACTGCCAGAAACTGGAAATCCTTAATTAAGTAATGCTAGTTACTGTAAATATCATGTGCAGTTAACTCACTAATTTATAACAATCCTTTTTATATTACATGTTCATATTTTCATATTTTGTATTATGTTATCAAGAGTTGTGATAGAATCATGTGGCCTGTAAATCTAATAACTTATACAAGCAGAGATCTGTTCAACTTTGTCCCTCTTGGGCTTCAGGAAACTTTTGAGCACTCTTATCCACCTGGCACAGGATAAGGGTGTTTGTGGTGTGTGATATTTGTATTTTCCAGTTTTTATCTTTTTAAAAATAATTGTCATTTTTAAAATATGTACTTAGGGTTTTTGAGTGTTGTTTTGTTTTTGGTTAACACAGTTAGCTGCCCCAGGCTTTTTGGGGTGGCATACAAGCAAAGATAAACAAACAAGCAAACAAATCTACTTTATGTCAACACTATTCACTATATATGTCTATACCTTTCTATCCTTGGAAACCATTTTTGTTTCTAACACATCTATATATAGATTTTATCCTTTAAACTTCTCACAACTCTCTTTTTGAGATCCCATCAATGTTTCTTACTATGATTGTTTTTTAAAATCTTCCTCTTGAACAATTCATTCTTCTTTTATAATTTGTTTTCCAATTCTGTCCTCATTCATTCTGCCTATATTACCAAACTATTTTGACATATTTATTTTATACTGGTTAGTCACTTTTCCATTCAATCCATATTCACCATACCCAAGGCTTCTATCTCTCAAACAGATAACTTAGCATATTGCTTTAGAGCAAGAAACTCCAGTAATATATGTCTAAACTAGCCAGGTTTGCTATCTTTGCAGTGGATGCTAATCCAGACAGGGCCCAGTACTAAGCCAGAGGCATGCTAGGAAACAATTTTGCCTAAGAAATGAAATCTAGAGACTACATCCAAATCAATCCTAACATTAACCTATTGAAGGGGAAAGCTGTTCAGAGAGGCTGTGATTGCTTCCCAATTAAAAGTACAGATAAAATAATCTATTCCCACCCTGCAGAAAAATATGAAGGCAAAGACAGGCTACACTTTTCATTCTTTTCCTCCCTACCACATAAAACAGATCCTTGGATAACAAAGAACTCCGTGGTCAAAGATCCCACTGGCTAGTCATATCCCTATCTAGGGAGAAGGTTTGCTCTTCTGAGCAAAAGAGGAGATGATTGTCTTGGCTTTCCTGTGTAGAATTTATCTATCTTTGAGTTCTTATGATATTGTATATATGGTTCTTAAGGATGTTCTGACAGAAACACCTCATGAAATTGACTGGTCTGGGATCCCTGGAGTTACTTCACTTCATCACTCAATTAATACAAGATTAAAAGCATCACCTGGTCTGGAATGCCACAAACTCTTTCTGAACATAAAGGCAGTCAAGTACATCCCTCCATATGAGAGATCATCAGGGTCAAATTCAATTTTCTTCATAATTCCCAAAAGAATAAAGAAAGGAACACTATTATGGACCTGAAGCAAGTTAACTGCCACACCAAATACTGCAAGCATTGTATAGACACTCAGACATCAATCATAGAGTACCTCTAGAAGAAAGACATCCTGGCCTTACAGGAGTCCTATCTATATGTTCCAATCTATTTATTCGAAATGTTTGAATACCAGAGTGTTCACTACCTAATCAAGGCCTTTTCATCCAGCCTATTGTCAGTTCCCAGAAAATATATGAAGGTGATTGTGATTGTCATAGCCCATTTAAAATCCTAGAGAATACACATGTATCCCTGTCTTGGTGACCTGCTAATTTGATCTGCATCAGTCAAACAAGAATTCAGATCACAAATGTAGACCTTGGGTTTCTTAATTAGGAGCATCCTTCATTCAAGCCTGGGCACCACACAGCCATTCTGGACTCCAAAAGAGGTCTGATCTTCCCGCCAAAGGAAAGAAAGGAGACTGTTCAGCAGCTAGTCTCATCTTTTTTTCATACATCTGGACACCATGTATTTCTTCAACCTCAGGGCCAATTGCCTGCATAGACTCAGTATAATTGGTAAGATTCTGTCAGCCCTATAAGGTAGACCAGACCCCCCCCCCCAAAAAAAAACAACCCCCCCCACAACAATGCCATATAGATCAGGACTATTTTTATTGTGAAAGCTCTTGTAATGTAATCTTTCAAGTCTGAATGTGTTTCCCTCCTCCCTCACTTTATCTTCATGTGAACTAGACAGGGGCCTGTCTGAGATTATACTCAAATTAGTTTCTTGGAATAGGCTCAAGCCACAGATGTCTGATTGTTGTCTTGGTAGTGGCTTTTCCTCCTGTCCTTCAAGGCCATTATCTGTGTCCTCTATCGATTTCATTCCTGTCCCCCTCCTGTCTGCTCCTCTTCCAAAACCGAATAGTCCCAATATCCTGAAGATGCTTGGTGATACCAGTGAAAGTAAGGATCTCCTTTAATTTGCAGATCTTGGAACCTCTATCTAAGGACAGGACATGTGGCCTTTCACCAGGTCCAGTTCACACTGATAATAACTTAAGGAGATAGGGGATTTCCAAGCCAAGGACTCTGGAGAGAAGAGAAAGCCTAAGGCAGCATAAGCTTCCTGGCATTAAAAGCAGAATGACTAGCTCTTAGCAAGTTCCAGATGCTCTTAAAAGTCTGGCATGTTCTCCTGGCTAAAAGACAACATAACCACCAAAGCCAAATCAAGAAGTATACATCAGATGAAGCAGCAAACTCCTACACTGGAGCAAAGAAAACATGCCATCTCTAACAACAGAACATGTCAGGGAGTCCACAACACAGTGGTGGATTGGTTCAGCTGCAAGGACCTACAGTAGATCCTAATGAAGGGAGCCTAAATCCCAGGTTATTCAAAGAAACCATATTGCTCTTTGGCAGTCCATCAAAGGCCCTCCTAGCTAGTCACACCAATTGCAAAGAGGAGTGATTAATCTCACCCTGCCCAATTCAGGAAGCTATGTTAGTAAGGCAGGTCAGTAGAGACTAGAATTCATTCATTTGGCTGTGTTTCTGAGAAAGGCAAGTGATTTTCTTGGCCACTGTTTTGACTGAGGATCTGGCTTAAATTCTTAAAGAAATTTGCCACTGCATTAATAACCTATGGAGTGAGCTTTCCAAGATCTATAAATGTCCCTCTCAGAAACTAAAGATGGGGCAGAGAGATGTATTGTGCCAATAATTATTTGCTGAATCATTTTAAAGGTGGCAACTAATGCAAAATTTCACACAACCTTTCCTCCTCCTTTCCATGAGGTGTACAAGAGTCCTATCTGATTCAGATTCTCAGGAGGGGAGGTGTCACTGCAGTTGCTTCTCCCTGCTCTGCCCAGTCCAGGTTTCCCCTTGCCACCCTTCTCCCTTTGCTTTGCTGTGCCTGGCCTCATGTTTAATAACACTTTAGCACTTCTCAGACCTACTAAATTCAATTTGAATTGAATTTGAATCTGACCTCAGGAGAAGGGGAGAAGTGATTAGCCTTTTGCTTTCTGGAGAAAGAGTATGGGAAGTACTGTTCCTGAAGCTCTTTCTGAATGATGCTGCTGAAAGCTGCTGTGTAAAGATAGCTGAACTATAAAGTCAAAGCTATATTTCACACCAGGAAAGGCTGGGCTCCAATGCCTCTTAAAAATTGATTGATGATTGATTATACTGTACATAATACAAGCCAATCATATAAAACTATAAAGCAACAACATAATAAATATAAAAACCAAAAATAAGACCATTAATAATAATGAATGTAACAGATAAAATCACAATAAAACTACTAGAAAATCAATATAATGTTAACTCTTAATGGGAGTGGGAAGTTCTTCATCTTGTGGTGGAAAGACCATAATGCAGGCGTTAGGCAAGTTCCCCAGGAGTGGACAAGATATATTACAAAACGCAGACATACAACCATCATCAATCCATCACATGCATTAAACACACATATTGTACACAGCATGGATGAACAACAGAATACTTCTGGTTGTCATCTACAGCTCACAGCTCAAAACACTCAAGGACACTATTAATAAGCTGGACAATACTGGACAATAACACTACATTTCTTCAAGCACTGAGAGGCAGGCCCATACTTGTATAAAGGCAACCACCCAACCTGAGCCAGATTCTCACATGCAAGAACAAACTACATAACAATTATGCCAACATGGGAATCAGACCTTGCAACAGACCCAAATGTATATTTTGACCACACATCTACACCAACAATACAATCACAGGCCCCAACAAGTATACACAAGATTATAGGTACCTTCACATGTTCTTCGTCTAATGTAATATATGCCATTATCTGTCAGCAGTGTTTCTCTGGGTTCTACATAGGACAAATGGGAAAAACTTTGTGCAAAAGAAGTAATGGACACAAGCTTCACATCAGGACTCTTAACAAGGACAAAGAAATATCAGATCATTTTAACTTCCCTGGATACTCTGTGGAAGATCTCAAAGTGATTGTTTTGGAAAAATGAGGTTTTAACAGCACCATTGAGAAAGAATTTGCTGAATTCACATCAAAAGGTGTCAGGCAATCTCAGAAGGTCTCAACAAACACAGTGGCTTTTTAACATGTCACAATTGTTAACTGAGGAAGGACTTTTAATCTGTCTCACATGTAACCTGCATCTGCACAATCAACCTTTCTTACTCTCCCTTCTACTCACCCCACCTCCTCCCAGTTTAAATCATATATCAGTCAAGCCACTCTGTGCATCTGATGAAGTATGCTGCAGCTCTTGAAAGCTTATGTATTTTGATTTGCTATATGGAAGAGGTGCTACCAGATCCCTTCTGTTTTTTTGCTACCATAGACAAACATGGGTCCTCTTTACAATACAGTTATATCCCACCTTTTCTTTGGTAGCTCAAGGTTATGCTTCTGGATATGTAACTTCATTTTGTCCCTATAACAACAACTCTTTGAGAGAGGTTGGGCTGCACTGAAAGATGGCAACTTTCAGAAAATCACTTAATGTCAAGTCAAGTCTTGAATCATATCCCTTCAACCTAAATTCAATATTTATTTATTTATTTATTAAAGAAATTTATAAGGCCACCCAATTCACACGCTGTGACTCCAGGCAGCTTACAGAATATCAATATCCCTACAATGTAGGTAGAATGGGATTACTTTGTATGCATCACAAAGAAATAAGACTGGTAAAAGGTCCAAACTCTAAAGAGTAGGCAAATGAAGTTTAAATTTCAGGCATGTGCAGAAGGAATTCCTTCATCTCATTAATTTATTTTGGCCTTATGATTTAGATTCCCTTTGTAAGCTGGGACCCCTCCAGGAAAATCTTAAATTTGTGCATAATGAAGCTTTGCTTGAGGTGGGAATAGAGGAGTTGAAAGTTGACACATCCATCTCACTTTGTCACTATTTGCCTCCATGTTAGAACTGAAATACTCTCCACATTATAAAGTAATTTCCATCCAACATGGAAATTCTACTTAGTTAATGGAGTCTGTTTTTTCTTTGTATTAATTTTTATACAGTATTCAATTTCAGTTTCCTAAATAACACTACTAATTCTCTCTTATAAAACAGCTTTATCCTTTATTTCAATAAAGGATTATTTAATATACTACAGCTGTCTTCAACATATGTCCCTTTGCAGGATTTGTTTATCAATGAGATCAAAAGAACATTCCCATTCTCTCTGTATTTGCTCTAATGGTCTTTTTATGTTGGGAGAAACAAAAACAAAAACAAACACATGTGGTTCACTGGTGGTTCAGACCTGATCTCTTTTCATTCTGCTTCTTTGTTTGGTAAAATGGTCCTTATCTGCTTCATGGATTCTGAGCTCCAGGAAGTGCCTCCTTTCATTTCTTTATTGAATTTGGTTATTTAATAGAAACTGCCACTTTTGTTCCTTAATTTGATACTTCCTGCATACCCACATGTTACATTTGCACGATAAAATGGATGCTATATTGCATTTATGGCTGTAGCTGGATGCACGTATGTTTGAAGGATGTTTTCATGCTGTTTCATTATACTATATTTGCAAAATAAATGGAAGTATATATGCATGCATGAATAGGTGAGGTAGAGAGAGGCTGAAATGAGGAGCAAAAGCAGAAAAGAAGCCGGAGGAAGTAGAATCTGTCCTATGTGCCTGTAAAAGTTAAGGAGGTGTCCTTTTTGAATATATTTATTTATTGATTTTATTTTTATTCCACCTTATTATTTTTATAAATAACTCAAGGGGGTGAACATACCTAATATGCTCCTCATTCTTCCTCCTCCTATTTTCCCCACAACAACAACCCTGTGAGGTGAGTTGGCCTGAGAGAGAGAGACAGGCCCAAGGTCACCCAGCCAGCTTTCATGCCTCAGGCAGAACTAGAACTCACCAACTCCTGGTTTCTAGCCCAGTACCAGTCACTCAGAGTGATACATTTTCTATGAAATATGAAATATTTCCACATATTATTGATAACAACAAATCCAAATCCAATCTGACCTCTGTCAGCTCTGTGCTTAAACTTGTGAACACATTTCATGAATCTGTGATAAGTGAATTGTTACTGTAGAAAAAAGAAATTTTTTGTGCCGTAATTGATTTTAGAGAAACATAAATGATGAACTATGGATAGCATTTGGTGGATATTTCCATAATCTCTAGATACAAGAAATTTTAGGTTAATCACACCATACCTATTTAATTGCTGAAGTGTTTTCTATATATATATATTTGGGGGGATGGGCAATAAATATATCTGAGGCCCTGTTGAGTTATATTGACTGAACAGTTAGTTATTCTTATAATGTCTAATTCTTATAAGATTAATAAAATATATATATTCAGTTGCTAGGTGCTTATAATGACATTGTGCTTTATAGCCTGACTATCAAACTATCCAAGAAGAATGATTTTTTAAAAATGTATTTGCTTTTAATCCAATTATTGTATTGTACTGTATTGTATATGTTTGCTGCTTAGTCTTTTATGATTATGATTATGATTACATAGCCAGATTCTTTAGGAAAGTAATAATCTACATAGTTAAGCTCAACAAACTTTTCTGATAACCTCCAATTTAAAAATATGTTGTTTGTTATTAGTAAGCATTTTTAGACTAGGAGCATTCAACACTAGATCATTGTTTGGTTCTTCACCATTTGGCAGAAAAAATATTCTACCCCCTCCTCATGGTTCCATTTTTGCAACCTTTGTTGATTTGAAGTCAGCTTTTGATCTAATACCAAGGGAGAGATTGTGGGATAGTCTGAGTCATTCCACAATTGACAAAAGGCTTCTAGCTCTTATTCAGTCGCTTTATTCAAACACCTCCATGAAAATTAGATGCACCCCCTGGGGACATTTATCTAAAGCAGTCCCAACTTATAGAGGGGTAAGACAAGGTTGTATATTAGCTCCATTACTTTTCAATTTGTATCTAAATCCAGTAATTCAAGTGCTTGCTATTTCAGCCCATCCACCTATTTTGGCTGATCGTGCAATTCCAGCACTACTGTATGCCAATGATGTAGTCATTATGTCTACTTCACAAGTGGGAATGAGAAAAGCACTTAGGGCACTAGCTGTATTCTGCACAGATCAAAAACTTTCAATAAATTTTGAGAAAACTAAAGTCTTAGTTTTTGCCCGACACTATCATAAGAGTAACAAATGGCAAATAAATGGGACTCCAATTGAACAGGTGTGCACCTATAAATACCTTGGAGTGCAGTTCCATGCTTCCTTATCCTGGAACACTCATTTTCTGTACCAGGCAAGTGTTGCACAGAGTACCTCATCAGCTATTGCAAGATTCTACCACTCAAAAGGAGCTCATTATATTCCTGCAGCTTGCAAGGTCTTTCACGCTAAGGTAGTCCCTTAGCTTCTCTATGGCTCTCAAATCTGCTCCCTTGCTAAGCTCAATTCTATTGAAACCATCCAGAATAAGCTCATTAGAGCCATATTGATGGTACCAAAAAGTATCAAAGATTTCTACCTATGGGTAGAAATAGGTATATAGTTTCACTGGATGCCAGAGCATGGTTCCTTCTTCTTGCCTTCTGGCTAAAGTTTCCTATAGGTTTAGCCCCATTAGTGTTTAGAGATCATTTTAAGTCATCGTGGCTAAAAAAAGAGCCTTAGTTAAACTTCAATTGATGGGCTTCTCTATGGAAAGTCTGTGCTCATTAGGATTTGATAATGCTAGAACTGTTCTTAAACAACGAATCTGGGATATAGATCTCCAAACAAATTTAAGTAAGGTGCTACACCCCAATATCTGTCATTTTCTTCTGGAAGGGTTCATTCCAGCTTCTTATTTATCATCCATTATAAATTTTGAAATTTCGTAAAGCTTTCACCTTAGCCAGGCTGGATGCACTGCCCTCAGCAGTCCTTTTTGGATGTTTTAAGGGTACTCCTATGCACCTTTGGCTATTTCCATGTGGTGATGGCTCAATAGAAACCCTAAGTCATATGTTGTTATGCTGTTCCCTATATAAGGACTCTGGACTGTTCCTTATATACAGTATCCGTTATTGAAGAAATTTCCAGGCAGGGAGAGTGATTTCTATCAATGCTACTTCTTTCGGACAAGGACCCAAAAGTATCCTCCCAGGTTGCCCAGTTTTGTGCTACCATCTGCACAGTAAGCCACACCATTACTTAGGTTTAGAATTTCTTAACACAGTATTTTATTTCAATTTATTTTAGTATTTTTATTCTTAATTTTAAATCGAATCATCCTAATTGTTTTTCTGTTTTAAATATAAGATTGTTACTATTATATATTTTTATTGTATTTGGCCTTAGGGCTGTAATAAACATATTGTTGTTCAGGCTAATGCAGAGTCAATCAGAACTATGATGGCCTTAAATCATACTATACTATCTTTTGATGGACACTACAATGTCTATTTAGGGTTATTTGTTATTTGTACTGATGTTTGTTTATCAGTAGAGGGAAATTCTCTGAACTTAAAGAGTGAACACTGCAAGACTATATAGACATACTTTTTGTTTTTGTGGATA
The DNA here is from genome assembly GCF_035149785.1 of Candoia aspera. NCBI lineage: Eukaryota > Metazoa > Chordata > Lepidosauria > Squamata > Candoiidae > Candoia > Candoia aspera. The sequence continues at coordinate 51,387,183 of NC_086158.1, forward strand.
GGAAGCTTGGATTCTGCTGAGTGGATATTCAGCATAAATTAAATGCATGGAAAACTGAATCAGTTCATGTAAATTACAGGTAGTCCTTGCTTAACAACCACAAATGGGACTGGAATTATGGTTGCTAAGTGAAGTGGTCATTAAGCAAATCCAGCCCAATTTTATGACCTTTTTGGTGGTGGATGTTAAGCAGATCTCTGTGGGCGTTAAGCAAACCACATGGTCGTTAAGTGAATCACATGGTTCCCCATTGATTTTCCTTGCCAGAAGCTGGCTGGGAAGGTAGAAAATGGCAATCACATGACCACAGGATGCTGCAATGGTCATAAATGCAAACCAGTTGCCAAGCGCCCAAATCATGATCGTGTGACCGCAGGGACGCTGTGACTGTCATAAGTGTGAGAACCATTCGTAAGTCATTTTTTCCAACACCATTGTAAGTCCAAACCATCACTAAACAAATGGCTGTTAAGTGAGGACTACCTGTACAGTCTAGAAGAGGAGATCTACCATTACTATTGTTTAACTGAGGACAAAACAAAATCCTGAATGATTGGGAATAGGGATTGAAATGAAATGCACCCAGAATCTTCATGTGAATAAAATAGGGTATTTTGCTTCCATTGGATTCTTGGAAAGACAAGTCAGAATGAAGCCCTATTAGCCTCTTCTTCCAGAAAATCTATCATAGAGGCAATAAAAGGCTTTATTCATGAATGCAGTGAACATAGTAAAGTAGTCTGGCTTGCTTAAAGCAGCATCAGCAGAAGGATTACCTTCTGGAGTTTCTTACAACTGCTAGGTGAGCACTTTACAAGATTACTTTCTGGAGTTTCTTGGGCTGCTATGGAGCGCTTTATAGTTCCAGCAAACTTCAGGTGGGGAAAAATGTTTAAATAGGATACTTTTGCTTAAGTGTGCCAGAATCTCTCACTGTTCAGTGAAGAGGAAAAAAGAGTCTCTTAGCCACCTAATTTACCTGCTAAAGCAAATTAAACCTATTCCTGTTCCCAGGCCTTATCCAGCAAAATTTCAGCTGCATGTTTTAATTTAAAAAAAAAATGAGCCAGAAATTTAATATTTTAAGCAAGGATACCTAAGAATGAAAATTAAAAAATGGTGTGGATGTACTGCTAAGCTAATACCTAATTGGGAGCTAAAAGTAGAAGATGGAAAATAGTGGTCTAAGAAACAGGCAATAGGATGACATCTCTGACAGGGATATTCCTAACATGAGAAAATAAAGGTCAGAATGCAAGGTTGGCCATGATAAAAGATGAATGTTCGCTTTACTCAATCCATGACAAACTGTTGAACAACATTTTTTTCATACAAGGTTATCTTTCCCATACAGATGCCCATTATATAACTTGCAGAATTCAAGAATGTTCAGAGACTACCAGGAATGGACCTTTTTTGCACTCCATCGACACAAGTTCACTTGTTGTCCAGGATGAATACATCTTTATTCAGGTATGTCTGTAGCTCTTGGCATATTTTTATCTTTGAAAGATAAAGACACCTTACACATTAGAAAATTGCCTCCCAGACCTCAAAATGGTATCTAATTAGGTAATAGTTTACTAATATGGGGGAAAAAACCCTCTTTATTTAAGAATCAAGAACACTGGCCACATTTTCAAAACAAAACAAAACTTAATTGACAAAAGTGGTAACAGCACAGCTGTTTTTCCTGTTTCTAGTAAAGGAACATCACATATATTCTCAAATTACCTATCTTAATATGGAGAACTGAGTTATCTATATCTGTTTATTTCTCTATTTTTATTTGTACTGATAATTTATGGCCAGATAAATGCACTACACTACTGCTGTTGATTTCCTTTTTTCCCATATTTTAAAAACATTATCTGTTACATCCATGTTTTCTTTACTAGTAGTTAATGTAACTGTCAACCCTTCAAGTTATGCCAGGTCAGGAAACAGACACTGCAAAATCTACTGGAATTCTATTTTATTGTTGTAGGATATACTAACAGAATCTTGAAAGCTTGAGAACATTTCCTTCTGCCTCTTCTTAGACTAAAAAGAATCCAGGTAGGGTTATCCTGAGCAGATTTCTCACCCCCCTCTCTTACTCTGGCCTCAGCTGATGTTTATTAACTCTCTTTCATTTCTTTTTCAAGGTTATCACAGTATTCCCCTGCAGTAACTGATAACTGTCCAAACAATTAATTTAGGTAGATATTTACGGCAATATTATTGTTCACTTATTGTTAAATATAAAATATCAAAATGCTAATAGAATATTTTACATCCCAAAGAAAGAGAAAACCAAGAAGGCAAAATGGCTGTCTGCTGAGACACTAGAAGTAGCCCAAGAAAGAAGGAAAGCAAAAGGCAACAGCGATAGGGGGAGATATGCCCAATTAAATGCAAAATTCCAGAGGTTAGCCAGAAGAGATAAGGAATTATTTTTAAACAAGCAATGCGCACAAGTGGAAGAAGACAATAGAATAGGAAGGACAAGAGACCTCTTCCAGAAAATTAGAAACATTGGAGGTAAATTCCAGGCAAAAATGGGTATGATCAAAAACAAAGATGGCAAGGACCTAACAGAAGAAGAAGAGATCAAGAAAAGGTGGCAAGAATATACAGAAGACCTGTATAGGAAGGATAACAATATCGGGGATAGCTTTGACGGTGTGGTCAGTGAGCTAGAGCCAGACATCCTGAAGAGTGAGGTTGAGTGGGCCTTAAGAAGCATTGCTAATAACAAGGCAGCAGGAGAAGACGGCATCCCAGCTGAACTGTTCAAAATCTTGCAAGATGATGCTGTCAAGGTAATGCATGCTATATGCCAGCAAATTTGGAAAACACAAGAATGGCCATCAGATTGGAAAAAATCAACTTATATCCCCATACCAAAAAAGGGAAACACTAAAGAATGTTCAAACTATCGAACAGTGGCACTCATTTCACATGCCAGTAAGGTAATGCTCAAGATCCTGCAAGGTAGACTTCAGCAGTTCATGGAGCGAGAATTGCCAGATGTACAAGCTGGGTTTAGAAAAGGCAGAGGAACTAGAGACCAAATTGCCAATATCCGCTGGATAATGGAAAAAGCCAGGGAGTTTCAGAAAAACATTTATTTCTGTTTTATTGACTATTCTAAAGCCTTTGACTGTGTGGACCATAACAAATTGTGGCAAGTTCTTAGTGGTATGGGGATACCAAGTCATCTTGTATGCCTCCTGAAGAATCTGTATAACAACCAAGTAGCAACAGTAAGAACAGACCACGGAACAACGGACTGGTTTAAGATTGGGAAAGGAGTACGGCAGGGCTGTATACTCTCACCCTACCTATTCAACTTGTATGCAGAACACATCATGCGACAAGCTGGTCTTGAGGAATCCAAGGCTGGAGTTAAAATCTCTGGAAGAAACATTAACAATCTCAGATATGCAGATGATACCACTTTGATGGCTGAAAGTGAAGAGGAACTGAGGAGCCTTATGATGAAGGTGAAAGAAGAAAGTGCAAAAGCTGGCTTGCAGCTAAACCTCAAAAAAACCAAGATTATGGCAACCAGCTTGATTGATAACTGGCAAATAGAGGGAGAAAATGTAGAAGCAGTGAAAGACTTTGTATTCCTAGGTGCAAAGATTACTGCAGATGCTGACTGCAGTCAGGAAATCAGAAGACGCTTAATCCTTGGGAGAAGAGCAATGACAAATCTCGATAAAATAGTTAACAGCAGAGACATCACACTGACAACAAAGGCCCGCATAGTTAAAGCAATGGTGTTCCCTGTAGTAACATATGGCTGCGAGAGCTGGACCATAAGGAAGGCTGAGCGAAGGAAGATCGATGCTTTTGAACTGTGGTGTTGGAGGAAAATTCTGAGAGTGCCTTGGACTGCAAGAAGATCCAACCAGTCCATCCTCCAGGAAATAAAGCCAGACTGCTCACTTGAGGGAATGATATTAAAGGCAAAACTGAAATACTTTGGCCACATAATGAGAAGACAGGACACCCTGGAGAAGATGCTGATGCTAGGGAGAGTGGAGGGCAAAAGGAAGAGGGGCCGACCAAGGGCAAGATGGATGGATGATATTCTAGAGGTGACGGACTCGTCCCTGGGGGAGCTGGGGATGTTGACGACCGACAGGAAGCTCTGGCGTGGGCTGGTCCATGAAGTCACGAAGAGTCGGAAACGACTAAACGAATAAACAACACAATAGAATATTTAATACCTAAAGGATGTCCATCTTTAATTTTTTGAAAAATGGGCATTCAGTGACTATTCAGTTGACAGTCAGTCTTTAGATATTGAGGGATGGGGGAGGACATACATGCAGGTTACATGTTCTCTAATCATAGACTGTAATATAATTGTGACATAAAATGCAGTATATGTGAGGAAAAAGAAAATATGGGAAAGGAAACAAAATATATCCATTTCCAGGCTTTTAAAAATGGTATTATAAGTAGGGATATACAAAATCACTTTTCCCCCCAGTATGCACTAATCTACCCATTCCATGGATGGTCTAGTAGATTTTTTGGAACAGAAAGTAGTTTGCAGTGTTCCAGTTTTAGTCTGACTCCAGGACACTTTGAATTGATTTCTGCTCCAGAAGATTTATTTTCAGGAAGCAACTGGACCATCTTTGGAATGGCTATAGCAGTGTCTTCCAGGAGAAAAGTGGAGCTTTATTTCATGGTCAGGGTGTTCTGCCCATAGAATAATGAAAGCCAGTGTAGTATGTGACAGCCAAGATAGCATAATGGTTAAAGTATTAGACTAGGAGTGAAGAACTCAGTTGCTAATTCATCCTCACTTATGGAAAATCACTGACTGATACCAGCTTCTCTCCTCAACATAACCAATTTCATAGCTTTCTAATGGTAGGAAAAACATGAACTGAAACTCCCTATGTAAGCTGCTATGAATTCCTGGAGAAAAGGTATCAACCTAACTGATGGTGATGATGATGCAGACAAAAAAATTACATGTGACATAAAAGTTGTGATGCACACTGGTAAGAATGAAGATTAGTTCAAAGGTTGCAGCATACATATAAAAGGGGAATTATGAATGTCATATATTTACACAATAACTGTATTTTATGCACTAATGTCCTTAAGTTGTAAACTTGATTTGAATGCTATCAAAAACATGAAAATAAAACAGAATCCATTATCTGTGTTGTCCTCCCATGTGACTATAAAACATTGGTGGCCCTCCATATGTTGCTGAACTACAGATCTCAGGGATTTTCAGTATTGGCCACAGTGGCCCTTAATCAGTTTGTTTATGGAGTTTATGGGTTGTTTATCTGCAGTGATCATATGGGTTTGCATAGTACTTTTTTTTGGAAATAGCAAACCTATGATAGATGAGGATGTGATAGCATATTGGGGGGCAATTCAACAAAGAATTCTGGGACTTCCCCTCACACTTAGAACTCATGAATGTCTAAAGCAGCCTTCTCCATCATGTGGGTCCCTTTGATATGTTGAACTTCAACTATTGTAATCCCAGTCTAGAGGAAAGGTGCCAGGATTGATGAAACCTGTCTAAAGACAGTTCCTTTTTTTTATTTCTGAAGCTAAGCAACAAATATCAGACTCTTTGTACAGGATTGATAGGATTGATGGAATAATCTGTGTGGGGTGATCATTCATTTGCATTGGTTGGCATTCATCAGAAACAAAATGCTTCGGGTTCAAATGTATTGTCGCTATTTTTTAAAAAAATATATGCATCAGATTTTCTCTACTATACTTTTTAAGTTATTGCTTCAGAATATTTTTGTATCTATAGTTTTGAATATTAAAAGTTCAGATTCAGATTTTAAAACATACAAAACTCACACAACTCATTCAACTTCCAGTGCCAAGAAAGGCTTGTACATTATCCCCTTGCTTATATGGTTCATGAAGAAAGAATAGACGGTGATATTAAACTACTTCATAATGAATATGAACCTTGGTTTAACTTGAATCGAAGTAAAATTTGGGGATAATCTTGGAATTTCAATGTGTGTTAGATAGAAGAGTCCACACACCTGCAAGAAAGCAAGTTCTTTCATGGTCAAATGCATCTAAAGGAGCAGGGGAACATAATTCATACCCCTGAAGATATCGTTGAACTTAACTCCTGTCAAATCTAGCCAGCATGACTAAAAGTTAGAGATTATGGGATCTGTCATCCAAAAATATCTGGAGGGCCACAGATTTCCTCTCTGTATTAGACTATAATAATCCAAATGGCACATGATGAGAACAGATTGCATTAAAGCATAGATGCTTCTAAAACACAAATGGTCAACCTACAGTTTTATGTAGAGATACTGCCTGCAGTCAGCATGCATCTTTCAAGAAATATTCATGTCTTGGTGCAGCCTTTGGAGGCCTGGAAAATTTTATCTGAATTTTCCACTGGCCACTTAATCCCCTCTTCTTCCAGCAAGGTTCTTTCAGCTCACAGGAAGAGGTTTGCTCTTCAAAAGGAATATTGTTATACCTTCCTTCCAGTACTCAGAGGGCAAGACATTAAAGCAAACTAAGGGAAGTGTGTTGGGCAGATAATACTGAATAGGTAATTAACGGGTATGAAGGGTTTCCTGTTTATATCCAATACTGATTTCCTAGATTGCCCTGCTCTGCCTGGAGAGCTGTAACAAATACCTGCTTCCAGACTGGAGCTCTAGCTCTTGATAGAGGGCTGTACAAGAGAAGCCTCACTGACCTAGTTCCTTCTGGATTTTGGTTTTCCAGAAAGAAGTAAAGATAACTAGAAGGATCATGATGGCCAGGGAACAAATGGAAAAGTGAAGCTTGAATCAGACATAGAGCCAGCATATGCAGACCCTAGATTCCAGCAGCTTCTAAACAGAGTGTTGTGTTCTAAATGCAGCAAGAAACTTGGAATAGCACTTGCATGAATCTGGACTGGATTATAAATTGTATGCTCTTTGAAACAGTCTTCTCTCTGACATGCAGCTGGTCCCAACCCTGCAGGTCTTTATGCAGGCAGTTAAGAGGACAGAATGAGTAGAGTCCTCATTTTTAGGAGTCACAGTATAGTTTAGCTGTTTTCAACATTTATTGTGGACTTGGTTTTAATGATACATATTGTTTCTTTTGTATTTGTTGGTTTTTTCCTCCCTCCCTCCCTCCCTCCCTCCCTCCCTCCCTCCCTTCCCCCTCCCAGAGTCATATTCTCTGAGTTGGATGGCCATATAAATGCAACCAGGTGATGAATTTCATTTTAAAGAATTTTATGGCACCAGGTGTGTTCTTGCCTCCTTTAGTGGGAAAGAAGTCCACTGTGCCCCTGGCACTTGTCAGAAATAGATTTTAATTTGTTCATGCCAGGTTCTGGAGTTTAGCAGTATGAAATTCTGCTTCGGTAAATATGGTGACCATTGACTTCACATAAATATTAAAGAGAAGAAGGGCCTGAATGTAGCCCTATTTCACTCCTTCCTGAATGGAGTTATCAGTAGATTATTGTATGCCACCCAGAGTCACTCCTGTGAGATGGGCAGCTATATAAACTTGACTAATAAATACAAAATAGTTACTTGTGTAACTGTTTTCGTGCAACTTCTTAATTAAGCAAAGTAGCCTCTGGATGAATAAATCAACCTTCATCAGACTTACCTTTAATTGATAGAGAGATGCTATATTTGGGGTCTGGGCATTTCCCTTTGGCCTTAATTGCCATTTTGTGTTAAGGGGGAGATTGATGTCTTCATTTAGGTGTACTAAAACAGCAACGGTTTTGCTGTCTCCTAGATCAGCCCTTGATCCCAAAGATACTTCTTAATAAAGTTGCCTGTACAATCCAGAGCAGCCAGTGGTCTTTTAGATATAGATTTCAGGCCTGTATAAAGATTGAGCAATTTAAAGAAGGTAAAAGTTCCTTTAAGTTAGCTTTAAATACCTTAAGTGTATCGAGTTTGAAATCACTGCCTCTAGGAAAGAGAGAGAGAAAAAAGGGGGGGAGGGGTAGCTTTACTACTTTTTGTGCCCTTTCTGCTGCTGCTTTTCCTTGTATATTCCAGGTGCCTAAAGCATGGAAGATGATCCCAAGATATTTAAAGGTCTTGAGCTGTTCTATGTAATTTCCATTAATCTCTCACCTACATCTCTTTGCAAAAGCCATGATCTTCATTTTTTCATAATTTATGGCTAGGTTTTCCTCCACATAATAAAAGGAAAAGTTTGAAACCCTCTTTTAAACCTACCAGACTTGTCAAAAAGATTGCCATATCATCAGTATATATAAACATGACTATAGGCCTACTGGTCAGCATAAAAGGATAAAACTCCTTTTTGGTTAAGGAATGTGCCACAAAGTTAACATAAATATTGAACAAGAAGAAAGCCAAGATGCAGCCTAGCTTCACTCTTTCTATGGTGGAAATCTGATCAGACAAACCTCTGAGATTACTCCTACATCTAAGGGACCTGGGTGAAGCAAGATAGATTTCCTTCATTGTAGCGATTTGGGTGAAATTGAACTGATTTATTTCTCTGAAATGAGAAGGCCACATGATTCATCTCAGTAAAACCATTTAGGTAGCTTCAAATATCTTCAGTCAAGATGGGCATGATGTGGACGGATGGTATGTTTGTTCCCACCGATGATTGTTGTTTTATATAATGCTGTTTCTTTTTAACTTTGTGAAGCTGCTCAGAGTTGTTTTGGAGCTAGATGGGCTAGATGGACTAGAAATCTGATAAGGCAGGCAGGCAGGCAGGCTCTTTCAGCCTTGTCCTTCAGTACTGGTTAAAGATCTTCTTGGAATTGCCCTCAGTGTTTGATGAAGTTGTCCATCCTGGAAGATTTCCAGCATGCCTATGCTCAAGGGAATCCAAACGAAGTGTCTTCAAAACACACTGTGGGCAATCCTGCAGTGTTTGCTGAACCCATCCAGCCTGGAAGCACTTTGGCCAATTCTGGATAGTAGACACCACAGTAACTTATGAGGTTGGCCGGAGACTTTTTTGAATCCATTCAGTTTGGAAGAACTCCAATGGCTGCATTCGAGCGCTGTGGGAGAAAGATCCTTTCATCCTTTTTTCCTCCCATTGTTCAAAGTGCTTTCAGGCTTAATAGCTTTGAGAATATTTGCCGAAGCTCTCTAGTCTTGAAGAATTTCCACATGTATAGGCCAAGGAGGCTGTAGGCAATGTCATAGTATTTGCTAAAGTTGTCCAGTCTAGAAGTTTTCCACCAGTGCTGGCTGTAATGTTTCCAGGCTAAGTGGCTTCAGTAGGTGTACTTGAAGCCATCCTGTCTGGAAGACTTTCAGCAATATGCTTCAAGGAAGCTCCAAAGTTGGAACGCTTGGATATGCACCAGAGATTCTGATCCTGAAGCTGTCTCAGTATGTGCAGCGGGATCTCACAAATAAGGATCTCAGAAAGGCTGCTTGGGCCAGCACTGCAGGTAAACTCTGATTAGGGCTCTAAACTGTTATAAGCAAGAGGACCACATTTGCTTTGTGATGCAGCTTCATGGGCATGCTTCATTCAAAGCTTCATGGATACAAATTATCTATTTGGCACTTTAATATATAATGCACATGGGGGTGCTATTATGTATCAATTTAATTAGAAACAATAGCCACCTATCAGTGTAGGATTGTTATAGCTTCTTCCATACCCCATCTCTGGGAATTAAATGACATTTTTAAGTCCATGAAAATATAAAGAGCCCCTTGGGGCACTAGAATATTTCTTAGATAGATATTGTAAAACTTGACATTAGTCTTTGTTCTCTCATTAATACAACCAGTTCCTCCATCAAAATATTATCTTGTTCTATCCAATTTCGAAGTTTTTGAAAGTGGTGCCTTACATAAAAGTTTGCTTGTAATCCTCAGCAAGCTAATTGGATGATGGTTGACCATAGTCAGATTTAACCCTTTTCTTGTAAATAGAGGCAATGATGAACTTTGAAGATCTGCAGTTCTCTAGCTGTCAAATGACTGATCAATTGTATACATAAGTAAAGAGTATTGCCTGTCCTAGAGCCCACCAAATGATTTTCAATTGAAATATTTCACAGAGAATCAAATCACATCCATTCCTGTCTTAATTTTTCATTTTCAGAATTAGCTTTTCCACTTTAAATGGGATAGCATAGATGGTAAACAATCTTGAATAACGTCTAGTGGTGTCCTCAGAAAATGCCTATCATAATTCTTACGGCAGTCTTGGAAGATTATTAACATCTAATCTAGGTGCTTTATTCTGAGGAGAACCTGCTAGAAAATACCAAGAAGTGGTACATTCTTTTGATTTGGTTGCCTGAATTAGGCACTGCTATATTGTTATGTATTAAGCTGAAAGGATGGGGAACATTTATCTACATAACCATGTTGAGTTATTGTTGCTGGTACTATTAAAACTGGTATAAAACTTCTATTAGACAAATGTGTTCCTATTTCAAAAAGTTATTCTTCCTTCCTTTTCTCCCACATTTTCCTTTGCATCTTTCTTTTCATTTACTATCAGGAAGAGTTAGATCAGGAATGAATAATTTCCTTCTGACTGGGGACTACACTTGTAAAAGCTGTGTTTTTGTAGGCTTCAGATGGTTGTAGGGGTATGGCAATCCCTGGAGAAGAAAGAGAGAGAGATAAAATGTGATTTTACTCTCTTTCAATAAATACCCAATACAAAATAATTGGATTTATCTTGGGAAAACATGATCACATGACTCTATGGAAGTAATAATACATGCTTAGCCTGAGTCAGGAAACAAATCACACAGATTAATCAACTGCTCAATACCACAGACCATGTTGAAGGTACATTACAAATGAGTGACCTATCATTTTAGCTAATTTTGCATATATGGTTTCAATGCAATCCTTTGTATGTTTAATTAAAAAAAAGACCCATGGTCAATCAGATTGACTCCCAGTTCACTGTGTGTAAGTTTGCACAATACCAGTTGATAATGATATTGCCATTAAGTGCTTCTGGCTTATAATGTTTTACTATGCTATTGAATCAAACACTCTTTCCCTGAAGAAATACTTATCTCTCTGAGGATGTAAAATCTTGAGCTTGTTGGACCAAATTCAAGTGAATTTTCAAATCCAAATAAAGTAGGGAAATGACCACAGAGATTATGTGATGATTACATTTTTATAAATTGTGTGCTTTATTTTTTTAAATAATCAGGACATTAAACACTGAAATATTTTTGAAAAAAAATGACTTTATGCACTCATGTCTTCATCGTAAATCATGGTTCACAGGGACAGTGATGTTCAGAATTGAAGGTTGTGATTATCACATCTACCTCAGAATTTGTTAAGTACTTCTAAGTGAGTGTCACAAATGCCTACAGTCTGAAATGCACCTGCATGTTTGGAACAGTATTGGTTATGACTGTTACCCTGAATAGAAAAGGGATTGGCATCTGCATGTGGCTGTAGTCCATTTCTGCTTTAAATTGTGAGATCATTGCACCATTAGCCAAAGGGAGGTATAATGTGGAGGCAATAAATTATTATTATTATTTAGGAACCTGGGCCGGACACATTATTTTTGTTTTTGTCTCACATAAAACATTTACTCAGATTCCTGAAACATATAATAAGAAATGTAAAAAAGTTTCTGGAGTGAAGAGTCTCTTCCCTGTTGATTGTTTATGTTGTCTATCACTCTACCTTTCTTGTCTCTCCCCACCTCCCATTCTATCTAAATACCTCAGGTTTCTCTCCTGTATTGCTCCCATTTGTTATTCAATTTCATACCTGCTTGAATATTGGGATTTTTTCATCTTTGCCCCAAAGAGGTGAGGTTGTTTTTTTCCTCTTCTTTTTCAGTAGCTTCCTTAAATAGGTATATACTGATAATAACTAAATCAGTATTAACAGATGTCAATTTTAATGACATCTGTTATTGCTAAAGTTAACAAGAATGGAATTGTTTTTCTAGGTGATGGTAGAAGGTAAAGAAGGGAATTCTTATTCTAGAGGAGCTTATGATTTTTTCCATTGAAGATTATGCTTGTGGTAATTTGAACTTGATGAAAGACATTATAGGCTGTGTGCTATACTACAGCCCAAGATATTTTCCATAATCATTGCTGCTGAATCCTCCTAATTTCTGAAAGGTCCTTGGTAGTGGGGATGCCAAGTTAGCAAACAAAAGATCTCTCATCTGGTTCTTTGCTACAAAGCTGAGGCATACAGAGAATCAGATTCTGTCCTCATGCATTTTTAGAAGTATTGTGCTTGTGACATCTGCACAAGAAAAATGACTTATAATGGGTAAAAAGGTTTGTGTTAACAACAGGAGGCTTTCATTACATTAGGGAAAGAAAACCTAAAGCTCTCCCTGACTAGTTGAACTATGTTGCTAGCAGTTCCAACCAAAATAGCCAATGATGAAGCATACTGGGATTTGTAGTTCACCAACATCTGGATATCTACCCTTTATCATGAGTCATGTTTTATAAAGACTGCCTTGAAAATATCAAATCAATAAGTCTGGCCCAGCTGTTTTGGGTTTTTGTTGCTTCCCCATTTTAACTTCAAGAAATGAATATAGGCTCCTTCATTTCATTTCACTAAACCTTGTGTATAATGTTGGGTCTGCATTATAGATCATACCCATGAAGTTCAGCTGTATTAACTTTATCTAATACATTTAGATACAAAATAGATATTACATTGTACATACATAGATATTGTATAACGTTCATAAGTTTATGTAATACTGCTACCCATCTTGACCCTGATATAAAATTTTGTACTGTCTCAGTACATGTACTTATATGTGCATTCATATATATAGCTTAACTCAGAGCCATTACATTTTAACAGAAATTGAACTACTCATTTATTTTTAACTTCTTCCTTAGTGCCAATTGATTTTTGTCTTTGTGATCAATACTGACAAGAAAGCTCTGGCAGGACTGCAGGGGTCAGCTGACTGAGATTTTTATTGAACCAATCATTAAAAGCTTATAATGAAAGTAACAGGATAAGTACATTTCTGGGATGAACATGATGTCAGCTATTTTTTTGGTGAATAATGACTGTGTTGATCTACATATTAAGGAAAGAGAGAAATTCATTATTCTTTCTCCCAAATTCCAACGAGACTTGAAATTATGCAGAACAGAAGCTTATTTTTAAAACAATGACTCTTTAAACATATATGAGCAATATTCAAACAAGTATTTTCTTATTTGCTTCTCTGTAAATTCCCCAGTTCCTATCACTGTTTCTTCTAAACTAAGCCAAGCATTATTGGATTTGGTACCTCAAGCAAAACATCTGCTGGAAAAATATGTTAACTTTAAGTCCTCCTGATTCTTGGGGCTTTTCATTCTGCTATTCCTTCTAAACTGCCTTTTTTTTTTTTTTTTTTGGTCTCTTTGCTCTCCTTCTCCAATTTTGTCTGATGCAGCAAAAACATTTGCACCAAGTGATATAAGACTGCCTAAACAGCCTAAATTGTTCTCCTCCTCAGTTTTTCATAAAGATGAGTAATTTTTAATAGTTCTCTGTATCAAAAGAGATGTAAAATTATTTATGGGTGCTATTGGTGAAAGCTTCGTCTCTGATTTCTGGCTGTGGCTGTGTACAATTGTTTAAGGCAGCAGTAGCCACTGGGAAGAAAAGACAAGAATGTTGCCTAATTAGTAAATTGACACACAATAAGAAGCTTGCTTAGATTAAATAACAACAACAGCAGCAGCAGCAGCAGCAACAAAAATAAAATGCTAAAAGTAACTGCTAAAAACTAAAAGTACAACAACAACAACAACAATAAAATGCTAAAAGTTCTCAGTTAATTGCAGTAGCTATGTTTGAGGACTACTGATTCCATGTTCCCATCTCAGAGTATATGAGTTCTGGTTTCATTAATAGCACCAACTTTAAAGAAGAAGTACACAACTTGAGGTCTCAGGGGTTGAATCTGCATCCCAAAGACTGGGGAGTGACCTCCAAATATGATTTTGAATTGTAATTAACTAGTTAATTTAATATATATGTAATTACATTGATAGATAGATGGAAGGAAGGAAGGAAGGAAGGAAGGAAGGAACAGAATTTAGATTTGGCCTATTCTTTGTCTGAACTCAACTATCTTTTCAAGCAGGACATGGCTAAATTCTCAAAGCAGATGTGAATTCTCATTTAAGTTTATGCCATCAAACGGTTTCTAGCAGTAGTTTCCCATGCATTTTTTCCCCAAAACTGCTGAAAGGGAGTTATTCCCTTAATAATCAGCATAAATTATACACTCTAAATACACTTGAAAACTAAATTAAATATTGGAACTACTTCACCTGTTTTGGCTCACACCATAATTTTCATGTAAATTACCCAACCCCATTTAAGTATTCTTCAATTTTGGATTCATCCTTGATGGCTAATATGATTTTCCTTGAGTTATTCCTCTCTGTTTATCCTGTCTAACTAATACTGTTATTTGAAATGCTGTTAAAGTAAATATAAATGAGACTATGATATTTGCTTTTCTTTTGATTAGGAAGGGTCCATTTTTATTACTTGGGATCAAAGGAAAAAATAACAAAGTGCAGCATAAATATGGCATAATATGAGGAGATGGAACAGGGTCTGGACAAGAGAAACTGGGTGGGTGGGTAGGGGGAAACAGGAAGAGAGATGACAAATACAAAAAAAATGTGTCAATTGGCCAACTTCCTAATTAAACTCATTAAATGGAATGTCAACACCCTCCCCTCCACACACACATATCCTTACAGATTAATGAGCCCATCAGTAAGCAAAGGGGAAGAGAGAGAGAAGACAAACACAGTTAATTTTGGGTTAAGCATGATGAATGAGCACAGGGAAATAATTAAATGACATTAATCAAATATGAAATAAAGGGTGGGGGTGGGAGCTGCAATAATATCCAGAATTCAGTGTAGGCAAGTTTGCTTATAGGAAAACTTCATTAAAATAAATTAAAAGTGATTCTTCCCAACTCCAGTACTAACCAGAGAGCTTTAATGAAGTTTTTGATAATTTCCTGGCCCTATCAGCTAAAGCTTTCTTTTACTCCCTTGGTGAACCTCCTGGCTAAGTCCATAGTTGATTTCGTCAGGGTCCCCCCACACCATCTTAAGAATGATTCTCCTGCCTCCCTTTATAATCATTTAGATTTCTTGCTACCTAGTCTGAGATGCAATATGTTCCAGCAGAAAGGGTTGGAAATAGGAAATTTGGAATAATTATAGGTCTGTATACTAAGCACATCTTGCTTGTTATAAAGCTGACATGAGAAGCCAGTAGCCCTTGATAATATTTAGATTACCAGAGCTTGCATTTTGCTTTCAGACCATCTCTCCTGCAATTGCTCCCTCTCCCACTTTGTGACCATTGCAGAAGTAGAGGCAGGATAAGAGTCCCCCCGTGTGGGGGAGATGGGCGGTGATAAAGTTGGATAAATAAATAAGGTGGCATAGAAGGAGAGAGGATTGAGGAATCAGGGAGCCAATATGATGTGGGGATTAAGGAGTTGGCTACAGAGACTGAGATTCAAGTCATCACTTTATTGTGGAAGAGACTGGACCAGTCACCATTTCTCAAGCTACCCTATTTTGTAGGAGTTTTATTGTGAAGATTAAATAAAGACTTCTATGTGCTCTACTTTCAGCTTTTAGAAGAAAGGTGAGATACAAATTTATTGAACGTATATACATACCCATCATTTTATTCCTTTTCATAGCATAAAGCTGTGAAATAGTAAGCAAAATAAATTAAAAGCAGGAGATGAGAAAAAGAATTTACTCCTTTTTTCATCATATAGTCTATTTAGCATTCATTGCAAATTATTTCAGTTCTCAGCTAACAACATGGCATATTCTGCATACCAAAGTACACATACATTCACATCTCCAATTAACAAATGCCTCTAATATCACTACAAGAATTCATTATACCATTGTCAATAAATATGTTAAATAACCAAGGAGACAATACATATCCTTGTCTTAGTCCATGCATGATTTTGAACAATTCAGTAAGCATTCAATTTATTTTCATATATTCAGCAACTAATCTTCAATTCTGCCTCACACATTCCATAATTTGGGAATATTTACTTTATCATAAGCTTTCTCTAAATCAACAAACATAATAAATTTTTCCTTCTCACATTTATACATTACCCAGGGACCTGGTAAAGAGCAAAAATCTGGCCCATGTGTCCCCTACCTCGCATTACGCCTCACCACATTTCCTTTTTTATTCATTTTCATTTCTTATAGCCTATGAATCAGAATATTGCCTAACACCTCCCCACTTACAATCCTTACTTTTGTGTGTGTGTGTGTGTGCATGCACACATGCCTTTGAGTCAGTGTTGACTCCTGACAAGTGCTTGGACAAGTCTCTGCAGTTTTCTTGGCAAGGTGTTTCAGAAGTGATTTGCCAGTGCCTCCTTTTTAGGGCTGAGAGAGAGGGACTGGCTCAAGGTCACCCAGCTGGCTTTGTGCCTAAGCCAGGACTAGAACTCATGGTCTCCCAGTTTCCAGCCTAATGCCTTAACCACTACCCCAAACTGGCTCTCATTTATATAGAAATCTTTAAAATTGTCTTTCCAACAAATAAGCACTTCTGCTTCATCCCAAATCATTTGTTTTTAATTCACTCACACTGCTGAGGGCCCTTTGTTTGACCTTTTTCAACTGATTTCACTTTTTAAAAAATTCCATCAAAATCACTTTGCCTTTTTTCTTCCTCTTTTACTGTTAACCATTGCTATCTTTGACTACATTCTTTGCTGATCGTGTATATTATCTCCTTTTCCTCCTCTTAATTCTCTTAAATGTGTTTCCCTCTCATATATAGCCTCTTTCACTTCAACATTCTACCAAGTATCCTTTTATATACTTCCTGTTGCCATAATGCCATGCAACCCTAATGCTAGTTCACCACAAGTATTACTCTTCTTCTTTATTTATTTTATTATATTTGTATAGCCACCTATCTCACTTGTAGTGAAAAAAGACAGAATGGCAGCAAAGCATACAGAGAATGTGTCAGTTAACCATCATGCAACCATTTAACAGGCTCTGCTCTATAATGGGATCCCCAAGCTCATTGATAAAACCAAGTCTGAGGGCCTTCTGGAAGGCCAGTGCTAAAGAAGGATTTCTATACATGGACATCTACTGTGTGCTTACAGAGAAAACAGGACAGAATCTGTGTGATTGCTACCCCCTCACATATGCTACTGGTCAGCAAATATTACTTAGTGATAGGTTCAAACCTGTGTGCATTCATTCCCATTCTGTTATGTAGGGACCATCTAGCAGAGACTAGTATGCAAGTAAGATCTTTTATCCAAAGAGAACTTAATAACTATACCTCCCAGAGCAAATATGGATCTCAAAAATGGTGACCAAACAAAACTCAGAAAAAACTTGATTTTATTGAGGGACAACACAATAAAAGTATTTCAGTGGAAAATGAGAGTGAAAGAGAAAATACTAGTCACTGGAGAAATAGCATTCAATGAGGAAATAGCCTTTCAAGCATAAGCAGTACTGAGGGAATACTGTAGCAATGAAAGCATGAAAAATGTTCATGAAGACTCAGTGGGATGCATTAACAGTTAATGTGAAATGGCAATAAGGGCAAAGTAACAATTATTGGGCAAATGCCATTCAGTAGGGAAGTAGCATTTAAGCAGTGTTGAGGGAATAGCAATGAGCAGTCCTTGGAGGCTAACAATGGAACAGCATGCATAATGCAGTTTTTAGGGTAGAGAGAGGTTACAATACATGCTGTGTATAAGCCTTTTTGGCACTAAAAGGGGGCGAGGGAAACAGAGATCTTGTGCTTTTTAGAGAAGAGGAGAAAGGAGAGATACATGGGCCTTAGCACTGCAGACCAGTAATTCTGAGGAAAAGAGGGGCTTTAAATAACAAATATATTAAAAGGGGAAGAAAAAAGGAAAACTGGGCTGAAAGGCAGCTTATATGTACAGACAGATAATAGATAAGGAGTTGTGGGAGAGACTAGATGTCTAGTATACATTTCCCTCTTATCATTCTCATTCATGAAGATTGGGGATAGGAAATATTTGTAGAATGAGGGAAAGGAAGGAAGGGGGACCCTATCAGTGGTCAGTAGACCATCATTTCCTGAATCCATTAGCTTCTGTTCTGGGGACTGAGGAAGGCTATGCTTCTAGCATAGGAGAGGCTAAACTTCAGTTCTTGCAAGTTCAGCTAAGTGGAGGATTCCAGCAGGCCTCTGCCTGCTAAGTGGTAATAATGACTTGGCTCCAGTCCATTAAGGAGATGTGGCCTCCAACGTCTCAAACAGATCTCTGGAATAAGCAAAAGTTTTCAAGGAGGGAGAAACAGTCAGAGGAGATCATCCAGTTGTTGCAAATTCTTCTTCAGTGACTTCAGATAGAGATAGAGAGAAAATCTCAAACTGGAGATTTTCTTTTTTTTTATTTTGGCTGGTTGGCTGAAAAATCATAGTGTTTATATGGTGTCTGCCCAGTGTGGGTTATTTTGAAGGCAGGGATGATGATGGTGGACTGCGGGATCATCCCTCTGAAATTATTGCAAACAAGAACTTCCCAGTTTTAAGATATTGGAACTCCAGGCAGAATCAGCCCTTTCTTTTACATTCAATGTTATGATTTGTGATCATAATCTAAATGATTAATTTTATAATCTAAATCTTCTAACAGATGTCTACATGCTTGTTCTATCCCCCCACAGTAGGAATTTTATCCCTATAGGGAGCATTTTGCAAAAGATCACATTAATCCATGTGCTCTCCAAGACTTGTGGTTGTTTATTCGTTTAGACGCTTCCGACTCTTCGTGACTTTATGGACCAGCCCACGCTAGAGCTTCCTGTCAGTCGTCAACACCCCCAGCTCCCCCAGGGATGAGTCTGTCACCTCTGGAATATCATCCATCCACATTGCCCTTGGTCGGCCCCTCTTCCTTTTGCCCTCCACTCTCCCTAGCATCAGCATCTTCTCCAGGGTGTCCTGTCTTCTCATTATGTGGCCAAAGTATTTCAGTTTTGCCTTTAATATCATTCCCTCAAGTGAGCAGTCTGGCTTGATTTCCTGGAGGATGGACTGGTTTGATCTTCTTGCAGTCCAAGGCACTCTCAGAATTGTCCTCCAACACCACAGTTCAAAAGTATCTATCTTCCTTCGCTCAGCCTTCCTTATGGTCCAGCTCTCGCAGCCATATGTTACTACGGGCAACACCATTGCTTTAACTATGCGGACCTTTGTTGTCAGTGTGATGTCTCTGCTCTTAAGTATTTTATCCAGATTGGTCATTGCTCTTCTCCCAAGAATTAAGCGTCTTCTGATTTCCTGACTGCAGTCAGCATCTGCAGTAATCTTTGCACCTAGAAATACAAATTCTATCCAAGACTTGCCATTTTATAAAGGATTTTACCTCTGTATAAGGTTAGAATGGTGCAGGACTGGGGTTTTGGGAGTGAAAGTCTCTCAGGAGAACTGAAAGGAAGGGAGTTTCTGGTAAACTATAGGACTTGGTAACTCTCTCTCTCTCTGTGTGTCTCTTTCTCTCTCGTTAATCTCGTTCTATGTGTATTCTCCTGCATGAGTCCAAAAATTTTGAGTAGCTCTCACCCATATAGTTCTTGCATTTGGGGGAAAAATGCCATGATTTATAATGTAGCACTCAACGAAGAAAATAGGGCTGTAATTCAGCCTAGCAATGCAGGATTGGTGCTCATGTCTTTGAACAAATTTCTTCTTGTTGTACGTGCTGCTAATTCAGGACAAAACAATTCACTACTATATGTCTTTATCAACAGTGACCCACTGCAGCATTAATGACGAAATATTTATATTCCAAAAATCTTGGCTCCAAAAGGAGAATCTTTTTTCATTCTCTGTGAAAGGTAGAACATTATGGAGTCTTAGTGGCATCTTTGAATGACAGCTTATCTACAGATATGTGCCACTTGTCTAGAGATAATATGATGGCTGAGTGTATTATTGATGCTACAGTAGTACAACACACTGAAATTTCTGAGAAAGAAAAAAACCTTATCTGCACAGACAATTTTCTGTGCTTTATTGGAAATCTTAAAAGGCAGCAAAGGTTTGATATAATAGAGGAGCTTTGAATTATTATACTTCACAAACCATGCATACTTCGGAAAGTAAGTGCTACAGGATGGAAATTTCAGTGCTTAGAATTTTTATGCTGAATGTTCCCATGGTCCATTCAAAAATCTAATCTACTAAAAGGGTATCAGACAATGAAAAAATACAAAATATAAAATATCTCTAGACTTAATTCAGATCATTGGGGCCATCCATCAGCAATGAGGTTTGTTGTAGTGGTTGTTTGTTTTAAACCAAGGTAGGGAAGGATGAGTTTAAGCTATCAAATACAACTGCCCTGGATTCATTTCCCTAGCTTTCCCCAACATGGTGCCCTTTAGTTATGTTTGGATTAAAGATTTCAGAATTCCTAAGGCATGGCTTGATCAAATGCTATCTCATAATTTTAGGACTTGTGAACCCAACTGATCTGGAGGGCATTAGGTTGAGGAAGTTTGATTTCCCATTATTACTTTTCCTTCCTTCCTCAAAGAAGATCTGTTTTTCTACCTTGTTCTCAAGATGCTTTAAATTTCCTTCATAATATTTTTGGAAGGAGTGCTGAATTTGAGCTTATTTTATTGCTGAAATATGGGAGAAGATGTTGGGCACTCGTCTCTTCATCACTCTTCAGCTTTTCTGGCTGCTCCTTCTTCCTGATCTGAAAAAGCTCCATGGGGTTAGTTTGTGATTGAACTGAAATATGAGAATCCAGGTAGGCTGCAGTGCACCAGAGAGATGATTTTACTGTGAAAAAAGGGATGTCAATACATACTAACAGAAATGCTGAAATGCTGTATTTCATTTCTGAGAATTTTGTCATTTTTTCCTTCAATTTGCTAAAAAAAAAAATTGAAGGAAAACATTCAAAAATATGTGAAACATTTTTGGCACAGAATTAGATTTTATTGTATTTTATTTCAAAGGGACCACAATTTGGAATCATAGAGTTTTTTTATTCAGTATAATCTCCTCAAAAGCTTCATGAAGCCAATATCTAAAAAGAACTTCAGGATAAGTAATCAGAAACAAACTCATGAAAGAAAAACTGATGTTGATATTCCTTTACCAGATTATGGATTCTTCTTCATTCCCTTAAAACAATGTCTTTTCATGGCTGTTCAGGCAAAATCTAATCATTGCATGTTGTTGCTTTTTAAACTGTCTTTGAGCCTAATAATTGAGAACAGTCACTTAAAAATTCCTATAAGCAGACTCTGAACATAGTTGTCAGTTTTCATGGTGATGTAAGACCTCAGAGGTTTGTATCTTTTGGCAACTTTTTGTTTTTTTGGTGGAAGAATTCCTGAATTCCTTTTCCTTCTATTTGTTAATGATACAGGAGTAATTTACTCATTTGCTTGCTTGCTTGCTTATTTTATAAAATGAAGAAATGATGATAGAAAATTGCATGAAAGAAGCAGGGAAGGTAAAAACTGCTCATGTTGAAGGACCAGGACTGCTGAAGTTGTACACAGATGAAACCAACTTGCAGAGCTTCTATCAACTGCTGACTGTCATAAACATTTGCTGCCTTGGCCTAGCAAGGTCACCAGTGAAAGGGTGATTCTAAAGTTGTTATTCTGAAAAGGCATGAGGGTTATTTTGGAGTTTTCTGGTATAAGCCAAGCTTTATAGATGACTTTAGGAAGAGCACTGGGGGTGTTTTGCCATTATTCCAAGAAGAAGAAGTGTTGTTGCTCTAAAGGAAAGAACGTGCTTCAGTTTTCTAGTTTCATTCATGTTAATGGTTTAGAGATGGGGGAGAATGGAAGAATAGAAAGGGGAAAACTTTTATTTATACTCAATAGGCAGCAAAATAGCCACAACCCTAAAATAATACATAAAAGCGAGATCAAATAAAATAAGGGCAATAAAACCAGCATATAGATTCTTCCAATTTAAATTATATTCTTACACATATAAGAAGTAAACAAAAGAGAATGAAATATAACAAAGCAAAACAGAATAGATAAAAGCAGATTAAAATTGGGATTTTAAAAAAAGACATTGTTCCAAGATTAGGACACTGTAGGCCTTCTAATAGCAATAAGAACTTGGCAAATCTGTTCGTAATAGCAGGGAACCCTCTTGTAGAAAACAAACCACTTCTCCCTCATTGAAAGCTTGATCTCTACTAGAAGGTGGTAGAGCATGTAAATTCTTTTTTTTTTAATTAGAAAACTTTATTAAAGCATTTTCAAAATATACATAAAAACTAAAAACATGGAAACAAAGAAGCCTACAAAGAAAAAGAAACAGAACTAAAAAGGTATAAAAAAACACGAAACAAACTACTACAAAGTGACTTCTGACTTTCTATAACAAAGATGTACATAAATCAGTATCAGTCTCTTACTCCAATTCATATTATAGTAAACATTATTTCTATAAAGCATTTAAATTCTCATTATTACATTCCCTTCTAAAACAAAGTTACCCTCCCAATTAAAGAAAAACATATAAAACCCTTCAAACATAATTTGGAATTTAATATAGTAACAAATACTACCCTTCTTCTCTATAATTTGCTCCTATCTGCCACCTAACCAACATTAACCAAAAATATAAAAAATTTCCAAACAGCATAAACATTTATCTAAACCCTTAAAAAAAACCCTGATAACCACATTTAAATAATAACCTAGGCATTTACCAAAAATGTAAGAATTTTAAAAACAGCATAACCATTTATCCAAACCATTAAGAAACCATCTCGATAAACACATTTTGACAATTATCCCACTTCAAAGTAAACCAAGGCATTTACATGCATCAGTATTATGTACAGAGCTTTCTTGTCAATTTCAAATTCTACAACCTGCTTTAAAAAGCCCAATTATTTGTCCAAAATCTTCCAGCCTCTAGAGTTTAATTCTCTTTCTTGATCGTGGTGTGGTGGCAACACTGTCTTCTTATCTTCAACTTTTGACAACTCAATTTTCCTTTGACTATTTAAACGTAAGTCACCAGTTCTCATCTTTTTCTTTGGAGAAACCACTTTACTCTTAAGGTAGTTTTCAGCCTTATCAGTTTCTCTTGATTATTGTGACAATTTGGACTCCACAAATTCTGAGAAATGCTCCAAGACTTGAACAACAGCATTGTAGAGATCTTTACATATCAAATTAATTTCCTCCATATTTCTCAACAGTAAGATAGATTATGGCGCCTTCTAGTGCCTCATGAAGGTAAAGTCATTAATGCTGTAACTGAACACACTTCCCAGCCTTTTTATCTCCGGTGTGGCCAATCAGGAAAATAAAAAGCAATAACAAACAGCATTCCCATGGGAAAGTGAAAGCAAATAGATCAGAACTCCAATCCGTAGATTCAATGAAGAAGAGAAAGTTTTATATTCCTCAAAAATCACTTTAATAAAAAAGCAATTAAAACAAAATTCTTTAAATCTCAATTTAATGAATTATATATAAAAAGCCAAAAAATAATGAGAGTCATCAAGAGATTCTGCATTTCTTTGTTGTAAAAAGCCTCTCTTTGGTAAAATTCAAACAAAAAAACCTTAGTGCTATAGAAATCGGGTGGGCAGCTTTAAGGTCTATGTTGGTTTCAGAGCAGCTTGGGAATAAGATGACAGCCCTGCCTCCCAGCTGATCACTTACCAGTCAATTGTGAAATACCATTTTGTGGTCTTCTGGCTGTGACCAGCTGTCATGTCCCCCGTTGCGATGTATACATACATCACAATGGGGAACATGCCTTTCCAGTGAAGGGGAGGGGGGGAGGAAAGAATCAGCACTAATCCCATAAGCACTGAAAGACAAAACAGATAAGGACAAAGGAGCCATACCTTTGCCCTGACCCAGGAAGCCATCATCCTATCTCCCTGACATCTCTGCATTACCATGGGGGACACACCTGCTCCGGACACAGGAAGAGGACAGAGGTAATCAGCGCTAATCCCCCTGATCACCCATCAAGACTCCGGAATCACCCCCTGATCACCCATCAAGACTCCGGGTTCACCATCGGTCAAGACTTTGGGACAATGGGGGGTGGGGAAGGTTCAGGTCCGCACCGTGGGTATTTACCGGCTACCTTGCACACCATGTGCTAATTCCCGTCTTTCTCCATGTCTGCATTCTATTCTTAATAAACCAGATATCCTTAGCCCTGGCTGGTGAGTCTGTGTTTTTTTTGAATAAGGCAACCATCACATAAAGACGGGAATCAAAAAAAATTTTCTGCTAGCACCATTCCAGATTTCGTCTGTGAGGGATCAAAGCTGGCGATGGAACGACTCAACCCACGAAGAGGTGGCTACCAGAGGACCGACAATCAAGCTCGGAGGAAGAGGAGGCCGGAAGGAGCAGGACACCTGAAGCCACCAGAGAGTCGCAGGGTGAGTGGGTCACCCTGGACGAGATGCCGGGATCCCTGCCAGGGATGCTCAGGGTGTCTAGGAAGCCACGGGACTGGCTGTCCTCAACGATCGCAGGAGCTGAAGGAAGGTGCCAGATCGGATGAACTGAGGAAGGCTCCCAGACAGCTGAGAGACTGAGGATAATGGAGGCGAGGCTGGAGTCAATTGAACAGCTGTTCCTGCGATGGTCAGTGGCATGGGAATCCCAAGGAAGGGGTGAGGTGGAACCAGGTACCAGAAGTTCATCACCCCCCCACACCCCACCCCTGAGACGTGACAGCCGGGGAGAGGAAGGAGATGGCAGGAGGCTGAGGCAGCACCCTGGAGACGTGACCACTGGGAAGAGGCTGGAGCTGGCACAAAACTGAGGCAACGCCACCCGGAGTCCGGCTTGAGGAATCCCCACATCGAGACCGGAGAACCCCAGCAGCCCGAGGTACGTCCAGACGACCAGATGTGGTTTGGAGCCCACCAGGAGCAAGGGTGAAAGACTTCGGGGTCAAATTTGATGGGGATCCAGCAACATTATCCTTCTTCCTAACAAATGCCAAGAACTACATGGAAGAATTTGGGCCATATTTCCGCTCAGAAAAGGGCAAAATTAATGCCATTGCTAACAAACTTAAAGGAACGGCGGCTGACTGGTATGTGCAGCTATACCAGGCAGAAGCCCCAGAGCTCGATGACTTCGACGAGTTCCTCTGGGCACTAAATCTGCACTTCAGAGACCCCTTAGAAAAGGAGAGAGTGAAGAGATCCCTAAGGGGAGTCAGCCAAGGGCAATGACCTGTAGCAGATTATGCCATGGAGTTTAAAGCACTGGCTGGAAAGGTGGTGGACTGGTCGCAGTCTACCCTAATTGAACGTTTCAAAGAGGGCCTGAACTTGGACATTCTGAGGTGGGCATTATGCAGAGACAACCCAAACACTCTACACGAGTGGATACTGCTGGCCAGTAAGGCGGAAAATGCCCAGAAAACCTTCCTACAAGCCAAGAGGGCGGCGCAACAAGCGGCGACGGTAAAGGGACCCCGAACTGCTGCAGGACCGGTGAGGCCAACATCCCAACCCTGGAGAGAGGAGAGGGAGCGATGGTTCGCCAAGGGGCAGTGCCTTCGATGCGGGAAAGAGGACCACAAAGCGGCGGCGTGCCCGAAAACAAAGGTAGTTGACAGGCCAGGAAAAATGCCAGGCAAACCACCCGTAGCACCCAAAAAGATGCCAGCGGCCAGGGGAGAGATCAGAGCAAAAGAACTACCTTACTCCAGTGAAGAGGAGGAGAATGACCAGGAAGAACCGGTGGGAAACGCCAGCCACCTGCCCTGAGAAGCGCCAGAGGGCAGGTGGAGGAGGAGAATGGGTGCAGTGATGACGGGGTGAGTGCCAACTGTCCCACCCTGTATGTAAAAGTTAAGTTAAGTTCCACTGAGAAGTCGGTTGAAGTCTGAGCCCTAATAGACTCGGGCTGTTCCAGGTGCCTAATGCACCCGGACGTGGTTGCCAATTTAAATCTCCCCTGCTTTCCACTTCAGCACCACATAGTGTTCACGCAATTGGATGGTTCAGCAGCGGGAGGGGGCCCGGTCACCCAATTCACCAGAGAAGTGGCGCTGCAGTTAGGCAGCCACCGGGAGAGACTGAAATTTGCCACCCTTTAGTCATCTTAGGCATTCCGTGGCTGGTACGAAGGAACCCATACATAAATTGGGAAACCAGGATGATCACGTTTGCAGACAGCTTCTACCAGGCACCTACAGGGGACCGAATTCCCCGTGCTGCGGTGGGGAGGGTGGCATCTACAACCACACATATGGCTGCAGTGGCCCTGGAAGGCTTGCCAGACAGGTACACTGAGTTTGCAGATGTGTTTGGGGAGAACGAAGCAGACAAACTCCCACCACACAGAAAGACTGACTGTGCGATAGAACTGGTCCCCAACGCACCCTTGCCAAAGCCAAAAATTTACGCAATGACCCAGAAAGAACTGGCAGCATTGCGGGAGTTTGTGGACAAGAACTTAGCACGAGGCTTCATCGAGCCCACAAACTCGCCAGTTGGAGCCCCAGTGTTGTTCAGAGAAAAAAAGGATGGGACGTTAAGACTCTGTACGGACTACCGCGGACTGAATTTGGTTTCCATATCAAACAAATATCCCTTGCCCCTAATCAAAGACATATTAGCACATCTGGCAAAGGGGAAAATATTCTCTAAACTAGACTTGCGAGAAGCCTATTTCCGCATACGCATACAGGAGGGGGTTGAGTGGAAGATGGCTTTCAATTGCCCACTGGAATCATTCCAATATAAAGTATTACCGTTTGGTTTGGCAGGGGCACCAGGGGTATTTATGCAATTGATCAACGAGGTCTTGCACGAACACTTGTTCAAGGGGGTCCTTGTGTATTTAAACGATGTATTGATATATTCTGAAACTGAAGAGGAGCACGAATGCTTGGTTAAGCAGGTGCTCAGGAAACTCCGCAAAGCCGAGCTATTTGCCAAGCTTTCTAAGTGCGAGTTTTATAAAACTCAGCTAGATTATATGGGCTATAGAATCTCTGAGAGGGGCATCGAAATGGACCCTGGGAAAGTCCAGGCCATCCTGGCATGGGAGCGCCTGCACACTAGGAGGCAACTACAAAGTTTTCTGGGATTTTCTAATTTTTACAGGGGGTTCATCAAGGGACTAGCGGAAATCATTTTGCCCCTAACTAATTTACTCCACACCAAAGGTTTGGGAGACACGCGCAAAGCACGAAACCCGGGAGTGCTACTTAACTGGACACCTGAATGCCAAAGGGCTTTTGATCATCTCAAGAGCCTGTTCACAGCCGAACTGGCTCTACAACACCCCGACCCCACCAAGCCCTTTGTAGTCCAAGTAGATGCCTCCGATTTCTCAATTGGGGCGCTCTTGCTTCAGCGGGATCCAAATGATCAGCTGAAGCCCTGCACATACCTCTCCCGCAAGTTCTCCGAAACAGAACGGAGATGGCATGTATGGGAGAAAGAGGCTTTTGCCATCAAAGCTGCCTTAGAGGCATGGCGACACCTCCTGGAAGGGACCACTTGCCCCTTTGAGGTCTGGACGGACCACAAAAACCTGGAAGCGCTCAGTACCCCGAAATGCCTCAGCCCCAAGCAGGTTCGCTGGGCTCAGTTTTTCAGCCGCTTTAACTTTAAGCTGAAGTTCATACCAGGAAGAAAGAACTTCTTAGCTGACGCTCTCTCTAGGCAGCCCCAGGATGCCAGCCAGGCATCAGACATTATAGGTACTGTGTGGACTGACACACAGCTGGGTTGCCAAGCTGTCACACGCAGCCAAACTGGAACGCAGCGTACTCCGGCACAACCGCCCGCAAGGGGAGGGAGACGCATGTCAATTTCATCGCAATTGCAACAGCAGTTCGTACAAGCCTTAAAAACAGATACATGGTTGCAAACCAATAAAAACAATGCTTCTTTTGAAAATGATTTGGCCTGGAAACAAAATAGCCTGTACGTGCCAGAGCAATTGCGAGCAGAGGTTCTGAGACATTCTCACAACGACAAAATGGCAGGGCACTTTGGCTTTGTAAAAACGTTACATCTGGTAAGGCGACGATTCTGGTGGCCTACACATAGGAGGGATGTAAAAGATTATGTCGCTGCTTGCCCTACATGTGCTATGGCCAAGCGAAAAGTGGGGAAGCCCCAGGGACTATTGCAGCAGGTGGCAAGCCCCTCCCGCCCTTGGGAAGAAATCTCGATGGATTTCATAGTAGACTTGCCACCCAGCCAGCGGAAAATGGTCATCTGGGTGGTTAAGGACTACTTTTCAAAACAGGCCCATTTTATTCCATGCACCTCCATTCCCTCTGCTCAACAGCTGGCACGCCTCTTTTTAAATCACATTTACACATTACATGGTACCCCCTCCCGCTTGGTCACAGATAGGGCTACACAATTTACTTCACAATTCTGGAAAGCATTTTTGAAGTTGATTGGCACCAAGCAGGCATTGTCCACTGCTTGGCACCCCCACATGGACGGCTCTATGGAAATCCTTAACTCCACCCTGGAGCAATTTTTGCGCTCCTTCATAAGCTGCCAGCAAGATAATTGGGTAGACTTACTCCCCTTTGCTGAGGTGGCATACAACAATGCAGTGCACCAGAGCACGGGCCACACCCCCTTCCGGGTAGTCTATGGATGAGACTTCATCCCGATCCCGGAGTTGCCACAGCCAGCTACCCCGCCTTGTTCCCCAGATGACTGGGCTGCTCAGCTAGCCAACATTTGGCCAATCATTCAGCTGGCTCTCTCCGAAGCCCAAGCAACCTACAAGCATTATGTGGACAACCACAGGGCTGTGCAGCCAGACTTCAAAGTGGGAGATAAGGTCTACCTCTCCACTAAATTCATAAGTCTCCGCAGCCCTCAAAGAAGTTAGCCCCCAAGTTCATTGGCCCTTTTCCAATAGTGGAAATAATCAACCCGGTAACTTTTAAGTTAGAATTGCCACACAACTTGAAATGCATACACCCGGTGTTCCATTGTGCCTTACTGAAACCGGCTACCTCCTCAAAGTGGCATAACGAAACCCCCCCACCTCCTCCCATCATGATCGATGGGCAGCAGCACTTTGAAGTAAAGGAGGTTCTAGATTCCTGAAGGCTACGGGGCACCCTTCAGTACCTGGTCCACTGGAGACATTTCCCCCACCCTGAGTGGGTGCATACCCGGGATGTCTCAGCACAACAGCTAGTCACATGCTTCCATGCAGCGTATCCTTCCAAACCGGTGCCTTGAAGTTTTTTTTGGGGGAGGCAGTATGTCATGTCCCCTGTTGCGATGTATACATACATCACAACGGGGAACATGCCTTTCCGATGAAGGGGAGGGGGGAGGAAAGAATCAGCGCTAATCCCATAAGCACTGAAAGACAAAACAGATAAGGACAAAGGAGCCATACCTTTGCCCTGACCCAGGAAGCCATCATCCTATCTCCCTGACATCTCTGCATTACCATGGGGGACACACCTGCTCCGGACACAGGAAGAGGACAGAGGTAATCAGCGCTAATCCCCCTGATCACCCGAGACTCCGGAATCGCCCCCTGATCGCCCATCCAGACTCCGGGTTCACCATCGGTCAAGACTTTGGGACAATGGGGGGTGGGGAAGGATCAGGTCCTCACCGTGGGTATTTACTGGCTACCTCGCACGCCATGTGCTCATTCCCGTCTTTCTCCGTGTCTGCATTCTATTCTTAATAAACCAGATATCCTTAGCCCTGGCTGGTGAGTCTGTGTTTTTTTTGAATAAGGCAACCATCACACCAGCCATCTGGAGAACACATGGGGTGATTCCTGGGGTTCTCCTTAATCCGGGGAATGCTTCTGGGCTCCAAGGAAGCCTGCCTGAGCTCAAGAAAAAAAGCCACTCTGACAGGTCAGTCCACAGACAGCAGAAAAAACCAGATCAAGCCATTATTGTCCCCACCAGAAGTCTCCAGCCTGTAAATTCTTGAGGAAAGGATCATGAAGAAATATGTGCATTAAGGTCTCAGGTTCATTCTGACCACAGGGACATTTCTCACAGTAAATGGGATTTTATGAAATAGTCCATCCGATACTGCCGAGGGTAGAATGTTAAAGCAGGCCAAGAAGAAGGGTCTACAATGTGCTGAGCAAACCAGACTGAACAGATAGTTAACAGGTCTTAAAGGTTTCCAGGAAGCAACCTACCCTTGGATATTGTCTAGTCAGAGTTTCTCTGACATGCAATATTGAAGACTCCTTGGCAAATCTCAGCTGTCACTTTCTCTAGGCTTAGAGGTAGCCAAGAATGGATAGAAAGGTCACAATGATTGTTTACTTTCCATCTTGAGGCAAAATCATCAGGAAGAATTAGTGATGTGAAGTCATCAGGGAGAATTAGTGGGGCCAGTAGGCCAACAGAAAATAGACTAATAAGAAAGATGACAGTGGTAGCCTTCCTGCTTCCATGCAAATTAGAATGTTTAGAACCTGGAAGAGTACTTGAAAAAACTTAGATTGGACAGCATCCAGGGACTTTAGATCACTGTAGCTGCATATCTGTGCACTGTACAGCATTTGGGATGTAGCTTTAGCTTTAAACAGCTTGATGGTTACAGGTATGCACTGACCTTCCTTAGAGTGAAAAAAGCCCAGGATTGCCTTGGCACTATTATTGGCTTTGGCACAGATGACTGTAAATTGTTCTTGCCAACTTCCAGAGGTTTGGAAAATTACTCCCAGATATTTAAAAGTTGGAACTTGTTCTATTTTGTTAGTTCCTATTTGCCATTGATGTTTATGGCAGCTAGCACTTCCCTAGATCTTGGAGTAATTAATTGTAAGCCTTCTTCCTTACAGAATTCTGCTAAACTTTGCAAACTAATCCTAAGGCCCACCTGTATAAGCAACAAAATTGCTGTGTCGGCATACAACAGCATTTCCAAATGTCTGTCCCTGAGCTTAGCAACCACTGAATTTATAAAGATATTAAACAGTAGGGTTGCTAAAATGCATCTCTGTTTCACTCCTCAGCTGACTGGAGTATCTGCAGTAAGATAGCCAACTTTATTGTACCTGTGTTTTCATGCAGCTTCCTGATGAATGAAAGTAGCCATCGGTCAATAGATCTAACAGCGAGCTTCTACCAGAGTCTGTCGTTTGGAATGGAACTGAAGGCTGATTTTAGGTCAATGAAAGCAAACTTTAAAGGGTGTTGCTGTCTCCGTGTGTATTTTTATATTAAGACTTGTAGGATGACCCACTGATCCATTGTAGATCTGCCCTCTCTAGGGGTAGGGTTAGGAGGAATAGAGCATGAATATAGAAAGTACTGATGTAATATATGGCAGGGAAAAATAAGATGAGAGGATGCAGCCTGGCAATTGCAGGAAAAAGAGGACAGGCTGTTGTTTGGCTTCCCTTCCTTTTGGGTTGCAATCTAAACAAGGAAATCAAGGTAATAGTGTTGGACTCTCCAACTTAAATACCTGATGTTTAATGCCAGGTCACCTACTGGTAAAAGATGTGTTATCTACAATTTAATCCTGGATGAACATGCTGACCTGGTATGTGTATGAAACCCTGGCTAAGAGTGAAGGAAGGAGCAAATCAGTGCCACCTCTGCCCACTGGGCTACTCTATGAGACAGCAGGCCAGGGCTAGAAGGTGGGGAGGTGGCATAAATGTATATAAATTCCATTTAACTGCCCAAAGTTCCATCTGACAGCTTACCATTTCTGAGTATTTGCTGATGCAATTGGATAGCAGGGATGGTGTAGGAATACCATGGCATACTATCCACTCTACTGCATCTTACTAGAGTGATTTCTGAAGTGATAATAGACTATCCTAGATATCTTGTCCTGGAGATTTCCATATTTGTGATGAGGTAGCTCAGAATTTAACGTCTGCCATGATGACTGTAGACCTGTCCCAAATGGTATCTGGCCTCCACAAACAAAAAAATGATATTCTGTTCATCTGGAGCCAGTGATGTAAAAGTGGAAGAGCTCTCTCTCAATCTCTTTTCATGTACAGAAAATTGTTAGGTTGCAGCTGCTATACACTTCTGCTGGAGTAAGAACTAGTAGAAAGGGTCAAATTCAGAGGTGAGAAATTTTCCACCTCATCTATTGGCAATACTATTGAAACCCTAGCTGATTTATGGAACACAAAGATGGTTTGGGAGTTGACAAGATAAATCCTAAGTGTCCTCTTCCATCTACTTTATCAGAGGGAATAGAAAATCCATATCATTGGCAAGAAACAGGTACTGTATGTTTGTGAACTCACTAAGAATCAAGCTAGACTCAAAGCAAAATTTACATTACTTTGTCAATTATTATATAATACTTTCTTCATCAGTTCTATCTGTAGTTTGTGAACTTCAATTCATATTTTGCAATTAATTCTTTGGAGAGTTAAATGTTTGAAATGTAAAATAAAACAATCTAGGCTCTTTAATATGACAAGAATCAACTGATTTTTGTCCTCATCTTCAATTTTTAATTTGCACAAGTTGACTTAAACGTAGTTGAGCAGGTGAAGTAATTTGTTCTGCATTTTCAATTTGCTTGTTTCTCTGTTGCTCATTTATGTTTATTTGTTTATTTGCTGTGTTTATATAACACAAGTCAAAAAATGAGTTCTTTCACTTCACATTTTAAAACATAAAAACATGGAAGAAACATAAAATAAAACCACAAAACTACCATAAAACAGCAGGCAAAGTGATAACCATTCACTAATATATTGGCTGCTGCATTTTGCACCAAAGGCAATTTCTGAGTGGTCTTGAGAGGCAGCTGTTATGTTTTGTTATTGTTGATGGTCCTGTTACAGGTTCTATTATTGTATTTCTGGTTTTCAGTTTTATGTTTATGTTATAAATTTCATTGAACTCCCTGATATATTATTTTAATAAAATTGCAATGGATATTTTTTTTGGAAGAAAGAAATGTGTGAATGACAATTTATGTATATTTAGGATAGAGTTTCATGTTACAGGAGGCCCAATCTTTTGATATTTTATTTGTTGTGGATGCAGAAAAAAAGTAAAATATAAATTGTGATTCAGTTAATTAATCAAACTGTTGCTTAAAAAGCTTTATTAAAAATAAAGTTTAATTTTATTACTCTGACAAAGGCATCTTGTACTGACACATAGCACACTATGGAACTTAAAACATCCATTTGACAAATATTTATTTTTAATAAAATGAAAATATTTTAAATAAATGTTTTTTTTTTAAATGAAGAGCTTTGTTTGGTGTTCTCAGTGTCCTGTTATTCACAGATATGGGAGCCATTATTCCCTAATATATAAAAGTCATTCTTTTAAGTAACTAATATTTAGTATCCACATTCCCCTATTTTTTTCCAAAGAATATAGAGTAAGATTCTACTTGGCGTGCAGTGATACTTGCATTTTTTTTTTTAAAAAGCAAGACACATGAGTTAGATTAATTAGGGGCATATTTTCTTGTTAATATAAAAAATATCTGCTACAATAAACAGCTTAACTATATGGGACATAATAAAGCCAAGAGTCATTTCCTAGCCAGCTCACTTGAATAAATGGGTCTTGCTCCTGACTAAAACCACTTCTGTTAGCCATGTATTTAAATGCTATGGGAAGCCATCCCAAACCACTGACTTTCATTTCTCACTGCTTTTGGGAAACAATTTGGTTAAACTTAACCAAAGTCTCAAGAGTTTAACACCAAAGAGCTGAAAAGCTATCTAATTATCTCTTGACCATCTCATTGCTCACCCGCTATTCTTTCTTATACTACCTGTCAATTTGACCAATCTATTTAGGGAATGAATCATTTAGGGAATTAACCCATCCAGTTAAATGATTCCCACAGAACACAGTATAGTGTAGACAAAAGAAAAGAAAAGAAAGAAAAGAAAAGAAAAATCCTAAGAGAACAAAACAATCTGGTCCTAGGGTTTAAAAGAATGAATAAGCCAACTTACTTACATACTTCTTCTTGGAGTAACCAATGTGGATAATAAAGGATGAGAACCCTCTTATGATGACAGACTTAAAAAGGAGTCAAGTTAATCAAGCTGGATCATTCTTCTGTATCTGGGTGGCAATGCTATTAAGCTCAACAATTTTGGAAAATTATTTTTTTAACAGAATGACACAAATTCTAAATGTTGAATTTCCTTTTCAACCTTCCATCTTTCTACTAAATATGAATAAATCTTACATTCCTACAAAATATACCGAATAAGCTTTGCATATGATAACTCCTGCAATGACCTCTCTGCTTCTTACTGGAAAGTACTAAAACTGTCCAGTGTCATTGGGAATCAGGCAGTATATAAATTTAATAAATACATAAATTCCCTCTGTAGAATAATGGCAAATCAAGTTGTGGGAGTATGCCTTGATTTCTAAAATAACTTCAAACTTGAAAAGGCAACCTAACTTGGAATTTAGCTCAACATGGAACCATTTACTAATTTCATACATGGTCTTGTACTATACCTGAAATTTGGGTTTATCGTAACATAAGGTTTTGATATTTAAGTGCTCAAAGACATGTTAAATATATATATATATATATATATTTTACTGAAAGCATATTCCTTCTTACACTTCTATGTCCAATGTACTTACCCTTCCTTGTTGTTCCAGTGTTATCTAATACTCTGTTAAAAGTACAGATATATCATGGCAACTATCTTTTCTTTGTTCACTAGAATGGCTGCTCTCAAAAAGAGAGATTAGACTGGTTTAGCATGCCTTTTCTTAAGAAATCCAAGCTGGCAGCAAGCAATTTCCAAGATTAGAAACTGATTGCTTTATAATTTGTTCTAACAAATAGTTCTCCAGTTTAGTCTGGCTTCAGTAGTTAGGAAATTGTTAGAACAATTTATAAAGCAATCTTTCTAGTACTACTTCAAAGGAAAAGGAGTTTTTCCTAATAGCCAGCTAGGTCTGGTGCAACAGCCTCCCACCCCCACCCCCAACTTTGCTAAATCTTTTGAATGTCTATGAATAAAATCATGTCAAGTTTAGAACAATGAAATGTTAGAACCATGTGATTATATGTTAATATTTTAATCTGATGAAGTTCCAAAGACATTTATAGAAGCTTAGATGTCTTTATAAAATAATTTTGGATTACAATTCCAAATCAAACAAAATCCTTTCAGGTTTGGTTAGAGAATAACAGGATATATGTTAAATGAATATTAATTGTATCCTTTTGTATCTACCTAGGTAACTTCTGGCGGGAGAGCAAATTATTATGTGTCTTACAAAAGGGAACCCTTTACTCAGATAAAATTACCCAAGTACTCACTACCAAAGGTAAGTGTACTTCAGTAACTACAAAAATAAGAATAAAGTATTTGATTCTCACATTTTTATATGCAAAAGAAAATGCTCTGTCATATTTCTACAATTCATAAATTATGGCTGGCTATAGATATGTGATTCACCATCCAAATGTAGCCTGTGAGATGCTTGAGAATTCTGTTTTCTTTGCCCCATGCAACAAAATGAGGGGATCTATCAAAGCTTATTGGCTAGATGGTTGATGAGCTGCTTTAATGTTATGATAATAACTAATATTTGGATTTCAGCTTGGCAACAAGCATATAGCTGGTTAATTGTATTTGAAAGCAACTGGATATCAGTAGATCCAATGCATTTGTGATTTTCTGCCCAAATAGTTCTATGAGTAGTAATATTAGAGCCATAGGAAGTGATCTTTTTACTGGAGACATTTGGCTTTGATAGCTCTTCTCTTTACTAAATAAATCTACAGCTAGGAGTTCCATTGATAGCTACTCTGAATTTAGGCATGGAATGTATCAAAAATTGAACACCATTGTTACCGGCTGAGTCTCTCTTACCAAAAGCCTAGGTTCAGGTTCAGTGTCTTTGTTAGTCTGACAGCTGTGCTTTGTCTCTTGTAGGCCAAAGGAAACCTTTAGGCTCTGGAGCTACAAATCTTTGAAGAGCAATAAAACGTGCAAGTGTATAAATAAAAAATGAAGTGGGATGCAACTTCTTTAAAGATTCTGGAATCTCTCTTCTTCTTCCCCACTGACCACCCTGCAGCCAAGTTAAAATTAAGAAACATACAAATAAGGAAACCTGAATGTCATAATTTATTGGCTTGGTCTAATGGAAAATTGTTTAACATCACTCATAACTCATGATCTTTCTCCTGCAGTGGCATAAGTCATGGTAATTGCTTTGTGCCCCAAAGGGCAAAGAAATATAAAGTTTGGAAGTAATAAGTCTTTTGTCTTCCTTAACAGGACATGCATATTATCAGCACAGATGAGAATCAGGTGTTTGCTGCAGTTCAGGAATGGAACCAGAACGACACATATAACCTCTACATTTCTGATGCTCATGGAGTCTACTTCAGTCTAGCCTTGGAGAATGTTAAGAGCAATCGAGGACTAGAGGGGAATGTTGTCATTGATCTTTATGAGGTATGCACCCAAAGTCATCATGAGGCAACTCATCCTCTTGTAAGAGTAAATATTTCCTGGTATTTAATTAAAAAGACTGCTGTCTATTACAAGAATAAATGAAGATGGATCTGGATCTATTGATAGATCTCTAAATGCTTTCAGAAAATAGGCAAGATTTCTTACTCCCAATTTAATCATACCCCAAAAAACATTTATTTGTATTTGTAGTAGAATAGCTGAACTCTGACAGGGCTGCTTTTCTCTGAGTTATCAAATCTGGCCCTTCCTTATGCTTTGGGGTAGCAGCTTAGTAGATCCTGCTGCTAACACCCATCATTCAGGAGTATCTCACCTGGCATTTTCCCCCTAACCCCAGTGTGTAAAAGACAGAAGTCTCTCACAACATGTACTGTCTTTCTGGCAATTAAAAGTCAAAAAAGCAAAAAGCAAAATAATTTCTGCATTGTAACATGGCTATATAGCTTAGAGGCATGGGAGCAGAGGATTCAGCCCTTTCTCTCCCCACCCTGGGAGATAGACCAGTCTAACTAGAGAAAAAAAAACAACCCTTTATTATATATACAGTATATAATATATGTGACTGGATAGTGTAGTGGCTAGAGTGCTGCCCTTTCATGTGAGAGACTGGGGTTTGAATCCTCGCTGGTACCTACCTTATTAGTAGGGTTCCTTGATCAAAGACCCCCTAATGATTCACCTGCATACCTCAAATATGAGAGTGATACAAACTAAGAGAGTCATGCCACTTCAGACATTGCCCACATTAACAAGGTCCTTGCCAGATGTAGGGGAACCAGGACAATATGATGATAAGAGGGCTACTGGAACAAACCATACATGGATGAGACAAGAAAACCTGGAATTGATGGAATGCTACTGCAGCAGTAGGCCTAATGAGAGAGGATATAGGAAACATATGAGGGAACTATAGATGGACCTTCAGCAAAGGATCGTTACCTTGTCGTGGTGCTGGAGCTTGAGCACCTCAATGATGCCATGAGCTAAACCGTGAAGGGCCACCCAAGACGGGAAGGTCATGACAGAGAGGTCAGACTAAATGCGATCCCTGGGGAAGGTAATGGCAACCCACCTCAGTATTCTTGCCGTGAAAACTAAATGGATCAGTACAACCAGAGATATGTCGGTATACCATCGGAAGATGAGACCCCCAGGTCGGAAGATGGTCAAAATGCTACTGGGGAGGAACAGAGGATGAGCTCAACTAGCCCCAGACGTGATGACGCAGCTAGCTCAAAGCCGAAAGGACGGCTAGCGGCCGACGGTGCTGGCGGTGAACGGCGAATCCGATGTTCTAAGGATCAACACACCATCGGAACCTGGAATGTAAGATCTATGAGCCAGGGCAAATTGGATGTGGTTATTGGTGAGATGTCAAGATTAAAGATAGACATTCTGGGCGTCAGTGAACTGAAATGGACTGGAATGGGCCACTTCACATCAAATGACCACCAGATCTACTACTGCGGACAAGAGGACCACAGAAGAAATGGAGTAGCCTTCATAATTAATAGTAAAGTGGCTAAAGCAGTGCTTGGATACAACCCAAAAAACGACAGAATGATCTCAATTCGAATTCAGGGCAAGCCATCTAACATCACAGTGATCCAAATATACGCCCCAACCACAAATGCTGAAGAAGCTGAAGTAGAGCAGTTCTATGAGGATCTGCAGCACCTACTGGACAACACGCCTAAAAGAGATGTTATTTTCATCACAGGAGACTGGAATGCTAAGGTGGGCAGTCAAATGACACCTCGAATTACAGGTAAGTATGGCCTGGGAGAACAAAACGAAGCAGGACACAGGCTGATAGAATTTTGCCAAGACAACTCACTCTGCATAACAAACACTCTCTTCCAACAACCTAAGAGACGGCTTTATACATGGACTTCACCAGATGGACAACACCGAAATCAGATTGATTACATCCTTTGCAGCCAAAGGTGGCGGACATCTGTACAGTCGGTAAAAACAAGGCCTGGAGCTGACTGTAGTTCAGATCACGAACTTCTTCTTGCACAATTTAGGATCAGACTAAAGAGATTAGGGAAGACCCACAGATCAGCTAGATATGAGCTCACTAATATTCCTAAGGAATATGCAGTGGAGGTGAAGAATAGATTTAAGGGACTGGACTTAGTAGATAGGGTCCCGGAAGAACTCTGGACAGAAGTTGGCAGCATTGTTCAGGAGGCGGCAACAAAATACATCCCAAAGAAAGAGAAAACCAAGAAGGCAAAATGGCTGTCTGCTGAGACACTAGAAGTAGCCCAAGAAAGAAGGAAAGCAAAAGGCAACAGTGATAGGGGGAGATATGCCCAATTAAATGCAAAATTCCAGAGGTTAGCCAGAAGAGATAAGGAATTATTTTTAAACAAGCAATGCGCGGAAGTGGAAGAAGACAATAGAACAGGAAGGACAAGAGACCTCTTCCAGAAAATTAGAAACATTGGAGGTAAATTCCAGGCAAAAATGGGTATGATCAAAAACAAAGATGGCAAGGACCTAACAGAAGAAGAAGAGATCAAGAAAAGGTGGCAAGAATATACAGAAAACCTGTATAGGAAGGATAACAATATCGGGGATAGCTTTGACGGTGTGGTCGGTGAGCTAGAGCCAGACATCCTGAAGAGTGAGGTTGAGTGGGCCTTAAGAAGCATTGCTAATAACAAGGCAACAGGAGATGACGGCATCCCAGCTGAACTGTTCAAAATCTTGCAAGATGATGCTGTCAAGGTAATGCATGCTATATGCCAGCAAATTTGGAAAACACAAGAATGGCCATCAGACTGGAAAAAATCAATTTATATCCCCATACCAAAAAAGGGGAACACTAAAGAATGTTCAAACTATCGAACAGTGGCACTCATTTCACATGCCAGTAAGGTAATGCTCAAGATCCTGCAAGGTAGACTTCAGCAGTTCATGGAGCGAGAATTGCCAGATGTACAAGCTGGGTTTAGAAAAGGCAGAGGAACTAGAGACCAAATTGCCAATATCCGCTGGATAATGGAAAAAGCCAGGGAGTTTCAGAAAAGATCTATTTCTGTTTTATTGACTATTCTAAAGCCTTTGACTGTGTGGACCATAACAAATTGTGGCAAGTTCTTAGTGGTATGGGGATACCAAGTCATCTTGTCTGCCTCCTGAAGAATCTGTATAACGACCAAGTAGCAACAGTAAGAACAGACCACGGAATAACGGACTGGTTAAAGATTAGGAAAGAAGTACGGCAGGGCTGTATACTCTCACCCTACCTATTCAACTTGTATGCAGAACACATCATGTGACAAGCTGGGCTTGGGCAATCCAAGGCTGGAGTTAAAATCACTGGAAGAAACATTAACAATCTCAGATGTGCAGATGATACCACTTTGATGGCTGAAAGTGAAGAGGAACTGAGGAGCCTTATGATGAAGGTGAAAGAAGAAAGTGCAAAAGCTGGTTTGCAGCTAAACCTCAAAAAAACCAAGTTTATGGCAACCAGCTTGATTGATAACTGGCAAATAGAGGGAGAAAATGTAGAAGCAATGAAAGACTTTGTATTCCTAGGTGCGAAGATTACTGCAGATGCTGACTGCAGTCAGGAAATCAGAAGACGCTTAATCCTTGGGAGAAGAGCAATGACAAATCTCGATAAAATAGTTAAGAGCAGAGACATCACACTGACAACAAAGGCCCGCATAGTTAAAGCAATGGTGTTCCCTGTAGTAACATATGGCTGCGAGAGCTGGACCATAAGGAAGGCTGAGCGAAGGAAGATCGATGCTTTTGAACTGTGGTGTTGGAGGAAAATTCTGAGAGTGCCTTGGACTGCAAGAAGTTCAAACCAGTCCATCCTCCAGGAAATAAAGCCAGACTGTTCACTTGAGGGAATGATATTAAAGGCAAAACTGAAATACTTTGGCCACATAATGAGAAGACAGGACACCCTGGAGAAGATGCTGATGCTAGGAAGAGTGGAAGGCAAAAGGAAGAGGGGCCGACCAAGGGCAAGATGGATGGATGATATTCTAGAGGTGACAGACCCGTCCCTGGGGGAGCTGGGGGTGTTGACGACCGACAGGAAGCTCTGGCGTGGGCTGGTCCATGAAGTCACGAAGAGTCGGAAGCGACTAAACGAATAAACAACAACATAGATGGACAGAAGACCTGCATCCACACTAACTGAGAAACAGCTAGTTACCCAACACTTCAACATAGTGAAGAGGAAGTTGCTCTCACAACTTGAGATAGACCAACTACACATTACATCCTGGACTCAAGAAGATCTGGAAGACAACTGGAGGTGCAGCCAACATCTGAAGCTGGAATACCACTGCCATCCCCTCTATTACAGAGCACAGCAGCTGATATGAGGCAAAAGATCATGGATAAACTAGCTACAGTCAACCCTTGAGACTCATTACCAAGCTCAGTGGAGAAGTACCATCAGAAGGCATGCTAGAAGATGCCAACAGAGCCCTCAAGACATTCTCTACACCAACATAACTCAAACTAATGAACTGATATATGCTACAGTGGCTGTAATCCTGGAGATGCTTGGCTACATGATCAAGAACAGCAGTACATATCCCTCTGGAAAATGAGGTTGGAGGCTAAGATCAAGGCAACTCAGAGAGATGTTAGGCAGCTGGTGGAAGTACAGAAGGATGTGGAGATTAAGGATAAGTCTCAGCTACTGAAAAAAATACAAGGGCCTGATTCCATCTGTTCTAGAGATTGCTAAACAAAGGTTCACAGCACTGGATACCAGGCTAAGGAGATACACTAGAGAAGCAGAGTCCAAGAAGATAAATGCATCAAAGCCACCAAGCTATAGGACCATATGGGCCAGTACATGAGCAGAGCTCAGAAGGGCATTGGGAATAACACTAAAAACTCAAAACACCAGTTGCTCTAGATGGAGCAGTCGCCCAAGATGCAAGGTCTAGGCAGACCGATCTGAGCACAGCCTGGATTGAGTACAGGAAAGCCTATGATTCAATGCCATACACATGTATCTGTGAACGCCTGGTGCTATACAAAGTAAACAGGACACTAAGGACCTTCCTCAAGAACTCAATGTGGAAGACAACACTGGAAGTCAACTCAAGACAGCTTACCCAGGTAGTCATTAAGTGCAGCATATAACAAGGTGATGCACTGTCCCCACTGCTGTTCTGCATAGGCTTGAACACCCTCAGCCAGAGCATCACAAGGACTGGATATGGAGGATATTCAAGAGTGGAACTACCTCAGCCACTGCCTCTACAGGGATGACATCAAGCTGTATGCTAAGAATGAATGAGACATTGACTTGCTGATCCACCTGACATGGATCTACAGTGGGGATGTTGGGATGTCATTCAGACTAGAGAAGAATGGCCAGATGGTAGTGAAGAGAGGGAAGGTAGTCAAGACTAATGTGGCAGGTACTAATGTACCATCGACAGATAGCTGAGGTGGGTGACCTTGGGAAATCCTACCAATGACTGGAAAGGGATGGACTAAAAGACAGTGCTGAGGCACTGATCATAGCAGCACAAGAACAGGCACTAAGCACCATATCCATAGAAGCAGGGCTCTACCACACTAGACAGGACCAGAGGTGCAGACTGTGCAGAGAGGCCTCAGAGACAGTCCAACACATAGTGGCAGGTGTAAGATGCAGGCAGGAACAGCATACACTGAATGGCACAACCAAGTAGCTGGCATTGTGTGCAGGAACATCTGCACAGTGTATGGGCTAGACTCTCCCATGTCCAGATGGGGAATTCCACAGAAGGTCATGGAGAATAACAGAGCTAAGATCCTGTGGGACTTCCAGATCCAGACGGACAGGCAGATACTGACCAATCAACCAGACATCGTGGTAGTAGACAAGGACCAGAAGTCAAAGGTGATGATAGATGTAGCAGTACCAAGTGACAGCAACATCAGGAAGAAGGAGCATGAGAAGCTGGAGAAGTACCAGGGCCTGAAGGAGGAACTAGAGAGGATGTGGAAAGTGAAGGCCAAAGTGGTCCCAGTTGTGGTAGGAGCACTCAAGGGTGTGACTTCTAAGCTGGGAGAGTGGCTCCAACAGATCCCAGGAAAAACATCAGAGCTCTCTGTCCAGAAGAGTGCAATGCTAGGAACAGTTAAGATACTGTGCAAAACCTTCAAACTCCCAGGCCTCTAGTAGAGGACCCAAGGTTGTGGAAGACACGTACAACCCATAGAGGTAAGAAGGGTATTTTTTTATATGTACTATAGAAATCCTTTTCAATCTTATACTGCATATCATATATACACCTACATACACACCTACATACACATACCTTGATAACATATTGTGGTGAACCATAGTTCGTCTTTGTCACTTTTAGTTTTTTCATTTGGGTATCTTGGCTATCCTATTGAATAGGAATATTATTTTACAGGCTTTTTACACTCATTTGTATTTGACTAATAATTTAGAATGGGTAGATGACTGAGCTCTTCGCAAGTAGCAAACATGATTCTATACTAGCCTAACTGCATGAAAGATGGGATTGAATTGACTCTACCAGTCCCATCAGGAAAGCCAATTTCAGTCCTGATTTCTGAAGATGAATAAAGTAGCATCTGAAAAATCTGAAAGGGTTGGAAAGAAGGAAAGGAAAACTGGTCATACTGCCAAAGCATGGGCTAAGAAACTAAGCTGTAGTTGCAGGTGCTGTTCTGATTTTGAAGAGTGGTATATAGTATTTTAAATAAATAAATCTTTTCACACACACACACACACACACACACACATGAATGGAAGGGAGGTTGGATCTAATCAAGACTTACAAGGGCTGGAGTTGTTGTAATAAATATCCGTTCCTTTTTATCAGGAGCTCATTTAAGAATTAGAGTTATAGCATAAGCCAGCAATGTCTGTACGTAAAGAAGAATAAAATGGGATTGTGGAATTCCTATGATGCAGGGGCAGCGGGAAGCAAAGGTTTTAGGAGTTATGCTGCCAAAAAGGAATTCCTCTGGAGATGAGATTAAAGTTCTCTTATGCACTCTTAAAAAGCAATTTGTTTTTTGATAGGATATTTTGCACTGACTTCCCTGGTGAATTTCCAAAATAGGTCTCTATCTATAGTTGGGCAATGAAAGAAGCCTTTGTAAAAAACTTTTGCTGTACTTGAAATTACATTCATTTTCTTAAAAAAACAAAACAAAACAACACTTTCTGAGATGTTTTCTCATTTTTCTGTCAGTATGAAAAGTAAGTCAGTGAGGTGATTTGTGGAATAAATTATAATTTATTCTCTTAGAATGAACTCTCCATCTTTAATATTCTTTGCTGGATGTCTCAAAAGTTAAATGCAATCCCTACTCCAGTCTTCCCTAACTGGATGCCCTGATAATATGTTGGGACTAGTAGTCCCAGTACTTCTAGCAATACATTATTGGTCACCAGTAGTCCCAGTACTTCTAGCAATACATTATTGGTCACCATGCTGGCCGGGAATTCTGAGACCTGAACACCCAGAACAATATATCTGCAGGGCATCAGGCTGAAGAAGGGTGGCTTA
Organism: Candoia aspera; assembly: GCF_035149785.1. Lineage (NCBI taxonomy): Eukaryota > Metazoa > Chordata > Lepidosauria > Squamata > Candoiidae > Candoia > Candoia aspera. The sequence continues at coordinate 51,431,223 of NC_086158.1, forward strand.
GTTAACCTAAAACATTTCAAAGATTCCAGGAAACTGAAAGTTTATAGAATCTGAGATTAATTCACATGCCAGTTAAATATCTCAGCAGGATGCAAAAGGCAAAAACGTATTTAGTTATTTATTTGCAGCTATATAAATCAAATAAATAGTAAATATTTGGTTATTTATTTATTTGATTTATATAGCAGCCCCCTCAAAATGACTCAATATCATTCATATCATAAAATGTAAAATATAATTAAAACATACAAAAAACATTCACCAGTTTTCATGAATCCTCCTGCTCTAAAGCTTGGGGGGAAAGCCAGCTCTTAAAGGTTTATGAAAAGCAAGCAAAATCAGGGCCATCTGTATCTCAGGAGGAATGCTATTCCATAGGGGAGGCACAGCAACAAGGCACAACCAGAAGATGGCATTGTTTAAGAGACATGACCCAGAGCATGCTGACCCTGTTGTATCTTATTGGATGGGCAGATCTGATAGGAGAGATAGCAACATCTCTTAGTAATTCTCACAGTTCCAATTCCTTCTTCATAAAAATATCATCTGTGTCTCCAACATATATTGCAATATTTTTAAAGTTCTTCCCTTTCTGGTACTTTGCATCTCATTCTTCAATTCATATTTATATTTATTTGATGAATCATGAAGAATGCATTGTTCAAGTGTATCACTCTTCTTCTGAACAGCAAGATGACATGGGAGCATATGAAAGCTTGTGTAATACTGGCTTGTTTGGCCTGCTACTACTTTGAATCATTCTGGTCTTCTATGGCCTGAAATGACCAAATTAAACAGTGAGCTGCCTTCATGCTGTGTAATTAGCTTTTCAGTTGATTCTGGCCATCACTAAAAACAAATGGCTATCTTCCCCAGCTGCTAGATCATAGATTGGCAGCTGTGCACCCACACAGTGTTGTACATATGTACGCCATCAGACACACAGAGACATAATGCATGCTTTAATCTCTGTCCTTCCTTTATTCTCTCTCTCAGCAATCTTGAATACTGTTTCTTGGGGTAACACAATGAAATATTTCCACTCCTAGCAACCTTGCTTATATGATTTCTCACTGCAGAAAACCAATAATTTTCAGCAGATTCTTTGAGAAGGGAAACGTATCTTCCATCCTTTTAAACCTGATGAAGACTTTTTTTTCACTGCTGTTAACAGCGGTAAGCCAATTCTTCTTTAATCAGCTGGTTCATGATAAACAGATCACACATTTTCTGCTTCTTAAAACCAGCAATGCATTCCCACTAACCTCTTGATCGTTATGATCAATTGTTGGTGAACTGGGCAGGAATACCTAAGGTTTCATGGACAGTGCTTTTTACATCAAAACTTTTGTGAAGGCTGTGGGCCTCACTTTGGCTAATTCTGGACTAGATAGAGCTTTGAGGTAATCCAGCACAGTTCTTCTTATGAATTAATTTACTCCAAAACATGTATTGTGTAAAGTACTTAATTTTATATAGCAGCTTTCTTGAATGGAATGCTTTTCCATTAGAAAACTTGACAAGAAAAACTGAGTCAATTGATATTACACTCTAATTTTATTAAGAATAATTTACATATGATTTCCAGATGACCTGAAAGTGTTCCTGCTAGAGTACAGGCATTTGTCATTGTCTGCCAGATGATTAGACTGACACTCTGGATGCCAACAATAGATGGAAAGCCACCCCTTAAAGAATAGATGAATTTTACACATTCATAATAGCTTCTCTTAATAAACAGAGTTACAAAGGTTTTGTTTAGTTTCCCAAAGTTTTGAATTCCTCTGATACCACTGATTGTGCAACATGAATGTCCAAGAGACATTCTCATTCAGGAAAATGGCTCTAAGACAACAGAAAATAGTTCTTTAGTTGCTGGTGTTGAATACATTTGCTTCAAGCAATTCTTTTGACTTCTACAGTAATTAAGCATTTATGCACTACTTAACTGTATCTTGTCCTTGCCTAATCATGCAATATGTTTTTTTGTCTCTTATCATTTTTCCTAGGTAGCAGGGATCAAAGGCATATTGCTGGCTAACAAGAAAGTGGAAGACCAAATAAAAACATTCATCACCTACAACAAAGGAAGAGACTGGCGTTTGCTACAGGCTCCAGATTCAGACTTGAGAGGGGATCCCATTCACTGTCTGCTGGTCAGTGATGGAAAATTTCCAAGCTTTAATTTTAGGATCAATTTCCCAAGCCCAAATGGAAAAGGATCATATTGATGCCTATGGAATGCTTCCTTAATGCTTCGCTTAATGGTTTCCCTCCCCCCACAAAACATTTTCCAAGGGATCATTATGAACATTTAATAGCAGGCTGTGAATTTATCTTACATTTCATTGCTTTCTACAGAAAGAGGGCTTGGAAGCATTTTTATTTAACTATATAGTGTTACTCTTCCAACTTTAGAAGGCAACATGATTTAGTAAATTTTACTTCACTAAAGTCAGACCAGAAACAAATCATACCATATGATCTGAACTGCTATCTGCCATTGCAACTGAAAATCCATGAAAAGAAAGCTCTTGAAGACTGCTGGGTGTCTAGCAAGTTTCTAGAGAAGGAGATTTCCATAATTGTACAGAAATCAGAATGCTTTTCATGTATTACCTTCATATGTAAAGCCACATGAACTAGCAGTATTAATTTACCTTTAGAAATGGTGATGATGGTGCCAGTGACATAGGTCAGGCTCACCACATGCTATTTATGAACAAAGAAAAAGTGAATGATGATATCAAGAGGATAAATTAGTCTATACACTCAGGGTTCATTTATCGACAACTATGTATATGATTTCTCAATTCTTTCAGCCTTTCTGTTCCTTGCACTTACATTTGCAAGTCCCTGAAAACCCTTACACTTCAGGCAGCATTTCAAGCAAAGAGACAGTTCCTGGACTTCTGATTGCTACAGGTAAATAAAATGGCTCTATTCAGTTGTTCCTGCTCTTTTCAAATGTACACCTGCTTCCAAACACAGCTCACAGAATAATGTTATCTGCATTTGAACATTTCTGGGGAAGAACAGCTATAGGCATAGCATTTTATATTTATTTATTGGGTGCGTTTGAGTCAGTTCTCAACTGCCTAGACAGGTCTCTGAAGTTTTCTTGGCAAGATTTTGGAAGTGGTTTGCCAGTGCCTCCTTCCTAGGGTTGAGAAAGAATATGAATGGCCCAAGGTCACCCAGCTGGCTTCATGACTAAGGCAGGACTACAACTCATGGTCTCCCAGTTTCTAGTCTAATGCCTTAACCAAACTGGCTCCTAGGCATAGCATCATTCCATAAAAGACTCCATAAAATAACAGATTGATTTTCAAAAGCCATATTTACTTCATGACTAAAGCCACCAAGAATTTAATTGGTTCAGATTGGTTTGTGCATATTATACTAATTTTAATACAGCTATATTACCTACCTATTTAATTCATTCATTCATACATGTACATGTACACAGTCACACCCACTTTTGGCATTTTCCTCAAAAGTCTTCAAATATGAGCCTGAATACAAGGAGATTCTTTCTCCAGCCTACCCATAATTGATTTCCGCTGAGGCTCTTATCCAAATGGTTCCTTTGTGTACTTTGCAACAACAAAGAGACTGCTGTATTTTTAACTGCTGCCTTATTGTTATGATTTTATTCTATATTTTAGGGTTTCATTAGTTTTTGGCTGATGATATTCCTGGAATCTAATCAAGGAATGCACACATTTTAGACTAAACATACACTGTATGTCTGTATTAAAAATAGAACTGATATGGCATTGAATCCCTCTCTTCTTATATGTCTTTTAAATGCATGCTTTCACATATACATTTCATACATATTTTATATGAAGATCATAATGCTTGTTTGGAACTGTTTCCCTTTATGTAACTAATATATAAGAATATAATTTAAACATATTATGATGTAGGGCAGGTGCAAAGCAACTATACCTATCCTAATATGATATCTGCCAAGTTCAATGTCATTGTGACCGGTTAGTAAGATATTGTATAAATAGGCGACATACAAATGTGGGTAAATTAAATTAAATTAAAAATATATATTTATTCACAGAGTTATAGTTCTAAACTATGGCTAAGGTTGGAACGAGTGATGTGGCTTCATCGCTTGGTTGCAGCCAAGAGTTAAAGTCAGTCTCTGCTAAGCTCCAGGTTTTTCCCTAAATATTTTTGTGGGTTTTGGTTATGCTAGATCCACCAAATAGAGATAGAAAATAAAATTCTGGATTTGAGAGAAATAAAACACTATAGTTGATCATGGAAACACCCAGCTGATTCTGTTATGATCTGAATGGCTTAAGCCTTTAGTTCACTCCACTCTTTCTCTATCCTTCTGTCTTGCCATCTCTATTTATTTTTCTGCTGTTTGAGGCCACTACATGCCATCACTGTGCTGCTCCTGGTGTCAGGGGCAATTACCTGTGAAATAGCATCAATCCATGCTGCTGTGCATCAGAGTGACCCTTATATCCACTCCTACATAGTATTTTATTGCCACTTTGGCCTTTTGGCTTGCATTGCCTTCACACTAAAACAGCAGTTTCATATTAAAACATGGAGGTAAATCCTGGACAAGAGATGGATATTACCAGGGATAATCATACAGCATTGAAAACAACCAGGTGTTTGTGCAAATATTTTATATATTGAAATGATACATTTGTAAAATACCATAGATATTTGGTTACTGTCTAGACTGCCATGATTTATCTTGATGCCTGGAAAGTTACAGAATGTGGAAAGAAAATCTCTCCCTTGGACTGTTATTCAGTGGCACAGTTTCTTGGGATACTGCCATGTTACTGTATATCCTGCTGAATCTAAAAGGGATTGCTGTGGACTAATGTGCCCCTACTCTAAAGCAATGTTCCATTTAAGGTTTCTACTGGCATTGTTATGGTTGGGAAATGCTTCTTGCATAAAAGGCTACCCTGGAGTGACTGGCAGCAACTGTGTATACTCTTGGGCCATTCCCTCACAAGAAAACTTCATGGAGATGCTGCCAAGGAATTAGCAGTAGATGTACAGTACATGTGACAGGAACCTAAGACTATTACTCATAACTGATGAACTGCTTTTTGCCCTATTGAAAAGAACTTGAGAACACTTTGTTGCCATGTATTTGCTGCTCTCTGCTTGTCTGTGAAACCCATCTTTAACTGATCACAGGATTCTAATGACAGCCTGTGATAATGTTAACTGCCAGCAGTGTCCAGGCCCTGGTAATTAGCCTGACAGCCATTACAGCACCTGTATATCTGCACTTGCCTGCTCACAATAGACTGTCTCATCAGGATGGCCATCATCATCCAGCTTGATGCAGGGTTCCCAGCATGCTTAGTTCAGCAGGAGCTGTCTAGTGTTACAAAAAACTTGTTGAATGGTTGTCACTACAGATAACTTATGTTTATAACTTGGAATGTGTTCTGTAATTTCCCAGAAATGTCAGCCAGCTGGCACATTGCTGCTTACATTTGTGCCCATAACAAATTTGCCTGTCACAAGCTCAGACCTAAAGTGTAGACAAGTTTCTTTGACTGGATTGGCAGGCAACAAGGTGGTAGTCACATAGCTCAGTCTAAGAAATGGCAATGGATTGATAAGCTGATAGATCTCTCAGACCAATTAGTATTACCAGATTGGCTTTCTAATATGATGTACTTATTTTCTAGATGAGAGGCCTGCACTATGAATATACAGTTAGGACTGTCTATAGTTCATGAATCCCTTATACCAACAACCCATATAGGAAAGATAAAGATATTTATGTGAACTATAAAGTCCTCTATTCAAACTTGTTGGATTTGACATGTAGTAAGGAACTAGATTTGATTTAGATTGGGTGGATGTCGCAATGTTATCCTCTCAGTTATGCAAACACACAGGAAAAAAACAACACAAGACCTTGTAATTTGATCTAGAACCATACCTGGATCAAGCCTTGAAAGAGATTGCAGATCTTCTCCTTACGCTTATCTGTTTATTGTGTTCTCCTTTGCAATCAAGAAAATCCCCCTTTGATTATGAAGATGGTAGGCAGAAGTCAACATTAGGAAGAAGTCCTTGGCTGCTATATGTAGAAGCAGGTGTGCTGGTTTTCAGCACAAAACTGTTGTGTAGTTTTCTGCTATGTGCAGAATGTGGTATTTCTTGCAGGGATGGGGAAGGGATTATACAACTGAAAAACACCATCAAAATTATCAACCAAACCAACTGAACAGACAGTTCAGATGGTTTTAGACAGTTATTGAAATAAAATACATAGTATGCACCATAGACGAGCTTCTCTTTGCATAATTTATGAAGTATAAGAGTATCTTTTTTATTCAAGAAACCCAGAGGGAAGGAATTAGTGATTTTTATTAAGCAATCACTAGATTAGTAATGAAATCCAGAATGAAGAAGCCTAACAGAGCTCCTATTTACTAGGAATCAATTAAACTATTAGTAAAGCTGCAATTTTCTCTCTAAATAAGAACATGTTTCATGGAGTTATGCCAAAGATTCAGACTCAGAGTGGACAAACAGCTTACTGAACTAAAATGACCTCTAAAATGTCACAGATTTAAGAATGGAGTTCATAAGAGAAGTTAGAAGTGAACCAGAGTTTTTGTGTTGAGGGTTGGGGCTATGGGTGCATATCTATTTTTCGGCATCCCAAAGGTAAATAGCATCCCAAATACCTGGTCTCTAAGGTATCCATAGAAGAACCCATTCTTGAGAGGCTGGGAAATTGAAAGAGGGAGAGCCAGATGTGTAAGAAATCCCTGGCTTTCTGTTTTAATGATCTGTAGCAATGGCAGAGCTTGAGGTTTGGACATATAGGACTAGGCAATGTGTACATACAGCACATGGATTTGGATTCCTGGTATATACAAAAGCCTCATAAGCTTATGTGAAATAATCTATAATAGTCTCTGTGGAAATTTTATGCAGAGGAACAATGCTTGAATTTTATTCATTAAAACAATTAAATAATTAAATTCTGTAATTTAATAGTTTCTACCAAGAGCTTTTCATATGACTTTTTGCATTAATCATAACCCTTAAGTTTCAGGTTTTATTTTTAGCAATGTTATGTATCTTTGCAAGTTGGCAAGCTGCACCCTCTACTCACTGGTAGGAATGCATCAAGCTGCATCTGGGCTTTCATTCTTCATTTCCCAACATTAAATGTCAGAAGCTCAATTAACATTTTCATTAGTGTGTATTTATTTTGCCTGCACTGAAGTGACAAAAGTTGGGAATTGGCTTTCTCTTCCTTTTATTTTTAACATAAAACAAAACAGAAGAAGCTAGTTTTCATTTAGCCATAATTTCTTATGGTGAAGTAACATTTTCCAAAGTTAACTTCCCTATCAAAGATGTAATTTAGGAAATAATAATAATAATAATAATAATAATAATAATAATAATAATAAGGCTTGAGTTAATTCACTTCAAAGTAGCTTTTCCCAACCTAATGTCTTCCAGATATCAACACTCCTCAATCCCAGGGTATCCTAGACATTGGCATCAAATTGGCACCAAACTGGAAAAGTATGTTTGAAGAACTTTAAAGTCAGATTGCTGTAGAAATGTCTTTTAGATGAATTGACCAGAGGCTTATGCCTGCCTTCCCCAAACGGGTATACTTCAGATTTGCCACATGCCAGCTGGGAATTTGAGAATGTTATATTCCCAAAATATATGGACAACACTAGATTCATACCATATATAACTCAACATGCTCTGAAGACAAATGTTTCTTTTGGTGAATTGAGCAAAGTGGGAAACTTTATTTCAACTGAGTTGCAGGTGATTTTATTGGTTCTGTCTGTTTCTTCTTATTTTCTTAGAGTGTGTAAAAATAGAGAGGAAGCAGATTATCTAGACTCATTGCAGTCAGGTTTCAGACCAGGTCAGACACAGCCTTCGTCATGCTTTTAGATGACCTATGGTAGAGCAGGATGGAGGTCGTCCTTCCATCCTTGTGCTCCTTGATCTCTCAGCAGCTTTTGATACCATTGACCACATATTGTTCAGAGCCGGCTCTGGGAGTTGAGAATAGAGGTCTTCATTTTATGGTGGTTTGCTCCCTTCCTCTGAGGCCAATTTCAATTTTGGTTGCAGGGAGAGATTGCTCCCTAGACCCTTCCTTTGTGGGGTGCCAGAGGTTTATCCTTGGATGGAGTAGTAGTACGCAAATGAGTGAGGTCATGCAGTGCAGTGGCATAGTTGCTCTGCTTAGCAGAAGCAAAGTCACGAACTAGAAGTTTTGAAGGAGTGCTTTGTTCCAAAAATTAACCAAGTAACATGGTCCTTTTAAGGCTGGTGCAGCCCTGTTGCAAATAAACCCTGTAATTATTCAGTGCAAACATAGATCAAGATCATAGGCCAAGTTTTTCAATTATGTAGTTCTACATTTTTATGACTTTATTTCTATACTCATTCCTTTTGTTTGTCCCATCCTGGTTCTGCAATGTTCTCTGAATTAAAGTAATAGAATTTTTTAAAGACAGTTTTTGAATTGTTTTGCTGCTTGCAGAAATATGCCATTCTTCTCAAGCTACACAGGAGCTTATTTATGTATGTCTCCTTATATTTCAGGCAATGTGGGTGCAGAATTGTCATATACTGAGGTTGGCATGTTTGTTTCTTCAGATGGTGGAAATTCCTGGAGACAGGTAATTCTTCCATCAGGCTTAGTGAACAGGTTTTTCTGTAACATATTTATTTCATGTCTCTTGAGAGAGATTCATGATTCATGTTGTATCTTTCACATTTTCAGATCTTTGAGGAAGAATACAACATATGGTTCCTTGATTGGGGTGGAGCACTTGTGGCCATGAAACACACATCAATGCCTATTCGACATCTGTGGTGAGTTTCCTTTCACTTTTATCATGCTCCTTGCTGAGCAAAGGATCCTCCTGCTGGCCGATCCATAAGGGATCACTACGTGACTCTTTGCTACTGATAGTAGTGGTTGAACAATATAATTCTGCAGTGAGTTTTGCAGGGGCATCAATTTTTCTTTTGCATGGATTATTTTATTGAACATTTTTCAGAGGTTACAAAGAGCTTAGAATAACAAATGAACTAGAAAACTATAAAGGGCTTTGGGAATAACCTAGAAGAACAGGAGGAAGAGCCGTAATGGCCATATAAATGAAATCTGAGTCAGAAGCAGAAATGTAATTTTAGAAAATGTGGTAGATTTGACCCTCCCTAATTCTCTTGTAGATAAAAGCAGGGAGGGGAGGGGAACATTCAAACTTGCAAGATTTGGTTACTATAACCCTATAATAAAAGTAGTATTGGTATTAGAATTCATAACTTTGGTTTCCTAGTCTACCTCAGAGGGCTGGCAGAAACACCTGGGACCAATTATAAAGTTCCAGAAAGCAAGATGGCAAGAAACCCCTTTTTCAGATGCATACCAGAATCATAGCAACACATGAAATCATAAAAAACAAAACAAAACATAGAATATACTGGAATGTCTGGAAAATAAGCATCTTCCCACATGGTGCCAGAATACATTAGAGCTAGTGCCATTCAGGGAAGCAGCAGTCCACAAATGAATTGACCCCAACAAAACACCATACTTTCCAGTTGCCAACTCATTTGAATTCATAGCCACCTTGGGGTTTTTTTGACACATGGAAAAATCTGTATAAAACATACACAAACATCATAAACACACACACACACACATACACACATACACAGTATGTGTGTGTGTGTGTATGCATACATACATACATACACATACATAATATATATACACACACATACACACACACAAACACATACAAACATCTTTCTATGACTCTTCAGTAAAACAGTATTGTGATGATTTTGCTCAGGAAATCTATCCTTCATTCTGCATGCTCATAGACATTTTATTTAAATGCCACCATCTGAGAGTGAGAAAGGGAAACTTGTGGGAGGAAAAATGATGATAACTTGCTTAAGGCTATCTTGTTATTTCATCCATTATATATCAACATTTTTATATCCAACCTTTCTGAACCAAGGGAATGTAGAAAACAGTGAGTAGCAAAGAAATCCACCTGCATGTTAAATCAACTAAAGCAAAATACGAAGAACATGTTCTCATCCAACTCTGCATAGTACAATCCTGCTTGTGTATTTGTCTTTTTATTTACTTGAATTATATCCTGTCCTTTAAACGATTCCCAGCACAACTTTTAAAAAGGCAATATCAAAGAAAAACAAATCAAAACAGAAATAAGTCATACTGAGTTTCTGGAGCTAATATTTAGGCCCAGGACTGCAGGCTCCATTGATTATACAATGAAGAAATGTCATCAGAAGAAACCACACAAGCCAGCAATGCATCCCATGCATATATCCCAGGCTATTTCTGTTTGGTTTATCTGATGGGGTAGGACTCTCTTTGCTATGGTGATGAAATGGAATTTCCATCTGTACTTACAGTTAGCACTGCTGTTTATAATATACACTTGATCTTATGCTTTTTTGAATGGGTTGATTTTGCAGCTCCTGAAATTTTTAATGAAGAAGATTGTGGGGTAACCAAGCAGCTTCCATGAGTTGATATGCTCAACACTGTATGTTTGAATTAAAGTAATCTTGATGTGGCACCATGTGTACAAAGGGTTCAGAAGCAGCTTATCTGGCCATTAAAGGATTCTCCATTTAAATGATTTCTTATAGGAAAAAGTGAGGAGATTATCTCACTTTTGTTTTTCCCCTTTATTTTGATCTAATAATATTTACTGATTCACATATTGTAAGCATTTTATTTGTATCTTGCATTTTTTTTTATTGACGTAGAATTTTTATTTTATTTGTTTTATTTTTATCTCGCCTTTATTGTTTTTATAAATAACTCAGGGAGGCAAATATACCTAATACTCCTTCCTCCTCCTATTTTCCCCACAACAGCAACCCCATGAGGTGAGTTGGGCTGAGAGAGAGTGACTGGCCCAAGGTAACCCAGCCGGCTTTCATGCCTAAGGTGGGACTAGAATTTATGGTCTCATGGTTTCTAGCCTGTTGCCTTAGCCACTAGACCAAAGTGGCTGTTTGTGCTGTTGCAAAAGCCTGTTTTCAGACAAACAATAGATCAGTGCTAAAAATCAGCCAATAAAGAACTAGACTGTACTATCAGTCTAGATGTCTCTGTTTAAGACTCTGTATTTCAGTACCTTAAAGAACTGACCTTATTTCTCAACAGCCATTCAATTAAGCTTAAAAGGAGATGCACACTTCCCATGAATGTTCCCATTAAGGGATGTCATGAAGGATTCATGATACAATGATCTCAAAACAACTGGATATTAATGACACAGATAATTGTTCAAACCAAAGCTTAAGTTTTCCTAGATTATAAATGCATTTAAATTATCTCTCTGCCTCTGTCTCTATCTCCATCTCATTTTTCTGAAAAACCTGCAGATTATTAAAGAAAGGGGATAGAACACAATTATAGGCAAAATGATCTATAAAAGTCAAAATTTTCTTCTTACCTACAAGGCAGTGTGTGTTTCAACATCCATGTATAGCTGCTCTTGGCTGAAATGTGGGAATGTGGGAAGCTCATTAAGTTTGGCTGATTGTTTAACATACCTGTCCCTTGTTAGGCTTCTTTGGATTTCAAATGAGATTATCTGATAACCTTTCCAAGACTAAATAAGATTGGATTTGATATGATTATTGCTATATACTGGTTGAGTTGTTTTTTTTCTTCACATCTTCTGGATTAATGAATGGGGGGATGGTTAGAAGTCTGTGGTTGACAAGTTTTATTTCACCTGGTGAACAGTTAGATACAGATGAAATTTAGTCTGCATCATGAGGAAAAAAATAACAAGGCATACCAAAGAAGGTCAATACTTGTTTTCCATTGTTCTGGAGAACATAACACAGAATAATGAATCTAATTTACAGGAAGGTAGATTGAATGTTTGGAAGGCAGATTGAAACTTCCTAACAAAGCAGTATAACAGTGAGACTAATTACCCATAAAGGTGGTGGGCCCCTTTTGTTAGGCATGTTCAAACAGAACAAGATAGCCATTTGTCAAGGCTGCTTTAATTGGAATATCTGCACTGGGAAGAGGTTTGATGTCCTCAAAAGTTCCAAAATTAGTACTCTTAAACAAGTAGAATATGGCTTGTTTACTGAGTTCAGTACAGGGATGTAAGAATTGCCCATCTATGGGGTTTTTGCACATATTCATTCACATCTGTTTATTTTGGTATTAAAGGACAATTTCTAAAATAAAATCTGCTATACAGAACTTAGCTTTTAAATCTTATGATTTAAACATATTTTCTTTTAAATCACACATTTACAATGCCTATTTTCCTCAAGATATTTATTTTAAAATGCATTTTAAGCAAAGAGTTGCATCAGGACATTTTTGAAGTGTAACAGAGTATACAGTAGATTAGTTCATGAGGTGCAGATCAGATTTCATAAAGAACCGTCTCAAAAGCATCCTTCATTCAATGGTAATATTATTCCAGCTTATTAAATTGTAAATTGTATTGTAAGCCGCCCAGAGTCGTGTTTGAGATGGGTGGTGGAAAAATGTGTTAAATAAATAAATAAAATACATAAATACATAAATGAGTTGTGCTATTGGATCAAGGTTCCATATTTTTTTAAGTTGCTGGTCACCACTGCAGAATCTTTCACAATGAAGTGATAACAATATATAAGCAATATCACAATATAGTTAAATACATGAGATTTCTGCATTTCATAGATTTCATATTTAAAAGCATATCCAGGAACATTAAAAAATCATGGGCATTGTTCCTCCCCCAAATCTCATGAAATTTTGGCATTATTTGAATAGATCTCATATGAGAATACCAACATGAATTTAGCCATCGATTGATTGTCCACATAGGCCATTTAAAGGTGTTACAAACATGTAGAGATCTTCAGGCACTATGTGGCTAATCCCTCTCACTGATATGGATTTTTATTTAGGTTTACAAATCTGAAAATATTGTTTATTTTATGGGACAACTGAAGTACACTTATACTGGGCCTCATCCATGAAGAAGCCTACATAAATTAAAGTTCTTGTTATATTTAATACAATGTTTATTTGCCACAAGAATTTTGCATGGTCACTTCAAAAAGAAGTGTAGTAGAATCTTATTATTTACTACAAGCAGGAAAGAAGCAGACCATAATTCACTGTGCTGGTTATTTTATATGATCTTCCATTTTCCTCTAATCAGAGCAATCATTTTACTTAGGCACTGCTGTCTCTTACTGACTTTAATAATTTTGGTGCATTACTCCTTCAAAGCACGTTGAACCAGGGGATTAATCATATGGAAGATTGTGAAGATTGATGCCTATTTATAAATCCAGCTACTCTCTCCCCTCAGCTGAAGACATTGTTTAATTACCTTGGAAATGGCTCCAGTGAAACCCTTTCATGTGTATTTATCTCATCTTTTTCAATCTCAGGGTGAGTTTTGATGAAGGAAGGACCTGGAATAAATATGGCTTCACATCAGCACCGCTCTTTGTGGATGGGTCCCTGGTGGAGCCCGGCATAGAAACTCAGATAATGACGTAAGTTGCAGACTTAAACAAGATGCCTTGGGAGACAGTAGAGATGAGCCATTTAGGCCATCTATCAAGCAGAAGGTCAGGTTTGTTCCAGGGGATCTCTGTTGCCCTCTAGAGCAGTGTTTCTCAACCTTGGCAACTTTAAGATGTGTGGACTTAAATGGACTTCCAGAATCTCCCACCCAGCCGAAGTCCACACATCTTAAAGTTGCCAAGGTTGAGAAACGCTGCTCTAGATTCTGAAATCTTATGCTAGTATTTCATCTATATTTAATTATTCCTGTAGCTTTGGCAGGACTGCTTCTGTTATATATTTCCATTGCAGATTTAATTTAAATGTGTGTGATGCTAAAACAAGCTACTAATACTTACAGAGCCAGCAGTAGATCACTAATCCTGTTTTATTTATGGTGATTAAACAATCTGATCATACTGGATATTCCCATCTTCATACATTCATGTAAAATTAGAGCAACCATTTTTCTCTACATTCCCTTGCACTCTTGTCATCCGGGTACAAGTTAACACAAAGTGACATTTTTTCCAAGACCTTAGTGGACTGACTTGTATCCATTGTGATCATTAAGATAATCCTCTGTAAGGAGTCAAGATCTAGATGATACATAGAATAGGGCTACCAGAAGTGGAGAAGTTAAGATTTTTGGAGCCCAAATGTGGTAGTCCCAACATACATCTTCTCTTTGCCAAATTAGTCCATGTTATCATGCCCATGTTAAAGCATGATATTAATTGGGACAAAAAAAAATAGTAATAAGACAACCATTTGAATTAAAAAGTTCATGGGATGAAAAACATTTCCAGTTGTTCCTTTTTGTCAGAAAAAAAAATCAGAGATTTGTTTTTGTCAGGATACTACAGATTATGCAGGTGCTACTTTTCAGTGCCACAGTTCATTAGTAACTGCCCTAACAATTCTGTCAGTCAATGAATATGTCAGTAAAACTCAATCTTCTTTGTAACTACTCACCTTGAAAATTAAGTGGACTATAAATCCAACAATGTACATGGGTGTCTGAAATAAGTGAAGGGCTGCAAAAAAGGCTCAGGATCAGACTTGAAGCTAGAGTTGTAATTTCTTTGCTTCATATTTCATTGCCACTTATCCCCTCTAAATAAGAGATCACTTCACACTTTATCTTTAGCCAGAAATAAATCAAGCCATGTCAAATGTTCCATTTAAAGACTAAACAATCTTGATGGTCTGATTTATTTATCTATCTACCTATCAAATGGTCCAAGTAAGAGGCTTGGTTTAATCCCTACTTCCTCCTTCTCTAAGGCATTGGAGAATAGTGGCTGGCTGGTGGCTCCTGGTATTTGAAGTGGGAATCATGGTCTCTTGAGAAGTTTCCTTGGTTTATATACAGCAATCACTCAGATGGGTTGTATTTTTGTTTTCAGGGTGGGAGGGAGAGTGCCAGACTTCATCTGGGGTTGTCTTTTTAAGTGAGAGAATTTACATTTCGAACTCTAAGCCACCTGGTATTTCTGTACTAGTGGTACAAAGCATTCCCTTTTACTGGTTTTGTTATACTGTATTTCTGCTGCAGCTGTCACCTACTATCTGTAACAGCTTGCTGGGTGGCCTCTTTTATACGTATTTATTATTGCTCTCATACACACTACTTTAAAAGGGTTGGTGACTGCAGTACAAGTTCAGATACCTGGCTCTGTAATGAGGAGGTGGAACATAGAGATTGCTTCATATTAAGCAAAAGGAGACCATTAGGCAGATGGGGGTGTGACTCATTTCCTCTACAGAAACTCTCTTCTAGTATATCAGGGACATGGTTTGATACGTTTCTAGTCTAACCCCGTCTCACTACAAGGAGGAAAAATGTCTCACCCTGCAAATATAGTCCAAGCAAACAGCTTATTTTCATATGACAAGCCATTGAACATTATCTTGCCTTGGCTATTTCATACTTGAGAGAGTATGTTTGCTTAGATTTCTTATTGTTGTTTCAGTTTTGCCCACTGGATAATATCAGGTAGACGAAAAGCTACAGTTTCACAAAATACTAAATTTTTAGTTTGTGGACAGAAACAAGAATTCTGTATCTCTCTCTCTCTCTCTCTCTCTCTCTCTCTCTCTCTCTCTCTGTCTCTCTGTATATCTGAATTTTCTTTGTAAGCATAGTTTTTATCTGGAACAAAATGGAGTGTAAATAGAAATATTTTTCTATTTGCATTTTCATATATGTTTACCTAATTTTGCATTTTCAATATGCAAACCAAAATGGTTAATCTCTGAAAGCACAAATCTTTGAATTTTATGATGCAGTTGTCCAAACAAAGAAACAAACAAACAAGTATAGAAAATGCATCTGTTTGGAAAATGTGTGCCTTAGAATTGAAATTTTAATGAAAATATATAATGCATTATAAGTTGAAGATATTACTGGCCATTTTGCCTATATATAAAACTTTGCAGATCAAAAAAATATGAACTTTTGTGCAAATCTATTACATTTTTTTTCAAACTGATACAGAAACAAGACAAGCTGAATTTAAAACTGGGTAACAAGAGAAATCAAAATTAATAGATTAATTCATCCCTAATATAGAAGGATAATAGCTTAGTTTTGCACTTCTCTCTCAATAACAAAGAGCAAACTTAGAGGAACATGTGGGGTCCATCCATGAATGAAGAGGTTCTTATAACCATGGACTCTGTTCACACTTTTCCCATCTCAGTGAGATAGAAGTGATGGCAGTAGCTTCTGCTTTCCTGTATCATAGATGCTCACCTTCAACACCTGGTGGAGAAACTATATTTTTTTGATTGTTCAGTTCCTTTTCCATCATTTCATCTCATCTCCATCCAGTTTTGTTTTCCTTTCCTTTCCTTTCTGTCCCTTCTCTGTGCAATTACCCCTTTCATTATGACAAGTTCCATTCTGAGCTCTCCCCTCCCTCCCCACACACTCCTTTTCTGCTGAAAGGAAAGAGGACAGTATCTATGAGCCTATGTAAAAGAGAGAGTACACATACAGTATGCGTGTGCATTAATTGATGTGGCAGCAATTAGTGTTATAAATGAAATTGACATCTGCAATAGTTTGCATTATGTCTTTAATAACATTAATACACAAATAATGTACTACAAAATGCTGTGAGATATACTTTAATATTTAATGGAGATTAAGAAATAACAGACAACCTTTATCAAAATATTGAGGTCTTACTCGGGTTTTGTTCGTTTGTTTGATCCTGGCTTTGCCCTTTGTGGCTTCTGGTCGTTATGTATAACTATGCACCCATCCACAGAAACAAGTGTGCCATGTGACACATAATTGTAAAGAAATTCCTAGCATTGATTTCAATTGTAGATGGCAACTGTAGATTGACATGATAGGGAAGCTGGATATTACACTGATTTTTTATATGTGCCTATAATTTTTTGTGGATCATCTTTTGGCATAAATATCTGATAATATAATGATTGCAAAGCCTTGATATCTTCTATCTGTCCAATACAAAATACTGAGAAGCATTTCACCAATATTGTCCATACCAACATAGCAACAACAAAGAAAGCCTGAGAAATTACTCGTGATCACTTGTGTAATCAGGCGGAAGGAACATTATCTAAACACTAAAGATGTATCCTTGGCCTAGCTCACAGATATTCTTTGTGACCACTGACTGAGAAAAAGCCTTGATGGGAGCAGCTGCACATATGCAGGCCCCATATAATTGGAATATATGATTTCATTGATTTCCCAGTTGTCTACAGAAAAAATCATAAGTGTCTGTGGGAGGGCAAGGAGGGCAAAGTTTTATCTGGATGGGTAGGGACAACTTGTCTCTTTCTAAAGTCAAGATATATATTAAGGAACATAACAGATTAAGTAATAATTAGCAATAACCACCCAAGTTGTGTTTTAAAGCTTTGATTTTTAAGAGCTACTTTATGAGTCAATTATTTCTTGTAATATCTACAGTATAACTAGGTATTGGTTTATAGACTACATCCCAGATTAATTTGTCTTATTTTTTAAAAAATAAATGGCATGAAGCTTTCTTGCACAGTGGCATTCAGTAAGGCAGCAATACAAAATATTAAAAACACATCAAATTTTTACAACCGTTTAAACTCAGGCACATTTACATAGATAATTAATCAGCCAATCACATATTTAATTGCTCATGAAATTTCACAGCCATCCTTTTCAAACCTAATTATGATCAGTTTCCTAATCCTGAAGTTGGACAAGGAAATATCTAGCTCTGTTCCAAAGGCTCAGGGTTCAAATTTCCTAACAACAATTTTACAAGCAGTTTCTGTTCCCTAAACATTTGCATAATGAAAAGATAATTTGAATACACTCTGATAGAGGTAAACTAAGTTTCGACTCAATTTTCTTCTTTAAGTTATAGAACACTAGGCTCTTTCAATTAGTGCCTGGTCTAAACTTCAGAAGCTATCACTGCAATCCTATGCATGTCTATTCTGCATTAAGCTCCATTGATTTCACTGAGATTATGCCCAGGTAAAGGAATCATAAGACTGCATACTCAACTGAGTATTCTGTACATAGATGGCCCTGATGAAGGAATTCAACAGTAATTAGGTATATATCAATTTAGCTGTGAAAAGGAGAAGAGAGTAAGAAAGAAACTCAAGAATGCTCCTCCTTGATTCTCTTTGGTACAAGAGGGGAAGAGAAAGACTCTGTCAATCATTCAAAATTCTCTTCTTATACCCTGCATCAATAAAACAGAGTTCTGACAGAGTTCCTCAGACTGTCTGTTTCCTGATCTGGTCTACTTCCAAGGGTAGACATGAACTAACCTACACCCATATGTTATCATTTCCCTGAAACATTGGATCACTCTGGCCTTGGGAAAGAAGTGAAAACTTTAGGAAAGTATACATAACAGAATGTGGCAAATTGTTTTTCTTTTAGATATCAGTGTTGTAGTTAGTTTCATTCAAAATAAGAATAAAAACAAATATGTTCTCAAGCCCGAGCATCTGTTACTGTTTAACAAACAAGAATAAGTTAAGAAAAGAAATACATGCTTGGGAAAAACAAAAACAAAACAAAAAACACCTACCATTAAATATGAATGCCCAACTTTCCCCTCCTTCTACTTGTTCAGAGCTATTTTTTACATAACTGGGAATTTTTTAGAAGCAAATGTCACATGAAGCTATATGGAAACATTGGGAAAACATTATAAGAAGAAGAAAAAAGCCCAAACTTTTAAAGCTTTGATTTGTCATTCAGAAAATACATATGTTGATATCCCATTCATGTCTTTCCCATTCTCCTGACAAGCATAACCAACTGACTAATCTGTAAATCCATCCAGCATAGAAATTTCCCCTCCCCTAGTAATTATATGTTCAGCAGCTTACTTCACTAATTGCACTTGGCATCATGCAGTAGCTCAGAAATTGCTCCTTGGCATTTCATTTTCTGTGTTTCCACACTTGTGCCAACCTTTTAAGAAAAGTGCCTGTTACATTGTTAAGCATCTGAATGACCATTTTCTAAAATGTCTAAGATTCTCATTGTACCAACTAAAATAAATTAGCATTCAGTGGCTTAGGGCTGTTGACCATTTTTCTTTTGCTTATTTCTGAAAGTCATCCACTAGATGCCATTAGATGCCAATAGGCATTCACCAGATGCCAATTCTTTCCTGCATTTGTAAGCATTTCACTGAGACAGCTGACAAAGAAATAGCTTAATTCGAAATATACTGTAGCTATGCTGAGCTTTCAGGGGAGGCATGGCAAACTGAAGACATGTCTGTGAAAGCAGAGCCAACAGCTGCAGCAAAGACCAAGGAACCAGTAAGTAGGCCGATTCCTTGGAAACTCTCCAGGTAAGGAAAGGATGGGAGAGTTCCCACTTGTACTCTGGATGGCTGCTCCTCACAAGGAGACTGTAGGACATGTGGGTTTGAGTGCCAGGAGATGAAGGGAATACCCGTCTTGTTCACAAGTGAATCTTAGCCTTTTAAAGGACACTAAGTTCACACCAAGCCTCACTTTCTAATCACTTTCCGAAATTGCCTGTTAACCTACTTAAAGCTATTTGAGACCTTTGGAACAACAAGTTTGAAAAGTCATCAGGTGAGTTTATCTTCAATCCTGAACAAAATAAAAATTAAGTTTAAGCTTAAGAACTCTTTTATAATAATTTTACTAAAGATTACAATTTACAACAATATAAACTAATACAAATTTAAAAAGAAAAGAAAAAAAAAGAGAATGTGCAGAAAAAAAGAGAAACAGAAAGAAAAATAGAAAAGAAAGACAAAATGAGAATACAGTAAAGAAAAAAAAAAGAAAAATATAAAGAAGTGACTTCCCTCTTCATACCAACAAATATAAACAATTTTAGTAACTTATCACCCTCTCTTAAAATACAACAAATGATCTCTTCTTCCCATATCCCATCTCTTATCTATAAACAAATCCTTAAAGCCTCATCATCTGAGCCCTGATGTCAGCAAAAGTCCATTAAGTATTACCAGAGATAACAACATATCTATTTTAACTTTGATCAATAAACCAACTTTATATTCCTTCTTTTTACTTCTAACAATCTTGATCCTTAGTCCCTTCAAATAATGTCCTAGAATTTGATTTATTTTCATTTTTTCTTTGTCCCTTCTCACAGAATTCTTCAAAGCTTTAACAGGCCTCTTTTGTGAATCCAATATAGCAAAAGTATCCAGGTCACTCTCTTGCTTTGGTATTTGTATAGTCCTTTTAATTATTAAGACATCAGTTGGTTTCTTCTGTATTTCCAGTGTAACATCTTTTTCCATGTCATTCTTGTAGCTGACACCAGATTTGAAAATTTGATATTTTATGGATTTGCTTATAGATAAGGGATGGGATATGGGATGAAGAGATATTGTGAAGAATTACTAAATTTGTTTATACTTGTAATGAAGGTTGGAAGCCACTTCTTTATATATTTCTTTTCTTTTTTCTTTATTATATTCTTTTCTTTTTCTTTTGCTTTTTCCTGCACTTTTTATTCTTTTATTCTATTTTTCTCTTCTCTTCTCTTTCTCTAAGTTTAGTTTATATTAGTTTTTACTATTGTAATCAAAATTCTTGGTAAAAATTATATTTAAAAAGGAAGAGGGGGGAAGTTCCTGTGTGTGTGTATGAGGGGTGGGGTGGGGGGAAGATGAGGGATTGGGAAATAAGGTGTTAGTTAAGTGTTTCACTTTATAGATCCTAACATTTTGTCCTTATCACACTCCATCTCTGATATTTTGTCATAGTAAAGGTAAAGGTTTCCCTTGTCATTAAGTCCAGTCGTGTCTGACTCTAGGGGGTGGTGCTCATCTCCGTTTCAAAGCCAAAGAGCCGGCGTTTGTCTGTAGACACTTCCGTGGTCATGTGGCCAGCATGACTACATGGAACACTGTTACCTGCCCGCCGAAGCAGTACCTATTAATCCACTCACATTTGCATGTTTTCGAACTGCTAGGTTGGGACTAGCAATGGGAGCTCACCCCGTCACACGGATTCGAACCACTGACCTTCTGATCGGCAAGCTGAGCAGCTCAGGGGTTTAACCTGCAGCACCACCACATCCCTTAGGGTTAGGGTTAGGGTTTTGTCATACTTTACCATAATCAAGAATTCATTCACATTAGGAATTTCCTGATTTACTAATAAAAAGCATGTTTGCTATAATCTGGGTCTCTTTCAATAGTTCTGTATCATAGTACTGCTGGAAGATCCATTTGTAAATAAGGATTTAAAAGATTTTTGCTGCAGATCTTCTGAGTATGGATTTGGTTTTTTTTAATTTCAGCAGATAGATGGGGGATTAAATGCTAGTAGTAAAATCTGACTATTGTTACCATATCCCAAGGAGAGAGGAAAAAAGGAAATTTGAAATGTACCAGAACATTTCATATTTTCCCCTTTATTTTCAGAACAAAACTGGAGGGCTGTTTTCTGATACTTCTTTTCAGAACTTCCTGGAATTATCATGTGACTATGTAACTTAATATGGCATTTAGTAATATGATATTTACTAACTGAACAGGAAATAAATCCTGCGATTTTAGACAATGTATAATCTTCTCCCTTCAATGCAAAATTCATTTTCAAAACCTAATTTTGGTTTTCAAACAAACCTAAACCTAAAGTCACATAAAACACAGTGAAATAATCCAGAATCCATACTCCTGTTTGGCCTATGAATTTTTTTTTAAAATCATATATTAATCATCAACTGACAGATATACACTACTTTTTTTTAAAGGTCTCTTAATAGACTCTCACTCACTCAATCATATATTTCAGAAGAGTTGAGTATAATGTATTTGTGGGGATATTGGGTACAAAACAGCATGCACACAGAATTTGTATATGTCCTACATGGCACTGACCAGCAACAACCATGAAGTTCTTAGTACAAACACAATAGTTTTTATTTAGCTTGATCATAAACCTTTTAACAGATAACACTGAGCTGCAAGATATAAATTAGGAAGAGGTTCTGTACATATGCAATTAAAATTGGTGTTCTTTATTGAAGTTTGTAGCTGAGTGTCTTAGTAAGTCTGTTGGATGAGTATGGCCAAAGAAATAATACTAGTTCATAGTGTCAGAGCCAGTGAGGTCCAGAAGACCCAGTCCAAGTGTTGAAACCTAAGATCTCTCTGCAGGGCAAGATGCCATGAGGAACCAGGTATGTGAAGCCAAAGACACATAGGTCCACTAGTGGAGAGCTATTTTCGACAAGAAAGCACCTGAGGGACAGTCTGAAATAGCTAGAATGTGAGCCTTTGCTTAATGAAAGAAGTTGACTCTCTTTCCTCTCAGAGGGACATACTGAACTTTGCCACTTGGTCCCCCTTAGCTGATAGTGGGCTTTAGGGCTTAGAACTCTTCCAACTTTGGCATGAGGCTGCTTGTTCATTGAATTGAGTCACTTGTTCTGGGTCTGAGTCATTATTCTCAGGTCACTGACAGCTTGTTAATTCCCTAGCCATAGTCTGAGAATCTGTCAGGTTGTCCTCTTTAGCCTCAGAATCTGATGGGTCCATAACAGTATGTAAGGGGGGAACTGTCCTTTTTAAGAAAACTCCAAGGAATATGCAGATATTTTAATGGGTGATCAATTTGTGGCGCACAAGCTATGTATATTCCCACGCATCCTCAAACTGTAGTGCTAGCAGGTTTGGCAACAAAATGGCTGTTTTATTGCAGCCCAAATTTCACTTGATTGATGGCTTGTATACGGCCATTAGAGTTGGAAAATGGCTACAAGAGACAAGTGAACTACATGCCCACCCTTGAACCACCTTAGGAAAGTATCAAAGCAAATGAAAACTATACATTTTTTTCTAGTTTCCTCCTTTCAGCTGAAGACAATAGAAGGGCTTCTGCAGCCTGCTAAGAGTTTGTGAGGCCCTTGAGCAAGAAGTAGCTGCCCACTCCTGAAGTAATCCATACATATTTAAATACATATGAGACTTATACTTATTTCGTCTGATATATAGTCCCCAGCCCCAAAGTCATTTTTTTCTGAGTAATGAAATCTGAATATTTAGCTCTGTTCTTTGTATCAGGATTGCAAATGATGATATTTTTATTTCATTCTTTTTTAGTACTGTATATACTTGCATGTAAGTCCATCTCTATATAAGCCAACCCCCAAGTTTTTAACCAAAATACCATGAAAAAAATGTATCACCCATGGATAAGTTGACCACTCAAACTTTTTGTATATTTTAATTTTAACAATTGACTTATCCATTGGTAATCCACGGATTATCTATTTTTCATGGTATTTTGGTTAAAAATTTGAAGGTCAGCTTATCCATGAATGGGCTTATAAACCAGTATATATGGGTACTTTAAAAAATATATGGTATTACCATATATCCTTACGGAAATATATGGTATTACCATATATCCTTACGGATAAGCCCATCTGCAGATAAGCCAAACCCAATTTTTTAGGTGCATTTTGGCACCTAAGATTCTCGGCTTATTTGCAAGTATATATGGTAGTCTTCCTGTTCTTACTTTCTTTTTTTCCCTCCTCTTTTTGTAGCTCATTTCAGTGACTAAAGTAGGTTGAAGTAGTATTCCACTCCTGTTCTTTTCAGTATTACCCATAAATATGAGTCTGACTTAACCATATGTCTTTTCTTTTTCTCCTACTCTAAAAACTTTCCACTTCCTATTTTTTTTCCACACTCTGGCACCAACTAGCTGAAATTATCAATTTATATTGCATCTATATTTACTTCCAAGTTGACTTGAAAACTATATTTTAGCCTAGCGTGTTGAATGAACTCAGCTCATTTGATTAGTTTATGTGCAGTATGTCACATGAACCCAAAAAATTGGGTTAATTGAATAAACTATACTTAACAATGAATATGCATATGGTATATGTACATCCTTAGACTTTATAGATTTAATGTGCTTGAACATTTCCTATTTAAATAATTAGTCATAAATAATACCTATGTTCATTATTCTCTTGACAGATTGTCTAAACATGCTGGAAGTATAGAGAAAAAAAAAAGACAGCTTTTATATTATCCAGATATGTTAGTTTTCAGATCCTAATAGTAAAGAATTCTGAAGTTGTAATCTAGACCAGTGTTTCTCAATCCTGGCAATTCTAAGATGTGTGCACTTCAACTCCAAGCATGCTGGCTGGGGATATCTGGGAGCTGAAGACCACACATCTTAAAGTTGCCAAGATTGAGAAACACTGGTCTAGAATATCTGGACTAATCTAGGGTATTATGCATTTTTTTCTTAGACAAGTATTGTAATGTATTCTGTACCATAGCTCATAAATCCCAATGTTAAAATACAATAAAGCAGTAGATTTATATTTAGAGATGTTGAATATTACAGTGAAGGCAATGTTTGTTTTACAAAATCTCTATGTTGCCATGGTTTTTGTATAATTGAACATTTCCTCATGGGTTTATTTAGTCATTTTCTTCTAGGAGTCCTTTCTGCTACCTTCGAAGCTGAGATGGTCCAAGAGGATTTTAGCTGCAGATGTTTAACAATAGAAAACTTAACAAGCCTTTTAGGGAAACTGGTTATAATGATGTAACTCACATATGTGATCTCTAATTGCTATTTCTTGTGCTGAGATACCCAGAAGTTGTATGTTTTGGCCTTTTTGCAGGGGAGGGGGAGTGAAATGGGGATTTTTAAGGATGAGAATAGAATGGATGGTGTATGGGAAGAAAAGCACTACCATTCCCTTCCTTAAAAAACAACAACAACAACCCTCCAAATTCTATCCCGGCAGCTTGATTTTGGCCAGTTTTTTAATAGTTTGAAAGGTTTTAAGGATGAAATGGGAGCAGGAATTTTCTGAGAAGCAAACTGTATCCATATCCCCTGCCCACTCCCCAATAAAACCACTCAGCTAATATTGCATCACTGACTGTTGGTGAGTTCTTGACATGCTATGGCTATATGTAATTCATGTGCATTAGGTTAGTCTAGTAATTTTTATGCTTTGTTCGGGACTGAATGAATTGCTGTTGGATGCATGCTTAACTTTTGTACAGATTTGTATATATCAGTTTATGAATCCTTTTATCTCTTCCATAATTGTTGGCCATATTTATATTGTTGGGATACATAGGTAACCACTAAGTACTACCCTGTGCCCTCAAGACAAAAAACAAATGAATGAAGTGACTCAAAGTCTTCTAAATAATCCTTCCAAGCCTCCAATTATTGTTTAGTGAAATAATTATGGAGCGTTGGGGTAGATCTTCCTTAAAGCTGTCATTTCTCATCTCTTATGCCTCTTTTATTTTCATCCTCTCTTCCATGTGCATTATTTTGCCAGTGATTAATTAATTTAGCTCTGGCTCCTCTTCAAATTCCTGATCTATGTCTGCCTCAATTAGATTCTGGTTCTTGAACTCACTTTCTGGCCATTCAATTTCTGTGCAACTGATGACTTCCTTGAACACTAATTTTATCTATACCCTAATAGAAAACAATCAGGAGGTTGCACAGTCCATTAAGTTGGCTTCAGTGTTGCAGTTATAATCCATATTTTATTCATGTTCTACCTTCCCTTTCCATTCATAAAGCCAAGCTTATTGGCCAAAACTGTGTGTGTGTGTGTGTGTGTTTCTCTATTGCTCATTATCTGTATCATAATAGTTATGCTAATCTGTAATGTGCAGCTCTTTCATATTGAGCTTAACTTGGAATCAGCCTCACAAATACAGCCTGAAAATATCATCTGTCGCAAGCTGATCATGGCTATTTAAGCCATAGTTTCTTTAGTAAACAATGGTTTCTCTAACCATGGTTTGTTAAGACATAATTGACTGACGTTTAAATATTGTACTAAGCCATAAACCATAGTTTACAACCATAATGGCTGTTTTCACTTAGCATGCTAATCTAATTCAAAGTAAACCATATTATAAATGTCAGTCTGTGAACCAGAACTATGTGTACCGCTATTGCCATGGGGACAGCTGAATGTGAAAAGCAACTGGCAATCAGAAAAGGTCTTTCCAAAAGGATATGAATCTACCCCATTACCTGTACATCAGTTAGAAGGCTAGCTACCATATTTTATACCAATTGAAATTTCTGAACCCTTTTTAACAGTAACCTTCTGCCATAAGCTTTTATCAGAGTGATTTAACAAACAGTCAAACAGTAGTTCTCTCAGCATCATCTTCTGGATTTAACACAAGAAGGATTTAAATCACTGCAGAACAATACCCACAGGAACCAGTCCCCATGCAGTGATCCATCCAGGAAACACTGTGACTAATTTGATTTTCTTTCATTTTTAAAATTTTCTTTCATTTTTTTTTAATTGAACAAGCTTATATAGCTACATATCTACCAGAAGGAATTCTGGGAGGCAAACAGAATAAATAATACTACTAAATTATACTGATAGTACTGAAAGCTTCTGAAAGGTCCTCACTGTCCTGTTTCAGGATGAACAAACACACTGCAGCAAGTTACAAGAGGCTTATTGATGTGTAGTGCTGAAGGCTAATATAAAGGCAGGCAGAGAACTGGCTGAGAAGATGCACATGCCTTCTGGAAAAATAGGAGAAAGCAAGGTCTTGCCTGATGGCTGGATGCAGCACAGGTGACTCAGAGTTCAAGCTAGGATTGAACATAGCACAGGTCCAGGTAAATGGGGCAAGGCAGCAAGAGAGAGCAAGTGAGGTCCATGAGTATCCAGGAGTCAAATACCAGAGAGTTTCATAAGTTGAGGTCAAATTGCGAAGAGTCAAAGGGCAGAGCAAGAAGCAATGACAGAGGAATGTAGATCCAATGTGGAAGAGTCATTTTTCATGAAAGTCAGTTTCTGGCAGCTGTTCCTAAATAGATTGGCTAAAGGAGTGGCCTAGTTAAGGGTGTTGGTATGTTTTCTTCTTGAGGAGTCAAGCAGGTTAAATTTGCTTCGCTCTCCAAAACTGCCAACAAGTGCACAGCTGGGTGCCTTCCAAGTTCTGACCACACATCATCTGAATCGATCCTCACTTACTCCTGCTGATTTGTTGCTGTGTCAGCTTCAAGTGGTTGATTGTCTGCTAGCTTCTAAGGCTGGCAACTTAGTAGAGGCAGAGAGGAATATAATGAAGATCAATCAACAGGATTATACTTTTCTTATCCTATTCTTGCAATACTATAGGCCATTCATGAAAGCAAATAACAATACCTCAGTCCTACATTAAAAAGATTAGTGTTTCTGGAGTCTCCAGTGCAATTTGTAGTTAAATTATAATGCTAAAATTCCGACATTGGATTGACAGATTAGATACAAACTGCAACTATGTGAACTATATGAAATTAGAGAGTATAAGCATGCTGATGGATTCTTACACTAGCAATATATTGCTTCTTTTTAAGCTCAGTTGAATGTTTTGCCATAATATTATATGCAGTGCTGTTGGATGTTTTGATTATCAAAAGTAAGATGAGGATCAGCAAATGGAAAGAGAGAAAGTACAAGCCTTTCTTCCCCTGACCAGTTCTCCCCAATATTTATTTGTTTGTTTGAATGTTTAACTTTAGCCTGCCACGGTCAGTTGAGTCTTTGCAGGTTACAGTCAGTAATTTGTAATAAAGCATCCATAATATCCACAGTATCAATATTCCCCTTCTTCAGCATAGGAGTTTTAAAACGAAATGAAAGCCCAATAGCTCCTATGGTTGCCTGGATCTATATCAGAGGTGGATGAAAGTCTTCTATCTGCCTTTCAAAGACTCATGGATGCCTCAGATTACTTGGAAATAATTGGGTCCTACTATTTTATTTTATTTCATTATTATTTTTTATTTCATTATTTATTATTATTTATTATTATTTTATTATTTTATTATTTTATTTTATTTTTATTTTATTTTGCTTTTTTATTTATTTTTGTGTCTTCGAGTCAGTGTTGACTCCTGGCAACTGCCTGGACAAGTCCCTGCAGTTTTCTTGGCACCCCTGCAGTGATTTGCCATTGCCCCCTTCTTAGGGCTGAGAAAGAGTGACTGGCTCAAGGTCACCCAGCTGGCTTCGTGTCTAAGGTGAGACTAGAATTCACAGTCTCCCAGTTCCTAGCCTGATGCCTTAACCACTACATCAGTCTGGCTCTATATTTATTAGAAAAATAAAAGATAGATTTGTATCTGCTATGGTTGTTCTCTGCTAAAAAGGAAAGTCTGTTGTTGATCCTGATTTCTCAGCCAATAGGTTGATTTCATTCTTTTCCTTTGGAGAACAACCAAGTTGTTAAAAAAAAAAAAGGAGCAGGAGATTTTTGAAGATTAATGATTGACTTTGGCAGTTGAGAAATACAAATGGGACTGTCCTAAACTAGTTTTTTTTTTTTTGACAGGAAGCCTGTAGAGGTTATTGAGAGACAACTATTCATTGTCTGATGAGAACAACCCACTTGTAAATTCTCTTTTCCCTTTCTATTGGACTACCTAGCAAAGTCTAAGATGGCAACAGACAAAGGTTGCATCCATACATCACAATTAACTGGGTCATTGATGGGATTGGTTTGTAATAGGAATTCCATAACCAATCTCACTGGTATTAGAGGAGGTTAGTTTTAGCTAAAACAGCCCTGAGGTTGTTCTGGATTAGATTACACTCTTCCCATCAGCTATGTTGTGCAATACATATTAAACTATTCATTTTACTTTTCATTGTCCATGAACACAGAGGTGGAACAGGGGCCAGAAGGACAGGGGTCAGTGGAAGCAATGCCAATAAGATCATTACAGCTTTTCAAAATTAGCAACAACAGCAGCAGCAACAACAAAAACCTGGCAGCAAGTAATAATTTCCCCCAAATTGAATGAATGAATAAGCAAACAAACAAAAATATTTGAACAATGGGAGCTTCTCAAGGATGATCTTGCTCAATTTGAATACACCTGAAAATTTGTCACCAGCAGTGTTTACCCCAGGACTTAGCCGTGCTGCATGAATACAGTCTTGTGACAATGGATTAGTTAAATTCTAAATAGGTAATGGTGAATTATCTGTTATAATAGGGCTGCAAAAATCTGGATGACCATTAAAACAGACTAACAAAATACAGAAATCTCTATTTTGCTACTATCATCAAGTGGTCATCCTAATTTTTGCAGTTCACATATCCAATAATTCAGGCTTGCAGCCTTGCTGAATCATTCTCCATTCATGGGCAAAAATTGAAAGTAAGTGGGTTATTTCAGAATATTATTGACATTTTGGCAAGAATAGATTGATTTTTCACACATTGAGTGTGATAATGGAGGAATGTCAGAAAATGAGCATTTATCAGAGCATTTATAAATGCTCTAATAAATTCTGTGATATTTCCCCCTTTCTTCCCCATTCCTGGTATTTCATGTCAGTGTACTCTATGTGTTGTGTGAGAGAGTTTAATTCTTCAATATCATTCATTTTAGTGTTTTAATTTTTACTCACTACAGCCTTCCTCAATCTGGTGCTTTTTAGCTGGTTTGGGCTAAAGATTCTACCACCCTTAAACACCAACCATGATGATTGTTTCAGTGTTGTTATTGTTACTTCAATTATACTTACTTTAGGAGTTTTGCTTGTTTGAAAAAAGACATTTTTTAAAAAATCCATTCAGTCATGTCTGATTCTCAGAGAGTGCCTTAACAAGTCCCTGCAGTTTTCTTGGCAACATTTTTCAGAAGTTGTTTGCCACTGCCTGCTTCCCAGGGCTGAGAGAGAGTGACTGGCCCAAGGTCACCCATCTGGCTTTGTGCCTAAGGCAGGACTATAATTCCAGGTCTCCCAGTTCCTAGCCCGATGCCTATTTTATTTTATTAATATATTTTTAAAAAAATTAAATTAATTTTTAAAAATTTAAAATAATGTTTTATTAAATATTACTATTTAAGTAAATGTAATTTACATTGGCTACCTTAGTGTGATTCCTTTAAAACTGCTGCTTATATCCGGGCCTCATTATCTTTGTTTTTCTTCTATCTTTTGGTACTCTTGTTCCATTTTTTGTATTTTTTATTGGTAATTATTCTTCCAATTTAATTGACAGTGGATGAGGAAAAAAATAGAGGGAAGTGCAAAAGTGACATTTGGCTGTAATTCCATATTAAATAAGATTTTTTGGACACCAGTCATTGGAATATAACTAAGACAAGAATATATGAAGATGATGCTAGGACAAAACTATCAAAAGCAGCTCTATTTTATATTTTCCTGGAAGGGATCATTTCTGTCTATCATCCATACAAGACAAATGGTTTCCCTAAAAAGAAGCATCTTCAGATACAAAAAGACTGTTTTGCTTGGAGCAGAAAATCCAAATTGCATGTTACAATAAATTATGTTAAATAACAGTATACTGCAATCTTATATAAGTTCAAATCTATCACATGAGGCAAGCAGCCTAGCTGCAACCTAATGATGAGCTAACACTTTGATTTATTCAAAGTTGAATGAAAGGTGACTGGAAGTTGTAATTTAAAAATGATTTTTTTTTGCTGCTTTTTTTTATCTTGGGCCTTCACACATTGGAGAGAATCTAACAGCCTGGAAATGGTAAATGCTTCTTTATTTGAACATTTATTTCATTTAAATTGCTGGGTTGTGATTGGATAGTTTCTTGAGGAAATTTTTTACATAACAAACCATAAATAACTTGGTAATCTACTACATTAATCAATTGCCTTTTGAAAAAGTAATTCTTCTCACTAGAGGAATAAAAAAAGGAAGAATTAGCACTTCTCTATAACTCATATAGATTATGGCATAAGATAAAACAATATGTTAAATTCTTACTTCACTAGGGTAATCGGATGAGATTTTATATTACATTTGTAAATTGTGTATTTTAAACATTAATGAAAGATTTAATTACAGTAGGGCAGCTGCTGACCTTTTTGAAATGATTTGCTTATAAATCTGCAAACAATTCCTGTTTTCCAAAGTTTTTTTTTAATTGCTCATAAATTAATGGCATCCATCCTTGACTCATTTTTGTAAAAGGCTGAGCAGGTATGCTTTCTGCTGAGGTGACTGAGAAATTTTCATAATTTATATTGGATCCTGATGGAGTTTAACAGTTTATTTTGAGGACTGTAATATAACAGTTCCAAAATTACATATTCTGGAAAGTACTGCTGTTCAAATGCCAACTAGGCTTCCATATTTATTGTTTTTCTGTGGTTTCCAATTCAGTCCTGCCCTACTGAGAAATGAAGTAGTGACTTTTCCTATTGACTTTTCAGACTACTGGCTTGAAAATGTGTCTGCTCTCTTCTATCAATGACAAAACAATACTCAAAAGTTATCAGTAAGATTTTAGCCTGACTATATAATCAATGATATAAAGAACAGCTTTTCTGAAAGTAACTTTTTTTAATGTGCTCAAGCTGGCTATGATCAAATCAACACATATATGATTTAATATAAACAGATACATTGGAAGCAAAGATAGATACTGACCTTAGTGTTTCAAGAAAATTGTACCATGATGTAATACCTAACTGCATCTCCAATGTGTTGATTTCTAGTTTCAGAATTCTCAGGAATGGCCATATTGGTTCAAAAGTCTGGGATTTGGTCTATATATCTCAAGAGCACCTGTGCTGTGAAAGGGTGTTGTTGTAATTGTTGTTATTACTATCAACCTAAACTCTCAGATAAGAGCATGAGACAAGCAGTTTGAAGTTATACATCAATAGCAACAGTTATTTTTTGAGAAAAAAGCAGTAGCAGTTTCAAATTCAACTTTTAATTATGATAACCAAAGGTCAAGGACAAAGCAATTGTTAGCCTTTCGAGGTAGGCCAGGTTAGGAAACAGTCACTGTAAGGACTACTGAAACTCTACTATACTGTTGTAGGGTATTATAACAAAATCTTGAAAGCCTGCCAGAGTTTCCTTCTGCCCCTCTCATACCATACAGAATCAAGGTAGGGTTGTTTTCTGACTCTTTTTTATGCTCCCACCTTTCCCAAGGCTGAGATGTCATTTACTGTCTCTTTTATCTGCTAATGGTTATTGCATTCCTTCACCAATGTTATTCTGCCTTCCTCTACAGCACTCTGTCCTAGCAATCAGTTATTTCTGCCTGTACATCATCAGTTCCAAACAAAGACTGATATTTTCAAAGAGGCTTTTCAAAATATAAAATTTGATTATTATGGACTACCTCCATCTCTTCATGCCAAACAAGGCTAATATAGGGTATATTACCATCCCCTACCAAATGAACCTGTACAGTTCAGTTAATCATATTAAATCACAAATCCCAGAATCTCACAAAAATATATGCAAAAGCTGCACAGCATCCTTTTGATCACTGTACCTCTAATAAGCATCATTCTTAAAGAAAGAACAATGACACCTATCAGAGAACCTCTGCAATATCAGTCTCTATCATTATTATAATGCAGTTGATCCAAAAGTACATGACCAACCATTTCTTCCCTTCCATAAATATCACAAAGTCCCACTGGATCTTTTTCAGTTCTTAAACGATCTTTCTTTAATGCACTATGACTTGATAAGACTTAGAAAAGACTAACCTGTTTCCCTGGCCCTAGCAGTCAATCCAACAAATAAAAGCTCTGACAGGAACATAAAATGCTGTATTCACTTCCCTTACACTATGTCCCTTGAACCATCAAAATAAATTGAACACCATTGATTCATATGGTCAGTTATATTCTAGGTTCTCAGTTTTAGATTCTATAGACCAAAGACATATTTATCTACCTATAATACAATTCATATCCACCACTGGAGGTATCTACCTCCATAAAATGCCTCCTTCCTAAAATGACACAGTGTGCAACTGTGCAGGACTTAACAAGAACAGATTCTTCTTACATAGAAGACTTCCTACCTCTTCCAGAGACATTAGATTCTCAACTGTCCAATCCAGCAATTTCCTTCTCAAAGATACAAGCTGTTCCTGTGTTTCTCCCAACATAATACTAGTAACAAAGTCTCCACAAATCCATCTTTGGATAATATCCAGTAATAACCTGGATATCCATGGGACTATTCTGCCAATCCAATAAATTGAGTAAAGTAGGCTTATTCCAGGAGCCTTTCTTTAGGGATTGTCCTGTATTGGGCCCAAGGAATCATACCTTCTCTCTTGCAGCCCCACTTCTTTGGAATACTTTACCACCTAATATCATACTAGCCTCCACCCTGTTGTGTTTCAGGACAGTTGTTAGCTTGAATGTTTAGAAAGCTGAAAAGGGAAGCTAGTAGAATCCCAACTTTGAGTTATGCTTGGATGTTTTGTTCTTATCAGCCATACTTTCATTTTTAATATTACTTTTGTTATTATTATTTTGTATTGATGTTTTTCATTTTATTATACCCTTTTTCTTCTGTTGTTAGTGCATCTGTCCCTGGTCCTGTAAGTATAGTTCTTATCATCCTGTGTATGTTGGAGAGAGGATTATTTTCATCTTAAAGTTTCTAATAAAACCAGAGCAGTGAGAAATAAGATTCCATGGCAGGAAAAATTAATGGGAAAAGAAACTGAAGTTGGGTAAAAGTCACTAAAAATGTAAATATTCAAAGCACAATTGCAAAGAATTCCAAAAGAGAAAACAAAACTGAAGACAGCAGAAGAAGCCAGTGTGACTGTACAAGAAGCTTCATGAAAATCTGAAAATTAAAAGAATAAGAGGTGGAAAGAGGACTGGCCACCAAGGAAAAATACATAAAAATGGCCCAAATTTTTGAGATTGTGTCAGAAAAGCTAAAGTAAAAATGGTCAGAATAACAGAAAAGTTGTTTTTGTTGTTGGAGATGTATTTAAAGTAGAATGAAGAGGAAAAATAGTATACTGGCTGCTTAGTAAATATGGTAAAAGAGAGTTGGAGAGCAGCCTAAATAGAGTTGAAGGAGGTCCGTTCCACATTACTACATATGTTCAAGCAGAGGCTGGATAGTGTTCTTCTGGGGATACTTTAATTTGAATTTGAGCAGGGGTTAGACTTAGATGTTTCCTTCCAAATCTGTGATCGGGAAGTCTAAAACTAAAATAGTCACACATTCAAATTTTGCAAGAAACGTTGATATCAGAATAAAAAAGGACGTTTTCATCTTTGCTAATCTAAATTGAAAGCAACTAAATATGATGGCCTCTTATTACACAGAGAAGCTAAGCAATAAATATTTCTGCTGGTAGAAAGAAAATATCTTGTTTTATTTCTATTGCTTGAATGTCTCATATTTCAGCAGAAGTTTATACATTTTAGTAATAAAATGTTCATCATTAGTACATAGTTCTATTTCAAACTTAGCCTTTCTTTGTTCAAAACCATGAAATCTTTTATCAGCTTTAAACCTTTCTAATAACTGTACATAAGAAAACCATTGATAAGTATATCCTTTTATTGTCAAATCTTCTACTGATTTCATTTTATAATCCCTTTGAAAGAATTCTAGTACATCACGTTAACATTTATGTTTACTTATCATTTTAACGTTTATGTTGACTTATCATTTCTTGTCTATAAAATGCTTCTTTGCGCTGAAAGCCACAAAGGTGTTTTCAGGCAGGACCTAAATTTATATTTATTCCATACTCTAAGGATGGTCTACCTGACAATGATTTTTGAAATCTACACTAACCTTAGCTTAGTCATACCATGGATATCCATGCCACCCAAATTTCAAATCATATCCTTCTAACTCCAGTAGCCTTCTATTTCTTAACAACACCCACTCTTTTGTCCAAACTAAACAACAGGCAGCAAAGTATAACTGCAAATCTGGCAGACCTAATCCTCCTCTTTCCTTTGCATCTTGTAGTACCTTAATTTGTGTTTTCTTCCCTTGCCATACAGATTTAGATATATCCTTCTGCCATTGTTTAAATGGTACATCAGTTGTCAAAACAGGCCAGCTCCTTCTATAATTGATATTCTGCTGTTTCGGGATTTTATCCATTTGGTTATCCATGATAGACAGCTTGCTCAATAATATACTTTAATGTTAGGAAATGCAAGTCTGCTTCTTTACCATTTACCTCAGGCTGCTAAGTGTTTGGAGATAATCCAAGCAGAGACAAAAGTTGCTGTGTAAAACCAATTTTCAGAGTCAGTGGGATGTTAAGTTTTAGTGTTGAATCAGGAATGTGGAGACTAAGGTTCGAGTCTATGCTCAGCCATAGAAACTCACTGGGTAGCTTTGAGCCAATTGTGCATTGTCAGCCCAATTTACCTCATTGAGTTTTTGTTGCAGGGAAAATAGGAGGGCTATGTACACCATCTTGAGCTTCTAAATTAAAAACTGGATATAATTAATTAATTTAATTAATTAAATAAATGTGGAATAACACTTAATTCTACTGCTCTACTCGCATTGTTTTTTAATTTTTAAGTTGACACTAAATGGTAGATCCTTTAGCATACTGGAATAACTATCTAATGCACTATAAATAGCCTAGAATGCTATTAATAAAGCTCGATAGATATAATATTTATCTTGGTATAATCTTGGAGTAACCTGTCCCAACTTGTTTCCAGTTCCAGAGCAAGATTTGAGAAAACTGCAATTTTGCCAACCTGGAAAAAAAAATACCCATGAACATTTAATAACTGCTGTATTTTTTAAAATCAGAATATGACAAAGTCTACAGGAAAGTTAGACCTTTAAATAAAGTTTACATTCATTTTATTTAAGCTAATGTAACATCTTAGTTTTTCACAAAAAATCAAATGAAAGTTAAAGGAACACTATATTCTTATAAGGGGAATGAAGCATATGAAATGAAATAGAAAAAGGAAAGGGGTAGTCAAAAGGAATAATGATGCTTCCTCATGAGTGTGCTTTTTTGGCATTCACATAGGGAGAAGAATGAGAAGTTAACTCACTGATCCTTTCCATAAAAGAAAACAATAATTAAGCCATCACACTAGTTAAGGTAGTTCTCGAGATAACATCCTACAGCTGCTAAAGTTGAGGGACTAGATAATAATTGGGTTGAGCAAGCAGTAAAACTAAAGCTCTTTCAAGATCTCAACATCTGTTCTTATGCACAGAACAGTGAAGGCCTTACGCTACAGCTATTTTGCTATTAAATGCTATTTTATTTATATTTCAATTTCCTTTTTTCTTCTTGGGCTGCTTTTAAATGATCAACTGATTTATCACACAAGGGAAAAATCCTTTTTTTTTTTAAACTTCCTAACAAAGATGTTAAAATCACACTGTGAAGTTCTCTGCTTTGGTAACTTTGTTGGTCTGGTTGACAATAAATGGACATGATTCATTGAAAACACTGTTTTAAGCTGACTTTTTGCTGCCTTATCTTTAGAACAATAGTCCTTCCACTCAATGACTCATAATTGATTGATTTGTTCCTTTCAACTATTTGGTCCCTGAGGAAGATTTTCAGACTCTGTTTGCAAAATGGCCACTGATTGTCTTCATCTGCTCCTGTCACCCATAACTCTGAAATTTTGGGTGTTAAGCCTTTTATTTCTTGAGAGAATAACTATTGGCTGCTGAACAACAGACCAGATTTTGTATCAATTCCAATACTAGATAGAACACTGGTTTCATACCCCTGGACCAATGAACAAAATGTTTGCCTGAATATCTGGAATTCTTTAATAATTAAATGATTATTTCAAAGATTTCCCCTGGTCAAATTATTTAGTATCAGTTTCAGATCAGATTTTTAAAATAAGAATTTTATTAAATTTAAAACAGATAAAAGCTACAGAAAAAAAAAAACTACAAAAAGAAAAAGAAACTAAAGAAGTGTGAAACACAAGAAATTTTTTTTTAAAGATTACATACAAGTGATTTCCAACTTTCAACAGCAAGAATATACAGCACTTTCCATAGTCAAACCCTTACTCTTTATCAAACCAAGATCACATTATTTCTATAAACCCTTCCATTGACACATATACAAATCACTAATACAATTGCTCCTTCCCCTTATATAAAAAAGTATGTATGTATGTATGTATGTGTATATATATATATATATACACACACACACACACACACATACATACACACACACATACACTTTTTAGAATGAATGAATATATATATATATATATATATATATATGTTTCTAAATTAACTTTCCCTTTAGAAATATATATTTATATTTAGAAATATATATTTAGAAATATATATTTCTAAATTAACATCAAAAACTTCCGTTTGAAATTGACAAAAGAAAGTATACTAGCAAACAAGTCCCAAGGAAAGTGAACAGAAAACTGAAAAATTAAATGAAATCTTGATAGCCTCACTATCAGTCCAGTTACACATTCTTAATCTTTTACCCCTCCTCAAAATACACCAGGGCATTACATGTCTCCCTATTACACATAAGGCATTTTTTAAACAAAAATCAAACATGAAATCAGACTTCTCAGAAAAAAAAAAAATCCCACAAAACACATTCTCTTCTTTCCCATAACACTGATAGTCATAACATTTCCCCAACAAAACAACTCCCTGTGCAGACTTAAACTCACACTGTCATTTTAACCCCCTAAGCACCAAATTGTAATCTTCACCTGGCATTACTTCAATCTCACTAACAACAGAAAAATCCCCATCTTTTACAAAATCTTCATCATCCATCATAACATTTTCAGTCAGATAGCACATTTTAGCAACAATCTCTTCTCCAATGTCCTGAGCACTCTGCAGAATAGCTTGGCAGCACTCTGAAAGGATCTTTTTAGAAGTCTGCTTAAGCTCACAACGGAACTCTGAGAAGTCTTCTTTGAAATCATCCATGCTTCAGGCAATAGATTATGGCACCCCCTAGATACTTGACTGGCACAAATAGGAGTTAATGAGTTAATGAAAAACTTCCGTTTGAAATTGACGAAAGTATACTAGCAAACAAGTCCCAAGGAAAGTGAACATAAAACTGAAAATTTAAAACATCAAATCCAACGTGTAGGAAAATATTCCATCCTTCAAGTTCAGTACAAAAAATAGTAACAGGAAGGCACTTATGTATTCTCAGTCCTCCTTAATCTTTAAATGGGAAAACAAGCCAAAACGTTTTTTAAAAATTAAAAATGTAATCCAGAAATAATGATAGACACCAAGAGATTCTGCTTCTTCTTACTGTAGAAAGCCTCTCTTAGGGTACAAAACGTAAAAAAAAAAAATAAAAAAAAATTGGGTGCTTTAGCAATGGGTAGGCAGAACTTGTCCCTTTAAGGGTGCAGCATGGCTTGGAAAAGATGAAATCCCAGCCTCCCGGTGAAGTTTTACCTGTTGATTGCACACACTGTCCATGATCTCCTGGCTAAAACTCACCGTCTGGAGGACAAATTGGTCAATTCCCAGCGTTTCCCTTGATCTGGAAAAAATGCTCTGGGCTACAGGAGAAACCAGCCTGTGCCCCCCCAAAATACTGCCACAATGCCAGCTCTGCCCATGGAGCTCACAGGCACAGCTGTTCAGTCCACCATATTTCCACTGGAAATCAGCTTCAGATCAGATATTGACCACCTACCTATAATTTTAAGTTTACTAACCAATGATAAAGATGCTTGTCTGACCCAATGTTATTCCCCAGATGTTCTTCATGAAGGCAATTTACATTGCAGGATTTTTTGGGCAGAACACTTAAATAATTATTTAACTGCAGTTTTAAACTCTGTACAAGCTTTATATCATGTATGGTAAAAGATGGGAGTTTTACAGAAAAAAAAATAATTTCTTTTAAAATTCTAACAAATTTAATCAGTAAAACTTTAGTATCTGAAGCATCCACTGCATCAAATCGAAGAAATACTCAGCTGAGTATTACTTCCAGCTGATTTTATGAAGATTATGCCACTGCTAAGAAGAAATAAAGAGCTTTATATTTAGCATACAGAAAGCCTACTTTACAAAAGCCCCTTATGAATTGAAGAAAAGTTATAAGGTACTAATATGCCAGAAGAAACAGAAAGCAGAGGGAGACTCCTGGTCATTATTAATAAATGCTTCTCTGTGCAAAGACTCTAAAACCTTTTGGAATTTAATTTCCAGCGTTTTTGCTGCTCCCTCAGTCCCAGACTTCTGTATAAGACCTGGGAAAAAGATTTCAAATCAATTTTTATTGCATTTTAGGGCAGCGTCTTGTAAATATAGCAAACAACCTCCAATCAAATTTACTTATCCTTCCAAATTTACAAATTTACTTATCCTTCCACAGTGGAAACCAGTGTCAGAGGAAGAATTTGTTTACCTTCTTTAAAAAGTAAAATCTGGTAAGGCTCCCAGCCAATATAATATACCCATTGACTCCTTAAACAAATCTAGATTGGTGAGCCCTTTATTAGCAGGCCTATTTACTGCAATAGATAGTACTAGTGTAATCCCTTCGGGCTGGAATAGGGATGTTCCCCTATACTGTATAAGAAGGCAGAAATGGAAGACCCTGTCAGTTGTAGGCCAATTCGTTTGTTATCAGTCCTGGGAAAACTTTATGCAAGACATTTAAGTGAAAGATTAACCTCTTACCTTGAGGAACACTTTGTTTTAACAAATGGCTGCTTTTAGAAAAGGCAGATCAACAAGTGATCAGTGTTTTATATTAGCTTACCTAGCAGGAAAATATTCTATTTTCATGAAAGGCAAAGTATTTGCTGCTTTTATAGATTTTAAGGCCATTTTTTATCCTGTTAATAGAACCAAACTCTTGGCTAAATTAGAGAGGTTGGTCCCTGACAGGCATCTCACATATCTAATACAGGCACTGTATCAAGATAGTATAATGCAAGGTAGATGCAACAGAAAAGGTTTACTTACTGGTGATAAAACAATGAATAAGGGTGTGAGACATGGTTGTATTCTGGCCCCCACACTATTTAATATCTGTGGCAATGATCTGGAGACTACATTACTTCAGGTTGATGGCCATTGTCATTTTTAGCCAAAAGGAAATTTTGTGCTTTGTTATATGTGGATGACACTGTTCTTTCACATAGTAGATTGTGTTTTAAACACCTACTTGAGGCACTAGTTAAGTACTGCCAGGAAAATTAATTACAAATTAACTATGATAAAACTGAAATTTTGATTTTTGAAGAAAAAAGTTTAAAAGTCTGGAAAATTCAAGATCATGTGATAACAGAAGTAGAGAACTTTAATTATTTGGGCATTTTATTTAATCATGCTCTATCCTGGTGACATCATTGCAAAGCAATACTTCTGAAAGCAAAATCTACTATGATAGCCTTGCTTCAATATTTTTATTCGAAAGGAGGGAGATTTGTTCCTGCAGCAATACAGGTTTTTAATGCAAAAATTGCATGTCAAATTGTATATGGAGCTCCAATTTGCATTACTTAATAATATAATAACATAATAACTCAATAATAACATAGCCCAACTGTAGGTGAAATTTTTAAGATCTCTTTTAAGTATTCCAAGTTGTGTTCCAAATTTTGATATTCTCCTGGAAACTGGGCAATGTCCTTTGAAAACAAAGGGTTGGCTAAGCATTATTAAGTTTTGGTTGCAAATATACGTTTTTAAAAACAAGGAAGGATTGCTTCAGGAAATCCCAAATGAATCTTTTGTAGATATGTGGTTTAAACAGGTGAGCCAAAAATTTGTCAGATTGGTATTGATCCTGATTATTTATTTTTCAGGGGTATGACATCAGCATTTCATTGTATTAAACAAATATTATGGGTTAATTTAGTGCAGGAATTAATGGCTATAGCTGAAGTTTTGTATTTGCCTGTAACTTTTGGAATTAATTACAGATAATTTCAGCTCCCTAAATATCTGAATAGTTTATATTTAAGTAAATACAGAATAGTCTTTTTAAAAGCTAGATTAAATCTATCAAATATGCTATATGGTAAATTTCAAAAAATAGCCATCTCTCAAAGATTTTGTCCCTGTAATGATATTGATCTTAAAACAGTGGATCATATTTTATTGTATTGCAAATTTTCTAAGAGTCTTTGGCAGGAAGTTACCTGGCCTATTTTAAAATCAAAACCAGGAAGAAATATTTCTGAGTATTTTTAAATTTTAATTATAGATAAAATCCTAAAATTACAGAGGCAACAGCCAGATTTTTAACTATGATTATAACAAAAGGTTTTAGAAACATATCAGTGAGTTGGGGTTTTAAGTATATTATGTAATATTTATTAAATATTTTACTTGTTTTTTTCTAATGCCAAATTTTAGATTATATTTGTAATTTGCAATTTGGGACTTTTGGCCATAAATATATTGAAATAATAATTAAAAAATCTTTGTTATGGGTTTTGAATCTATTATTTCAAAGATTAGAATTTTATTAAAGTAAAATGTGAATAAAACTTAGTTTAGCAGGGAAATTATTTG
Source organism: Candoia aspera (assembly GCF_035149785.1). Taxonomy (NCBI): domain Eukaryota; kingdom Metazoa; phylum Chordata; class Lepidosauria; order Squamata; family Candoiidae; genus Candoia; species Candoia aspera. The sequence continues at coordinate 51,472,670 of NC_086158.1, forward strand.
GGCAGCAATCACATATCTACTTATGTAGATTTTTGCATATTTTGCATACCTGTCTCTGTCCATTTTTCTGTGACTTTCATTGAAGATACCTTCCCCCCCCCCCCTTGTTCTTCTTCTCATTTGGTGAAGGGCATGTTGTTCCAATATAACAGAGATTATTTAATTAAGATTACGATATCATGTTGCCAAGAAGCTAATTAGATTTGGTTATGTGATGACAACACTGTAAACAAAATCTTCTACATATTATATAGAGAAAGAGAAATAGGAACACACCCATTTCTTCATTTCACACATAGCCAGACCAGTTGTTCTTTTGAAAAGCATTGCACAGACATTTTAATGCACTCCAGTTATCTGCATTTATGTGATTATTAGTTGGAGAGGAAAGTGAATAGTGATACTGTTGAGATATGCATTTCTATTACAACTCAGAATTTATTTTCATTCATGAAGTTCTACTTTTAATTATTCTTTCATAGCCCAAGCTCCAAAGTGACATAGAATTTATTCCAAGGTTTTTATAACCATATTATCTAACTAATAATAAATGTTTCACACGTGCCCTTTGCTTCTAATCTTATAATACCTAACTGCTGAAAGAACTTTTGCCATTCAGCCAGCAAAATTAAGCCTTATGTCCATCATACCACATGAATAGGGCTCTATGTTCCTGGAATTCTTTTTACAAAATTGAGATAACAGACCGTCAGTCCCACCTCATTAATCAATTCAAATGCCACTCATCAGGGCCATAGTTTGCAGAGTCAAATGGCATGGTGAACTGATCCACATAGGCAATTTTGTAAAAACTGGTAAGAGGAATCAATTATAATTTTTACTGCATTGTTTCTGGTATGTGTTATTTATTTATATTATTTATTATTATATTTTTATACTGTGTATTTTATGGTTGTTGTTTTTAATCAAATGTTGTAAACCACCCAGAGTCCCCCAATGGGAGGGGACAAATTAGATAGATAGACAGATAAATAAATAAATAATCATGTCTTTTAATGTTAAATGTTTACTTAATGTCCTAATGAAGAGTCCCTGGTTATCTAACAGGAAACCGTGGTTATGATCTAGCCATCACAATGAGGGATATAAAGCAAAGTTTAGTCCGGTAGTTCTCAGTTTCAAAATAGAATAAAACATATACAGAAATACTTAATTAGCTGGAGTTCAGGTATTTCATCATTTGTAATCATCTTATTAGCAAAAAAAATAAATAAATCTATCAACTGGATATAAGAAATAACATTCCCTCATCTTCATTGAAATCAAAATAAACTCATGGGTTTAAGTTGCCTGAGGAAATAATATTTTTTTGTGAGGATAACAAAATATATCAGGATTTGTCTAATATAGTCTTTCTTCTGCAATGTGAAGACTACATTCTTCTCAGCCAGCATCACTATAGGCCATAGTAGATGAGAATTCCAGAGGTCATAGATCAAGACTTCTACAGAAAAGATCAGTTTGCAGGACTGGCTTGAACGATAACTGTAGAAATCTAAAGCAATAAATGCAGTAGGAAAGTGTGATTCAGTTCTCCTTCCAAATTTGGAGATACTAAAAAACCAGGACTTTTTCTTTCTATGATCTGAAGTTACAAAACTGATGTTATATGTATGTTTTGTATATGAAAAATTGTTAGTTGAGGTTAATCTATGTATATATTATTCTTCTCTTTTACTTTTATCCTCCACCAATATTCAGAATCTTTGGTCATCTCAATCTCCGTTCGGAATGGCAACTAGTCAAAGTGGATTATAAATCTATCTTTAGCAGAAGATGCACCAAGGATGATTTCCAGTCATGGCATTTACACAACCAGGTAGGAATACCCCAATATACAATCCTTCTGTTTTCCAGAAGGGCTCCTGTTCCTAGCTGTGAATGTAATTAATGAATGTAAGTCACATGGTTTACTTAAACTGGAAGATGCGAAGCAATAGAAAAGTGAATAGGTGACTATGACCACTCACAAGATGTCAAATGAATAGTTGCTTTAGTTACCTGACTTATGATGTGGTTCAGGAGAACAAAGTTAGGAGTGACAGAATTTCAGAAGTAGCTGCATAAATGAGAAGGAACTACAGGGAAGAAGAAAAATTACAATGTTTTTGTTTGCTTTCTTCATTTGGCTTATAGACAGGCTATAGGCGAAGAGGAATATAGAACTGATCTTGGGGAAGGAAGGAATGGGCCATTAAGGGGGGACTTGCAGAAAATATTACACAGTTTGAAGAAAAAGGAGACAAAGAAACTCAAAATAACCCTGCTTTGATATCATTTACTGTAAGATAGGAAATTTGGGCAGAATTACAAGATTCTGTTATTCTACTTTAGTACAATAAAAAGCATTTCTGGAATCCATGCCATGCCTGTTTCTCAATGTGACCTACCTTGAAGGACTGACAATAGGGAAGAGTTCGTCAGAAAGTAAACATAATGCTTTTCTCACTATCCCCACATTTCATTAGATTTCCAGTTCCCACATAATTGTACTTGGTTCTTACCTCTGTAACAATGACAGTGTACGGAATCAATCTTCATTGTATGAAGCTCTAATATGGATGCTTTCTTGAAAAACGAAGCATCTATGCATGTATAATGAACATTTACCTAGGCTATTCCAACTCATTATTCTTCTGCATCAAAGGGTGAACCTTGTGTCATGGGAGAGAGGAAGATCTATAAGAAACGTAAAGCAGGGGCATGGTGTGCATTGTCTAGAGATTACTCAAGGACAGTTGTTTCAGAACCATGCATCTGTGCTGAGTGGGACTTTGAATGGTAAGATTTATTTATTTATTAAACATATTTGTATGCAATATTCACATAAGGGGAAAACTTTCTGAAACAATTCATTTTTTAAAAGCTTCCAAAAAAACAACAAAGAGAATGCCAGTTTGATCGCCATGGGGAGGCTAGTCCACAATGTTCACACTGCTACAGAGAAGCATGCCACATTAGCTCAGCCCCTCCTGAAAGTGTGGCAGTGTCTCCATGGGAGATCTAATTGTTGGGCCAATACTGATGGGAGTAGGTGGTCCTGGAGGTATGCAGGCACCAAGCTATAAACAGCTTTATAGGTCAACACCAGCACCTTAAAAATTAGATCCAGAAACCAATCCACACCCAATTCAGGGTCTGCAAAACTGGTATATAGTACTCTCAATGCTGGCAGCCCAAAAGGGTATGGACTGCATTTTGGATCAATTGTACTTTCCAAATATTCTTTAAGGGTAGCCCCAAATAAAGCACATTACAGTAGTTTGACTAGGTGGTAATTAAAACATGAGTCCCTGTTGCCAAGTCCTATATTATAAACTTTTCTTAGAATCCTCCTTTTCTTTTATATGCTTGGCACCACTTAGCACAAAAGTACTATGCAGCAAGAGTGAAGATAAGCCTGCTCCAATTAAATTTTGAACTGTGGATTTATTCTGCCTTACATTGGGCTTTGCAAAATAAGTCAGTGAATTGTTTTCTTCAGTGTATTGTATCAGGAGGTTGCTATTACTACATGTTTCCTTCTTCTCTGGACTGCTTTCCTAGACTTTTTCCCAGTCTGAATACATTATAGCATTAATGAGAAAAATAAGTTAAATTTTATACTTGAAAGCGAATCTTAATTCCTCCCTTCTGCCTCCCCAAAGTCTATAAAATAGTATCTTCTCCATATCCACTTCTTCTGTGTTGAGGAATGATTGAAGCAGGAGGAAAATAACTTCTAAATGGGCATGCAATTAAATACCATCAGAAAATAATCTAGACTTTATTTTCAAGCTTCATAGAAAAATGAATCATGAAATCTTACTACTCTTCTTGCAGGAAGTTTTCTTTTTTCCTTTAGTACTTTATTTACCCTTGTCAAGGAAGCTTTTTCAGATAAGTTGGAGCAGCAGCTGGACTCAGTAATTTTTTAACATACAAACCCCAGGGCATTCAAGTGCAAAGGTGGGCAGTATGTGAGTTTTTAATATACGTTTACCAGAAGTTAATGAACAGGTCTGCAGCCTTCAGGGCATTGAGTTATGTTGTCATTAACATTATTTAATATTAATGCAGCTTTTCCCTTCTTTGAGGCAACATGTGCCCCCTCCTGAACATTTTTAATTACTAAGTCACTACAAGGCATACTTAAAATATGCAGGGTGACCTGCTGAGAATGATTAAATTTGAACGTCAAAACCCCGAAAGCATTAAAGGCAGTTCAGAAATTTAACAATTCTGTAAACTACAACATCCACCATGCCCCAACATATCTGTGTGAGATAGTCTACAATCCTTTGTTATTTTCTTGCCACCAGTGGAATAGCTGTTATGAAAGACTGCTCTGATTTAACCCTTCTTCAAATACTTTGTGTCATTAGATAATGTATCTATATTGTTCTACTTCATGAAGTAGTTGTGGATTACTCCTTCACAGAATTTATTTTCCCTGATAGCTATTTCATTGAGTATTTTTAGGTGGTAATGTATTGATTTATTTAGGTCTCAGAGTTCACTATAATAAAATTACAATATAATAATCACCATTATATATTATACAATCCATCCATAAATGGCAAAAAGCATATACAAATCACAACTTTAATCCAAAATTATTCAGAATGTAGACTTAAAAACACCAGTTCTTTTGAGCCGGGTGATGAGAAGGTTGAAAGAAAAAAAATAGTCCATATTAGTTTATATGGATTTTCTACATAGATACAGCAGATTCTCAGAACATGAAAGCTTGAAAACTGACAACTGAGTTGATAGACCTGATTGCTACTATCCATATATAAAGAGCAAATTCACTTTAACATTAGTGCTATGCTGAAAGAATTGTATTTCTCCTACCATTTCTTGTTAAATTTGATGTAAGAAAATTTGCTTTCAAAATTCCTTTCACATTTTCATTCACACACATTCTTGTGGGCTATGCATGATGCTGTTATAGCCACATACAGTATCTATTAATGTACTGCTTTTATAGCCCGTCTTTTCTCTGAAAGCACAGCATTGTTACTTGGGGACCCCTCAATTGTCCCTCCACAAAAATAACCCTATGAGTTCAGTTGGGCAGAGAGAGAGAGAGAGAGAGAGAGAGAGAGAGAGAGAGAGAGAGAGAGAGAGAGAGATTGATCCAAAGTTATCCTATGAGTTCTTTGAATGAGTAGGAACATCCAGTCTGGGGAAAGAATCTCTGCTTTAATGCAAAATGTTCACATCATGTGCCACTTGGATTGTTATAGTCTAATAGGGAGAGGAAATCTGTGGCCTTCCAAATATTTTTAGATGACAGATCCAATAATCTCTAACTTTTAGTCATGCTGGCTAGATTTGACAGGAGTTAAGTTCAACAATATCTGCAGGGGTATGAATTATGTTCCCCTGCTCCTGTATATGCATTTGACCATGAAGGAACCTGCTTTCTTGCAGGTGTGTGGACTCTTCTATCTAACACACACTGAAATTCCAGGATTATCACCAAGTTTTACTTTGATTCAATTAAACCGAGGTTCATATTCATTATGAACTATTTGAATATCACCTTTCTTGGCTTGTATATTAACCCAGTCCCTACCTATCCTATTCCCTACCCCTGATGTAAAGGAATGGTGGCTTGTTCCTATTTATACCACATACATCAAGATGTTACCAGGCTTGTGTGAGGCAGTTTGGATTCATCATGAATCAGTTTTAACTCTCTCCCTTACCAGAAACAGATTTCTTGACAGGATGGAAGGAAACACATGGACAAATGTGTACATGAGGAGATAGGATGGAAATATACTCTCTATTCCTCCTTTTCTTACTTGTGTGCTACTCTTGCACATCTGGCTTAGGCCTATTATGTGTTTTCCCTCATACTAGATATAGACCAGGAAGCCCTCATGTTAATCTCTACTGAACTAACAAACTCATGCCATAGCCTTTGGCAAGTCAGTATCTCTCAGCCTAATCCACCTCACAAAGTTCTTGTGCGAATAGCATTCTTTGTGTATTTCTCTTTTCTCCATGGAAGGAAGATGAGATAAATGTAGATGTTTTTTAAAAATTATTTTCTTAGTGACTATGGTTATGAAAGACACAGTAATAATCAATGCATCCCTGCATTCTGGTTCAACCCATCCTCTTGGCTGAAAGAATGCAGCCTTGGCCAGAGCTACTTGAACAGTACTGGGTAAGTAGAAACTTCCTTTGACATCTGCTTCCGGTCCAGAGCCTACACCTGCTACTTAGTCTATCTTTTGCAGAAATCCTGCAAACAAACAAATAAAAGCATGAACATAAATTAGATGCATTCAGGGGTTTTTTTGGCTGTGAGCTGCATTTTTCCTTCCTTAGCATACTGGAAGATGCAAGTCAAAAGATAGGGGATGGCAAGATAAAGAAATGAGCAAGGGCATGACAAAGGCTAAATTTGTTTTATATTAAATTACATTTCAATTTATTTCCAGTTAAGTTAAATTTTTATTATAATTTATGCCATGTAATTAATATTTTCCCCTTCTGTCACATTAAAATTACAATTCAGGGAGAACTTTTAGAGAGCCTCTGGTATCTGAATCTTAATTTCATGGGGGCCACATTGAGGGACAGAAGTTACACAGTTTTGACATACTGTAAGTGATGCTAGAGAAAGTAAAGCTAAATTAAATACTCTCCAGATGGGAAGTTAATGGCACAACACAATAGTACAATACAAGAAGAAGTAAGAAAGATGTTTATAAACTACTCTTTTAAAAAGAGCTCTGTTTATTTAAGATACATAACATAAATGTGTGGAGGTAGAATTCTTTTATTTAGAATTGTCGCTAAACCTTTCCTTTCTTTATAGAGAGAACACATGGCAACTTCCAGCTTCCTCTGTATTCTGTTCAGAAGGCATTGGTGCAGATTCACACCATGGCTCCACTGTTATGCTATTTCAGCTTTGTGCTAAATTTCCAATGGGCCATAAATCTTAAACACTTACTGCTTTACTGAATGCTTTACTGCAAATGAGCAGACCAGCACTATTGCACAATACTGATAGACCACTTATTAAATTTGCTGGCTGCTGATGGCTTTCACCATTCCACAGAGGATGTAAAATGCTGACATCCATTATTCATATAGTGAGTAGATATGTGCTTGTAGCAGGAAATTGTTTGCACATAGCTAGAACAGGCCTGTCAGAGGAACACAAAAGGAATCCCCATGCTTAAAGCCCACCCCCACCCCTGATGGGTGCAAATTCAGTCTTGTGCAAATTCAGAGTCATCCACACAGTGTTTCTTAGGGAGACAAAAGCAAAAAGATGCTAGACATGGATAATCAAGAACCAGACTGAAGGAATATACCCACATCAACCTGAAATAGCCAATAAATGCCTTTATGACTCCACACATCACTTGTCACTTGACTTTGCTTCTGGCATTATGAGTGGTGAAGCATAATATTGGATGCTGTCGGCTGAAAGGGAAAATACTCTTTTAATACCAGTTAACCTAAGAATGACTTAAATCTGTCTTACTGACTGACTAGGTACAGGATGAAGGCAACCTCATGAGGACACAAAATAAAATAAATGAATATTTGTGCCATGTTTAGTTCAAATGCAATATAATTTTTGTTAAAACTTAGTGAAATATAAGCTCAGATGTCTCCTGTTTTTCTTTCTTTCATTTTTAAGTAGAGTAATACAAAGGTAATACCTCACTAAAGGTGGGGTAAGATGACATCATAAAGAGGGAATAGGGGATATGAAAGTAGATGAACATCCAGTGAAATGCAGCTTAATGAACTTTGCCACCTGAATAGCACCTGAAGTTCTTTTCAGATGTTTAATATGACTGCTGCAGACAATACACTGTAGCTTTCCTTTACATTTCTTCAACATGAATACATATGCTTTCAAATTCGGGTTTTGTCAAATTTTAAAACATGAAATTATACAATTCCACAGGTATCGGAGGATTGTTTCCAATAACTGCACAGATGGTTTGCAGGAAAAATATGCAGCCAAGCCTGAACAGTGCCCAGGAAAAGCTCCTCGTGGGCTACATATTCTCACATCCACTGGCAAGTTGGTTACAGAACAAGGTCACAACACTACCTTCATAATTTTTATGGAAGAGGTAAGATCATTGCCCAATATTAATAATGGTATATCCAGTAGAGGAATTGTTCTAGCGCAAAGTTTCTACTACTTTTGGAAACATTTCATTCTCACAAAACATCAAACGAAATTATAAGAATACAACTTTGTCTGGATGCCCCCTTTTCAGTGTTTTATCAATGTGTAGATATATATCTACACAACGGGGTGGGATATATAATAGGAAAAAAAAAGTAGCAAAATGAAACCCAGAAGTTGGAATGGGTATACAGATCAAAGGAGCTTCCTTAATGCATTTGTTCTATTGCAAAATACTATAGGACTGGTGATTTGAAAGTCCAAAATCTAATGTCTAATTTAGATTAAGAGAATCTGAGCAGCAGTTTTTCTATCGAGGCAATGTTTCTTCTCTGTATCTATCTCTGGTGCAAAGCTTTCTATGAATGCTTGTATGTAGGAATTCAGAAAACAGGAAGCCAACAGCTGATTATTAAAGACCCTGAACAGACTTTCACACATAATGAATGAGACACAAAAAGGCAATAACCCTGCAGGTGAGGCAAACAAAACATGAACAAACAGTTGTTGATAGAAAGCTGAGAGCATGGGGCTGTGTGTGAGAAAACTCTGCAGGGTAAAGGGGTCAGAAATATGGCTTCAGTTGTTTTCACTTCCCTCCACTGGGATATGTGTCCCGTGAATGACCATAAGATCAGTGAGCCATTTCCCCTGGTGACTTACAGCATCTTCTAGCATTTCTCATGCTGAATTTACAGTAGTGAGGACAGAATTTATTTTGTCTTAATGATAGTTGATGGGTAGAGCTAAGTCACCAGGGAGGAAATGGTCTTTTCCCAATTTTGGTGCCTGCTTTTCTGGGTGCTACAGTGATTATTGCATTGTGCTGTTCGTTAATTTGCATGTTTTATTTTAAAAAGGCTTTTGTTTTTGTTTATTTTCTTATAAAAGTAAACTCAGCTATTAGAAGATTCATGTTGATTTCTGTCTCCCTGATTTTGTCACCTGTCTGCTTTAATTTTAGAAACAAACTACTACTTACAGAGAGTGATTCAGTATGGTGGTGTAGGTCTAAGAAAGTGACAATTAGGATTAAGAATTTGGCTCCCAGTAAGATTTCCTTTCTGTGTTGCAGTCTTGACACATCCCTTACCCCCACCCCATGTACACTCACTGCTGTTTGCTCCAGGAACAAAGCTGCTACTGTTTGTGAGACTGCCTCTTCCTATGGGTAGCTGCCTGTTCCATCAGGTCAGATAGGTGGGGAAGGTGCTCTGGGCCCCTTCCCTCAAATGTTACCTTCTAGTGAGACCTAGGAAGTGGCCTTTTCTGTAGCAATCCCTGCCTCTGGAACACCTTCATTCCTGGGATCCAGGAGGCCCCCACTCTTTTAGTCTTCTGGAAAGCCATGAAGAGCTGGCTTTCCCCCCAAGCACTGGGATAGGGTGGGGCTGGAGCCTGGGGATTGTACTGTTGGATGTATAGGTAGTCCTTGGCTTAGGACGGCAATTGGGACCAGAGGTGCTGTTGCTAAGGAACTCAGTCATAAAGTGCAATGTCATCTGACCGTGCCACTTAGTGATGGCAATTCTGACAGTCTCACTTGCTGTTGTTAAGCGAGGACTGTGTGGGTTGTTAATCAAGGACCTCACATGACCATGACTTCCAACTCCCTGCTGGCTTCCCCATTGACTTTGCTTGTGGAATGCTGGCAGGAAACATTGGAAATTACAGTCATGTGACTGTGGGAAGCTGTGACATCGTAATTGTGAGTTGCCCAGACCTGTGTTATATACAGTAAGATGGGCAGACATAGAAGTCAAATCAATCAATCAATCAGCAAGCAAGCAAGCAGGCAAGCAGGCAAGCAAGCCATAATAGTAGAAGCTTTTAATTCCAAAGAATATGATTAATAAATTCATTTCCTATCAAGGTGATGGCAAGCTTTGCTTTAAGTGTAATAATTTGTAACTTCAATGTATCCCCTAGAAAACTATCTATCCAGCCTTTAGAAATACATTTTTTATACCCACATGCATGTTATACTGACCTCAGCTTTATGTAAGAAACATCCTGTGGTAGATTTCTGATGGTAGAATTCTGAAAATGCCACTGTTGAATTTATGTGCCACCTTTGTCTTATAAAGCACTAGAAACAAGCATGTGTCAAAGGTTGTGCCACATTAGTTAATGTAGTTGTGTCTTTGTAATGGATGGTGGTGATGGAAGTTATGGGTAAAGGCTGAATATCAGCATGGAAATAGAGAGAAGCAAATCAACCATTCAAACACATATAACAAGCTGCAACACCTTTCAGCATTGTGTCTGTAAATAAAACACCTATGAAATTATGCCAGGCCTGTAACTCTTGAAGCCTGGCTCCGAAAATGAATATATATTGACTAATCTCACAAGTGTCTAAATGGAAAATTACTGTGAAGTAGTTTTTATTATACTTAGCCCTTTCTCTTTAATATATAGAAATAATAGACGTTATATTCCGATGGCAAAATCATTATTTTTATGTTTTATGAATTGCTTATTAAAGCTATGCAGTTACATGGGGGGAAATGCTTTGTGAATTGTTAAAGGCTTGGCCCCTATATTGAATGCCTACTGTACATCACTGGGCTTACACTTATAGGAAGCACAAAGGTGCTTATTCATTACATAGGCTGCTATCCTTCTGATTTTCCAAGGTTCCTTATAAGTAACATAACTTTCTCATGTACTAGCTATCAGGTGTCAACTATATTCAGTTTCCAGACTTTTTGGCATACATTATCACATTTCCATTTGATATTTTATAGGACCAACATCATATAAAATAGGGGTCTGTTGAATATATCCAGAGAATGGTGATAGTTATCCATTTGAAATGTCTCCACTTCATTTCTATTGCAATTTATATTCATAAACTAGGGACAGCTGACAATGTGTGGTGAATGATACACTTTTTACTATTTTATATACTGGAAACATAGTTAAAGAAAAGGGTTTAGACCACCGCAATGCGGAAAAAAGATAGTAAAAAGATGAAATAGGTTCTGCTGCTGTTTAGATATGAGAACACAATTCCTTTGTCTTAAAAAAAACAAATAAAAAATGCCACAGAAAAAGAGGCACTTCATTTAATTTCTATTTGATTTGTTTAAAACTTCTGGTTTTAAAAAAAATATAATCAAAAGGCAGTGGGGATAAATACTTTGGTGACGTGTCTGCTAAATAACTCCTTTAGGGCCCTTTTGATCTTTCTCAGTTTCCTTTGGTCTGAGTTTGCTTTGTCATGAAGACTGTGTTTCTTTGGAGGAAACATTGTCATTCATGCTGGGCTGTGGGAGACAGTCTCTGGAAAAGTAGTGGTTAGTTTATGTTATGGCTATGAGGAAATCATCATTGTCTGCTATTATACAGCAATGATAAGGCACCTTGGACCTATGCTTTTCCAGAGCCCTGATAATTCTTCAGGCCACAGCTGGGAAGCCTTTGATCTCCATGAAATTTTATCACTGGCCACGTGATCTTGGGGTTCTTGAATTTGTATCCCAGCAACTTTTGGAAGACCCCAAGTTCAATGTTTCTGGATTAGGTAAGAGGGAGAGGTGCTTAGCATTCTACAGTAGGTTCTTGGCATTTCTCCCTTTGACCAATGGTTGGCCTATACTGTGAGAACACATAATCTAAGCTACAGCAGCTCTAATCTTGAGCTCAAGTCTTCTCAATTTTTCAGCATATAACACTTCTGTATTCTTGATAGCTTCATTTCTTCTTTTGAAGATTCAGACAATTCTGAAATGCCATCTTATTTAGGGACCTGGAAACATAGTTTAAAAAACACAATTAATTTTTAAAAGGCCACCACAATCTACAAAATGCAACTTTAAAAGTCCTGAAGTAAATAAGGCTAAGTTGTGGTAAATCCAAATACCTTAAAGTGAGTGGCCTCTTCGGTGCTACTATACGTAAAAATCACTGCATTTACCAAATGACAATAAATTTATTATTCAGAGTCAAATTGGTCATTTATGCATCACTGCTTCCCTCAAAAGACAAAAAAAGCCAGGGATCCACATAAAGTCCATGTGCTAAATTAAATGTTTTGTTGCACATTTAAAAATAATTGCTATCCATTTAAATAAAAATATAATACACCTCTCCTTAAAGAGGAAGACTAACTAACAGACTTGTGCATCTGTTCAACTTGATGTTGTTGGACAGTTTCAAAGTTCCTGCTCTCTCTCCTTCTAGTCCTTTGTCCTCAAACCAACTTAGGCTGGACTTCAAATAGTAGCTGCAAATAGAGGACTGTCCTTATTAAACTGGAGTAGGACACTAGGCTAATCAGTCTTGACACAGTTAAAAACGTTTGGGAATCAGACTGTTCCAACACATCTCTCCCGTTAGAGAATAAATTGTCTTGTTCCTTTCTCTGTTTCTTTTGTTCTTCACTCCTTATATATTTAGTCCTAATAAATTTAATCATTTAAAACCTGTCTATATATTGCTGACAAATCAAAGGGCTTTCCTCTGCCAGAGATTACACTTTGATAGGGCTATTAGAAAAACCAAGGTGACTACCAGATGGCAGCAGAGGTATGGCAAACTCTAACTCTTTTCCATTATCTTGGGGTCATGCTGATTTTTGTAATTCAAATATGGTAGGCACATAATTGCATAAATTTGACTAAATAACAACAAATTTGAACTTGCAGTTCTTCTTCTTCCTCTAGTTTTATATATATATATATATATTGAGATGAGAAGTTATGAAACTGGGATGTTACAACTTGTCTTTGCCTTCAAGGCCTGCTGGTCATCTCTATCCCCATATTCTTCCTTCTGATTGGCTCACAACCAACCACTATTTTCTGGTATATTGCTTGTATCCAAACCATTAGTATTTCTGGTTGGGTTTGTTGTTGTTCTTGTTTTGGTAACTCACTTATATTTGAAAAAGCACAGATAATTTTAGGGATAAAGCACTCATAGTGTCAAATATCAAGGTAACACCATTCAGGTGTAGGGACAATGCAGCCACCCAGGAAGACATATATGGGGTCACCTTACCAACCTTTGCTCAGACTGAAGAAGCTGCTTGGACAAGCAGTGAAACATTTCAACCAAAAAGAAAGAAATCCAGTTGCCATGACTCAACCTACAGACAATTCCACCTGGATGACTGAGAATCTTCATCGACCATAGCTTCTAGTTGAAAAATGTATGAACCAGATCCTTCTATCAATTTCTGGCACTCACATATTCTGCTGCAGACAGGGGAAGGTATATTTGTCTTTGGAATTTACTCCAGAAATTTATGAGAAAATGAAACATGGGCATAGTACAGATTTCATTCTGGGAGGGCCTGGAGTTTGCAGAATGCATTGCATCAATTTGTATAACAGGTGGAGGATTCTTCATAGAATGATCCCTCGGAAAGAAAAGAAAATTGATTCCAACAGCTGGAATCCAACAGCTCAGTTGGAATGTTTTTCTCTCGTGCACGTTGTAGTTGTAGTTGTTATTGCTATTAATATTACCAGTACTAATACTACTATTATTGTACTAATTAATGCCTAAAAAAGAGTATTTTAAAATATGCATCTCTCATCTATAACCTGGAATTATACAATGCACAGTACTACCTGAGAAATTGATTCATGCATACCTAGCCATTAACGGACTGAAGTACAGGGAAAATATAAAGTAAACCCAAACTATATGGTGAAATCCCTACTATCTCCTCTGCAGTATAAATGGACCTTATCAGCCACATTAATAAAAAACAGTATTCCTTCTTGCAGGGTGACCTTCAGAGGACAAATATCCAATTAGATTTTGGGGATGGTACTGCTGTATCCTATGCTAATTTCAGCCCTATAGAAGATGGTATCCGACATGTTTATAAGAGCACTGGAATCTTCCAAGTAACAGCTTATGCAGAAAATAACTTGGGTTCTGATCTGGCAGCACTCTTCCTGCACGTGGTTTGTAAGTAGATGGACTCTGAAAAGTCTCTTATTTGATTGCATGCATAGTTCATAGCTCTGGCAGATATGCCCCTTAAGTCCAATTTTCTATAATCTGGTTACTTACTTTGCCATCCTTAGCTCATTCAGCCACATCTTTTTACTCATGGTAAGAATTCAAGTATTTCCTATTAATAGGATGCTATTTATATTACAATCGTATACAAGAGTAAGTCCTATTGACTTTAACAGATTCTACTCCCAGTAAGTGAATTGCAGGATCATGATAGACTTTCACAGTTTTTCCGGTTAGTTCCAGATTTTGTTCAAATCCAAATAACATACCTTATATAGTGTAAAGTACAAAGTTGCAAATATATACCATATTTAATTAAAATTGAAAGTATTTATTTATCTATTTTCTGTCCTGCCTTAATTATTTTTAAAAATAACTCAAGGTGGCAAACATACCTAATACTCCTTCCTCCTCCTATTTCCCCCAAAACAATAACCCTGTGAGGTGAGTTGGACTGAGAGAGAGTGCCTGGCCCAAGGTCACCCAGCCTTGTATCAGAGTTATTTTATTAATTTAAATTAGTATTTATTCTGAGAGACAATATTGTTTAAGAATATTGTTGTCATTATTACCTAACTGGATCCCAGCTTTAGACATCTTCATCATATTCATGAGAAGCATAGTTTGATGGTGTGTTCTCAAAATTACCACTCTTTTGTGCTTTGAGAAGAAAATGAGACCAATCATTTACCTGAGATGGAAAATATCCATATTTCAAATGGGAGAATTATTTATTTAGTACAGAAACAAAAACTGACCAATATTTTGGCATGTGGAAGATGTCTATATGGAAATTTAGCTATTTGTGTAATCTTGTAACTTTCTGTACTGCATGTACTTTTTAGGCTCACGTTGTGACATTTTGTACTTTTTATAATAGACCTGTACTCTTTTTGTAGGTTCTTGAAGCTTGATGAATACAGAAATGGGCATTAGTTTGGCAAAATTGTGGAATTCTGTGTCCTGAATATGTCATAATGTTCTTTTTAAATTTGTAAATGTACAGAGTTCATGTGAAGTGCCGTACTTTCAGTAAATCATGCTGGCCTGTTAACCTTTGAAACAATGTTGATGGAGGCTGTTATTCTATGTATACTACCTGTATAATAAGCCTTATTGAACTCAGTGGGTCTTTTAGACTTGCAATCACTTGCATTATGTTGGGACTGGTGAGTGTCGTTATACGATTGGAATATTTGACGTTAGTGAATCATACAGAAAAATTACTGCAATAATATTGGCTTTTGCTGCAGAGCCATTCAATAGCTTATTGCTCTATGCATGAAATCATAGGACAGGACAAATATGCTTAATGTGTAATCAAGAGCATGATGGGGAGGTGGGCTAACAAGCAAGATAGCAGTCATGGTAGCATATTTAAGGCCTCCCCCCTTTGTATGTGTGTGCAATACGCATATACAAAATATGCAGGGCTTTGATCATGCTACCATGGCCCCTCTTTTGCTTTTGGCATCCCCCTCCTCCATTGGACCTGTATATTTGCCCTATAATTTGTCTTTTTACTTTTCCTAATCAGTGAAATACTGGATTCATTTTCTTGAGCATAGTATTGAAATGGGTTGAATTGAAGATTAAAGTGTACACACAGACAAAAATTCAGAAAACTCACTTTATTTCTAATAACTTCGCAAAAGTCAGCAGAAAACATTTTAAAGAAATCATTTTCCTTGAAAACTAGCCAACAGTCCTTATATTTTAAAATATTTTAAAACAAAAACAAGAAAAGCAAAATAGATATGTTTAACAATCTAACTACAGTATAAGAAGTGTCTTGCAAAAATAGATTGTAATTTTGAAGAATAATAACTCCTTTAATTGGGGAAAAAGTTGTTTGTCCTGTCCATCATCAATATATGTAAAAGTCTTCAAAGGAAAGGCTACTTATAATGCAACTTCCTCCTTTTATACACATTTACCTGGGAATTAATCTCATTGAACTCAGTGGAATTTACAGTTGAGTAGACCTGTATAAGTCTGCACCCTAAATACTGATGCCATTGAATGTATCAACACTGTTCTAAACTTTGTATATAAATTGATTAGGATTCCATAAATTTGAAAACAGGTTGCCTTGTACATTCTTTACTACATAGGACATAGTAATACTCTTGTATGATTTCCCCAAGGATGTATCTTGGCCCTGATGTTGTTTAATCTCTATGTTAACGACATTCCAGGATTCCTCCATTCTATGGATGTTCACATGCCAAAGATCCTCAACAGACATATCAATATCCTCTTGTATGCAGATGACATGGTTTTGATGGCACGTTCCCAAGTAGGCCTGAGAAGATTGATGGGGAAATTTGGTCCTTACTGCACCTCAAACTTTTTGAATATTAACAAGTCCAAATCCAAAGTGGTGGTTTTTGGGAAAAGATGGGCCAAATACAATTGGCACTTGGATGGTGTCCTGATTACCAGGAAACACACTGAGGCGAGGACTTGGTCTCTAATATTTATTAGTAGTACTTAACAAGAATCCTAACAAACTGAGAAAGCGTGGGAAAACCCAGCCATATAAACCCCAACGGTTAAGGCGGTCCCGATCTGTGTCTCTTTGAATGGCTGAACAGTTCCTCAGTGCTACGCATGCGCTTGACAGTCTGGGTGAGAGCCCCCTGCTCGCCATCCTTACTCATGACAGATGGGGAACCTATAAAACAAATAGACTCTTTCTCATACTTAGGGGTGGTTTTTACAGATACAGGGCCTTGGCTTAATCATTACAAGCAAAGTTCAGCAAAGGCCACAGCAAGTTCTAAAACACTAATTACTTAGTTACAACCACCCTTGCTCTCTGCTCTCCATTCTGAAGGTCCACAAGGCAAAAGTTGTACCAGTGCTAATATATGGTGCTAAATTGTGGGGTCTATCAGAGGCCTCCTTACTTGAACAAAATCAAGCACATTTTTAAAGAACTATTCTGGGGACTGACAGGAATACACCTGCAGCAGCAGTAAGAGCTGAAACAGGCACCCATTCTGTTTGCAGTCTATCAGTAAGCAAAGTCTTTAACTACTGGTGGAGGTTCCTCCCAATGGAACATGATAGACTACCAAAAATGTGCCTTGAAGAACAGATGGGCACACCTCAACCCACCACATGGATCAATCAACTCCTCCAAACTATCGCATTCCTTGGCTTTTCATCACAATACTTACTTTCAGCCGGAGACCAGGCCAAGGCAATATTCAAACAAAGGGTCTTGGATGTTAATGCCCAAAGAGACATTGAGTCACTTGCACACAATAGGTCGTCGAAATGGCTGGCCAAGAATAAACTGTCCTTTCAAATAGAAAAATACCTGACAATGGGTCTGACTCAATACTATAGGATAGCTCTTACTAGAGCAAGATCTGAGCAGCTAGATTCTATGGTCAAATACGGACGATTCCACCGAGTGCCTTACCTTGAGAGAACATGTGTTTGTGGAGCACCCGAAGTAGAAGACATTGCACACATCCTATTTAACTGCCAACTATATGCCCCAGCAAGGGCTCAGTATCTTCAGACATTAATTGACAGAACCACATACTGGGACTGTAACAAAAGACTATGTTACTTCCTCCAGGGCACAAATACATGTGTGGTCAATAGAACTGTTAAGTTTATAGTTAGGGTTGTCCAACTGAAAATGCAATTTATAGAACACATTGGGGTGGCATGTAAAGGTGATGAATTCATTTAAACTCACTTTGTTTCTGTATTTTATTACTCATTTTATTATATCTTGCACTTTTATCTTACAATTTTATATCTATTTTACCCTACTGTATTTTATCGTATTTTATCTCTCCATAGTATATTTTAGTTAATTTTACTGCATTTTACCTGTTTTATGGTATCACATTTTATATTTTATATCTTATAGTGGCTGATGTCCAACTTTCTGATATGGTCATTTGACTAATCAATAAAGTTATTCATTACTAATTGTATGATTTCCCTTCAATTCCTATATATTATTCAACTGCTATATATTATTCACATTGTCTCAGCAATGCAGTCTCACTAACCAAAAAATAGGCTAAAATATTTGCTTGGTGGTATAATAGATCCTTTGAATTTGATTTATCATTAACCAGAACAAAATAGAAAATCTTTAAGGCTCTTTGCTTATTTGAATATCAATACTTTTAAGGCAGTACTTTTGCTTATCATCACGTTCTATGACACAAAATACTTAAATATAGTAGTTTCTAGTATATACCAAAAGGTACACATTGAAAATAATGTTTTCAATTATTAAATTAAATCCTCAGAACTTTATGTATTTCTGTAATAAACTGGAATAAGCTTGGGTTTCTTTAAATATATATATATATTGGTTGAAGGGCTTCAGCTTTTTTCTCAACTCTGGCTTTTAGAAACTATTAGCTAATTGCTAAAATACTGTAAGACTTCTATGACTTCATTTTGTCCCAAGCTTAGTATAAAGATCCCATGATTCTTCTTTGTTTATTTTAATAATATGTTGGTGCTGTTTATCATTGTACTACTAGTGCCCCGTGTTATTGTGCTTGCCTTGGGCTTTGTTTCAGGTGTTAATCTGCTGCATTAGAGTTATGTATTTTATCACAGTAAGTTTTGTTTATGTGCAGCAGGCAGCTTTAAGTATTAGATGGTACAAAACTGTAGCAAATACATAAATGATTGCATATGTTATTCCCCTTTGGGGGAGATGGGCAGTGACAGAAATTTGAAATATAAATTAATTAAATAAATAAATATATTTTGCATTCAGTCACATAGAATCTTTTTTTTTAAAAAAAGAACAACCCTGGAACTCTTTTGGGTTAAGTGTGGGACTCTATGTAAGTTAATAAAAATTATACACTTTTATTTTTGAAGTTCATCCAATCTATTCTTTTATTGATTGTCTTACTCAGAACATGTTGTTGCATGGAACTGCTGATAACATAAAAGGCAGACACCCTAGAAACACAAAACATGGCACATATGAAGTCCTAGGTCATCTATGGAAGCCGTAGGTGTCCATAGCTAGCCACCAATGATGAAAACGGGGTAATACATGCATGGTGATATCACAACACAACACTCCCTTTTCTATTTGTATTCTGATATATGACACCATATATCACTACATATGATGTCTTGATTCATGTTTTGTCATTCATCCACTCCCAACTAATGATTATGCAGGAAG
Source organism: Candoia aspera (assembly GCF_035149785.1). NCBI lineage: Eukaryota > Metazoa > Chordata > Lepidosauria > Squamata > Candoiidae > Candoia > Candoia aspera. The sequence continues at coordinate 51,492,025 of NC_086158.1, forward strand.
CATATCTTGTTTGGTGTATACTGAATGAAAATTTATCAAAATATGCCAGTTAAAAATTATGCATCTTAATATCCAAGGAACAGGTTTTCCTTTTAGTGAATATATTTGGAAAGAGAAACAGACATTTGCATAGACTTTTGGCAACCTAAACATCTATTAAGTATTCAAGACATTTTTCAGCCAGATACCATTGCTTAAGTCAGAATTTGACTGTATTTGTTGCTGCTGTTGTTGTTTTGCTGTTTACTCAGCAACCTTCAGCAAGACCACAGTCATGCTTTACAATTTCTCACTAGCTTGGGGAAACTCAGCTTGTTCCTGTGGCATGATTTGCCACGTTCAGAAGAGAAAGCCCTGCTGCTGCTCATAGGAGAAGAAAAAAATGGTGGCTGCAAATCTTTCTCTCAGGAGTAATGGCAATGTTGCCAAGGGATCCCCCCCCCCCCGCCCAAAAAACCCCCTCTTGGAATGAGGTTTTGCTTGTAAAGAGAGCTAATAGATTTCACAAACTACTACTTTATCAATAGATCCAGTCTTAACCTTTCTAGTCAGTTTGCATTTAATTTTGCAGTTTAAGATGATGATGATGATGATGATGATGATGATGATGATGATGATGATGATGATATTATGGGTGGTTTACAAATTGTTAAAAATATTTGAAACAAGAAAACAACACAAACAGAAAAAGGAACAAAGGTGGCAGAGAAAGTATACTTCTAGGGTCCCAATAGGTGGCATTGTTCAATCGAAGGAACCTGTACTGTTCAGACCATACACCAGACCAGTTATCAAACTCTTTATTAAGAATTATTTACAAGCAGTAAGTCCTTAGAATGATGAGACTGGAATAATCAAGATTAAACAATATAGTAAAGCTGCTCTCGGTTTTAGCTGGAAGGAAGACTGGAACCACTTGGAACACAAGTATTGGAGATAGCAGATCTCGAAATGGAATTGATCTGGAACAACACGGCAATGGAAGGCTGGCTTGAAAGATCTGGAGACAAGGCCACAATCAACAAACAGGAATACACTGAATCTTGGGCACAGAACTCAAACTCAGGACAAGGCTGGACTCAACTGGAATCACTGGGCTAGACTGGATCTCTGCAGAAAATGAACTGGAGCAAGGCTTGGATCCTGGCACTGGGCTGGACTCGTCTGGAAGCCCCAGATTCGGCTGGATTCGTCGGGCAGGAGACATGAAGCAAGACGTGGAACTAAGGACTCGACTGGACTCAGCTGGAAGCCTCAGACTAGGCTGGATTCTCTGGGCAGGAGACTTGAAGCAAGACATGGAACTAGGAATTAGGCTGGACTCGGCTAGAAGCCCTGGACTCGGCTGGATTTGTTGGGCAGGAGACTTGAAGCAAGACTTGGAACTAGGAATTGGACTGGGTTCAGTTGGAAGCACCATGTGTGCCATGAACTCAGATCCTGAGCAAGGTGAACAATAATTCCTGAATTCTGCAGGGGTTTGTAATGAGCGGTTACAAGTTGCTGATGGATGGTGGTGCAGAAGACCCTCAGCTCGGTTGCATGGCTGAGAGAAACGGTAGCTCTCCAAGCTGGATGCTAGGTGCTGGCTGCCAGGCTCAGGTGATGCCGATTCCTCCAGTGCAGTGGGTACAAAGATTCATCTCTCAGAATTCAAGATGGGCACTGCTTCCTCTTCGAGTTCAGATGCCACTTCTGAAGCCAGTAAGGAGCCTTCTTCTGACGCTGCAGATCCTGAGGAGCAGTTATCTCCAGCAGCATGCTGTCTGCACTGCTGCCTTTTATCCCATTCCTTGGTGCGCTTAGAGTCTCCTGCAGCCAATCGGGCTGCCTTTTCCTCCATGCACTTTTCAGCTCATCTCTGGCACGCTCTGATTGGCATTTTCAAATCCCCCTCCGGATCTCGCCTAATCAGTGTCGTAGATTCTTTCCTCTCTGCTGGGTCATGCTGGAGTTTTGTTTCTCCAACTCCAGCATGATAAGTTTCCAATTCCTCCTCTGACTCGGAAAGAGAAACCGAATCCAAGTTAGAGGCAGGCCTGGTCCTGACAGAACCCACAGTGCACCAATCCTGCCAGATCAGATCACCCAGGCAGATGTTATAGGAGACAGATAGTCCCTCAAGTAACCAGGCCCTATGCCATGTAGGGCTTTGTAGGTAACAACCAGAGCTTTGAATTGGAACTGGCAACCAGTGCAGCTCATGAAGCAGGGGTATTACATAGGCATTCTGAGGCATGCTCATCACTGTCATGCCACTGCATTCTGGACCAGTTGAGGCTTCCAGGTGGTCTTCCAAAGTTTTTTTTTAAAGGCTTTATTTTATTTTCTCTGCTTACATATTATTATTTATTATTATTATTTATTAAACTTATATTATTATTATAAGCTGTGTTTATTAGCAAATTGAACCTTAATCAATTTCATCAGTTTCATTGTTGTTTGTTGTTTATTCATTCAGTCACTTCCGACTCTTCATGACTTCATGGATCAGCCCATGCCAGAGCTTCCTGTCAGTTGTTGCCACCCCCAGCTCCCCCTAGGTCGAATCCATCACCTTTAGAATGTCATCCATCCATCTTGTCCTTGGTTGGCCCCTCTTCTTTTTGCCTTCCACTCTCCCTAGCATCAGCATCTTCTCCAGGGTATCCTGTCTTCTCATTATGTGGCCAAAGAACTTTAGTTTTGCCTTCCCTCATATCATTCCCTCAAGTGAGCAGTCTGGCTTTATTTCCTGAAGTATGGACTGATTTGATCTTCTTGCAGTCCAAGGCACTCTCAGAATTTTCCTCCAACACCACAGTTCAAAAGCATCTATCTTCCTTCTCTGAGCCTTCCTTATGGCCCAGCTCTCGCAGCCATATGTTACTGCAGGGAATACCATTGCTTTAACTATGTGGACATTTGTTGTCAGTGTGATGTCTCTGCTCTATTTTATTGAGATTTGTCATTGCTCTCCTCCCAAGAATTAAACGTCTTCTGATTTCCTGGCTGCAGTCAGCATCTGCAGTAATCTTTGCACCTAGAAATAGAAATCCATTTTCTCCCTCTATTTGCCAGTTATCAATCAAGCTGGTTGCCATAATCTTAGTTTTCTTTGAAGTTTAACTGCAATCCAGCTTTTGCACTTTCTTCTTTCACCTTCGTCATGAGGCTCCTCATCAGTTTCATAATCCCTGTAAAATCATGGTTTTTCAGTTATAATAGGGATTCTCAGCAAAACAATTTTTTAATCCTTCCAGTCAGCTTCTACTCAGTTTCATGATCCTTATCATGCATGGTTATAAACGGAAAATTGTATTTCTAAAATAACAAAGATCAGGAGAAGCTGAGAGCAAGCCAACAAGCAATGAAATTTGAGCCCCCCCCTCTTTTTGTTGCCTATTCCATCCAGAGCTGATCTCATTTACTTAATCATTGAGCCCTTCACCAAAGACAGCAACCGATCCTCTACCACTGTTGGTATATTAAAGAACTGTCCTGAAGAAACAACCTATTTGAGGTTGAGCTGTAATATGGTGACTTGTTTTGCAGGATCTTGCAGGGAGATATTGAGATAACTGTGATATTCTTGTACTGATTTTCTTTTTCTTTTAACTGTGATTTTCTTTTAGATTATGAAACCTATTGCTAACATATGTGATTCTGTGGTTAATGTTTTGTTTTGTTTTGTTTTAGAAGCAGGAGACCTTTGTAGTTAGCTTCAGAGAAACAGCAGCCCTCACAATCCCTATGTTGTGTATCACTGCCCTTCCATCAACTTTTCAGTATTCTCTGATGTCCGTTGTGCCCTTGAAAACACTCTGTTTGCTTCCCACATTCAGTAGTCAAAGTTCCATCATGCTATTTTCATTCTTGTGCATGCAAGTATATGAATGTGATACTTTTGTACATATTTATTACACTAATATGAGAGAATTGTTTCTCCAGTAAGAATTTCTTACTTTTATACTGTAGTTTTCTTTTCCATATCTGTCTGTGCCTTACTGATCTATTCTTTTTTATATTTTATCTCCTCCCCCTCCCCTTCCGCCGCCTCCTCTAATTCAGAAAGTCCTTTATGAATGCAATATCTTATATTTGAACTGACCTGGACAGTAAGCTATGAAGACTAACTGCAATGTCTCACCTGCTTACAGTTAGAGCACTTTATATAACTGGAGCATCCAAAGAACTGTGAGAAATGATCAGTTATTCCAAACATGCCTGATGTACAACAGTGACAAATTAAAATTCAGTTCAACATGTGAATGTTAATGGAAAACAAAAGGGAGAAAAACAGATGGATAGACAGATCACATTGCAGTTAAAACTTCACCCTTTCCCAACTGTTTTTATCCTTTTTCTGTCTCTTTTTGTCCCCTATTGGTGACAAAGTAAATGACTAATTTCTTCATATGAAAGCTTAAGTAGCCATCTGCTGCATTGCACTGAGGGCACTGGAGCAAATTGCTTACCAATAAATCATACACTTTTCTCTGCCAATATATTTTTATTTCAGAATAACTGAACTCTTTTCTCCAAAAGGAGAATTTTCTGTCAGTTGTAAATGAATTTGGATGCAATAACATAGTGCCCCAATCCCCAGCCCCAAAGTTGGTTCAGAAGTATACAATTGGTGGTGGTACTGAAAGCCACTTAGAGGTCTAACAGGACCAGGTATATTAACCCCATTTAGATCCCAACAAAGATAATCCACTAGTGTAAGTGAAGTGACCATATAGAAGATATAAATATAGATATATACAAATATTTATACATACACATACATAAATTTATAACCAGGTATTCCCCAACCAATATCTATGCATTGATTTTTATCTTTTAATACCTTATCACTCATGCCCCGTGACCTTCCGTCTGAATTACTGCAATGTGCTCTAAATGAGGCTGCCTTTGAGGAGCATTTGGAAGCTTCAACTGGTGCAGAATGCAGCTGCGCAGGTAGTAAATGGTGTCAGATATTTGAACCATGTAACACCACTACTGCATGAGCTGCATTGGTGGCCAGTGTGTTTCCAGGTGCAATTCGAGGTGCTGGTTGTCACCTTTGTAAAGCCCTTCATGGCTTGGGACCACATTACTTGAGGGACCACCTTCTCCTGGCTGTTTCTACCCATCCAATTCAGTCTGGCAGGTTGGGCATGCTACTGGTCCCATCAGCCAAGGAATGTTGGCTGGCAGGGAATAGGAGGTGTGCCTTCTCTGCCATAGCCCCTGCTCTCTGCAACATTCTCCCTCCAGAGATTAGAATGGCCCTGACCCTTTTGGCCTTCTGGAAGGCATGAAGACCTGGTTATGTGCTTGGGCCTGGGCACCCAAGTGTGCTAAGTGCCCTGTTCCCTGGTTATACTGACATCTATGATTATACTTTTTCTCAGTTGATTGATATATGTATGTATGTATGTATGTATGTATAGTATTCTCTTTGTACTTGGTTTTAACAGATTTTATGATTGTTTGCCACCCAGAGTCACTTGTCTGAGATGGGCAGCCATAGAAATTGAATAAATAAACATAAATAATTGAGTATTAAATTTCATTATTACTTTCAGAACACTTCTCTTGCCTATTACCATTGTTTTGAAGTTTAATTCTGTCTTCTAAGTTATTAATTATTCTGTCCATTTCTTTTTTTTTTTTTTGGCATTTGCAAATTCGATAAGCATTATTGTATCCCTTCATCTTAATCTTTGACAAATATACGGAAAGTACAGGGCCCCAGACTGAATCTTGTGGCACCCCACTTCCTCTCTCCAATTTGATAAAGAACCATTAATGAATATTATAACTATAATGATGAACTAGTTGTGTAGTCACTTAAATGAGAGAACATACAACCCAAACCACTGTTATCTAGTTTGTTAATAAAAATATCATGGAATATTTTGATTTCATTTTTGTTGACATAAATATTGCATTTAAAACATCCCAGCAATGTTGGAAAGAAATTAGCAGATCAAATCTGGCAAGATATATTATAGAGAAATCTGTGCTGATTTTACCACTTTCATCTGTTAAAAAAAACAACCCTTAAAAACTCTGTTTATGAACTGTTCTACAATATTCTCAGTTGTTTATTTCAGGCTGACCCATCTGTCCTTTTCTGGATCTTTCTTTCTCTCCTTTCTGAAGATAGAGACAAATTTCTGTCCTCCAGTCATCTGGCATTTCACCAGTTTTCCTGGGTTATTTTGTATTTCATCCACTCTCCAAAAAGTTGAATAAAAGTCTGCAACTGGGCCAGTAGCTATTTCTAGTGGGTATTTCAGATTACAGGCTAATTTATACTTATTTACAGTTTGACTGGTACAATCACAATACAATAGCATTCATTACAATAGTCTTCCCCAACTTGCTTTCCTTCCGATGTGACATAAGAGATCTTCGTCATTTTTAAATAGCCCCACCTGTTCATTGTTTTATAGTTATTTAAAGGAGATAGAAGTGCCAAGTAGGAAAAGGGGATGTTATCTGTTTGTTTTGTTTTGTTTCATTTCATTTCATTTTGCTTTTAACTACTTCAACCACTATGGATGAAAGTCTGTGGTATATATTAATGTCTTCCTACAGGTCCAGTGGAACGTGTCCACCTGAGTGTCCCTTTTGTGGCCATCAGGAATAAGGAAGTCAATCTCACTGCTGTAGTTTGGCCGAATCAGTCAGGCACCCTCACTTACTTCTGGTGGTTTGGCAACAACAGCAAGGTTTGTTCCATTTTTAGAAATATCATATTTATTTTCTTTGACAGAATTAACTATTGATTCATCTTAATTCTGAAGGGAGACTGCCACTTGGAGCTGCAATAAAGCGGTGTAATTTTCTTTTACTGTCAAAACAGCTTCTTCATTTTCCAAACTTTATTTCCTTTCTTTTTTCCTTTTATCCTATCCCATGTGGCTGTTTGCAGGAGTCTTTGCAATGTGCAGTTGTCTATTATTGGAACATTATGTTTAGAAGCCATTGTTACTACTAGAATTCAAAATTATACCCCATCGTATATAGTGGATAATTCTGGGTTTCTGCTCAGCATTTAAAAATGGCTGGTGATCAAATAAACAGTGTTTCTAACATGAGGGCTAGCATATGCTTAGAATTTTAGAATCTGAGAGACATTTTAAAGCCATTGGGAATCAAATCACTTTGATCTTTGTGAATTCAAGCTAAGATCATAAACAACTCTGTTCTTGTCTGCCCATGCTGTGTGTTCCTGTCTTTGGACACATGCCAGAGGACTACGTGAATGCTCAGTGACAGTCACTAGTTACATATACAATTATAAACTAATGTACTTCTGACTCTAAGTTTGAAAATGTAAATAAGTTTCTTGTGATTGCCTGAGTCTGATAGGAGTCTTGTAGAAGGTTGATTGTATCCTTCAGTAAGACTGTTCAACAAATCCAAGATTTTTTTACTTGTTTTAAGCACATGAATATACAGTTCTTTCAAACTCTGCACTGAAGTTCTTTAGAAACCTAACCAGGATTCTGAAATGTATACTAGAGACATGCTCCCATAAAATATTATTTGCCACCCACTGATATTCCCATCCAATGAGATATATATTTTAAATTCATACTGATGCCTGAAAATAAACTTGAGTCCAAGAATACTACCTGCAATCTACTAAAAAATTAAAAATTCTACAGCACATGTGCAGGGAATTGATGGAAAAGAAGACAGGGGTTTCCTTGGCAAACTAAAACTGGAAAATTTAAAAATCATGGCAGTAATACCTAGTGATGAATACTGGCAGTGTAGACCTGTTGGAACTTCTTTACAATGAGTCAGATCACTAATTTGTCTAGCTCAATACTGTCTACACTAACTGGAAGCAATTCCTAGGAAATAAGAGAAATATTTCCCAGCTGTACCTGGAGATGCTAGGTATTGCATCTGTGAACTGCAAAATATGAGTTCTGTAATTAAGGTAAAAGCCCCTTTCTAAACTGCACTATAAAACTTGGAAGAATGATAATTATTTGATCTTCTTATAGGAGACCAGTTGTTTAGGGAGTGGTAGCCATTGTAATATTTAAAAGATGCAAGGAAGTTTTTAGATCTACCACATTGCCAAAATCATACCCTAAAATATCTGAAAGTGATTTCCACAAGGACCCGAGTCATACTGAAGGCTGAAAAAACATTTCCAGTGCTATTTGTAGTACTTTATTTTTTTAATTGAGAGACTCAGAAAAAAATGTAGAAATAAATGCACCTTCTTCTTTCTGTTTACACCTCTATTTTCAGTTTCTGAACTAATTAACATTAGTCCACTCATTCACACATTTACATCACTCATGCATAACTACCTAATTCAAATGCTAGGTTGGGGTTCCAGAAGAATCAAGATATGACCAAAATTTGGCCAGTCCCATTCTGTGACTTTTATCAGATCTCCTGGGACTGTTCCATCATAGTACCTTTGCCTCCTCCAGCTTATCTGTTACTTTGGAAACCATTTTGTATTGTAAGAGCTGTATGTCTGGTGCCATCCTCTACCATTGTCTGGTACCAAACCATCATCCTCTTCATGCTGATTAAACAAATCTTGTTGAACCCACTTCCTGTTTTTTTGACCTGTGTTGGAAGGTTTTCACATATTCCATCCTTCATACGTGTCCATTTCCACAAACACACAGCATACAGTTATACATGGGCATTCTGTAATGTCTGGCTTTATACACTATTGACATGGCTCATTAAATGATGTGGAAGCACAGAGTTTACATATCTAACCAGGGCTGGCTTTGGACATTTTAGTGCCCTAGGCAAAGCCATATTCTGGCACCCACTATGGTTTTGGCATCTTCCAATTTTGTTAGGAATTTCAAAAATTGTTTGTTTTTGTTTCTTGTTTCTTTTTTTTTCTTTGAGATTTTGAGCTTTGCACTTAAGATTTTCAGCCCCGGACAATTTTTTTTTCCTTTTCTCAGACATTTTCGTCCTATTTACACACTAAGTAATTTTGATTACATCAGCACCCATTGTTTTCATATGGCAACAATTCTGTGAAATTATATTTAACCCTCGAGCAGGCATGCTGGCTCACAGAGTGTGCCGTTACCGATACTCACTTTTTTATTGTGTTTTTCAGAAGTCTTTTCAATTTTGGTGTCCCCTAAAATTTGGCACCTATAGGCCAGTACCTACTCAGCCTTAGCCTAGAGCTGGCCCTGTATCTAACACTTTCTTTAATGGGCATAGGAGAGTTTTCAATTTATTTTAAACATGAGCTTTTGTGGGCAATTAGTAGATAAGCTTATCAGGCAAAGAGAAACATAGAAGATCAGACCTGATGTTTTTGAGCTGCAAATAGGTACTTATTGTTGTTTCAGTGTCTGGGAAACAAAGTTTGAATCTGCAATTTAAATTTTATCTATGCATCACAAATTAAATTGTGAGCAGAAAACAGCACCAAAATAGGGGACAATGTAAAGATGGTAGAATACTTGGTTTTGCAACATGACAATAATCATAGGATGATGGAACGGAAAACTAAATATGGCTGCCATTGAGCCAGCCTGTTTCATAATTTTCCACTGATAAACTTCCACTTATTCACAGCATGGATTAAGAACAACTGCAGAAGAACTGCTGTTCTCCCAAGGCCTCTGTGCCTTTGTTGACTCTTCAGGGGTCCACTAATTGTTATAATCTACTGACTTCTATTTATGTACTGAACTCTCTAGAAGCAAATCACTCTAGGGACTGTTGCCTTGAGTGCCAGGAGCTCATGATGTTTGAAGGACAATCTTGGAACTCTTTACATGAGCTCCAAAAATCTGCAGGAAAATACTATGGATAAAAAACAAGGAACCCGCTTTATGTAAATATTCTTGTTTAAAACGAAGGAAAACAGTTTCTGTACATTGTATGAGCACATTGAAAATCCTGATTGCACAGCTGGAGATCTTTGTCTGCAGATAGGTTGCTAACCATGCAGTGATGCAATTAACCAAGCACAAACCACTTTGTGAATTCTAAACTTTGTTTCTTTGCATTATAAAAATTCATGCTGATAAAAAAAATGTAAATCATTGGAAGTAGTGCTAGTCTATTGAGTCTATTGAGTTTGTCCATTTTTCCATTCAGACTGGCAAAACATTACATTTTTGCTTTATACACAAAAAGTAATGATGTGAAGGTTGCAGAGAAGTAATCTCTCATTTCACCAGCTAATTTTCTGTTTCCAGAAAATATGGGATTTATTCCATCAAGTTCTGCCTTTGAGAAAGGGCTCAATCCACCTATCAGGAAATCACCTGTACTATGCACCAGATTCTCATTCCACCTTACCATGTGGCTGACAGGCTGTCTGCTTCCTCTCTTGCTAGCTGGCTAATCACATGGTAAACTATAATGAGAATCCATCATACAGCACAGGGGATTTTTTCCCTGTGTGATACATAAACTGCAGATGGGATAGTAGTAGTGGTAGTGGCCATGGTCGTGGTCCTGGTAGTAGTAATCAGGAGAAAAATCTGGACCAATTCTTCATTCTCTTGCCACAACCTTCAGTATTTTCTAACTGAAGACACTGTGTTGCACAACCTTCTTTGGCTTAGTGTGGTTCAATCAGCTTCCGATTCTACTAAAGCCATGAGGCGACTGGTGCAAATTGGATTTTAGACTGTGTTTAGCTTCATTGAACCCTCCGGTATTAAGAGTATCCATGTAATATACAATACTATTTTAGACAATAGTTTTATTTATTCATTCATTTATTTAAATAGGGCTATTGTAGTGAAGTGCTGGTCCACTGTTTTAGCAATATACCAAAAGGCTAATTTGCTTGGAATAACATCAGCCCAGTTTAATAAATGGATCTGGATATCTAATAGGCTTTGAACAAATGAACCTTAAACTCCTTGATTTAATTTAGAGCTAGTTTCCAGACCTCAGCGCTGGAATTAAATTGAAGGAACTACCAGAATGTTAAATTTCTATGATGGAGATGAAATCAGCCGTGATAATGGAACCTCCACCAGGGAGGCAGATTTTCAAAACAAAACTGGATTTTTTTGGTAGCATGAAAAACAGTACTATAGCACGCAGACATAGACCCAGGCAAATTGTATCTCAGGAATTCTAGGGATATAAGGAAAGAAAGTTGAGAAAAGCTTACAGGGAGGGAATAGTTTCTAAATAACTACAGGCAGGGCATCTACAGAGGAGTAAAACAAAGTCAAGATGGCAGCTGTGAGCATGCTATCAAGCCCCGCTCCAATTTTACATGTGGTGCACCAGAAGGACAAAGCTTCAACTGCATGGGTACTGTTACCATCTTTTTCTGAGCCCCTCTCCTCCACTGACACTGGGTCACAGGCTAAAAAACTCCCATACGTTTAAGGGATATGTATCCCTTAAATGCATACGCAAATCAAGGATGGAGTGTTGATAATGAGCGGTTTTGGGGGAAAAAAGCATGTAGGACCTGCCGTTATCAATGAAACTCCATGGACATGCCCCCAAATGGATATCACTTTGTCAGAAACCCTTCTTTAAAGAGCAGCAGGACACTTAAGATACAGAAGAACATTTAAAGAGGTTGCAATAGGCCACAATTACAATTGCACAAATACTCCTATGGAAATCTCTCAGTTCACAACATCATTCAAGCTGTGATAGCAGGAATAATTGGTAATCACCCTGCAACTGCATAGTCATTACTGCTGGTGAACAATAGCTCTGTTTTTTTTCCAAGGGGCAGATCTCATATTGCCTCAACAATGGGTTTACTTGGAATGAAAAGAAAAGATGGAACATCTCATTCTGATAGCTGGTTCATTCTAAAAGACTGTACCCAGGCTAGATTAGCTTTGCACAGATGCCAATTTTTGTAGAAATGGATTTAGTTATCTATCAATCATCCCTGATTGTTCTCTTATAAAAGCAATGTGATGCAGAAGATTGCCTAAACAGGTTTTAGCTATCCTAGATACTGGTCTCATTGGTTCTGCTTCCCCCTCAAACATATCGTTCTAAATGATATACTCATGTCTACATTTGTACTTGTGTCTTACAATTCTGAAATTCTTGTTCAATACTGACTAGGAATAAATTAATGAATTGTTTCTAACTGCATGTCACTTTTACAGCCATTCATCACCTTGGATAGCAGCATCTCTTATATATTTACCAGTGAAGGATTGAATACTATTACAGTGCAGGTCTCAGCTGGCAACATCCTCATCCAGGACACCAGAAACATTGCTGTGCATGGTGAGTTGACAAAAGGCAATTGAAAAAGTTTGAACATCTGCTTTCCTTAAACCCAAGCTTTGAAATCTAAGCTGGCAAAAGGTTCTAAACTATCCTTGCAAGCTAGACTTAAAATATGTTTTGTAATAATTGTTTAAGGAAGAACATACGAGAAAGAGGGAAGGATATGTATATGATAAGGAAGGATTATATATATATATATGAACACACATGCACACATACTGTATACAAGCACACACACATAGATACAAAGTATGTTTATGCATAACTATTCTTATATTCATACACACACACAGAAACAATACACACTCATTCATTCATTATGTATTTTAAGATCATTTTTCATCAGTTTGATAGATTTTTTTAAAGTTTCTTTGAAAGGAAAAAAAAATGATAACATTTTCATGGGTGGGGGCTAGGGTTCTGGTACTTACTTTAATCACAAGGTCACTAATGAGTACAGATGAGTGTTCATTGTACATTTTCCCAGCTGTCTGTAATGTGTGTCTCAAGTTTTATTAAATTCCAAAGGAAGTCATTTTATTAAATTCCAAAGGAAGACTGCTGACGGTCCTTGGGACTTTCTAAGATTCAAATGCTAGGAAGGGTACAGAATGATGGAGAGACATATAATAGAGAACAGTAGCAGTACAGCACCTTCTGCCATTTCTCAACAATAAGGAAAGCTCAAAGATAGCACCCAAATAAATTATCCTGTGTAGGAGGTATAAAAACAGAGTACTCCTTTGCTGGGGAAGAACACTTTTAGGAAATTGTATATCAATATGGAGGCTTTGAGAGCCAGTTTGGTGTAGTGGTTAATGCACCAGGCTAGAAACCAGGGGACCATGAAATTCTACTCTGATCTTAGGCATGAAGCCAACTTGGTGACCTTAGGACAGTTGCTGTCACTCTCTCAGCCCTAGGAAGAAGACAATGGCAAACCACTTCCAAAATCTTGCCAAGAAAACTGCAGAGAATAATCCAGGCATTACTAGGAGTTAACACTGACTTGAAGGGATACATGCATGTATGTGCATGCATGCACATGTGCACAAACACACACACACAGACAAAGGAGGCTTTATAATTAACAGTTTCTGGTGCCAAATAAACAATTGGACTTGAAGTGACATATGCCACTTTACAGAGAGTATTCCAATGACTAAGGGTAAAGTAATCTTTACTGTTTGAAGTAAAGATTATTTTCACATCTCTAATTCTGAATAAATCTATCAATTTCTGTACATTTAGTTTTTAGTGAATTGGATACTGTTGGCATGAAGATAGCTAAAAATAGTATGCAGTGCACACATTTTAATTCTATATTAGCAAGTATTTTTTGTCCATGTGTACCATATTGGTTAAAGAGGAGAGATCTAATATGATCAAAAATGTTAATGTTGACATTTTCCTTTTTCCAGTGTGGCATAATTCATTTCTATATACATTCAGTTACCTCCTGCTCCCCACCCGCTCAGCACTCAGAATTGCTAAATTTAGGGCCTCTGTGATATCTGAGCAATTTAAGGGATATGCAACATCTCTCAGGCCAAGGACATATCTCATTTTTGAGTGTGCTCCAAAAAGTGTGTGGGGCCAGGACAAAAAACTATCCAATTAATTAATTTCTATCTAATTAACATTAAAATTAATTATTTAAATATAATTAAACTGATTTATTCCCCAGCCATTTATTTCATAGCTGCCTTCTGTTGTCATGGGAAAATATACAATTTGGTGGCAAGTCTTTGGGGCCTGTACTCAAAGTTTGGAGGACTTTGTGGCCCCCAGTCATGGGTTTTGCTTCTCTGAACCAAGAACTAAGCCATGGTATCAGGTCAGGCCACAGAATCTCTGCTTCCAAAGTTTCTGTGTGAAATTAGGTTAACTTATGATGACATCAAACAAGGGAGGTGGGCAAAGCCTATGGAGAAAGAGAGTGCAGTACTGGAGGAAAATAGGGGATAATGAGGGACAGCAGGACCATCAGCAAAGATAAAGGATAAGACCAACAAATATTGCTGGCAAGAATCTTACTAAAAGCCAAAGAATACTTTCAGTCCAGCCCATTGTCAGAGAAGAGGTCCATTTATGAGATGTATACACTTCTCTCCCACTGAAATTAGCCTTGCTCTACTGCAAGGATCTAATTAGGGAGCGATTTTTTTCATGTCTCATGAATTGCTACCCTGATTTGTCTGTCACTACTTCAATCTGATTTGTCCTGTATTATGTAGTCATGGCAGCACATAAAGCTAACAAAGAGATACCTCTTTGCTTCTGGAAAACAGATTACTAGCACTAAGGATGTCAAATACAATAGAAGAAGGAATCGGTTTGTGGAAGCTGCTGCTCATTTCACTCTTGGTACTGTTTAATTGCTGATCAATATTGGTGAAACCAAAATACTCTTAAGTTTAGAGTGCTAGGCAACAGACAAGCATCACACAATCAGAAAGAACTTATATCTTTATCTGATTAGCTTCCTGCTTTCTCTTTCCACCTTTCTTTTAGCTTCTTACAGAAATTATTTTTTAACATTTAATTGGAAAGTTAAAGGGACTAGATACATTTTCATTAAATACATATGAAACATGGTAATTTAAAGCTGACGATTGACATATTGGGAACAACTTTCAGAATCTGACAAAAATATGCCAATTTTCTCTAGGACAAGAATGATTTTGAGAATCAAGCAGAATTTTTTATATGTACACAAACACACACACACACACTTTGCTGTATGCCATTGTAATGAATGCATTTTAACCATTCCAGTGTAAACAGCCTTAATAGATTGCGCTGGAATTTTACCGTGGCACTCTTTTTTTGCAGAATATTTTCAGTCTCAGCTATTATCATTCTCACCCAATTTGGATTATCACAATCCTGACATTCCAGAGTGGAGAGAAGACATTGGCCGAGTCATCAAAGCAGCTTTGGTGCATGTGAGTACCTGTGGGAAATCTACCTAATAATAAGCATAATTTTCTTAAAGTTTGAACAGTCTGTATAAGTACAATTCAGAAAAGGAGATTATAATTTTCAATTACACATTGCAACTTTGATAAAGCTAGGCTTATCACTCTGGTGCACACATGCAATTACCTAGATAAATATTGTATAACATTTTTCAGCACCCAGAAAAAATATGAAGTCATATTCAGCCCAGACTTAAGAAAAAGGGGGGATGTTTGTTTTGTTCTGTTTTTTTCAATTACTTTCCTAGTATTAAAAATGTTTTGCAGTCCTTGAAGTATTCTCCATGCAACCTTTGATGGCAAGATGATATAAACATTTTGTAGATGAAATATTGTGGTGGAGGGATTAATTATAATTTACAATTTTTCCAGTGAATCCATGATTGGCCAAGTCTGTGCATGTATATTTTGTTATTCAGTATGGATATAATATCTGCCCTCATGATCAATGTAGCTTAATCAACTCACAAAAAGATACTATCTTTACATTCATTTCCATAAATATGTTCTATGTCTTCCACCTTAAGAAAGATTATAGTAATGTTGTGGCACAAGGTGTCTTTTTTTAATTCACCAAAGATAAATTCACTATTTTTTTAAAAAAAAAATGTGATGCCTTTCATTATTACTGTGCAGGTTTTTAATATGTTGGACCTAATCTTCCATATGGTTCATTAATGTACTCTGTTCTTTATACTCAGAACATATTCAATAAAATTCTGATTAACAAGTTCAGTCTTGCAACACAAAATGCATTATCTGGCTTTTCCTTAACAGAAGAGGAACACTGGAGGAGCATTGAAAACTACTTTTTTCTTGCTACACTACAAACGAATATGAAAGAGCATTTCTTCTTGTAAACATATTGTTTTTGCTGTTTTAGAAACATCTGCCTCCATGTGTATTTTGTCCAGTGTACTGATAAAAGTTTTCCACGGCCATAAGCACTCCAAAAGGCAGTAAATAAAATGTTTTCTCATTGGCAGGATGAGCAGCTATTAATGTGGATGGGTAATTCCCAGCAAGAGTTAGGAAAAGAAATCTGTGTGGAAATTTTCCAGTTCCCAGGATATTCTTCTAAACTGAGGCCACCCTACTTTTGTCTTCTCTGGTTCCTAGGCTCTGTCCAGTCTCTGTCCTCACATCAGTACTTCTCACCTACTCTTTCTACAGCCAGGTCATATTCTTCTTCTTAGTCCTGTAGGTTGTGATGATGGGGTTTCAGCTGGCTTAGAAGTCCTCTCTTAGGCTACTGTCAACATCTTGCATTCTATTCTTTCTTGTCACTCTTTCAAAATTCAAACAGCTGGTTATGAGCTGAGCAGGACAAAGATGTTAGTGGTTGATTTCTGTGGCTGTAATCAAAACTGTTATTGTGAAGCAGAGAACCCCAAGCTTGATTTTTAAATGTTTTCCTCATTGTTTCAAATTTTATATGATTCTGCATTTCTTCAGTCTGTTCCTCTAACCCAGCTGATACTTCTTTTTTATGCAAGGTGGTGTCTGTATTCTACAAAAGGATTGACAGTCACAATAAAACATAAAACAGACTGAAATATAATGGTCATGTACATTCTGAAGCTATACCAGAAAATTCCTGTTCTTAGGAGAATTTGATAATCAAAATAAAAAGAGACAAATTATTAATTCTACTTTTACGAAAGATAGCTTATGATCATATTCCCTTTTAAGAGAATACTGACTTTTGCAGTCAATGAACACCTTTGTGAAAAATTGTAACCTTTCTGTGCAAATGGAGTTTTAATAGATATATATAGCTAAAGCCATGCATTTTGATCACTACTTTTAAAAAACAGAAGGATTTTGCATGAATAACAATTAGGATTTCATTTAGTGAATTTCAGGTCATTCTATCTTTAGAATAAAACGTGTGTGTGTGTGTGAAGGAGAGAGAGAGAGAACAAGACAGAAGGGGTGGAGATGTATAAATGGAATTCCCTATCTTTTCCAGTCCAGTTTGAATTAATCCTGATTACTTCCTATTTTGGGCTAATCACAAAAGGATCACAAAGTATGGTCTTCCAAAATTCTTGGACTATCTTATTCTCTCCTAACACTTTTTCTATACTTGGAAAGAGATTTACGGAATTGCTATGGCACAGTTTCAACCTTGGAAAACCACCATGACCATAGCAAGATGCTGGTATTGTTTGGACTCCAAATTTCAGCTTCAAGAAGATAATTATGTGTGACTGAAATAGCTTTATCAAATCCAAAGCTGGAAAGAAAGGCTACATTTTTGCAGGTACACAGGAAAGAACACTATAGACCCATTACATTTTTAGTAAAATTATTCGGCCTAAAATGGGATCTAGAACATTCACTAATTCAGAATAATTTATAACATCTGCAAGATTCTCTTTAAATTATTGATTCAATTTATTCCAAATAAGATGAAAAAAAGAATATTCAATAGACATGTATCTGTAAGTAGATTAGCTCAACTAGTTCATATTTTATTGACATTAATTTTTTTAAAAAAATTCTGTTTAGAGATTTATTATATGTAGAGCTATTAGATTAAATGTTTTCTTTCATAACTTGTTGAATTAAATGAAAACAACTCTATTGCTACAATAGAAAGGGAGTGGTTTTCTTTAAATATAGAAGCATATATTGTTATGTTTTCCACTGTTGTATCAAGTGCTAAGACATATCAGAAAGACCATTTATCTGCAGTTGTTCTCTTCTAGTAAAATAAATGTACACACTGAGAAGAAGCAGGGGCAGACAACATTGTTTTACAAAAAACCATTTCCTGTACATTAAAAAATAATGTTTTCAAACTATTACCTTCTCACGCAGTCTGGATAGTACATTGTTCAGAGGCTTCCTCAGCCATAAGCGCTCCATAAGGCAATATGGGTGGATTCATTCTCAGCATGGGTTTGGGAAGAAGATGTTGCGTGGCAATAAAATATGACTGACTTCTTGAACAACTTGTGATTTAGTACTTCCGCTTCATTGTTAATGTGCTTACAATTTGCAATTGGAATAGGAATATGTTCCCTTTTTCATCTATTTTTTTCTCCTTTTCTAGACTGTTTAAATGCAGTTTCTCTCAAAAGGGGGATGTATTTGGTGCCCTTAGCATTTCTTAGTTAAGGAGCATTAAGTTGTCATTCTGGCCTTCTAACTTAACATGTTTCTAATACACACCAGTTGCTTCAAGAAGATCATATAACAAAGTCACATCATTCTCATAACTGACCATAATATTGCACCACTACTTAAAGCATTCTGAAATCAGTTTCAGATATGCAAACAAGTCTGCTTTTAGGGAAAGTTTACAGTCCATAAATACTCTAGGTGCATACTTTGATTCCCAAACACCAGTTCCTTTGGGCAATGGGACACAACCCCCCCCCTTTTTTTTTTGGCCATTGTTTAGAGTTTGTTGAGAATTATATGACTTACAAACTAAGGATATAGCGTGTACTGTTTTCATTTTTCTCCCTTTGCTTAGGTGACTGGCATCCCCAAGGAACAAATCCTTGTAGCAGTATTCCCTGGCTTGCCCACTTCTGCTGAGCTCTTCATCCTACCACATCAAAACATCTCAGAGAGAAGGAAAAGCAGTGAAGGTGACTTGGAGCAGGTGGGAAAATCACACTGTTTCCTTTCTTTCAAGTGGTTATGTATTTCACCAATTGTTAAACAGACTCTGGACTGAAGAGAATCTCAAAATGGTATAATCTAGGATATTTAAGTTTGCCAAACTTTCTGTACAGATACTGATTTTGTCTTTAAACTGGTGATGGGCAGTCACCCAAAAATGGAAATGATCAAGTGTATTCTCTGAGTATATGATTTCTAATTTTTTAAATTTTATTTTAAAAATATTTATTTTTGGAGAGTTGACTTACCAGAACAATTTGTAAACTGTTTTGGTAGATTTGTGGCCTGAGATGTGAGATATATGTTTATAATAAATTAAAACATAGTATTTTAAAACCTGTATCTAGGAATTTAAGTAAAAAAGCAGCATAACATAAAAGCATACAAGCAATAAAACCATTGTGACAACAAGAAAAGAAAATAATGAGATAACATAGTTTTGTTCTGCAAAGGATTTTGTGTGTGTGTATGTTATGGACATTGCTGATGGAGGAGGGGGCCCTCTCCAGGGGGAAAAACACACATGCAGTACTGATTCTCTTCACATTCCAATCAAGAAATCCAGAAGACAACTGCCTTAATTTTCTGAGCTTTTCTAGTAGGAATCACTGATACTTTCTCAGTTTAGCAGGATTTTGTATTGTAGGGCAGAACAATAAACACTAGAGCTTAAACTTCTGATCTCAGCATGGTTCTTAGCTCTATATCCTGACAATGTGTGTGTGTGCGCACCTTCAAGTCAGTTTGAGACTCCTGGCGACTGCCTGGACTAGTTTTCTTGGCAAGATTTTTCAGAAGTGGTTTGCCCTTGCCTCTTTCCTAGGGCTGAGAGAGAGTGACCGGCCCAAGGTCACCAAGCTGGCTTTTTGCCCAAGCAGGACTAGAACTAACGGTCTCCCAGTTTCTATCCTGATGCCTTAACTACTGCACCAAGCTGGCTCTCTCTGCAAAGATACTACTATGTAAATAAAATTTGCTAATAAAAAAATTGGAAGAACAGAAGCATAATATACGCTTGAGGAAAAGAAGTCCGATGCCATACTTGCACAAGGGAAAGTATTGGGAGATACTGTAGGGACTCTGAAGATGGTTTTAGGACTCAGACAGAACATGTAGGAAGAAACAGATCACTCATTCATTTATTGTCAGGTTTATAATTTATATCCTTAGCATTACAATTCAGAATAACTTTATTAATAACTGATTTAAGTTTACAGTATGAGCTATCCTATGCTTGCTACCTTCTCCCAACATAAGACTGAAAATATTCACAAGCAAACAGCAAGTTAAGATTGATTGTTATCTCCTATTCTGCCTTTGATTTGGCTTGTATTAATCTGAAGTCAAGCATCTTTGCATAAAACGTTTGTTCCATCCTACTTTGCATCAGACTTGGATTACTTCAACATGATCCCAAACCATTGACCTTTTTTTCTGGTTTTACTTCTTCAATTTTATGCATATAGGCAATTAAAACATAGTGCAGAAAATAAACTGCACGTGGTTTAGATGATAACTTAATTAGCCCTTTCTGCATTGTAATTTTGATTACAATCTCTTACTCACTTGGAAGCAAATTCTCTTGAACCCAAATGGGCATACTTTTGAGTAGATATGTATAAGGTTGCACTGTTAATCAATGTGAACTTGATTAGATAGGCAATAGTTAAATCATAGTGCAAAAGAAATCCTAAAGCAATAGGCAACCAATCCAAGGTTGCTTTTTGAGCTGTAACAAAACTTTCAAGTTCTTTTTGTACTATATCCATGAACCGTGTGAGATAAAAGACAAATGGTAATAGCTGTACAAGCAGTATGTACAATAATGTTGAAATAAATTCCCCTAGTCAGAAACTGGCCACACTTTTGATTAAACTTGGATAGGAATTCTCCTGGTAGTTAATTTTTGCAGGGAGCTGAGGCTGAAGCTAGGTAGGGCAGTGATACAGATTGGTTGTGGCCTCATAATAATAGGTGATGCTAACATTTTCCTTTTGTCCCCTGGGTCTCTGGCAGTTAACACTGAAATCTCATGTTTGTTTGTTTGTTTTTTTCCCTTTTGTCAAAAGAGTAGAAAGTGTTGCTATTGATTTCCAACAATCATGGTCAGTGACAAGCAATTAAAGTGGTTCCCCAACCCTGGATTAAATAAAATTTTCTAAAGCCCAACCATTTTTGCCTATATAACACTATATTACTTAACAGCCAATGTAAAGGGAGCTGCAGTTATCCATTGTTTTGACTTCCTCCATTTTTTCCCCTTTCTTTTTTCCTTTCCATTTTAACCATGTTTTGAATTCTATCCTATTTTAGAAATATAGAACACTATCACAATATACAACCTCCTCTGTCTTTTCTATAGATTGTGTGTCCAAATATAATTGTGTCAAATTGATTTTTGCTGTCCCAACAGATTTCTGACATGCCCGCTATATCAATATTCTCTTCTAGTATCAGGCAATTACTGTAATTTATGTAATCAAATTTAATGGAAGATACTGTATTTGGAATAATTGTGTAGAATGCAATATCTCAGCAGGTGCAGCTATTCTAATCTTTGTACATTGAGTTTAGCTTGTTGTTGTTTATTAGTTCAGTCACTTCCGACTCTTCGTGACTTCATGAACCAGCCCACGCCAGAGCTTCCTGTTGGTTGTCAACACCCCCAGCTCCCCCAGGGACGAGTCTGTCACCTCTAGAATACCATCTATCCATCTTGTCCTTGGTCAGCCCCTCTTCCTTTTGCCTTCCACTCTCCCCATCATCAGCATCTTCTCCAGCGTGTCCTGTCTTCTCATTATGTGGCCAAAGTATTTCAGTTTTGCCTTTAATATCATCCCTCAAGTGAGCAGTCTGGCTTTATTTCCTGGGGTATGAACTGGTTTGATCTTCTTGCACTCCAAGGCATTCTCAGAATTTTCCTCCAACACCACAGTTCCAAAGCATCGATGTTCCTTCTCTCAGCCTTCCTTATGGTCCAGCTCTTGCAGCCATATGTTACTACGGGGAATACCATTGCTTTAACTATGCGGACCTTTGTTGTCAGCGTGATGTCTCTGCTCTTAACTATTTTATCGAGATTTGTCATTGCTGTTCTCCCAAGGATTAAGTGTCTTCTGATTTCCTGACTGCAGTCAGCATCTGCAGTAATCTTCGCACCTAGAAATACAAAGTCTTTCACTGCCTCTACATTTCTCCCTCTATTTGCCAGTTATCAATCAAGCTGGTTGCCATAATCTTGGTTTTTTTGAGGTTTAGCTGCAAGCCAGCTTTTGCACTTTCTTCTTTCACCTTCATCATAAGGCTCCTCCGTTCCTCTTCGCTTTCAGCCATCAAAGTGGTATCATCTGCATATCTGAGATTGTTAATGTTTCTTCCAGCGATTTTAACTCCAGCCTTGGATTCCTCCAGCCCAGCATGTCGCATGATGTGTTCTGAGTACAAGTTGAATAGGTAGGGTGAGAGTATACAGCCCTGCCGTACTCCTTTCCCAATCTTAAACCAGTCCGTTGTTCCGTGGTCTGTTCTTACTGTTGCTACTTGGTCGTTATACAGATTCTTCAGGAGGCAGACAAGATGACTTGGTATCCCCATACCACTAAGAACTTGCCACAATTTGTTATGGTCCACACAGTCAAAGGCTTTAGAAGAGTCAATAAAACAGAAATAGATGTTTTTCTGAAACTCCCTGGCTTTTTCCATTATCCAGCGGATACTGGCAATTTGGTCCCTAGTTCCTCTGCCTTTTCTAAACCCAGCTTGTACATCTGGCAATTCTCGCTCCATGAAGTGCTGAAGTCTACCTTGCAGGATCTTGAGCATTACCTTACTGGCATGCAAAATGAGTGCCACTATTCGATAGTTTGAACATTCTTTAGTGTTTCCCTTTTTTGGTATGGGGATATAAGTTGATTTTTTCCAATCTGATGGCCATTCTTGTGTTTTCCAAATTTGCTGGCGTATAGCATGTATTACCTTTACAGAATCATCTTGCAAGATTTTGAACAATTCAGCTGGGATACCGTCATCTCCTGCTGCCTTGTTGTTAGCAATGCTTCTTAAGGCCCATTCAACCTCACTCTTCAGGATGTCTGGCTCTAGCTTACTGACCACACCGTCAAAGCTATCGCCAATATTGTTATCCTTCCTATACAGGTCTTCTGTATATTCTTGCCACCTTTTCTTGATCTCTTCTTCTTCTGTTAGGTCCTTGCCATCTTTGTTTTTGATCATACCCATTTTTGCCTGGAATTTACCTCCGATATTTCTAATTTTCTGGAAGAGGTCTCTTGTCCTTCCTATTCTCTTGTCTTCTTCCACTTCCATACATTGCTTGTTTAAAAATAATTCCTTATCTCTTCTGGCTAACTTCTGGAATTTTGCATTTAATTGAGCATATCTCCCCCTATCACTGTTGCCTTTTGCTTTCCTTCTTTCTTGGGCTACTTCTAGTGTCTCAGCAGACAGCCATTTTGCCTTCTTGGTTTTCTCTTTCTTTGGGATGTATTTTGTTGCTGCTTCCATGACAATGTTGTGAACTTCATAGTTCTTCTGGGACCCTATCTACTAAGTCCAGTCCCTTAAATCTATTCTTCCCCTCCACTGCATATTCCTTAGGAATATTAGTGAGCTCATATCTAGCTGATCTGTGGGTCTTCCCTAATCTCTTGAGTCTGATCCTAAATTGTGGAAGAAGAAGTTCGTGATCTAAACTACAGTCAGCTCCAGGTCTTGTTTTTACCTACTGTATAGATGTCCACCACCTTTGGCTGCAAAGGATGTAGTCAATCTGATTTCGGTGTTGTCCATCTGGTGAAGTCCATGTATAAAGCCGTCTCTTAGGTTGTTGGAAGAGAGTGTTTGTTATGCAGAGTGAGTTGTCTTGGCAAAATTCTATCAGCCTATGTCCTGCTTCGTTTTGTTCTCCCAGGCCATGCTTACCTGTAATTCCAGGTGCCATTTGACTGCCCACCTTAGCATTCCAGTCTCCTGTGATGAAAATAACATCTCTTTTAGGCGTGTTGTCCAGTAGGTGCTGCAAATCCTCATAGAACTGTTCTGCTTCAGCTTCTTCAGCATCTGTGGTTGGTGCGTATATTTGGATCACTGTGATTTTAGATGGCTTGCCCTGAATTCGAATTGAGATCATTCTATCATTTTTTGGATTGTATCCAAGCACTGCTTTAGCCACTTTGCTATTAATTATGAAGGCTACTTCGTTTCTTCTGTGTTCCTCTTGTCCACAGTAGTGGTAGTAGATGGTGGTCATTAGTAGATGATGGTCAGTAGTAGATGGTGGTCATTTGATGTGAAGTGGCCTATTCCAGTCCATTTCAGTTCACTGATGCCCAAAATGTCTATCTTTAATCTTCATATCTCACCAGTAACCACATCCAATTTGCCCTGGCTCATAGATCTTACATTCCAGGTTGCAATGGTTTGTTGATCCTTAGAACATTGGATTTGCCGTTCACCACCAGCACCATTGGCCACTAGCCATCCTTTCGGCTTTGAGCTAGCTGCGTCATCACTTCTGGGGCTAGTTGAACTCATCCTCTGTTCCTCCCCAGTAGCATTTTGACCATCTTCTGACCTGGGGGTCTTATCTTCCGATGGTATACCGGCATATCTCTTGTTGTACTGATCTATTTAGTTTTCATGGCAAGAATACTGGGGTGGGTTGCCATTACCTTCCCCAGAGATTGCATTTAGTCTGACCTCTCTGTCATGACCCTCCTGTCTTGGGTGGCCCTTCACGGTTTAGTTCATGGCATCATTGAGGTGCTCAAGCTCCAGCACCATGGCAAGGTAACGATCCTTTGCTGAAGTGAGTTTAGCTTATACCTGTCAAAATCTTTCTTCTACAAAACAACTAAATGCACAGGGCACTTAAATTTTTTAAACATTTTCTTGCCTTACAGACTAATGCTTTTCCAGATTAATTGGCTCCTAGTCCATTTGTTCTAACCCACTTCAAAGTGCCAGATTTGATCTTTAAACCTGTCATGACTTGGGACCAGGAGAACTGAATGACTTCCTGTATGCACAAACCCAGACCTTGAGATTTTCTTCTGAGGAGGCTACTGAGGAAAAGAACTTTTCCACTGACTGTATTGTGGTTTATCTGGCATGATCTATCTTTGATTCCAACTGAAGTCTTCTACCCTTCCCCAGTTTTTAATCAGTTCTGTCTTTCAATTCATCAATGTAGTGATTCTTTTTGAAATTTCTAAGGACCAAGATTTATAACAGGACATTTCAGCAAATTTTATTACTCTTTGTGATGGCCTGCCAAGTAGGCATGGGTATCTAACAATCCATAGCATATATATTACAATTGTTCATATAAGTGTTGCGTGGAAAGCTTTCAAATGAAAACTTGCGATAAAGATACAGGAAGTGAAATGGATGTGATTTTGGAAGAGGGAGCTTTTGTTTCATAGTGTTTTCATTCTACTACCAAGGTCATTGAAGAAGAAACTGAGTTCCCCATTGGCAGCTGCCATTTCTCTGACACCCAGTTGTCAAGGGAATAATGCTGTGTTATAATTTAGCATAACTGAATTGTAGCTTTAGGGAGGTGATGTCAGACAAAGTTTTGGGGAAAGGCATGGCAGCTGAAATCTCCACAATGTTGTCCTGATTCGTCATGTACAAAGCAGTCACTGAATTTGGAGGGAGGCATTTTTATTTAATTTTAAAAAATTGTTATAGTTGCTTAGTAAGTAAAGGATATACAATTTTTTTTTTCAAATCAAGGGCCATGCTTGGCCTTTGAGTTGACTGGATCAACACTCCAAAAAGTGAATGGATCCAAGTTAAGGGGAAAAAAAAGTTAAATTAAATTTAAAATCACATTTAATTAAAATGATTAAATGTCTTTTATATGTTTATCCACCATGTTTTTTTTTCCTTTTTGTCAATTAAAAACTAAACTTTGGCAGCATAGAACCTATAGCTAACATAGAACCTAGTACACTCCTGCTTTAGGATTTATTTTTAAACTTTGTTGAAAGGATTCATAGCAGAAGTTACAGTAATATCCATGGGAGGACAAGGGGAGTCAGACTGATGTCAGCAGTGATGCAACCCTTGGACCCCATGACATTTGGATGTTTCCCTTTCCTCTATCATGACAAATCACTAAAAAACATGCATGTGATCAAAATGTTTTAGTATCTCCAGACGGAGCTAGCTACTTATTCTGAGGCTCCCATGAATATAAGGATTAAAAGGTAGAGTTTGTTTGTTTATATTTATTTTAGCTGCTGCCCAATTCCCAAGCTATATCAGGAAAAATACCTATCTAGTTATTTAGAATGGAGAAGCTTTATAAGAGAGTATTTAAATTTAAGAGTATTTTAATCTCTTATAGATGTAGATTGAGGCTTGACAGGTTACATGCACCTCTTTGCAATCTAACAGAGGTGATCTGAATGTGAAAGCAAGCTTCTCCAGATACTGTAGATCATTTGGATCTATCACAAACATGTAATGGTATCTGGTAATGACCTTGGGAGACAGGGCAAAGAGACACAGCCAAGGAAATGGTAAGATAAAAGGCAAATTAGCCTTCAGCAGGAGTGTAGGTGGGGCAAGCAATTCAGAAGGGACCATCCCTAGTTCCTAGGCTGTAAAGGGGGTAGGGGGAGAAGTATACTTTTAGACTTTCAGTCTATTAATATAACCTTACAAAAAAGTAGAATTAGCTCATCTGGCCATGTTTCCTGTCTGGTCTACCTTGCAAGGTTAACAATCATCAACAGTTAAGAAGATACCTTTAGATAATAAGAACCTCAAAGAGAAGGAAGAGTGCAGAAGGGATCTCTTGGTTCCCTTCTTCCTTTTCCACAGCTACTTGTACCTGGACATTGGCAACTTTCCTGAACAATACAGAACAATATACAGTGGCTTTAGGGTGCAGGAGGAAGACTTAGGTATAGAAATATTGAAGAAAGACTAATCTAAGGGATACTACGGTTCTGAAAACCAAGAGTCTTGTGGCCTCTTAAAGTAACAGACTCGTTATCACATAGATTTCTATGGATCTCAACTTCATCAAATGCTGTATATGGGGAAAAGTCTGGAGAAAATCATTTGTTATATACTTAAAGTAGTTGTAGGAGTTAGAATTAAGGGAGAAAAGAGGAGCAAGGGCAGGCAATTATGGAATAGGGAAAATTGCTTTAGCAGCTACAGGCAGAAAGATAAACTAAGTAGGAACAACAGCTTTGTTCCCAAGGTCGCAATCTAGAATGAGTGCAATGTTATCCAGTTTTATTCTGGGAGTACAGTAGGCTTTAAATTATACTAAACTCTACACTGATTGACAACACCTTACAACCAATGCAACTAGGCCTGGACTTTAGGGCAGATGCCCAGAGTCTCACAGACATGGGCAGGGCAAAGTCTTAAGGATTGGAGAAGCAAAGAAAAAAAAAACTAACATCAATATATCATTTGACTTGGACATGTTTGAGCCCAAAGGGGGTGACGTCGCTCATCAGAGCACCTCCCCACCCCCTTTCTCTTTATGCTTTAAACTGAAATATTGTGTAGTCTTCGGACAACTAGCTAGTCATTCACATAGTCATAATGTCATTATTTTTTTCTTTAAAATATGTTTTATTATTTCCTGAAATAAAGTGGAATTCATTTCCAAGTAAGACATTTACTTATATTTTATTGCTGGATTTGTATTCTACTTTTCACAAAGTAGACTGTTAAGTAGACTTGAAGCTAGGTGTCTCTGTTTCTAGTCTAACACTTTAGCCACTATGCCACACTAGTTCTTAAGAACTACCTAAATTACTGGCTCCACATTATGTCTTAACCCTTATTCTACAGTGGTTAAAATGCCCTAAGAAGACTATTAAGTCTCTGTCAGTTAGTTAGGTGAACCAGTGCACCTTTTGAGTAATTCAGAAGTTATAAGCTTAGGAAATACCCTTTTAACAAATCCATACTTTTTTGAAGATATTTTTTAGCTCTCTCTCAAGAGGGTGGGCATTGAACTTGGGTTTTTCTGAAAGCAAAGTCAAGCACATGCTCTACTACCAAGCCCTATGCTTGTGTGTGTTTGTATGTGCATGCATACAAGTGTGTGTAAGTGTGTGTAAGTGTGTGTAAGTAGAGAAAAAGAGAAAGAGGGAATTACAGTTGGAACTAAATCTGCTGCAACTCTAGTCTGTGCTAAATGCAATCTTAAAAATATATTTCTGTGACTGATAAATAATATAGCAACAATAACTTGGTAATTAAAAAATTGCAGTCTAGGTGCTAAGAGGGGCATTTTTCTGCCTCTTCATTCTCTTTTCCATTTACTTTCCCTCCAGAAGTTTTTTTTTCCCCCCCTCTTAACTTCTTCATATATTGGGATTATTCCAAGACACAAAAGGATTATGTCCTTTTGTATATGAATGATATAGTTGGGATTTTGGAAGAGCTAGCATGTAGTGAATGACTTTGCTGTTAATAGACGTTATATGCCAGTGAGAATTATTATTAATTGCTGTTGTTTATGAATATTTAATTGTGTTTTCCTCCACTCCTCTTCAGGCTGTTGAAATCCTCTTCAGTGCTCTAAATCAGAACCTGGTTCAATTTGAGTTGAAGCCTGGTGTGGAAATAATTGTTTATGTCACTCAGCTAACATTAGGTAAGTTGGCACAGGAGAAAAGATTTAGGGAACACAAGGTGATATCTTATGATTAGCTTATGTTCTTCTGAGAAGAAAATAAACATTGAAGAGGGCTATCATATTATCTTGGGCATTGTTCTTAGACAGGTTGCTACTACACTTTTAGTAAACATTCAGAAAAGCTGGTTGGGTACTCTGGGAGCTGAATTCAATACCTCTTAATGGAAGTAGGTGGGTGAAGGCTGATCTAAGTAAAATCCACTTAGATATGTTTCAGTTGAAAGGAAATGAAAAGAGGGCTGCTTGAGAAATCCAACAATTCCACAATGATAAATCTAGGTTTAGTTGAGGGACAAAACAGTTGAGTTAACTGATTCAAAGACAGAGTTATTTTTAAAAAGGCTTAGTCTGGTGCTGATGGCATAGGTAGGAGTGAAATAATCTATTCAGATTTACAAATAGATGACTGTGGCATATAACAAGAGATTTGTTTCTCCAGTTCTTTGTCCTTCAACTAAAATCTAACCATAATTTATTTTTACAACCTAGCAACCGAAGAACAGAAAACACAGGAATTTTATTGCCTTTCTACCCATAGGAAGCAATCAAGGCAACTATTTTTTAAAGTTTTTTAAAAAGGGAAAATATAAAGTGTTCTTCAATTCTTCATATTAAATTTGAGGGCTGGGGAGCACTTAGATTTGGGTACAAATGGCTTTTCAGAACCAAATGCATAGCTGTGGACATTTGAAAGCAAATTCTCTTTCCTCAGATTGAATGAGAACAAGTAGAAAAGAATTAAGGGTGTTTTTTTTCTCCTCCTAGCATTAAAGACTACAGCCAAAATCATGGTTAATCCTATTTAAAGACATGTCTGAAAAGCGTTGTCTTAACTTCTTTGCAAATACTGTTTCCGATTAGCAGCTTGGTTGAAAAGAAACCAAAATAATAAGATGGGCAGTCTGCTCACAACCTGCTGTTTCTTCTTCATTATTGAGCTACTTGGAACCTTGAGAGTTCCAAGGGAGTAGTACTGGTCCCCGACCCCACCCATGACCACACACACACACACACACACACACTGCCTTTTCTCTTGTTAATGATAATAAGGTAGTAGCAGCAAAGGCATGAGACAGATGCATCCTTTCTGCCATCTCTACATTTAATGACTTTATCTTACTGCATAATATGATCTTTTTCTACCTCTCAGCACCTCTTGTTGACCCTGGTGCTGGACATAGCAGCTCTGCAATGCTGATGCTACTCTTGGTGGTCTTTGTCGGCTTGGCTGTTTTTTTAATCTACAAGTTTAAAAGGTATGTTGGTACTCCTTTCTGCTATTCACAGAAAATCTGCTTGAGCCAAAAAAGAAAGAAAGAAAAAAAAAAACACCCTGCAGCTGGCTTTCATATACATTGATGCAGGTTTTGAAGAAAAGAAGGAAGAGGGAGGATAGGGGATGCCTTACTTGAAGAATGGAAGCAAAGATGAGTTCCAGGCATTCACTGCAAGCATGGGTATCACTCTTGTACACTGAGACAACTGCCATATGACTCAGGATATAACGTTTAGAATGCAGTTATCCATATCATTACATTGATTCCTTATATTTTGTGCTCCACAAAGCTCTCATTTCCATATATTTCCACTGTTCAAAGCAGAGTTGCAGAGCTTTTCCAGGCCAAGAGCTCCACGTGACCTTCCAGTTGTATATTGGAGTCATGTACCAAAATATACAGTAGATAAGGCTATAGGGAAGTGGGTGGGGCCATGAGAAAAGCTACATTTGACCTGATTTTGAACCCATCATTCAAAAAATTCTCAGTTTCATCCCAAAGAAATGTCTATCTGCCAGAAGTTACCATTGCTAGAGCTAGAACGTTAAACAAAACAAAACAAAATCCAGCTTTCTTGTGCAATTAAAGGGGTGGGAAGCAAAAAGGCATTGCTTTTTTTTAACTTTGGTGTATTTAACTGAGGTGTTAAGAAGGTATATGGTATTTTATTTCACTTTTTTGAACCTTATGTGGTTGCCAAGATTCTGCAACAATCCTCTTATTGGCCCTCTGTCTAACTGCCAGCAGAAAATATAGCAGAGGGGAAGATGACAGAATATCTACTTATCCTGAAAAGTGGGGTGGGGATGGGGATAGGGGTGGGGGTGGGGTTGGGGGTGGGAGGAGACACCTTAGGCATTTAAGTGAGATAACTCAAACCCATCCATAATTACAATAATGTAATTTTTATGTTGTATTGCAATACCTGATTTCCACTGATTATGAGAAAGCTCTTTTGAGAGATTAAAACAACAACAACAACTTGGACCTAGATGTAAAAAAAAGTTCCTCCTTCAGATTTGTACCTTAGGCATGTTAGATAGTTAATTCTTAGTGGCCAGGTATCTCTCTAATATCTACTACTGAACACAAAGAAGAAAGTTTACATTAGCCAAATTCGATATTGAGGAAAGATTCAATGTCTTTACCTCTATATACTGGGACAAACTGAATTAATCACTCATGTTTTCCTTTCTGTTCAAATTGATGCAAATAAGTAATTGTACCACTCTTAATCTTTAGGTATTACAAAATACCTTATACTCTCTCTTTTATCAGCTACCTCGGAAATATCCTCCAGGAACTAACTAAATTTTGTTCTATAGCCATCACTGCTTGACAGCCTAGTTTCTGATGTCCAAAATGTCATTAGAATCATATGAATATGCAGTATGGTTACCCTGTGATTAAAACAATCAGTAGTGAACAAGATTACTCATCTACTCCCATGGCCACTTTTTTTCCTAGTGATATAATTATATTTACTTATCCTTTCGGTACCTTTTAATAATCTCTGAACCAGAATTCAAACATTTTAGCACCTCTGCATTTTAACAATTTTAATAATTGTGCAGTCTCTCCTTAATAGTCTTTGTAGCACAATATCTTTTCTAATCATTTATTTCTTATTTTTATTTATAATATTTTAGTTTATTTGCTCCAATTCTTTTTCTGAATTGCACCCAATTCTGGTCACTGATTGTAATGAAGCTTTGATATGCTGTACATATCATGTTGATCAGGTTGTAAGTTACCATAGAACTGTTCTCTTTCCTGTAAGTCAGTGGTCGAAACACAGACTTACATCACCATAATATTAATTGGCTTGTCCTGGACTCTATTATGTTTTGGTGGGGGTTGAAACCCTTTTGATGGCCAGGATGGCTCCTCTAATTATTTCCTTCCTTCCTCCCTCCCTCTTTCTCACTTTTCTCTCTCTCTTTCTCCCCTTCCCTCCCCTCCACAATAGATTTGAACATCTCTTATGAGAAGTGACCATTCCAGTCCATTTCAGTTTGCTATTTTCAGAATGTCAGTGTTTCATCTTTGTATTTTTGCCTTGCAATATCGAATTTGCCTTGGTTCATGATTCTGAAATTTCATGTACCAGTGGTATACTATACATATATACATACATACATACATATATCAAACTTCCCTTTTGTGTCTGAGCCCAGCAGCTAAATATTTTGGGGGGCATTAATCTATCCACATCATACACACCAGTGCTAATATACTTGCCCTCTGCTCCCAGTAGCTCATTAGATACCTTTGGATATGGGAGAGATTCACCCTCCAGTATGATGTAGATGTTGTCCTGCTTCTGAATGTCCATTTAGTTCTCTTGGCAGAATACTGGTGTAAGGATTGCCTATTCTAAAACACCATCAGACTCATGAGCAGGATCACACAGATATCTGATTTATTAAAGAATAGTGTGCAGGATCACAAAGAAAGCTGAGAATGGAAAAAGCGTGCCAAATGCAAACTAAAAACCCTCGGTACAAACGAGATCCCTCCCCCCGTAGAATCTTCCCAGGCTCACAATCCCAGGTGCTCCTAATGGCTTCTGATGGTCCATGGGAAAAGTCCTTGAGCAGAGCACATAACCCAAACACATTCCATTGAAATGAACATAGATACAGAGCTTGGTGCAAGGTTTCACAGCAGCTCCCTCCCAAACAGAAATGCACGTCAGCACCATGGCATGTGAAACGTTACGATGTACAGTGCACATTGAAACAGTGAACATGAGAACTGGTATAGTTGCCATTTCCTCTCCAGTGGATCATATTTAATCTCATCTATAATCTATTCATCATTGGTGACTCTTCTGGGTATAGCTCATACCATCATTAGGATGTGCAAGCCTCTTCACTTCTATAAGGATACACTACAGCATATGAAGATATATACACACACAATACTCACCAAAACTAAAACACAAAGATAAGGAGACAAGATCCATTTTTGAGGTAAAAGTGCCAATAAACATTTGGAGATGCAGGTTTTGCTAGGATGGATGGATGGAAGGAAGGAAGATTTCTATGGAGAATTGTTGCTTGATTTTGACATAAGTTCATGCCTCCTGTATGTTTCCATTTTTTCCATGCCTTGTGAAAAATAGATAAGTCCTCTTCGTACTGCACAGATCACATGAGTATTTAACAAAAAAACTACATTCGTGCCAAACATGAGTTTAACTTAAAGATACCAGGTGCAAATCCAGATGTGCTTTGTTAATTTTATAGCCTGTAGAATGGGAAGAGATTGTTTCTCCATAAGCAGCATATTCACCTAACCTTCCTCACCCCTGCATTGGACATATAATGGCAGAACCCCATATATCATAGTGGATACTTGGTAGGACACTGCAGGCCCACAACTAGGGACTGTGTCACCTGGGGCAAATATGGATTCCACACCCATTTTGGCGCCCCCCCAGCACTCATTTTGGCACCCCCCCCAATGCTCATTTTGGCATTCCCCCCAGCACAGCGCCCAGGGCGCATGCCCCGCTTCCCCCTCCCTAGTTGCGGCCCTGGGACACTGAGGTAGATAGGACAGGCTTGCTAATTTGTGGGATAGAAATTTGATATTTTAAACAAAAATATACATCTTATCCAAGTAGTCTTAAATGAACCATTTGCAGATATCAGTCAATGGATAAACAGTAATACAACAAGCCAGCTAGTTATTCTGCATTACTGATGGATGTGAAATGAAAGTCCAGGGGTAGAACGTTCTGAGCAGGAACCCTAGTCATGATCATTTGAACATGAACAAACTGTCTTGAAAATTATGAATCCTTCAAAAGCTCAATGCAGTAAGGACTGAGGTGATAGGCATGCATGCATTCATGGCCCCCCTCTGTCACACAAGCATGCATTCCATTGCATCTCTTTTAAGTTTAGGCAAACAGTTAAAGAGGGCTTATGTTAGACACATGAATTTTCTAACAGCTCCTTAAGCTGCATCTCTCAATCTCTCTTGGAATTTGACATAAAGCAATAGATTTACTCTCTTGTAGAAGTACCTAGTCATTTTGTAGGTAAAGCAAATATCTCAACATCTTTAATGCTGTCTCATACAAAGATAATCGTGCTAGATAGCAGAGTTAAACTAGGGAAGTCACTACCATTAGATGTTGATGGTTTTTAAAAGGGGGATTGGACTGGACATGGAGGACTGAACTATCAACCTTTCATAGTATTGATGGCTATTTAGTAGCCTAAATCTCAATTACTGGGGTGTGAAAGTAGAAGACAGCTATTACTCTAAAAAAAAAAACCCTTCTCACCCCTATGGATGGTATGTGTCTTCTTCAACCTCAGGTCCTCTACCAGAGACCTGGGAGTTTGTCCACCAGAGGCCTGGGAGTGTGTGTGTGTGTATGGATGGATGGATGGACGGATAGATAGATAGATGATAGATTTGTGAGTTTTGTAAATACATCTGTTGGCCACTGTGTGATGCAGATTGCTGAACTGAACTGGATGAAGCACTGGTCTGGTCCAACAAAATCATTTTTAAATTCTTATAATGCTGTTTCAAAGAACTTCTCACTGTTCAGGATTGGGGAATCTGCAGCCTAATCTGTAGTGATTATTTGGACTGTATCTCATCAGGAAAGCAATGTGCATTTTTGTGATGAGATAGAATTCCAGCTAGAATATTGGCTTTCATTTAGCCGAGATAGGGGAAACATGTCTCTGCATCAATTTTTAATTTTATAAATTGCTACAATTGGCACTCTGCTGACACATATGCGGGTAGTTTATTAAAGGCCTGCATAAAGCAAGAGATGCCATTGGACATGTGCACATGGAAGAAAACTTGGAGGAATAAAAAATACCTTACTATGGAACAAAATGATGGTATAAGAAGAGTATTAATTTTGTTATATATATTTTTTCACAATTGATGTTTGTGTGTATACCTTTAGGGTGCTTTTGCACAAACAATCTAACACAGACTGAAGTGAATCTATATTTCTTCAGCATGGCAGGTGGAAAGAAAATTGGTTCAGTGTCTTTGTTATGTGTGTACATGGGTGAGATAATTTATCCTTTTCTAAATCCTCCTTAAAGTTACATACACAAGTAGTCCTCACTTAGTAATTGCCTCAGTTAGTGACCCTTTGCAATTATGACAGTGATGAAAAGCAACTTTGTGACTAATCCTCACATTTATGACCTTGACAGATCTGTAAAGTAATCTGAAGTAAGATCCTAAGCACGGTTGTGGTTTCACTTAGTGACCACTTTGCTTAACAACCAAGTTGCTGGTCCCAATTGTGGTCACTAAATGAGGACTACCTGTAATTTAGCTATTGTGCTTTACAGTAGATATATGACTTCATAGAAGTCTTTGTTGTTTAGGACTAAATCTCAGTAGAGACTCAGTTATCTGGGGTGCTCTAGTATAATGACAATAGTTACCATGTTAGAAATGAGTGAGCAAGTTTCTGCTTGTCTCCAAAATTACTAGAACATTTCAAAATTGCAAGTAAACACTGTATGAATATATTTGGATGTGGGGTAAATTCACAAGTTCTTCTTGGCAAGATCCCCAATGTTCATCTTCCTTTATAAATTTGGAAGAGTCATATAACATTTTCAAGGGAAAATCAACACTATAGTAGAAAACACTTCATGAATACTGGACCAATGTCTACCTTATGTTAAGATTTCTAATATTAATTTGTCATATTCTAATTTTCCTTTCTGATCTGACTGAGGATGGCCACGGTCCCACCAAAAGAGTCATAGGAATTTTTTAAATGATATTTTTAATATACTCTCAGAAACATGCTTAAAACAGAAGGGCATATTTGCAAGAAAACTGGAATATTTCATGTCAAGAAGTCTGGACTGCCTCATCTGACCCAAGTTTGTTTTATAATTCCAGCAGTATCCAGTTGAAGACGGAGAGAACTGTCTTTTTAGTTGCTGTTTTCTTTTGGTCTGCCACCTACAGAGAAGTTTTATTGAGTTCAGGAAGCTCAGTTCATTCATTAACATGATATTCAGATCTGTGCAGAAGTGCTTTTGTTTTGATGAAGAGGCTGTTAAAGCACATCTTCAAAGAGCTCAACAAAGAGAAGCAGCTTCCTATTTCTAAGCAGCAAAGTGGTCAAGAAAAAATGGCTTCTGCAAATGTGTGGAAGCCACTTTTATCAAAGCAAAATGGCTGGTCAAGACAGATCAGCCCTGCCTTTCTGCTTCTAATTGAAGATTCAAGGCAGAATACATTGCTTCTTCAGCATAAGGCATCTTACTGGGGCCAGCCCACCTTGCATACCCCTTTATGCCCATCTAAATTTAATCAAAAGTGTGGCAGGGAGAAGAAATCTTCTGACATAAGGCACTCTATTCAATAAGCTCTGGACATTTCCATATGTATTTCCCATATATTGCTTTGGAAATGTATTTACTTAGGTGACCCCTGTAAAATGTAGCAGTAAAATTTGGATTAAGCTGAGAGTATGGAATTTTATTCTGATTTTTTTCCCCCTCTTATCTAGCTTCTGTAATATGGCGGAGAAGGGAAAACCTAAACCCCATTTAAGTTGAAAAGGTTTACAGCCAGTAGAGATACTAGGACCAGAATCAGAAAAGGCAAGCTTTCCAAGAAATAATGACATATTTATATGAGTTACTAATGACCTAATTAAGATATATAAAATCAGGCAAGCATGCACCAAAGCTAAATGAGCCTGGCTCATAATTTTCAAGAGAACTAGGATGATCATATAGATCTTAGAAGATAGATCATACAGAAATATCAAAGGTAGCTGATAACTTTTTGCCCTAGAGAAAATAAGATTAAGCAGAAATGTTGATACTTTTCCTCCCAGCCATTTAACAACCATTTAAAAGGATGTCAAAAGGAGGTGAATAAAGGAAGAGTCACACAACATTTATTTTGCAGAAAGCTCTAACTGTCTGGAAAAGCAATCAGCCTGAACACAGAGCAGACAGTGAGGTATATGTTACCATTCAGATTTGTTAAATATTTTCTGTTATTCTTCTCTTTTTGATAATCTTTGATATAAGTAAGCTCCTTATTTAAACAACAACAACAACAACATTGTTTTTGTTGTCCAGGACTCCTTCTGCTCTTTAATGCTTTTGCTTCAGTTGTTGGCACTGCTGTTTGATCTGATTCTCTTTGATAACTCCATGAATTTATTAGTTGACATCAATGATCAAGTCTTCTTCATCATATCAGATATCTTACAGCAGCATTAGAAAATTACACCATTTGCTGTTTGTAACAGAGCATGTAACTCTGACAGCAGAAGTATTCACTGAGTTAAAGTCAGAAGTGGAAAAGTATCTCATCTGATATTTAGAGATTTAGACTCTAAGGAATAGTATTCCAAGAATCTCCCCGAATTCCCAGGGGATTTTGATTAGATTCAGATTAGAGAAGCCTATTTAATTGTTTCCTTCCATTCCAATGCTCCCATAAAGCCATCTCTTCCCCCAAGTGTTTCATTAAATAGGATTTTGTGAAAGGTGAAAGGTCCCCTGTGCAAGCACTGAGTCATGTCTGACCCTTTGGAGGGACACCACTTTTGCGACATTTTCTTGGCAGACTATAGAGCAGGGTGGTTTGCCTTGCCTTCCCCAGTCGTCACCTT
The DNA here is from genome assembly GCF_035149785.1 of Candoia aspera. Lineage (NCBI taxonomy): Eukaryota > Metazoa > Chordata > Lepidosauria > Squamata > Candoiidae > Candoia > Candoia aspera. The sequence goes on from NC_086158.1 coordinate 51,529,498, forward strand.
CCCCAGCAAGCTGGGTACTCATTTTACCAACCTCAGAAGGATGGAAGGCTGAGTCAACCTGAGCTGGCTACCCAAGAATCCAGCTGCCGCTAGGATCGAACTCGGGTCGTGGGGAGAGTTTTCAGTTGCAATACTGCTGCCTACTACTCTATGCCACACGAAGCTCATAAATAGGATTTTACTGGGTTAGAATTCCAGCATGCAAATGCTACAAAAACTTGACCAGTAGAAATTTTTTCTAGACATGATTTAGAAAATGAAGATGTTGCAGTTTTTCTCCAATTAATCTGAATGTTTTATTTCTTTTTCCTTTTATGCAGATGTTCTCTCTCTCTCTCTCTCTCTCTCTCTCTCTCTTTCTCTGTCTCTCTCTCTTTCTGTGTGTTTCGTATTGCCAGCATATGTATGAACGGGGTGAGGGGGTACAAATCGCAAAACACATGTTACAACATCATGTTACAACATCATGACACAAATTATGTCTTATATACTTGTGTCTATAGTCAGGACCCAAATACAAAATGCCAGGGCTTGTGTTGTGATATTGTAGTGCAAATGTTTTTGTTTTTTTTTTAACTTGGTGGTTTGTATTGGATGCTTATGAGTATCAGCTCTCATAAACTGAGGATATAGGATTTCACTCTTCCAGATCTGACTCTCTTGTGAATTTTTTCTAACATGTTGAATACTTCCTCCTGCATATGTACTGAAATTAGGCCCAACACTTTCAGAGGCATTTTGAAATGTTAACTATACTCATCATACTTTCTTCCTCTTATTTTTGTGATACAACTTATCTAAATGGTAAATCACTGTTACTGTTAATAAGACAACTATCTTTGTTATTTAGAATAGTTAAATATATAATTGAAGATCTGTTTCTTTTATATTCAGGAAAATTCCATGGATCAACATCTATGCTCAGGTCCAACATGACAAAGAACAGGAGATGATTGGTTCTGTTGGCCAAAATGAAAATACACCCAAAATCACACTTAGTGAATTCACAGACGCTGAAGAACTCATGGACAAAGAGTTGGACACACGGGTTATAGGTAAACATCATGGGAATCCAGCCAATGGCAATGACAGTCACCATCCCTTAACCAGACATCGCCAATCTAAGGACCTGAATTGTCACTGTGAAAGAAGGAGGAAAACTGATCATAATATTTTACTTAATTAATTCATATTGTGTTAATAGTTAATTAAAATCAAAACAATTTTAGTTTTCATTTGAACCCCCACCCCCAACATTTTATATGATCCTGGTTCATAATTCAAAGTGTTTGCCAAAATATGATTGTGTATCCCTTAAACATATACAAGATTCTTTGCTTCTTATCTTCTTCCATTGATGAACATAAATATCTCTCACATAAAATAGATTTATATTAATAGAAAATGCAAGAAATATACTGTCAAATTTACTCAACAGGCAGGACTATAATAAATTAGGCAAACTCATAATATCCCAATAACTTACAATAAGTAATATTTATTAAATAAAAGTTAGGAAACCATAACAAAAGTATTCTAGTGACTGCTGTGTTTCAAGAGGAAGCCTTATATACAAAATAAATCAAATTCTTTTGCAGCTCTTTTTCTTTCCTGCCCTGGACCAGGCTGCCTGGCCCTTTCTTTTGTGTGGGACGGCCAGTTTCCATCTGTCCCTTACATATGCAATAGACAGATCTGCTACCCTGAGATTTAATTAATTTTGAGATAATTAATTCTTACATACCTTATCTTCTGGACATTATTATAATGTTTTTCTTCCTGGAAATTTTTCAACTCTTGAAAAGCAATAAAGCATTAGAAAGCCACTACTGAAACACATAAACTGTGTTTCAATAAATAAGGAAAAAGTGATTGAATGAGAAATTGGAACAGACGGCCCAGTGATGGTTCACATCACAAAATAGATGCTACCATTTCCAATTCAGTGTCTAAATCTGTGCTTAACTCTTTCTCATCTGACTCCCATCATCTATTGTCATACTATCAGTCGCTGTCTTTTCCATGACTCTATGCTTTCAAATGTATAGTGCCCTTATTTTATATAAGAGTCATTTCTTGGGTTCTCAGCCAAAACATAGCAGGAAATGCAGTTTTGTTGTTTGTGTATCAATTTCCACAAACCATTCACCTATCAGGACAAAGAAAAATAGTTGTTCAAATCAAAGCAAAAAAAAATTAAAGGGAATCAACAAAATAGCAAATAGACAAAACTATTTAGTGTTTGGCACATGAACAATATTCAGAATGAAATCAAGATGCAGTTTGCAAATCTACTTACTCTCCCTTTCTTCTTTTGCTTAGGAAGCATCTCAACGATCTCCAACAGTGAAAGCACAAAGGAAATACCGAACTGCACTAGTGTTTAATACCAGGAATCCATTTTGACAACGTTTCCCAGTTTTTATTTTGTAATTAATATTATGATTATATAAAGGGAAATTCTTCTTGTTATTATTATTAATATTAATGGTGTGGAATTTTTGTTTTGCTTCGTTTTGTTTTGCAGGGAACATTCATAAATAGAGCATTTGGCAAACTGTATCACAGTATGATATACAGCTGAATGAAAGCTCGGTATAAGATCCTAAACTTAAATTGAAAGAATTGTGCTGTTTTGCCAGTGGCAATCTCAAAAGGCTATTTAATTGCTCTTATTAGACATGCTTGTCTCCAGTGCTTTCAGCTCACTGGCATTATCTGATAAATCTTGAAAATTGTTTCTTTGGGGTTCCTTCTGAAATATTTTTTTTAGATCCCAATGAGGATGGGTGGGATGCACAAAATGGCCAAACCAAGATTGACCAAATTTCTGAAGAGGCCCTCACTGGTGCATGTTCATACTGATGGTATAATGTAGATACTTACCATGTAAATATCTTTTTATTTCTTTAGAAATAATTTAATGTTTAGCAAAAGATAAATTTAAAATGAATAAAACATACACAGGCACACACACAGCACACATATTTGCATTGATATCAGAAGCAAAACCGTTAATTGGAAGCCTGCAGTGAGCAGTTGTATCACATGTGGGATTTGAATGCATATCAGTTGTCTGTCATATTTAAATCTATTTCCTTATTTTATCAGTACTGTAGCAAGGAATCCCCTAAAGAAGTGTATACTAGTTTGGGCACATTTCAAAATACAGTATAGCTAAGTCAGTTCCTCTTCCTCAGAGGAAGGTGGTAGGGAGAAGGGTGTTAATTATATCCTCTAAGGGGTTTATCTGCAAAGCTCTGAATTACGATGTAACATCCATAATATACCCAGTTGAATTAACTAGCTGTGTGAAGAAATATTCTTCACTATAAGAAAGCCAAGTAATTAAAGTCCTACAGAGACTGACTTTTAACCTGTAGTGGTGGCCACTACATGGGAGTTTGTTACTCTTATTTTAACTTTTTAATCCTGATTCTTTCCCACTTTTGCCTCTATACAATCATAGAAGCTCCTTTCAGCACATATGATTTTACTGTGTGTTTAGCTTCCAGATCATCTGATGATGCTGGTCAGATGAGTATATAGCTTCTGTATGGTTGGGTTTGGACTTTACAGTTCTAAACTGCTGTTTAATGAAAATAGAAATATTAGTTGCTATAGTCTGCTATAGCCATGTTGACTGGAAATTCTGGAATTTTATTTTTTTTATTTTTTTATTATCGTATTTATATAACTGCCCATCTCACAGAAAAGTGACTCTAGGTGGCACATAATAAAAACAATCATAAAATCAAAATATTAAACAAGTACAATTAAAAACATCAACAATATGATTAATAGCAAGACAGTAGAGAAAATTGTTGATAAAAGCAATGCAGCCATCTCATTACATCACCATTTCTGTGAGATCCCCAAGCCTGCTGCCACAGCCATGTTTTGATGGCCTTCCAGAAGGAGTCCTCAAAGGTCCCCAGGTGGCATTATTATTTCCAATGCAAAGTAATAGACTAACGTACAATGATAGACCTTTGCTTTATAATGTATTATGTGACAATTGTTGGGCAGCAGATTTGGATGATCTTAATTAGCAATACTATGCTTGATTGGTTAACTATTCTGAGATCATATCTGTGCAGTAAAAATGTCCATATTTTATGGTTGCCATTATATTCAGGGATATGTTAGTTGTGGTGTTGGAAGATATATACACTATACACTATACACACACACACACACACAAAGACATATATACATATATACATACACATACACACACATACACGTACACACACACTATATACATATACATATACATGTAAGACTACTACTATATTTATACGGCTGGGGAGATTTGAAGAATCTCTTATTCTCTCCCTCTCTGCAGGAAAAATAGCTCTAAAATATGGTTTCAATAGAGAGATCACTCTTCGGAGTTCTTGGTGCTCTCTGCGCTTGGTTGTTTGCTTGCAGATGTTTCATTATCCAAGTAGGTAATATCATCAGTGCTCTGAGAGCACCAAGAACTCCACAGTTCAACCCTTCATCTCCCACTCCCCCACTCAGATCACTGGCTTCATTTTACATTTTAAATCTTAAATCTTAAAAGTTGCTTGTTCAGCTAACAGCAACTGTAAGCTATACAAAATGTTTATTCTAGGGATATAGAGAGAAAATAAAGATTAAACGGGAAGATAGAAAGGAGGAAAAGAAAAACAGCAAGAACAACTAACTCAGCAAGTTAGTCTGTGTCTGCCGTGTCAGTCCCAAAATGTTGGCAGTTTGAGAAAAAAGTGGATCATGTTCTTTTGTTCGTATTTGTGAAGTAGTTATCACTGAATGTCTTCATTTTTTTGTGCTGTGTGTTCTCTGACATCTTTCTTTCCAGGCATTAAAATGCAATCTGCAAAGCCTCTTTTTCACTTCTATCTCAGCTGAACTCTTAGAATTTGAGAACATTTCTGAGATTACCCTTACCATTTCCGCTCTCTGTTTCATTTTGCCCTCATGATGCTTTGGAATAATGCCAGGCCAATGGAATTATAGAGGGATGTGAAATGGTGTCCAGATGCCAAAAGTGTGCCATTTACACATTCAGTAGACTTAGAAAATAAGGAAGAGTCTATGGCCTTTAGGGGATGGTAGGAGAAATTTAATTAAATGATTTCTACCCTTTATTTACTTACTTTAAGTGGCTGGATATCTTGAGAGGCATTGGTGTACAGCAAATTTGATCCAATAATTGGAAAGAATATAGTTCTATTTAGGTGCTTGGAAATAAGGACTACTCATCCCATGAGTAGTCCCACATCTAATTATCCTTCCCCTGCCAATGATGCTCCTAGTGTTAGTTTCTACAGTAGAGGTAGACAATGTATTTTCAGCCAATGCCTACAATTTGCTTTAAAATGTATAAGATTTTAGGAGATATGTGCAGTGGTACAGTGACATTACTGGTGGTTTGTCATGTGGGGGAAGCTTTTTTATTTTTCTGAGGATGGGGGTACCATTTATTTTATAAGATTTTGGGGTTTTTTGCAGTTTATTATGAGCTTGATAAAGAATTGAGAGAATGCAAGTAACCCATGGGAACACTCTCAAAGATACTCATACAAATTGCACAGAATCTGTAGAAAGACAGGCTTAGCACAATTTATTATAAAAAATATTTATTCTTATTATTTATTCTTCCCCTATGAGCAAAACGCCAGACAGGGCACTAAACAACACTAAAGGTTGCTAACAAATTTCAAACAAAAAACTTATTAAAATAAAAAAAAACCCTAAGATTTCTAACAAAAGCCTTACAAAAGAGTTGGACTTTACAGATTTTCTAAACAATGAGACTGGGGGTCCAATGCAATTCCTATGGGAGTGTGGTCCACTGCAAGCAATTTAGGAGAAGGACCTCTCCCACGTGCCAGAAAGATGGGCTACAGACTGGGGGACAACTTTATGAGAGCTTTCCTATAAATCTTAAAAAATGATCAGGTTGTAACAGACAAAAAAGACCTTTAGACAGTCAAGCTCTAAGCCTTTTAGAGCTTTAATACCAATGCCTTAGATTATGCTTTGTAAGCAAGCAGCAACCAACGCATCTTCCGATACAGGCAATATATTCTCCCTGTCCCATGCATCAGTTAGCAGCCTGCTTGCTGCAGTTTGTACCAATTGTATCACCTGGAGACTGTTCAGAGATAGCTCCATTGCTGTTGCAGCAATGTCATCCATAGGAACTAGCACCTTTCATAAAAATGACAAAAGCTGTGTCATAGCATTTCACTGAAAACTCTGTGACATTGTGATGCACATAGAAAAGGTATGGGGCTTGTGCTGCAATTCCACAATGCTGCTTCCATCAGTCTAACCCCTCTTACCCACCTGCTGTGTGGGAGTAGTAAATACGGGATGTAACAAAAACATAGGTCACGATCACCAAATAGAAATAAGCCATGAAGGGCTGCAGCTAGAGTACTAAACATAACTGTATGGAGGTACTCTGCCACTTGTAAATCCTGTGATAGCTAAGAATAAAACTATTCTTTTTAGTTTTGGGGTGTGTGTGTATGCAGTCTCCTCCAAAACAATGCAAATTCTTCATAGCACACCATCAATTGTTGTAGCTCCCTCCCCTCCAACATCCTGGTCATGAGGTACTGCACAGTATGGAAGAGCAAAGTTGACCTGGGTGGATGCAGTGGATGCAGAAAACTAACCACCTGTGGCAGCTTCCATTGCTGCACCATAGGAGTTCAGATGAGCCTCACTCCATATACTGTACATTCTAATCTGTCACAAGAGTTATTTCATTTATACAGCAGCTGGCAGGCTGTCCACTTCATACATCTCAGCTTCCTAGTGAATAGGACTGATCTGGCTCTCCGTTAGGGAAGAGAGAACTTAGGAGCATCAGTATATACTCTCCAAGTTATCTCTATATTCCACAGCTCAGCAAAGGGATGTGACTGAAGTGGGAAATTCCCCAAGCACATTTGTAGAGCCAACTGCCTCCATCAGGTACTTGAGTCAGACTATTTTAACCAGTTCTCCATTGCAAAGTCTAAAATTGACCAGGGAGTGATCTGTTCATGCCAATGGAATGGCATAGCTCCACTCAAATAAAAAAGACAAATCCAACATATACCCTGATGCATGAGTTGGGCCAGATACCAACTGGGCCAGGCCCATGGTCATCATGGGGGATGAGAAGGCACAAGCCACTCCTGAATTCTTCAACCCTGAACAAGCATCCTAGAGTAAGCTAGTGTCATACCCCAAATCATTCTGGCTTTCTAAGGAAGAGCAACAGATAGACCACAGTGTTTGATAAACTAATAGTACGCTTTAATACTGTTCAGCCACTGAAATGCAGCAGCATACTTTCACCATTGCTGGCCTGCTTCTGTGGAGCATCTAGTCAGCCATTCCACCTCCCTACCTTCTGATCTGAGCCTCCTGTACCACAGAGTACCCTGGTAGTCAAAGATCAGAAAGATGAATTCTTTGCTCTTCTGTCAGCCAGATCTCTTTGATATATAGTATGACAGTGCTTTCATGCAGGATTAAATTCTGGACAAGAGATGTTTTGGTAGCGACTGATCTGACCTAAAAAAGGAGGAATTTCATGTTCAAGAGGCCACCATCACTGTCACTTTAACAGCGAGGGTACAGCCTCTTGGGTGTCTGCTTTTTTCCTCAGGCCTTTTTGCCTTATCCTCCATTTTCCTGATGCATTTATTATCACTATGTCACAACTATCCAGCCATCCATATCATGTATCCCTTTTTCAAGAGCCTGCTTGTATATAAAAAATAAAAATGCAATGCCCTCAGCTAGGAGGAGCTTCTGAAGGAGCTTCTAAATCCCCTTCATAATCACCCCACTGGTGGCAACCTTAAGGTCCAGGAAGCTGATGCTGCAATGAAAATCCCTCTCTTTTACAGTTTCCCTGGGGCAAGTGGTAGGCTATTGGGAGTGCTCATGTAGCTGAATGCTATGTGTAGCTTGTGTGTTTTACTGGATGCTAACAAAACAAGTCTGCCAAGTTCTACAACAGTCAGGTTGCCATAGACATGGTAACTATCTTTCCATGGACTCCTACAGTGATTTCAGCTTAAGTAAACTGATGTTGATTTGTCTTTCATTTTAAGGTTTAAATGAGTCAGACAACTGCAATACTTAAGAAATAAATAAGACAAATGCATGAAAGATAAAAATATACATATACATATACATAAAAATAAAAATAAATATATACTGTATTGGTTTTATTGTTGCATTTGAATATTTCTACTGTAAAAAAGGCAGTGATTTTGAAATTGTTGAAAATAAATGTATTTTTGTACATCACAGCTGTCAGTTTGCATTATTTTACTAGCTGTCATATAAAGCAAGTCTTCATGGTGTAGCATTTTTCTTCCTTAGGCTGCAGTTCAAGTGCTACATAAAATGTACTCTGCTTTCATATCCTTCCTTGACATGGGCTCTTTGGAGGACAGATTGTTAATGTTTTCTACTACAGATTAAGATTACTATGGTAACTAATCATTCTGGCCGGGTGAAGAGGTTGAATTTAATTGTCTCTTTTTCGGATGTTAATTTTTGCACCTGGGGGGAAAGAACTTGCCTGGACTTGTTTTAGTTTCTGTTTCCCTTCTGTGTAGGCATGTAGCTGCTCTCACTGAGAGCCTGCAAGAATGCAGAAGCTTTTAAATATGTTTTGCTTTCTGTAAATAAAATTATTTTTATAGAAATGCCTGGTGTGTGACTTTTCTGATCTCTCCTGGGCCAAAGGCTTTCCCAGCAATCTGCCAACAGGTTATGGGCCCAGTAAACAGCCCAGTAAGCCCCAGAGAGAATAGAGAGATCAGCTCCACACCTCATGCACAATTTAAAGGCAGGTAGCAAAGACCTCTGAAGATTTTCTTTGGAGCTGCCTGGAGATTTTCAAGCAAATGCCGGTCTACAGGACAAAGAAGCCAGCTGAGGTGACTTTCAAAAGAAGGAAGAAGCCACGGCTACCTCCCAGCCCTCAGCGATGCCTCTGGAGCACCTATCAGAGACCAACTATTTGAATTGGGCCCTGAAGATGGAGATGTATCTTCGCAGAGAGAATCTTTGGCTGCCAATTGGTGAGCAAACCCCCCAAAATCCCAGTGCTGAATAGCTGAGACAGGATGAGTGGGCTAGAGCCACCATTATCCTGGGAGTTGAGGACAATCAGCTAGTCCATGTGTGAGGTATGCAGTCTGCAAAGCAACTTTGGGATGCTTTAAGAGACTTGTATATAAAGGCAAAAGCAGGGAGTAAAGTTACCCTGACAAAAAATCTGTACAAAGCCTACCTTGCAGAAGGAGATAGCCTTTCTGAGCACCTGCATTATATTCAGCAGCTGTTTGTTGAGTTGCAGGAAAGAGGAATGGAATTTACATCTCTCACACAATCCTATATCCTCCTGTCCTCACTGAATGAAACGTGGGACACACTGATTTGTACCCTGGAGGCTATGCCTGAAGCAGACCTCACCCCATTGTATGTTACACAGTGCTTACTCGCTGAATGGGAGAAGAAAGAGGAAAGATCCCCCCCCCCCCATATCTTCTGGAAAGCTGCAATACCAGAAAACAAGGGAAAGGAAGGGAAAGGAAGCTGAGGCCACAGCACTAGCCAGCCAGCAATGCTTCACCTATGGTTCAGCTGGACATTTGCAGAAAGACTGTACCTTGAGACCCAAGAGTAGAAAGACAGAGAAGAAGAACACAAGGGCAACACGGAAGAAGGCTCTTCAGACAAGCCAAATTGCACAGGTTGCTGAGAAGGGTAATTCTGATGTATGGGTGTTAGATTCTGGGGCCAATTGTCATTTATGTAATTATAAAAGCTCTTTTGTGTCACTATCTAAAACTGAAATACAAAGTGTATCTTTGGCTGATGGGTCTGTGACCAAAATTATGGGACAAGGTGACTTGTATTTATCCTGCTTGGGAGAAACTGTAAAAGGTGTGTTGTATGTGCCAAATTTACAATCAAACCTTTTATCTGTGGCACAATTGGCTGCAACAGGGTATATGATAACATTTAAGAAAAATGGTTGTGAGATACGTAAAAATGGAAAATTGTGTGCTACTGGTATATTAAAGGACTCCTTGTACATTGTGCAAAATGCAAGGAAGCCAAGCTGCAAGGCTGCAGTTGGCAACATGCCATATCATGACCAATGCGTACACCTGATGCACAGGAGATGTGGTCATGCTAATTTCAAGTATATAGCACAAATGCCACAGCTGTGTGCTGACCTAAAGATAAAACCCTGTGACAAATACTTAGATTGTATAGTTTGCAAAGAATGCAAAACACTAAAAGCTCCTGTGAGTAAGCACAGTGACAGAGTTACAACTAGACCTTTGGAAATTGTACACTCTGACATTATTGGTCCTTTTGCTCCAAGTCTTGGACAAGCAAGGTATGCAATGACCATCATTGATGATTTCTCAAGATACACATTTATCTACATCTTAAAACACAAAGATGAGGCATTTGAGAAATTTAAAGGTTTTGTGACATGGGCAAATAGAAAATTCCCTAGGCCTGTATCTGCACTACAATGTGACAGAGGAGGAGAGTACCTTTCTCACAAATTCAAAAGGTTCCTAGCAGAAAAGGGGATAGAACAAATTCTTTCTAACCCTTACACCCCTCAGCAAAATGGTGTTGCTGAAAGAAAGGGCAGGACCTTGCAAAATGTGATGGAATGCATGCTTAAAGATTCACATTTATCGTTTAAGTATTGGGGAGAGGCAATATTTACTGCCTGTTATGTACAAAACAGATTGTATAACTCTGTGATTCAGGACACTCCATTCCATTTGTTTTATGGTGTGAAACCAAAGGTAAACCATCTTAGAGTGTTTGGTAGCACTGCTTGGGTTCATATTCCAAAACAACAGAGAAGGAAAGGAGGCCCCACAACAAAGAAAGCTATCTTTGTTGGCTATGAACCAAGCCAAAGGAGCTACAGGTTCATAATGGGAGAGAAATTAATAATTAGCAAAAGCGCTTCTTTTGCTGAACTAAACTGGGGGAGATTAAACTCTAGCTCTCCAGTTGATCTGACCACCATAAGAGAACAGCAAGGACTTGCTGATGGTGATCTTTTGCCTGATGAGGACATTAAACCAGAAAAGCAAACTGAAGATCTGTCTAATGAGACAGATGCTTCTCAGGAAAGTGATAGGAGTCAAAATTTAACCCCTGTATTACCTCACAGATCTCAGAAGTAATAAAGGTGTTCCTCCATCACATTTTCAAGCTGAAACAGTAAAGGCTTTTCACATATTCACAGAACCTGAGTCTTTAGAACAAGTGAATGCTTTACCACCTGAGATTGCACAAAATTGGCATTCTGCCATGCAACAGGAGTTAGCATCCTTGAAAGAAAATAAAACTGGAAACTGGTAAATCTACCTCCCAATGAACGCTGTCTGGGTTGTAGGTGGGTTTTCAAACTTAAAAGGAAGGGATGCTGATGGCAAAATCCAAAAATATAAAACAAGGTTAGTTGCAAAAGGGTTCACTCAAAGGAAAGATTTAGACTTTGACAAGACTTCTGCACCAATTACTAAAGGTGAATCAATTAGATTACTGTTAAAAATTGCTGCACTCAAAGGAATGTCAGTTCACCACTATGATATTCAAACTGCATTTCTCTATGGTGATTTAGACCACAAATTATACATGCAGCAAACCCCTGGCTATGAAAAAGGGGAGAATCTAGTCTGTGAACTGCAGAAGTCAATCTATGGGTTAAAACAAGCTGCTAGATCCTGAAACCAAAAATTAGATGAAAAACTGCAGAATTTTGGTTTTGAAGAAGGAAAAGCAGATCCATGTGTATATATGAAGAAAGACAAACAAGGCTGTATGTATCTGTGCATTTATGTTGATGATTTGCTGCTGTTCACACCAACAGAAAAACAAAGGCTTGATTTTGAAGCCTGCATGAAAAGCCATTTCATATTAAAAGGCCTTGGAATTGTGACAAATTACCTAGGTTTGGAAATACACAGGGAGAAGGATGGTAGCTTTCTGTTAAACCAACGTAGTAAAATTCAAAAGCTCGTAGAGGATTTTAATATGCAAGACTGTAAACCAGTTTCTACTCTGATGATAACAGATTTTCAGAAAGATATAGGAGAAACTCAATTAACTGAGGCAGAGAAATATAGATCTGCAATTGGAAGTTTAATGTACATTGCAAATCATTCTCGCCCAGATATCTCAAATTCTGTGGCCATTTTAAGTAGACAGGTAGAGAAGCCTACATCTACTGGAAAAGCAGCATTGAAGAGGTTAGTGAGGTATTTTCAAGGAACAAAGAATTATTGCCTGAAGCTAAATGCCTTTGGAACCAAGAAATTGCAGGCTTTTGCCGATTCTGACTGGGGAGCAGATGTCAGTGACAGGAAATCCACTTCTGGGATTTTAATTCAATTAGCTGGATCTAGCTTAGGCTGGCATTCTAGAAAACAAACACTTGTTGCTCTTTCCACTGCAGAGCAGAGTTTTATTCTCTAACACAAACCTGTAATGAGGTTATATGATTTAAACATTTGTTAAAAGACATAGGCATGGAAGTGAACCAGCCTATAACTGTTTATGAGGATAATCAAGCTTGCATTGCTATGGCAAAATCTGAAGCCTGCAAAAATAGGACGAAACATATCGATATTAGATGTCAATATATCAAAGATATGATAAGCAAAGGAGAAATGTTAAAATATTGTGAATCAAAAGACATGATTGCTGATATTTTAACCAAACCTCTTGCTGTACCAAGACACAAAGAGTTAACAAAGCAAATTGGTTTGCATCTTATTCTGTAGTATAAAAAGGGGAGTGTTAATATGTTTTCTACTACAGATTAAGGTTACTATGGTAACTAATCATTCTGGCCGGGTGAAGAGGTTGAATTTAATTGTCTCTTTTTCGGATGTTAATTTTTGCACCTAGGGGGAAAGAACTTGCCTGGACTTGTTTTAGTTTCTGTTTCCCTTCTGTGTAGGCATGTAGCTGCTCTCACTGAGAGCCTGCAAGAATGCAGAAGCTTTTAAATATGTTTTGCTTTCTGTAAATAAAATTATTTTTATAGAAATGCCTGGTGTGTGACTTTTCTGATCTCTCCTGGGCCAAAGGCTTTCCCAGCAATCTGCCAACACAGATCTGAAGAAAATTTTTCACTACAATAAGTCTTAAACATGTCAAAGCCATATGCACTTCATATTTATACTTTCTCTTTAATTCATTCAATGTTCTCTGTGAAATACAACAGTTTTAAATTGTGTTCTGCAAATTTTGGAGACAAGCATTTGTGGTCTGGAATATCCCTTGAAAGATTACTCCAACTTAATCTTTAATGCCATTCTGCACAGATGCTTTCACAAAATGTATTGTTGTATGTATATGGTCATACATAAATTTATGCAAAATTATAGCTGGGTTATAACCTATTAATACCTTTCAAATTAACACAAAAAGATGTGGAAATTTTCTAATTCTCCAGAACTTTTTCACACTGATATAATGAAAAGCACATTAGGAAGAATTTTAAACAAAATAGAATCATATAATGAATGTTTTAAATCAGTACTGAGATGAAGACAGTGTTTGAATGCAATCAGTTTAGGATGTATTAGTCAAAGCACAGTGCTCCATTCTGTCACTACCTCCAACCCCAATAGCGTAGAAGAAGCCTAGAATTGCAGAGACACAGAAGAATTGCAGTCCTCATATAAAAAAGGGAGTAATTTTAGTTGGTAGCTGGGCTATGATCAGGGAAGCAAAACTGTATTGTTTTTCCTTTTAGCTGGGTGAAATTAGACCCTTAAAATGTGTCCTATGGAAGTAGACTGCAATCTGGATAGTTAATATCTTCTAGGAAATTTAAAAAACAGACTTAATCATATTAATGAACAGAAGAAAAATCTCTGAAATCCATCCCAAATGACAGCTTAGACCAGCCTTTCTCAACTTTTTGACCCTGGAGGAACCCTTGAAATATTTTTCAGGCCTCAGGAAACCCCTGAACATTCAAGCTCAAATATAGGCCAGAAGTTACAAAATTATTATCTTTGTTTCATGTGTAGGCCTGTATATATGCATTAACAGTGTTCTTAAACTAAAAATAAAGAATGAAACCTGTCCTGACAAGCAGAAACCATGCTGAGATGAGGAATAAGTCTCTAGTGTTTTATTACTGCTACAGTAGACAGAAAATCCTACCAAACTGAAGAAGCGTGAGAAAACCCATACAGATAAACCCCAAAAGTTAAGGCAGGTGTGTTCTGTGTCTCTTGGAATGACAGCTCAAATTCTCTCTACTACACATGCGTTTTCCCCCCTAGATAGGGCCCCCCTCCTGCTCACCATCAATGCTCATGACAGAAACTTACTTCTTTAATGTGAAGTTGTCCGAATTTGAAATAATTGTTTAAATAAATCATGATCTCCCAGGGAACCCCTAGTGACCTCTCACGGAACCCTAGGGTTCCATGGAAGCCTGGTTGAGAAACCTGGCTTAGACAATGCTTCATTAAGTCCAACTAAATTCACACAAGAAGGTGTGAAGCATTTATGATACCCCAAATTCTTTTTCTGGCTGATATTAGAAACAGGAAGTGGTTAAAAAAAAAAGGGAAAAATGGCTGAAATCTGAATAAGAATTCTGGAGAACCCCAAAACTTGCATAACTGTATTATTTCTTCTGTTTTGTTTCTCCATGGACCAAAATGGCTAAGATTTTTTTTAATGTAAATATTGCTTGGTTTTCAGTAACACATTTTAAAACAATCATTTTGCACAGCCTGCTGGTTACAATTTTTTAATCTCAAGAGACAGAGCCTTAGGATATGCAGCAAAGAGAGTGAAATTCACATCCAGTACAAGATTTTATACCTTATAGGCATTATGTGCAAGCAATTTCCTTTTCCCCCACTCTGTTTTTCTTGGCATTTTTCTCCAAACAGTATTACATTTATTAAGCATTAATGAAGTGCTATTGGACTATTGACTTATTATTAGACCAGCTGAGTGTGATTCTCTCCTCATGAATCTTGGTATAACATAATTAGACCAATGGTTGAAAACCCAAGATATGGAGATAGAGATACTCAGTGCAATATTTTATAATGTTGCTTTTCTCTGATGTTGAGAGATCACTTTATAAGAAAAGCAGAGAAATAGCAGTAATAAAGTCATATAACCTAATATGTGTACAGTGGCTCTAGAGATGCTCACTTTAGCAATAAGTAACTTTGTGTAGCAGGGCAGAAATTTAACCTTAGTTTAAGAGTGGATACAGAAATGGATATAACTTGTGCTGTGTCAGTGCTCTTATATTTCACTTGCACATCACATACAGTACATCATTTAAGGATGCACTATTAGTATTTCTT
Organism: Candoia aspera; assembly: GCF_035149785.1. Classification (NCBI taxonomy): domain Eukaryota; kingdom Metazoa; phylum Chordata; class Lepidosauria; order Squamata; family Candoiidae; genus Candoia; species Candoia aspera. Next base: position 51,544,908 of record NC_086158.1, read on the forward strand.
TGGCTGTTCAGCAAAGCTTATCTGTAGCCCTATAACTGAATGATAAAGGGAAGAACATTCAGTGAAAGGATATCTTATTGATATCTTTAAAGGATGTAATTTTAACAAGTGTAAGTGTAAAGAAGAACCATTTTACTAAGTGTAACCAACTACTAACTGAAGATTGGGAAAGGCATTTGACTGCCCACTAAAAATAATGTTGAATGAATAACTTTATTGATTAGTCAAATGACCATATCAGAAAGTTGAGCATCAGCCACTATAAAATATAAAATGTGATACCATAAAACAGCTAAAAACAGTAAAATTAACTAGAATATACTATGTTGAGATAAAATATGACCAAATACGGTAAGATAAAATAGAGATAACATTGTAAGATAAAAATGCAGGATGTGATAAAACAAATGATAAAATACAGAAACAGTGTGAGTTTAAATGAATTCGTCACCTTTACATTCCACCCCAATGCGTTCTATAAATTGCGTACTCAGTTGGACGGCCCTAACTATAAACTTAACAGTTCTGTTGACCACATATGCATTTGTTCCCTGAAGGAAGTAACATAGTCTTTTGTTACAATCCCAGTATGTGGTTCTGTCAATTAATGTCTGAAGGTACTGAGTCCTTGCTGGGGCATATAGTTGGCAGTTAAATAGGACATGTGCTATGTCTTCTACTTCGGATGCTCCACAAACACATGTCCTCTCAAGGTAAGGCACTTGGTGGAATTGTCCATATTTGACCATAGAATCTAGTTGCTCAAATTTTGCTCTAGTAAGAGCTAGCCTATGGTATTGAGTCAGACCCATTGTCAGGTATTTTTCTATTTGAAAGGACAGTTTATTCTTGGCCAGCCATTGTGAGGGCGATCTGGCTGCGACATCTGTCACCCCATTGATCGCCAAGGTTGATTCGGCTGATCTGGCTGGCTAGGCAGGTGTCCCCTTCCTCCCTCACCACTCCGTGCATGTCCCTCCCGAAGCTGCACGCTTGGTGGAAGAGGACGACCATCCCAGATAGAAGGAGTATACCGATCTTCGGTCAAGGGTATATGATAGCTGTGCTCCCCTGCTAGAACCTCCACTAAAAATAATTATTATTTCAAGTTGGTGATGACTGAAATTTTCAGGAGTTTCAGCTTTTGATTGAAAAAAAGGGAAACAGACACCCCCCCCCCCATCTATGAAACCCAAAGGGTGAGTGAAGAAAAATATAAGCTGTTAACATAAGTTATGATGAAAGAGGAGGCCTCAGCTAGCATCATACAAACGTATTATTGCTTATTGGAGAGCTGCTCCTCCTGACATAAGCAGCATACACTTCTACTAGAAGACATATTCAGTCATCCAGTATGGTACACACTCTGTTTCCATTTCTTCCAGCACTTAAGGTCAGGAAGCTCCTCTTTCTCCCTCATTCTCTCTCTTTCTCTTTGAATGCCCCACAAAACTTGACAAGAGTTTTACTAGTAGCTGCCGTGGGTACATTTTCTGATAGTAGCATCCAGAGGAGGTTTTGCGATTGAAGCTAAGAGTAATTGGAGAAACTACATTTTGCTTTTTTTCATCTATTATTCAGTAAAGAACTTCAATAATACAATCATGTACAGATCTACTCAGAAATAAGTTGTACTATGTTCAGTGGTTAGCATGACTACGTTGCAGCCCAAGGGGAGTAAAAACTGAAGAAATTTGACAAAGGCTTTTAACTTTCCAGCTGCTAGTGATGCAAAACAAAGAGGCCCCAGGGCTAAACTGGGGTCCAGGCTACCTGAGGGACCATCTCATCCCCATCACATTGACCCGTCCCACCTGGTCATGCAGAGAGGGCATGTTACGGACCCCATCCATAAGAGAATGCCGACTGGCAGGGTCCAGGAAGTGGGCCTTCTCTGCAGTAGTGCCCGCTCTGTGGAACACTTTTCCCTCAGAGGTGAGGCAAGCCTTCTCTCTCCTGGCCTTCTGGAATAAGTTAAAGACCTGGTTATGCCACCTCTCTTGGGGTGAGAGGGGCAGTAGTCATTCTTGGGGATGGCTAGTGCCTTAAGATGGTCTCATACATGCATGAATTGAATTAGAACCTTGAATTGTCATCTTGATCCCATTTTATATTTATATTTTATACTTTATATGATGCTGTTTTATGGTATTTTAACTTTATTGTAAGCTGCCCAGAGTCCCTCTTCTGGGGGAGATGGGCAGTGATGAAATTTGAGAAATAAATAAAAATAAATAAATAAACGTTCTCTGATATTCTTATACGCTATATTACTGAACAAATTTCCCAGAACACATGTTCTCCAATTTTATTCAACTACAGCTTCTCTTTTACTAGGTACATTCTAGGAATTTCCAGTGTCTCTAAAGGGCATCAGGTTGGAGAAGGCTGCTGTGGAAAAAGAAAGAGGCTAACATCCAGTTTATGGTCCAGATGTTTGTTTGAAAACAATGAAAAACAAGAATACTTTAATGGATTTCCCAATTAGTAATGAATTTTAAATGAGAATATCAGACTGTAGAATTTCATGGCCAGATGTTTGGAATAAATTAAGGGCCCATTGACTTTTAGCCTGTGGAATTCTGCATGTGTAACTTCCCAGAATTTCATTTCATTTCATTTTAAATGACAGAGCTATCATCCTATAACAATGATATAGAAAGCAAAAGGGAGATCCATTTGATGATTCTGGGACATTTTAATATCCCAGATAAATGTTCCCTTTTTGGTAGAGAAGTAAATTCACTGTTGCTATCTTACAATTTAGAACTGTTAGAGACTCCATCTATTCATTGCCAAAACAGTATTGCTGATTTTATCTGACCTAAGAAGGTGCATCCTTGAGAAATCCAACAGTATGGAAAGAAATTTAAGGATATCTTTAAGAAGACTCCGTACAATCACCATATTGTTACTCTTTGAGGTAAACAACCCCCTTTCCTGGTATTTCAATGAGGATAAAATCAGGCCAATTCATAAAAAGACTATTACATGTTTTACAGAAATTGCTTTAGCACATTACCCAAGTAGTACAATTTCATCTGCACCAGAATCTCCAGAGCTGTGGATAACAGCCTTTAATTCTGCCATTCAAACAGATCTTTAGCCCAACTACTGAAAAACCATTAAAAAAAACCCTTTTTAAAAGAAATTTTGGATTCTGGTTAATTTCTGACTTACACATAAACTGTAAATTCAAGATTAGAAAGTAGAGCAAAAATCTAGAGAACATCAGACCACTGATAAGAGAAATAATTTCAACATCTCCTTCCTAATTACTTTATTCTGTTGGAGCAGACAAACTAGCATTATTATTAAAAATTAGTATCTGCTCAGACAAAGTCCCCACAGGAAGCTGCTCACCGCTTTTCCATCTCTTTTAACCCCATGTTCATCTGTTACTGCTAAGGATGTTTTTTCTCCTTAAACCTAATGATTGTATCCCAAACTGAAAAGTTCCAAGCATAGTTTTCGCACTATGCCCTACCATTTCAAACTGAGAAAGTAATACCTCCACAGAATTTTCTTTTCTTCAGTAATAATAAAAGTGGTGGTAGCCAAAATAATCTCAGCAGACCCTATACCCAATGATTTCTTTTCTTCTTTCTTTATTTCTTTATTGCAATTTTCTTTACATTTCCTAGAAAATTGCTCTTTTTCTACTGGCAATTTTCCAGAGGACCTGAAATATGTCTACCTTTGCCCTGTTTTGGAAGAATAAGAAAAGATCCCTTGAACTTTTTTAGTTTTCCAGTCATAATCCAGTTTCTTTACTTCCATTCCTATTCAAAATTCTTGGGAGAATAATTCCTTCTCACTTCATTCCAGATCTTACCATCAACAATCTCATTTGGGTTTCTCTGAGTTGGTATTGGCTCATGTTAGGCTCATGATGAGCATCATGAGCAGGCTCATGATGATCTGCTGATGGTCAAGTTAAACCTTGATATTATATCTCCTGTATTTGATATCCTGAAACATCAATTATCATTTATCCACCTAGGTTCTCCTGGTGTTAATAGTACCACATTTCAATAGTTACAGTCTTACTTAATTCATTACACCTTTTCTATTATGTGCAATTATTCTATTTCCCAGGCTTTTTCATCATCAGTTGGGTCCTTTTTACTTTCTTTATACTCTCTTTCATTATGTCCTTTGGTAGCTTATCAGTTTAATTATCACATGAATGCTGACCAACATGCAGGTATACTCTTTTGTTCCTGTTCTAGATGATGTGATGGTATCCCTTTCCAGTCTCTTAGTGGAATCTCAGTCTTGATGTGTTCTCATTGTCTCAAATTCAACATGGCAGCAATTGCTTTGTTCCACCCTGATAATTTCGTCCCATCTCCTTCCAATCCCTCTTTCTGTTTTCTACACTATGGGTCTCCCTGCTGGTGATGAACCTAGAAGTCTAAGTTATTGAGAGATTTTCTTATCAACAAACCACTAAATTTGTAACATCTATTGTTTTCTCTGCAATCTTTGTTTATTTTGTGGTGTTGTTTTTTTTGTTTTTAAAATGTTTTTAACAATTTGTAAACTGCCCAGAGTCTCTAGGAGTCAGGCAGCATATAGATTTTTATTCTTATTCTTATTTTAATGAATGTGGTAGGATGCATTGTTTCTCTTCCCAAGGGTAGGAAAACAGCTGGTTCATACCCTGATACTTTCACATCCAGATTACTGCAGCAGTCTGTGGGCCAAATTATCTGCTATCATTCCCTATCTGGTAATCCAGAGCCAGAAAAGCAGTTTGCTCTGTTCTCTACTTTCACAAACTACCTATATCCCCATTTATTGCTAATTCTTATATTGGCTGTAAACAGACTAGATCTGTAATAAAAAATTAGATTTGGGGTGAAATGGGAATTCTAGAGATAAAGTAAATAGGTAGAGAGAGATGATTAGAGAGATAGCAAGATAATAGAGACAGAGATGATAGGGTTAGAGATAGAGATAGATGGATAGATGGATAGAGGAGATGGAGAGAGATACAAGTGAGAGAAATAGGGCTAGGGACTTCAAAATTAGGAAGGACTCTTTTGTTAAGGAGTGAAGAATTAGAAGGATATAAAAGTAATTGAACTATGGGTACATGGAGAGAGACATCAGGTAGAAGTGGCAGAGAGAGAGAGAGAAGTCACAGGAAGGGTTCTAGCTGACAATAGTGCTACGGCTAAGAAAAGAAGAAGAAAGGGAAGAAAGATAGCCTAAGAAGATAAGGAACCAAGCTGGGAAGTCTTATATTTCTCTGAGACAGAGGAAGGGAACCTGGGAACATAGACGAGCAAGAATTTTATTTGGCAACACTGAACCACAGGAAGAAGCAGCTGGCCACATTCATGGAGGAGAAAAAGAACCAAATTAACTGACAAGGGAGAAGACAGAGTCTTCAGTGGCAGCAGGCATCCAAAAGAGAAGTGAACAGTCAGAGTTATTCAGAAACACCTGATCAGTTGTACCACCTTTAAGGCTGCTCAACTCACAGCAAGCAGTTCAAGGCAACTCTTGAACGACAGTGTGTGTGTGAGGAAGAGATGGTAAACTACTGGCTCTCTGGGGATCATCTCACTGAATTCAGAATTAAAATTATTCCGTTTGTGTATCTGTAGAGCTAATGTTTCTACTGATAGTGGTAAAGCTATTATTGTTCACCACTGACATTTTTTTTTTAAATACAACAGCTACATTTGCATGGAAAAAATCCTAGATACCTTCCCTGTTATCTCCAGTTGTCTGATTCAGCCCATGGCAGCTTTAAAATGTTTCCCAACGAGGTAATTTCATCTTCAGTTGTGCTACATGATGCCTTGTGTCACACAGACTATCTGTTCTTTACAAAATAGTTGAGATTTTCTGATAAACAACATTAATGTAGTTTGTTTACAGTGGCTAAATATATAAACCACCTAGAATACTTAGTCTGCTTTTCATAGTAGAAATCTTACTCTTCAGGTAGTTCCAAGCTTCTTTCTTGGTTCATTTCCATTTATGGTAATAGCTACACTGATTAGGATCACACTTCGCTACATGTAATTAATACATCATAAAAAAAAAGTAAGGTGACAATAACAATTATAGTAAGAAAGCACTATATTTCCATAGGACCCTAGGTATTAACTATGAACTAATATCTGTAGTTATCGTTTGTTTGGGGCATTGGAATTTATGTATGGAAGAAAACTATGTGAATATAACCAATGACATAATTAGAATCTAGCAAGGATTTATTTTGTACAAATTCCAGTAGATTTGCACAATCATGTATAAACTGCCCTAACAACCAGGAAACACACTGAGACAATGAACTGGTCTCTAATATTTATTGTTAGTACTTGACAGGAATCCTAACAAACTGAAGAAGCGTGGGAAAAACCCAGACATATAACCCCCAAGGGTTAAGGCGGTCCCGATCTGTGTCTCTTTGAATGGCTGAACAATTCCTCAGTGCTACGCATGCGCTTGACAGTCTGGATGGGAGCCCCCTGCTCGCCATCCTTACTCATGACATAAACATTCCCAAATAAGTTTTGCTGAACACACCTAGCTATTGCATTTCCTACAGTATCATTTAGAATGATCAGATCTGGGCTGCAAAATCAGGATGTCCACTAGATGGAACCAAGGAGTTCAGATTTCTGTATCTCTTTGCTGTACCTAGTGGTCATGCATATTTTTGTAGTTGAAGTCTAGTTTTGCTGATATCTTTCCAGTTGATTAACTGATTTACTTAGTAGAAAGAAAACAATATAATTTTACTAATTTAAAAATTATACATGTATTCTTTCACTGATGGACAGTTGCTGTTATTCAATACAATAAAAAGCACACAATAAAACATTGAAATTATTTCATTGCTCATTGAATCAATTGTTTAGCTTTAAATTAACAAATTTAATGACTAAACACCATTTAATGGATCAATATAGCTTTATGAAAAAAATCTATTTCAGCTGTTTTAACAACTGTCATTTTTTTAAATTTAGCAATGTGATTGAATCACTTTCATGCCAGGGAGCTTTGGTCTTCTAAAGTAAAATATTATTTCTCACACACATAAGTTAAACTAATCTAACATTGGTAGTTTTTAAGCTACAAACTGCATACTAGAGAGGGCTCTGTGATTTTTCTCCATGTGCCTGGTTCATTTTTTAAAGAGAAGATCAGCCTGTCAAATTAGTTAGGATGAAGTAACAGCTGATGAAAAAGGCAATATTTATCCCTCACTGCCCATTTTCAGCACAGAATAACTTTTAGCAAGCTAATGTTTCATTTGTAAATAATCTGAAGTCTATGTTTTTCTCTCTCCCACCCCATGTGAAAAAAGTGACAATTTTAAGCTAAAAATCTCCTAAAAGAAAAAAAAAACGTTCAATATTTTTCTCCCATCAAGCCCTTTCTTTGCTCCATTGTGTAAAACAAATTGGAAGGGAAAAAAATGAACTCAGCATGCTGCTCAAACCTCCAGGACATGATGAAAAATGGATGACACCCTGCCTCAGATGACATTGGGAAGTGATGGCATGCTGTTGGCATAGAGGCCTGTATTATATTGAGTTGATGGCTGTATGCAGATGAAGCAGACATTTATGTCATTTTGCCAGCATTAGAGAAAGATGCAGTACTACCAGCTAAAGATATGGAATAGAAGTGCTATTTTGATCTTAGTCACAAGAAACAAACTAGCTCAGGCCAGACCATCTTAAAAGCTATTGCATTTATCCCACTTACTTTGAGTACTGTGGTGGCATCTAGATGACCCTCAATATCACTTATGAAGGGACTGATTGTCTTCTTAGTGTGCCTGAACCTTCCATAGTAAACAGGTGTGCAACAATTAAACAATCTGTGTCAATTTACACAGTTTCCCTTCACAACTAGTTCCTAGTTTCCAAATGGTCAAATCCATCTCCTTGGCAAATATGGGGAAAGAAACTGATTTGTACCCTCTGGCTCATTGTGTTGCTTTCCCTGAGATGACTGAATTTGTAATGCTCAGTGATTCCTAATTAGAGATGTTTGTAGGCTTTAAGAAGCAGGAACAAGTAAAGTACAGATAAAATGCTCTCCCTTAAAGTGTTTAATGATCCTGCAACACTTATGTGTCTTTCCTCTTTCCTAGCAATAAAAAAAAAAATCAACAATAATAAATAATGAACCATTTGCTGTCTTTGCAGGCTATCCAAAATGAGCAGCTTGAAGCAATTGAATCACTCTTCCTACTGAGGCCAGACCTGGAATTTTTTAATTAGCAAAGTGTACACTTTTTATGAAACTTATCACAGGGTATGTGTGAAATGCAGTTTCTAAAGAATGTTAGCTTCTACACAGTGCTCAAAATGATCTCACAGGTATGAAACAGTTTAGAAAAGGTATTGGTCATGCAAAAGGAATAGTAAAAGACACATCACTGTGTATGAACCAAGGCAAAGAAAAAGAAGTCATATGAGGACAGTTACAAAGACCAAAGGACATGTTTTGTTAAGCATATGGCTGGAAGTAAAATTGACAACCAATTCATGGCAGCAGAACAGTGATGGAGCTGCCACCAATGATCTTCCTGAGCAGGCAGTCCACTGCCTCAGTTGTAGACCTTGCCACTCATAGAACATTCCTGGTGACTGCAGGCTCACACCATGCATCAGCCTTTATCAACCTAGTGTCTTGAAGCAGTAGACTTCAGCTCTCATAACAGTCAGAAGGCCAAGCTGACTGAGCATTATGGGAATTTAAATCATATATATCTGAAGAACATCAGTTTGAGGAAGACTGAGCCACATTATTTGGAGGTCTCATGTGTTCAAGCAAACATCTGAAAAGGGCTTGGTTCAGGCTCATAGTTGAGGAAGGGAACCAGTAGAAATTCCAGGTCACTCTTATGTTGTGTTGTATTGTTATTATTTTCCTATAGATGTTTGGTCTTCTGCAAGTCAGCAAGCAATGAGATTAATGGGAAAAAATGGCATTAATCACTGTACTACTTGCCCTCTCCCTCTGGGAACTGATACAAAGTAGGCCAAGAGACAGAAGCAAGTTAATGGAAAGAAGAAAGAGCAGTTATGAAGAAGGTACTTGGTGGTAAGTGGCACTGGCCACATCCACCCAAGTATCTCCCAAAATCAGGAAATATTATTCATGGTTTTTATATGGATCTGAAAGAAATCTTGGAAAAATATTATTTCATAAATAAGTTGAGGATCAGACTTTTTTTATAGTAGTTATCTTCTTGACCTCTCAGCAGCTTTTGATACCATCGACAATGGTATCCCTTTGGATCAGCTCAGGGACTTAGGGGTGGGCGGCAGAGTTTTGCGCTGGTTCACCTCCTTTCTCCAGGGCCAGTCCCAGTCGGTGTCAATAGGAGAGGAGAGATCAGGCCAACAGCCCCTCCTTTGTGGGATGCCACAGGGTTCAGTACTCTCTCCCCTCCTTTTTAACATCTACATGAAACCACTGGGCGAGATCATCCATCTCCATGGGATAAGGTATCATCAATATGTGGATGATACTCAGCTATAGATCTCCATCCTGGGGGAAGTAAGTGATGCTGTGGCTGCCCTTTCCAGGTGCCTGAGGGCTGTTGGGGTTTGGATGGGGAACAACAGCTTCAGCTGAACCCTGGTAAGACAGAGTGGCTGTGGGTTAATGGTCCCTCAGCTCCTAGGAATTTGCCATCTTTAGTTCTGGATGGGGTTGCACTGCCCCAAACAGACCCGGTGCATAACTTGGGGGTCCTCTTGGACTCATGACTCCTGCTTGAAGAGCAGGTGGCAGTCGTGGCCAGAAGGGCCTTTGTGCAACTTCATGTTGTGCACCAGTTATGCCCCTTCCTGGAGCGAGAGGCCTTTTGAATGGTCACTCATGCCCTGGTCATCTCCCATATAGACTATTGTAATGTGATCTAAATGGGGCTACCCTCGAAGAGTATCCGGAAGCTACAGCTGGTCCAAAATGCAGCTGTGTGGGCAATTCTGGGTGCTTCAAGATCAGCACATATAACTCCTTTGCTCCGCAAGCTGCATTGGGTTCCAGTTTGCTTCTGGGTCCAATTCAAGGTGTTGGTTATCACCTTTAAAGCCCTTCATGGCATGGGTCCGGGTTACCTAAGGGACCATCTCATCCCCATTACATCAACCCGCCCCACCCAGTCATGCAGAGAGGGCATGCTTCTGACCCCGTCTGTAAGAGAATTCCATCTGGCAGGGTCCAGGAGGCAGGCCTTCTCTACAGCAGCTCCTGCCCTCTGGAACATCCTTCCCCCAGAAGTGAGGTTAGTCCCCTCTCTCCTGGACTTTAGAAAACAGCTGAAGACCTGGTTCTGCTACCAGGCTTGGAGTGGGGAGAGGAAGAGCCATTCTTGGGGCTGGTTGGTTCCCTAGTCCTACTGGGACCGGTCTTATCTCCTTATGGGTGGAATTAGATCTGCCATTACTTGGATTTGACTGTGTTTTATATATTTATTGATTACTGGTATTATTTATGATTTTATTTAATTTTAAATTGTTTTTATTGTGAACCACCCAGGGTCCCCCATATGGGGGAGATGGGCGGTCATAAAAATATGATAAATAAATAAAAAAAATATGATAAATAATAAGGTATACTTTATTGTATCAAATCATCTGGAGGTTATTAGAGACATACCAGTAGACATGCTGCCATAGGAGATTTATTGAATGAGCAGGAGATTCGACTAGACAATCTTTGGGATCCCTTCCAACTGGTTTTATCATAGACCTTTAAAGCTATAATAGGGTGGCAGGCTTATTTCTGTCAAAAACATGCACTCCCCCCCTCCCACCCCCCCATATATGATTTCTTTTTTAAAGCATAAAAATCTGAAGAACAGGACAAAGATTAAAATGAAAAAGGACCTAGAATTATTTTGAGTGAGAGGAGAGAAATCTTTGTATATTATTCATTGCATTCTGGGTTATTCATCAAAAGTTTCATTCTTCAGCTAAAGTCTTTTCCTTATCTTAAAGCCACTGACGTGAATACATATCACCCAAGCTGAAAAGATTGAATTACATTTCTCGCACTGTTGCTAAAATTCATGGGAGCTCAAAGCCAGGGTTAGTCCCTAGGTGTACCAAGCCAGTGAATTTTATGATTTCTTTTCCCCCAGAGAATAATGCTAACAGGGTTTGTCTCTTCATTGTGTTATGGAGATGATTGAAAATGTGCTGCTGTATCACTTGATAAAAGACCTTTGCTTAGAAAGAGAGTAGGTTTGTCATTGGAAGAGCATTGCCCATGGGATTTCACAGACTGATCTGAACACAAGGCGTTTGGAAGCTTCCCCTCCCCCCCCTTTTTTCCTGCCTCAAACCAAGTCCCTTGCAAAGAGCTGTAATTCTTCCAACTGCACCAGCTGAACTAAGCCAGTTTTAGAACCAAGAAGTACAGCTGGATTTAAATCAGGTTGCACCATTGGGGGGAGGAAGGAGAGAGAGAAAGCTTGCATTTGCTTTTTGTCAATAGAATGCAGGAATCACACAAAATTAGATCAGAAGAAAGAACTCCAGAAAAAAAGCTAAACTTAATTTCATTTCATTTAAATATATATAAATTAAATGCTGTTATTATGAAATAATCGCATATATTTAATAATTTTCCATTCTGTCGTATTAAAATTGGCAAGTATTGGAGAGGTCTAAACATTAATTTTCACAAACAAATTACAGAATCAGGTCCCATAATTGAATGCAAAAATTTAGAGGAATTTTGTTATTTCCAACAGAAAATAATATATATAGCTCAGGGTTAAACTGTGGAGTCCTTGTACCCTCTGAACTTGGGTGTTTTCTTGTAGATGTTTCACTACCCAACTAGGTAACATCATCAGTGCAAGTCTGCGGTTTGCTCCCTGCTTATTTACAGTAGCTCGCCCTTCCAGTGTTGGTGGGAGTGCAGTTTTCTCCTTGGTAGTGACTTGATTAGGGTATTGTTTTCTGCTTGATTGTTTGCCCGGTGTTAATCCCTGCTTATCTGGGTGTTGGCTGCTGGAGAGGATGTGTTCTTTTTGTTTCCTTCTTAGGCTTTTTATTGTCTCTTTTGAATGGTGTGCTTTCTTTGAACTAATCAGAAAAAAAACATTCAATGCTTTGACTTGAAATATCATATCAAATTGACTCAATTTTCCAAATTGGTTTAAGTTGTCAAATTATATACTAATTTGCATACCGCCATTGAATACAAATTGCAATATACATCATATGTTAATCTTTGCAAAACAAGTTCGGAAAAAAATTATATGGTTTCAGATACCATTTATACCTTTTTGGCCAAGGATACTTCCACACCATCATAATTTCTGCTGCCCAGTTTGAAGCCAACTTATTTTTACTTTTCACATCCATCTTCATTTTTGTGAATTTTGAAATGCAAATAACATGTATAGAATGCCATGAGCCATTTATGGTTCCAGGTGACCAATACAGAGAGTTAAAAAATGTTACTGAGTCAGTGTTCTACCGTCTGAACCACTCTGGATCCCATAGCACCAAGCTCCCTCTGCTCTGGACCATGCAAAATGCAATGTCAATTTTATTTGGAATATTAAATCAAAGCTGTAGTGATGACTGTATATTGCTGAGTGGACTAGAGGGAGAGAAAGGAGCAAATAAATTTTAATGAGCAGGATGTTGGTGTGGGTATTACATTTCCTTGAATTCAGGACCTAAAACGTAGATGGAGAGAACAGACTAAGCTTCACAGACTTGCAGCATTGCAAAGAAAATAGGAGATTGATCTAGTATAAAATAAATTGCAGGATACCCAAGGAGGAAAAAGGCTCAAGTCTCAAAACCAGTTGATGCAGGACAATCTCAGACTATATAGAAGTGCCTTGAAATGACAGTATATAATTTAGGCAAGGTGGAAACATTTCTGTCAAATAACTTCTAGTAATCATCCAATCTAGTGTTGATTATTACTCTACAGTTGTAATGAAAATTGATGGGGAGCGGGGGTGGGTGGGAAATAGCACAAATAGGAAGATGTAATACTGAAGATGAAAGACAAAGGGCATTTGCTATATCACAAAGTAAAACATCACTCAACCTGATAACAAAAATGAATAGTTCAGTTGTGCAACATTGATGTGTTGTCTTTACTAGTTTATATTTCTGAGTCATTCTGAAGACTTAATTTTAATATATGATGACTTTTTTTTCTCCTCATCCCACTTTAAAAGTAGGCTTGGCAAAGCAAAACAAAAAACAAAAAACAAAGGCCTCAATTCCATATGGCAAATTTAGTGTTATAAGATTACCTTATTTCAATAAAGTATAGTTAAGACCTATGACATTTTATGCAGACTACATATCAAGCTAGTACAGAAGCACAAGCTTCTAATCTGTCAATCTTGGCAGAACTGAAAAAAGAGAGGGGAAGAGAAGGATGGGAGATCCAAGTTCTCCGAAGCTTATCATTGTAGTGCTAAACCATTGTTCAGAATTACCAGTGAATTCTCCTTTTGTATGTACCCCAAATTTGGTTATGATGTTCTAAATTAGGACATGAATATGTAATAGGATCTTTCACTGGTTCAACAAATTACCTTCTGCCAGAGCTGTAAATATAACATCTATAAATGGAAATCAAGTTTTAAATTGGTCTTTAAATACATTAAAAAAATGTAGTCACTTACTCAGCAATCTTTTATCATTCATTCTTGGCCTGAGTTAATAACATCACAGTTCTTCATATATTGGGCTCTTCTAACCACCAGCAACCATAGTGAAAGTTCTGCTGACTGGAGATGTTGAGAGTAGAAGCATAACATATCTTTAGGCTACACATTGCAGAAGGCTAAAATATATACTGATTGGATTCACAATCACATGGAACTATAAAGTAGTAAACTATCTTTTAAGCCTATTAGATCATGCAAACCAAGCTGGTATGGTACAGTTCAGTGTGCTGTACAAATCTAAGAATATGAATTAATTCCATTAACCAAAGATTTCATTTGGAGATTAAAATCAACAACTTCAGATCAAATTGTCCAATTCAAATGGCTGCCTTCAAATCCCTACAACAATCTGAAGGCCTTTCCATGCATAAATATTTCTTCCCCAAACCAAATCAGCTTTCCAAAATTAAATTGAATTGATCCAACAATTCAATCACTCAGAAATCCAGATTGATGATTCAAATCAGATCTGTCCCAATCCACAAACCCTCAATTACTCAATCCACAAACCCTCAATTACTCAAACTAATAATGGGCAAATGTGATATGCAAACAGAATGTGGGTATAAATACTGCCTATATTATATTGTGTGCACAGTGCAGAAGCTGTTTAAATATGAGGTCTGAAAAAAAATGTTTGTGGAGATGCTAATAAGACAATAAGAAATCATGGGTAGTACCGACATAAACTTGCTCCCTCTCATCCCCCAACATAATCCACCTCATTAAAAAACAAAAATACTATTGTATAAGAAATTATTATAACAAATTTACAGATGTATATTTATTCCATTTAAACATACTAAAGGATTGGAAAGCTAAGACCAATATCCACATTTATTTCACTGATGTTCTAATCTGTTGTAGTTTTAGAAAATTATTAGAAAACTATCAATCTGTTCTTGATATTTTTTCCTATATAAACTGAATACCTACATACATATATATACTGTGTGTGTGTGTGTATGTATGTGTATACACACACACATGCACAGTATATATATATATATATATATAATATTTGTTACTCTTCCTATCTCCCAGCTCTAAGACAATAGTCTTAAGGGATGAATATTATTATTTTTATTTCAATTTCAGTTAAACTGAGTACTATGAAGCGATTTTGCTCACATATTGCTTTTCCCTGCAGCTTCATTAATAACCTTCCATAAGAGCTTTGTGTCACAGGTTTAAGAGTACCTGGATCACATATCATTCTAGTTTTCATTTGATAGTAAGAGGGATGTTTGGTGATCATGGCAGACTTCTCCATCAATCTCCAGCAACCTGCAAGTGATGGGAACATGGACAGCTGAAATGTTACCAAGGCTGAGCTATGACACATCAAGGATGATAGGCATTTAATGAAGACAAAAAAAAAAGGGGGGGGGGATTGAGAAGAAAAGAAAACACTACTTTTGAGTTATCTTTCTTCCAATAAGAAAATCTGGGCATGGAGGGAGGGAAGCATAGGAGGATTTTCTAGTGTGCAAGAACTATGTTTTGTAGCAGATGAAATCAAAATCTACTCTGAGGCAAATAAAGGAATTCAGCTTCCCTTATAAATTCTCCTACCAAAAATAAAATAAAATCACTTTGATGAGAGGACATATCTGAACAACATTACCCACTCTGAATTTCCAGTTACAGGAATAAGGCTTTGTGCATGGCACTGATACTTACCTTATACAATAAATTGTATGTATGTGTGATGTGTTTGTGTTTGTGGCCTTACTAGATGTGTCATTGTCAATGATGGCAGAAGAAGAATGGTCAAAACCTGTAGAATGTAGCTGTGATCCAGTCAACATTATGATATTCTCATGTGTCACTCTGGTTCACATCATAGAACTTTAATGAATACTTGCCTACTTGATGTTGTCCAATACAGTCATTCTTAGCTAAGGATTATATGAGGATGGGCTCAGTTCACACATCAATGTCCTTCCCTGAAATCCTGATCACAGTTATCAGCTGTGAATGATGCATGTTGCCACTGGCCTCAGGAAACCAAATAATACCTGTCATCTATTGGCTGTTATTAATTACTTTTATATATAAACATAAAAACATATAACAGTTAACTATGATGATGATGTCTGCAGTAGTGAAAATCTGCTGCATGTTTCTGGAATTTGGAGGCCCTTTCAGGATTTGTGATTGCAACATATCTGAAATGACTTCTTAGCTCTTGGTGAATATGCATCACTGGGATCTTTATATTCTCTGTCTCTGTCTCTGTCTCTCTCTCTCCACTGTCTTCATCAGTTCAGTCACATCCAACTTTCAGAGACTTTATAGATTAAATCTCTCCATAGTGTCTGATGTTTTACAACTTCATTTAATGTTTCTAGGCTTAAACCAATATCTTGTTCAAAGGTACAGTATCTATCCAGCACGTTCTTTGCAGGCTTTGCTTTCTAGTACCTCCAACTATTCCTTTCATAATTGATTTTTCTAAAGAATTTGATTGCATGGCACAACCAAACTAAGATAGCCTTAGCTTGATAATCTTAGCTTCCAGAGGTATTTCTGCCTTGATGTGGTCTAAAATCTCCTTGTTCATTATTTTGGCTCTCAAAGGTATATGCAGTAGCCATCTCTAAAGTCATAATTCAAACGAGTCTAGTTTTCTTCTATCTGCTTTTTTATTGTCCAACTTTCACAAATGTAGGTAGTTATAGGAAAAAACAACAACAATAGCAGTTATTATTTTGCATTTGATATTAAGAGATATGTCCTTGCTTTTCTAGATCTTCTCCATGTTAGTCACTGAGGTGTGCCCAAGTAATATTATGCATTTAATTTTAGGTCCAGTGTCTCTTATTTGGTCAATTTTGGAAAGAAAAGGAAAATAAAATTCTGGAGTAATTAAATTTCTAGAATGTCAATTTTTATCTTGATATCACCATTTCTAACTTGTCATCATTTTAGCCTTTTTGATATTTAGATGCAATCCAATTTTTTCACTGCCTTGATTTTAGGTAAGTTATATCCTCTTCATGTTCTGCCAGTAGAGTGGTATTGTCTGCATATCTAATATTTTTAATGTTTCTACTGCCAATTTTTATATTAGCTTCTTATTCATCTAATTTAAGTTTCCTTAAAACTGCCTCTGTATATAAACTGAATAGGAGTGCTGCTAAAATGCAAGCCTGCCTTACAACTTCTCCAATCTTGAACCAGTCTGTGTCTCCATAAGTTATTCTGACAATGGCTTCTTGGTTGTTGTACAATCATTTTATTAAATAAATCAAGTATTCTGGAACTCCCATTTTTTAGGCACTTCCCTAATTGTTCAGGATCAGCAAAATCAAGGTTTTGATATGGTCATGAAACATAAATTTGCATGATTTTGAAATTAATATGCTTGTTAATTAATAATTAATATCCATTGAACATTTGTACCATGTAAACAATGCACACCAAGAATCTATATTCCCAGCAGGAAAGCATGAAGTTCAATCAGCAAAGATGTGGAATGGATCACAAACTGTTCATGTTCAAGTTCCAAGTCAAATAAAGCAGGACAAATCCAACCAGTTTCCATGGTATGATCTTGAGCATATGGTCCCCAATTTCAAGGAGAACATAAGAAATCACTTCGAAGTTCTGAGCCTTATTGATAGGGAACCAGAGGAACTGTGAAATAAAATCAAGGAGCTGTTAAGTATAACTGTGAAAAGAGACTGGCAGAGTCCAAGAAACAAAAGAAAGCAAACTGAATATCAAAACAAACAATGGAAATTACCAAGAAGAGAAGCCAAAGCCAAGAATGACAAAGATCTCAGGAAGGAACTTGATAAAGATTTTCAAAGGGCTGTTAGAAGAGATAAGGAACAGTAATGCAACATCTGTAAAGACACTGGAAATAGAAGCATACAGTAAAATAAGAAGCAAGAAAAGTTTTCTAAAATATGTCTGAACTCAGAAAGACATTCCAACCCTGAATTATTACATTAAAGGACACCAATGGACAGGTAATAACTGATTCAAATAGAGATTGAAGGAGATGTTACTGAAGATGTTAACATCAAAGCCACCTTAGAAAATATTTCCTATTTACAAGAATCTCTAGAAGATATAATTAAATCAGGCTGTATACTCTTCCCTTATTTATTCAACCTATATGCTGAATATATATTAAGGGAAGCTGGATTGGAAGAAGATGAGCATGGTTTTAAAACTGAAGAAAGAAACATAAATAACCTGCACTATATTGATGACACTACTTTGTTAGCTTAAAATGCAAATTATCTGAAAGCCCTAGTAATGAAAGTCAAGGAGCTCAGTGAAAAATGGGACTAAGATTAAATTTAAATAAGACCAAATGAAGTACAACAGATATAGCAACCAGTTTAGAATTAACGGTAAAGATATTATTGTGTTGGATATGAGCTACATTTTAGGACTATCAACAATAAAGGTACCAAGCCTCCAGAAATACGCCATAGACTAGCACTTGGTAGAGTAGCAATGAAGACCTTAGGAAAGGTGTTCAGATGTTGTGATGTGCCTACTTTGAAGAAGCAGAAGAGAAAGAATACTGATGCTTTTGAACTTTAGTGTAGGAGAAGATTTATAGGAATACCATGGATAGCCAAAAACCCCAAACAAATGAATCATGGAATCAATCAATTCAGAGTTCTTACTTGAGGCACAAATAACCAGGCTCAAATTATCATAATTTGGACACATTATGTGAAGACAGAGGTCTCTGGAGAAGGTGGAAAGAAAGAGAAAAAGGAGGATAATCAGCAGGAAGGTGAATGGACTCAATTAGAAAGACACTGTTGGAAGACCTGAAGGATCAGGTTGGGGACAGATCATCCTGAAGAAGATCTATCTATGTGGAGTTAACACTGACTTAAATGGCATATCATCAGTCAGAACACACCTTTGCTTAAGCTTTATTTCGGTATTAAATCAGGAAATCTTCCAATAGTGATGCAATTTATCCACATGAAGGTATTTTCTTGGAGCATCCTAATTAGCAGTGTTAGTTAGTAGTTAGCAGTCTATAGTAGATACTGTCAATTTTGCCAGTGTCAAAGGCAGCCTTCACATCAGTGAGATGGCACAGAGTGTCTCAAGAGCTGCCAGAAAACTTTATACTAAATGATATAGTGCAATACAATGGTAAAATGTTGATTGTCCCAGTCTACAGGGAACCCAAGGAAGCATATTGTCTTAAGCCTTTCAGTAAATTTATGGTATATATATATAAAATACTTCTGAAGTGGACTGTCTGAAAATTAGTCAGACCTGACTAATTTTTGTTTCCTTTCTTGTAAACTTTTTTAACACATTCTGCTTATTTCTTTTTCACTAATATTCTAGAAAACATAAAACTCAACAGTGTATCAATGCTATGGTTTTTATTTGCAAAATCAATCAGATTTGGGTGGAAGCTTAGTGTGTGTGTGTTTTTTTTTACTATAATACTAAAAACAAATGAACAACAGCAAAAAACACATTATCACCTTATACTTAGTGGTTTTATTTGGAGATGATAGATAGATAGATAGATAGATAGATAGATAGATAGATAGATAGATAGATAGATAGATAGACAGACAGACAGACAGACAGACAGACAGACAGACAGACAGACAGACAGACAGATGATAGGATATTTATTCTGGTATATGTATATGTATGTGTATATATCTGTTCTATCTTGTCCGATTCTTGGAGACTGCCTGGACAAGTTTTCTTGGCAAAGTTTTTCAGAAGTGATTGCCACTGCCTCCTTCCAAGGCTTGAGAGAGAGTGACAGGTCCAAGGTCACCCATTTGGCTTTGTCCCTAAGGTGGGACTTGAACTCACGGTCTCCCAGTTTCTAATGTACAACATAAATGACACCTTCTCATACAGAAAGCACACATCTTCCATTAAACTGGTATTAAGGCTGACAATAATAGTTCTATAAAACCTTAACAGCAGGATTGTTACACCTATAATAAATCTGGGTGTTATTTTCTTTTAACATCTTTTTTTGGAAATGTATATATTCTCCTTGATTATCTAGATAAGAATATGAAAATTTTACCACAGACTGCTGACCTATATTCACCCTCCTTCTACAAAATAAAGGCCATTTCCAAACATAGTTTGAAATTGGCTTTGCAAAGCAATTGAGTTTTTTTCCAAGCAGTGTCTCTGCCAATTCAGAGTATAAAAGTTCTACCTGTTTTGCTTGGCCATGGCTAACCTGCATCTTTGGAAAACAAATAAACCTTTGGAGTTTGCCAGGTCTATTGCATGTGGTGGGTGTCACAGAGTGACTGGGTTCTTTTAGAACTGGATGTGAATTCAGGGATGCAAGGATGGCAATTGACACAAAGAAACCAAGACAGTGAAGGCTTTTCTGCTTCTTCTTTATTATATACAGCAAAACTATTTACAATGGATATTTACAACAAGATCCCTGCTTCTACCTGGTGTTGAGTTTCTTTTTAAGTCTCTTCCCCAAAGACTATTCACCTCTAACTCTCCTCCCAAGTGCTTAACTGCCTCTCCCTGCACTCAGTCTGCCTCCTCCATTTCTGGGATTATCAAGAGAAAGTAAAAGGAAGGAGCGTGCTGGATTTATGAATGACTGTCCTCAGCACCACCTGTCCCCTTTCCTTAGATCCACTCAGTGAATCACCATCTGCATCTATTGGGGGAAGAACCTCTCTCAGGAGTCTTCTGCCCAGTCCTACCCCAAAGATTAGGGCTTCACCAAATACAGCTGTCTCCCTCTTCCCTGTCTTGGGTGGAGATATCATCTGTCTGGGACTTTGCATCTCTTCCTCCAGGGAAACTACACTTTTCTTCTCCCTTCCCAACCAGGAACTGGCAACAGCTCCACCCACATCAACTTTACTCTCCAATTTTTCTCTCCAGCCGCTCCCTTCTACAACAGTCTTCGTAGTTAGCTTTTCTTCCCTCGTCTCTCCCCTTGTTCTCTCTCCTCTCCTTTTCTCTCTCTCCAATGAGAATTGAGTTAGAATGGCAGTGTGTCCCACAGGAACTGGGGAGGTGGGTGTTCCCCCAGGTGCAGCCAGGTGTAATGATTGCCTATTCAAAATCACCATCAGACTCACACAGGGCTTTCATGGATATCTGATTTAATAATGAATAGTATGCAGGATCACAAGCAAAGCTGAGAATAGTAAAAGCGCAGGATGTCTCCCGTTAAATCCCCAAGCAACTCCCAATCCCTCTCCCAAAGTCAGTACAATTCCATGCCCCAGGTGCCCCTAACGGTTCTTGCCGGTCTGCGGGAAACGTCCTTGACAAGGCGAGATAACCCAAACATGCATTCCTCATTCTTCACTCCTCACATTGCAGTCTGGTACAAGAACAGCCCCCTCCCGTACAGCAACACATGTCAGCCCCATGGCATGGGAACCCGTTACGATGTTTTTCAGGAACATTGGAACAGTAACCATGACACCAGGTCATCATCAGCCTGTGTGACAGTATATCTGTCCTTCAAAAGCATAATTGAGCTGCTTCTCCCCTTTTTCCTCTCCATTGCTGACTCAGGCCAGCACAACAGCAGACATGCTAGGCCATTAAAAACCATATGCCACAGTGGGTTTCTCTTCCTTATGAAGAGAAATACATAAAAACTATTGTTCTCACAGGCTCTTTGCCCTGAAAAGCATCAGTTTTCAGAGCAGTATAAGACACCCTAATGCTAACCAAAACTGGGATATTTATACTGCATTGTTTGTTCAAGGATATGTAACAGGGATGCTGGATTTCTGACCAAACAGGCAAAGCAAGCGAGTATATACTTTTTGTCCCCTAATCAGTTTCCTAATTTTTCTTTTCAATATTCAGAATCAGTTGGACATAGATCTATCTCTACCTACCTACCTACCTACCTACCTAATCATCTGTCTCTCCCTGTCCCTCTCTCTTTCTCTCCATCTATCCATCCATCCATCCTGACTTTTCTGGAAAGCCTTTGCGTATTAATGGTATAGCAGTATCTGCAGCAGGTGATTATTGCTTCTGGTGGGTAATGGTGGATTTCTTTCTTTTTCACCCCTCCCTCCCTCCCTCCCTCCCTCCCTCCATTTCATTCTGTATTATTTTAAGCCACTCAGATATTTATTTTGGAATTTGGATATACATTTCAGAGAGAGAAAAAGATAGAGTTATTGAGGTTTGCAGGGGTGTTTTGGTATATAATTAAAGATATCTATCTATCTATCTATCTATCTATCTATCTATCTATCTATCTA
Source organism: Candoia aspera (assembly GCF_035149785.1). NCBI lineage: Eukaryota > Metazoa > Chordata > Lepidosauria > Squamata > Candoiidae > Candoia > Candoia aspera. The sequence goes on from NC_086158.1 coordinate 51,566,856, forward strand.
TAACCTTATCTATCTATCTATCTATCCACAGTATCTCTATTGTCTATCTCTATCATCTATCTACCAATCAATCTATTTATCTATCTATCTAATCTATCATCTTCTGTAATCCTACATCTGTAGCTATGGGCATCCATAGGGATGGGAGTAAGAGAAAAGGGGAAAAAAGAACTGAAACATGTGTCATGTACTTGGATCATCCTTGCATCTGGGTTTGGTGTCACTGTGGTGTCCTTGTGGCATCAGTGTTGCTAGCTGAGCATGTCTCTGCCTGCAGCTCAGTTTCAGAGTCTCCACCTGAAGGAGCTACTGAATTTCCCCCTTGCAACCTTTGTCCGATCAAATGTATAAGAGCTGAGTCTTTCCCACCTCCCTCAACTTCCTTTGGCCTCAACAATATCTTACCCTTGTGTAGTAAAATGTGTTGATGAGTTATAAGCTTATCGCTAATGCCAATCAATAAAAAGCTTTATGGCCAACAATTGTGTAATTTTCTATTGCGACATTTTAAGGCAAACAGACTTCTGATTATTTTTCAGAGGTTTGCAGTGTTTTATTGAAGCCATTTTTCATAACCCTTATCTTTGCAACTAACAGTGCCAATTCTGTGGAAGTGTCTCTGAGGGCAGAAAATATTAGAATAATTTGTGAATCTCACTCTTTAAAAAATATTAGAAGGAATAAGGGGGCAAAGAACCAGTTTTCCTTTATATCGAGTTTTCAGTGCTTTACTGCCCTCATGCTATTCATCTTGTGCAAATGCTGCAGAACAAAAATGTAATGGCAGATGGGTTTTCTTTCTTTTTTTTTTTTTTTGGTGTGACTTTCAAGTCTCTGTTTTTCTAAAAAGTATTCTGCAAGTCAAGCTTGACTCCTTGTGATTCAAAAGTATTTTGCCATTGCTGAATTTTTGATAGTATTTCAACTTCCTGGCTTACCCTACAGTCCAAATATTTCCTGGTCATCTCCCATCCAAGTACAACATAAGCCACCTACAGCCGGCCTCAGATCACTAAAACAAACAACTTAACAAACAAACAAACAAATAAAATCCAAGTAAGAGTACACTAGAGTAACTATGCAAATTCTTTGAAGCAGATGCTTCTGAACAGGTAGCAGCATAAATTAAATACCTCTTTTTGAGTCCTTAATGCAGCTGCACCTTTTTCTAGGCTTTTGTGATTGCTGTGGAAGCTTCTTCTGGTGGTTCTCCAAGCACACATATGTGATGATAGCCAGGAACAACTTCTGATGCAATTGGATGAGGCTGTAGGAAGATGTGGCTTAGGGTAATCTGCAGACATACATAGTTTCATTCCTTCTTCCACTGCTATTTGTTGACCTATTTATTCAAAGATTCAGAACACATTAAAACAAATGAAGGTTTACAGCTTTTATTGCTCACTTTCTGAGCTAAAAGCTTTACTCACACAGACATTCACACAGCCATGCATGCTACTCTCTCTGTCTTGTCAGGCCAGGTTTGAGCTGTAGGAGAACTGAAACAGGGTGTCCTCTCTGCACTGCACCTTGTTCTTTGTGATGGCTCCAACAAACCACAGTTTCCAGACACACTTATAACTTCCATCCGATCACACTTCAGCACTTTTCTCATACCTCCTGCTACTTTTCTACTGCAGTACCATTTCCTGCTCTAACTCACATGGAGACCATAGTTTGGAATCATCTTTTATCATCAGAACAGTATTTTGTTGTATGTTATTTCAAGTAACCACTCTCCACTTATTGTGTAGCATAAACAGATAAAACCTTCTGCTTCCATGGCCTGCTTTGAATGGTTTTCATGCACCCCTTCTTTCATACATAACCACTCACACAAATACATGACATAAAGCTACATGTCATCACTATGTTATGGTATTATACTGTATACTGATAGACCTTACATCCTAGTGACACTACCCTGGCATTTCTATGGTTAATATTCTGACAAAACCTAGTCAGAGGGTGAGTGATGGAGGCCAGAATGCAATTTACTGTCCATAGATGTGGGGCAAAGTCCAGTCCCATTTATTTGGTAATCCATTCAACTTCATGGAATTGGTACCTCATTGACTTGGAACATGTTATTTCTAACTTCAGCTATTTCAGTGCTTAGCTGTTGGACTGAAGTTGTAGGCCTTAGGGGTTTCATTAGGTCAGCATTTTAAAAAATAGTATTAAATTCTGCTAAGGAAACATGCTCAGAATAAGGTTTTCAAGAATCAGTTGTATATATATAATGCTTCACATGGGAGAGCTTAATTAATTGAGATATTCTTTTCTCCTTTTTTAAAAAAATCTCTACTGGGGAATTAAGATAGCTCAGAAGGGTGCTGTTCTCTGTCCAATACTATTACCAGAAGCAATCTCCTTTTTCCATTGGGGGAAAAAAATCACTCCAATAACACCTGGCTTGATGTTATCAAATGTCTATGAAGTTCTTCTTACATAACTTTTTCCTGGATGAGATATTTTCTCTGTAATGACAGCCAAGAATACTTTATTGAAAGCTTCTCAAGAAAAAATGGTGACCACATTATTTTCTTGATAGAAGCAGGTATCATACAGTAGAGGTGGGCACATGTCAAGTTAATTTAGTTTTGTTTAGTTCACTTCTTAGCCATAGATCCTATAGCTCTGAAAGTGTGGCTGAACTGCAGCTCCCTGTACCTGTTGCCATTAAACAAGCTGGCTGGGGCAGTTTGGAAATAATAAATTATTTAATATAATTGTGTCTTCAATTTATTAAATCACACTTTTCCCTCCAAGTATTTGGTATATGGAAAGAAAATGCCAAGGTTGGCAGAACATGCTTAAATGAGTCAAGGGTGGGGTTAGCATATTGTATGAACACCAAGACTCACTCAGCAGTGGGGCAGAAGAGGGTTAGTTTTAATCCAAAGCAATTTCAGGTTGTTGAGGTTAAAGTGTCCCCACATTCCATTGGATTGGGAAAAATTAAAAGGTGACAGAAAAGAGATCTTTATAAAATTTTCCCAAGGCAATAGTTTATACAGGTCCAAATGCAATAGCTAAATCTGAAGGCAGCAGGAAACATAGCAGGATAGGGTGAGGAGCTGAGGAGCTGTGTTGTGAGAGCATTATACCGTGTCAACCATGAAGCTGTTTCCAAACCCCCAAGCACTTTTCAAATTAATCCTCCAGGAAAAAAAATATTGTAGGTACAGAATAGCTGGGAAGGCTAGTCTTCCCATTTCAGAGCTAACTGCCAAACCTGGGATCACAGAACACATCTTCCAAGCACTAACTGGCTACCCATTAATACCCACTGGAGAGGTGGCCAGTGGTCAGTACTCTCATAGCACAAAGTTCATGGGATGGCAGGAATTTCACAGCTTTTGAACCATTTGGTGTGATTGTGTGCTCACAGAATCATTGGAAATAATATATGACGGTGTTAGTGGCTGATTGAGTTAAGCATGTCATGCAAACAGGGCCAATGGGTTGGATTCAGACTTAGTCATACTTAAATAGTAGCCATTGAGGTCAATAGGACTTATGTCAGGAACTAACTTCTTCCAACTGATTCCAAATGGTTTACTCCAAATTTGGATGTAGTCTAAGTTCTGAGCTAGGCCGTCACATGAATGAAAGCAAATAAACCTTTTAAAATCTGCACATCATATCTTGATCCTGCTCTGAAATCTGGCATCCGATCTGCCAATGCTAATAGCACAATTTCAACCCCCCCTCAGCTTCCCTCTGAAGTGTTGACCTATTTTGCACCTGCCTCAGTGTCACCCTATCCTGCCATGTTTCCCGCTGCCCTCATATTTAGCTATTGCATTTAGACCTATATAAACTATTGCCTTGGGAAAATTGTATAAAGATCTCTTTTTTGTCATCTTTTAAGTTTTTCCCAATCCAATGGAATGTAGGAAAGAAATTAGGTAAAAAGGCTTGTGACTCTTTCTATCTGTCTGTCTACTCATCAGCAGAATAACTCTCCATGAACTGAACAGAGAGGGATCAAATATAATGTGGTGGGACAGCCTGACAAAAGAAGGATTGAGAAAATGGGCCACATCATGCCAGGAGCTGGGGGTGGGGGAGAGAGAGAGGAGAGAGAGAATCCCTCTAAATTTCCACAATGCATCGCTATAAGAGAGGCAGATGGGAAGCGGCTTAGAATGTTGCTGATTGCTCCATTCTAATCTTTCCTCCCATCTGGTCATGCAACCTAACCAAACCGGAGCATATCCAATATCCTCTGTTTGCCAGGGCATGCAGACAGACACAGACACAGACACAGACACAGACACAGACATACACTCACACATATACACACACATGAGCAGAAAACACATATACTCATACATACAGATGCAACATGCTACTTCATTATCCAGAAGATAATACAGATGTCTCTTATAGCCAATGCTGGTAAAGGAATCAGAAAAAATTCAAAAAGCCATGTTCTGCATACCTTCTCTAGAATTTCATTTTTCTTATTGACCACCCAAGTGGGAAGTGCAATGAGATCTTCTCTTAATTTTCCTTTGTATCTTTCCTGACATTTTTTCCTAGGCTATACTCAAACTTGTAAAATTTCAGTTAACTTTTTACATCTGTGATTAAGCCTGGCACTTGTAATTAAATGGTAAAGGGATCTCCCAGTGGGGAGTGGGAATTCATCCTTCTTTATGCCTCTATAGCTCCAATCCACTACCTTGAACAGTTAGAACTTGTGTCATAAACCATGTAATTAAAGAACAAACAACAAATATTGCTTTGAGGAAAGTAAAGTCTGCATCACTGAGATCAATCATGCATGCAGATAAAATTCCTCTCCAGATAGCAAACATTTGTCTATTGCGAAATATTGGAGAGCTAAGCAACAGAGGGGAAGATGGCGGTAACAGTGGCAGCAGCCAAAACAGAGGAGCTGGTTGCAGCTCAAATCACCCTGTACCTCAAACATGCCTGTTCCCCTGGAACAGTGCAAGAACTGCATTAGGTATGATATTTCATGATGACTTTTCCATTATAAAAATAGACAATTCAGGTCAACTATTTACACAGTATGATTCTCAGATATGATAATGAGTATTATGATTTTAATATCACAACTAAGGCACTACTACAGCTTAATGCTATATAACTTAGACCTAGTAACTGGTAGCTTTTTGAAATGGTAGATAGTGTTTCAAAAGCAGGGTATCAGATACAATATCTTTCTACTTTAGCCTGAACAGTGAATACATCCAGATAGTGAATATTGCTACAGTAGTTGTTTTATCATCCATCCATTCTTCCCTATCACACTATTCCTTTTTGAACTAAGCAAAGTTGTGTAAAGCACAGAAATAGTCTAAACAGAACTAAGTAAAAGAAATTAAAGGCAGGAGGTGAAAGAAAAGAAAAGGGAATCTAATTATATCTCGTTTACATCAAGACTATTCATCGTATCTCTCCAGACTTTTCTATCCTTGCAAACCATCCTTGTTTCCACCATGTTCATGTATGCTGATTCATACACTGCCTTTTCTTCCTTAAATTTTTCACTTCTCTCTTTCTGATTAGTTCATCATTTTCATCCAACCATGACTTTCTCAGTATCCCCCTTCTTCTAAACCCATTCAGTCTTCCTTCATATGTTTTTCAATCCAATCCTTATTTATTCTGTCTACAGCTAAGCAGCCTTAATGATTACTTTTGTAATGCCCACTAACTTTTGTATTTCCTCCACTTTTATTCCTCACCTATTCATTCGTGACTCTCTCTTGTTTTACCAACTCACTGCTTAAGACACCCATTCTCCTTGCATTCATTTCATTTTTCTCCTGAAATACCCATCTCACTTCCATACAACAAATACCCATCTACTTTCCATACAAAGTAGGCAGAAGCATACCCTTACACACTCTTACACAATCTTTTTTTGCTTTTTTTTTGACAAGCATGCATTGTTTTCAACAGATCACATACTACTGACAAATTTTATATCAGCATTTGCACATTTGAAAATGTTTCCATCCATTTTCCCTTCTTTAGTAAACATTCTATAAGGGTGCATAAATTCATGTACTTGCTCTACCTTTTTGCCATTTATGTATAACTTGAAATCCCTGACTTCATTTTCCTTTTCAAACACAAGTACCTTGATTTTGGTACCTTAATTTCTATGTTCCTTGTTGCACCACATACTCTTTTTAATATTTGCTGCAACTCACTCAGGTTCTCAGTCAATAATACAACATTTCCCTACAAAAGTACTTATCTATTCACATCCCCAACCAACATATATCATCACAAGCATTCCCTATAAATTTATATATAAATACATTAAACAAATGAGGCACATCACAAATCCCATTTAACCACTAGTTCAATACTGAATTATTCACAAACCTCACACATACTTGAATTCCATCATATACTGCTTTTATTGAATTCAGGAACTCATTCCCATTCCACTTCTTTATATATTACTATTGTTGACATAGAAAACTAAAATATTTCTTTCAGCATTTCCTCACTTCAGTTTCATCCCAAACCATTTCATCATTTTAATTCTTAATTACATTCACTCTACTGAAGTCTCCTTATTTGGCTCCATTTATAATGCTTCCAAAAACAGGTTTCTTTTCCATAAAAAATTCTCTGTATTTTCTCTGCCTTTTAAATTTTATCTTTGCTCTCTTTGACTTCATTCTTTGCAGCTATCTTTTCCTTCCTATTAAATAGGGACTTTCTCTGATCATCGTTTTTGCACTAATAATTTTTATTTCATTTTTTCCTCATTCACAGCATCTTTCACTTCATCATTCCACCAAGCATCCTTTTTCCTACTTCCTCACTAGTGTAACTCAGCCATTTCTGTGGCAGTTTGTAATATCATTCTTTTCATTCAGTTCCAAGCAGCTCTCACATCGTCTTTGTAATATCCATTCATTCAGTTTGCAAACTTATTTTAAATAGTTCTTCATATCAACTCATGGTTCCTCTTCCTGCAGTGATTTCCCATCCATTCTAGTTTCTTTCACTTCTTTCCCTTTTTTCCATGTCCATTGTTTCTAAGATCCACTCTGGACTCTACAAAATAATGCAGGAAAACTTATACAGAGACCTGGTCAAATTCATAAGAGAAAATCATCCTTGATAATTTATATCTCAAGGGGGAATTTAAAGTCACAGCAGTTTAAAAATCTTCACCTGAATTCATGTCATAAGACATTCATATCATCAATATATTAGCATATCCTAAACCAAAATACAAGTCCATGAAGCCTGGCACTAGATTCACCTGCTAAATGAAATAGATTGAAGGAATGAAAAACAGCTAAGGCAACATTTCTCTCAGATTTTAGTAACACTAGCAACACACAGTATGACACAGAAATCATTAAAAAATATGCTTGAAATTACACATGGGAAGAAAAGGGTAAGGTGGTATTTTTAATCTAGAAACTACTATATTTATACAAGAGTAAAAAAAAAGGTTGATTCTTTCATTCTATGACAACTGGCTGACAGATGTTTACTCAGGTGAAGACTCCTTAGAATTCTCTTGATTAATGTACACTTATCACCCCAACATCTCTATACCTAAAATAAACTTTTGCAGAGAAATAAAAATAAATGAGAAAACATACCATTAATTATCCATTCACATATACCATTCTCACAGATTATCTAAATATTGGGATGGTGCCATGCAAAATAAATGTAAGCTCTAACCACTTTTTGCCCTGCTACACAGAGGCAGTTTCTTGCAGCTGCAGAAAATTGTATCAAATAAATGAATTATGAAATAATAAGAGATGCCACAAAGATTTTATGGATTTGCCAAACAACTCTGAACTCCAAAACCATCTGTAACTGCCTAAAAGAGCCACTTGGGCAAACATGCAATCAATAACCCTCACCAGGTATTGATATCTAAGAGCTGGTTTGATCAAGAATGCCAAAAACAACCCCAAAACAAACAAACAAATCCCCCAAACCAAAACAAAAGTTACTAAAAGTCCTATAAATTACATAAATCTCCCCTTCCCCCATTAATCATTTCTCAACAGCTTTGAAGCCTGAACAGGGAATATAAATCCTTGCTAAAACTCAAAAAGAGGGAAGCATTACAGTTAATTTGTTATCAACTAATCAGCATGGTTAAAAAGAAAGACTCAGCTCACTCTTGGTGATTGGCAGCTGATCACTGAGGATCAAACAGGGTAGTCATGTTCCTGTGGAGATTTGGCAATCTCATTCCAGGGCCCTCTATAGTTATCACCCACGTGGTAACGAAGTCTGTTTGGCATTCCCTGAAGAAATATTCCCTGTCACTGTCTTTGAGATGAAAAACAATAACTGAACAATTACAAATTGGGGAAGTCCTGGGAAATTATTCCATTACACATGAAATAATAAAGACAAATGTAGATTGGTAATGCAGACTCACTGGCCCAGCTTTTATACAGTGTTCAGTTTGGCCCTTGTTCCAGTCACTGAACGCTTGAATCATACAGGCCAAATTTCTTAGAGGAATCCTACACCTACTCAGCTATACCCCAAATGCAGTCCAATGATTATAGAGGTTTGGATGCAGAGGATTATTGGCTACTGGTCTGAGGTAGGTGTGTGTGTGTGTGTATTCCAAACTAGAAGCAGGATATGACTTTAAATCTCTTCTTCCTTGGACTTTCCCTTTTTTCTGGAATTTTTATTCTCCCTAGGCTGTGAACAAGCAATAATATCCTCAAGGCAATGTATCAAGGATGTAGACCTTCAAAAGACATTAATTCCCAAACTGGTGGAATCAAAGGATGGCTCATCTGCCCCAGAAGGACACTCATTAGCTATTTCTTTTCACTTGTATTCCTTGATACAGGAAAGCTTTTTGCTAAACTAACATTTGACTTGCTATTTTTCATGGCCTTACAGGTTAGACTTTGTAATATACCTTTATGAATCAGGAACAGTTGAGAATGCTATTAAACTGTAGGCTTTACAGAGGCAGTCATTTTAAGTATATTATTCTTGTTTTGCTGAAATTCCTGGGTTGCATGAATTTGTATTTTTTCATATATATATATTTTTTCACTTAAAGATGAAGGTATTGCATACTTGGCTGCAAAAGTCCTTGTGATAGTTTTTGGTTTTAGACACAAGTTAATGTCTAGAGAAGCCCAGGCAGAGGCTTCTCAATGGTAGTACAGAACAATTTGATTCTTTTTAGGAAAGTACAAAGTAGTTAATAAAAATCAACCTATAAACCTATTGTTCTTATTCTATTTACAGTCTTTATTTTATTGTTTGTAAATGTTTTGTGTTGCTGGCCTTCGGCTGTAATAAAGATTTATTTCATTTAATAAAATAATTTACCGAGCTGTTGGAGAAGAGATAAACTAATGATTACCTTTTTATTTACATAAGCCTTGGGCATAAGAAAATGGATGAATTAGCATTGGTTGGGAGGTAGATTGCTATATTTGTCTGCTTCCAGTCATGGTTGACCATCCAATTCTGACTGAGAATTAAATGCAACTGTACATCAAATTAGCATGCACTGTACCATCAACTCTATCTCCCTCCACACTGAAATCAAAAGATATGTGTGAGCATATGCGCTTGGTTTTTCTCTTTTTTAGCAATCACTACAAATACTCTTCTTTTAGTGTGCCATTGCTAATTAGTAAAGTAAACAAATACACAGAGAGAGACAGACAACCTGATGATGTTCAGAAAGTCATTGAAAACTAGACTATTCTCCCAGACCTTGGGGCAGAGTGGTGGTTAAAAGCCTGTAGGATATGTTGTTGTTGTTCAGAGTTTGCCTTCTGGATACTTCTAATCTGTTTATTTCTTTTGAATTGTTCTTTTTTTTTTTTTTTTTTAAATAAGCTGCTCACAGTCATTTGGAGTCGGATGGCCTCTAAATTATAATACATATATACGTACATAAATGTGATTATTCATTAGAAACTGTCTCCCCCTTCAGTTAGCTTATTTGCCTTTAGCCATATGTAGAGGAATACATATGGCATGATGTATGGTAAAAAGGAATATGGTATGTACAGGAATACATATGGTAAAAAGGAATGTAATAACAGTTAGATAAATGTCCACTTAGCCCTGAGAAGGAAAAGGGGATGAGAAAGAAACTGAACATAACTCTGCCTTGATTTTCTCTGGTATAAGAGAGAGCAGAGGAAAACTGTCAGGCTTTCAAGATTCTTTTATGCCCTACAACAATAAAGTACTGTAGAACTCTAATTGTCCTTGTGGTGTTTATTTCCTTACTTGTCTGACCTCTAAGGGCTGACAGCAAATTTGATTGGTTAGGAAGCATTAGGATATCATTCTGGACTTTATGAATCTAGGATAAGAAGCAAAAATCAAACAACGGAGCTGAAGAAAGAGTAGAAGGGGAAGCAACAGCAATAGGAGGAGAGTTAAAGAGGTATATCCAAAGTTTTATATTCCATAACAGGCGCCCAAAAGTGCCAAGAATTATGTCTATTTAGAATTTGTATATTTACTTGTCTTTACAGTAACACTAAATGTACAGCCACAAGGAACATGGCTGTTAGCTAGGGCTACCAGATCAGGGTTACAAAATCCAGGCACAACATCTCTTAGCTGCATTTAGTACTTATTTGGATTTTGCAAGCTCAATCACTGTTCCTGTAAAGCTGAATGGGTAGCATAGGTCTCTTCCTTCCCAAAACAAATCTTGGTTAATATGGCAATGTGAGGTTATATGACCAGCTGGCACTATAACAGCATCTGATCCTTGGAAGTGATATAGGGTGAACAAGGAGAGGTGGGGTGAAACATCCATGAATCATCTGGATCACCACTGCTAGAAGTAGAAAGCCTGATGTAATAAACCTTTGGTCTGATCCATAGGGATATTTCCTAAGCTCTCAAAGGTACCCATAAAAGGCACAGATCAATGCATCTTGCTTATGATCACAGATTTGATTTTCCCTGATGGAGACAAAGGACTAAGAACAAAATTTCAGGGAGAAAGTAAAATATTAATACAAATTAATTCTTCTCCATTTGTATTGGTTCTAAAAAAAGAAATTGTGTGATTAAATTCTTAATTTGTTCCCTATTTTCATGCTGATCAGAAGATCTCAAATACTACATCTTGCCCCCAAAACTCTCTGAAGGACATTTTTTTTTCCTAGCACCAAAGAAAGTTTTAGTCTTTTTAAAATATTTAATGTTGGTTAAAAAGTAATAATGCATTGTTATGGTGTGGATTATGGTGATAAATATTTGAAGGGGTTGCATAAATCTGGTGTGTCACAGAAATCTAAGATGATAAAGGATGAAACCTTGAAAGAAGAATATTCTGCTTTTGAAATGGATCAGACCACCACATTTGTCAACCTAGGTCATATTATTCTGTATATCACATTACTTCCTTGATATTTACATGCAGGAGACATTGTGAATCTGTGTAGCTCTGAACATGTTACAGAATGTAAAATCTGATTGTCTGATATGGAATCTTCTAAGTATTGATTCTCATATGAATGATCATCACTTAATGAATGAAATAATGAGGTAGCTTTCAGACACCAGAGGTAGAAATTCTAGTTGATGAGTCAACCAATTTTAGGTTCAGTAATCCATTAAAAAAATACTATTAGTTAAGTTTAGAGAACACAACGAGCCATAAACCATGAATTGGAACTAAAACAGCTGGATTGATTAAAAAAACTGTTATTAACGTAATAGGCATTGTAAACCTAGCCTATGTCATCTGTAATGAGAAATTTCAATCAAGACTATCAGGGCCTCATTTACATATATACACACATGCCCTCTTATTGCTGTATATGTTATATTTTAGAGCCAGTGAGTGTAGTGCTTATGGTGTTAGATGAAGATTGGAGATATGCAAGTTTGAGTTCCCTTCAACCACTGAAACTGACAGGTTATTTTCAGGCTAGTCAGTCTCTCTCAGCCCAAATTATCATGCAGGGTTATTATCTTTAAGTCATCTTGAATTCATTGAGAAAAGCTGGAATACAAATCTAAGAATAACTATATAGTTGTATCAATTGTTTGTATATTCTTTTGATGTGGGAGAAGAGACTTTCATGAAATAATAAAATCATGCAAACAACTAAAGCAAATACATACTCTTTAAGTGCAGTTTGCACCAAATGAAAACAATAAGGAATATACATGCATAATACTTTCTATATGGACAACTGCAAGTTTTATTGGCAATGTTTAAAGTTTGAAACAATGAGATATCCATCAGAATAGCTAATTCAAGGGTCAGATTGAATCATGGCAAACATCCAAGGGAGGAAACATTTCTTGAATATGAGTAACTTTGCCTATGCAGTCTTGACTCCAAATAATATGTTGACTTTTATGGAGCCCAGAGTCTAATAGTGTGTTTAAGAGATAGATGTCACCTTGTAATCACTTGCAATGGTTTAGGTGTCTCCCCTTCTCCCACAAAAAATAATATCAGAATTATTGCAAGGTTGTCAAAGTTCACATAATGTTGGTCTGCTCGTCGTTGAGATTTTACGGGATCACTTGTAGATGTGGTAATCTCACAAGATTTTAGGCATTTTAAAATGTTTTTATTTAATTGTTGGGTTTTTCCAAATAGAAATATCCATATAGTGAGAAGATAAATTAACAACATACAGTAAAATATTATGGGTGGGGCTGAAGACATTTTGAAAAATCATCCTGGCCCAAGTTAATAATTTATATATCAGTTTTCTCAGTTCCTAAGTTCATTGGGAGTCAGGCAGTGTATAAATGGAATAAATAAATAAATTGCTGATGGCCTTTTGCTTAATAAGCTTTTACAGAAATTACAGAACTTAGGAGGCTATAATTCATGATGGTTCTGTAAAAACCTCCAGGATCAAAGAGTAACAGTCTCTTCATAAGCTACTTATAGACTTCCCAACATCATCTGTGGGAAGCAGAATACTAATATAGATGGACCTGATCCAATGGAGCCAGCATTGCCTTGCTATCTGTATTATGAAGACACAAATTAAATCTTATTATTATGTATTTCTGCAAAATTTAGCTGCTCCTTTAACTCAGAACAGTATCACTCAATTCCATTTCAGTTCACTCCATTCAGTTTAAAGGGAAAGGTAATATTTCTTCAAAACAAGCTTGACTTTTGGCAATTTTATGGAGATCTCCATGTAGTCTTCTTGGCAGCAATGAAGAAGCGTTTGCCATTAACTTCTTCTGTTTTTTGCTTTGCTTTGCTTTGGTTTGCTTCCTAGTCTACCCTACAACCCTGATGTTTCGTGGTGGCCTTCCATTTAGGACTAATCCTAACTTTTTAAGTTAATCAAAGAAAACTGATTGTTGCCATATTCAATATATTAGTTTTGATTAGAACAGATAATGGATAATGTTTTGTTGGCAAAAAAAAGTGTTAAAGGATTGTACGATGTGACATTTTTTGTTTTTGTTTAGAGTTTTCTCTGAGAAATCAAAATTCAATATGCAGTAAATGCTCTAACATCAAATTCAATGGAACATTGGGTTCACTGTAACAGATACTTTTTCAGAACTTTGATCCTTTTATCATATTAACTTCCTTCTTAGCTTCTTTCTTCCTTTAAAAAAAAAAACTTGATAAATTCAATTCTTGGAAGGAATTTTCTTCTTACTGGCCTAAATAGCAGAATACAAAATACTATTTTTCACAATGGACAGACATACACCCACACACAGAGTACATGTTGTCCTCATATTTAAGCCTCCAACATGCACATAGCCCAGTCAGGTTCCAGAAATCTCACAAGCCTCTGACATCTCAAGAGACATTTTTTTCGGAGAACTGAGAAATTGGGGCACAGGAAGAAAGAAAGAACCGTGCCTTGTACTTCCTTTCTAGCAAATTCGTATATTTTTACTGAGCTAAATAATGGTAAATGTTTGCATAAGATCCCCCCCTTTTTTTCTTTAATATCCAAAAATACTGTGAGAATAACCTTACTATTGTATTATACCAGAGCCAGACAACCAGGAGCCCCAGCCTAAATTCATCACTTGGAGTCTTCTCCACCCTTGTTTTGTGTGCATGGTGTAGTCTGGAAAGCCCTTTTGGCAAAAATCAGCAGCACAGCATCATGCCATTTGTAAATAACAAAAATTGTGGAATAGGATTTCAGCTGTCAGAAGACCTAATACAGGTTTCACATACTGTATATGCATGAGCCTCTGAGCTAAGATGGGAGATTAGATTGCCTGATGTTAAAAATACACAACTTCTGCTTAACACCACCATTTGTTCCTTAGGACTGGAAAATAATTACAGAACTTTACCCTTCACCTATACATTAATAGGATGTCAGCTGGCAGTGACTGATCAGGAAAGGGATATTGGAGTTACAGTGATTGGCTTGATACAAATGTCAAGCAAGCAGGCTGTAGTTGTTAAAATAAATACAATTCTTGGAATCATCAGAAACAGAACTGAAAATAGAACAGCCAATATACTCATGCCTTTATACAAATTTATAGGAGGCAATCCTTGAAAAATTGCTTATAGGTCTGACTTCCACCTTATAAGAAGAATACTATAGTGCTAGAAAGATGAAGAAAAGGCAACCAAAGTAATCAGGTGGCTGGAAGAGCTCCCCTACAGTAGCTGAGGCTGTTTAGCCTGGAGCAAAGGTAGGAAACAAGAAATGTGATTGAATAGAGAATATACAAACATGCACTGCATAGATGATGCAAAGTTTTTCTCCCCCCTTCATGATGTAATACCACAAAGTCATCCAGTGAAACTAAATGCATCAATATTAAATACAAACCGGCAGAAATATTTCTTCACACAGGGCATAGTTAAACTGTAATATTTGTTGCCAGCAGTTGTGGTAGCAGGAGTTACTTTGAATGGTTTTAAAAGGGGACTGGGCAGGTTTATGGATGATTACATTATCAATGGCTATTAGTATTGGTGGCTTTTTACTACCTCTAGAATAATGCTTCACATCCTGGTTGCTGGGAAGCGATGAGGAGGCTGTGAGCTTTGAAATGGACTTTGTTGACCCAGAATGCCAGATTAGATTGGTCTATGGCCTGACTCAAGAGGCGTCTTATATTCTCCTAAAGACACATGAATAGTAGCTAGCTACTGACAGCCTTATAATTATATTTTAAGACTGTCCAAGTTGGCAGCCGTCACTCCATCCTGAGGTAGTAATTTTAAGAATGAGTAGGGTGAAAAAATACTGCTTTAGCACCTATTGATTTTAGTAGATCTCCCATATCTTGTAGCACTGCAGAAAAGTAGGGAAGCATTCTGTAGCTTCTGCCACTGGTCCTAAGGGACCCCAGCCCAGCCAAAACAACACCACCACCCCACACACATGCACACACACACACAAAGACCCTTCAGCTCCTGTCTATTGACCACACAGTGTGCAGTTTCATGCAGCTTGTTTCCTCTCCCCTGCAAAAAAGAAGACAGTGCTCCAGTTGTGAGTTGGCATCAGACTACAAGTGTTAGTTGCCAATGGAAGCATGGCAGGAACAAGGTCTGCTGGATCAACTTTGTCAATCCCATTCAAGTAAGTTTCTACACAAGGGAGATCTGCCTGTCCCCAAATAGATATAAATACCTTTCGTTCTGTTCTGGCATTTTCAAACTGATCTCCCTCATCCACTTTGTCTGTCTGCCTCTTTTCCTTAAGTGTCATATCTCTGTAAGCCTGAGGACAGGATCTGTTGCTCATTTTTAATTGGCCAGGGACCTTGTTTGTCTCAGAAAAGGGAAGAAAAGTAATATAGCATAAATGCACTGATTTTGCAGTTCAGTAGATTAGTTGCAGGATATGAAAAGGTAGCCAAGATGCCTCTCTAAACAAGTATATAAACTCTCAGTTATGAAATGTGCTGGTTTAGAATTTCTGCCACAATGAAATGAGTATTCATAAAACATTATTTTATGAATAATGTTGCTATCCCACTAGCTTCAGTGCAAATGAAAAGATCGTGCACATGACTGCAAAATCTGGTCAAAAGACCTCCTGCTCCTGTTCCTCCTTGTAATCGTACTAAACAGAAGCATGCAGGAGAACATAATCTATTACTATGAAAAGCACTCTGGCAAGGGATGTCATACCTGGACTATATCAGAACCTCACTGATCTTTTTTGATGCTTTCATATGCTGTTGCAGTAAATAATGCAATGAAAGGATTTCCCTTCTTCCCAGTAACTGCTAAATTGTGTGAGTCTTGGTGATTTGAGGATTTGTGAAGCTATTGCAAATGAATTTTCCCTTATGTGTTTCCTTCATGTAGGAATCCAGCTTGAAGTTGGAAGAGCAGAGTCCCTGCACTGAAAAAAGGAATTGGTTTTGTTTATTAATTAAGAATATTCTTTAAATTTCCAAACGTTCAGCACCTTTCCATGTGAAGTGCTGAATGTTTGGAAATTCAATATTTAAAGCTTTTCATTTGCCCCAATGGTAAAAGTGCTATAAATAGAGAGAAAAGGTGATCGATGCTTCAAGTATCATTTTCAGCAAAATGTCAATTTTAGCACAAATGATGTGCCTATGAGTCTTGTCACTCAATGAAGCCAGATATAATTTTATTAATCAGTGGTTTCCAAACTCTGCTTTGAGGACCAGGGGTGATTCACATGACTAATATATGTAATTCCTAGTGCAGATGCTAAAATAAAACAAAACAAAACAAAACCAGCATGAACACCAAACTGCTATGCCTTATGATTATTTTTTATTTTTTTTATAAATGGACCACATCTAATAAGCTTGCGATATCCTATAAAGTTTTGGTATTTTTGCTAGAAGATTTGCAAGATTATATTCTTGTCCAACATCTTGCAAAATCAGATTTAAGGCATTTGTGACCCATTTGTCTGAAGAACACAAGTAGAGAGGAAGAATCAAACATCTCAAATAAAGGTTTCCATTAAGAACAACATCTTTAATAAGCATACTGTAGATGGTTTTTCCATAGGGCAACTATTCTTTCCCTGAGCCAAATGCTGCACATCCCAATATCCCAAATTAATGAGGAACTCGTAAAATGGTTCCCCAGATTTTTTTGATGGCTATAGAATCTTAATTAAATTCACTACCACCACCACCACCCCACTATTCCACTTAGTATTATTTAAAATGAGGAAATTTCTGGAATCTTTTCAAATTTACGCAAGTCATGTTTTTATGGTTGTTCTGCCAAGTGTCCAGGCAGTGATCAGGTGCTCAGACAATTGGTTCTTTTAGATCCAGGGACAATAAGGACACCAGTGAATAAAGAGATTTTAAGCTTTATTATTAACTTAAGCAAACAGATTTAAACAGAAACATAGTTTAGTCAGATTGAACAGAAGCATAAACAGCATAACAAAGAAATAAAAATCATAACATACCAAGCAAGACAATACCCAATCTCCCATAGGCTGTCAGGAGCCCCTTAATAAGGACAGCAGAGATGCCCCAGGGCAGCTCCATTTCCAGAGCACCCAGCGCTCAGGTCTGTGCAGAAGCCCCCATACTCCAAAGGCAATCCTCAGGTTTTTATCAACGTCTGGCCCTAAAACCTCATGACCCTGTTTCCATGGTACCGAGACTGCAGGATCTGACCTTTACAGGATAGTTCCCAGGGTGTGGAGCACCTGCTTATGACATAATCCAAGAGCCCGGGAAGCTATCCAGATAAGCTAGTGCTAATGTAAACAATCTTGGGATTTTCTCTTCTCCCCCCGCCCCCCATCTCAAACAGAAATAAAAAACAAGCCAGCTAAACATTAGTATAACTCAAAATAAATTCTAAGCTTCTTCATGTGAAGGAGAAAATCAAAATATGTCATTTAAACTCCTCAAAATGACAGTGGTGTTATGCATTGCCACTACAGTGGTCTAGGTAACCAGCCACTGCTGTCTAACAAAAAGCAATGGTGCAATGCTTTGGCCACTGCCAGAAGCAATTGGCCAGAAAACAAAACTAACTCCAGATCATTCCAAGCTGCTAGATAAGACAACCTTGAGAAAGAATATCAAAGCCTTATCTAGACAGCTTTTAACTTTGTCATTTTCCAGAGGAACTTAGAGTAAAGGACTCTTTTATTCAGCTGCCAAAGAAGAACCAAACTACCATCCTCTATAGATTAAAATGTCTAAAATAGATATCATCAGATTTATACATTGATTTTCAACATCTCCTTTCCAAGTTTGTAATTGTGAAAAGCTGACTCAACAATCCCATTTTGTAGACATCAGAGCTCTTACAGAATCATGCAGCTTGGCAAAGGCAGCTCAGTCTTATCCTACTCACCTTCATGCACTAAATGCCATCAACATCAATCTGAAAAATGTGAAGAACTTAATGAAAAACAGTCCCTAGAAGAACATCTCAACAATGCAACTGCTGAAAATGTTCATATCATTGATCCCCTGTCAAATCTAGCTACAGCTCAGGCCTTGGAATAGTCCTTTATCCATCAGGAAGCTTGTCTTAAAGCATCTAGTCTGAGCATTGGGACATACAAGGTTAATTTGATTCCAAGTGTCTTAGGCTCTTCTGCTCCCATAACAATGAGCCATCCCAAGACAAGACTGATGATATCATGCTCTTGACCATTCTATTTGCTTTCCCTACACTCAGTTATGTAAAATCTTTTCTGAGATGAATATTTTGAGAGATCTTGGCTTTGCTGTATCATTTTAGAGGATATGAGGATAGGGAACTAGTAGGTCCACTCTCTGGGTAGGAGGTGCACAGTAGGAGAAGGGTGCCCAGTAAGAATATGAAACAAAAGGGTATCCTGTTCCTTAACTAGCCCTGGTAAGAGAAGGACTTCTTGAGGTAGGGAGGGCAGATTGGACCGGTGGGCTTGAATGTAGAATTGGGGTTATGTGATGTGTTCTGATAGAGTGTAAGCGTGAGAGAAAGGTCAGATTTTATTAGTCTGCTAGAATGGCTTGGCTAAAACTCAGAATTATCAACCTCAAGCTGTACATCAAGAGTGTTGCAAAGAAGTGTGGCTGGTTGACTGGCTGATGGGGGGTGGGGGAATAAGGATTATCCACACTGCAGAGGATAGCAGCAGGATGATCCTGGTTGGGATGGATTGATGGATACACACACACACAGTACCACACACACACACACACACACAAACAAGCTCACAGACCCTTCTCACCCCTATCTGTGGTATATGTCTTTTTCAACCTTGGGTCCTAGGAGTTTGAAGTTTCTGCATAGTATCTTAGCTGTTCCTAGCATTGCACTCTTCTGAACAGAGAGCTCTGGTGTTGTTCCTGGGATCTGTTGGAGCCACTCTCCCAGCTTAGGAGTCACAGCTCCAAGTGCTCCTACCATCACTGGGACCACTTTGGCCTTCACTTTCCACATCCTCTCTAGTTCCTCTTTCAGGCCCTGGTACTTCTCCAGTTTCTCATACTCCTTCTTCCTAATGTTGCTGTCACTTGGCACTGCTACATCTATCATCACTGCTGTCTTCTGGTCCTTGTCTACTACCATGATGTCTGGTTGACTGGCCAGTACCTGCCTGTCTGTCTGGATCTGGAAGTCCCACAGGATCTTAGGGTCCTGTCATTCTCCACAATCTTCTGTGGAATCTGCCATCTGGACTTGGGAGGGTCTAGCCTATACACTGTGCAGATGTTCCTGCACACAAGCCAGCTACGTGGTTGTGCTGTTCAGTGTATGCTGTTCCTGCCTGCATCTTACACCCTGCCACTATGTGTTGGACTGTCTCTGAGGCCTCTCTGAACAGTTTGCACCTCAAGTCTTGTCTCATGGTAGACCCCTGTTTCTATGGATCTGGTGCTTAGTGCCTGTTCTTGTGCTGCTGTGTTCGGTGTCTCAGTGCTGTCTTTTAGTCCAGCTCTTTCCAGCCACTGGAAGGATTTCCCAATGTCAGCTATTTGCCAATGGTACATCCCATGCAGGGTCTTGTCTTGCCATGGCACTTCCTCTGCTTGATCTTCCTTCCATGTCTGCTGCTGCTTTAGGCATTCTCTCAGGAACTTATCTTTGGGTTCCATCTTACTGATGTACGATGCTCTGGGTTTCATCCAGGACAGTGGCTGTGATACACACCAGATCCTTTCCGCCCTCTTTCTGGCTGGTGTACCATCTCTGGGTGTTGGACTTGAGGTGGAAATCTCCATACATTGTGAGGAGCTTCCAGGTCTTCACATCAGCAACCTCCACGTCCTCCTTTGGCCAGCTCACTATACTGTCAGGTTATATGATGATTGGCAAGGTGTACATATTGATGTTATTCCCATTGAGCTGGCTCTTCAGGACCTGTCTTATCCTTTGGTGGCACTTCGATGTTGCTGTCTTCCTTGCCTCCTCATTATGGTTCCCATGTGACTGTGGGATACCAAGGTACTTATAGCTGGTCTGGTCTGTATATCTGCTATGTGGCCTGCTGGTAGTTCCACCCCATCAGTTTTAACTACCTCTCCTCTCTTTACTACCATCTGGCCACACTTCTCCAGTCTGAACAACATCCCAATGTCCTCAGTGTAGATCCATGTCATGTGGATCAGTGAGTTGATGTCTCATTTACTCTTATCATACAGCTTGATGTCATCCCTGTAGAGGAGGTGGCTGAAGTAGTTCCACTCTTGAACATGTATCCATATCCAGTCCTTGTGATGCTCTGGCTGAGGGTGCTGAAGCCTATGCAGAACAGCAGTGGGGACAGTGCATCACCTTGTTATATGCCACACTTGATGGCCACTTGTGCTAACTGTCTTGAGTTGACTTCCAGTGTTGTCTTCCACAGTCCCAATGAGTTCTTGAGGAAGGTCCTTAGTGTCCTGTTGACTTTGTATAGTGCTAGGCATTCACAGATCCATGTATGTGGCATTGAGTCGTAGGCTTTCCTGTAGTCAATCCAGGCTGTGCTCAGTCTGGTCTGTCTAGATCTTGTGTCTTGGGCAACTGCTCTATCTATGAGCAACTGGTGTTTTGAACCTCTGGTGTATATGTATCTGTATCTGTATCTGTATCTGTATCTGTATCTGTATCTGTATCTGTATCTGTATCTGTATCATCTGTAGCTGTAGCTGTAACTATAGCTATATATATATATATCCCATCCTGCTGTGTCCCTACATGACCTGCTTTGTATAACCTTGGCAACTCTGTTCTCCCACCCCACCAGTAGAAATGTGAACTGCTTCCTTGATCACCCTAAAGTTGCCTACATTTGCTTTACCTCTATATTTTCTACCCTACCTGGCAGTTAAATTCTAGATTTCAGTCAGAGTTTTTCCCAATACTACTTGGCAATGCCAAAACTTGAACCTGGGATCTTCTTACAAACAATGGCTGTGCTCTGTAGTTCCACTCCAGCCCTTTCTCAAACTGTACAGTCTTCAGTCCTAAATCACCCAACTTTAAATGAGAAAGAAAATGCATTGCAAAATGCATTAGCGATTGAGTGAGAGCTTTAATCTCACTTACATTGGACCTCTGTTGAGAAAAAATGAGAAAATGTCCTGCTATTTGCATTCATTTGAAGAAATGGTGAAAAGACCTTCAGCATTCAGTTAACTATAGAGAAATTATGGAAAATCTAATTTTATTTATTTTGCAACATAACCCAATAAAATAGAACAAAAGCATCACTGAGACATTTTGTTTTCATGTATAGAGATTCATCTTAATAGCTGGAACAGTAAGGCACGAGACAGATCTTTTATTAGGTGTTGCATAAAAGACAAAGAGAAGTATCAAAATGTAATTAAACTGCCAATAGGGCACTGATTAAATTTAGCCTTTTGGTTTCTCTTGCACCCTTTTCTGATCCCTTTCCCCTATGCCATTGATTTAGTATTGTTAACCTTTCTTTATTACTTGTTTATGTTCTTCTATTACATTAAAACATCAATAAGGAGCTTTTTGAAAAGGACAAAAGAGGCAAACAAAGAAATGTTAAGGAAAGGTCAGGGGATGCAGAAAGAGAAAGGGCCAGTTTGCTGCAGGGAGCAAACTGACAGTCCTGAAAGGTTACTGTTTCTACTTCTAAAGGGATGAAGGGACAGAGATTGCACACTTATCAGGAGACCAGGCCTGGCAAAATGAAGACGGTTGATTCCTCCATGCTTGTGACTGCCAGGGGCAGGAAATGCCATCCTGCCCACTGGTCCTCAGGGCAATTAATACCTTCCTGAATTTCCCTTATGCTGGAAAAAAAATCTACTGATGACAAAAGAATGGAGAAAGCGGGCATCACCTCAGATAAAATAAACTGTGACTTTCATTGCTCAGGAGAAAATGAGTAAAAAAATACTGTAATTAGGGAATCTTTCAAAAGTAGAATTGATAGCCCTTTGGAATCTAAGTCTATATCTCATAATTAGCTGTCTTTAAAACAGGAACATCCATGGGAAGATCTATGAGGGAGCTTCATTGGGGGGGGGGGTCAAATGCCAAGAAGGTAGTTGTTGTTGCACAACTTAACCCCCCCCCCCTTAAAAAAAAAAAGCATTGCATGTGACACATATAAAGAAAGGGCAGGGCTTCCATCACATGGTTGCAGCTACATCTTGGTTTCTCCCAATGCCCCTGAACAGAAATATAAGCATAGCAAAATAAGATTTTTTTCTAGGCCTGGACTTGCAGCCCAGAAACAGGCTGAGCAGAGCCCTGGCTAATTGTAAGAGAAGTCCAGCTACTGGTGTTCTATTTTCCCATTTCAAAAACTACTGAGAGGCCAGGGGATTGTTCTATTTTTGTTGAATGCGTATGGTGCTGTATCTAGAATTTCAATGTTTCTTCAGGTTTTTCGTCCCCCACAATACTTTTAAAAAGCTTGGTTTGCTAATAACCCTGTGATATCTTAGGGAAGTTGGAAAACAAAACTTTTTTAATGTATTTGTTCACATGTGTGGGTAGAAGGGGCAACACTGCAAGAAATTGGCTACGTTATATACTAAGCAAGGGCTGAACTGACAAATACATATTTCAACTTAGTCCTTTACAAACTCCTTTAAAAAACATGCTGGGCCTGAAAAGTACATAAACATAGGATTATCTATCCAACTACACTATGACATATGACATACAGTAGTTGTATCTTTTAAATGGTTTTTGTGTGTCTGTGTGTGTTTGTGTTTTTAGTAGTAAGCGTCCTGGAGTCATTTGGGAGTTTGGCAGCCTATAAATAAATAAAACAAATGAACCCCTATGCCCACTATGAACTTGTCTGAAACCAGGAGGTGAGGATAAAGCTGCTTCCTTCTTCCAGCAGCCCTGAACCAGGTTGTTCATAAGCTTTCATTTGATTCCCATGACGATCAAGTTAAAGTTTCTCTTTTCCTACTATAATTGTGATCACGATCACAGGGGAGATCAGCAAGGCCTTCAATGGGTTCTTTTAAGGAATGTACAGACCTGATAGGACAGATTTGGTTCCCACTGGGAAAAAAAATGTTTGATTACAAAATGTATATATTTGTTGTTGTTTATTTTACACCAAAAAGGATGTAAATTGTTATTTGTTACACTTTTATATCTTACCTTTATATTTCTCATGGTTTGTTCTTCTTTTTCCTATTATAACTTATCTTATACTTTCCTATCATTTACCTTGTCCTTCTCTAGATTTATATTCTACTCTTTATTCACAGAATAGAGATACCTAGAAACTCAGATATCTAGCTTCTGTTGGGTTTTAATTTACTTCCATCTTCCATATCTGTCCCCTGTTGACCCTTTCTTTTATTTCCTTGTTTACTTCAATTCAGCACAGTGAGAGCAGGAAGAATGTAGGCTGCTTTTGCATGTGGAGATGAGAAAGTGGGTTGTGCAATGGGTTGCTGGGCTGGGTGGCAGGCAGCACTGAATCTGGGCTGCAGAAGTGCCCCTGTGAGACAGATGTAGGTGCTTAGTTGTATTGACGTGTGGTTTGAATGTTGATGGGACATCTTGGCCTGCAATTGGGCCAGTGTGGGATTGGGAAGGCTGAGAAATTGGTAGGGGAGGGATTGAAGGCAGGCAGGAACATTTCTGTGATGATGGGGAGGGAGTGGTATGGTGGGAGGCAGGGGGCAGGAAACACTAAGTGAAAGGGCCCCCAGTGTTTGGTACCAGTGTTGTGTTCTGACCACTGTGATTTACCCCATTCCCTGACCATCGGTCCTCAGAGGCCCGGGCTTTTGGGTGCTGCTACCGAATGCCAGATCAGTCTGTAAGACAATTTAATCATTGATGAGAGGGATGATCTGGTGTGACCTAGCTGAAACGTAGCTGAGCATGGAAGGGTGTGTTTACCCTGGGTTTCGTGTGCGGCATCAGCCCAGAGTCCAGGACAGGGGCAGCTATGTGTGTGGCTGTAGTCATCCAGGATATTCTGGTGGCTTTCAGAGGTGCTGCCCCACAGACAACTGGATGTAAGACCCTGTTTGCTAAGCTGGACTATAGGAATCAGTTGGAATTATTGCTCCTGTACCAGCCTCCCTGCTGCATTGCTACTTCCCTGCCTGAGCTCCTGGATTACTTGGCTGGATTGGCAATGAGGTTCACAGGGCTTGTGATCTTAACTTGCCTTTTCTGGGTGTGAAGTCTGAGATAGCTCAAGAGTTCATGAACACTATACCAGTCATGGACCTGACCCAGGTCATTGAGGGTCCAACACATAAAGGAAGTCACTTGCCAAATCTGGTTTTCATGTCACAACAGTGGTGACATGATCTGGGTTTTGGGGAGATTATCATCACCCCCTGTCATAGAACACTTTCTGAAGGCCTCAAAGTGCCCTGGTGTTGCCCCCTGACACAGGGAGGTCCACCCCAGTCAACTAATAGACCCCACTGGGTTTAAGAGGGAACTTGGGCCTTTCCTGAAGGTCTGTGCAACCAGAGCCTTAGCCACTTCTTTGAATGAAATGGTGGCTGAGGTTCTGAATTGGATTGTGCCTATGAAGCCTCTCTCCTCTCATGGATCCCAAGGCTCCCCTTGATCTACTGAGATGCTGAGGGAGGTGAAGTGTGAAAACAGACACTGGAGCACTGTTGGAAAACAACAAATGAGTATATCTGACTGAGCATGAGTCAGAGCTGCTCTTAAGGCCTACCACATGGCAGTAAGGACAGCAAAACATCAATATTTCTCAGCCCTTATTGTGTCCACAGATAGTTGCCCTGTGGCCCTGTTTAGATTCTGCTCCTCCTGAAGACTCTATTGCTGCTGCTTTTGTATCAGCAATCATGGAACCCCATTAGCAGCATTTTAGCTCTTGCTTGAGAACTTCCAGACTTCTTCCTTCTCTGGCTTCCTCATAGGTACCACCATCTTGACTGGCAGTGCATAGCAAGGGGGGGGCGGGGATGAAAAGATTGCCTCTTTTCCTCATACCTAATAAGAGGGTTTCAAAATGGGACTAGACAAATTCCTAGAAGACAAGTCTATCAAAACTACTAGCCTTCATGAATGGACACTGCTTTGAGGCATGAGGGCAGTTTGCCCCTATAATAGGTACATGGGAGAAACAATACGAGAGGAATTGCCTTGATTTGTGGGCTTCATAGATACATCTGTTGGGCTACCATGTGAGATAGAATGGTGATTAGATGGATCTAGGCCTTTACCAGTAAGAATATTCTCATTATCTTCTCTTTCTTTTTCCAGGTTAGCTTGTTTGGGACTCTTAGGGCCATGGTTTGCCAGTTTGTTGATTACTGCTTTTTATCTCCTATTGTAGACACATACCTTTCAGCAAGGACTCTCTCTTTCGATGCTCTGTCTTATTGCCTTGTTTGCCATTGCAGTTGTGTTTCGGAAACTGTTCTGTTGTGTGCCCACATGTACCCAACAACTTTCTTCTCCCCATCCTATTGGTATTCCTTTTGTGCTCAGGGAATCCAGGATGCTGTTGCCACAGAAGTTTTCCCTTCCTTCCCAATGTTTTATTCTTCCTTCAGGTTCTTCTCTACTCTAGAACAACTTTGCCTCAGCTGACTCAGTCTCACATTCATGTACCTACTCCTCTCTTCTGTGTATCTCCTAAACATGTGGATGCTTAATTTCATTGGACTGAGTCTCCTCTCCTCTCCTCTCCTCTCCTCTCCTCTCCTCTCTTCACTTTCTTCCACTTCTATTTTCCTCTTTTCCTCTGCAGCAACTACTTCCACTAAGCCATTCTGACATCCTCTGTTGTTGCCAACTAGAAAAAACTACCAGGCCCGTGTTCCTATTTAAAATTCTTTGGCTATACTACCTATTATCAGAAAGTTAAGTATGAGCATGACAGATGTGTTCAACATGAAATTCATGGGAAGGATGGCCACAGATAGATTGATGACTTTGGTTGTCCTGTCATACTTTCCTAATGATTCTGACTGGGGTGGGGAGAACATTCTCTTTCTTTCTCTAAGTGAGATGGGAAAAATTACCTGACAGTTTCCAGTCAAAATAGCACTGGTTAAGAGGAGAGAATCAAAGTTATTGATGTAACCCAAAGGTTACATGTAGCTTCAAACAGTCCTTTTGTGCTCCCTGGAACACTTTAGAAATGAGATGGACCACTATCACTGGTCCATCTGGCGGAAAAAGTTAGTATCCAATTGTCTGTCAAATCCTTCCCCAAAACAAAAAAGACTAAATTCTATATAGGCCATATATCTTGCAGCCCTTAAACGAGACTTGTTTTTTTTCCTTCAAAATTGTTTGGTGTCCAGTTGCAACAAAGTTACCTAATCCCATCCTAGTGCTCAATTTAATTTAAGCAATTTTTTCCTAATTATTCAGGTTCTGGAAGTGTTTATTTTGAGAAGACAGAAAAATAATATGTATACATGAACACTCCCCTGAACAAGGCGTGCTGCTAAAGTAGATCATAGGTCTTGTAGATCCATAACACTGCTAGGAAAAAAAATATGAAAAATTAAGCTAATTGATATGCCTATGAGAGAAATTGATGCAAGGTTTATTGCTATCATGAATGCAATAAATTGGTTGCAGAAAAAGAAGAAAAAGAGTAGTAAGATAGAAAACTACCGTCATTTATTAAACACAGAATTTTCAAGTGACCTTTAAGATTGGACAAAATACCATTTGCTTTACACTCTTCAGTTGTATATATAATAAATCTTTGTAATTAAGTGCCAATATCACAGAGAGAAGCACATATCTATCGTGTTCTTCCCAGATTTGATATAATTTAAATAACACAATTGCTAGCAAGCTAAAGTTTCATCATTTTATTGGAAGGTAAAAAATTGAAATATTACAGCATCCTGCTCTTCGAAAAGGGTACCAGCTTTGTTTAAGAGAATACTGGAGTTTTGTTTTGGATCTGCCCAAAATAACATCTTATTTCATTTGGTCTTATTTGTATCATGCTTATCAAGGACTTTGTCTAGAGAATTATTGGTCCATGAAGCATATATTGGCATTTCTCTGCTCCCGGATGGTTATGACAGCTGAGGTACAAAATAAAATAAAATTAAATAAAATTAAATTAAATTTTTAAAAATTTAAAAAATATGGCCATCAACAACAACAGCAATAAGTCATAAGAGTGACTGATCTCCAATAACACTCCTATACAGTGTTTTCTACATGCATATGGCATATGGGAACTTGTGGTGCTTCAGATGTTGCTGGCTCCCAACAGTCTCAAATATGAGAAAAATGCTAAGAGAAGCAAGAGGTTTTCAACTGAACAACATCCAGACATCATGTATTACCCATTCTAATGAAGCATAATGTCACCACCTTCCATGAGGCATAGCAATTAAAAGGTTGAGCTACACATGGATTGAGCAGGTCTTGCTTCAAAAATGTCTCTTTGTCATGAGCTCATTAGATAGAACACCCTGAAAAGTCCCTTTTGAGGTCAGTGAAAATTCTCAGAGCAAGAAGAAAGCAGGAAGCAGGAAGTGAGGCCAATATAAAAACTAAATCAGATTTGATTTAATTTCATAGGTAACTAAAATAAAATTAATGATAAACAGCAAATATCCTTAGAGCTCATGTATTTGTACTACATTAAGAACTGCAATTCAGTTCAGTTTTGGAGGAGCTACAGGAGATATAGTCAAACCTTTCAGGGTGCATATGTAGCCTGGGAGAGGTAGTGTCAGGCTTTGGCTCCCTGGCCTAAAGGAATTTATGTTTTTTCATGGAGTTCATACATTCACAGACAGCATTCATTTCAGTGGATGAAACAATTTTGGAAAATTGAGAAGCTAGAATCATGGAAGAGCCCATTCATCCATTCCATTCACTGAAGTGAACTGGCATTTCTTTTCTTCTGTGAGAAGTGTGTAGGTATAGATCAAGGCATCAGGCTGTAGATTTGTCAGCATGTTTTCTCCCAAGCTGATTTATATTAAAAGGAATTAAGCAACATATGGGCATGTTGTTAATGTGGCCTTGCTGTGTATATTCAGAGTACAGACACTTCTGATCAATAGTGTTTTTGGAATTCCAAGCCAGATTTCTTCCGACTAGAGTGGTTTTAAGTTTTGTAGCCATGGTTTTCAGTATAATTTATCATTCAGCCTCAGAGCTAAATTATCATAAGACAGAATGTTCTAAACAGAACATTTAGAAATTCTGGCTACAAAACACCTGATTAGACCAGCCCCTCCCTGCCCCCCCATCCATAAAAGCTGAAAGAACTGCACATTTGAAAATCTGATTCTATTTGGGAAAGGAAATCTCTGAAATGGAAGCAAACCAATCCATTTAATTAGAACTCAGATATACTAGATGGTGCTTTGGCATTTCTAGATGGTGCCTAATTTATTTGCTTTTCTCTATTTTTTTTCTCATAGCTTGATCACATTTCTTTTTCACCTTTCATTTGATTGCCATCTATAATAAAGTGACTTATTAACTCCATGGCCATGAGTGATACTTTAAGCAAAGGATTAAAATGATAAACTGGCATAGTAATTGAACAAAATTAGAACAATGGAGTAGTATTTAGAATGAACTCAGGCAGAAATTTTTTAAAAATCAAGAAACTTTTACCAAAATTATAAAACTGGAGCAGAGATGGGAGAGTAGATGCTCTCATTTGCAGCATTTCAACTGATTTGAAATGAGCTACTGGGGATGAAATGTGAATGAAATATACAAAGAAGCTGCTTCAGAAATAGGAAAGAATGGTAACAATACAGTGCCTTCAGAATGGAAGATGGTATCTCCCTTGAAAGTCACTGAGCTCCCTTTCCCACTTGACTTTTTAAAATGGTTATTAGATTCTTTTAATTAAAAAAGAAATCAAAGTAAATGAGAAGCTGACATGCTGAAAAGCAAGATTCCAGCTTCCAGTATCTTCCTTGTTTTCAAGAATACCCCGTTATCCACAAAGGCATTGTGGGATTCTTAGGAAATAGAAATGGTGGGTGAGTGAAGCTCAATGCTTTGTTTTGAAATATGATCAGCTAAAGTTAACTGTTAATAAATTATCCCTGGAGAAAAAGAAGGGTGGTGGTACAACCTTTCAGTACAACCAGTTCATTTTCTGTCAAATGGCAACTGGTACAACCAGTTCACTTTCTGGCAGATGATTTTTGGGCCTAGCTATGTGCAGCTTTGCAGCCATTTTTTTAAAATAAGTTTCTGCTATAAGGCAAAGATTCAGTTATCTGGCAAACCATCTACTGACTGAGATCAGTTATCAGCTAGCTGGGAAAACATGAAGGGGTAAAAGGCAAGCTCGGTCCCACACAGCACAGTCCACTTGGTTACTGGGCTACAGACAGGTTTTCCAGCACTTCTGTTCCCTTTAAGAGGTGAGCCAATGAAAGCAGGTTGTCCAGCCCATCACCTCTATCATTTGACCACAATTATGCCCAAATGCTAGTATTCTAGCTAGTGAAGACGGT
Source organism: Candoia aspera (assembly GCF_035149785.1). Classification (NCBI taxonomy): domain Eukaryota; kingdom Metazoa; phylum Chordata; class Lepidosauria; order Squamata; family Candoiidae; genus Candoia; species Candoia aspera. The sequence goes on from NC_086158.1 coordinate 51,596,697, forward strand.
TGTAATGAGAAGCAAAATCCCTGTATCCCTGAGGCAATTATGGATACTGGCCCTATTCCAAGTGATCAGCATTTGCAAGATGAAGACAGAGAATGTAAAAATACACCTATGTATAAAATGTTGAATTCAAGAAGGTTTAGGAATATATTTCTTTAGGGTTTAAGCCAAAGACTGAAAGCAGATGTTAACTAATTAGTGTAACATTTAAATGTCTGCAAATGAGCCAGAAGCTATTTAAAAAAGAAAGGAAAAAGGAAAGGAGAAAAAAGGAAAGGAAAGGAAAGGAAAGGAAAAACAGTTTTGGCACAGGAGAATTAGAGTAACGTGGGTAAAAGGGATAATCAAGATTTTCTGAGCTTGCTGTTTCTCTATAATTTCTCTAGCAAATTTCTAAAAGTTTGCTTTGTAATAGCAAACTCAATTACTGTATTTGATGCTTTCCTATATGCCTAAGTGGGAAAAGGCTGAAGAGTCAAAAGAAAAGAGCAGCTATAACTGAACCCTAAGTGAAGCTGACAGAAGTGAAATTGTAAGAAAGTGCCTTTGACACTGTGCTACAATAGAGACATCCACAAATGAGTTCAGATGGATTTTTTCAATAGAAGTAATAGAAGGCAAAAGTCAGGTTATTGAAAACAACCCCACTTCTTGTTGCTTGATCCCCAAATGGTCACCTGATGAGGGTCTCTATATATTATTCAGGAAGAGTGATTAGGTAATAATCTGATTGCAAATGGGAGCAACAAGAATTGTCACTTGAGAGGCAGGCTAGTGGTAGGGTGGGGAAGAAATAACAGGACATGCAAGAGGTGGGAAGCTCAGGCTTGTACGAGTAAATAAACTAGACTGGACGATAACTAGCTTGTTTAATGGATGAACAATTCATTGGGAAAAAAATAGAAAGAAAAAGGAAGAAAAAAAATGAGTCAGAAACTAGTAAAACATTTTCTGTGGAACTAGAAAGTACAGCCAGCAGTCCTTGGGGGAGGAACTTAAAAAAAGCACTGGAAGTGTGGAGACAGAGTATTAGGTAAAGAAAGAACAACCTGTGCTGCAGCTATTAACAGTCTTGAGAAAGTACATTCACAAATGATAGAAAATGGATAATTTGTTCCTTTGTTTATCTGAACAGGATCACATTAAAAGGCAAGCACAGTGGGAGTGAAGATATGAAAGAAAGCACAGTAAGACATGATCCCAGGACATTCATCAAGAATTGCCAAGAAACATCATTTTGGAAACTGTGTTTCAGATTCATTACCAGATGTTGAAGTTTCAGTACTTACTGGGCAGTGTTAAGCTGATGCTTAGGCTAGTCAAGTGATTGCACCAATTGATTACCTTTTAGCTTATCTAGAAGCCCTGTAAAAGGAATGGACAGTAACTGTTCTTCTCAGAGAGAGAAATCATTAAGACAATTTTTGTATTCTGGGTTCTCATTTATTTGCTCTTATAGTATGCATGTTTTTGCGCTAAATGACCTGAAATCCAAAATTTCAAAGATATATTGAAATTAGATAAATTCTAATCCTGGCATAGTTCCAAATTACTACTATTACTTCATCATTCACATTTTGCAAGGAAGGAATGTGGACTGCTAATTTATGTTGACTCTGCCTGTCATGCATAATCTGTAAAGTTGAACAGAGTAAGGGAAGTTTTAGTTAATCACAGAAATAAAATATTGTCATAAGGCTTTTAAATCATTTCCAGTTCTAGTGCTTTCTTTCTTTAATTACTTAGAGAACAATCCTGTGACTTCTGAAACAGTAATTGAAGACTTAGTAACCCAAAGATAATTCTTTCTAAGCCACTAAAAGAAATATCAGTACAGTATAATAGAAGCACAGTATTCAATTCAAAGAATGGGATTTGGTGCTGGATCTCTCCTCCAAACTCACTGCTGTCCTCTATGGCTGTCTTTTTCTGAGTTTAGAATATTTAGAACATACAAAGTTCCAGAAGTGGGCAGAATTTAGTCTCCTTACTTTCCCTTCCAAAATAAGCAGTGGGATGGAAAAAAATGTATTTTTGTTTTAATCACACTTGAAAGAGGATGTACAGGAATCAGGTACAGCCCATCAGGCACTATGATCTACTGTATGTACAGTATTCCTTTGTTAATAATAAAACCTTCTGTGACAGAGTAGGGAACATGACACCTACCATGTTAATTTGAAATTGGAATGGGATTCTCCATAGGAATAAAAATATATATATATAATATTGATTCCAGAGTCTGCATTAAAAAAAAAGAAGATTGGCTATTCCATTTTCTGCTCCCTCCCCCATTATTTGGAAAATTCTGATGAGGTCCATTCACACACCACTAGATAATTTTTGTTTTAGTTACAAAGGTTATTGTTAAAATACAAATATCACCCTTCTGACAATCCCTACTTGTGGGCAAAACACACAATTAAAAAAAAATCACAAGAACAGATTAAAAATGTTCCTGTTACATGGTCTAAATATTACACCATGTATATTAGAACTTCAGATGTATACAATATAATAACAATAAGCCTTTAAATCCCCCCAACAACACAAAAAAGAGTTTTGAATAGTTCTGTAGCTACAAAAGGCCTAGAAGAAAGTTCTAGTTTGTCTATATCCTTCTAAGTTGAATCAGCAACTGGGACACCATTATGTTGTTGAGAAATATTTTCAAACTCCTAATGATGAGTGTGCCTCATGAGAAGGAAAGCTACAATTGGGTGGAATTAGGATATTTAAAAACAAATTGTTTCCAAAAGTAGAGCTATTCTGTTTTTCTTGTCATTATCTGATGCTTAGAAAATCCTATTGGTTTAAGTAGGAATATAATAAAAAATAGAATGGTGGAGTTACCAAAAATTACTTTGCTAAACTTCAGTTTTTCTCTTTTGGAAATGAGCAATATAACTGGATAGCAAAGCCAGGAGGTGAGGGGTGGGAGGAGGAGGGGGATGCAAATCACTGATTGCTGCAAATTGATGCCATCTTTTCGTATTGGAGAGGCCATATGAAACAGTCTTCTGTTTCTTCATTTTCCCTCCCACTTCTTGTTGTTGTTGTTGTTGCCATCGAGTCGTTTACGACTCATGGAGACCCTACGTATAACAGAATGAAATGCTGTTCAGTCTTGCGCCATATGCCTGACTGTTCCAATGTTTGCAGCCATTGTTGCTGTGATTGTATCAATTCATCACACTGAAGGTCTTCCTCTTTTCCGCTGGCCCTCGACTTTACCAAACATGATGTCCTTTTCAAGTGATCGGTCTTTCCTGACGATGTGCCCAAAGTATGAGAGTCTAAGCCTAGAACTAGGTAATACCTCATTAATTTAAAATTGGTGGTATTACTTTCTATCTTAGAGAAGAAGGAGAGACATAAAATTGGTAGCATTCTTGACAGGGAAATCAGGCATAGATACCTTTCTGCAAGCTTTGATCAATACCTGTCATGAGTAAAGACGGCGAGCAGGGGGCTCCCATCCAGGCTGTAAAGCGCATGCGTAGTACTGAGGAATTAAGCAGCCATTCAAAGAGACACAGATTGGGACCGCCTTAGCCTTTGGGGTTTATATGTCTGGGTTTTTCCCATGCTTATTCAGTTTGTTAGGATTCTGTTTATGTAGCAGTAATAAACATTAGAGTACTACTCCTCGTCTCAGCGTGTGTCTCACTGTTAGGACAATACCAGGTTGCATTTTCTGCTACTAAATATGTACTCAGCAAAAGACTATCAATCCAGAACAGGTTTAGTTGTGGCATTAAAAGACATTAGTTATGTTGTGTATGATTAATTGCTCCAAAATAAGTATATTGCATTTCCCACAGAAATGCAATTAGGTAGCATGATACAGATACATGTCTTATTTATGTCCAGAGGTCATGGAATAGATAGAAGAATCTTATCTGTGTGTGTGAGAGAGAGACAGAGAGAGAGATCAGGTAAAATAATACCTTAAAATATTGTCTGAAAATAAAAGGGGGCAGTGGGAGTGAGAGGAATTCATAATCCTGTGAAAACAGTGAGCTTACTAAATGATGACATTCTTATTCTCAGTATTTGATTTGGATCTCTTAAGAATGTCTTTATTTAGTAACCTCACTGTGGTAGCTGTATGATGCTATATATTTTCTCATTTTGCATAATTCTGATATTGCATTTATTTATAGGTAGGTCTCTTTATTATTTTTGCTGTCTGATTTTTTGTCCTGTTAGTTGCCCAGAGCCTTCAGGAATGAATAGCATACAAATACAACAAACAAACAAACAAACAAACAAATAAATGTGTGGGTTTTTTCACTTCATATAAACTTTCTAGAGAAAGGTCAGTAGTGATTCTTGTATGTTTTATAACTGCATTTCATATCAGCAACTTCTAATGGAACAAATTCTTCAAAAGCTCCAGTAAAATCTGCTATGGATCCTCTGATATCTTTGTAGCTACAGTGCTTCGTTATCATCAGTCCAAAGTCCTAGGTCACACATTGGCTGTCATTGTGATTCAACATCTTGCTGAGCCCATCTTTTTCTTTTTTCTTAGACTCTGGCTGTTGCTCCTGTATGTCCTTTACAATCAGTTGAATGAAGCAGTCTGTAAAATTAATAAAACATTAACAAATATTGGGACAAATTATATGAAACCCAAGCATATTAGTCAAGTGCATATGCCCTATCAGTTTGCAGATTGTGGCATCATATTAAAACTATTAAGTCTGTACATTCTCAAAAACAATTCAGTACTTGAGGAGTAGTGAGCAACTTCTGCTCTTTCCAAGTTATGTTTAAACAGTTGTAAAAACTGGTTGTCAATGGGTGTACAATAATTGTCTGTATTATTAGGGTTCCAGCTCACATGGAAATTTTGTGTGTATACAAAGGCTCTGTAGACAATCAAGTTCTACTTATAAGGATTAGGTTTTCCCTGAAGTCACCTGTATAATTTTGAGAGGGGAGAAGACTCTCATCATTCCTTGTGTCTTAAATTGTATACAGCAATGTATCATCTATGTAATGTCCCAATATTTGCATCATATGTAATATTAACCATGGCAACTTTCAAATAAAATCTTACAACCATCGTTACAAATGGTTCCATATTCTAGGTTACCTGTACTTTGCCTAGAAAATGTACTCCTGAAAAGAAAAGGAAATATGGTATTCTGAAGACTAAAGCAGCTGAATTGGAGATTAGGACCATGAGGTGTTTGTTTGTTGACAGACTTGCCTTGAATATTTTATAATGTGGTGTGAGTTGACTCAGACTATAAATAATAAACAATAGTATCTATTGATTGAGAAGTGCCTAAAACCAGCTGCTGGAAAAAAATGCATATATGTAGAAGCAATGTGTTTGTATTCTAATTCAGACAAAACTAATATTAAAAACGAAACCAGAAAATGAAAATGTGGAGAAAGAAAAGGGGGGAGTGATTAGGTAGAAGTTGTATAAATTACAGCACCTTTAAATTCTTTCATAGATATACAGCCATAAGAAATTGTGAAGGAGGAAGAAATACATGACCATAACAGAAAACACCAGAATCAACAGCAATATCCACTTCTACCTTCAGCGGTAAAATGAGCTCAAAGACATCACCAAGACAAATTCTTTTAAAAAAAAAAGTACTTAAGTATCAGACAATTAAGAAAAGCAAATGCTTTTTCTGCAGAGGAATAACACTTTTGAGAAATTGTCTTGCGTTTCAGCACTCTCTCTCTATTCAGGAAACTTTCGTTAACCACAGAGCTACTCATTTACTTCCTGGCACTGGTTAATATGATGCTAGATCTGGTGGGGTAAGAAGAGACAATGGGAAAAGGTGGTCCCATGTTTATTCGGTCTTTGTCAGGTCCCAGCTAGACTAATATATCCAGTTCTGGGTACAACACTTTAAGAAGAATTCAGAGAAAACAAAATGGATTCAGAGAAAGACAATATGGATTATGAGGATACCAGAAACTATAAAGGAACATTAAAGGATTTGGGTATGTTTAGTCTTGAGAAATGATGACTGAAGGAGAATATGGTAGGAGCTTCACTTATTCAATTCTCTTATTCTAGAGTATAGGACACAAAATAATGGATTTAACTTGCAGGAAGGCAGTTTTTAACTGAATGGTGGGGTGGGTCTCCAGGGGGCAAGGACTTTTTGTAAGAGGAGAAGCAGTTCAACAGTGAAAACAATTACCCAGAGAGATAGTAAGTTCCCATGTATTAGAGATGCTCAATTAGAGTCTGAACAGCTATCTATCTGGGATGCTTTGATTTGGATTCCTGCACCAAACAAGAAGATTGGACTCAGCAGTCTAAATGGCTCCTTGGACCTCTATAATCCTATGATTTATAGATAGATAGATAGATAGATAGATAGATAGATAGATAGATAGATAGATTTTTTGGAAACCTGTATGGCTATATCCTAGATTTTCAAAATCTGTATATAGACCTGAGGCTGAGGTTTTGCATCTCTATGTACTTGATTGTGCAGTTTGGTCATCTTTGTCCAATCTCTTTCCTGTCCTTTGCCAAATGAGTTGAATGCCTTCTCCTGGCAGGCCTGCCTTATGCCTCCTTTTTTAAAAAAAAACTATTTTTGGCAACAGGCTAAGATATTTGTCTTCTGTCAAGCATTTTAAATTTTAAATGTTAATAGTATCATTTTTAATGCCTGAATTACATTAAAATTGATAGCTGAGAATGCAAATGATCTGTAATCAAGGAGCACAATGAAAAAAATGGGACTAAGTTTAAATATAAAGAATATATAGATGAACAATAAAGAAGATCAAACTAGTAACAACAGGTATAGCAACTAGTCTTAAAACCAACAATTAAGGTATTGAAGTCGTGGATAGCTTTTGCCTTTTAGGATCAACTATCAACAGTAAAGGAACCAGCAGTCAAAAAATATGCCACAGATTAGCACTTGGGAGAGTCGCTATGAATGCCTTGGAAAAGATATCCAGATACCATGATGTGCTTCTAGCTACAAAGATCCATGGCTTTCCCTGTGACACTCTATGGAAGTGAAAATTGGACAGTATAGAAAGAGTATTGATGCTTTTGAACTTTGGTGTTGGAAAAGACACCTGAGAATACCATGGATAGTCAAGAAACCAATAAATGTATAATCAATCTGGGAAATGTGAAAGGAAAGAGAAGAAGATGAACCATCAGCGTATGGTCTCATTTACTGTGGCAATGAGTGCGCCATTGGAAGATCAGAAGGACCAGGTTGGGAACAAATCATCCTGGAGAAAATCTATCTACGTATGTGATTAACAAGTTGACACCAACTTCATGACACATAATTAATTACACTAGAATAGTGGCTTTTATATTTTCTTTTGAGTTTTTTTCTTTTGTTCTTTGTTGATCTCATGCTTTTATTAATTTACTGTTTTGTTGATTTTACACTTTGAACATTGCAATTCCCATTTGGGGACTTTTAATGTTGAAATACAATGTACCATGGTGGTAAATAGGACACTCATGTGAGGAAAGGAAGAGGAGGCAGGACTGAAAAAGATTCTGGTGTACATGAATATCCAATTTATTTCTGAGATAGACAGAATGTGTTAGATGTGTATGTGTAATCTGAACTAGTGACAATGTGATTAAACTTTGGAGAAGTTAAGAGATAAAGAAAGACAGGTCAAGACATTGCAGCAGTTATAATACAGGAAGGTAATTTTTAAGTATATTTTCATATGATCAACAAATAGAATCTTCAATTGATTAATTATGAGGGAGAATAGGGACAAGGAAATATAGAGCAAGAATAAGTTTCAAGAAATATATAGCAAGAGAAATAAATGGAAACTGGTCTAAATGACCTAAGAAAAGGGAGATCACAAAAGTACTGCACTTACAACCTTCCCAGGTAATGAAATATTTGTTTCTATTTTTTTTCCCTTATTATACTGATATTCTGTGACTGGTCATGTTTAATAGTATGTTATTGTTTTTGTTTTTAATCTGATCACCTTAAACTGAACAATGTTCCTGTGGACAACTTTATTTCATTCTGTATTTCAGTAAAATATTAGTAGCAGTATTCGCTAGATAAAAAGGCATGTCTGCTTGGAATTCATGTTTCCTTATGGTCGGGATTACAAAGCCACAGCAGCTGTTACATGTCTGCTTGGTAATTTGTAAGATAAAGCAGGTCTTGGAATTGAGAGTGCTGTGTGTGTTAATATTATACAATGTATTTATGACAAATAAACAGTGTGGAGGGAGGAGGTGGCAAGATAGGAGATATATTTGCATTTTTTAAATTGTTTCTAGGAATACTACATATAATATTTTATGGCACTTTGTATAATAAAACCAGGTTAGTGCCTTCCTTATTAATATATATCATACACTTTTTAAAAAAGTAATGAAAGCAATAAATGGAAACACAAAAGTAGCATAGAGTAGTAAATTATTTGCACCTACTTTGCCATACTAAATGACAAATACAGAATATATTTTTGTCTTAAATGAAGGAATTAGTGTGACTGTCATCTCTGATTTAGAAACATTCCAATTTCTGGATAACAAAGGTCTAGACATCTCCTTGAAAGAAGATATATTCTGGCATGTCTCAAACTTGAATGTCTAAAAGCACTGGATTTAAGTCCATATCCTGAAGCTAAACACTAAACCATATCCTTAAGCCTGTAATTCACCTGTGGTCCATTGCAATCTGTATGTTACTTAGCATTTACAAGGAGCACCTATAAAACATACAGGTGAAATATTTTACCAGTATTTTATTTTTTTCAGCAGTTAGCAATAACTTACTCAAGGTAAGGATAAATGGATCTGTGAAACTCAGTTTTGCAGATAGTCTTATATATCCAGCTTTAAGTTAGTTTCATTCTTTTTATCACTTTGCAATATTGTTTTAAAAGTAGTCATGAAAATTAATATGGATATTTGTGTGCATTTGTACTAGCACACAATTTTTTATTTGTATTGATTTTCCCAATGTACAGACTTCCACACGTACAATGTTTTTGTTGGATTGGATTGGATTACTGAAATGAATTTGTAAAGGTTCAGTTGTGTTTTAGTTCATTGGTAATGTAGATAACTACATTAAAATGCACATTTTCCCTTTCTCTTCCTTGATCTTAAGGATTAATTGCCTAAAGAGGCAAATCTTTAAAATGAGCTGACTTGTGTAGCTATGTTTTTCTTTTCTGTCATATCTTAAGTCATTTAGTCATTTAACTCAAAATGTTCTAATATTCATAGAAATAATCTGCAAGATATTAGCCTTATACCTTCTTAATGTATTATAGATGAATCTCCCTGTCAGGGAATACTGAGAAACTTAGCCATGCTGGTTTCTGTATATTATGTGTTATCATATTATCTTAAATGCTATTTTTCTGAAAAGCTGTTTAAAAGGATATTCTTGATGTAGTGTTGGGTTCCTACCATCAAATGCACCTAATGTAATCACGGCTTTCACTCACATGTCTTCATGTACAACTGAATTATCAGGTCTGGTAACAGTGCAATTATGCAAATTATGGAAGTTCTGGATATCTTCTAAATAATAATTATCAGTTTAGTTAAGCAACCTGAGAGATAGCCCAGGTGGAGATATGTTCACTATGAGCCATGAAATCTGGTATCTTCCCCTGATCTTTGCAAATTGCTATTGCACTTGTCTTGCATGCTTGCTCTACTACAGCTGGGCATTGCTTTGGAACATGTGGGGAAACCTGTTAATACTTGTCAGTACCTCCTTAAACCAAATGAGTCTTTTCCTGGAATCATGCAATCTGGAGGGTTATAGAATCAATTGGATTTTAACCCCTTCAGGTTGTTTCCAAATTAGTTGTCTAATAGCTCTGAAATAATTAATCTGGATTTATTTGTTCTTGCCTGTCTGGAATCATAGAGTTCTTCTCTAAATGTTCAGTGACTGAAGACCTCTTTAGGCATTTTTTTCTGAGCATTTGAGGGCTTAAAAATGTGTAGAATATGCATTTACATATGCATCCCCTTCCACTCTCCTCAAACTCCAAACACAGAGATTCATGTGAAGAGACCAGCTCCTGTCAGCCCCACAATGTAGACTGGAAAAAGAAACATACTCCACATAAATCTAAAACCACATTTATTAAGATGGATTATTAACAGAATTTTGTAAATCTGATTATGCTTAGGGGGGTATCTGTCTGAGATATTTATGCATATTTCTTGTTTTGGACTCAAACCATGTTTTGTTCCTTGTTACTTTGCTAATGGATCCCCCTCTCTCCATCAAGGTCATCCTCTTTATTCTCTGCAGCCCCTCTCAGAAAATGTGAAGGTTGGGGGCAGTATGGGGTGAGGTCTGGTTGCAATGTGTGATGTATTGGTTAAGACATTGCACCTGGATTGGGAGAGACCCAGATTCAAGTCCCCAATCAATGACGGAACTTACTTATGCTAGATACACTTTCTGAGGATTGTTGTTGGGAGTATAAAATTACATCTCCTTGTGCTCTCAGAGAAACTGCAAGATATAACTGATTAAAAAATTATCCAGTTTCTTTAAGGCTCTCATGTCTGAGAAATTGTCTCTTCCAGAAAATGTCCAGTTATTGACATTAAACTGAATAATTGTTAGTTTCCTGGACTTCCTTTCTTATATTTATAATTTTAATGGAGCTGTTTAGATCATACTTAATTTTCCCTAATATAGAAGTTTTGTGTGTATCTGCCTCTAATATGCCCATTTGGCATACAACTTGCCTAATTTACTGATTTGTGTTTTAATACAAAATACAACCTACTTAAATGTACACCTTTTCTGGATGCAGCTTTCCCAAATATATAAATATTGTCATGATTTTTTTTCTGCCGATGTTTTGATACACAAATAAATTGAGTGCTGAAAATGTGAGTGGCTGCTGGCTACGTAAGTAAGGTTATATGTCATGTTCCCATTCCGATGTTTGTGGTTCCTCGTAACGTTTCACATGTCATATCTGCAGTTGCGTGCCTGCCTGGCCACGCTGGTAAATTTCCTTTGTGCTGACTTGTGATCTTCTGGAATGTATGTTTGGGTTATCTCTGCTGTTCAAGGTTACTTTCTCAGGCCGATTCTAACGGTTGCTAGCATCTGGGGTGGGTGGTTGCTATGCTAGCCTGAGGGGAGGGTTCGCAACGGGAGCAAGGCTTTTTAAGTTTGTAATTGGCGCGCTTTTGCTCATTCTCAGCTTTCTTCGTACTTTGCATACTATTCATTCAATAAATTAGTTTTCTCTAGTAATTACTGATGAGACTCCTTTTATTGGAATAGGCAATCATTACATAAAGCTGAGAATTCTTTAATATCAGTCTGCTAGCATCCATCCAGTTTCCTGTGAGGAGTTTAATTAGCGATGACTGAAACTGCCCCAACCTCAACCACCGGCTCGGGGGAAAGTCAGCTCTCCAGAGGTGGGGAACAAGAGCCCATGGGACCGCGGAGAGAGGGGACTCTCACGCCAGGGTCGGATGACCTCTCCGAGGCAACGGATTCCAGTTGCGATACGGAGAAGGCAGTGAAGTCAGTGGTAGTCAAGAAGACGGAGGGACCCTTGTATGGGTCGCCACCAGCCCCAGCCAAGCCGGTGTATTCCTCGCTGTTTCCGACCGTGCAGATCACCAAAAGGACAAGAGCAGTGACACCAACGGAGATGGAGACGGAGAAATCCCAGCAGCTGGAGGCGAGGATGAAATCCATAGAGGATTTGTTGGCAAAGTTAACCTTTACCAGGGACACTCAGAAAAAGGAAAAGATGGGAGGTGAAGAAGGTAGTGACTCTCCTGACACCTTCGCGTCCCCAACCCCCCCTCCCCCCGTAGACAAACAGGGAAAGCAACGGAAATATTGGGGGGGAGGGCCCCCGCCGAGCAGGCCTCCAAAGAAAGCCTCCTTACCTTCCCCAAGTAGGGAGCAGAAGGAGAGAGGACGGAGCCGGGAGGGGGGGAGACGTGTGAAACTTCGACTGGCAGAGGCTCAAGAAATAGCGCCAGAGGGGCAGGAGGAAGAGCCACCACAGCCACGAAGGGCTAAGCACAAAAAGAGACACGATAGCCCAACCCGGGTCCGATATCGAGACTTTAATGTGAAGTTTAATGGGGATCCCACAAAGCTGTCATTTTTTTTGACGAATGCACACAGCTATATGGAAGAGTTTGGGAGCGTGTTTCGTTCTGAGCGGGCTAAGATTAATGCTGTCGCGACCCAATTAGAGGAGAGGGCAGCAGACTGGTTCGTGAGACTGGTTGACATGGACGCTTTGGAGTTGGATTGCTTTGATGATTTCATGTGGGCAATGAAAATGCATTTTGGTGATCCTCTAGCTGAGGAAAAAGCAAAGGTAGCCCTAAGGGAGTTGGTTCAAGGCTCCAGATCAGTCTCGGATTATGCGCTGGAGTTTCAAGCACTCTCCGGCAAAGTACAGGATTGGTCTGCCACCACCCTTGTAGAGATGTTCAAAGATGGACTAAGACCAGATATACTACGATGGGCGGTTGTACAGGACGACCCAGCAACGCTGTATGAGTGGATACAATTGGCTGCGAAGGTTGAGCAAGCCCAAGCTAAGTATACTCAAACTAAAAGAGGTCCCAAACAACAAGCGATGGGGAAACCTACAAGGCCAGCAGCTACTGCTAGCACACCAGTGAGACGGTCGTGGCAAGAAGAAAAAGAAAGCCGTTTTGCCAAAGGATTGTGCCTGCGGTGTGGTAAGGAGGGGCACCTGGCAGCTGCATGTCCCCGCAGGAAGCCAGAGGAACGGAGAGACAGATCGGGGGGGAAATCACCAGTGGCACTGAGGAAGCTGAAAGCGACAGTAGCAGAGCTGGTGGAGGATGCAGACTTGTTTTATGGTGGGCAAGACGAAAAAGAAGCCTCCCAACCGGCGGAAAACTCCAGCCACCTGCTCTAAAAAGCGCCAAAGAGCAGGTGGAAGAAGAGGGGCGCGATCATGTCTCGGTGAGTGGAAATTTCCCAACGTTAACCGTGAGACTTAAGCTCGGTTCCCCTACAAAAACTGTGGAACTATGGGCTATGATTGATTCTGGATGCTCACGTTCCTTAATGCATCCTGATGTAGTAGCTGCTTTGGAGTTACCCACCTTCCCGTTGAAACGTCCCATGATTTTCACCCACTTGGATGGATCTATATCGGGGGGAAAACCAGTCACCCAGTCTACAGCGTTAGTGTATTTGCAACTGGGTAGCCACTGGGAAAAGTTGCCCTTTGTAGTTGCACCGGTGGGTGGTCCCTTGGTCATTCTGGGGATGCCTTGGTTTGTTCAACAGAACCCTAGTATAAACTGGGTACACCGAACTGTTACTTTTGCAGATGGGTTCTATAAAGCCCCTCCTGGGGATGATGAGGAGGAGGATACCAATGTGGGGAGGGCAGCACTGTCAACGCTGCATACCCTCGCTGTACCATTGGAAGGGCTACCGGACCAATACCAGGACTTTGCCGATGGGGAGAAGGAGGCAGATCGGCTGCCGCCTCATCGGAAAACTGACTGTGCCATTGAAATTCTTCCCAATGCCAAGTTGCCCAAACCAAGGGTATATGCAATGACCCCAAAGGAATTGGCTACTCTTCGTGAATTCATAGACAAAAACTTACAGCGGGGCTTCATAGAACCAGCCAATTCACCAGTGGGTGCTCCAGTACTCTTTAGATCAAAGAAAGACGGAACTTTAAGACTATGCATGGATTTCCGTGGGTTAAATGCAGTCTCCCTATTAAACAAATCTCCCCTCCTGGTCATCAAGGAAATGTTAGCCCACTTGGCGGGGGGGAAAATCTTCTCTAAATTGGACTTAAGGGAGGCGTATTATCGCATTCACATTCGGGAGGGGGATGAATGGAAAACATCTTTTAATTGTGCATTTGGGGCTTTTCAGTATAAAGTGTTACCGTTTGGATTGGCTGGGGCACCTGGGGTTTTTATGCAGTTGATAAATGAGGTCTTGCACGACCACTTGTTCAATGGGGTTTTGGTTTATTTAGATGATGTGTTAATATATTCAAAAACCATGAGGGAACATGTGCAATTGGTTAGGCAAGTGTTAACCAAATTGAGAAAGGCTGACTTGTATGCCAAGCTATCCAAATGTGCATTTCATCAAACACAAATTGATTATTTGGGGTATAGGATTTCAGATAAAGGCATTGAAATGGATCCTGCCAAAATTGAGGCTATTTTAGTATGGGAGCCCCCACGCACACGCAAACAGCTGCAATCGTTTCTCAGATTTGCGAATTTTTATCGTCCATTTTTGGAAAAAATTGCTGAGATTGCCTTACCCCTAACCGAATTACTCAAAACAAAGGGTGTGGGAGACACCCGCAAATCAAAGAATCCAGGGGCACTCCTAAAATGGACGCCTGCTTGTCAACAGGCGTTTGACCAACTCAAGCGACTGTTTACCTCTGAACCAATCTTGCAACACCCTGATCCTGACAAACCATTTGTGGTGCAAGTCGATGCCTCAGACTTTTCTATTGGTGCCCTCTTATTGCAAGGCAATGAGCAAGGACAATTAAAGCCTTGTGCTTATCTGTCACGTAAATTCTCTGAGACAGAGAGACACTGGCATGTTTGGGAGAAGGAGGCTTTTGTGGTGAAAGCCGCTTTGGAGAATTGGAGGCATCTATTGGAGGGGGCGGCACACCCTTTTGAAGTGTGGACTGATCATAAAAACTTGGAGTCCCTTACTGCCTCTCGTAAGCTCAGCCCTAAGCAAGTGCGATGGGCTCAGTACTTCAGCCGCTTTGATTTTAAACTCAGATTCATTCCGGGAAAGAAAAACTTTTTAGCTGATGCACTGTCGCGCCAACCCCAGGATTCAGGAACAGCCCCAGATGTGGTGGGAACCCTCTGGACAGATTCCCAAATGGCACTAGCAGCAGTCACTCGCAGTCAGACGCGAGCGCAGCAACCTGACACCCCTGCCGGTCCTAGCGCGATACATGTATCCGTTCCTGCAGATTTGCAACAAAGGTTTCTGGCAGAGTTGAAATCGGATACTTGGTTGCAAAATAATCAGAGCGCGGTTACTTTGAAGCAAGGTTTGGCATGGAAAGATGATCGCCTCTATGTGCCTGTAACCTTGCGCAAAACCGTGCTATTCAGGTCTCATGACGATAAAACAGCTGGGCATTTTGGCTTTACAAAAACTATTCATCTAGTGCGTCGACAGTTCTGGTGGCCAACCCTCCGGCGAGATATAAAAGCCTATGTCAAGTCTTGCCCTGTCTGTGCTACTGCAA
The DNA here is from genome assembly GCF_035149785.1 of Candoia aspera. Classification (NCBI taxonomy): domain Eukaryota; kingdom Metazoa; phylum Chordata; class Lepidosauria; order Squamata; family Candoiidae; genus Candoia; species Candoia aspera. Next base: position 51,611,976 of record NC_086158.1, read on the forward strand.
AACGAAAAGGGGGGAAACCCCAGGGCTTTGTGCAGCCAGTGGCCAATCCCTCCCACCCCTGGGAGGAAATCTCTATGGATTTTATTGTGGATCTACCTCCTAGCCAGAGAAAGACTGTCATTTGGGTTGTTAAGGATTTTTTCTCGAAGCAAGCTCATTTCGTCCCTTGTGCGTCTCTACCATCTGCACAACAGCTGGCACGCCTCTTTCTAGTTCACGTGTACAGATTACACGGTAGCCCCGCCCGCTTGGTGACCGACAGAGGAACACAATTTACTTCACGCTTTTGGTGGGAATTTATGAAACTATTGGGCACTAAACAGGCGCTATCCACGGCTTTTCATCCCCAAACAGATGGGAATACTGAGGCGGTTAATGCCACGTTGGAGCAATATTTACGTGCTTTTGTTAATTATCAACAAGACAACTGGGTAGACCTCCTGCCATTTGCTGAAGTTGCTTACAATAATGCTGTGCATCAAAGTACTGGGGCGGTGCCCTTTCGTACTGTATTTGGCCATGACTTTGTCCCTATTCCTGAATTGCCTCCACCGTCTACTTCGCCCACCTCCCCGACCGGCTGGTAAATTTCCTTTGTGCTGACTTGTGATCTTCTGGAATGTATGTTTGGGTTATCTCTGCTGTTCAAGGTTACTTTCTCAGGCCGATTCTAACGGTTGCTAGCATCTGGGGTGGGTGGTTGCTATGCTAGCCTGAGGGGAGGGTTCGCAACGGGAGCAAGGCTTTTTAAGTTTGTAATTGGCGCGCTTTTGCTCATTCTCAGCTTTCTTCGTACTTTGCATACTATTCATTCAATAAATTAGTTTTCTCTAGTAATTACTGATGAGACTCCTTTTATTGGAATAGGCAATTATTACATAATGTGCTTAAAAGTAGAGTAAGAACTCTGAATTCAGTTATTGGGGACTGGGGAGAAGAAAGAGGCAGCTTCATGAAGTCAAAATACTTCTGCCAGGGTAGCAGCTCCTTCCCTTGTGAATTTGTGCAGTTTAGGTTTACATATATTTTAGTTCACCTCTACTTTCATGAGTTCTACTGTATACAAATATGACCCAGAAGGTTGCATTAGAGCTGAGAAATAACTAAATGAGTGAAAGATTGATGAAAATTGCCAAGATTTGCCAGGAGAGGTAAGAGAGTTAAAACCTAGTTGCAAAAGGAATAGATCCGTAACCAAAAAGTCAGAAGTAGGAGTGGGTGTGATAGAAACCTCTGGAGAGAGCAGGTAACAGTTTTGGGCCACTCAGAGAATTGTTGTTTCAGGGCTAAAATGGGAGAAATGAAACTCAGAAACTGAGGAGTTAGGAAAGATGCAAAACTGAGCTGTAGAGCTAGATGAAAATTCTAGCCTGGAGCAAGGCAAGGTAGAAGAGAGGGAAAATGGTGTAGCAAGCTGCAGTCCAAAAGATAACAGAAATAAGAGGCAAAGCTGGGTAGTCTGTTTGTTTGTTTGTTTGTTTGTTTTGACAAACAAGAGAGCAAGACTCCTCCTGCATAAGCAAAAGTAAAAGGGAGAGAGCACAAGGCCTTTTCTCCCTGCAGCATTCTGCCCAGCTAGAATTCCACTTCCTGCATTTGACAGAGGGAGGGCAGCTTGGGCGTTCAAAGAGATCAGTTGGCAAGCTTCATCAACAGGTAATCACAAGTAAATCCACTGGGGAAAGATAAAACTTTCAAGAGCCAAGAGGAGTGGACAGAAAGGAGAGACACTAGATTAGGTGGGTAGAACCAATCCAATATTGGAGCAGGCAGGGGAGGGTGCGATGCATGCCTCAGCCATTGTTGCCTTGGGGCACAGCTGGTTTGCCGAAATATGTATGATGCCATTAAAATGTACTGTGCCAAGGACGCAGCTCCATCAGCAGACAGGGGAATAGAGAACACAGACTGAGAAGCTCTTAGCATTGAGAATGTAATCATTATTCTTGTTTCTTTTATCTTTGTAATAATGTTGGCCATTTGTATATCTGTACAGTTGCAGTTTCTTTACTGCAAGTAGTAAAGCTGTTCTTGGTTAGTTCACAACTAGAAATTGATTTTTTGTATTGGACCTGCAAAACATGGGAGAGGGATTTGACCTCTTAGAGCCCCCTTCTGCTTGGAGTCTTGGCACTTGGCTTTGTTTAGATTGCAAGGGAGCCGGACATGTCCCCTGCAGAGGTCTCTACCCCAGGATATCTTCTGCTTTGACTATATCCCGATAGTGGCAGTTTTACCTGATTATGAGAAAAAAGGTTCTGAGTGAGAGAGGTGGGCCCAAGCCATGGAACTGTACAGCACTTTGATTGACTCAGTCCTGTTCGTGCCATGCTGGAATTCCTTTTGATAGATTATTAAATTTATTTTCTGCTTGAAAATACCAATAGATCACTCAAAAGCAGTATCATTAGCAAATTATTTCACCAAATTTTGTTCATTTTCCAACACATTTTCAAATACAAATATTTATGATTGCATTCCCACTTTTTCTTTGAGAGCTCAACTCAGTGTTTATGGAGGTCTTCCCTAATTTAATAACAATCGTAATGTATTGAGGTAAGCTGAACTAAGAAAAAAAAATCTGCCCCAAAGTCACTCAGTGAGCTCTTTGATCAAACATAGACTTGAATCTGGGGTCCCTGATTCAAGCCCAATATCTTAACCATTACATTATGCTATACTACATTATACTATACATTATAGTATATAGTTGAAATCCTGGAGAAATTATTTTGCTTCATCTACGCCAAATATCAAGATAGTTCACCTGGAATTTACTGTAACACTTATTTGAAGGAACACATGTCGTAGTATCTGTCAGACTCCTCAACCAAATGTCAATACAACATCTGATCGAACTTGCTTCCATTTTGAAGAAATCCAGAAACCTGTGTTACCAGACTGTGAGTTGCCAGCAGGGAGGGGGAATGAGATTGGAGTGTTAATTATATTGTTTGGGTTAGATGCCCCTTACTAAGGTCAATGGGCAGAAACCGTTCAAGCCATCTGCTGGTACCGGGGCGGGGTGCATACCTAGGCAGGGAATGGGGGGGGGGAAATCAGAGGTTTGTGATTTTAAACTGTAGAATGCGTGGGAAATGGCCATTTGCAACTTTTTCCTTGTATCAGAATGCTTTGCTTCATTAAACAGTTAATTGAGCCCAAGTCTCTAGACTGTTTTTGAGTGAATGGTTGGACGTGCTGGTCATTACAGTATCTTTGATACAGAAGTCTGATTTAGGTTTTTTAATGACAGACTCCTTCTTTCTTTGTTATGCCAAACTTGATCCTATTGAAGTGTCATCCTTTGTAACTGCAAATGGAGCATCATTTATTTAACTTACCAGGTGCCAGCTCATCACTTCTTCCCACTTCACATGACTTTTCTGTTGTGCAGCAATCAAAGATTCCTGGTTAAAGATATGACCCTTCTATATATCTGCAAGATACACATTGGCTAGATGGATGTAAGAAGTGATCTTTAAAGATTTTCCCATTCATGGGAAAAACTGCTTGGGTGAACTGTATGCACTGTACTTTTTTCAGTCAACACAGAAAAAAGCAACCTTTTATAATCTCTGGGTCTTCTGAAGGGCCTTCCACAGTTTTGCTAACTAGTACTAAAAATAAAAACAGAAAAGTCCCAACACTTGATTTATTAAACATGAAATTATTGATCATCATATTCTTAGAGTGGCTTATGTGCTCAGAGTTAAAGTCTATAAAAAAGGTAAACAAGTTGAAAGGGTAAAGCAATACACAAACTAAGCCTATCAGCATACTGTAAATATATTGGGGGAAAGGAAAGGAAAAAGATCTACACATTTTGAGAAACTCAATCACTCAAAAAACATTTGGCAGTAGGTAAGCCATCAAAGCTTCACAGCCCAGATAAGACTTCATGATTTCTGGTCATGTCATATTTAACAGTGGTAAAATCTAGGGTAGAGATTTACCACTGGAAAATACACAGAGATTGGCTGGGAGCAGATTTCCAAGTATTCATAACCATGGGGCAAGATGAAGATTACAGCCCTGTTTGCTCGTTTTCCAGAGCATTCTTGACTTGTACTCTTCTGCTATTTTCCCATGTGCTTACATATTTATGTTACCAAGGAGGTTACTACAGTTTTTCTTATCTTTGGTCACCTATGTCAATGTCACCAGACATGAAAATATATACACATGTTTTTGAGGTAAATTTATATGGATCTGGGCCAAATGAAAGGAACCTGTGAACTTTTAGATGCTGCACAATAAAAACTCCCAGTGGCCACGGCCAGAATAGCTAAGGGGGGAGGATACTGGTAGCTGTAGTTCAGCAATACTTGGGGACCATAGGTTTTGGGGACCAAAAATAACTTTCTCTTCCTTTCTCCAAACTTTAAAAGCTTTGCTAATTTATTAATAGGGTTGTATTAAGGCATTTTCCCTCCTAATCAAGCGTTAATACTGCCTTTTCTCCCAAACAGGTTGGTGTCCTGAGAAGCCTGCAAACCAAATATAAAGTAGCTGGGGAGACATAGTTAAATTATCTACTATCCTAGGTTTCACTGCTTTATTCTTTGTTTTTTGAAATCCATGTACCTTACCTGCACTTCTTGAAGTTCTGCAAATGAACATGGACTGTGTCAGGAGACTAGACAAGTCGACAATGTACAAATGTAGTTGCTGTAGCTAAGGGATGAATGGAGCTTGTTAAAATTATGTTAGCTTATCTGATCCAATAAAGGAAAAGTGCAACTCCTCTGTCTCATTTTAACCTATCTGATCTTTAGAAAAATAGCTATAACACACAGATATTCAGCAAGAACAGTCTATTTCCTAGTCTTCAGTATTATTTGCAGGACATGAACCAGTCGAAATAAAATTCTAATATACTTGCTTTCTTCTCCTCTTCCATCAGCATACTGTAGCTGTTCATATAATGTGAACAGGTGACAAAATCAAGAAATCAAGTTGTGTTTGATTATTAATCTTTTCTTAAATTTCATAATCAGTTGGAAACACTGCAGTTCTTTTCCTTTCCACAATTAGCACAAATGAGATGTAATTAAGCACCTTTAATATCCAATTAAAAATAATGATAGAAGCATGCTAAAAGAGCTGAATTCTATATTTACAGATGCATCATGATGTTTTCTGCATTTGAAGGTTGAAATTGGTTTCAAATGTGAGAGATGGGATGATGAAAATGCAGATGGTATGGAAGTATACTATTCAAATGCCATGCTCTAGTTAAAAATAAAATTCTTTGGCTTCAAAGAAGCCAATATTGTTTGCTAATCAATATTAATTCAGAGTTGATAAATAAGATAGACATTCAGAGTAAACTCTGTTGTTATATAAGTTAGTTTTTGATGATCAACTGTTAACCTGTATCTTTTAGGTATGATCCAATGCTATGGCTATTCCAACAAAACTCTGTTCCGTCAGTATATGTATATTTAATTAATTTTATTTTTAGGATAATGCAACATTATTTAAATCTCTAGTGCATTTATTTGTTCAACACTTTATTCCAAATTACTTTCAGGATTCCCATATATTTTAGTTGTATATAAACTTTAACTGTAGATTTAAAAATTTCAAAAACTTTTTCCAAAAACATTAATAGTTCAGGATTGTGGGATCTCCTAATGCATCAGGGCCAAATTGTGAAACCAATGTTTTAACTGAATATATTGTGATACACTAATTTTGGAGAATTTCCCTCTTTTTTTTACAAAACTTCAAAACAACTGACATATAACTGAAATAGAGATCAAGTGCCCGAGAATAAATTAAGGGGGTCAGTAATAAATTTTTATTGTTCCCATAATGGGTTTTGAGATAACTCATGTAAATGACATGAAGGTATAGAACTGTAAATATAAGCCCTATGATGTAGATGGAAATGAGGAAAGTTAAAAGCACTTCATATGAAAATTTGGTTAAAGAAAATTTAGGGGTCTGGCCTTTCCATACTAACTTTATCAATATTTTATAAATCAGTTTAAAATAATTAACAAACATTAGCACAGGAATCCCTTTAAGATTATATATAAATCTTGGAGTTATTTTCATTTTAACCACATTTATCCTGCCCCATATATTAATGAGGATTTTTAACTAGTTTTTGTGAGCTGCATCTCACTTCATCAGGTACATAGAGTGGATAGACAGATCTGTACACATTTTTAATCTATATACTACACAAAGTTGCTGTGAGTTGGATGTCCTTATATAATTTATATATCTAAACAAATAAATCCTTTCCAGACTAACTTATTTTCTTATATTAATGTGATAGGCTGGATTCGTAATGGATGGACAAATAGCATGGTGATTCCCATTTATGAAAAGCAGTCTGTAGTTGTCCCTGCCAACTATCACCCTATTAATTAATTAATATTTGCTCCAAATTATATGAAAGATATAATGTGGAGCAAATTATACCTTGGACTAGGACTAGGAGGACATAAACTGTATCCTCCATCTGGAAGAGGCTGGATTTAAAAAAATATTTATCACAATCATTTTATATTACAACATTTAATATCAGAGTCAATAGAAAAGCCTTCCAAGAGTCTTTTCTTTATCTTCTGCCTTTTAGCTGGTCAACAGAGCTAGAATATAGAAAAATTGTTAGCCACAACCATTGATAGGTGGATTCTGTTTCTGATTTATGGAAACAAGTCTGTATGGATTTAACTGAAACATTGGAAAGAAATATTGGATATCAGTGAGACAGGAATGCATTCTTGCTTCCTTCTTACTCATGGTCTCCTGGCTTCTAGCCTGGTGCTTTAACCACCTCACCAAACTGGTTCTCACTGTTAAACCATATAAGGACACAAATCTGGAAAAATCTTCCTATATTTCTGTTCCGAAGACCCAGTTTGACTGAATGATAATAAAATATTATCATGGGTATGGATCTGAAAAATCAAATCACAACCAGGCTGGACCTCTGTAGTAAATGAAAGTAGAGCCTTTATCTCCAGCTTGTATTCCAAATGTGGTGAGAAAATCTCATACAGTATTTTTTTTCCATATATGGAACTAGTTAAGCATTAGAGATAATATTCAGAAAACAATTTTTATCTATGTAACAGAGCTTGTAAATGAGTCAATTCACCTTGAACATCTTTATATCCTTTCAACAGGTGGTCAAAATGTTTAGCATATTGCTTTCAGCACTTCTAAGTTGATTTGTGACTATGTCTTTAAGTTCTTCCCTGTCCTTATCAAGGGAGTGCAACTGCACTGTTTTTCATTCAACAGATGTTTTCAGAGCCTCTGCAGTAGTTTTTAATTGCTAAAATTCCACAGTTCTATGATACTTTAAATCACAAGCAAGTGCTTTTAAAGTTACAAGTAACTGGAGATTAAACATCATCTCTGGAATCTCAGAAGGAACAAGAGTTAATATAACTCTTCAGAGTTTCTCCAAGATGGAAGTGACTGTTTCAGCTTCATTTCCTCTCTGTTTTGCATTGCTAGCCAAGAAAGAAAGCTGGAGAGTGGGAGGTCAATTCATTTGTTGACAACGAATTTTAGAGCCCATTATTCATTCCTCAAAAGCCATTGCTTAAGACAAGAAAACAAATAAAGTTATTCACTTACCAATTAAGTTGTAGAGCAGCCCCAAATTAGAAAATAACCTCCAAAATTAATGAGGGAACTGTGATTGTAGATCAAGCTCCTGCAATTAGATACTTGGAAAGTCCAAATGTGATATTTTATAGCCTAAACATAAGTTATACGTTATGCACTCAGCAAAGAGTGTTTTGTTCTGACATTAAGTATATTTAATTTATTTAAAATATTTTTAAAATACTACCTGTCATGCAAAAGGCATCTCCAATTTTTTTTAAATAACTGTAAATGTATACTAAAATGAAAATATATCAATATACATAAAATACAAAAATAAAACACATAATATAACAACGCCCATAATATTGGCTGCATCTCGTAGACTCTGAAATAGAAACATAGAGAAAAAATGTGTTTTTAATATGCACCTAAACTGTAGCAAAATTTGTGCATGCCAGGAGACTATTCCAGAGAATATGACTATTTTAAACATAAATAACATAATGGGATACATTGCAAATAAATTTTGAAAAATCAATGTCCTGGTAGCAAAATGTCATTGTTTGTGGTCTTTCAAATGAAGGTGCAGCCCTAGTAATGGAATGGGATGAGATCCATGTTAATGTCATTCACTTGCTAATGTAAACAACAGGAATATGGGCCCTGTGCCCATGGCATAGCATTCATGGGCAGGGAAATGTCATTCACCAGCAGAAAAGGCTGTTTTAGACATAGAAGTGTGTAGTATATACAATGTATAGCAGTGGAAAGCCTTGGGGGTGGTCTGTGCTAACAGAAGAGATTGTTGATCACCTGGGCCTCCCAGCAACAGGGAGTTGGAAGCAATGGTTTGTTGTTGTTTTTTGAGAAGAGGAAAAAGAGATTTGTGTTTAGTCACACAGCTGAAGATACTGGTCAATGAGCAAGAACTTATTGACAGACTTTGGTTAGCTGTTTCCAGAAAGGAAGAATGTTAACTGCCAGTTCTAGATTTACCAACATATAAACAGGCCTACACTCGTAGCATTCTGATGTCTCAGTAGCTTTGAAAATGTCAACACATCTCAAATCACCCCCAGCTGCCTTTATAAATTAAATTGGATTCTGAAGGATTAAGCGATGGAAAATCCGGAACTTTGTCAGAAGGAGGCCGCTAAGTGAGAAAACGGCAACTTTTGAACCTGTAAACATTTTTATTGCAATTCACAGCGAAGCTGAAATCCACTCTTCAGTTTTGCTATTGTTTTATATTTAATCAATATCCACATACAAGAGGATGCAACATAGATTATACTCTTTGTAGTGTATACTTTATTCCTGCAGTACTATTATTTCAGCAGAGTCAGAAAGCCCCTCTGCTCTTTGAGACGTTTGGGGTGAATTATAATGATGATGTATATGAACTTGCTATAAAAGAATTGTCAATGCTGATTAACTGATGTCAAAACAAATCATTTAGAGGAACTGGATGGCTACAAAACAAATTGCTGAGGGCACCACCAGTTCACTTTTCTTCTTTCCATAGTGGAGGTTACAGTTTAAATTGGTGATACTTTCCCATCAGAGGATCCTTTCAAGCCAGACAAATCAAATGTCAAATCCCTTTAATCTTGATCTCTGGCAATAAGCTCATGATTTCAGGGGCTAAGATAGGAACTGGGAAAGAAATAAGATAATAGATGACAAGGTTGTCCCTGTCTTTACTTATAGCAGTGGTAAATTGAGACAGGGAATACTCAGGAAGTAATAGGCTCCAAATAGGTAGAGAAGATTGTTCCTTTCTAAGTAGATTATTTATAAATTAAAGGGCTGCTTTTAATCCTTGCCTCAAAGTTGCATATCTAAAAAGCTAAGCTGCATATTGCAATGTAAAACTTGGCTTTTGCACAAAAAGTACCTTTAAAAAGAGTATAACATGTACAAATGAAAACTATATTGGACCAGCTTAAATGAGCCCAGCTGAGAATACTAGTTCTAACATTTAACTTGACTGGAATGACACATCATCCCATACTGCTCTTCAAACTTGTCCTCCTTTGAGGGTTTTGCAATATAACAATGGGCCAAATGTTCCCATGAACCAGATGCAGATTGTAGACAGAACCAGATGGAGTCAAGATTATTGTAATGGTATGTGAGAAAGACCTTGAAAGATGGGCAAAGAGATGCTACCTAGGGAATGGTCAGATAAGAGAGGGCATAGCCCACAGCTGCATAATGTGAGAAAAAGAGGCTCAGAAGGGACCCTCCCTAGCTTCTCAGACTGTAAAGGAGACAGTGTCAGATTTGTACTTTCAGACTTGCAAGATTCTGTTAAGGTAGCCTTACAATAAAGTAGAATTAGTGCATGGTTGTGTTTCTTGTCTGGTCCACCTGGGAAGGCTGACAATTCTCAAGCTCCTTTTGACAAGTAGGTTACACTTCATTGCTCCTCCCCAATTATAAACATTTTATAGTGAAAAGTGTTGAGCAAAATGAACCCCTCCCCCCAAAGGGGTGCTGCATGATATAGAAGAAATCTAAGTTCCACCAACACCAATCGCTGTGTCTCTCCTATATCTTTCTATCCTTGTAAACCCTCCGGCAATACTGTAAGTATGTTGGCTTACAAGGTAGTCTCTAGATTAGTGATCCTACCTTGCAGAATAGTGTGAACATGCTTGAAAAAAAATGAGGTTGGTTGTGATTGCTTCTAACATGTTTATACATATCTGAAGGGAACTTTTATTTTGACATTTCAGAAAGTTAGTGTCATGAGTACTGATGGTGAGCAGGAGCGGGTCCCTATCCAGCGGGGAAAATGCATGCGTAGTACTGAGGAGTTAAGCAGCCATTCAAAGAGACACATATCAGACCCGCCTTAGCCTTTGGGGTTTATCTGTCTGGGTTTTTCCCACGCTTCTTCAGTTTGTTAGAATTTTCTGTCTAATGTAGCAGTAATAAACACTAGAGACCTATTCCTTGTCTCAGCGTGGTTCCTGGCTGTTAGGACAGTTAGAGGGGAAGAAAGTGGGCAACTATAATGGAATAATTTAGTAGACCTGACACCTGGGCTAAGAAACTGCCTACTTAGAGGATGATCTCTTTTTCTTAACAGAATCCGGCAAGTGCCAAAGGGGGGAACTCCAGCCTCACCAATTCTGCCTGATTGTTTGCACAACACATTAAGACAGTGGCAGTGTTCCACAACAAAAGAACCACAAACTATCCAACCCCATTTATTCTATTTTAATATATTGTACAAACTCCACCATACAGTTGTCTTATCTTTGAAATCTGATGTTGACAAATTTTGGGGGAGAGGGGGAGGGATATGCGGAGTTTTCAAGGCATGCTGTAGGTCCCCTCAAAATCTGGCTTCCATGGTGAAGAGGGCTTCTCTCTCCACAAAAGTGTTGCCATGTGAGGCAAGGCCGCCCCTTGGGATGCTCTCTATTTCTCTCAAATTCCTACAGTCCTTTCCTGCAATTACTCTTGATTCTGTGTATTGTTTTAAAATGTTTAAAGCTGCTTTTTGCTTCATCAGGGAATGTTATAAAATTAACAATGATACCATAAGCCAACTGAAGAAGAAAAAGTCAGTAAACTTCATTTATTCCTTTCACTCCAGAGAGTTTTCTACATTGTAGGGAGATATTCTGCACTACAATAATCAGACTCCTAGTTTTTCCTGCCACCATTTTTCCAGTATTGCCTCACTCTGAATAATGCAAGTTTATATGGCATTGTCCTGAGGGGAATTCTTTGGTGTGAGATGGCCAGCATCAGCCATTAGGAAGAATCCTTCTGCCACTGTTAAGGTCCTCTTTTGCCTTTTCCTTTTTATTGTGTGTCCTGAAATCATCCAAATTGTCCCCAGTTTGAATGGAATGGGATGACAAAATTGAATCATTTTTAGTACTTGTAATAAGGAATAGTATTGCCAGGCCACAATCTCAACTGTTCCAAATGCTGCCACATGTACTTTTCAATTTCTCAGTGAAGCAGGAGATAGAATAGTGACAATTTATTCATTCAATTCATTCCATACACCTATCATCTACCATCATTATCTACCTGCACACAAGAAATAATAGGTCTATTAGTTAGGTTCTGTATGAATGTGAGACTTTTAAAATGCTGCAGGCAGACTGGAAGGGCTTCAGAAGAGGAAATGAAGAGGCTCAATTATTTGGAAATAAATGCTGAGGAAAAGATTAAGGAACAGAATGTCTTAAGCCTCAAAAAAAAAAAAAAACTAATGGGAGATATGATGCCTTGGAAGACAGTAAAAGGTAAATGTTTTCTGTAACCTCAGTGGGCAATGCTTTTAAGGTTAGATTTCGATTTCAGTTGCTAAGGTGGGGGAAATCTCTTTTTAGTTAGAACAGTTTGGAAATTTGGTGATTTTTTTCAAACAAAGCCTAGAAAAACAGAGGCTGGGGACATTCTAGCTTTAGATATTATGCATTTAGCAGAGGGTTGGACTAGATGGCCTGCTTAGACCCATTCCGTTTCTGCAAATCTATGGCACCTAGATCAGCCTTCCTCAGCCTTCAGATGTGGTTTAGTTTATAATCCCTCCCAGAGGAACCTGCAGCATTGTACAAGCAAACTGTAAGAACGATCTGAGATAAAACTTTAAACAAAAGATTTTGGGGAAGTGGGGGAGAGGGAGAAAGGAAAAAAGAGAAGAAAAGAGGTCTTTGAGTAGCTGTTATCCAACAAATACTAGGCTGAACAGGCATGTTTTCAAATGTTTTCTGAAAGAAGATACCACAAGGGCTGAATTTTAACCAAGAGATACTTCCGTAGCTGAGGGGTTGAAAAGACTCTATTTCTGGCCACTACATTGTGAGCTAAAGGCACCAGTGGGACCTTGAGCAGGGTTTCCACGCTGATCTTAGTTCATAGGCCAGGTGTTACTGGGGAAAGGCATTCTTTTAACAACCTGGGTCCTTAGCCATATAAAGCTTTAAAGTCTAAACTTTAAAGTGAGCTGACCATTGTAGCAGTGTCAGGACCAATGTCCCATAGTCCCATTTAATTCCCCCACTTAACAATCAAGCCACCAGATACAGCTTCTGGACTGTCTTCAAGAGTAGCCATACACAAAGCAATCCAATCAAGATTAGCAACTGGAAAAACAGTTTGTTTCCATCCCATGCTTGCTGCCCCATTAAGAGACACCTCCCTGGTGAAACTCTTACATAGTGTTTAAACTTGCAGTAGTTGGTACCTTGCATATAAAGAGGAAAAGCCTGTCTCTCTCCTTAGGTTACACACCCATACCCCACAAAAAAGCTATACAACTCACAAGGCTTTCCTTTATAGTTTGTCTTTCATATGAAAGAGATACTTGTTCCCTTGCCCAGAAGGAAGACAAATGTTGCGTTTTTACATTTATGTTTTTGAAAAAAATATTTTGTTAAGCACCATATGGAGTGCGAAGTTTTCTGTGCTCTGCTATCCTTACTAATTTTCTTGTTTTCCTCATAACAGATCAACCTCCTGGGATATCTGATGAGCTATAGGCAGTTCTCAAAACTGAAGAAATGAGGTAAGGAGGATGTTTTATTTCTAATTAGGCAAGGCTCAATTACATCCACTGAAAAGCAAGGTGTTGTGAGCAGAGGCAAGCAGCAGGTTCTGCAGGTTGTCTGAGCCCAAGTGGCATAGCAGATCCTTCTGCTGACTCTGCCTAAGAGCATCTTTAAGCAACTCTGCTGGCACTCCAACAATAGGTAAAACTGCCATTTTAATCACCCTCTGTAGGGAACTGTGGTCATCTCTTTCAGGTAAGCTCTCATGAACTTTAATTAGGCCCCATCTTAAAGATGTATTAGGTCTTTGTGGGCTCCTTAACCCACTTCCAACAGATGAATTCTAAACAAATGTTCACATAAACACTATTGTCACATGACAGCCTCTTCATCAAAAGTTTTCACTATATGGTGATTCACTATTACCAAATGACCCAATGAGCCTTCCCATATTGATAGAATTTTGAAAAGTAGTAACTGAAAGACGTTTTAACATGGAGATTGCTTTATTTAAGAACTTTTGCATATTTTGAACTTAGTACTTTATGAATGCAAAAACAGAGAGTCAATGAACAGAATGAGATTAAGTTTGATTTTGGCTTGGTACGTAAACTTGAGAACCTTCCCAAATAATACTAAGAGGTTCAAAGTGTATCTGAATAATGAGGAGAACCATCATCTACACTCTAGAAATATTTGTTCTTTTACCATGATGAGTCTGTCTTGCCTAAAAACAGGTGCACCACACACAAGATAAATTAGGAAAAAGAATCAGAAACTTTTTGACTTCTCTGCTTTCTCTTCTCCCCCCCGCCCCCCATCCTTCTTTTTTATAATGGCTAGTTGACCAGGTCTGATATTTTTCTGCTCATGTGGCATCTGATTTAGCTATAGCCTTTGGGTACCCTATCCTGCCTGGAATTGTTTTCTAAAGCAATGCATAAAAATTTTACTGCAACTATTAAATTACACAGATCCTATACCTTTGTAACAGCTAAGCTCATACATGAAAAGAGACCTCCAAATTCCTTTTTAACAATATTTAACCCTCATAATCTGTTTTATAACAACGTGTTAAAGTATTGTCTGTTAAAGAATTATAAGGCTTTTTTATGTAGCAAGAATTACAAAGTTAAACATGACTGTGAAGGTAGCATTTTTTTACTCCCAGGTAGAACACTTTGAACTGGAAAAGAAAGAGGCATGGTTGATGTGATAGTTAGGCACTGTAAAGCACAGTGATATCTTTCAAAAAGATATATAAAAGCAGAGTGGATGCTGGAGAAAAAAAAATGCGGGGGTCGGATTCTGTAACAAAATAATTAAAATAATTAAAAACAGCCCTGGCTAACTTATTCATACACGGTATATAAAGAAAAAAATGGGTATTACTATTCAGGCTCCAATTAACAGGATTATTCAATATGTGCGGCAGGGATGGGAAACTTTTTTGTTGTTTGGGAAAAGTGCTCAGAGGTAGACATTGGTGGAGTGCAATGCTTGGTGGGGGGGAGGGGAAGACTTCCTGAAGTTAAAAGAAATTTAAATGGATGAAGTCACCCCATTCACATTTATTTATTTATTTTATACCCTACCTTTTTATTCAAGTGAGTAGTAACAACTTCTTTAAAAATCCCAAAGTAAAAATATACGTTATGTTTACTATTTAAAATGTTTAACAACTAAAATCCTGGCAAAAATGCAATATTATTATAGATTTGCTAAATGCCAGGAGAATGGGAGCTAGGAAGGGTTGTAGCTGATGCCCTCACTGAAGTTGTGCAAATGTGGTCCTTATCTGTGACTCCAGTGACAACTGAGAATCAAGGAATAGTCCCAGGCTGTGGTGATGGGTGATGGGAAACAGGTTACCCTTTCTTAGCATCTGTCATGAAAATGTTGTGGATGATCTGTAGAAGAGAATAACCTGTTCCTCTACAAGCAAATCAGCTGGTGGTTTGGATGAGGAGAAAAGGAAAATTAGAAGGTTGGCCCAGAATGGATGCTACATTTACGTGGCTAGCAGGCCAAAGATTCTCTTTCCTGATCTAACTGTTCATTGGCAAGTGCTGACAAATTCACCTATAAAATTATGTATGCAGGTATAATACTGTGTGAAACAAAACTAGTGTGGTCCAGAGGGGAACAAAGATTCTTTTGATAGCAAATGCTGGAAAAGTAATAAAAATGGCTTAAGGTTCCTAAAGCCTCCATTTCATAATGTGAAGGAATTCTGCAAATACTAATGGGGAAATGATGGCCTTCTAGTTGTTCTTGGACTATATTTTTCATTTTTTTTCTGAAAATTGGCCACACTGGATGTGGCTGATGGGAGATGGAGGCCAACAAACAGATGACAACTGATTCTTCATATCCAGTTTAAAATTTGTTTTGAGCTTATTGAAGATTTAAATGCGGAACAGCAAAATATTAGAAGCATTTGTAAGGTTATTTTTGTATATCAAATGTGCCTGTATAATTGTTGTACTGCATAGAAGATCATTTTTACAATATCTAGTATTAACAGGGATAAACTACTTGCTATACAGATGGTTACCTTTCTCTTAAATATTTTTGTTTCAGGAAACCATATTTGCTGCAGGCAAATAAATATTAGTAATATGTTTTATGAATTTTTAAAAACTTTTCGTGATCCTTTAATCTGTGTTTCTAGTTTCATATTTGTATTATTTAAGTTCTTTATATATATCACCATTCCATTAATATTTAAGGGCGATGAGATGAGGAGGGTACAGGCTAGAGAGGAAGTGGTACACTAGAAATAAAAATAGAAGGGCATAGAGGCATTGTACTGTATGTAACTCCTAGTTGGTGAGATACAGGAAACAGTATGTTAGTCTACAAGGCAATCTGTGGATCAGACATCCTCCTTTGCTTGGAACACTGTTTTTCAACTTTAGCAATTTTAAGATATGTGGACTTCAACTCCCAGAATTCCCCAGCCAGCCATGCTAGTTGGACAATTCTGGGAGCTGAAGTCCACATATCTTAAAGTTGCTAAGGTTGAGAAACACCGGCTTAGAATAACGTAAGCATTCCATTGCTGGGGAAGGTGATGACTGGGGAAGGCAATTGCAAACCACCCCGCTATAGTCTGCCAAGAAAACATAGCAAAAGTGGCATCACTCTAAAGGGTCAGACATGACTCGGTGCTTGCACAGGGGACCTTTCACCTTTTTTCACCTTTCCTGGGGAAAAACTGGGGTGTATGCTTCTTCTATGCCCATTCACTGATTCATATATTTTCTTTTCTTCTTAAAATTAGTCATTACTTCTTGAGGATCTGAACTCTACCCAGCCGTGACTTCTCAGCCTTCTCTTTTTTCTCAAGCTATTCACTCATGCTAGTTTTTCAGTTCAGTCCTTATTCATTATCTCTATGAGCAAATAATCACAATCTACTTTTCCCATACTGCTCATTCACTCTTTCATACAGTCCACATTCATTCAACATTTGTTCATTCTTGAACCTGTTTCTTTTTGTTTAACTATACCACCCACACACTTGTTTCCACTGCATTCAGAAAACTTTTATGTTTCACCTGAGATATACAATTCTGACTTCCATGCAACAAAGTGGGCACAAGCATGTTCTTCTATACAGCATTTTTACTCTTTGAGCAAGCATTTCTTATTGCAACAGTATTTATAAGTAGACTGCATGCACCTTTCAGGATGCTGGTTGAGCCCCTTTGTTTTGTTCTGTTTAGTTATTTTGCTGGTGGTTTGTTTTTGATTCTGTCTTCTGGTCAGTTGTCTTCTTTCCTCTTGATATACTTTTGTTTTCTCTTAAATGTTTTAATCTATAAGCCACCCAGAGTTGCTATGGAATTTAGTGGCCTCTAAATTGAAATAATAACTAAATAAATAATACAAAATGGTGGGACGCAGGCAATAGTAAATTGGTTTGAAACACAGTTGAAAGATAATCTTTAGATTAGCAATTTTAACTTGCATAGAGAAGGTGAGGCTGAGGATGCTTGAGATGAAACTGGACTTTGGTTGAGTTTAGGGTTAGGGTTAATCCTATACCTAATCTATTAGCCAAAATGTGACAAAACTGTTTTAAGGGAATGCTACATGTGGGCTTGGTATGACAAAAGCTGGTAATCTAGTCTTACTAAAAAGCTTTTGTTGACCAAAGCCATGATGGCTGGTGAAGGTCAATAATCATGGCTCAATAGTAATATTCTTTTATGAAGAAAATAGAAATAAGGAACCTCTAATATACATACATACATACATACATACATACATAATATTAATCCAATTAAATAAGCATTCATAGAAACATAATTGCTATGGATCCCTGATTTAACCACACTTGAGTAATCAGGAAAAGAACTTAAGAAACAAGCAAATCAACAAATAAATAATAAAAATAGATTTTGTCCATAGAAACCATTGGCTATACAACATTGTCAATATAGTTACCATGCTTTAATTCCCATACAGAATAGAATATTTTCTACTCACTATTTCCCAACTTAGACACTTTCTAGTGACCATGGAGCTGCAAAGCAAAATCCAAAATATTGTTTTTGAACTGAATTAAATAGAAAGAAGACTAAATCTCAATTGCATATGATGCCATTTTAGACCTGGACTACATAAATGCAACAAGATACTGTGATATCATTTTGCATTACTCCAGAATACAGATGGGAGATACCACATCTGTGTACACCCCAAATAACAAACAAAAACTAAACACATACCTTGGATTCCTAATGTTGTGAGAAATGTTTAGGTCTTAGGTGTGTTAGGAAATGTTATTATCCTTGTTCAGTCTAAAGTAGGGCAATCTTCTGTGCAACCTCAGAATTCTATCACCTTATCTACCCCTCTCAGTTTGATATGTAAGGAGAGATAAGCTTTCATTATATGTGTAGCTGGGTGAATCTGCATTTCTACACAGGCAGCAAAAAGCATCAGATGTGGTGGTAGCTAAAGTTTTCAACGTCTTTTGACTCATGATCAGCAATTACCCATTACCTTGGATTGAATCCTTTCTGCCTGCCAAAACAAGGGGGTGGGGAGAGTGATGGCAACTGCCCAGAGTCCCCTGATGGGAGGAGATGGGTGGGGAAAAATTGGATAAATAAATAAATAAAATAAATAAATTTGGGTACATGTGGGTGGTTATATTTTGGGGGGTGGTATTCTGAATTATATCAACCATATTGCCTTTTCCCTTTGTTCAAAGCTGCATACTGGTGTAAAGATACTGCTGTAGCCAGTGACACATTCACAGAACTGTAGTCTATTTAGCATCTATTAGAATCCACTCAAAAATAAAGAATGGCAAGCAGTAATGTGTTCAAAAGAAGAGTAGAAATACAATACTTCACCTGAGAGAATGAGGAGTCAGTTGTGGGCATTGTGAAACAGAAGCCCAGAGGCAGCATTTTTCAAGGAAGAACCAGCAGTTATGTCATCAACCACTCAGCTTCAGGGCCAGGAAATGCAGGGCAAGGAATCCATTGGAATGTGGCAAAGGCAGAAAAAAGGAGCAACACATTTCAGTTGCTGTGAATATCAGAAGGAAATTGTACTTGAATGCTGTTCAGAGTGGCTTCATTCTTGTTTTCGTTCAGTCTCTTCTGACTCTTTGTGACTTCATGGATCAGCCCACGCCAGAGCTTCCTGTCAGTCGTCACCACCCCAAGCTCCCCCAAGGCTGAATCCATCACCTCTAGAATGTCATCCATCCACCTTGCCCTTGGTCGGCCCCTCTTCCTTTTGCCTTCCACTCTCCCTAGCATCAACATCTTCTCCGGGGTACCCTGTCTTCTCATTATGTGGCCAAAGTACTTCAGTTTTGCCTTTAATATCATTCCCTCAAGTGAGCAGTCTGGCTTTATTTCCTGGAGTATGGACTGGTTTGATCTTCTTGCAGTCCAAGGCACTCTCAGAATTTTCCTCCAACATCACAGTTCCAAAGCATCTATCTTCCTTCACTCATCCTTCTTTATAGTCCAGCTCTCGCAGCCATATGTTGATACTGGGAATACCATTGCTTTAACTATGTGGACCTTTGTTGTCAGTGTGATGTCTCTGCTCTTAATATTTTATCAAGAATTGTCATTGCTCTTCTCCCAAGGATTAAACATCTTCTGACTTCCTGGCTGCAGTCAGTGTCTGCAGTAATCTTTGTGTGTAGAAATACAAAGTCTGTCACTGCCTCTACATTTTCTCCCTTTATTTGCCAGTTATCAATCAAGCTGGTTACCATAATCTGGGAGTCTGCCAAGAAAATGTCACGAAAGTGGCATCCCTCCAAAGGGCTTCATTCTAGGTCCCAGTTATCTAGTTGGACTGTGCCTTTTCTTTGAGGCTTTAGCCAAGCTCAATCTTATATTGTCCACACTGTCTAGCAGCAACTGTCCAAGAGGTCAGACCGAAATTCTTTTTCTGGCCCTAGCTTGGAGACACCAAAATTGCATCTCAGACTTTTCCCATTTATTTGATTTTGTTTGAATTATTTATTACATAAATATATGTAATAAATAAATGGGAAAAGAACACATGCACTGCATGTCCAGTTAGTGTGGAGAATTAAGCACATGTTCTTTGTCTAAGAAGGAACTCTGGGTGGTGAACAAAATAAAAGCATAATACAATAAAAAGGCCATTTAAAACAAAAAATGTTGAGGCCCCAATTAAACTTGCATCTATTCACCAACCAACCCTTGCCAGCTCTTTCAACATCCTGGCCCCAGTGCCTAGGAGAAAAGCCAGGTCTTCACCACTTTGCTAAAGCCCAACAGGATCAGGGCCATCAGGGAGGCTGTTCCATAAGACAGGCACCATGACAGAGAAGGCATGATAGCCTGTGTGTAAACTGTACTATTTCACACTGTAAGGTAGGAATTCATATAACTGCATGAAGTTGATATGGCAAGTGAAAGAGAAATGATGAGAGAGGGAGGGCTTATTTATTTCTTTTATTTGTATTGCTGCTTGACGACTGCTACACAAATACATTTATTTTGCATCAGTTTCCACAAGGAGGATAACCGAATAACTCCATGACTTACATTGTCATATCCAACATGAGGATGGAAGTATGAAATTTGGAGTTTACATTATGATGTTGTAAGGATGTTCATTATTTTTTTTCACTGCTGACTGTATCAAACTTATTTATTTATTTATATTTATATAGCTACAGAGCTACCAAGTGTATGTGTTATGATGTGTTTGCCTATTATAATAGTCAGTTCCCTATCTTTTCAATACTTCACTTATGAAATTACCCCAGAATAAACATTAAACTGGAATCTCCTCTTCCAGCTAGACCCCAAAGCAATCTCCTTTTGTTACAAAATTAAGGGCAAAGCATGTACTATTTTGGGAAAGCAGCTCAGAGAGAAGGAAATGAGATCTGAATAAGAAATAAGATTGCTTGTATAAAAAAAGCACAAGGCGAAATGAAAATCCTGTCTTATTGTGTAACATCCCTTCAGGGATTTGAAGGAACAGTAGAATTACTTGCTACTTATTGGTGATTGCAAGTCTGTAGTAAGAAGTTTTCCACATGTTGACTAACTAGAGAGGCAGGAATACATCTTTTACCAGTGTCTAAAACCTTCTATTGTCATGTTCACCATTCTGATGTTTCTGCATCGTAACGGTTCGCTTACCATGGTGCTGATACGTGTCCTGGCTGGGAGGGTGCTGCTGCGAGCCTTGTACTAAAAACGTGCTGATCTGTGCCAGAAGGAATGTGTTTAGACTATCTCTGAAATGTCAAGGTCTCTTTGCCCGTTGAGCAGCAGAGCTCGTTAGGAGCACCTGGGAATGTGGGGTGAACTGTATGTGAGGGAGGGGCTGGGTTGCTGTTTGTAAAGATGCTATTTAGTTTGAGTTTAGGCACGCTTTTCTCATTCTCAGCTTTTTACCTGTTTGCACCCTTTTCTAAATAAACTCAGAACCTGAATTGTCATTTTGAGTCTGAGCGTTTTATTGGAATTAAGACAACCATCACATAAAGCTGAGAATCATTTTTCAAACCAACCTCGCTGCTCTTTACCAGAAATTTTTCTTGTGAAAGAGGATTCAGCGATGGCTGACGGGGGAGAGGATCTTACAGAGTTCGAGGAACAGGCGGAACAAGCTCCAGAGTCGACGTTCACGAGCAGGGACCCGAGCCCTGTCCCCGCCCAAGCAACCTCTCAGTCGGGGAACTCCTATTCTACAGCAGGATCAAAGAAACCCCCGCAGGATGATGGAGCGGGACAGGAGCAATTTCTATGGGATGCGCTGGTGGACCCTCAGCCCGGGCCATCCTACTTGACATGGAAGCTCCGCTGGCCAGACACTCTGCTGGGGGTGGGCCCCAAGGTGTCAAGGAGCCCTCCGCAGGAGGGACCGGGGCTGGAGGACTCTGCCATGCCAGACTGAATTAGGGTCCTGGAATCCAAGATCAAATCCATGGAACACGTCTTGAGCTCCATGTCGGCTGCATTTGGGGATCTTGTAAGAATCGTCAAAGGTCCCAGGGCGATGCGGCTGCCCAGCCTCCCGCCTTCCCCCTCACAGGCTCAGGGAGGGAGCACCCCACCACGGGGCTTGTCAGTGGGTCCGCGGGGATCCACTCCCATAGGGGTGGCTCTAAGGCAGCCATCCAGTGGGGTTCAACATATTGGGGGAACCCCCCGGGACTTCCCGGTGAAGTTTGATGGTGACCCCACTAACCTGTCCTTCTTTCTCACCAATGCTGCCAGCTTCATGAGACGGCATGGCCACCTCTTCCCTTTGGAGGAAGAGAAGATAGCGGCAGTGGCCATGAAATTGAAAGGCAGAGCTGCTGACTGGTATGTCCAGCTGTCGGAAATTGGGGCTCCAGCCCTGGCTTCATTCGATGCCTTTTTGGCTGCCTTGAAGCGCTACTTTGAAGATCTCTTGGCTAAAGAGAGAGCTAAGGACGCGCTTAAAGCACTTGTGCAGGGGCAAAAGCCTGTTGCTGACTATGCACTGGAATTCAAAGTTTTGGCAGGCAAAGTTCCCGAATGGTCCAAGGCCACCTTGATTGATCGCTTTAAGGATGGCCTCAATCATGAAGTCTTGCGTTGGGCTCTTGGGTGAGATGATCCCAACTCATTGCATGATTGGATCTGCCTCGCTGGTAAAGCAGAACATGCCCAGCACACCTTCATGATGGCCACAAGAGAGGACAAGCCTGTCACCTCTGGCCGTGCTCTGGTTCTGCCATCTACCTCGAGATGGGATACAGAGAAGCAGTGCCGCTTTGTCCGGGGGCAATGCATCACCTGTGGGAAGCCAGGTCACCGGGCTGTTGACTGCCCCAAAGCTAAGGCGGCAGAACGTCCCGTGAAAGTGCTTCAGAAGCCAACCAAGAAAGCCGTCAACCCTACTCATCGGGTGACAGGAGCGCTGGCTACTGCGGACGACAAAGACGTCTACACCCCAGGAGAAGAATTAGACACATTGGAGCAGTTGGCGGGAAATGCTTTCCACCAGTCTTAACCGGCGCCGCGGGGCAGGTGGTACAATCCGGGCGCAACTCCAACATGGTGAGTGCTGATTGCCCTATTTTTGCTGTCAAAATTGACTTGGGCTTTCAGGAGAAATCTGTTGAGGTCTGGGCTTTACTGGACTCCGGCTGTTCTAGGTGCTTGATCCATCCTGATTTAGTCAAGGCATTGGATTTGCCCTCCTTCCCCCTCCCAAAGCCACTGCTTTTTCAGCAGCTTGATGGCTCTACAGCGGGGGGGGGGGGGCAGCGACCCAATTAACAGGGGAAGTCGCATTGCGCATGGGGTCCCACTTTGAACTTATCCAGTTCATAGTGACCCCTGTGGGGAATCCTTTGGTGGTGTTAGGGATCCCATGGTTTGCTTCCCACAACCCCTACATCAATTGGCGCTCCCGCTCCATTACCTTTGAGAATGGCTTCTATCAAGCTCCTCTTCTGGGACGTGCCATGCCTCCAACGGCAGGGCAAGCAGAGGTTGTGGCTGCCCTCCCTTCCCTGTCCCCCTTGGAAGGTCTTCCAGCCACGTACTCGGACTTTGCTGATGTTTTTGGGGAAGAGGAGGCTGACCAGTTACCCCCCCATCGCAAAACTGACTGTTCCATTGAACTTCTTCCTGGCGTTCCCTTGCCGAAGCCAAAGATTTACCCTATGACTAAAAAGGGACTCTCCATGTTGCGGGAGTTCATTGACAAAAACCTCGCTCGAGGCTTCATTGAACCGGCGAATTTGCCGGTCGGAGCGCCCGTTTTGTTTCGAGAAAAGAAGGATGGCAGCCTAAGACTTTGCACGGACTACCGCGGGTTAAATTCCACCTCCCTTTCCAACAAGTACCCTCTGCCTCTTGTCAAAGACATGCTCTCACATCTGTCTACAGGCAGAGTTTTCTCGAAGTTGGATCTTCACGAAGCCTACTACTGTGTTCGCATTCGGGAGGGGGATGAATGGAAAACTGCTTTTAATTGCCCATTGGGTTCTTTCCAATATATGGTTCTTCCATTTGGTTTGGCAGGGGCTCCGGGTGTGTTTATGCAACTGATCAATGAAGTTCTACATGACCACTTGTTTAAAGGTGTGTTGGTGTATTTGGATGATGTTCTCATTTACACTAAATCCTTAAGGGAGCACGAACAACTTCTGAAACAGGTTCTTACCAAGCTTAGAAATGCCAAGCTTTATGCTAAGCTGTCTAAATGTGAGTTTCACAAGTCTCACTTGGATTACCTTGGTTACAGGATTTCAGCTAAGGGCATTGAAATGGATCCTGTCAAAATTCAAGTAGTGCTTTCTTGGGAACACCCCAGAACCCCGTGCCAGCTTCAAAGTTTCCTGGGATTTGCCAATTTTTACAGATCCTTTGTCAGGGGGTTCACTGAAATTGCTCTGCCTCTCACTGATTTGTTACGGGCTAAAGGGGTGGGGGAGACCCGCAAGGTTAAGAACCCGGGGGCCGTGCTCAATTGGACTCCTGCATGTCAGGCTGCTTTTGATCAGCTTAAAGCTCTTTTTACTGAGGAGCCCATCCTCTCCCACCCCGACCCAGACCTTCCCTTTGTCGTTCAGGTTGATGCTTCTGACTTCTCAATTGGGGCTGTGTTATTGCAGAAAGATTCTGCTGGGGCTTTGAAACTCTGTGCTTATCTGTCCCATAAATTTTCGGAGACAGAAAAGCGTTGGCATGTTTGGGAAAAGGAAGCTTTTGTGGTCAAAGCTGCCTTGGAGGCTTGGAGCCATCTTTTAGAAGGGGCTTCTTCCCCATTTGAGGTTTGGACGGATCACTGCAACCTCGAGGTGCTCCGCGCGCCCAGGCGCCTCACCTCGAAGCAGATTAGGTGGGCTCAATTTTTCAGCCATTTTAATTTCCAACTCAAATTTCTCCCTGGAAAGAAGAATTTTATGGCTGACACTCTTTCCCGATTGCCTCAGGATGAGAGCCCAGTCTCCGATGTCATCGGCACTGTCCTATCGGGGCCGCAACTGGGTTTGGTGGCTGTCACCCGCAGCCGCACACGGGGCCAGCCGCCACCTCCTGCCTCGCAGGTTCACAAACCACCTGCTTTGTCCACTGCATTGCACTCTGCTTTTGTGTCGGTGCTGCACTCTGATCCCTGGTTTCTGGCTAACCCTGACAAGGTGTCCATTGAGCACAACCTCGCTTGGGTCAAGGGGCGGTTGTATGTACCTGACTCGCAACGTTCTGCTGTGCTGGCACGTTCTCATGACAGCAAGCTGGCTGGTCATTTCGGTTTTATTAAGTCCCTCCATCTCACCCGTAGGCAATTCTGGTGGCCTACTCTCCGTAAGGATGTTAAAGCTTATGTAGCTTCTTGTCCTGTCTGTGCTATGTCCAAACGTGCTGTGGGTAAGCCCCAGGGGCTGCTACAGCTGGTGGCTGACCCTGCATACCCTTGGGATGTGATTTCCATGGATTTCATTGTGGACCTATCCCGCAGTCAGAAGAAAACTGTCATTTGGGTGGTTAAGGACTACTTTTCTAAACAGGCGCATTTTGTGCCCTGCACTTCTATTCCCTCGTCTCAACAACTGGCAAAACTCTTTTTGGTACACATGTACCACCCACACAGATGCCCCTCTCGTTTGGTGACTGATAGGGGCACACAATTTACCTCCAGGTTTTGGCGGGCTTTTTTGAAACTGATTGGCACTGTTGTCTATCGCGTGGCATCCCCAAACTGACAGATCCACTGAGGTCCTTAATGGCACTTTGGAGCAATTCCTCCACTCTTACATAAACTATCATCAAGATGATTGGGTTGACTTGCTTCCTTTCGCTGAGGTGGCTTACAATAATGCTGTCCACCAAAGCACGGGTCAAACCCCATTTCGCATTGTTTCTGGTAGGGATTTTGTTCCCATCCCGGAATTTCCCCAGCCGCCTGCTCTGGCTGTTGCCGCCTGTGATTGGGGCTCCCGGCTGGCTGATTCCTGGCCAGTCATTTGCACAGCTCTTTGAGAGGCTCAGGAAACTTATAAAAAGCATGCAGATCAATACCACCACCGCCAGCCGGCTTTTCAAGTAGGGGATTTGGTCTATCTTTCTACTAGATTTATAAAGTCCCCACAGCCCTCTAAGAAGTTGGCTCCTAAGTTCATTGGTCCCTTCCCAATTACTGCAGTGATTAATCCTGTCACTGTTCATTTGCACTTGCCTCATAATTTGAAGCATTTGCATCCTGTTTTTCACTGCAGTTTGCTCAAGCCTGCTCAGGATTCGTCCCGCTGGCATCCTCGCTCTCCTCCCCCTCCACTGCTCATGATTGATGGGCAGCAACACTTCGAAGTTATGGAGGTGCTGGACTCTCGCAGGCTGCAGGGAGCTCTTCAATACTTGATCCACTGGAAACACTTTCCCCATCCTGAATGGGTTGCTGCCCGAGATGTTCTTGCACTTGATTTGATACGTGCTTTTCATGTTGCTTACCCTTCTAAGCCCTCTGTTAAGTGATTTTTTTGGGGGGGCAGTATGTCATGTTCACCGTTCTGATGTTTTGCATCGTAATGGTTCTCTTGCCATGGTGCTGATACATGTCCTGGCTGGGAGGGTGCTGCTGCAAGCCTTATACTAAAAACATGCTGATCTGTGCCAGAAGGAATGTGTTTAGACTATCTCTGAAATGTCAAGGTCTCTTTGCCCGTTGAGCAGCAGAGCTCGCTAGGAGCACCTGGGAATGTGGGGTGAACTGTATGTGAGGGAGGGGCTGGGTTGCTGTTTGTAAAGATGCTATTTAGTTTGAGTTTAGGCGCACTTTTCTCATTCTCAGCTTTTTACCTGTTTGCACCCTTTTCTAAATAAACTCAGAACCTGAATTGTCATTTTGAGTCTGAGCGTTTTATTGGAATTAAGGCAACCATCACATCTATGGATTATCCCAATTTGGAGACCTTTCTATGCAGGTCAGCATTTGCTGGAGATTAGCATTAAAATATTTGCTCAAAAGCCATGCTTTTTCACCTTTACAAGATATGGAATATTTCAAGCAAGGAGAAAGTAATTGCTATATCCTGTTAATATAAGAATTTGATTAAAATAGTTATCACAATTGACTGATAACATGAAGGAAGCATGTATGTAAAGGCACTGAACAATTACATGGAACTGTGTCTGTGTGTCTACATACAGTCTTAAAAGGCAAGCCAGCATACTGTAAAGTATACTTTTGTTTCCACTGCCATTTTTAAATGAAGATAAATTGTTTCAAGCAGCTACATAAGTCAGTCAATTATGTTGTCAGATGGAACATTAGGAACATTAGGAAGGAAGAAAAACAAGCGTGGTAGAAAAGATATTAAGACCTATTCCCAAATGTTTAAGCTTACATTTATAATATTTATGTAAAGCTCATTCATAAAACTTCAATATTCTTAACTTTCCACCCAAGTTTTGTGTATGTGTCTGTGCGTATGAACCATTTTTTCCTAATTGTAATCTTAATTCTAATTTAAGAACAGACACTGTTTCTAAATGATTTGCCATTCAGATTTAGTTGCAGAATTTTCATTCTCAAGACTGCAAAAGCCTTGAAGAAGCCTCTGTGATGGGAGAAAGAAAAATTGAGGAGACATCAAATCCCAAAACTTCTGAATAAATTAAAGATCAAGATTGTTAGAAGTGAAAGGAAGGAATATAAAGTTGGTTGGTTTGATCAATGTTAAAATAAGATGTTTTTACAGTATAAACCTCTGATAACTCTTCATGGATTTTTTGCTGACACCAGGGCTTAAAAGTTGATGATTTATGGATTTGCATATAGATAAGGGATGGGCTATGGGAAGAAGAGGTATTTGTTTGTATCCTTATAAGGGATGAAGGGTTATCAAACTTGCTTTTACTTGTGATGAAGATTGGAACTCCTTTCTTTACATATTTTTTTTCTTTTTGTTTATCTTACTTTCTTCTTTTTCTTTTTTTCTTTGCTCTTTTTATTCTATTTCTTTTTCTGATCTGTATTTGCTTTTACTACTGTAATTATAAACTTTAATAAAAATTATGAAAAAAAATCAAAGCAGAAATGATCAGACTTAAATTATAATTTTGGACACATCCTGTGAAAAACCTCTCTCTCTTTAAAATGCTGGCAAAGGTAGGAAGAAGGAGAGAAAAAAGGATGACCAGCTGGATGAATGGTTTTGATTACAGTTGCATTGGCTTTACTCTTGGAAGACCTGAAGAGCCACAGTTGGTATGGATCATCCTGGAGAAGGTCTATCTATGTGATCACTAAGAGTCAAAGCTGACTTGATGGCATGTAATCAATTCATTAAATAAGCTAATAGTCATTGACAATATTGGCTTCATCGTATGAAATGTCTGATACAAATTGGCTCTTCAGAATGTAAGGGACAAAAATATGGGGAAATAGTATAACTTTAAATATATATGAATTGATTTCAACAACATTCCAAATGTAAGGTTACTGTTGTCTTTATTGAAGCTATCCAATTGTGTTACAGTATTTAGCATTTTATAACAGCTCGTTTATAAACTCATTTGGAAGTTTCAGAATGGCTATAAGCAGGTATTTAAGGCATTTATGTACTGAAAAAAGTAATATTCTAAGCAGCATATATTGCCTCATGTTTAGCAGTATCAATTTCTTCTTTTTTTCCTATATGCTGGACAATGGGCTTCTTTTAAGCATTTTCCTCTTCAGCTGTAAGTAGAACAGCATTTTGCTTCATTTGACTATATTATGCATGCACATACTGTATATTGGCAATAATAAGAAAATTCTAGTGTCCATAAAAGTCAAATGTTTTTAAATGAAATTTGATTGTGCTATCTTTCCCTGTATTGGAATTCGGTTGAAATATGTCTCTATGGATTATGCTTCTCAGCATTTTGCCTTTCCAGATCATAATCATATTTTTGGTAGTTAGGTATAATATCAATTAATTCCAGTAAGACTCTACAAGAACAATATTTAAGCAAAAGATCAAATACAATGCACTGCATAAAATAATGCCATTGTGTGGTTTCATTTTAAAATAACTGGCATATAAATTAGAAATATCATTTTTTATTAATGGGTACGTACAGAGATCAACACATAACAGACAGCAGCCCAAAGATCATCCTCTCCAATCTCCAACCCAAAGATTTATCATCCATATTCTCTGTTGGATTTACACTACAATCCAGAACAGCATTTGTGGCACGTTGGGGAAGGATATAATTCAACATCTGATCACATGCTCTGCATGCATAATATTCTAGAATCACATTATATGATCTGAAAAAAACTTCTACATGGGAGACGTCCTTCACAATGTATTATTTTGGAATTTAATTGAACTACACTAAGCCCCAAAGCTGCAAACCACTGGAAGGATGACCATACAATTAAAGGCAGACAATGTGATATGCTTAGGGTTGTTGGAGGTCCCAGCAAATCAGCATGCCTCATTAGCATGTGGGTGAGTTTGTTCTAGGATGCAATTCTCTATGTGCTTCTAGAAGAAGCTGTTTGTGCTTCTGAAGAAGCCCTCCCACATTTCCTCAGTCCTGCCTCCCTCTACCATCTGGGAGGATGCATGCTTTGCTGTTCCTTCCATCTGGGGCCATGCATGGGCCCAGAAGCAGGAGGTTCCCCTTCTCTGCATGCAGCCTTTAGGAGCAATAAGGGCTAAGGGTTAATTCAGTTTAGGGAAAGAAAGAAGAACAAGAATCATTTTCCTGAATGGATGTACCTGGACCAAATAAATGAGTAAGACCTTCTTTTTGCTTACTTTTGAACCAACTTTGTCTAGGTGTGTAATTCTTTATGCTTGGGTGGGCTAAATGTGTAAGATCAATAACCTATATTTCTCTAACGTGTTTGTCAATGCTATTTTACAGTAGATAATATTCTTTTCTGTGAACATCTTTTCACTGTATTAAGCTCTGCTCCGTTCAGTGGTCCTAGCTGTCCACTAATGGCTTCAAGGGTCATCTCACAACTAAGATATAAGAAACTTGAAATCAAGTTATAAGAATTTCATCAGAATTTGAATTTTAAAAAATAATAAAAACAGTATCTCTCCTATCAAATTTAAGGAGAGTAATTAAACAATCAAAAGAAATTTTCAGCCCAGGTCTAAAGTTATTATTAATTACTATTATTCTTAATTTTATCCATTTAGATTTCTAAAAATGCTAATGTCAGCTATGTAACTATCAATCCTTGTAATTTCAGCATTTTTAAAACCTCAAGATAATCTGTAATTATAATTGAGTTAGTGGGGAAGAAGGAAACAATTTCATTGATTACGACCTCATTTTAGCTTTAAATATTGTAAAAAAGTAATCTGCACTTGGGGAAAAAAAAGCATAATCTTCTTTACATGCAGTTTCATAGGGGAAAAAAAAAGTCCTTCAAAGTATTATGTGGGACAGAACAAATCTTTTAGAAGTTTGCATGCAATAGCTTCCCTTAAAAAATGCAGCCAGGTTCCTGTTTTCCAACTTCTGTTCCTAATCTCTCTCTGAAAGTTTTTTGTGCTTCTTGTTTAGTTTTGCTTCCAGCTCAAATTATATCATTTTAGATTACAGCCTCAGCTGTGCTGTCATCAGCTGAAATAATGTTTTGCGCTGAGATATTTCACCAGCTTCCCAAATACCTTGGGCAAACAAAGAAATAATGGCTTTCCTTTTTCTTTTCTTTTCTTTTCTTTTCTTTTCTTTTTTCTTTTTTCTTTTTTCTTCTCTTCTCTTTTCTTCTTTCCTTTTGTTTCCCTCATGACTCTGTTGGTTTATAGCAGACCTCTGGGTAGAAAAGAGTCAGTATACAAATATAATGGAAAAACAAAACAAAAACACTAATAAAGAAACTGCATCTAAGCATTTGATTTTCAACTGGAGAGAGAACAATTCCATCTTCTTCCCCAAAGCAGGAGCTTCACATGTTGCTATTCCACAATGATGCTCCAGCTACACTGAGCAATAGTGAGGAAAACAGGGATTATAGTTTAGCAATATCTGGAGAGCCACAGGTCTTCCAATTTTGTCTTTAACAAACAGAAAGTAAAACCATCTTTCCCTTAAGGTAAACAGAAAATAAAAGATCTTTCCCTCAAGTCTCTCTCTCCCATCAACCTTGGGAGAGAGAGACTTAAGAATTCCCATGTGTATTCTCCAAATTAGTTGAACCATGGTTTCTATAGCCAACAATTGGCCAAAAATTGTGCTGTTATTCTGGTTCAACCATCTGGAGAAAGGTTACAGCAAGTTTACATCAGTTGTATGGCTTTCTGCAAGTCATTTCTTTAAGGTTGCCTTGCCTTCATTAGCAATATTATACTTCATTGTTGCTATAGCTGAGAAGTACTATCTGTCTACCAGTCCAGCTTCTGAAAGAACAGAACTACTTAATGTCTATGAAGGCTTTTTTTCAAAAAAATATCTACTTTCTGTTGTTCATTTTATGCGTATAGTAACTAGTCTTAGCTCAAAATCATGAATGATATCAATATATTGATATCCAGCTGAGTGACCTTGGGCCAGTCACTCTCTCAGCCCAACTCACCTCACAGGGTGGTTGTTGTGGGGAAATAGGAGGAGGAAGGAGTATTCGGTATGTTCGCCACCTTGAGTTATTTATAAAAATAATAAAGGCAGGATAGAAAACAAGCAAGCAAACAAACAAATATTGCAACTGGTTAAGTTAGTGTAGGAATCCAAATGGTGAAAGAAAGCTCTTGATAAATCGCATTACACTGAGACATTGAGATAGGGAGCTCCTAGGGCTCAGATGATTCAAGACTGATTAAATAGATGATGCTGAAAAAGCCACTATATATAATTAATTTGTGTCCACACTGAATATCTGATAACAGGTATATCATTGATCTTCTGCTCAGAGAAAAATAAGAGTTTCTTATACATGGAGATGAACCCAATTTTAAGAAATGAGAGTAAATTGTGTTCAAGATATGCAAATCAGTATTAATCCAGTCCATTTTATTGACCATGTCTATAATTTACTATTTTGGTCTTTCTTTTTAAAATATATTTATTTTATGGTCATAGGATCCATTAAGCATCCATTTGTCTTTCATAGCTCAAACATATTATTGAAATGTATTAGTATTACAGTTAAGTATTGAACTTCATTAATCATTTTTATACTTCCATTTCATAATAGACTTTCTAGGTTATCCTTTTCCATGTATGTACTTTTCATTCATTTTCAGAGCCCCTGAGAAAAAATGTTATATAAAATATATAAGGCTGTACTAAAATATTTCTCTGTCTCACTCTTTTCCTCCTGTGCTCTTCTACCCCATACATGCATATCAACTGCAGGATTGGAAAACAGTGTATTCTGATCATTATGTTACATATTTTATTAGGAAAGCTTACACCATTGTGTTCTTCCACTCATTATAATTCATAAACAATTCCGTCTCACCACTATAATAATCTCCCAGGAGTATATTTAAAGCTGTATCATCTTTTCCCTCCTGAACCTCTTTTTGTAGGTAGAGTATAAACTTGATTCTTTCAAGAGCCCCATTTCTTTCATAAATAGACTAAAAATAGGACTGCATGTTTAAACTTATCCTTCTGGATATAAAAGGATTGAGGAGGCTGCTTTGCATTCTAAGAAACAATCTGCTCCCTGCATTTTCCAGCAGTATTGTGTGAATCCTCTGTAGTCTCCACAGTATTGTTAAGTATGGTACACCACTCCTTTTATTTTCATGATGCAAAAGACAGGGATAATTTATCAAGATCTGAGCTGCTACAAAACACTTTGATAAGAAAACAAGAGGCTAAGCAAGACAAGTTTCATTAGCCTTCCTAATCCATGCTTTTATAGACAAACTATTTCCCAACTGACTTTGGCCAGTCGTGCTTCCTGTTCATCAAACTGGCTAAATAATTGTATTTACTGCCTGCTTTATCACAATGAGATGCTTTGCTAAATTGCATTTTTAAGTGAGTGTTTTATATTCTGCATGTATGAAAGCAGAGAAACAAAGGGGGAAAATCTATTGGTGTTCCATCCCATATGCACCTGCAGAGCAGGGAACACTATTCATAATAGAAATAATATATTGAACTTGAAAAAGCTTTATTATTAAAGTATTTTGCTCCAAAGATTGAAAAGCAAATGAAGCACACCTCTGCCCTTGCCACCTGAAAAGTAAAAAAAAATAAAGAAGGGTATACAAAACAGTTTGAATGTGAACCATTTTAAGCTCAAAACAGCCAATTTCAACTGTATCCTGCCTGCGCCAGAACACCTGCAGGGACAATTTATTTCCCTGCTGCTACTGATTTAGGGCAGATTTGCACTTTCAGCTTGGCCCAATGCCAGTATGGCTCACTTACCACTTCTTGGGTTCAGGAACAGATGACCTCATCTTCCTCCCATTCTCAGGTCATTGCACCCTAAATATTGGGTGTACCCATTGCATGCCTATATTTTCCAGATTCAGTTCAAAACCACTGTTTTCCAACCCAAGCCATCTTAAACCTCAGCTCTGACTGGCTGCAATGCCTCACATAACTCTTCCCCTCCAGCAGCTGGTCACTGCCCTTGGCATCCATGTCATCTGGGGCTCCCAGGTTCTGTGCTGGTCAGCAGTTGCTTTTTTGTTTACACAGTTTTGGAATTGATCCTGTGATGGTCAAATAAGTCAATGAACTTTCCTCAATTCCAGGGGGGCTTTCTTATGTGCCCCAGGAGCACTGCTCAGCTAAGTTAAGCATACTCCCTTTGCTTTCTCATCCTCTTCCCACAGTACTGCAGAGCTTCCCTTCCTATGTATGTATGTATGTATGTATGTATGTATGTATGTATGTATGTATCTATCTATCTATCTATCTATCTATCTATCTATCTATCTATCTATCTATCTATCTGACTTGCAACTAGGAATATTGCTAATTCATTTCTAAGAAGCTGATGCATCAGTTTTTTCTTGCTATGAAGTTCCCATCAACCTACAGAGGAATGTAGAAATAAAAGAATATCCTCTCTTGGTTTGATTGTTGTAGCATTGGAGTTATGAAAAAAAATATCAAAGGAGATAATGTGGGAACAGAGGTGGTGGTGAAGGCATCCATGTGTGCAAACATCTGAGAAAACAAAGGAAATGTGTAATTTATCTGTTTGAAAAAGGCACTATTCTCTACTAATCAAAGGATCCAGAAATATGTGTTACTGTGGCTGAGATTCTATGATATCTTACAATAATATCTTGTGTTCATATTATAGTAGTGAATTCATTGGTAAACCAGTGACTATTGCTACACATAAAATATAAGGTAGATTTTTCCCCTTTTTTCCTTCTTTGTATTTTTAGTTTGCACTTTTATTTTTTTTTTTAAAAATTCTTTAAGATTAAATATTATTTTGCTAAAACAATAATAAAGATTATATATAATTTTTAAACCATCTGGGAAAACAAAGGAAAATCATGGGGGGCTACTGAGGATGGAACAATCCCTAAAAGGAAAAGGCAAGCACTGGTAGGCAAGTTACCAAACCATACAACCAAATTGGAATTTCTGAAGTTGGCTTAAGAAACAACTGGAAGCAGAGAGATGCAGCTTAGGCTGAGGTGCTGAATTATCCTTAAACCGGTTTGGATTATTTGAGGGTGGACTTTTGGAGCTAAGCAGCAAGCCCTTAAGGATCCAGGGAAGAAGCCTTTCTGGGCTGATTACAGTTGGCAAGAGAGCTACTGAGGAATCTCTGAACTGCTTTGAATGTTCTGCTTCTGCTCTAGCTGGCAGTGATAGTGAACATATCTGGTCACCTAACTGAAGGAACCACCAAACCCAACCCCATTTTAAAGTGTGTGTGTGTCTGCGTTAGTTTCAGTTTTATAGCAGTGCAATGGGATGAGTAGTTTAGTTACAGGTAAGGTAAGAGAGAGAGAGGATCCCACTCCTCCTATCCCCTTGTTTTCCAAATCTGCTCCTATTTGGGTTTAAAAGCATGTTCTCTCTAAAAACCCTATTTTGAGGAATTAATTTTTGTATGTGTGCTGGTATTTATAGAACTGCTGGTTGCTAAACACAAACACCAACACCAAATGTAACCCTCTCTGTTTTAAAAGGAGACTTGCCTTTGAGACACCTCTCTCACTCACCCCCAGTTTAGAACAAGCTAATAGAGCAATGCATGCTTCAGCAATGATTGGGAAGAAGCGCTTCAGAGTTCAGGAGAACATCTCTGCTATTCATTAAAGCAGACATGTATTTTTACAGGCTTCCACCCCTCTACTAAAATGTTTCAGTGCTCTGAGAATCACTTTAATGAGTCAACTCCTTAAAGCAATGACATCTTTTTTTCAAGCCTTCAAGGAAGCCTGGAAAAAGAAAAGAGGATACTATAATTAGTAGCAGAAAGGCACTATGCTCATACTACATCCAAAGAACTTCTCCGATTTTTTTTTCAAATCATAAATACTCCTACTCAGTATATCCAAATTATTTTTCCCTCTAGAACCTCCCCCCCCAAAAAAAACAGCTGTATCTGGGATAGGTTAACTAGTTAGAGGGATAATCAAGGGAAAGGATCAGTTTAGAATCTGCTGGTCCAAGGGGGGCTTCATTTGACTAGTGTTCCCACTCTTACTTTACTTCAAGGAGGCTTGATTTGACTAATGTTCCCACTCTTATTGTGCCAGCAAAGATGTTACCAGACTGTGTCATGGTAAGTGGCCTAAGGAAGAACCCAATGGTCAGTGAGAAGAAAGAGGAGGAAGAAGTGTTAATTTGTCCCACTTTTTTTTTCATATGCAACCTAGAGACATAAGGACAAAGGTCAGAAAGGGAAGCTACCCTCTCCTGTCATGTGATAGTAGAGATCCAGATGTGCCAGCAGATTGCCTGCTATCAGCAAAGCACAGACACTGCGGGTCTGAGGGCAACATGTATGAGAGCCCAAGACATGTGTTACAATTTCTTCAATCATTCCAATAGCAGGGGGAAGGGCACCAAGCTTCAGGGTGCTTATCCATCTGCTTAGGCATTATCCAGGTGTCTTTCCACTTCTGACAGTGCTAGGAAAGCCATGTTATTAACTCTTGAAGTAGAACCAGGTGCCTATGCAGTGGTTGAAGCAGCTTTGGGACAAGCTGGCTGAATAGAAAACTAGGAAGAGTGGTTCTGCCAGCCTCAACTGCCCAGCATTTCTCATCTTACTTAACCTCCATTCCATAATGGGATGACATATTCAAAAAGAGCTGTAGTCTGATTCCCCCACATTAGGAGCATCTTCCGTTGTGTTAAAATGGTGGCCACAATGGTTGGACTGAAGCTCTGACCATTTTTTTTTAATGTTTGTTCCATTTTCAATGCGCATCCATAAAAGACAGGCAGAACTTTAACTGCACTGTGCTCGTCATCTTGACTTTTTTTTTACCATACCCTATGGATTCTTCTGATGGGATGAGAAGCAGGCAGAAGTGGCAGCTTATGGTTCCTTTAATGCCAATTTTCTGATCCCACAGATTGGGATCCCACAGGTCTTCCAGTAACTGGCACCAAAAGAGGCATTCCCCACCTGGTTTGTCCCCTCTGACTGCTTCTTATTGCTGAGGCAGACTAGGAGTCAGAAGTGTGGCCATTTTTACAGGGCAAACTGTATGCCAGCTCATGTATAGGGAACAGCACTTTAATGCTGCTGTGCAGGAGAACCCTTAGCTTTGTCTCTCTTCTGGACTTGTGGCTTTACCATGTTTACACAGGAAAAGAAATTGGAAAGCATTTTGTTTTTTTCTAAATTCCATCAGGTTTCTGCATAAGTGTTTCAATGACTTGAGTACTCAGAACCAAGATTTGATCTCAGGTGATAATCTAATCATACCCTCCTACATAATACATCAGGTCTGCTTGGTTCATGGATGAGCATTGTAATCTGAGGTAATTCAGTTCTAAGGCTGTTTCAGGAATTTTGTGGAACAGTTTTGATTAGTTGCTTCCTGTTTGATCATCATCTGATTCCCTTTATAAATACAGTGGTATAGAATGTTGCATTAAATTGAAGCTTCTATAGAAATTGATTGATGATTGATTGATTGATTATGTGCCATCAAGTCATTTTCAACTCCTAGCGACCACTTAGATAGATTTTATCCATGCCCCTAACCTGTTCTTTCAAGTCTCCCAACGGTGCACTGTAACTGAGTCCATCCACCTTGCTGCTGGCTGTTGTCATCTTTTCTTTCCTTCCACCTTTCCCAGCATTAGAGCCTTTTCCAGAGAGCTGGGTCTTTGCGTACTGCATCCAAAGTAAGATAATTTGAGCCTGGTCATTTGTGTCTCAAGCAAGGACTATAAGAATAGTTTGCCAGTATATTTAAATAAAAGTTAAACTAAGTGATTGGTACAACATATAGCATTGATTCTACCTGGCAAAGGATTGTTAATGGCATAGGTGTCAGCTGCTTTGCATGACTATTTATTCATATTTGCAAGATGAATATCAGCATCAGGAAGCAGAGATATGAATTGTTTTCCCAAAAGCTAGTTTATAGATCGATTGTGTAACAGAACAGGTGAACTAATGAAGCACTTCACAGCCTACATTTGCTGAAATTGAACAGTTGCCCACGTCTCCTCAGCAATCCCCAACCTTTGCCTCTCAGGCCTTCTCATTAGGGAGACAGGAGGTTCTCCTGCCTGTTTCCAAGGAAATATTTCTGCTTTGATTATGCAGAACTATAACCACAAGAAGAATTTGTCCCAGCCAAAAAAAAAGGGTGGGGTGGGGAGGAATTAAGCTCACCAAGTGTTTCCTTTCCGGTCTGCAGAGTGAATGAAAACTCAGTACAAGATGCACTGCATCAGTCAAGGTGCAGATTCCAATTCATTGCCACATGAAATGCTGTTATTGTATAGGGGGGGGGGGAGTTACACTGTTGATTTCAGCAGGGAAAATTTAAAGAAAGAAAAGAAAGCATGCATTTGGAAAGCAAACATAGAAGACTGGTTGTATTTTCAAGGAAACATTTTACCCCATAAAGCCGGAGAGAGAGAGATGATTTTAAAAATATGTCTTTTGTATCATGTTTCACTAGTTCACATGCTCATTGATAACATATGACACAAAAACAATCCTTGAGGCATTCATTCATATAATTGCATCATTTGGTGCTGTTTTTCCTCACCTGGTGTTTTATCAATACAAATGTACAAAGTAGTATCTCAAAAAGAGTGGATTATTGAGAAGACATGACTGAAGACACTAAATGCTATGGTAAATTACATGTACACAGCACTCTGCACTCTATTTTCTTTAATGACATAAGGGAGATTCCTAATGCATTATTTCAACTTCAGTAACAAAATGAGATATTTAAGAACTCTGAATTTCAAAAGTAAATAATGAATGCAATGCTGCTCAGTAACCCAAGTTTTTATTTTTGTGATGTGAAAGGTCCCCTGTGCAAGCACCGAGTCATGTCTGACCTTGTGGAGGGACAGCGCTTTCGTGATGTTTCCTTGGCAGATTATAGTGGGGTGGTTTGCCATTGCCTTCCCCAGTCGTCACCTTCCCCTTTATCTTTATCTGTATCTGTTGTTGTTTATTTGTTCAGTCGCTTCTGACTCTTTGTGACTTCATGGACCAGCCCACGCCACAGCTTTCTGTTGGTCGTCAACACCCCCGGCTCCCCCAGGGATGAGTCCATCACCTCTAGAATATCATCTATCCATCTTGTCCTTGGTCAGCCCCTCTACCTTTTGCCTTCCACTCTCCCCACCATCAGCATCTTCTCCAGGGTGTCCTGTCTTCTCATTATGTGGCCAAAGTTTTTCAGTTTTGCCTTTAATATGATTCCCTCAAGTGAGCAGTCTGGCTTTATTTCTTGGAGGATGGACTGGTTTGATCTTCTTGCAGTCCAAGGCACTCTCAGAATTTTCCTCCAACACCACAGTTCCAAAGCATCGATGTTCCTTCACTCAGCCTTCCTTATGGTCCAGCTCTCGCAGCCATATGTTACTACAGGGAACACCATTGCTTTAACTATGTGCACCTTTGTTGTCATGTGATGTCTCTGCTCTTAACTATTTTATTGAGATTTGTCATTGCTATTCTCCCAAGGATTAAGTGTCTTCTGATTTCCTGACTGCAGTCAGCATCTGCAGTAATCTTTGCACCTAGAAATACAAAGTCTTTCACTGCCTCTATGTTTTTTTCCTCTATTTGCCAGTTATCAATCAAGCTAGTTGCCATAATCTTGGTTTTTTTGAGGTGTAGCTGCAAGCCAGCTTTTGCATTCCAGGTTGCAATGGTTTGTTGATCCTTAGAACATTGGATTTGCCGTTCACCACCAGCACCATTGGCCGCTTGCTGTCCTTTCAGCTCTGAGCTAGCTGCGTCATCACGTCTGGGGCTAGTTGAACTCATCCTCTGTTCCTCCCCAGTAGCATTTTGACCATCTTCTGACCTGGGAGTCTCATCTTCCAATGGTATACCAACGTATCTCTGGTTGTACTGATCCATTTAGTTTTCACGGCAAGAATACTGGGGTGGGTTGCCATTACCTTTCCCAGAGATCGCATTTACTCTGATCTCTCTTTCATGACCTTCCAGTCCTGGGTGGCCCTTCACAGTTTAGCTCATGGCATGCTTGAGGTGCTCAAGCCCAAGCACCACAACAAGGTAACGATCCTTTGCTGAAGATCTGTATCTGTATCTATATCTATATCTATATCCATATCTATATATTTATATCCCTCTACATCAG
The DNA here is from genome assembly GCF_035149785.1 of Candoia aspera. Lineage (NCBI taxonomy): Eukaryota > Metazoa > Chordata > Lepidosauria > Squamata > Candoiidae > Candoia > Candoia aspera. Next base: position 51,651,306 of record NC_086158.1, read on the forward strand.
ATTCACACTGCAAAATATTCTTTAAATATAGCATAACTTGAACAGTCTATTTGCTAACAATCATATTGTTTTATTCTCTATATTGCACCTACTAAATGTATCCTGATGTTAGAAATGGTATCACACCATCCTTTTTCAAATGGCAGCTTGCAGAAAAGTTGGGATTCAGGGAATGCTTCCATTTAAACACTGCTATTTAAAAATACTTCTGCTCCTCCATTATGAAAAATGATGGAAGCTATGGGAAAATGCAGTAAAGATATATATGGAAGACTATGACTTTTGGATTGTGCATAGGATTCTATAAGGTAGGATGTTTATACAACTAAACATGGTAGGGAAACTTTGTAGTAGCCATAGGAGGTATATGTGTTTTCTCCTGTGTAACAAAGTAACATATATGTGTATGTGTATGTACATTTCTCCCCATACTATTTGGGGTCTCCCCAACTATTTGGGGTCTGTGAATATATGTTTACTGAGGTATCTTTATGTGTGTATCTGGGATGATCTCATTGGGGTGGCTGTATATGGGTTACCTCTGCGTCTATGTGCACATACATACTTTGTACTCTTGAGTTGGATGGATTTGATAATGAATAAGATTTAAAATGCAGCAGTTCTTTACATCAGTGATAGAGTTTGGTGGATTGGCTTGCCTAGTGCATTTTCTTTGCTGATCCTATTAAAAACTTATTTCCCATGATGCTAATAGTTTTATTGAAAAAGTTGGATATATTGGAAAAATATATAACATTAGATATACAGGGCAAAGAGTGAAGGACCCATTTCTACAAAGTATTTTCTAACATATTTTATATTAATGATACAGCAAATAATGTGCTTGGAGCTTGGAAAACATTTTCATTAACATTAGTGAAGAAAAGATTCTTAAATGATTTGAAGGGAACAAATTCAGAATACCATATTTATGAAAGTTCAAACAAATCTCAATTCTCTTTGCTTTTCTAGAACTGAGGTTGCATATCCCAGTGTTGTGTGATTTCTTGGAATTGCATCATGGCAACAGTTATGGAAAACTCTCTTCAGAAAGATCTTAAGTTTTGTGCCATATACAATATTTTATTGAAATTATTGTGGGAAATGTTTTATATGGCCATATATGTATATGAAGGCCTAGTATATGAATTTTAGTATTGTCTTTCTATTAAATAAAGGCATTTTTTTTTTAAAAAAAGTCACATGAACAAAGTAGCTTCTGCTACTTCTATATGGCCTTCTTCCACCATTGCATCATCCGGATGATAAAGGAACAATCTGTAATAATAAACAGACCAAATGCTGATGGATCTTAGTGCTTTCATGCACAGCCTATGAGGATCCTTTCACCACACCTCAGGAACAAGGTCAGTACAGTCACTGTCCTCCAGGGCCAGTGATTTCCTGTGGCTGCTACTGTCAGAAGAACAAGAAGCAGGGTATGGGAAATTAATTCTTATTCTCTGATGCTGGCCTCTTTCCTCACTCCTGCCCAGCACAGATCTTTTACCTTCCCTCTTTGTCTCCTTGACTGCTCCTTCTCTTAACTCTGAACTTGCTTTAGAGCCCCACTGTTGGTCCTGACAGCACTAGCAAGTCTCTATTGCACCCTGGCCAAATGTCAATCCTTCCAAAGGTGATGGTTGCTACTGCTGCTGAGGGCAGTGTAATACTGTTCAGCAAGTGGGGAGCTCAGGAAAAAGCAGGAAATGGAAGAGGAGCAGGGAAGGCAAGGGATTTATGCTGGCTAGGGAGAGGCAGATAGCAGAAGAGGGGAAGAATCCCCCTCCCTGATATTGGTTTCCTCACACCTGGCTCACACTTCCTCACACTTGGTTACTGGTAGAACAGTTTTTCAAAGCTGTTCCATGAGGCTGATATTCTACACTGTGGTGATAAGAGTGGCAAAACAGTTATTCTTCTGCTCTTATCACATCCACAGAAAGCTGTCCAGTGGCCCAATTTAAAGTGACTCATTGTCCGCTGGGGAGGAATGAGTTTGCAGGATCATCAAAAGGGCAGCTGGGAGAAATACTCTAGCTATCTAGTGGATAAAGTTGTTCAGATTCTCTTGGAGTTGGGCTGTGATTGGGAAGATCATATCAAAGTGATGGAAGCAAGCTCTCACGTGGATTTGAACCTGTAACTCCTGAGAAGGTGGACAGGAGCTTTGGATCCTTTCTGCCATGGCCCCCACTCTCACATCATTCCCCTTGAGGTGGCCTCCAGAATGCCCTTAAAACATGGCTTTGTCAATTGAAGGAGCCTGCTAGATGGCTATATGATAGTTAATTGAATGTACTCTTTTGTATGCTTTTCTGCCATTTTGTTTTTTAACTTTTTAATTTAAATTGGTTTTTTAATGCTTTTTATGTATTTGAACTGTTTTATTATGTACTTGGCTAAGAGTCACTATGTGAGATGGGCAGCTATACAAATAAATGAATAAATTTATTTTTATTTTTATTTTATTTTATTTTATTTTATTTTATTTTATTTTATTTTATTTTATTTTTTATCTATCTATCTATCTATCTATCTATCTATCTATCTATCTATCTATCTATCTATCTATCTATCTATCTATCAGATGTGTCTCCTCTCGCCAGAGGAACTCTGGGCACAAATAACCTGCCTACCTGTTTACCAAACTCTGTTCCTTCTGGTTGGTGAAGGCTGCCTGGGAGGTGACAGGTATTTGCATCCACGCTTCGATCTTGGATTTACAGTTGGGCAGGGGGGAGGGAAATCCCTGCTGCTGCTGCCTTGAAAGAGGCATTGGTGCTGCTCTCCCTCAAAGTCTTCACTGGACCCAGCTGTAATGGACAATTTTCCTCCAATCTCCAACCTCCCCTTTTTAGCAAAGGTTTTTGAGATGTTCGTGAGGCTGCTTTGATGGGATACTTTGGACAAGTTGGACCAGCCATATACTTTACTTACAGAGACAATAATGTGTAATAGAATTGTAATTGTTTAATTCAGAACCTCTTTTTGTTGCTTTGTTTAACTTTATCTGGCAGTGTTCAGAGCTTTTTTTAATTGCCAAATATTGTATTTTGACTTACTAATTTTGTTCTTGCATTTGTTGTTAGATAGTGGCATATTAATGATGTCAATAAATAAATGAAAAGGTTTATCTGTGCAAAAAAATCTTTAAATGGATCTTGGGACTTGAAATGCAGCCTTCATTTCAGCAGTAGGTTTTTATTTCTGTCTTAACCTGAGTCATAGAGTTCATCCAGACTCATTTTAAGTATTTAATAGTATGAAATAAACTATCAGCATTACCACCAACTCAAAATCTCATATTCACCAATAACCAGGTAATAAAGAGGATAGCTTTAAAAAATAGTTCAAAGGAAAAGGAAAGAACCGAAAATGTGAAAAGCAATGAGAGTACACATAACTGGGGAAATATGGCAGTCAAATAATTCCAGAAATTTAGACACAATACTACATTTAACAATGCTTGTTAAATGCTATTAATTTTTTGAATGGATTTAGGAACATCTACTATCTGAGATTCAAATACAGAGTTCATTTTTTTTTTCAATGCCAGAGAATAATTGATTTAGGCATCAGCAGCCCACATGCAAAAAAATATCCCAATATATATGAAGATTGTGTTCATGATCGTATTATTAAGAGCAGCACTTCACTTTATACAAAGTCAATTGCAGTCCTCTACTCACTAACCTTGGAATATGATTTGTCAATGGAGCTTAATTTGGGGTATATTCAATTAATAATCCTTTAATAACCAATGTTTTCCTTAGACTAATTGAAACCTAACCAATAAACCCAAAAGGTTTCTTTACCTCTCCCTTCTTCTCCCAATTTTTCATAAAGTTCTATAAATAACTACCAGAATGCAATTCTAAAACCTTTTTAAAAACACTTTCATTTGGAAATTGTGATAAAGCAGGTTTAATGGAGCTTGTAAGTAAACTCAAGGCTTGCTGTTTGACAACTACTTTAACAGAATTTTGCAGCTGTTGATGACAAGTGAGAATAAATCTATTTCTGTACCAATGTCTAGTTCTGTAAGATTTCCAGGCACAAACACAAAATTCAGTAACACATATTTTTGTTTATATAAATCACAGGGCAAAAATCTTTGTTTATGCTGTGGATTTCTTCAGACAAATCTGAACTAAAGGAAAATGAAGCCATATACAAAAGAGATGTGGGAATTTACCACCTTAATTACAATCTGAATATAGTTGATGCTTGATCTACATATGTTGCTAAGTTGGTCCTGCAGTTGCCCCAAGTGGACAAGATAAATCTGAAAACATAAAAAATGTAATATGATCAATCTCAAAATAAAATGTAAGAAGAGGCAACATTGTCATCCATTAAAAAGGAATGGCAGCTTCCTAAGAGTGTTACAGTCATAACGTAAAGACATTTAATAGAATTTGCTGTAATTTATCACAACAAAATCTGATTAAAAGTAAGTGGGCATTGCATTCCTCTCTCCTAATTCCCACATCTCTGGTTCCAAAAGCTTTTGAATTGTATTGTTAAGGGAGAAGACGTTTCATCTGTATGGTTGAATTTATGGTCTGAAGATGCTAAAAGGTGAGCACTGTTGGTAGTTTTCCTCTCATTTATCCTAAGTAATTTGATCACCACAGATTACTTCCCATTCTGTACTCTGCACACAGTCTACACCCAATGGAGAAAGGAATTATCATTTCCTTGAAAACCAATTGCCTCATTTCAAAATTGTCACTATGCAGTCAAGAAAATGTGATACCGTGGAGGGCTATTCCCATTAATGGAACAGCTCAGCATAAAAGTTAGCCTACAACCCCAAACCTGCTGGACTTACACATTCTTAAGTTACAGATTCATACATTTTAATTGGTATAAGAATAAAAAGTAGTGCTGTTCTGAAATGTGGTTGCAATGTTCTGATATCAGGTTGTTTGAAACTTTCTTTTAACAATGCTTTGATAATTCACTCTTATTCGGATAATAAGCTCTCCATAGCTTTTCTCTTGTGCCAGATTCCCCTCAACTTCAGCCCAGCTAAACCTCTCCACTTGTCAAGAGATACTTTATTGCATTTTTTTTTTTCTGCTACCAACTCTTCTTTTGTATCTGGCTTCTAACATGAATCAGTTTAAAGGATTTTGCTGAAATTCCCTCTGGAAAGTTTCCTCTGGAGGGCTCTACCAACTATTTGAAGCTTTATCACAAGCTCATAGTGCACTCTCCTGCTCATCTTACTTTGCACATAGGATTTTTCCAATAGTTTTTCAACTGTCAAGTTTTAACTGCCAATCGAGGAAGAGGAAGAGGAAGAACCCTGATAGTATTTCTGACCAATAAGATTCTTAATAGATTCTCAGTTATCAATCTGATTTGTGGACCATCTGATCAATCCAAACTGCATATTACTATTTGCCTGGTACTTATATGGGAATTTTCTCCTATAGTCATTTCAAACTGTTTGCTTGAAGGTCTATTTCATAGCAACTGTTACTAGGACAGGCACTATTGCCTTTTGATCAATACGCATTACCAAAGCCAGTTTCCTCAGTTAAATTACAATTTCACCAAGAATATAGAGCACAAGTATTGTGGTACAGGCAGTCCTTGTTTAACAACCACAATTGGGACTGAAATTGAGGCTGCTAAGTGATGCAGTTATTAAGCAAATCTGGACCTGATTTTATGACCATTTTTGCGGCAGTCATTAAGCAAATCACCATGGTCATTAAGCAATCATACAGCCGTTAAGCGAATCACATGGTTCCCTATTGATTTTGCTTATCAGAAGGCACCTGGGAAGGTCAAAGATGACAATCACATGACCGGCGGATGCTGCATATGTTGTAAATGCAAGCTGGTTGCCAAGTGCCCAAATCATGATTACATGACTGTGGAGAAGCTGTGATGGTCATAAGTGCGAGGAACAGTCATAAGTCATTTTTTTCAGTGCTGTTGTAACTCCAGATGGTCACTAAACAAATGGTTGTTAAGCAAAGACTACCTGTATATGTTGTTGTTGCCATCGAGTCGTTTACGACTCATGGTGACCCTATGTATAACAGAACGAAATGCTGTTCGGTCTTGCGCCATATGCCTGACTTTTCCAATGTTTGCAGCCATTGTTGCTGTAATTGTATCAGTCCATCATACTGAAGGTCTTCCTCTTTTCCGCTGGCCCTCGACTTTACCAAACATGATGTCCTTTTCAAGTGATCGGTCTTTCCTGACGATGTGCCCAAAGGATGAGAGTCTAAGCATGTATTCAGGTGTAGCATGTGTTTGTTGAGTTGAGAATTACAAGGGTCTTGTACAGATATGTTGTATGTTCATGCATTATACTTTGACAAAAAAGGGAAAATTGTTATTTCAAATGAGAAATAAATAGCTCAGGAAAAAGGTATGAAGACTAATCAGTGATTGATATTGTTCATAAAAAGAGTCTCTAGGAAAAAATAAATAATTTCATATATAACTCCCACTGTATTTAGAGCAGTTATTAGGACCAGTGCCAGGGACTTCTGCACATTCATTGTACATTCAGAGAGGCTCATGTTATTCAGTACAGTGATGGTGCTGCTCTGTTTAGAAGTGGACCATCACTTCACTTCCCTGCTTTGCTTCACTGTACAAAGTGGTGCTGTACTCCTAACTGGCAGATCAGCTGTACCGCTTCAGTTCAGTGGATGACAGTCTATGCTTGAGCCTTCAGCAAAGCCAAGTACCCTTTCAAAGAACTGCCCAGCACTATGGCAATAAAAGAGATTTGAGAGTGGCAACTAAGCTATATTGTGCACCATAAAAATGATAAAAGAAGATGCTATGTATCAGATGTTGAACTTAGATGGTACAATGTTTTTTTTTACTAATTAAAAACATACATATGATGGTATAAACAATATGATGTCACACCAAATATTTCATAAACAGAATATATTAAAGTGACCAAGTTACTTGAAATAACTCTTCTTTACTCTTTTGTGGGGGGGGAGGGAGTGTGGGAGGGAGGGACAGAGAAGGAAGGGCTACCTAATTCAAACATTAACATGGCATATATTTGTTCTTCCAATATTATATCATCTTCTTTGGCCACCCCTAAGCATTAAGTGCCCACAATTTTTGGGCATGTTGATAACTTACAAATAACAAGGCATGCTGTCAAGCAGAACACATGCATCTGTAAATAGAAATGATTAAAGTCATATTAACAGTCCTGTGCAATGCAATCCAAACCAGAGCACTGGATTAAAACTCCAACTCTTGACTTGCATCTCCAACAGCAAAGTGATTGCAACCAATCTTATTAAATATTTTGTGAGGTTTCTATTATATCTGAAATAGTGTTTTCTGTATTATTAACCACATTTTAAGATGAAAAGAAAATAATTCCATGTTCTTTAAAACAATCTTCCACTGATTTACAAGACTTTTAAGTCCCATTAATATTTAATATTACCTTAAAAAAACACACTGCTGGTTTAGGAGTCTCAGGTATTGATGGCATAATATTTGTCATTTGAAAGGCATAATGGATCATCTAGGTCCTTCTCTTTCCCATCCTTTTTTTTCCCTTCCTCAGAGGAGCCACACATCAGGAGACAGACACAAATATATTCATTTTTCCACTCCTAATACCCTTTTTGTATGGTCCTTCCTCATCTACCAAGTGCCTCAACACCATAATTGGATTAGTTCCACCTTCTTGATTTCTTTCCACTAATCATTGTATGAGATTTTGTCCCACTTCAGACACTCAACATCCCCTCTGATTGAAAATCAATCTTTTCAAATATGCAGCTGAATAAAATTGGTATATCAAATCCCCTCAAATTTCATCCTTTTCTTTCAGACATTTGTGTTTCTCCCATACCAATGAATGGCAGAACAAATCCCTTTCTAAACAAATCTGAGCAATCAGACAGATTAGACTAGCTTTCACAGCAACCAGAGCAGATGCCATGCTTTCAAAGCTGCACATTAGGCTCTTCATTTGGATTAGAGAGTCTCTGCACACTTGTAGGTTACAACTTGAAACATTAATGGGAACAATTCCAACCCTCCAAAAGAAATGACTAAACTTCTTTAATTATGCAGAGTTTAGCATTAAGTGCTGCTCAAGAGCAGTAGGCAAGGAACACTACAAAACCTGTAAGGATTACTGAAATAATAAGGTTTAATGATAACTGAGAAGTTAAAGAAGTCCCAATGGTTGCTGATTTTTCAAAACCTCAGGGTAGGGCAGGCCGCTGCTAGATTTGTGAGGCCCTAAAGCAAAATAAAAATTGAAGAACTTATTGTGTAAACTGACTAGCAGACAGTAAATAGTATTATTTTTTTCTCTCTTTCTCAGTATTTTTAAGTATATATACATAGGTAGTAAAAATGAAAAACTGTTATATAAAACATAAATGCATATATATTTAATGCTATGTAAAACATTCTTTTCATAACTAAACATTATTATCTAAATGTAAGTACAGCAAAACATTTCCATGAATTTGGAGGTTTTGTTTTGTTTTGTTTAATAAAAAAAATTAAAAAAGAATTGCACACTGGACTTTGCCTACGTTTGTCTACAACCAGTGGATTCAGATCTGTAGCTGAGCTGAACATATGATGAGTCTTTGGGGTTCTCTTTGTGGCAAAACTATCATTCAGGCATTGAATGCATGCTCCCTCAAAATAATGGGGAAAAGAAGGAAAAGTAAAAATTTAAATTTAAAAAAAGGTACAGAATGAAAGTAGAATATGAAATTAAACCAGCACTCCAATCATTACTGTTGGAAAGCTATAGGTATTGATGGAATATCTACCAAGATATGGCAACCAACAGAAGAAGAATCAGTAAACATTCTAACCAAGTTATGCCAGCAATCAGTGACCAACAGATTAAAAAAGGTCAATCCATGTACCAATACCAAAGAAAGGAAGCTTAACAGAATGTACAAACTATCATAAAATATCCTTAATTTCATATGCTAACAAAATAATGTTTAGGATCATCTAACACGGATCAGAGTCCTATATGGAAAAAAAAAAGATGCCATAATTTCAAGCTGGCTTTAGAAAGCGCTGAGAAACATGGGACATTACTGCTGATGCATGCCAGATAATTGAGAAAGTTACATATGTATATGTGTGTATGTGTTTGTGTGTATACATACATACACACACACACATACACATGTATGCATATATACATATACAGTCAAAATGTATTTCATTGATTAAAGAAAGGCCTTTGTGGAGAACATGTCAAGCTATGGAATGTTCTTAAAAAAAAGGGGCGGGGAATCCCAGAATATCTCATTGTTCTCATTCAGAACCTACAGTCACAGTCTGAACACTGAAGCCAAAGTCCAAACAGAAGACAGCAAAACAGACTGGCTTCAGGCTAACAAAGGAGTGAGATAAGGCTGTGTACTCAGCAGCCATTCAACCATTTGCCTTTCCATGCGGAAAAGGCAGGTGAAGGGCTCTTGATTAAAGATGCTCAGCCAGCCAGCTACCCTTCTACTGTTGGAAAGCCTGGTGTGAAGTTGAATAGGGACGTTAAGTACCAGTGCCCAAGCACTATTTTGCAAACCTGTTGGTTTCCATGGATCATATTACTTGGAAGATTGCCCAGAAAAGATAGCAGCTCTACTGTATAGATGTCCCACAAGACCAATATACCATGTATAGAGCCTTGAGACTCAAGATATGTATTTCTGATTTCAAAAACTGAACTTTTTTTCAGGATGAATCTAAGGTGACAAGATCTGTCATGCTATTACTTTGTCAAATTTGCAGGACTTAAGTTCAGGTCTTAATAGCTTGGCCTAATTTCAGAATAAATTTTGAATACCATATAAAATAGAAATGACATAGCTATGATTTTATCATATTAAACATTAACACTGGAATCATGTTCAATAATTCATAGTCATTCAATCTTTGTGGCAAGGAACAAGACTGACCTTGACCAGGTGGTTCCCATTTAATCTGCTTACTTGCTAGGATCAAGTAGAAACCATGGAAGAAAATTACTTACTCAGGGACTATGAAATAAATCAGATCCACTCACTAGAGCTGGATTTATTTCATTTTGATTTATTTCCCTAAGAAACAAAGGATAGAACATTTTGTGCCATCAATTAACAAAATATTTTGTTATACCTAAAAGGATTAATTAAATGAATCCTGCAGTGCTATATTGTTATAGATTTAAGTCTGTGCGGCAGATTATTCCTTGCCTTCAAGCTTTCAGCTGCATTTCAAACCACAACAAATAAAAAAGCAACTTCTTTTCATGTAGCATATACTCAGCACAGAAAACTAATGGACAAATTTCTTACTCTTTTATTTAATGATTTATTGATAACATCAGTGCTGGATTTATTGGATTACACAATTAAAACTTGAGGGTGATTTCAAGGGCAGATTATTCAGGCTGCTTAGTTGCACCTTCAACCCCAAAATAACAATAATGGACTAAATAGGAGAAGTGATCTTGGATTATACTTGGGGCAATGGAATGATTGACCCTGGTAGTGTGCCAAAGAAGAGAAAGCAATTGGTGTGGCTTTCAGGGTCCACATCCAGACAGAACATCTGGCCAAAGGGGAGGAGAGACTTGAAATCTAAATCTAAAAAAACCCACTTTCTTAAGCCAACCCATTTACACATGGAAGAGAAGCAGGTGAAAGCTGCAGTACTGTTTAGAAAAGTCCTTAGTCTATTTTTTAGACCTCATTTTTACCACCTTTTTTCAACAAATATAGTCAGTTAGTTCCAGGGACCACAGAAAAGGAACTGGTAGTAATATGCAGCCCTGGGGTTTCAAGTTCCTGATTCTTCTATAAATTTGGATTGACCTGATTAACATTTTCAAGTTTCCACTCACAGATGATGTATTGACAATCACTAATTTTCTAATCCTATCAAAAGAATAATTTCCACTATGGGTGGAGTACTACCTTAAACGGAATAATAATTACATTCAACTACGTTTCCTGAATTCCCACTGTTCATTAATTAGTTCTATCTCCATCTATGTGTTGCTTCTAAAGATGTGAATAATATGTTGAAAGACATATGCATACTTCTCAAAACCATGATGTCTTTTCTTTTTCCATCAGCTGTTGCTCTGTGCTTTAGCAGAGTTTGATTGTATACAAATAGTATTTAGCCTACAACATTGTCAGCTTGTCAAGGACATTCATTTCATTTAGCAAGCATTAATTCCACTCCCAGAAACCAGTTTAACAGCAAAGCACAGGGAGAGGAGGTGAAATTGTGAACACGAGCATGCTTGGAATAGTATTATTTGAAACCAAAATGATCCTCTTTTCAGAATGAAGCTGGCTTCCACTTCAAGGACTCATATCCATAGTAATATATTGGTTACAGAGCAGTTAATATTAAACAAAGTGCAAATGCAGTGGCTGGCTTGAGCAGAAGAGTGATACCAAGCCCCTGCTGCTGCCCATCAAACCACTGCCTAGAGTTGCAATTTCAGTTTGCATTAAAGGTGTGTACATCTCCAAATGGCTTCCTGACTCACCAGCCACAATACAGCATTGCCCTGAGAACCCTCTAAAACACTGTTCCTCAACCTTGGCAAGTTTAAGATGCATGAACTTTGACTCCCAGAATTCCCCAGCCAACATTGCTGGCTGGGGAATTCTGGGAGTCAAAGTCCACACATCTTAAACTTGCCAAGGTTGAGGAACACTGCTCTAAAAGTAACCTCTGTCAGTCAACTAGTCAGCTGTCAGAGGTTGACAGCTGACTAGTTGATAGAGAGGTTAGAGATGGCAGTGCTGCTGCTGGAGGTAGTGTGCATGCTAGGAGATGTCCACTGGGAAAGGAAATGGCAGATCCTCCTTCTGCTTCAAGTGGGAGGTCTTTCTTCTGATGGAAGGTGTGTTGGAGTAGCACCTGTATAATAGGAAGGTGTGTTGGAGTAGCACCTGTATCATGTTATGATCAAATTCATTGATAGACATGTTTTAACCAGGGTTTGTTGAATAAGTTGTGATAGCTGGATCCAGAAATCATATTAATTAAACCAAGCCATGATTTATGCTTGCTTCAGCTAACAGGCTAAGCCAAGATCAAGCAGACCACTTCATGTGCTGGGCTAGCCCAGCTGCAGTGAATCAGATGGAAATGGATGCTCTACTTTCTTTCATAAGCATAGCTGACTATGAGTTGCATTCCCAGGCTGTTATTCAACAGAGCTATAGAATGTATATACTGTTTGCAGTCCCGTGGGTACAGCAAATACTTGGGCCAGCACTCTGACTCAGGCACTCTGGGGAAGCATTTATCATATGGCTGCTTCTTTGATAGACTTCAGAATGGATTTTCCAGGATATAGAAGGCCTGTTTTACATACATCTTTAATGCTGCTATAGAAGTAAGCTCTGCCATGCTGTGCTTTGAAAACAGCTTTTCATTTTTTTTCAGTTTTCTTGCAGGCAGGAATACTTGAACTTTTGTGTGTATGTGTGTGTATGAGTACATGTGCATGAAATTTTATTCTCCAAAAAGACCTCAGCACTGATTGGCAATTAAGGTTTTTATGGAAAGTAATATATGCTCTTCCCACAAAGATGGGCAATTATCCTTTCTTAAATCTTTTCCAAGGTTGCATTTAGGCTCATTATTAGTAATTTGCTAGTTTCCAAAGACAAGGCCCAAAGAGGATGGGAAAAAAAAGAACACTTTGATCCTGATTCTTCTGCTGTAGGAAAGAAGGGAACAGCAATAACATTAAAGATTTGTGGGAAGGTCACTATTTGCAGAGACCTATCTAGATTTCTATTTTATTTCTATTTTTCCTTCATTTGGCAGACACCTGCTGTGTATGTATAGCAGGGAAGCTAAACTGATTATTACAATTAAACTACTTTGGGTCGACATGGATGATTTCATTTAATGAGCCAGATATTGAAAACAGATTCCTAAACTGGAAGAAGTAATGTCACCAACATATTTTGAAATAAAGTTTGTAGTTTGGTTTATTTTTCTCTGAAGTGGCTTACATTGGGGCAGTTTTACATGTGGCCCAGAAAACAGATACACATTCTTGCTTAAAATGTTCAAGGTGAAACATTTGAATTAAAGAATTATGCATGTTGCAATATTGTATGTATATTTAATCTTGATGGTTGCAGGGCAGGGACATTCTGCACTTTTTTCCTTATCTGCTCCTTCAATTTGAGGAAGGGGAGGAATGGAAGAGGAAGAATTAGCATTTGTTTCAGAATCCTTCCAAAGGAGAAGATGGGATGAAGAGTAATTCTGTTTCTTTATTTACCCCTCTCTCTTGTTGCTGGAAATGCAGCCAAAGCTTCACCCAGCAGACTATAATAAACTGTTCAGTATCCAGTCACCAGCTGAAAGGTACATTGTATTGACTTAATCTCACAGCTTCAGTGTTTTGGGAAGCCTAGATTCAGCAGTCTTACCAACAGCTATTTTCATTCAGTCCAACCTAGTGCACTGTCAATAGGCCTTTGTCCTAGATCCTATAATTATTGTATTATTACTTTTATATCCAACAATGTAAAATGTGAAGCAAAGTAAGGTAACATACAAGCAGGATCACATTATCTTTCTACATTTACATGCATACCAAAGAGGTTTTTAGAAGCGTTGGATAATCATTTAAATTAATCTTTCTATTTATATAGGAAGCCAGAATTGTACATGCATAAAATAACAGGAAATAACTGAGAAGTTTCAGCCAGTAATGAAGTGCAAATAAAGGTCATGCATCAGTTACTTCACAACACTCCCATCATTTTCCTTTTCCCCACCCCATACTATTCTTTCACAAATTGATTCCTCTGAAATTTTAATAAATGAATATTCTAAATGATTATTCTCTGAGATAAGAGTGACATTATGACTCCAGGACTAAAAGGTTGAATTCCCCTCCCCGCCCCGGAAATAAATTAATTTGCTTCTTGACTAAAGCAAGACACAAGTATTGTTCTGCTCAATTCGGAAGAGAAATAAAAGTCATGGGGAGGAGAAGGAGAAGGGGAAGGGATATTGAAGCTGTTAATTTTTTAAAGGTTAAAAAACTGGGTCAGCAGCTTAATAATTACTTTGCTAGTGACAGTCTGTTTCTTAATGATTAGGTCAATTAGTGCCAAATGCTCAACTAAGAAAAGAGACATACTGTCCATCACACACATTATTTGTGTCTATTGCCTCTGGTCTACATTTCCCTTGAGAAATGGAGAAGGCTTTAGCAGAATCAAAGTTGTTTAGCAAGCTGCAGATGTCAAGTTTTAGTATGAATTAATGCTGAACAGAAATCCGTCCTTTAGTTTAAGTAGGATGCAGCCATATCTGTTATCTACAGTATTCTGCATTCCCCCAACTAGCCACACTCATTAATTTGAAGAGGAATTCCTTTCTGATGTCTTTCCCTGGCATTAAATGGAAGTATAGGAAGCCAGGGAGGCTGGAGAATGCTAGAGGAATGACGTCCTTTCACAGAGAAGAGTCAACTATAATTGCATGAAGCACACAAATACACACAAACCTAATGACATAGTTTGGGAATAATTAGTTAAAGATTCTCTCAGACAGAAAAAGTTGAATAATTAATTTATTTCTCTTGATGGCATCAGGCATAGTTCCTCATGATATGACCATAAATTACTGATACCAAACAAGGTTGAAACAGATAATGAATCTTTACAAATCCTTTTTACAGACATGAGATCCACATTTTACTTCTTATCAGTTGCCCATGAGATATATGTAAACCATAGACAAGAAGCTTATCCCCTGATCTCAGTGTGATTCCATAACACAACCCTGAATTGGAAGAATCCTCCTTCCCACATTTTTATAATAATTATTAGATTAGGACAAACCAAACACCAAATCAAAAAATGTGAAGAGCTGCTAATTTCTATTCATCTTTGATGGCACGTTTGCTTTTCCTAGCCTTGCAGGTTGCTGAGTTATAATTGCTCTCAGTAGGAAAATGCTGTACTGTACTTTGACATCAGGCAACACAATGCAAAATATTTAGAGTTTAGATTGAGGTGTAATTAGTAACAGATAATTATCATTGTATTAGCTCACTCTAACCTTTCGAGGAAAAATGACTGAGTAGCAACCAATGGACAATGTTGGAGTAGAGAGAGTTCTATATTTTCCAGTGGTAACATTTTCATTATAATAATATTGTAAGCTTCTCAGAGTCTCCAGAAATGAAATGGCATACAAATTATTATAATCACTAATACTTGCATAGTTTCATAGGGCAAGTTCTGTTTTTTTAGCAGAATAAAATATTTGCTTAGAATACTTGTTCTGCTCCCTTTTTACCAAATGTGCTCAAGCAAATAATCTAGCATTAAATATAAACAGCAGAATTATGTTAGTTGCTTTTATTTTATTCAACACTAGTCCAGAGAGGTGCTTTTGCATCACATTTTCAAATTATGTCTTGAGTTAAATTGCATAATAGAAGGGAAAAACAGGAGTCTTGTTTAGAAATGGATGAAATCCAGTTTGATTTAATTTTCATTTTGTTCCTAGCCCAAATAATAATAATAAAATCTTCAGCCAGAATTTCTCAGCTGATTTGAAATGGAAATTTTAATTAAAATTGGCATAACCATCTGCATGTCCATTGCTAGAGCAGCATTTCTTCCTTAATGATAGAGTTAGATGATAGATTAGACAGAAATAAAGATGGAGATGGAGATGGAGATGGAGATGGAGATGGAGAGAGATACAATTTTCCAGCCTTAATGAAATTTGTGTGACTTGCTTGAATCCTTCTCTTGAGAAGAACTTGACCTTAAATGCCACCTTCGGCAAGTACAATGATTGCAGTGATATAGAAAATCTTTTTAAGTTATACTTTTCACTCAGTGGGTGTCATATTCAGTGCCTGAAGATGAAGCACAAAATTAAATATTCAGTTAAGTAATATAAGCAAGGGATATAAAGCTCTACCATCATAAATTATCATTTCACCACACAATATACCTTAGGAAGGACTGCTTAAAAGGGAAGAATATCTCTGTCCTTCTGGCTTTTAAAAAATAAAAATGGAAGTTTCTGTCTCCAAAAGTAAACAAAAATAAATATCCACTCATTTTGTCTTTTTTTTCCTTTTAATTTCATCTCTACTCCTCTTAGTATGATGAAACATTTCTCTTAGGAATATTTAGAACAGCCATACAGACATGCCTACACATGGATGTAAATAACACAATCTCTCTCTTCTTTCTTAGTTTCTAATGTTTGGAGAAAAATTGTTGTGACTACTTCCAGGTCACTATATGTATTCACAAACAGGTATAGTCCATTAAAACAAGGAGATGTACAATTGTGACTTTAACTGCCAAGAGCCAGCCAGAACATAATTTAATTTAACTGTTAATTCGAAACTTAAATTTTAATTTACATTTTTTTTAAAAAAAAATCAACATAGTGATGGGGCAGATATGAACTAAAGTTATATTACATTCATAAGGAGAAATTTCCTTCTCTTTTTCAATGGTAGTAATTTTCTAAAACAGCTCAGGTACTTCACTTTTGCAGTTTTATCAAAATCCTTGTGGATACTGAAAGTGTACTAAATAATGATTGTACAATAAGAATGTACTGAAATGCATTGCTGCCTGGGCTCACTATCTTAAGAAAATACAAATCCCTTTAATTATCTAGAAACAAAGGGGGATTTTTGTTTAATGTATACACATTTTATATAAATTCATATATATTTATGAATACATATAAATTAAAAATTGATAACTACACTATCATTTCTAGCTATTCAGATAATAGTTTTGATTTCATCAATTCTCTAGGTGCATTTATCTAGGGTATAACACTCTCCCAAGTTCTGTTGTACTCCGAGAAAGATGACACTGCCCCAGATTAGAGGATAGTCAGCATTCCAGATAGAAAAAGCAGTCACCAAAAGTAATGCATGCTTCACTTCCCTCCCATTTATCAGTTCTCAGAAATCTTTGTTGGTAAAACAAGCTAAACATCATTAGTGACTGTAACACATTCATTGCCTACAGTCAAGCTGTTTTCATCCACTGCCACATCTGAATTTTAATAAAGTTGACTTTATAAGCAGCTACAGTTAAATTGGCACTTTCTCATCTAATAATTCCCTTCCTGTATAAAATGTAGCACATTTAGTCAGAACTCCATCTGCTATATTTCTTAGTAATGTGCTCAAAATTCAGATTTTTTTTTTTTTTAAAAAACTATTTTCTGGAATGAATTAATGGCAGAATTGGAAAATGACTTTCAGTGTTACAGAATTATGACAGGAAGTAACCCAAAACCTAACCTCAGTTGATCTGAAAACAATAACGGAATATATGGTAAACCTATCACATGAACCAGAAAGCCAATGATCTCTTTAATAATAAGTAATTCTATAATTTGGATGCAAAGGATAAATCTAAGCCATTACTACTGAAAATATTTCAGTTTTGTAATTTATCTAGCAGTGTCCCCCCAAAGGGTCAGACATGACTCGGTGCTTGCACAGGGGTCCTTTCACCTTTTCCTTCTGTTTTTATTATGATTTCTAACTTTGAAATAATTATTTGTGGAGTTCTTGGTGCTCTCTGAGCTGGATTGTTTGCTTACAGAAGTTTCATTACCCAACTAGGTAACATCATCAGTGTGAATGAGTGCTAATAGTTTTCCAGTTGAAACTGTGGTTGAGTCTGTCCATGTGTTGTGAGATTAGGGGTTTTTGTCATGTCTTCTAATTGCTAGTGGGTGTTTGTGGATGCACTCTGCTTGTCTTTTGCCTGTCTGCCTTATATAGTGGTTGTTACAGTCCTTGCATTGTATGTTGTAGATGACTCCTATTTTTTCTTCTTGGGCTACTAGGTCTTTTGATTTGCTTAAGATGTTTTGAAAGGCTTTAGTTGCTTTGTGAGCTACAATGATGCTGAAAGGTTGTAGTGGTCTACAACATACAGTATTAGCATTTTAGATCAAGCCAAATCCAAAAATGCTAAGGAATTCCTGTAAGCTTGGCATTCAGACAAATCAGCCATCAATAGACCCATAGAGATAAACCACATTTACATACCATTCAGAACAGACAATGAAAAACCTAAGAAGGAAACATCCCCTCCAGCAGCCAACACTCAGATAAGCAGGGATCAACACCAGACCAAAAATCAGGCAGAAAACAATATTCTAATCAAGGAACCACCAAGGAGGAAACCACACTCCCACCAAAACTGGAATGGCAAGCAACTATATATAAACAGGCAGCAAACCTCACTTATTCACACTGATGATGTTACTTAGCTGGGTAATGAAACTTCTGCAAGCAATCAACTATCCTCAGGGAGAATCAAGAACTCCATAATTCAACCTTGAGCAACATATATTGTCTTCTATTGTTGTATCATTTCATTAATACTGTTGTATGTATGCATATTTTTCCTTTTTTTTAATTAGATCACCTTTATAAATATTTGTGTGTATGTGTGTGTGTAAAAAATAACAAAAGGGATTTTATAATTCTAACACATTTGCAGTTATGTGGCATTTTTTAGGGAGTGGAGGGAGCAAGCCAAATGAATCCTCTACAACTTTTAAAAGTTGGAAAATGGTTTGTACATAAGACTGATCATCAGATTTACCATGAAGTTCAAGAATAGATGAAGTCTTGACTATAGTAATGGAAACCAACCAATTATGTTCTGGGTACATTGTAAACTGCATGACATTTACAGCCAGTAGAGCCCAGGACTTTAGTAAGCCACCATGATGTGGGAACTCTTTGAAATAGGCTATGATAGGCTGAAGTCCCTATTTACAGTTATGAGGAAAGGGACTGCATCTAGAATGGTTCAAGGCTTAACAATCTCCCCTGCAAATTCCGCTCCTATTTTTTTTTCTCTGCCTTCCACATATGCTTGCTGTCTCATTGTTTTGCTGCCTCTGCTCTTCATCAGCTGAGATATCTCTGAAGATCTTTGCTTCATGAGCAGGCCGTAATCTCATCACACACAAACTCTGTCCAGTAGCATCTAATACTGATTCATCTAGGCCTCAGAGATGCAAAGCATTTAATTTTGGCAAAGGCCTGTATTACTCTTTTAAATAACTCGTTGTTTTACTACAATTCATGAAGGGAAGAGAAAGTGGGAGGTGGATGGCAAAGCATTCTGATGGCCCATAGAAATGATAATAAGGTTTTACTGTATATCATGTTGCAAAGGATGAAGATATGAATCTTTAAAATCAGACTCTCAGCTACACAATGTAGAGAGAAGAATCCCATACCAAATTGACAAGAATTGGGCAGATCAAAGGAAATGAAAGCCAAACTCTGGAATTTTCTATTTCCTGCTTCTTGTGCCTGCTACTAAAGATTGATCTGAGGCTCCACAATGATAAGAGACAATATGGAAATATCTACCTCTAATGTAATCAAATCTTCATGTCTATTAATTACTCTTCTTTCCATCTTGATTTGGGAGAGAGCATTCTGTGAACAGCAATGGAAAAGAAGATTTGATTCTAAAAAGTTTATCAGCCTAGTTTTCCTCCTATTTATCAATTCCCACAGTTGAGTGCCCTGAGTGATAAGCTTGTACTGCCTTGAAGTCTTTAAACCCATCACAACTTATCTTCTTTTAGTAGCAGACTGTCATGGCAGCTTGAGTAAACTGATTAGTAGCCAATTGTTAAATAAGTAACTGTTAAATAGGGTCAGCAGTATATTAAAGAAAAGGGCAGTTAGAAGCAGTTAGCTTACCAGTTCTAATTCCTTGTCTCAAACTCTTTTCTCACAGTTGTCCTAATATTCACTGTAGATATCTGAGAGCCTGAGAAGACAGAAATTTCAACTGTTCCTATTCAATGAGAAAATAATAGTGTTTCCATGATTGTCATGCTGGCCACATGACATGGAAGTGCCCTTAGACAATGCTGGCTCTTCAGCCATGGAAATGGTGATGAGCACCCCCCCCCCCAGTGTATCATTAGACACAACTAAATGGGAATCTTTTTTTTTATCTTTTTATTCAGTGAAAAAATAATAATGAATGATAATTCAGAAGCAAAGAAATAAGATAATGCAAGATAATCCCTTTTTGTTCTTGGCTCCACAGATTTCAGGATATAGGGAAAGAAGATTGGTATTTACCTTATACCATGGTTCCATATTAAATATAACTCTGAGACATTTATAATGGAAGATCACAGTAGGTAAGAAAATAATTAGAGATAAGAACATCCAAAGAATCAGATACCCCTATAAGCTTATAAGTAGGGCAACAAGGCAATAGTCCTTCTTTGTATATTCTCAGGAGAATATTATCTCTAGAGATACAGGATCTTTTACCCTTCCTAGCTTAAAACTGTTAATAGACCTCTCTTCCACCAATTTCTGTAGTCATCTAAGCTAATGGCCATCATGATTACATTTTGTAACTGTTAGAATTTTTAATTTCCTTACCAGGTTCGTTTCTGAGCTGGGACCAAAGAAACAGGCAGTTGCATGAAATTAAGTTCTTTATTTTTCATCCAAGAGCAAAAGCAATGACAGCAAGCTGTTAGGTGGGTGATCGGGCAGGACCCCCTCCTTACAGCACATTATATACATCCCATTCAACAATCCTCCATCTTCACTCCATCTTAACATCATTCCATATTAGGAACTTCCTTCCTTCCTTGCTAGGGCCCCTTGGCCTTTCCTCAGGAGAAGCTATCTTAGGAATGTACACCTTTTCTTTCTATGGGCATAGCTATCTACCAAGGTCTGTTAGAAAGGAAGAGTAAGAAAGCCAACAAAACTCTTCAAGGAAATAAAACATGGTTTCAGAGCCCTAATAAAAGTGCAAATGTTTCTAATATATTAATACTAAATATAAAATATATTTATATGTAAGTTCGATATATGTAAGATCTTCTATTGTAACAATGAATTTCTTATCTACTCAGAATACAGGTATGTAGCATAAGCATGCTTTATTATTGTGCAGCAGGAGATGAAAGATAAATAATCCATGCATTGCCTGTTGTGCTGAATCTAGTCTGGAAGGGAAGATTCTGAAAAAGAATGATTAGACTTTGGGTGCTATATCCAAATCTAGACCTGGATGGTGTGGATTCCCTAACGGAAAGTTTCTGAGTTTATTATTTCAGTTGAAGGTTAATAAAACAAGGAGACAATGCTGAAGTATAACAGGTAGAAAAGAACTGCATTGCTTAGAAGAGAATAATAAAAGCAAACTTCCTACTATTTAGTAAGAATGCTTTTGCAAAGTCTTTATTAACTGTCCTGAGTCGTGTTATCGGGACAAACAACCAAATTGGAATATATCAGTTCCTCATTGTGTTTTTCTGCTATCCTGAACTTAAATCATAGTTTTTGCCTGAGTTAAAATGTACCTTTTGCAAAAAACAAACAAACATAAAATATCACATTTAAATATGAAACTTTGGGTGGATTGCACACTCTCTCTCAATCCATAGATTAATGTGTAAATAGGAAGGATGGAATGAGTATGTGGCTAGATGCATGCAGAAGTGAGATGGTTTAACTAGAATGATCCATCCCTCACTGGAATTCCTACAGTATTTGGCAAGCCCAGAAGGTGATAGATAGTACTTGCCAATCAAAGTGGGACCTCTTGCACATTCATGTTTTCTTTTGAACTTGGAGAGTAGGCTTGTAGAGCTTCAAAAGTTAGGTCCCAATTTATTTTTATTTTATATATATCCAGCCTTTATTATTTTTATAAATAACTTGAGGCGGCGAACATACCTAATACTCTTTCCTCCTCCTCTTTTCCCCCCAACAACAACCCTGTGAGGTGAGTTGGGCTGAGAGAAAGTGACTAGCCCAAGGTCACCCAGCCAGCTTTCATGCTTAAGGTGGGACTAGAACTCTCAGTCTCCCAGTTTCTAGCCCAGCAGCTTAACCACCAGACCAGAATTACAGAGTTGCTAATGAAACTGCAAATTCTGATTGAAGTAAATTAGCCATTATTTGTGTTATGCTTCAGATAATATAAAGGTGCTCTAATATGAAAAATTTAGAAGTTTTAATAATTTGTTTCAGGGATAAATGAACAATCTGGGTGCTCATCTTAAAACTTAATATTTGAACACTTCTGCTGAACTGTTTTGAAAAATCCTGAAAGGTTTCATGTATTCAAAGGGCATGATTTTCACTAGCTCCTGCTAGCTGTTATGCCACTCTCCTTCTCAAGAGCAATAAAAAAGAAAAAAGTTTCTTGTTTAAAAAGAGACAGTTGCAGAAGGAAAAAAAAAATCCAGTGGCTATTGAAATTTTATTCCTTTAAATAGATGATGTGACCCAAATATCAATTATGGGAAACTATTCTTTCAGTGGATTTCTCCCTGGTTGTAAATGTTGCTGACAGCATTATTTTCCACTGGAGATCAGGGCTATTGTGGTTCAATGACATGATCCCTGATGGCAAAAAGACACATGTCTTTTCTACATTACTTCTGTGATGGAAGTAGGATTTGATTAGATTCTTCTGCCTTCACCAGAGACTTGCACTGCTTGTTACACTGACAGAAAGCTAAACCTAAGTGGAGGTTGGGACCTGTTCAAAAGCAGGTTGTGCCTATTTTGGTTCTGCTCTGAATAATTGAAACAAGGAAATATGTACAATGAGATAGCCTGGTTACCTGAGCCCGAACTTGTATAAAACATACAGTGTGTAGAGGAATATATTAATATTGCACTTTAATATGTAAGAGAGTAAATTCATTGGCTCACTTGTAATCCAATTTCCAGAAGCCTTACCTACATCTTATTAAATTAAGTGATTGTGGTCCTGACTGGTCTTTTCTTAGGGATAAACATTGTCGGGGAGTTGCCAATAGCCAGTGTTTTCTCTGTTATTTGACACTGCAGCTTGATATACTTCTAACAGGTAACTGTAGCTCAGGGTTGAACTATGGAGTTCTTGGTGCTCTCTAGCCTGGTGTTTGCTAGCAGATGTTTCATTGCCCAACTAGGTAACCTCTTCAGTGCTAGTATACTTTATAGGTAGTAGTTACCATAAGTACTATATTAGGTACTAGTATAGTATCTATACAAGGTACTAGGTATACTCAGTACCTATACTAGGTACTAGGTATACTAGTATTTTAATTTTCCCTGGTTGCGCTAGGTACCTGTCATGGTATTGCTCTGGAAAAAATATAATATTGCACCCCTATTGCTTTAAGGGAAAATTAAAATAGTGGGTGCTTGCATTTTCCTTTTGTGGGCCAGATGAGGTTGCTGGTGTTGGTGTTTATGTGTATAATGCTGCTGCTCTTCAACCTGCCCTCCAGCAGACCATTAAATCCTTATACAAGGATTTAATAAGGATTTAATCCTTATTTTCACATATTATGTTCACTAAAGTTCTCATTTTTCATCTACCTCTATTTATTTCAACAGAATCCTCCACAAATTCTGATGTTGACTCAGTGAAAACCAACCCATACATTAATCTGAAGCGTACTACCTTTTGATGACTGGGGGAGGAGCTTGAAGGCAGGCACTTTTGAAGTCTTCATTTAAAAAAGAGAAAAAGCTATATTAAGTGAATATGAATGAATATTTTTGTTACAGCCACTGACCAGAATTGCAAACAAAAACAAAAAAAGCTGTATTAAGTGTATGTTTTGACACATAGTGATATGAATGAAGATAATGGACTGTTGAAAGTAGCAATGAAAAATAGGTGAAGCTGAATGTGTATTATGAGTCCCCACATTCCAGATGAAATTTCAAGTAGAATTGATTAGTTTTCTAATCAAGTTGTTTGAAGGAAAACAAAACAGTTGGTGAACAACTCTGAGATTCAGACCTGTTGGCCTGGATGCCTGTTAACTTTTCCAGATCCAATTCAATTGTTCAGCCATCTCCTTAGATAAGGAACAGTTTCCAGCTGTTTTTACCACCAGATCAAATAAGAAACGACAAATATTTCAGGATTAGTTCTTAGAGGCTGTAAAATTCTCTAAGGCTCATAACAGACTGTTTGTCTGCTTGATTGGGTTGCTGGACACAATATTCTTCAAGATTGGTGGCAGTCCTCAAATGTTGTCTCCTTTTAAGACAAATTGCAGGCACATATAGACTGACCTAGACTTAGGTAACTGTGAAAAAGAAAACAAAATTTGCAGAAAAAATAAAATAACCACTCTCTTTTTCTTAAAAACCACACTAAAAAGTGTGGTTTTCTCTCAATTTTCCTTCGTCAATCCCTTATAAAGAAAGAACTGATTGTTATTGCACTTCCTTTCTTGACAATTTTAAATCTTTTCACCCTGCCAGAATTACTGGGTTTGACCTTTTTCTGACCACAACAATGTCTTGAACATTCTGAACTGAAGAAAGCATCCTAATCTTGTCATGTTGCTTTGTTTTGCTTTGGAAATGTAATCATGACTTCTTTCTTTTGCTCCACAAATGTACTCATAGCCTGCTACTGTTTCCTGCTTCAAAAATGTATTAATGTCTTGCTCCTTTTGTGCTTGTGGTGAACTTACATCATTCTGTCTAGCTAACATATATATTACCTTTGGATTATGTGCCATATTAAGTAATAAAGTGAAGAGAAAAAATGTTCATTCCTTGTGAGTAAATAAACTGCCTTCACTCACAGCAGTGCATCAGGTTAACACTTCCAAATGGGGTTAACAATCATATCACATCTCCTTGCTTCATACCAATTCCTGCTTTGTCCCCATTCCAGTTTTAATACAAAGTTCCTATTGCATACTGCTGCCTGGCTATGTTGAACTAAACAAAGGGAAAAACTGCATGCTCTATACTTCTCCTTGTTCAAGTAGTCAGAACTAAACAAGGTGGAAGGTTACTTAATCAGGTCTACAGAACAGCACAGTAATTGGATGTCGATTTCACTGTATTAATTGATTGATTATGTGCCATTAATTGGTAGTGACGTAGCAGCCACCTAGATTTTCTCCAGAAAGATTTGTCCTCAACATGATCCTTCAGGTCTTCCAATGGTGTACCCATTGCTGCTGTAATTAAGCCCATTCATCTTGCTGCTGGTCAGTCTCTTTGTCTCTTTCCTTCCACCTTTCCCAGCATTATAGACTTCTCCAGAGAGCTAGGTCTTCACATAATGTGTCCAAAGTATGGTTATTTGCGTCTGGTCATTTGTGCCTTGAGTGAGAACTCTGGGCTGATTTGTCTGAGGATCAATTTGTTTGTTTTCTTGGCTATTTATGGTATTCTCAGGAGTCTTCTCCAATCAAAGTTCAATACTTTTTCTATCCTGCTTCTTCAAAGTCCAAGTTTCACTTCCGTAGAGAGTCACAGGGACTGCCGGCATAATTCTGATCTTTGTAGGTATGGACACATCCTGGCATCTGAATATCTTTTTCAAGGTTTCCATTGCTACCCTACTAAGTTTTAGCCTGTGGTGTATTTCTTGACTGCTATGTGGAGTAAATAAACTGCCTTCACTCACAGCAATGCATCAGGTTAACACTTCCAAATGGGGTTAACAATCATATCACATCTCCGTGCTTCATACCAATTCCTGCTTTGTCCCCATTCCAGTTTTAATACAAAGTTCCTGTTGTATACCAATGACATTTATTGATGATATTCAATCCCAAAAGGAAAAAAAAAACTAAACAGCCCTCAATCTATAACAAAACATAAGCTGGAGATATAAAATTTGAACCTGGCATCTCCTCTCTATATGGATTGAGCTGTGCAGTTTGCAACTGCTGTTTAAAAAAAAAAAAAAAAAACTAATGGCTTTTCTAGTATTTGTAATAAAAGTAATAAAATCAGGCAAACATATGCCCATTGTAATCTGTGGTAGACCTTTTTCAAAGCTTCCTCATTCTTCAACTAGTGCTAACACCAGCCCTGTTTATACTTGACTTCAGGTAGGACAGCAGAGATATAATTCTACATATTGATTAGTTACATATTTAAATTCCAAATTATTTACTGAAATTCAGAAAAAATGGTGCAACAATAGAATCTGTTTCTAGTGCGCTCTTCACAAAGAATATTTCATTTTGTTTCCAGTATGCCCATCGCAATTACGACTGTACATGATAGAATTACTTTGTTTGCTTAAACCTGACTGTGTAAAATTGGGACCAGGTGAAGAAGTTTTATTATCTGATTGAATATATTCTATACATGTAATTATAGGCACAAATAAAACTATTATTAAAACCCTGCTGTTTTAACAGTTATGTGTTTCTAATCATTTCCTAATAAAGGGGGAGAGTGGCAACTGTTACCAGGATTAATTTGCTGCTAATCAAGAATAATAAAGCAAGTAGTCTAATTTCCTCATGAAACATCTCTGATTAGAATGTCATTACAACTCACTGTTTCCAATTGATTACATGTTGATTGAGAGGAAGTTAGACGGCAAAGTAGTAAGAAGGTACATTTAGTTCCCAGGTACTTCTTACAGCATAGCAATAGTGCAATCTAATAATAGTCTATTCAGAAGTGAACCCAATTAGATTTACTCCAAGGTAAGTATGCATAGCATGAGAAAGCAACAGGTGACACATGTAGCTGGAATAGGCACAAAAATGTGACAATTGCCAATACTTTGTACCTGGAGAAATAATTCTTACTGAGAATTAAATTTAGCAAAAAAATTATGAGCAATTCAAAGTGTTACAGCTACTGATCAACTATTTTTTTCAGTAAAGTGTACAGTATGTATGAGAGAGAAAAAAACCCTACAGTCTTTATACTTTGGGGAAAAAAGAGGAAAATAAGTTAGCTCCCTCTGTTTCTTCCAAAGTTAGCTGAGGACATAAAGGCATCTTTGCATTCTCTGATATTTGTGCTCAGAGATTTCTAGTTCTTCATTTATGGGTAAGGGGTCAGGCATTTTACCACTGTCTTATCTTCCAACATAATGATTCTTCACCCTCAGCTGCATATACAGTATATCTGTGATCATTTAGTTCCATAATGATTCTGGAAAAGAAAAGAGTCAGTATAGATCACTGTTTCTCAACCTTAGCAACTTTAAGACATGTGGACTTTAACTTCCAGAATGCTGGCTGGGGAATTCTGGGAATTGAAATCCACATGTCTTGAAGTTGCCAAGATTGGCTTTATCTATAGCAGTGTTTCTCAAGCCTCTATAGCCTGGTGTCCTGCAACTCCCTGTCTCTCACCTATGCAGATGAAGTATGTAGAAGCTGAAAGCACAACATACAGTATAGGTGTCAGGTTGAAGAATAGTTAAAGGTAGGTTGGCATCCACAGGAACTTATTGCTTTTATCAGAATGATGAAAGAAAAGAGGTGAAGCTTCTGACATCAGTTGGATCCCACTTGCCTCACTCCCCACAGACACAGATGGAGTTAGTCTATTGGGAGGGACTGCAAGACTTCTATCATGGCTCTTTTTAGTCTCACTGTGTACTTTGGATATTCTGCTCTAGGCTGAATAGCTGGGTGCTTTTGCCTTGCCCACCCAAAATTATTACTGCTCACAAGGAACACCAGAAAATTGACTTTGCTTTCTAAAGGTCACCTTATCATCTCCCAGGAGAAGAAACAAAACCTGCACCTCTAGTTTTGCACTTTGCAGGGATCATTTATCCATGTTCATGTGACATCCCTTCTGTTCTCTAATAAAATATTTTTCCCCTAGCCCACAGTCAGAAATCTAATCCAAGCTTATGGTGAATAGTTTTATGGATGAGCAATGGAAAGCATATAAATAGAGCTTTTATGTATGTCTCCTAAACACCAGGCTAAAAAGGGCATATTGAAGGTTGCATTATTACCTGCTCATTGCATCTTGCTTGTCCATTGTGAATGAACATAAAACAAAGTAATATCATCTCACTACTTATGCCTGACACAAATTAATTGGTACTTTCCATGCATGGCTAATGTGAGGATATCATGATTAGTAGTAATTATATTGCTACCAGAACTCTGTGAAGGTGCTTGTTGTGTTGGTGCTATGTCATCCTTTATTGTCTCATTCTATTATTTGGGCTTTTAACTTTGTCCCTAAGCAAACATGGGATATTGACTGTATTTCACAAAGGAAAAGACATCCCAACCTCCAAAATAAAAAATATTAAAGGCTAAGTGAACCATGGGATTTTGAAGGCAGTTATTCAGTGATCTATTGTGACTTTAATGACAATATAGGGTTCACACAGAAAAAGTGAATATAGGTCTGGCTGCTAAAAAAAAAAAAAGTCAGGGGAAGGGAAAAAAAATATACCCAGGCAGGATTCTAAATACTGTAAACTGTTCTATTATTTTAAACAGGCACAGGTTTGATTTGGATAATGATTCTATGCTTAATTCATATGGTTTCAAAAATCCTTCTGTGAGCAGAGTGCTCTCTGGAACAATATCAAAGAAACTGGGAGATGTGGTACTTGGCTTTTCTCATTAATACATTGTAAATTCTAATACCATCTAAAAGTATCTATTTAGCTCTGCACAGAGACTGGAGTTTTGATTGTCTCCAGCTCTTAAGATGTCAAGCTTTAAATCATGTCTTGCCTGACATATGTATAATCCAAATGAGTAATTCATTCTTAGTGTTTTTACGTTGCCTTATATATATTTTAATTAGCTCTCAGAACATTCCAAAGTGATACAATACACCTATTATTTAACATGGAAGGCTGCATATACTGAACTCTCCATATTTTTGCAAACATAAACTTCAGAATATGTTATATAATATTCTGTTCATGGGAGGAGGGGCTGCTCCTTCCAATAATACCCAATTTTATTTTTTTGTCAATAATGAGAATTCATAGGAACATGTAAGTCAAAGCACTTACCTAAGTTTTTCTATGTGCCCTGAGTACACAGTTGCAGTTTATTGTGGGTGCTCCTGAAGCTTTGCCTCAGCAGAGTTTCTGCACATGACCTTGTTTTATTAATTTATTTTTGTTTATTTATTTAGTGCCAGAAACATGCATGACATATTACAATGTTTAAAAGGACAGGCTTTTGTCTCCAAGGAGTTTATAGCAGTAGAGCTGAAAAAAGTAATGAAGAATTTATTAAGCTTGCCTACTGTTTCATAATAAAATTTCATGGTATTTTTTTTTCACTGTTTCAGAAAGGATTTCAGATGGGGTTCAACCTAAAAGTGATGCCAAAAGAACATATTAGTGCTCATTAGCAGCTAAAATCTATTTGAATATCTAGCTTAGATATTTATTTATTTACTTACTTATTCGATTTCTATAGCCACCCATTTCATCAAGTGACTCTGGGCGGCTTATAACAATAGATAGCTATTATATTCACCATCAAGTCAAGTTGTTCTACTCTATGGGCACCAACAAGAAGTTAGAAGTTGTGGAAAATAGATATGACATGGAAACTATGCTTCTCTGTACACTAATGTAGCTTCTTCCTTTTCTACTTACTAATTTTCCTTCTGCTTCTTGCTTGCTTGCTCAGCCTGTGATATCATAAGTCAATCAGGCCTCTTTTAATGCAATTGGTTATACTCTGCTAGAGTTGCTGTTTTCACCTCTGTTAAAATATTAAATAAGGTTCCTTAACCTAGTCTAAAGGTATGTTTAAAAGTACAAATGGAAAGGCAAGTATCATATTTCATCAGCTTTCTTTGCATATGGATAAAATGATGCTTCTAGTTCAGCTTATCAATGGGAACTTCCACACTGGAACCATATTAATTTCCTTCTCTTCCCTCCCAACCAGTTTGAAGCCACCTTGTAACCATCTTCACTTCTGCTGGCTTTCAAATGCTAGGAACATAGGGAGATCATCATGAGCTAGTTAGTGCTCCCACCAGCTAACCCATAGAAGGATGTTGTGTGCATTAGTCTGACCTTTTATATGGAAGTGTAGAGCCATCACCACTTTACTGTATATAAAATCACTTTGATCTGTGATGCTTAAATACAAATTAATATCAACATATTTTTTAGCTAGGCCCTTTCCCCAATAGTTTCAACTATGGATACTTGTTGGTGGAGTGGGCAAAGGGACTAAGTTCTGAACAACAGTCATCAGGAATAAGGAACAATCCAGAACAGGCTATCAATTCAGATAATGGAGAGAGAAACCTAGAACAGGTCAGCTAAGTGTCTCAAGCATTTGTGATCAACCCAGTGTAAGGTGCAATACTTACATGGTAATATGTGCTAAATGAATTAATTATGTTTTGGAAATGCTGAGATTATTGCAGTAATCAAAAGTAATAACATGACATATTCACTACTCAGTGGGACAGTATAAAACTTACTGGCCCTGCCTAGAAGACTCCTCTTTGGAAGAAGACCTAGAGTTTTTCTCACACTGTGAGCAGCAAATTATTGAGTCACAATAGGGACTTTTAGAAAAGATTTCCTCAAACTCTTTTCCTGAAGCTGCAATGAGGCAGAAGGGCTGGTTTAGCCCTGTCAGGGGAACTAAAGGGAAAGAATGCAAGCTTAAGTGATGGCCAGGCAAAAAAGGTTTGTCTGACAAAAATAAATCCTCATTGGTAAAAGTGTAGATGTGAGTAAGACATATAAGAACAGGAAATCTTTGTTGACACGCAGTTGATCATTGGTGAGGCGGTAGGAGTTTTAACTTTCAAACTTATGGCTATTAGGAGAATACCTCCATATCAGCTCTCTTGAGCAGGTGTCACTGTGCTTGACTTAGACTTGATTTGGTCTTTATTGCTCTTGCCTATTACTCTGTTAGAATCTTCTCAGATGACATCCTGGGCTTCATTTCTGCAAATTCAGTGTAGTTTCATCTTAGGCAGGACACTCACTTCTAAAATGGAACATCTCATTTACATAATTAAGAAACTATATTATCCAGGATAATAAGCTACAGAAACAGCCAATCCACCTCAGCTGCTTCTAACATGAAGAAGAGAGGTCAGATCTACATTTGGGTGACTGCTTAAATATTGTCTAGCTTTTCTCAATGGATAGTCTTCACTGATTATTTCAGTGCCTCCAGTCCACTAATTTTTAATATGTTCACTGCCATCATAAACAAGCTAACACATACCATAAATTCCAAAGTAAAGGAAATTCATCAGCACAAATTAAGTGGATTTAATCTATTGTCATGCATATTCTAGTCACAAAAACTCAGGTTTATGCCTTCAGGTCTGATTTAGTACACTACAGAATTTAGATTGTGTTTGTTTGCTGAATTTGTGGGAGGTTCATGGAACTGCACAGTTGTTTGTTTGTTTGTTTGTTTAGTGCCTTTAAATTAGCCAGTTCTTATTTTGGAAGGAAAAGCAGCCATACGTGACTCCAAATACAACTGCTCCAAGTCAGCCTCCCACTCTCCTTTTCCACTAAAAATGTCCTTCCTGGATGTTCTGACTCTGTTTTTTGCAACAAGAAAGTTTGGGGAGAATTACCTAAGAAGGGTATTTGGGGCAGCAAACTTGTGGAGGCTTCTTTTGCAATTTATGACTCAAGTCAGGGCACTACACAGCTGCTTTTCTTTCAAGAATATACATTGTTCCCATAGTCACTGTTGAAAAGGAAGGGAAGAAAAAAACATGTTGCATATAGCATGCATATGACATTGAAACACCTAATGTTGAAGTAAAGGTGACTTTGCCTTTTCCACTTTCAGGGTAGATGCATGAGCCAATCCTCAACATCCATATGGATATGTTTAAGGCAGATAAAATGGGTGTGTAATTTCTCTGAATTTGTCCAAGGGAAGGAAGACTTTTCCAACAGTTTCTCAAAGGCAAGATTCTCCTTCAGTGGTGACAGTAGCATCACTATTGGCAAAAGCCCCACAGTCGGAATTCCCTCATGTTGTCTTCCCTTGGGATTTAAGCAATTAATGGGAAGCCAGAAAACTTCAGAATGCTGCAGAACAATTATACAATGAGCTGGCACTCATCCCTTGGTTGCCACATAATTATATAAAAAGCCTTCACTTCATCCATACTAGTTCCTTTGAAATAATTTCTACAGTAAATAAACATATTGATTGAGAACTGGTGGCAAAAGCAATATGGAACAATTTCTTGGGCTCACACTATGTATGCTCATCTAATGAGAACCCAGCAATCTTCTCCTCCATAGAGACTGTGTAGGATGCCTCCGATCTCTTTTGGTGTGCTTCTCAAGCCACCACTGCTGATCTAAGATGGCTTGCAATTACAATGTCGCAGCATCCCATAGTCATGTGATCAC
Organism: Candoia aspera; assembly: GCF_035149785.1. NCBI lineage: Eukaryota > Metazoa > Chordata > Lepidosauria > Squamata > Candoiidae > Candoia > Candoia aspera. The sequence continues at coordinate 51,683,510 of NC_086158.1, forward strand.
CACTTGTGACCTTATCTACTAGCTTCTGATAAGCAAAGTCAATGGAGAAGCCATCAGAAGATCACAAATGGAGATCACATGACCATGGAATGCTGTGACCATGCAGGATTCATCTAACAACAGCAACTGGGACTGCCAGAACTGCAGTCTTTACATAGGTTTTTAGTGGAATGATGCTTCAAATGTTCTTCTTGGTCATTTGTTTGTGATTGGTTAAGTTATTAAGTTGGTGCAGTCATGTGACATTGTGTCATACCACCATGTTGCTTAGCGATGGAGTTCCCGGTCCCAATTATTGCCAATAAGAGAGGACTACCTGTATTGCAATTTGGAATTTATGCCTTTGACAGAACACCATTGTATGATTCTTGGTATAATAGGTGTACAATCTTCAGAGACACATCATTTAATGTTAATGGAGCATCTAGATTCCTAAATACCATAGACAATGAATCACACTGAATATGTTGAATGAGAGCTGGATCAGTGATGGAAATAAATCAAATCTTAAAGGTTAAATTAAGAATCAAGCCTAGTGCAAAATCAGAACTGAGAAGCACAGTTACAAAAAAATAGTTCAAAGAAAATCCTACCCTGCCTGTAAGAAGATTTTATATAACTCTTCCAGTTGAAGACAGGTAATGGTGAGTTAAGTGAAAGAACTACTTCAGAATCTGAGTGCAGCAGGGTTCCATTCCTTTGACTTTGTTGGTGGACCAGATCCCCTGGCTTCTTCCTCCATCAGCCATTTTGAATACCTACTGTATTTTATCTGGTGTCAGTAGAAGGAAAAGTGGGTAACAAAGGGCACTGTATTGTTTTGGCTATTCCATTTAGTTCCTTCTTACTGGTCTTCATTCCTGCTGGCTATTGCTGGCCATTGTAACTTTAAAACTGAAGCTGTGTTTTCTTGTCTTCTGTCCTGACCCCATCTCTTTAGGTGGAGGTGCCCCATATGACTCCATTGCCCTAAATAGATCACTCACCAGCCAGTTTAGATTGACAGCTGGTACCAATATGACTGAATATGAGTTAACATTGTGTGATTCAGGCACCTGAGGGTTCTGGGTGTGTTTGAGAAATTTCTCATATTATTAACATTACTGTCAGTGCCTGGATTGATCTACGGAATATGAAGACTGCCCTGACAGTTGACATCTTTGCTTTTAGGAAATCAGCTTAGCAACCAGCTTTGTTCTTTAGCAGTCAGCTGCAGTCCAGTTGCAGTTCTTCAAGTGAACGAAGTTCAGGAGAAGAGACTAGAAATGAAGACAAGAAGGTGAATCTCTAAAGAGCAGATATGGTGCAACTATCGCATATAAGGAAACAAAAAGAGTTGTGGTAATTGGTGAATCATTACTGCAGGAATTGAGACAAGGGTATGTCAAATAGACTGATTGGTTTGTGAAGTGTGCTGTTTATGACGAACAAGGATAAAGGACATAACCGAACAACTTTTAAATTTTATCAAGTTCATTACTGAACTTGACTAATATCCATTTCTGCTGATGTGGGGACTTTGCAAGGTTTTACAGTGCAAAATTTAGTGCAGGTCAATCTTATTGGGCTGTATTCAGAAATACTGCTGACTATCTAAGCTGCTGATCTATGGTGTTCCATATCACTTGATTGTGGAATCCATTTGGTTCAATATTACATAGAAACACTGAGAGTAGTTATCAAGGGCAAGGGCTCTGAAGTGAAGTGTCATCAGCATATAATGACAGTGTGTTAATAATGCCCAAATCTATTGGTTCTTACCATCTAATCAAGTGATGAAAACTTTGAGGTTTTTAACTTGCACAAATAAATAAATATGGTATCAAAACATAACTCCATCAATAGAACTTTAATATCTTCTTTCATCTCTTGCATTCTATTTATGTAATTAAGTTATTTATGTATTTATCTTGTTTATGTTAGCTATGTTGTGACATGCATTATATTGCTAACATAAAAAACAATTGCAGAAAACTATAACAAGTTTACAGAAAACAACAAACATAAAGATCATCCTGTGAAAGATGGTTCTTGACCATTCTATTTGCTTCTGTAGTTTTAGTGATAGTTAACAATGCTGAAAATAGAGATAGTAGTTTTGTCCTTTTCTTTCTGCTATTATAACATTATTTGTCAAAGGCTATACACCTTTGAATACTAGTTTCTGAAGAACATGAGGAGAAGAATGGCATTGCATTAATTCTCCTGCTGTGGGCTTTTCATGTTACTGTGGGAAATGGAAAAGAGAGGTCATTGGTCTGATTCAGCATTAGATAGGATTCTTTAGTCTTTTTCCAAAGTAGTTTAAAGGGGAAAAAAAAGGAGGGTGATTATTTTTGCTTTGTTTTGGTTTCCAGTTGTATCTGTTGCTTGTAGAGTAAGCTAATGCAGAGAAAGTAGGCATGACAGTCAACTGAAGCCACTTTGATGAATAATCTGGCACTGAAGAATTGGATGGATTTTGCACTCCTCCCCTAATTTCTCAAGAATCTTCTATGAAGGGAATGCTTGGCATTGGTACAATGTAATACCTGGCTAAAAAAGCAAACAACAGGATAATGCATTGTTCTTTCCAGTCATTTCTTTCATTTAGTAGCCCTGTGGGTGAAACCTAAGGCCCATCAAATAGGTTAATGTGAAAATCAGAGTGCAGGAAGAGTACAATGTGAAGAGGACCAGCAAAATAAATTTGACATAAGGGCAGATAGAGAAAGAGACAGAAAAAAGTTCAAGAGGAATCATTTTCCCCATTGCAACTGAATTATTTTTGTCATAAAAAGTAGGAAGTTGAATGAATCTTGGCAAAGTTGACAAAAATACATATTGGATATGGCCAAAGAAATGGACAAAACAAAGGAGACAGAACAGACTTTGGGGGTGAGTACATATCTCCTCTTTGACCTTTCTATTTGCTTAAAGTTTTTTTTAACATGTATCAATTGGTTCTATGATTAGGGCTCATAGTACCTGTGCACAGTGGTGTCTATAGCAAACTGCAATGATGCCGAAATGAAAACAGGCACACAATGATATAATCATGCAAATGCTTTGATTACATCTGATGCATCAGAACATCTGATGCAAATACATAAGTCACAGCTTTTGTGATTGCAGTATCACACACATATCATCATTTGCCTCCCCTGCTCCTCCCTAAAGATGCCCTATAACTCTACAGTTATTAAACAAAAAGTATATGCCCTTCTAATGGAATATCATTCATTTTATCTGACTTCATCAAGCTGTTTTTTTTATGGAATCAATGGCATCTACTAGTATTTTATCAAAGGCATCTACTAGTATTCACAAATGCCAGGATTTCACTTTTCTGACTAATTCTTGACCACTTTAGGTAATTTTATAGATCTGCTCAACATGAGTTGATTAATTTTCTGGTTGTAAGGATCATCACCCCCTACAGCATTTATGCTGAAGAAAGAGGTATTACTGTTGCTATCCTTTGTGATGGGATTTTTTAAAAAGTAACTTGGTTGTACATACCAGATGGCATTATAGTTCATTCTGCCTGGATACCACATGTTGAAAGTATACTGTGAGAAGCTGCAGTAAATGACATTAACATTTTTTCAGGGTTGTAAAATCTGTGATTGTCTTTCTTTTATTTCTCCATTTATGAGAAAACCTATAACATGAAGTCATGGTTTGTATGTAACAATTCAGTCAGAGTCAGCTGAACATTCATTGTCTTATTAAACATGGTATAAATCATTAAGAGTCTATCTTAAAGCTTAGCTCATTCATTGGACAAATAGAATATGACACACAAACAAGATAGACAGACAGGTAGACAAATGATAGATAGATAGATAGATAGATAGATAGATAGATAGATAGATAGATAGATAGATAGATAGAGATACTTGTAACTTCAGGTGGTCTAGGGTTAGTCAATATGGAGTCTTGATATTATTCATGTAAGATTGTGCTTTGCTGAACATCTTTGTATTCTCTGATTGTCTTTATCAAATGGGGCTTTGTCTGTATAATCATAGTATAAATAAGATACTATAGATAAGAGACCCTCTGGTGGGAGGAGATGGGCTGGGGCAAATTTGATAAATAAATAAATAAATAAATAAATAAATAAATAAATAAATCCCCTCTCACTATAGACATTTAATATTACCTAAGCAGAGATGGAGCTGCTATTATTGTCACTTTAATGACAGCTTAATAGGACTTTATTTCACTTATTTGCATTTATTCTTCCACAATCTTAAGAATTAAGGCTTCCACTTTGTTTTTAAACATAGACATTCTTAGGTCACAATAGATACTATTGAATTCTAAACATTTTTTATTATTATTATTATTTTGTGGCTGTTTCTTAAGAGTTTCTCTCTCTTTCCACCTATACACTCTGATTGAGCAAAACAGGAGAGGAAAAAAAGGGTGATATACTTCTTCTCAGTATCTTTCTCTCTAAGGAAATGTGAAAAATTCACATGTATTTTAACTTCAAAAAAATAGAGGGAGACGCATACATCAGTCCTCAGCATTATAATCAGACCTAAGCACAGTTGGTCAACTGGAGATGATTGCTTAGGCAGAACTGGAATAGCCCTGTATCTTACTGATATTTCCTCTATTATAATTTCTAAGGGTCAAGCTACATGTGACACATGATAAAGACTGGAAATACAATTGTCCTATTCTATTATCAAAGCAGTCTTGGGGTTTAATACAATTTGGATCAGGACCATGGTATGAGAGGGAAGGATTCTAATGCATTGCCCTACATATGGATTTTATTAGCAAAAGCTATTTCTTTACAAATTAAATTCAACCTGTTCAACTTAACATCATCTAGGAAGGCAGCAGTGGCCACAAGCAAATGCCCAATGTGCCTTCCTTCTGTGTCTTGCTTTCGAATTTTGACTGGTGGCTTCAACAGATGTAGTGGGAAATAGAGATATGTGATAGCTAATCTGGCATGTCAACTGAGGTGCGGCATGTGGCAGAACAGATGCAGCTTAGCTGGCACAGCCAAGCTTAGTTTGTTGCCCAGACAAACCTCTTGTTGCCCATTTTCAATGCCAAGTGTTTTGAGCAACGTCCGAATGGGCACTATGCCTTCTGAGCAAATGTACTGGAATGTCAACAGGACAGAAACCTCATCTGACAATTAAAGCAAAGGTTTCTGGAATGCAGTAGTCCCTATCCAACACAAAAAACATGCCCAGACTGTATAAACAATGCAGTATAAAATCATATGTGAGAAATTCATCAGGTAACTTAATGAAGCTGGACTTTTTTTAGTACTCTGCTTCATTGCATTGCAGGATGCATTCAGCTTTAGCAAAGCCATTTAAATCAGCAAGTTAAAGCCTGATGTAATTTACTCAGATAAGAAACTTATTTAAAGAAGAGATTTATATTATGTTTTCCATGCTTTATTTCCAGAATAAAAATGTATGCTGATAGACTGTTGAAATAATTAAAACATGTTGGATTGCAGTTAAACAGTGTGTCTACATAGGGTTTAATCAGAAAGTAGAACCTCTACAAGAATTTTTGATTCCCAATTGTTAAACAATAGGAATAGCAAAATGGATTCTTTCTGTTCTAAATTTTATTGCTCAAATGAGAAAAGCTGGATGGAAGAGAAGTTAATGAAAGGACTGTGATTTCCTTTCAGTTCTGGCACTCAAAGTTCTATAATGCTTAAATTGTAGTCAAGTGTTGTAGTATATTGACAGTGAAAGAGATAACATGTATTCTACCCCACTCTGAGTTCTCTCTGTTGACAGAGAAGTTCTAAAGATAAACTGAACCTATTTTGGACTGAATACACAATGCCTGTAGTGTGAAACATTCAGATGGAGAATCAGTGGGACCCATGACTATTCCATATGTTTTTCATGTTTATGATTCTATATACTTGATTAGACTTATGCATAGGGGCATTACCAGCCTGAAGATCTCGGTCAGAAACCATCTCCTTTCATGTACTTTAAAGGGGCTTTAGCAACATGGGTGAAAAATCAGTGATTTCCTGAAATGGTTTCTTTTTCTCACCTACTTCATTTAAATGGCTTTTTCCTTAATACTACCATTTGTTCCTTAAAACCACCATCACCTCTACCATCACATTCCAATTATATACAAAGCTCTTGGCCTTAATTTTAATCACTGGGAAAGGTTTACCTTAAAATCATATTGTTAAATAGAAGTGAACTGCCTGGGTTTTCCTCCTGCCCTCAACTCGTCCCCTTTCCTTCCCACTCAGGAACATAAGTGCCAGCTGTCTTTTCTTCTTCCCTTTAATCACACTCTTTTCTTTAGATGCAGTGTCCAAGTCATCACTGCTTTGTTTCAGGAAAGTGTAAAGCCATAAGGTAATTTTGCTAACTGGAGTTAAATTGTTCTGCAAAAGACACAGCCAGTCAGTTGGCAGACTGAAATAACCATTCAAGCAATGAATTTGGAGTATCATAAAAGATCAGGAAGGAAGAAAAGTACGTTTTATGCTGGACCTTGAGCTGATCTCAAAAACAAACAAACAAACAGGTAAACAGCTACTGGTATTTGAATTGCCCACTTGGTCATTATATACCATACATACCAAAAAAAAAAAAAAAAGCAAAACAAAACAAACAAAACAAACACAGCTTTATCCCATGCATGCTCATGCTATTTTATTCAGGCTACTTCTACAATCTGGAGACTACCTTGTACTACTGTACAATATATTATTCCCATCATCTTACTAACTTGGAGGTATATTCATTGTACTGAAACATAGTCAAGATATGGCACACAAGTAAGAAAAGATTCATCTTGTATGCATCAGCCACTTCCATTAGTGTCACTAACGTGAGTAGAAAACCAAGGTGGGGGGATAGAAAACAGATTTCCATATACAGGAAACTACTGGTCATCAATTTCTTTATCAACTATGAATATGCATTATTATATTTTAAAGTTATGTAAGTCTTCACTGTGTGACTTTTACAAGATTAGAGTAATAGTAAAACACTGTGGGAAGGATTACAAAATGTAAAATTGGGCAACTTCCTAGAAAGTTCCTGTCTGAAAAATTGTCCAAAGATACTTGAGAAACTATCATGTGAAATTTGATAGACAAATACAAATGCAACAAATACAAACATTTCTTAGAATGTAACCTTTTATCATCATAATTTGCCTTAATTTTCAGATTCCCTTTATGAACAAACAAAACCTGGCTATATATTCTGTACTGAAGGCAGACAAAAATATTTTAGTCAGATTTCATTCAGCTTTAAAATCCTTTCTGAAACATTCACTTCTCTTGTTATTCCATTTACCTCACTAGTTGCTTTTGAGACAGACAGACAGACAGATAGATAGGTATAAAATAATGAAAATGTGGATCCATCTATTTTTTTAGTTGTGTCTTAAGACTACCTGGGTCATTTTAAATTATAGAGATGATAGCATGTTTCTAATAGTCAATTACTCTTAGAGATAGGTATTGCCACCAATCTGTGAAAGGATTTATCTCATTACAGACCTTTCCCCTTTTTTATTTTGACATTCAGAATGACATTTTGCTATTTTTCTAATAAACACAAGTAAATTATAAAAGAATAAATGTAATCAAACTGAAATAATAAGCAGTATAATTGGAGCTGATTAACAAAGAACAATCAGGGAGATATAATTAATCATTGTTGGTAAGAGATTCCAGATCACCTGTAGGTTAGAGTTAGGGAAAAGACTGAATTTATGTGGATATTCATTAAGATGGTATAGAAACAGTGTCCATATTGTTCCATGATGGGTACTTTTTTAATGAAATAATTTGAAGATTAGATTTGATTAAAATTATTTTCTTCTAGATGTGTTTAAAAAACACATACATACCCACACACAACTGTTTCTGCTACTTGTATTCTGGCTTGGCACAGCCAAGAAATAATTTTACTACCTCATTTGTTCTTTGTTCTGTGACAGAAGAAGCAGAGCCTAAGATAAGGGGTAGTTTCAACCATATTGGCTTTTCATATCCTTTCGGGCATGCTACACAATGGAAGATTTTCTCTATCTCTATTTCTCTCTCTGTCTCTATCATCTCTCTATCATCTCTCTATCATCTGTCTTCAATGTTGCTACAGCCGCAAGTAAGATACCTTGATTTCTAGGCTAAGCATTTTGAAACTATAGTTTCAAAATTAGCACTTGATAATGGGTGAATTTCCCTTTACTTTGATGGACGTTTTCTTAAAGACCTTGATTCTGAAACAGATGCCAGGTTCCGGAAGAATTGTCTGATTCATTTAGATAAAATCCTCAACAAAGGCAGCAACTTCGATATCTCAAATAGAGAAGATATAACTTTATTTTATTAAAGGTTATACAACATGTGCTAAGGGAAAAAAAAATTACAGCTCATTTAGTTCACATAGTTGGATTTGGTCAGACAACTTTAGAAACTGCACCATTCTCTGAACAGCTTTCTCTTTCTTTTCACCCCATATTATTTTATAATCAAAGTCACATAACCTGAATTTGACTATAAAATAATATGGGATGAGAAGAGAAGAATGTTCTTTCTTTTACTGAACAATCATATCTCCCATGGGCTACAGCTTCCATGGCTTCAATTAAAACCCAGCATTATCATAACAATGATAAAGGTTATGAAATTGACTTGATCAGATTGCCTGGACATCAGCTTGATATTATGTTTTCATGAGATAACACCTTTTCCTTTTCCTTTTTTTAAATACAATATTTCTAGGGAAGTTGGATAGAATCTAATCTGAATGTGGATCACCATGTAAAGGTCAGGAAGGATTGAATTTTTCTTCCCACACAGCTAAGTATGCATCCATTCAATGGAGCAAACCCTTGCTTTAGCAGAAAGTGTCTGTCCTAGACTGTAAGCATAAAATAGTCTAAAAATAATTTCTAAAAATCTGCAGTGCTTTATTTTGTGAGATAACAATTGCAGGTATTTTAAGAAAAGGAAGAAGGCACAGCTACAAAACATTTTATCCTTTCACACGTGCTACACTGTAGACAACTCCTCACATTTGATTTGGTCATTTCTTTAATCCCACATCCTCTAAAATTGTGTTACTCTTTTAATTTTACTTGTCTTAACAGATTTTTAAGGGTAAGAACTATTGTAGAAAACCTAGGAGGATGACTAATGGTAAACATGATTTCAAGCATCATAAAATTCAATGATTGAGGCATGCAATTGAAAGGACTTGTCTGAAAACAGCCTGACTAGTACTTTTATGACTTAATTGAACTCTGGCAAGTCCAGTTCCTTTCAGGATTTCAAACAAACCTCCAAATGTCCCATTGCTCCATTTCTTCTTTCGTATTCTCCCTTCCTCCTACTATTCTGGTGGAGAAATAGAGAAATGTCTTTATCAAGTATGCCAGGCGCTCAAGAAGAGAATGATAGGAGGGAGACCTTCCAATTTTTGTCAACAGAAAGATAATGGAGAATATTAAAGGGAATCTGTTTAAGCTGCTAATGATTCAAATGTTATAGAAGTTAAACCTTCACATATATCTATTGGATTGTTATTGTTATTGTTTAGGGTGTTCAATTGTTTAGAAAGGTATGGTTGCTGCTTCTCTTCTACACCTAAAATTGACTTTTGTTCTTTAATATGTTAGTTTTTGATGAAGTGAGAAACTGAACTTCCAAAAGAGAAATAAATGTATGAACTTCATAGTCTTATATACATTTTTTTTTTCATTTGTAATGCAAGAATCAAGTTGTCAGAGTAAATAAGCAGGGAGATCTATTTTTAAAATCCATCAGGTATAGATTTTAAAATAGAGATTTTTTAAAAACCATATATAGTATTTTTTTCAAAAAAAGATAGATACTGAATTTGCACAGATGCTACATAACATTGCTGTTATCCTTTTTTAAAATGATAAATTTGGTCTGTTAAAATGCAAACCTAATTCACCATACACTACAACAGCAATCCTTGGCAATGTAGAATGATGAATCCAACAATTTTATTATAAACAATTACACTTGTGGAATAGCCTTGTATTCTAAAAAGAAAAACACAACAACTGTAAAATTGCAGGCTATGTTCTCCTACCTTATCACTGACCACTTTATGGTTTTTTTTCCCCTTCACATTCTGTTTTATTCCTGTACAGCAGCCATGGATTTATAGTGGCATGAAATTACTGACTTTGTTGTTTAGTGCTTATCCCCACTGTTTCCCACAAATAATAACTTTCAAAAGCCTTTATGTAGTTTTGAAATCAGTAAGATATTCCATTATAGATATTTGGATGTCTTTTATTTTATCTTATTTCCTGGTAAACACAGTGCAACTATCCCACTTAAACTGAGGGCTTACTTGGTATTTCCTCTTGAAGTGCTTGTTACATACCTAGAAAATCGCTGCAAAAGACAAGGAAATGTTAACTGTCCTATTCTGAAAAAATAAGCAACTTCCTGATTGAGTAGAGCAGGCTTCCTCAGCCTAATGCCCCCCAAATACATTTGAGGGAGTCCCAGTTGGAGAAGGAAGGACTAGAACATGCAACCACCAAAGAGAGATATAAGTAGATTGCTTTTCTTGAACTACTTCAGCCTTCAAAATTCAACAAAGCAAAAGGGACAACTCGGTGGTATTAAGGATGACAATATGGATGATAATGATGATTTGTATGAAGTACTTAGAATACATTATATTAATTATGTTTGAGCTGTATTCATTGTCTGTATTTGGGAGCTGGCTTTTAGCTTTCATGAATGTGGAACCTGCAAATTTCCTGACCATGCAGAGCATCTAGTAGTATACAGGCTTCATATATTTATGAACATCAAAAGAAAGTCTGTGTAATGCACAGAACATCAAGGAAAGAGCTATTTGAGTGGCTTTGCCTCTACTCAAATGTTTAGATAATATAATAATATCCAAATCAAGCTTGAAAAAGCATTATAATATAGGCACAGTAAATTTCTGTTTACAGTGGCCTAAACAGGGAGAGCTTCTCTACAAACCCCAAATAAACTATCATTCTTACTATGACACATGGAAAAGATGGCACATGACAAGAATGACATAAAAAGTAAGGAAAAATTCTGTAGAGTATTCATTTCAGAGAAAAAAATAAGGTACATTGAACTTGTTGGAATCTAAGAAAGAGCAAGAGATAAAAATCAAGGGAAGGTTTGTAAGGACAGTGCCTTGAGGCTCAAAACTAATTAAAGAGATATATCCCAGAAATTCTGTGATAAAGAGTACAGATATACTGTGGCCTTAGTTGTATATTATCTAACTCTCAGAGTTTTATGCAAGAGTCAAGGAACTCATGGAGCAGGTGGTTGGAAAGCTGATGGGTACAATCCTATTTGCCATGCCTGTTTTCTGAAGTGTGACTGTTCTTTGATTTCTGTTTCTTTCTTGTTCTGGATTTCCAACAAAGCAGTTCCAAACAGAATGAATCAAACTATTACTTTGACAAATTCTCTGGAGTATACTAAAGGGCAATTGATTATATCACATTGCTGTCTCTTCCTATTGACAAATTTCTTTATCTAAATCAGCTGTCAATACCATTATTCTGAAATCATACTGATGTTTGAGACTGATTTAGGACTAAGGAACTAAAGGTCTTCGATGATTGGAATCATATCCCCATAATTCCCTGATTGACATTTTATATTCTAATCTCTCTCTCTCTCTCTCCCACACACACACATTTTTTTATTGTGCAGTTTTCAATGTAACACAGTGGGTATCCCAAACAATAGCTTTATTTGTGTCTCCTTTTCTGGAATGAAATCTTAGGATCTGAACAATTGGTATAGAATTGAGAATCACAAGTTAACTTTCTAATGCACATTTTGCCTGCTAGCTTTGTGCTAATGTGTGAAGGAGAATGTTTATGCATGTAGGATCATTATTTTCATCTAGGTATTATTGAATAGGAAGGATCTTTAATCGTGAACCCTACCCCATGACCTTCAGCAAAGGATCGTTACCTTGTCGTGGTGCTGGAGCTTGAGCACCTCAATGATGCCATGACCTAAACCGTGAAGGGCCACCCAAGACGGGAAAGTCATGACAGAGAGGTCAGACTAAATGCGATCCCTGGGGAAGGTAATGGCAATCCACCCCAGTATTTTTGCCGTGAAAACTAAATGGATCAGTACAACCAGATATATGTCGGTATACCATCGGAAGATGAGACCCCCAGGTCGGAAGATGGTCAAAATGCTACTGGGGAGGAACAGAGGATGAGCTCAACTAGCCCCAGACGTGATGACGCAGCTAGCTCAAAGCCGAAAGGACGGCTAGTGGCCGATGGTGCTGGTGGTGAACGGCGAATCCGATGTTCTAAGGATCAACACACCATTGGAACCTGGAATGTAAGATCTATGAGCCAGGGCAAATTGGATGTGGTTATTGGTGAGATGTCAAGATTAAAGATAGACATTCTGGGCGTCAGTGAACTGAAATGGACTGGAATGGGCCACTTCACATCAAATGACCACCAGATCTACTACTGTGGACAAGAGGACCACAGAAGAAATGGAGTAGCCTTCATAATTAATAGTAAAGTGGCTAAAGCAGTGCTTGGATACAATCCAAAAAACAACAGAATGATCTCAATTCAAATTCAGGGCAAGCCATCTAACATCACAGTGATCCAAATATACGCCCCAACCACAAATGCTGAAGAAGCTGAAGTAGAGCAGTTCTATGAGGATCTGCAGCACCTACTGGACAACACGCCTAAAAGAGATGTTATTTTCATCACAGGAGACTGGAATGCTAAGGTGGGCAGTCAAATGACACCTGGAATTACAGGTAAGCATGGCCTCGGAGAACAAAATGAAGCAGGACATAGGCTGATAGAATTTTGCCAAGACAATTCACTCTGCATAACAAACACTCTCTTCCAACAACCTAAGAGATGGCTTTATACATGGACTTCACCAGATGGACAACACTGAAATCAGATTGATTACATCCTTTGCAGCCAAAGGTGGCGGACATCTGTACAGTCAGTAAAAACAAGGCCTGGAGCTGACTGTAGTTCAGATCACGAACTTCTTCTTGCACAATTTAGGATCAGACTCAAGAGATTAGGGAAGACCCAGAGATCAGCTAGATATGAGCTCACTAATATTGCTAAGGAATATGCAGTGGAGGGTAAGAATAGATTTAAGGGACTGGACTTAGTAGATAGGGTCCCGGAAGAACTCTGGACAGAAGTTTGCAGCATTGTTCAGGAGGTGGCAACAAAATACATCCCAAAGAAAGAGAAAACCAAGAAGGCAAAATGGCTGTCTGCTGAGACACTAGAAGTAGCCCAAGAAAGAAGGAAAGCAAAAGGCAACAGTGATAGGGGGAGATATGCCCAATTAAATGCAAAATTCCAGAGGTTAGCGAGAAGAGATAAGGAATTATTTTTAAACAAGCAATGCGCGGAATGGAAGAAGACAATAGAATAGGAAGGACAAGAGACCTCTTCCAGAAAATTAGAAATATTGGAGGTAAATTCCAGGCAAAAATGGGTATGATCAAAAACAAAGATGCCAAGGACCTAACAGAAGAAGAAGAGATCAAGAAAAGGTGGCAAGAATATACAGAAGACCTGTATAGGAAGGATAACAATATCGGGGATAGCTTTGACGGTGTGGTCAGTGAGCTAGAGCCAGACATCCTGAAGAGTGAGGTTGAGTGGGCCTTAAGAAGCATTGCTAATAACAAGGCAGCAGGAGATGACAGCATCCCAGCTGAACTGTTCAAAATCTTGCAAGATGATGCTGTCAAGGTAATGCATGCTATATGCCAGCAAATTGGGAAAACACAAGAATGGCCATCAGATTGAAAAAAAATCAACTTATATCCCCATACCAAAAAAGGGAAACACTAAAGAATGTTCAAACTATCGAACAGTGGCACTCATTTCACAAGCCAGTAAGGTAATGCTCAAGATCCTGCAAGGTAGACTTCAGCAGTTCATGGAGCGAGAATTGCCAGATGTACAAGCTGGCTTTAGAAAAGGCAGAGGAACTAGAGACCAAATTGCCAATATCTGCTGGATAATGGAAAAAGCCAGGGAGTTTCAGAAAATCATCTATTTCTGTTTTATTGACTATTCTAAAGCCTTTGACTGTGTGGACCATAACAAATTGTGGCAAGTTCTTAGTGGTATGTGGATACCAAGTCATCTTGTCTGCCTCCTGAAGAATCTGTATAACGACCAAGTAGCAACAGTAAGAACAGACCACGGAACAACGGACTGGTTTAAGATTGGGAAAGGAGTACGGCAGGGCTGTATACTCTCACCCTACCTATTCAACTTGTATGCAGAACACATCATGCGACAAGCTGGCCTTGAGGAATCCAAGGCTGGAGTTAAAATCTCTGGAAGAAACATTAACAATCTCAGATATGCAGATGATACCACTTTGATGGCTGAAAGTGAAGAGGAACTGAGGAGCCTTATGATGAAGGTGAAAGAAGAAAGTGCAAAAGCTGGCTTGCAGCTAAACTTCAAAAAACCCAAGATTATGGCAACCAGCTTGATTGATAACTGGCAAATAGAGGGAGAAAATGTACAGGCAGTGAAAGACTTTGTATTCCTAGGTGTGAAGATTACTGCAGATGCTGACTGCAGTCAGGAAATCAGAAGACGCTTAATCCTTGGGAGAAGAGCAATGACCAATCTCGATAAAATAGTTAAGAGCAGAGACATCACACTGACAACAAAGGCCTGCATAGTTAAAGCAATGGTGTTCCCTGTAGTAACATATGTCTGCGAGAGCTGGACCATAAGGAAGGCTGAGCGAAGGAAGATCGATGCTTTTGAACTGTGGTGTTGGAGGAAAATTCTGAGAGTGCCTTGGACTGCAAGAAGATCAAACCAGTCCATCCTCCAGGAAATAAAGCCAGACTGCTCACTTGAAGGAATGATATTAAAGGCAAAACTGAAATACTGTGGCCACATAATGAGAAGACAGGACACCCTGGAGAAGATGCTGATGCTAGGGAGAGTGGAGGGCAAAAGGAAGAGGGGCCGACCAAGGGCAAGATGGATGGATGATATTCTAGAGATGACGGACTCATCCCTGGGGGAGCTGGGGGTGTTGACGACCGACAGGAAGCTCTGGCGTGGGCTGGTCCATGAAGTCACGAAGAGTCGGAAGCGACTAAACGAATAAACAACAACAACAACAAAAACCATGACAACCCATTCAATTTACAAGCCATTGTCACATGCTTTATTGCCACCCACTCTCCCCATTTTGTTTTCACTGTGCATGACTCCCAAATACATTGAGCATTCTATTGTCTAATCCAGGGCTTGCAGAAGCCACCTTCAGCCCATCACTGTTAAGTCCAAGAAAGCCAAAAGATGAATGCAGTGAATGTCAGTTCAGTTTACATGATAAACACAGCCAGTTGACATTTACTCTCCTTTCCTCAAGCATTCCACTCCTCCCTCTTGTCCTTCATCACTCTGTGAATTTACAGACAACAAAAAGAAAAACAGATGTTAAAGAGAAACAAACGACAACAAAATATTCTCACATTTCCCTTCCCTCCATACATACTATCCATACATTTGTCCACATGTATTAATGTGCATTTATCTGCTAGTCCACAAAGAATTCAATGAAATGGTTTGCTATGTAGAAAACGTCACAGACAGACTGCTTATTGGAACTATTAGCAAATACCAAGAATTAGCATCTAGCATTAGTAAATGCTAGAAAAGGCTTCTTCTCTTCAATTGATTAGAGCTGTTACAGAAGCATATTATCACAACACATCCTGAGAGTGTTGCTGATTTATGATTTTACTGTATAACTATAACTGAGAAACTTTTTGGGGGTCTGGTTGAGTAAAAAGCAAGCTGTATGGCAGGCCATCTGTCCAGTGAAAAAGCAAACACTGGAAGAATGCTCATTCCACCTATAATGGAATCAAAGATAGGTGAGTGCAATCTGATTTACAGAATGTGCGAAAGAAGGTTTACACTGTGTGAAGACTTCACAGAATATTTTATTTATTTATGTTATTTTATTTTCTATCCTGCCTTTATTATTTTTATAAATAACTCAAGGCGGCGAACATACCAAATACTCCTTCCTCCTCCTGTTTTCCCCACAACAACAGCCCTGTGAGGTTAGTTGGGCTGAGAGAGAGTGACTGGCCCAAGGTCGTCCAGCCAGCTTTCATGCCTAAGGTGGGACTAGAACTCACAGACTCCTGGTTTCTAGCCTGTTTCCTTAACCACTAGACCAAACTGGCTCTCTACTGTCAATAACAGGTAATTGGAATGAATACAGCATTCACATTTCTTTCAGAAGAGAAGATAATATTGAAGACAGTGTCATGTGTGAAGAGTGGTGTTCTTATAGTTACTGAGTCCCCAAGTGATTTCATTCTTTCTTTTACTGAACAGTCATATCTCTTGTGGACTACAGCTTCCATGGCTTCAATTAAAACCTGACATCATCATAAGGAAACTCCTTCCAGAGGAATCTTCCCTTCAGAAACTGTTGAATATTTCTCCTTTCTATAGGAGGAAAAAAATGGAGAATGCATCCACCCAATTTATCTCCCCACAAATTTAGTGGAGAATTTCAAAAGGTCACTTGTACTCAGTTCTGTGTGCACCATGTCAAATGCATGAAGGTCGGGGCATTGAGTTTCATTTTACTTGATAGAAATTTTTTAGGAAATGGGCTTTAAGTAATCAATTTCATGATGACTTTGAAGAAAAGAGAGAGGAAATATTCAGTGTCTAACTCAATCATATTTTCATTTTCCTATATGGCTTATTGATGAACCAGAAAATTGCATTTTAAAAATCTTCTTCTTGCAAATTTCATGTTGAACAGCAACCACATTTTTTCTTCAACTAATTCTTCAATGTATGTATTTCTAGTTAAACTGAAAAAGTAGGTAGGATATGAAATTCCTCCTCCCAGAAATACACACACAGACATATAAACACTCAATTCATATTTTAGAGTTAGTCAGTAACTCTCATATGGCCATGTAATTTAATATGTGCATATTTGTTTCTTGCTGAGAAATGTAATTCAGGTATGAATATGAATTGTTTTGTGTCTTATTCTTGCTTCATTGATTTTAGAATGTTCTTGTATCCATTCTATGCTGCTTGCTGGATACCAAGTGATATTACCTATTTTCCAAGCAGTAATAGAGTATACTCTGTTACAGTGATTTAAAACTATATAAACACTTGTTAAGGGGAAGTTTTGCCAATACACTGCCAGGAACATTTGATCTCTGTTTTAAAAGTATGCATAGGAACATACTTAATTATATTACAGATTATTTTTTTCTTGCCAGATTAACCATTTTAAATTATTATCCCAAAGAATAAGCATTAACTTGTTTTGTTCCCTCATGTACTAGAACAAGTGTAGGAAACCTACTATCCTCTAGTTGTTATAACTCCACCACTGTTTATATTGGCTGGGGTTACTAGGAGTTGAAGTTCCACAACATCTGATGGGTCATAGATGCCTCATATTTTTGAAAGAAGGAGGTAAACTTCATTCATAGATCTCTTATGCAACAGCAGTTATAAGTTTTAAATGATGCAGACTTCTTTTCTTGTTTCTTCTACTCTGATTATTTTTAAAAAGAATCTTTAATTATCAGAATTCAGCACAGCCACTAAGTGAGAAGCAACAGTAGTAACCTGCTGTGCTCTTTATTTAGTTATAGTTTTTGCTACTGTCATCAAGCCATAGACTCTGGGCAGCACTGAACAGAATAGTACAAGGGGGGGGGGAGTTCAAAACAGTATTAAAACAACAACAACTAAAAGCAACTCCATAACAATGCCACAAAACAATTCGCTCATATTGACAACTTAGAAGAACAAAGTTAGAATGCTAGGAGATGGGTGTCACGTAAACCTGCAGTGGCTGGGAATTCCATAACATTGAGGCCAGAACTAAGATTACTTGTCAGTGCATCTGTAACTGAGGGATACTCTGGTCAGACGCACTTGAAATGTTCTTATTAAATGTACAAAGTCAATACTAGCAAGTATAAATATCTTATATCACTTAGCGCTATGTCATATAGGACTTTATAGGTAATAATCAGGACTTTATATGTCCATGTGGATGGATGGATGGATGGATGGATGGATAGCTTTAGAATCAGTGGGCAGATGCCCTTCATTCCTGGGAACCACATGGAGTTATATGTAGGTACATACACATTGGTACTCATGCATACATATATATGCATATGTACTATATATAGCACAGAACTAGCAGTAGTGCCCAGGATTTAGGTATCAAGCCAATAAAAATTTGAAGGAGCTATTCAAAATTACATAGCAAAGAATGTCAGTTTAATCGTATCTCATTTTTTCAGAATTTTTAAAATTTGAATGAAAAATAAGCCTCCCTACTGTCTTTTTTAAAATTATATTACTTCTACTTAAAAACTAGAGAGCTTAGAATTATTTTTGACTCATTAAAACTCAACAAATACAATACAATCATAGTGATAAGTGCTTTCTACCCATTCTGATTGTGTACAGGTTTGTGTGAGTGACAGATTGTTGTTTATATTGTTTCTTTCTAGCCCCATGTAGACTAGCCATTGAGGTACAGCCATATAGTGCAGTCTAAGGCATGCATGCTTTCTATTTTGCAGTTGAGTCTACCTAAGAGGAAATATAGTAAAGTTTACTATAACAATACATTAAAATAATGTAATGTTTGAGCAGCTACACTGTCACCTGCCTTTATTTTGATTCACCCCTAACACTGCTTCTCTAAGAAATTAACAAAAATCAGACATTATTTCAATCACTATTGTTTTTATACAAAAAGGAAAGATCTCTCATCCATTTATGTTGTACAACAAAAACACTAAATTATCTTTTATTTTGGCTCTGATTAGATATATATTTTTACCCAGATCTCTAACATCCTGAAGAGTGAACATGATATTTTCTGCAGAAACTTTGGAACAAGATACAGCATCACTTTAGCTGAATGTAAAGAACAATACACAGGCTTTCTTACAGGGGAAAGAAGAAGTAGAATTAGTGGCTAAGTCTTGAATGGAAATCAGTCTAGCTACTACAAACTAACCCTTTTCCTTGTAAGGATATAAAAAGGATGTATTGTAGGCCTCTTGGTAGGTACCAAATTATCAGGGCAACTTAAGAATGTAGACATCATTGACCTGGTTCTCTTGGAAATGGGCAACTCTTTCTATCTCTTTATTTCTTTTAATTATAAGTAAGAACATCCTAAAGAATTTACTTTTCTTTGGGAATAACAACACACAAATCAAAGCACAAAATAGTGTGCCCTTCTGGAGAACGATTTATTGAATACATAGGTCATGTCCTGTTATGCTGTCCCTTCTATAAGAACTCCCTATCTGCCTTTATAACTCCCAAACTGACAAATACTCAGATAATTCTGATTTATTATATATAATTACTTTTATCAGGCCAGTATGATTTTGTTACCTTGAATGTAGCTAAATTTTGTTATGGTGTCTGTAAAACTTCTCTGATTGCTTCAATGACCTAACCACAATTCTGTCGTCTTATTTTAATTGAAATTTATTTATTTATTTATCAATCTACCTATCATATTTGTATCACCACCCATCTCCCCCACACGGGGGACTCTGGGCGGTTCACAATAAAACAATTTAAAATTTAATAAAACCATAAACAATATCATTCATCGATAAATATCAATATCAATAAATATCAATATAAAATGTAATGAAATCCAAGTAATGGCATTATTAATTTGAATTAATTATGTTGATTATTTATTTACCTGTAGAGATGGGATCAGTGACCAATAAAAAGTTATGTTTAGTTCTGTTACGAGAATTCAGTTACATGAATCTAAGATATTTAAACATATATAGGACTGTCCATGCCATGTCACAAGAAATCCCAAAGCCAATGCAAATCAACTATCCACAGATGCTTAATTTTTTTGTTTGTTTATCTGCAAAACTTCATTTGCTGCATGAACTAGATTAAAAAAAAGTTTAAGTGCAAAGAAATTAAGATAGATTTGCATATTGGTTTTAAAATGCTATATTCCACCTCTAAGAAGAAGAAAAAGGAGAAAACCTTTTGAAATAGCATTTAAGGTAATAAGAAAATAATAACAGTTTCCCAAGGCAGATAATTTTCAAAAACATACAGCCTAGAAAAATGCTAAAATCCAATAAATAAATAAGCAGCTGCTCAATAAACCCTTTCTTCTAACAGCACTAAACAAGCTGAATGCATTTTAAAACAAACGGGAAACCAAAGAGCTAATGGCTACAGGTGGCTCCTGAAACTCCTGTTTTTGCAGTCCTCAGAGCCCTCTTGCTCAAAATGAGTAGTTCACTTTCTTGCCATTTTTATATGCATAAAAATGTATTGCAATTCTCCAAAATAGATTTTATAGATTAAAAACCCAAGTAAGGACCAACATGCTGCTCCCAAACAGCAAAAAAGAAAGACAGATGAAAAATCCTTAAGCTGTCCATGTCTAGAATATCTGTGTGCCCAGTTGGCATCACTGCTTTGCTCACTTCAGCTCACACTCTTAGCAAAGATATTAAGTGCTGCACCTGGACACTGAAAAGTTGCCCATATGAGATTAAAAGCTTTCCTAAAAGCTTGTGATGTTGGAGTTGGCTGGAATCCAGGTGGAA
Organism: Candoia aspera; assembly: GCF_035149785.1. NCBI lineage: Eukaryota > Metazoa > Chordata > Lepidosauria > Squamata > Candoiidae > Candoia > Candoia aspera. Next base: position 51,704,212 of record NC_086158.1, read on the forward strand.
GTGTATCCCACAGATGTTGAAACATTGGTGGGAAGCTAAAGGTTGCAGGGAATACAAAAGCAATTCTGGAGGAACTGGATACTGGTTCAATTCATCAATTTGATTTGACCATGTTTATATATCAAACATGGCTAAAATGTCATATGATTTCCTGAAACAATACAGACCTCAGTAGACTTCAACCTTTTATACTTCCTTGAAAAAAAAAATCTTTGTTAGTTAGATAGCAGATCTTGTTTGGGGGATTTACACCTGCAAATCGACTGCTTGATCAGCTTTCCAAAAAGTGTAAAACAGCAGTGCTGTTAAATGTCATGTTCAAAAGCATGCCTGTTATTCTCCAAAGTGTCACTGAGGGAGAAAAAGTGTTGAGTAAATCATAGGAAAGACGTCCCTGAATGCCATTTACTCTGATGCAGATGTTTATATCGTTTGGAAACGGCTTCAGTCTCCTGGATGCAACGGCAACCGAAGCAAATAGGAAGAGAGAAAAACAAAACAGTTCACTAGAAAGGCATCTTAGTGGTGTGTTAAGCAAATGAGAATATAAATGATGGCTGGAATATTGGCCAATAATGGAGGAATCATAAATGTAATCAAGGCAATTCCAGCTAAATGAGGTGTATCCCAGGCAGCTGTCTTTGTGTATTAGGAACCCATTTAAAGATTCTCCCATCACCATTTTAAAAAACTTTCTGTTGGTTGGCACTTCCTCTAGCTCCTTGAATAACTCACAAAGCTTACAAGTGGAGTCCTTTGTGAGCTGGATTTTGTTATAGCTGGACTGTTTTATGTGTCATAATTACCTGGCATGATAATGTACCATCTGCAGTCTTTAATCATCAGAGCAACAAGACAAACAAGTTCACACACCTCATTTGCTTGGCTTTGTTTCCCACTCATATTTATTATTCTTGCTAGATGTCCAATGATGGATTTATATTTTCAAAGTTCACCCAAATCTGAGAGTGTAATAAAGCTTTAGTGTTTCACAGCAGTTATGCATGTACATCCCTAATCACCCATTCTAACAATCTGAAGCATATGGACTATCTAAAGCAAGTATTCAATAGGAAGAGAAAATATACTAATCAGCTGTTCTCCCCTTGTTTGCCAGTGAATCAGATTTTGTATAACATGGTAGGCATTTTTTTTTATTGCAGGCAAACCATCTTTCCATGGTTCCAAGTTCATAATTGGAGGGAACCATAGGTCCTTGTCAAAAATAATATGAATAATTTGAATGAAGAAACTGATTCCAAAAAATCACTTTTAAAATGTTTTCTTATTATCATAGAGTGGAGGAAGCCACTATATACTGGTGGACACCTCCCTTGGTACTTTCCATGTTCCTTGGCCCCCAAACCTACCTTCCTTCCTTCTGTCATCAGCACTGATGGTGAGCAGGAGGGAGCCCCTATCCAGGGGGGAAAACGCATGCGTAGTAGTGAGGAGTTGAGCAGCCATTCAAAGAGACACAGAACAGACCCGCCCTGACTTTTGGGGTTTATCTGTCTGGGTTTTTCCCACGCTTCTTCAGTTTGTTAGGATTTTCTGTCTAATGTAGCAGTAATAAAACACTAGAGACCTATTCCTTGTCTCAGCGTGGTTCCTGCTTGTTAGGACACCTTCCTTCCTTCCTGTTGCAAGCCAAGCTTTAACATTAACTTCATTTACAAGAATGCATTTTGAGAAAATAAAATAAAACAGTGGGTGGAGCATTGGTAGATGGGTGGGGTCAAAAAAGACAAAACAGCAGGTGAGACAGAAGCTCCACCCTTATGTGTTACACACAAAAAGGAATGGAGGCTTTGATCAAATAATAGTGCTTGCCATCTTGTCATTTTTACCTCCCTTTCTCCCATGGATGGCTCTGTGAAGTGTTTGGAAGCAATTATATCTTCCAAGGGTGGAGGAAAGCAGAAGCAAGCTGGGATGGCAGAAAGAACACTGAGGAGTGGGAAATTGTTGTAGAAACAATTTGCCTTCTGTTAAATGTGGCTTTGTGACTGGTCACACCAATGTTTTTCAAACTTGGCAACTTTAAGTGTGGACTCTAACTCCCATAATTCCCCAGCCAGTGTGAAGTCCACATATCTTAAAGTTGCCAAGTTTGAAAAACACTGGGTTACACCCACTATTGCATTGATGTTACAGAAAGAAAAGTCCATCCTCTTCCATGATAGTTATTTGAAAGGGTATCCACAACAGGCTGTCATAATGCAATAAACGGCAATAAATAAAATCATTTGCCTAGTCATGACATAGACTGTTACAGCACTGCACAGTTATGGATGCTTAAAACAAAACAAAACAACACAAAACAAACCCTCCTTGCAAACATGAAAACCAAAGCAATCATGTATGTAACTGTTACATATACCTTGCCAACAAGAAGGATTATGCTGCTGACAAGCCTAAATGGAACATTAAGGCCCCTATCATTTTTAATAGGTATGCTAATAAAATAAGATACACACACATACACACACACACCCTCCAGACAGTACAATGTGTTTCTACAAAATTTGCCTTATAACTTTGTTAATAGGTTAGAAAATGAAGGATTATGGTACTCCTAGATGTATCTAAACTGTTGAACTATGCTCTTTATATTCTTAGGAGTATTACCCAGCAAATCCTCATTAAAGGTTATATTAACCTGGTGGAAAGTCTTGAGTGACATGTCACAATGTTCATTCAAAGTCTTGTGCTGTTCAAGAATTTTATAAATTGCCTAGATATTAATTTTGCAGAAGACATACATCTGACAAAGATAGTTTATGCCATATAAACAGAAACAAAATTCAAAGAGATGTAGTCCAGAGAACTGGGCAGAAAATAACAAGCAAAACATCAAATAAATGTAAAATCATATATTTTTTAAAAAGTTGTATTATATGAAGGGGATACCCGGCTTAGCAGAAATACATTTGACATAATCTAGGTGTCTTAATAGATCTTAAAACATAGCCTAGGTTTCTTAATGTGGCTTCTAAAAAGATATTTTAATCTCTAGCACTGTTCCTGTGAACATAAGCCTTGAGGGTTGTATTATCTGGAGCACTTAAAGTGTGAGTGCTCTTGATAATCCCCATCCATTGCCAGTGCCATTAAAATGATGCCTGCAGGGCTGAAAACCATTACGCATACAGCATGAGTTCCATGTAAGCCCAGAATCTGATAATGCATAGAAATCACTGACAAACTGGAGAACTTTTGGTGAAGGATAACCACATAGTAAAGGTGAGAAAATGAACTACATGAGTGAAACAGAAAGTTGTTTTTTTTTTTTTAAAAAAAATCAGATTCTACTCCTATGGAAAATCTGTTTAGTTTTCTTGGCAGTAATACTAGTGAATTTTATTGTAAACCGCCCAGAGTCCCTCTTTTAGGGGGAGATGGGCGGTGATAGAAATGTGAATAATAAATAGATAAATAAATAGATAGATAGATATAGATAGATAGATAGATAGATAGATAAATAGATAAATAAATGGTTTACCGCTAACTTCTCCCTAAACACTTTTCCCCATCTTCCTGGTTTAGCCTACAGCTCTGGGATTTCTTCATGGTTTGACATCCAATAGGTCCAACATGCTTAGATTTTTCAGTACCTGTCATTGTGTTGATACCTGCTATGATTAAAATTCTGTAAGGAATGATTAAAAAAATGAAGCAATTTGGAGACATCATATTAAAGAGCATTTTCTACTGATGGTCTTGGCATGAAGAAAGTGACTCCTGAGTATATGCTACGTGATGTACAAAATCACTTTCGGCAAACAAAAGAAGACAACTCTGATTTTCAGTTTGGAAGTGGAAAACTGTTTCATAATTTCTTTGGACTTCTTTGGACTTCTTTGCTCAAACTTCCTTCAAAGGAAACTACCTCTAACTCTTTGCTGACATCAAGTGATTATATGGATTTTTACAGCCTAGACATAGTAGCCTACTTTATGGAGTAGGGTAGCAACTTTAAGATAAAGTAAGTGGGGAAACAACCTCCTAAGGTTGAAAAATATCTGACCTGCAAAGTACCTTTGCAGCAATGAGTGCAGAATTCATGAATAAAAGTCAACTATTATAAGAATACTTTGAATATTACTTGCTTATCTATTATTTTAATTCATATGTTAAATTTAATATGTTTCATTCATTAATATATCACACAATCTCTAATCTTCCTTCACATACAGACCTATTTCATTTCAACCATATCTGCAAATATATATGCTCCCAGATAGCAGTAGGACTAGTATACTATTTTCTTATGCATGGAAACAAAAGTTCCTGATTGTTCTGTCCCAGAAGCTGTTTGAATTAGATTTGAAATATAATGCATGAAATCTCTTAAGATATCAATTGTTTATTAATATTGCTTCCATGCCTGTTTCACAATACTAAAGCATTTTATTTATTTATTTAAATGTATTAGGTGCCCAATTCCAATGTTTGTGTGTGTATCTGTGCCATAGTGTGGTGGGGCAATACATTATTGTTTAGAATAATACATGAACCAAGAGGTTATGGTTAGTTCAATAAACTATAGATAAAAATCCTGGTCTAGTGTTGTCTGGGATTGATCCAGTGTGTTTGGTGCTAGAAGATGCTGAGGTCTTAGGTAAAGGTAAAGGTTTCCCTTGACATGAAGTCCAGTCATGTCCAACTCTAGGGGGCGGTGCTCATCTCCGTTTCAAAGCCAAAGAGCCGGCATTTGTCCGTAGACACTTCCTCCATGGTCATGTGGCCGGCATGACTACACGGAACGCCGTTACCTGCCCACCGAAGCGGTACCTATTAGTCTACTCACATTTGCATGTTTTCGAACTGCTAGGTTGGCAGGAGCTGGGACTAGCAACGGGAGCTCACCCCGTCACGTGGATTCGAACTGCCAACCTTCCGATCGGCAGGCTCAGAAGCTCAGCGGTTTAACCCACAGCGCCACCGCGTCCCTTCAGAGGTCTTACATGTTCATAAAAGTACATGATGGAAAGGGATGAAATGGAAGGTATTAATGATTCTATGGAAAGTAAAAATAAATAGCCCCTGTTTTTATTTGCCCACCATGGAAATGTCAAAGAGCAACTGAAAAAGCACATCTCTTATTCCCTAGCAATCTAGAAGTAGGGTATAGGCAAGATAAGATATTCCACAAAATAACTCTCATGTATAGGTACCCAATAGAAATCACAGTGATACTGTTTGTATCATGAGCAAATAACACAATTTCTAATTATACTTAATTGAACTGAAGTAACTCATATACTTAAACACCGCAATTAAACAACTGTAATGCAGTCTACATAAGGTTGTCTTTGAAGATCACCTGGAAGGTACAAATGATGTAAAATGCTGGCAAACAAGAGTTGTCATAGCTACATAAAACCTGTGCTGCAATCCTTCAGTTGGTTGCCCATAGGTTTCCAAGTACAATTCCAAGACTGGTTTTAGCCCAGAAAGTCCTATGTGGCTCATCCCCTTGGTACCTTGAAGACCATCTTATTAATGAGGAACTGACTATTTGGTATGTCCCTCCTAGCAGGAGGTAGGGGCTTAACATTTTTTTATATATATATGATGGAACACTCTTGCCACTGGGGTCATTTGGCACCACCTTAATGGCCTACCTGAACCTGGTAAAACCAATTTTTTCCAGATAAATCGGGGGGGGGGGGGATGATGACTATGTGTCATTTGCATTATTTTCACCGGAAATCAGTGAAGAAACCAAACTGAATCAGAAATTGAGAAGTTGCTTGGTATAAAGGATTTGGCCAAGATGTAGGTTAGATAAAATCATGAGTGAACATGCAAGATATGGTGAAATTTAAATCTTGGCAATTTCATCTAGCACTAGTTATTCTATCTATTTAGTGCTATCACCATAATTTGTAATTGCTAGGTCCATAGCATGAATCTAGACTATTCTTAATTTCTATGTGTATAATGAGTCATGACTTTGATCCACTGAAATTGTAATATGTTCATAATTACAACCAAAATTAATTGTAAGTTAATTTATCATTAGCACCTGCAAGGTCTGTTTGGTTACCCTGACTAAGCAGCCAAACTCTGCTAGCCTGTTTGGCCCTGGTAAATGATGAGAATGAGAACTGACAGAAGCTGTAACACAGTTTTTGCTACAGAATAGATGACAGTGCCACACTACTGTCACTTGTTTTTCACAGCTGCTGCCTCTGCCTGTGGCTTCATATTAATCTAGTCAATTTGTAAACAGAACAAGTAATAACAGCCAATCAGAGAGGAAACCATAATAGGATATAATGGCGTAATTTAAAGCGGTATCACATTAAACATTCCACAACCTAAGAAACATTTCCAGGATGCATATATGTTGAAATTCAGGGATGTCTTGTACACTTTGAATACAGAACTTCAATCAGAGCTTACACTGCTGAAATTATGTAGCAGTTCAGTTCTGTCCATGGAATAATGATGGATAAGATATATTTATATAAAATCCTTAATAATGTGGGTATCTATTGTTTAAATTCTTATTTGTTCCTATTTTCTTTTAGCATAATGACTTTTCCACTAAATTATTTTTTATAAACAAAGAGACAAGGAAGTTCTTCCAATGCTACACAGTCAACCACATTTGGCTTTGCAACAACTTTGCTACAGGTAATTGAAATCCAATCAGAGTAAGGGTAGTATTTTTAGAAGTGTTTTAATATTTGATTTAGACATCTGATTTCAAGGTGATTTGTTTGAATAATCAAATCAGCAAGTAAATTTGTATAGTCAAATCAAATGCTTCTAGGCTGATTTGGATAATTCAGATGACTACATTTTTTTTTCCAAAATGAACTTGAAAGTCAGAATCAAATTTATTTCATTCAATAACTGGATTTGGATGTCTGAATCAGTTCAACTTCTTTCAGAATTGAATTGGAAATCCAAATTAAATTGGACAGCAAACCTGAACTGAACCAATTCAAATTGGATTTTGTCCTAATTCTCATAGACTGAATGTCTTTTGAGATGGTGAAAACTTTCACAATAACACACCAAAATTGTATTTCTGAACAGCATATTAAATATGTTCATGAAAAATATTGAATGCTTTTGATTTACTCTTGTGCAATAAATTCTTTTGAAAGAGAACCAACCATAAAACAAATCCATTTTCTGAAAGCTATGTACAGCAATGCCAAAACAAGTGCATTATAAAATATACATGGTGCATTATAAAATATCTATCTGATAAACTAAGTGCCTCAGACAATTTGTGACATGATGATGGTGCAAATATTTGCCTTAGTACTTTCTCTCTCTCCTGATGAAACAAGGAAGTATGAAATTATGTGAAGTGCAGCAGGGAAATTTCTAGTACAAATACAAAGAAACAAAACCCAAAGCAACATATAACTGAGTCTCAAAAGCTGTGAATGACAGACCCAAAACAATCTCCAGCAAATCATTTTGCTTCTGTTTACATTTGCCTGCCAATTTTTCTTTACTGTACAGTAGAATGTGTATTCAAGCACACCCCTGAGGGTCAGAAACAACACAAATTGGAAAGTGTTTACTTGTTTATAAGCAAAATATACATACGGCATTAGCTCTTTTAGTCTTGACATATTTCAGACAGAAATAAAGGAAATCCAAAGTAATTGATGGATCAACCATTTTTATAATCAACTTTATGCTTCTTGTTTGATTCCATCATTTCTGCAAAAGAAGTCAAAATTAGCTCCATTTGAATTTTTAGGAAAAAAGTAAGTTTGGTTGGAGAAGAAATATTTACTAGCCATTTGTGGACTGGGTGAGCTAACTTCCATGCTATGGCAGCAATATGTTCTGCCTCAACACCTTGTATTCTGCCACTCTTTATTAATTTTCTTATTCTGATCTCATCCAATGAGGGATTATATAGCAAACAGGATAGCATCATAAAGCTATATATTCAAGCTAATTTGGCTTTGTGATGACATCTGTTGAGAAGGACGGGTCATCCTAAATCAGCTGCATCAAAGTTCCCAAAGAAATGAGGATAATGTAGTGAATGCGAGGGGAAATGCAACATTTCACTATTGACAAATGATGTCAGTACAGCATTGTTGAAATAACAGTGGCAGCAGATCATATCTAAAAGTTTCAAGCTAACAAAAATGCACTAACAAAGATCACTCAGGTTACAGTTCTGAATGGTGTTTGCTGTGTTGATGTTTCCTGCTGTGCTGAGTTCTGATTCTGTAATAAGAAAGGACAGGAATGATTTTCTTCTTTAACCCCACTTCCACATGATTTTCTATTCACCATCCAGAAAGAGTATAAATAAGCAGCTGTTGCACAGCTGAGCAAATTCTAAAAAGCCTATAGCTAGAATAAAAGAACAGGACAGTATAGAATCAAAGAAACAGGTGGCTGCAAAGTTATTGTAGGCCCCATGCAAGAAAATCCCCAGTGTTGCAGGAGAAAAAGGAGCCATCTAGACAGCACCAAGGTGCACACCAATTCTGGACCAGATAAAGATGATGTGGCCTCACTGTTTGCAAGAAGCTGTCAGGGTGATATTCCCAATATTTATGATATGTAAACCCTTGGTTTCCATGTACAAGTAAAGTAAAGGCAGTTTTGTACTACTCTATGCAATGAAATTTGAATTGAATTTGTTCAATCTGAGAAAAAAAAATAGAGGTGATGGATTCGTCCCTGGGGGAGCTGGGGGTGTTGATGACCGACAGGAAGCTCTGGCTGGTCCATGAAGTCATGAAGAGTCGGAAACGACTAAACGAATAAACAACAACAACATGCAATGAAAATGCTTCCAATTCCATAATGACAGCAAATGAAGTCCAACTCAACAAAAAATATCAAACGGGGGCAACTGTTCTCCCATTAGACTTCAGTTCAAACAGGAGAAAAATCTGCAGCCATTCAATGCTTCATTGAGGGAAACTTGAATGAAGTTGACCCTTTCTTTCTAAGCCTGGTTTCAGAAAATGTTCTAACATTTCTATCATGTTACTTCTTCGTATCTTCAGGGATATGAAGGAGGCAAGTAGCTCTAGGAATAATACTAAAGAGTCTTGTGATAACTTCAAATTTAATATATTATTACATAAGCTTTTGTGGATCATAAAATATAAGATGAATGCATCTACTTATTGTTGGATAAGGAAGAGAAAGTAAAAGAGGGGTTGGTGGAAGGAGAGGTGGGAGGAGATTTACTTTGCATATGTTTTCCCATCACCTCAAACTTGCTCTTTCCCCCCCAAAAAGAATTAAGGACTGGAATGGGAATGGCTTCCTCTCTTTTGATGTTATCTAGAAGACTGAGAGTCTGATTTACATCTCCGAGACCTCAAAAGTTGTCCAATATTTAGATTACCATAAACCCAGTTATATGTAACAAGAACAATATTCTTGTGTTATCAGATTAAGACATGATAATACATAAAAATCAGCAGAGAAACATTTCATCTCTTCAAGATATTATGATCTCCAGTTGACTACTATATTCCTCATCAAAGGAGTTATAAAGACCAATACTGTGAAATAACTAAGTTGGAATTCATCAGGAAACTCAACATAATTGCCCAGGAATTAAACAAAGACCAAGCTTTTTGTCATCTTGAATTTTATATTATATCTTTTACACTTTTATATTTATATCTATTTATATTGTATTGTTTTAATGACATTTTAGTCTTCTATTTTTAGTTGTTTGTAAATCACCCAAAGTCATTATAATAGGAGATGGGTGGTAAAAAAATATGAAAAACAAACAAATAAATAAATCATATCTGCTAACTAAGTATATTCACAGATCCCATTTTCCTTTCACTCTTTCTCTTTGTTCCAATAACAGTTTTGTATATACCATGTTCTTCTCACTGGACTACACTATATACATCTGAGGTGGTTGACTATGATCCACAAACATTTATAAAATAATGCATATGTTTAGTCTTTAAGGTGTTATAAGATTCTTTGGTGCTTTTGCTGCAAGTGATTAATATGACCTTCTCTATAGAAGAAACCCAAGCTTATTCAATATGTCCTAAATTTGTGCTTATTTGTATTTCTGGCTAAATCATTGACTGAATGTGAAAAGCAATCTAACTAAAACTAAATGCATCCCCATGCTCAAATAATAATATTTTTAAATCATCTCTCAGGTTCTAGCTCTTATGGTGAATACTGATTTATCATTTATCTCTCTCTCATTTTGAGTCATTAGAAACCTTTTAAAACTAATCTGCTACAGGGTGTCTGATTGCTTAATTTCCTAGACAGAACAAAATAGGTGAGGGGAGTGTACTAAATAGATAAATTCACTGTCAACCCTAATGCTGATAATAAATAATATAGAAATTATTAGTCTTGCAACGCAAATTATAGCCATTAATGTACTTGTTAGTTTATGTTGCCAGGATCATTACTGTATTTTACATGTTTCTGCAAAGTTGTGATTTGCTGTTTAAAAGACAAATATAAAAGAAGCATGGAATGAAAAATATTGCATTTCTAGAAAATATTAGGAGGAAAACCTGTATCTTATTTAAACTGAATATGGTTCTTCTGTATAAATTTAATATTAGTAAAGAGAAAGCAATTCAGAAAGGGTTTGCTAAACCTTACCAAGACACTGAGTAAATCAGTAGCTGTATAGTAGCTGTGCTAACTGGGGCACCCCTATATTCACCATTGTCTCCTGGCAGTTACTGGCAGGATTTTTTTTTTCTCTATCTTTGATCAAAATGCAGCAAAGACTCACTGCTCTTACCAGGGATGGGGAGCCAAGATGGCGACGAGGCAGAAACTGCTGTGAGCAGCTCCCCCAAGAATTATTTTTATTGTTTAATATCTTCTACATTTACCCTCTGGTGTGACAGCCTGGTGATGTTTTATTGGAGCCCTCAACATGCAGACAGAGTGGAAGAAAACTCTGGGACACTATTAATCATCATGGGAAAAAGAAAGAAGAGATACCACACACATTCTGGAACACAAGCCACTCCCAAGCCCACGAAACAGCTGAAAGTCGACAGCTACCTAACAAGCAGGCAGCCATCTCCTGGAAGTAATCCAATCCCCTCTAATCTCCCCAATAGACACAGCACACTAAATTGGGATTTGCAAGTAGAGATTGAAAGCCAACAACTCATGGATTTCTCCTCTTCTATGGAAGAGGACGCACCCCTCCCACTTGAACAGACTGCTGCTATCTGTTCAGCAGCTGCGCAGCTTTCGTGGGATGGGAGTGAGAATACAAACCTGATAAACTTAAAGAACAAAAATATAACTGACTTTTTAACCAGACAAAGCCTGCTGACAGCACAAACTGTACTTTCCATCTTTGAGCTGCTGACGACAATTAAAATCAAGGTGGTTTCTTTGAGAGAGGCCTTTATGAAGTTTAATGAAAATCAAACAACTGACAACATTGCTGAAGCACAGATTTCCCATACGAAGTGTGTCATAAAGGCAGTCAGCAGGGAAGTCACAGGTAACCTTTCCCCCATATGAAGAAAGAGAAAGACAGCTAGCAATCAGATTGCACAGGTGGAGAAGGGTGAGAAACAAGTGCCTATTGGCCAAGCAAACAAGGGACAGAAACACTTAAAGTGTAAATATTACTTACAGCCTAACCAAATTACCCTACAAATATTAAACAACAGTGTAAACAGAGGACGATGGAGATCCAAAAGAACAATTGTCTTATCTTTAAGCCAGTTACTACAATATGAAAGGCAGCTGGTTGATTTGGAAAAAGAGGCTGCGAGTGAATTCTACTTACATTCAGGCAGCCCATAATCTCTAGCATTTAAAATGAGGCCCTTTCTCTACCTCTTTTCAATAGTCCCAACACACATGTTTTGTTCAGAGGAACTCAGCCCACTCCTAAGCCAACTGGACCTAGACAGCACTGTCACATTAAAGAACAAAAATGACAACTCGACTTCAGATAACCTCAAGAACCTCACCAGTTCAGCCCCTGAGAGAAGAGGGCCCAGGCAAATAGTCTGCACTGCCCATAGCAAGACAGTGCACAGACGATCTTCTGGAGGGAAATCTGATTAACTCCTTTAGTGCCTTGCCAGATGTGGAACAAGCTGACATTATAAAAAGGCTGGATGATCTGAGAGATACTCTAGTGGCAACACACAAAGCACCCACTAATTGATCTAGTTTTGCCAGCCACCCAAGGCAATTGTAATAACTTTGAGAAAGATCTTGTTGGCACTTGTGCCCCTTCCCTTATCAGGTGGAACTCAGACATGCAGATCATCAATACAGAGGCCCCTTGGAGCGGATCCAAATCACACCAGGAATTTGAGACAGATAACAGCAGTCTAGCTCACTCAAAAATTGGCACCTCTTCCAGCTCTCCAGGCAGACCTCTGCCTCAGGAACCAGAGGAAATTATGGTAAAGGCAGTCTCTGAGGTAGGAAGAAGACCACTGCCTGAGACTGAGACAGCCCCTCTGGCCACTGACACAGATATGAAACAACAACCGCTTGATGCTTACCATCCTATGTGTAAGCCACCACACGATTCACCTGAACCCACACAGCAGCAAGAGAGTGGTAAAGGAAGACCAAATTTCAATCAGTGTGTCTTTCTAGATACTGAAGGAATGCTGGATCTTATCTTACCTGTAGAATGACTGCATGAGCCACACCATTCAACTACAGATCTCAGCACAATGCCAGTCATCCCTCCTGACAATAAACAAGGAAGTTCTATTCTGATATTGACATGGAATATAGCCAGATAGAAGAATAGAATGTCAGATGGAGATCTGTTGGAATTCCTCTCTAAGTTTGACATTATAGCACTCCAAGAGACATGGCTAGCCACCAGTGATGAGGAAGCTCACTTAACAGGCTTCAGATCCTGGTCTATACCAGCATGCAAATTTTACTCAGAAGGGCAGGCCTCAGGGGGATTTTGCGTACTTGCTAAGGCAGAGCTGGGTTGGCAAAGGCAGCAATTGGTCCTTAGAGAAGACCCCTTCTATCTCTTAGCTATCCAATTTAAATACAAATTATTTGGAATTGTGCTGCTAAATGCATACATACCACCATACTCCTCCCCCTCTTTCTCTTCTGATATTTGGGTGCAATTAGAAAAGACAGTCATAGAGATAAACATAAAACATTCCAAAGCCACTGTGATCCTACTGGGACACTTCAGTGTTAGGCTGGGGTCTTCTTTGTATGATTACGTACACTTGGGCATCATACCTGAGAGCTACTTAACAAATGACCCACCCTGGCACTCCAGAGACTCTAAAAGGAACATGGCCAGCTCCAAACTGATCTCTTTGATATATACATGCAATCTTCACATCCTAGGAGACAAAGGCAGCTGCTTCACATATCCCTTTACCTTCCATGCTGGGAATGCTAGCTGTGTTTTGGATTATATATGTGTCTCAACAGACAAAACGAACCTATTCTCAGACATTTAAGTTCACGTGAGAGAGGACAGTAATCATCAACCGATTGCAGTTAAATCTATGGCAATTCCAATTTACAATCACCAACAACACATGACAAGAGGTTATTTGCTAACCTTGAAGTGAGGCAAGACAGGAGGCTTAAATGGACTAAGGTAGATACTAAGGCAATTTCTAATTTTATGAATTCTGAGAGGGCCCAGTCTTGGGTGAACATGGTTGTTACAACTACTCAAGACCCAAATAGAATCCTTACTGGATATGCCAATTTGTGTATCACATTAAGAAACTTTTTAATAGACAAACTGCCAGTTAGGAACCGACAGCCCATAAGATCTAATTGGTTCGATCTTGATTGCTCTTGCTCAAGAAAGACCCTAAGAGCAGCTATGAGTTTGGTTCAAAGAAACCCCACACCAAACAACCACACCAAGATGTTAAAGCTCAGACGCAATTATAAGAAACTAACAGCCAATAAGAAGGCTCAATATATAGCTACAATTTGATCTGAGCTAGAAAAGTCAGCAAAAGGGTCTAACCCAGTCATAATTTGGAATATTATATCTGGCATGTTGAAGGAGCGTAAGCTCCTACTTGATATCCCCATTTCAGCTTCAGTCTGGGCGGATTTCTACACTACCCTATTTGCCAGTTCCAAGCAGGACTACCCAGAAAAGATGACTACTGAGCCTCTGATCCTTGATAATCTTCCTCCTTGGCTATCAGTGACAGTGACAGAAATTAAACACATCGTTCAATCACTGAAACCCAATAAGGCACCTGGCGAAGACTTCCTACCACCAGAACTTTTCAGGACATACACTGACTGGTGGGCTCCACTATTGGCAGGACTCTTTACATACACAGACAACACTGGCCACATTCCAGCAGGATAGGAACTTTCCATCATAGTTCCCATACACAAAAAAGGAGACAAGGAAGAGCCTAAAAATTACAGACCCATAAGCCTTATTGATATAACAGCTGAGATGTATGCAAAACATCTCCTGAGAAAAATAGAGGACTGGGCAATCAAGAAAATATACTGGTGGAATAACAGGCTGGGTTTAGACATGGGCACTCCACAGTAGACAATTGCTTCATTTTACACCATCTTATCACTAAATATACAACTGATGGAAGGTACCTGTTTACAACTTTTATTGATCTTAGTGCTGCATTTGACTCCATAAATAGAGATATCTAATGGAAACAGCTGGCCAAATAAATATGGAACCCAGACTTTTATATCTGACAAAGGCCCTCTACACAAATACACACCTGAAAGTCTGTACTAGAGTCTATGGGTCTCTTATACAGAGCATACCCACCCACAAAGGTGTCAGTCAAGGATGTATCTTGGCCCCAATGTTGTTTAATCTCTATGTTAACAACATCCCAGGATTTCTCCATTCTACAGATGTTCACATGCCAAAGATCCTCAACAGACATATCAATATCCTCTTGTATGCAGATGACATGGTTTTGATGGCACATTCCCAAGTAGGCCTGAGAAGATTGATGGGGAAATTTGGTGCTTACTGCGCCTCAAACTTTTTGAATATTAACAAGTCCAAATCCAAAGTGGTAGTTTTGGGGAAAAGATGGGCCAAATACAATTGGCACTTGGATGGGGAGCCTATAAAACAAATATACCCTTTTTCATAACTAGGTGTGGTTTTTACAGATACAGGGCCTTGGCTTAATCACTACAAGCAAAGTTCTGCAAAGGCCACAGCAAGTTCTAAAACACTAATTAAACTACTTAGTTACAACCACCCTTTGTCTCTGCTCTCTATTCAGAAGGTCCACAAGGTAAGAGTTGTACCCGTGCTAACATATGGTGCCGAATTGTGTGGCCTATCAAAGGCCTCCTTACTTGAACAAAATCAAGCACGCTTTTTAAGAACTATTCTGGGGACCGGCAGGAATACACCTGCAGCAGCAGTAAGAGCTGAAACAGGCACCCATTCCATTTACAGTCTATCAGTAACCAAAGTCTCCAACTACTGGTGGAGGATTCTCTCAATGGAACATGATAGACTACCAAAAATGTGCCTTGAAGAACAGATGGGCAACCTCAACCCACCACATGGATCAACCAGCTCCTCCAAACTATCGCATTCCTCGGCTTTTATCACAATACTTACTGTCAGCCGGAGACCAGGCCAGACTCAAACAAAGAGTCTTGGATGCTAATGCCCAAACAGACATTGAGTCACTTGCACACAATAGGTCGTAAAAAAGGTTGGCAAGAATAAACTGTCCTTTCAAATAGAAAAATACCTGACAACGGGTCTGACTCAATACCATAGGATAGCTCTTATTAGAGCAAGATTTTAGCAAATAGATTCTATGGTCAAATACGGACGATTCCACCAAGTGCTTTACCTTGAGAGGACATGTGTTTGTGGAGTACCCAAAGTAGAAGACATTGCACATGTCCTGTTTAACTGCCAACTATATGCCCCAGCAAGGGCTCAGTACCTTCAGACATTAATTGACAGAACCACATACTAGGATCATAACAAAAGACTATGTTACTTCCTCCAGGGCACAAATACATATGTGGTCAATAGAACTGTTAAGTTTATAGTTAGGGCTGTCCAACTGAGAATGCAATTTATAGAGTGCATTGGGGTGGCATGTAAAGGTGATATTCATTTAAAATCACATTGTTTCTGTATTTTATTACTTGTTTTATTACATCTTGCATTTTTATCTTACAATTTTATCTCTATTTTACCCTACTGTATTTTATTGTATTTTATCTCACCATAGTATATTTTAGTTAATTTTACTGTATTTTAGCTGTTCTATGGTATCATATTTTATATTTTATATCTTATAGTGGCTGATGCCCAACTTTCTGATATGGTCATTTGACTAATCAATAAAGTTATTCATTCATTCATTCTTACCAGGGATGCCTTAGGAATGTAACTGTTAAAGATTCTAGTACAAACAGATGTGATCTATACCTTTTGAACTGATTTGCAGATATGAAGAGATCTATTCACCAACTATTGTTCTTTTCTGATAAATATATACTGTTCTTGAATTGGGTGGGTAGCTGGCAGAAATGTTGAAATACTCTGTAAAATTCATGTTTATGGAAATGCTGTATATTACTAGAAATACATGTTCTGAGATACATACGATACTATTGCTGGAAACTCTTGATCTTAGAGATCTGAGCAACAGTCCACCTTTTGATGAGCATGACTACATTGTTCCTTAGATGTAGCTTTGGCCTGACCTGATGAGACAATACATACTCAGTGTCCAGGTGACCTCCTGTTGGTCAGTTTGCTTGCTTCATGCATTCTAGACAATTTTTCTGCAGTCATATATTGAAGATACATCATTTAATAACAATTCTCTTTTAGGTTACAACATAATGTAAATTTCAATCATTTTAACTACATTATTTCCCACTGTTCCATAAGTATGTTGTGTCCAAAGTTCTTAGCCTATCTTATCATAACGTCTTTCACTTGATCTTCTTCTGTTTCAAATTTCAATAAAAATACAGTATATATTTTAGCAATTACATGTTCATAATTTGTACATAATTAAACTTCAAATTCTGTCTTCTGCTGCTCAATTTCAAATGTCCTATTATCTGCCTTAAATCTTTCTCTTAACTGTGCATATGAAAACTATTGAAAACTAAATCCCTCTGCAGCCAATTGCTCTTTTGATTTCATCTTATATTCTCCATGTTCCTGTTCTAACAACTCTCAATAAGTTAATTATCGCTTGGAGCAAATTTTGCTGAGTTTTCCATAAGTTTTCCCTTTGTTCTAATATAATATTTAAAATTTTGCATTCATTTTATCATACAGTCTTTGACTTGATCTGTCTCCATATCATTTTAAATTTTTAAATATATTAGAACAATGGGAAAACTTACGGAAAACTCAGCAAAATTTATTCCAAGCTATAATTTAAGAGAAAATTGGTACAAAATGTTTTTACAGATGATATCATTCATAATTGCAAAAATAGATACGTCATATAATAATAAATGTTGGAAATATAATACAGAAGGAACATTTTATCACATGTGATAGGCACATAAAGAACATTCAAACATACTGGAAAGAAGTACGCAGCATTATTCAAAAAAAATTAAAACAAAGTTTAGATTGAAACCTGTATTATTTTCCTATATCCTATATCCTATATCCTATATCCTATATCCAAATAGGTGGTCTTGGTTCTATATATGTTTTTCAAATTCTGTCATTTGTCATAAATACCTTCCTTCTTTCTTGAGGTCACTTTTTATTCTTCCAGCAATTTGTAAAACTATGAGTCATTCTAAATTTCAGCCTTTACAAAATAATTCTTTCTGTGACTTTAGTCCATTTCTAGATTATGGATGCACAATATCCAGACATGTAATTACACTTTCCTTACAATAATTATCTCCAGAATTTAAAAAAAAAAACATTTGAGGGTAAGGCTAAAGGAGAGATTGCTTGACATTGTTTGTTTGGAATTCCATGTTCTTACCAAGCTCTGTCTTACAATAATTTTTTTTAAAGTTTTTAATCTTCTTTTATAATCTTAAACATAAATATCTGTGAAGTGTGACCATATTATGTTTTTGCATATGGAGAAAAAGAAAAAAATGTATAGATTACCATAAAGGCCCAATATTCACATGTGGTTCTAACAATCATATAAAATTTGAGAATTTTTCTAATGCAGTGGAACTTTTTTTTTTTAAACTATTTTGCTAAAGAAATAAGATTCTCATAACAGTTTGCCCTTCTAATATCACACATATCATATATCATTTTATTTGTATTCTATAATGTTCATAAGTACAATGAACAATGATAATGTTGGGTAAATATTAGTTATTATAGTCACTAAATCATTCTGTCAGGAAATTATTTTAACCCTTCGATTTGAGCTGAAAGTAACAGACAGTTCAGATATAATTACTTGGATCTGAAGATAGGGAAATGACATCATCTCATTCATTGGATTAATTCTTGCCTGAAAACTGGATTATCTGGCTGGAGAAGATGGTATATTGCTGATCCTGTGCAAGAGATGAATTCTCAGTGAACAGCATACTCTTGGATCCCAAATAATTAATATAGCCTTCTACTCTATTTTTCCATTTACTTAATTTCAAAGAGTCTTTTTACATGAAGCATACAGTTTGAAATGGCATGAAGGACAAAAAAGATAATATTAGCAATAAACTCGTTTTTTTTCAACCATTCATTTTCTCATTGTTTGACCTTTCTATCTCCTGAGTATTAAGGAATATATTATAAACTATAATTTATGTGGTGTTGCTACACAGGAAACCGACAGATAGCCATGCATACTTACATGCTTCTATGTGCCATCATCTGCCAGCAATGGAACAAATTTTGTGCAAAAGAATTAATGGACATAAGTCTGACATCAGGACTCAAAATAAGGAGAAAGTAGTAGTGCATTTCAACTTTCCAGGACACTCCATGGCAGACCTCAAAATAATTGTTTTGGAAAAGTGGGACTTTAACAGTACCATTGAGTGAGAAATTGTTGAACTCACATAGATCAAAAAGTTTCAGGCAATCTCAGAAGGTCTCAGCAAACACAATGGATTTTTAACACATTACAATTGTTAATTGATAAGGTACTTTTAACCTGCCTCATGTGGAACCTGCAACTCCATAACCAACCCATTTCCTATCCCTTCCCCCCATCTTTCCCCTACCTCACTCCAATTTAAATGCTGCTTCTGTCTAATCACTTCATACTTATGATGAAGTGAGATGAAGCTCACAAAAGTGTATGCCTTTTAATAAAACCTGTTAATTGAAAGAGGTGCTACTAAAATCCTCCCCATTTTCTCTCCTATTTAAGGAACACTGTACATGCTTTGAAGCCCAACATTCAATAAGTAGAATGTACTAGCGAAGTTAACTTGATAGTCTTTTTTAAACTCTGACATTTGATTGTGCTATTTTAAGAAATTTCCCCACATACATGACTGCACAGTTCCTAAGCTACCAGTTGTGTTCTCAGGAAATTATTAGGATATTTTACACATGCGCACAAATGAAACAAATATACATGATATATGCCATCAGTGTGGCAGGTTGTTGTCAACATTAAAGAAGTAATCAGTTGATAAACAGAGAAGCATGCCTACTGTTCATGCCAAAGTAGACATACAAATATATATCTCCCTCTCCCTCCCTCCCTCTCTCCATCCATCCATCTCAGTGATCTTCCATATCACATGGCTCAATTTTTTCTATAAGTATTTTTTATTATGATAATTTATTCCTACTTTTTTCGTTACAATCATTGTTGTTAGAATGCCAAATAAAGGTGGCATATATGACTGCAGAACCCTGAGAAAATGAGCATGGGAATAACTATATTTTTTTCTGTACCTGGAACAATCTGCAATTCCTTCAGTGCTGATAAGCACAACCCATTTTAGCTGGAATGCAATAATTCAAAAGTAATTTGATAATTCAAATAAGGCAACTGAAATAAGATTGGCTGCTGAGATAGACAGAAGAGTAAATAGTCTATATACTATTGCCTATATACTGTTTGCTGTCCCACAAAGCTACTACATACATTGTTTTGCTTCTGTAGGAGTATGGTCTTAGTATGATGCCAAAATGTATCCTCCAATGCTTAAAATATTTTCTTCCTTTGTGAAAGAAACAGCTAGTTTTCTATCTTACTCCCAAATTCCCTTCTGCGATATTGTTGAATTTCCTTTATTGTTGTGAAGTGCCAGAACTTGTTTTCTTTTTGTTCTATTGCACATATTTCCACCACTCTGAAAAATATCACTGGATATAGACCATTAGATAAATTATGACACTCTGAAAGAGAAAGTGGGTCATGCAACTTTTGGGAAATTCAAAATCTCCCAACTCAGTCAACAAGAATTTTATGAACTTTTTCTTCTCTTTTCCAAACCAGAAAATAAAGTGGTTTTCCATGTGAGAACTGGGTTAAAAAAATAGGGTTGATGATCATTGCTTGCTTTCTAATCCAATTTCTTTCCATTTCCATTTCCAATATGGAGTTGTAGTGTTAGGGGTAATTTCATATGGTGAAAAGTTGAAGGCCTCAAAGTCCCTTTCCAGAAGCCTTGATCTACAAACCCTGGCCCAACCTTCTTGCCTTGTGCAACTGCTTTGTAGTTGCTGCCAACACCTATCTGCCAGGGGTCACTCACCTTTACAACTACAGATATTATTCTGGAGTTCTGACACACCAAATATTTGAGGAATAGATGTATTCCTATCAGGATTAATGTAACATTCAGTATTTTTTTCCCCAGAAAAATGAAGTATAAAAGATGCTTCATTATTTTACTTGAATTATGGGTAGTGATAGGATATAGCCAGCATTTTTTTTCTAGCTCTGGTAAAAGTCCTAGCTCTGGCATACAAAGTACTAACAGAAGGCTTTGGTTAGTAAACGCTTTGGCAAGAGATGGGCAATACTTTTTCAGATCCTCCTCCTCCTCCTCCTCCTCCTCCTCCTCCTCCTCTCAAACTTCAAAAACTGATCCTATGACCCATTTCCACCAATTACTAAGACCTTTGTTTCTCCTAAACTCATATCCTCTTTTCCTTTGACTTATGAATAATATTTCACATTAACATTTGAAGCCTTCCCCCTCCCCCACTCCAAGGGAGGCCATTGCTTCTTCGCTCTTTCATGATTAAAGTAGAGAACTTAAATAAATGTTCATCGGCATAGTGATTTAGGACTATGCCATGGATTTAATTCAAAGTTAACTAATAAAAGCATTCAAAAGAGGTGCTTCCCAAATTATGTTAGCTCAAAGAAAGCATCCCTTCTCAAAGGGATAAGCTAGTGCATTCTCCAGAAGGCTTGGCTGCTTGAGAGTTTTCTCAAGCTGACTGATGCCAGATCTTCAGGAACAGGCAGCTGCATCAAGGATGTTTCACTTGTACCAATATAGTTTAAAAAAATGCCTCTTTCAACATTTTTCACACCCTTATTAACTAAACCTTGGATAGATTGGATAGAGTGAAACACATATAACTCTAATTTTTCATACATTATTTGGTGACTGTTATGGAGAAAATATTTATTTATTTATTTATTTATTTGTAAGATTAGCATCCCACTGGTGATATTCATATATATATATATAAATGCAGAAAGTGGACTGATGCTCTGATCAAATGCTTCCTAGGTAACTTGTTATAAAGAAGGATTAGCAGACAAAACAATCAATTTTCTGCCTAGCATTTCTTATTTTCTTTTACTGCAATTGTTGCTAGTGAGATGCCAAAATGTTTTTTATTGTCAGATCAGATTTACATGATAAAATTTAATGTACTGCTTGTTAGCTTTAAATACTGGAAATATCAGTAAAATGCCAAATTGTACATTACTTCAAACCACGTGGTTATAAAAGCATGTCATGAATTTATAGTCATATTTCTTATTACCCAACTCACAATAGGGACTATATATAATGGAATGAACTAAACATATATATTTTCTTCATCACTCTATGATTTATTGGGGTTTACATCATAACTGAAAAGTATTTCCCTTAGAAAATCAATGATGGGTCTTGAAGCAAGACCAAACTTTTAAATTATGGCTTTGAAATAACATAATTGTGGTTTTTAATAGCTCTTACATTGCCTTGATCGATTATCTGATTTTTTTTCCCCAAAAGTTTTCAGAGCAATAAAATTAATTTTGGGGCAGCCAGTCTGGGAGAAAAATAGATTTGGATGGTACTAATTGGATTGTACAGTATAACACTGGGAACTTGTGTTACAAAGATGCATTTAAGTAGTTTTATTTTAGGCAGCAAAAAAATTAACTCTTTATCCTGTTTGTTGACAGCAAATGGCAATTAGCTTACTGTATGTCCCATAGAAGATATTCATAGCAAAATGGGTATAGTATTTTTACAAGTTGTCATGTAATATTCAAACATTTTTATATAGAAGTCTGTTTTGGGGAGTGTTGATAGCTAAGTAGTTTTCCATATATTATACAGTTTGATTTATATTATTGACAGATACTAGTATTTATACGTGCAACACTAAATGTACAATTCTGGATCAGAAAAGCACCCTTCACAATATTTTTGTGTATATATCTGTGGGATTGAGGTACCATTACACTGAGTCATATTCAAATGAGTAAATATTTAGAAAGGCGTCTTAAACAAAATCCGCTTGACAACTACAGCTGTCATCCAATCAAGATTTATGTATGTTAAGCACTTCCAACAAAGGAACAAATTATAGTAATTGGATTAAAATCAACCCCAGTCTTCTCTGTGAACTGTAAATAAAAGTTATTACTTAGGAGAAAATGGTCCCTGGATGGAGTTTATTAATGTCCAATGTAGATAAATAGTGTGACTAATCTTAAATACATGAAATGCTCTGTATTGGATGCAATCTATGATTTAACCAATTATCAAATGGAAATGAATAATGAGATGGATCAACTTAGCACTCTGTGAGATAATTTTCCTCTGCAGCTATGTGTTCTTGCATATCTAATGCTTTCAAATTAATGAGTGAATAACTGAAATATAAAAAGTTCCCATGCAAATAAGTATGTAATAATACAGAGGAGAGGGGAGAAATTACAAGAGGTGCATGCAAATGAGGGCTATACAAAGCATTAGAATGAGATAATTTGCAGCTCTGGGAAAAAGAAGATGGGCCTGTACAGCCCATACAAAGAGGCCTGGAGCAGCTTCTAAAACATTCACACAAGCCTTGAAAAGCACATGGCTGCTTTAATGATTCAAAGAGAGTTCTGTTTATACTCCTTGCATAGCAAAGCACATCATTCAAATGCTTAACATTATTTTACTGGTTTGTTTGTTTGTTTTCTATTCTGCCTTTATTATTTTTATAAATAACTCAAGGTGGCGAACATACCTAATACTCCTTCCTCCTCCTCTTTTCCCCACACCAACAACCCTGTGAGGTGAGTTGGGCTGAGAGAGAGTGCCTGGCCCAAGGTCACCCAGCCGGCTTTCAGGCCTCAGGCGGAACTAGAACTCTCATTAATGAATAACCTGAATATTTTAAAAGTGTATGAAAGTAAAGGTAATTATCTTCACATTTTTTATTTTCCTGAAAACTAAACAATTTTAAATTTTCTGGACTGGTAAATTATATTTGTTAGTTTGCTCAATACATTTACATACCACTTCATATGCTCAAGCATATCAAGGTACTGTAGTCTACAATAAAAACAGTAATAAAATACATAATTAAACAACACTTACAACAGTATAAAATAAAGTGTATTCATCTGAAAGGTGTGTGGGGGTGGGGGGAGAAATCCTCCAACACTGCTCCTGGGAAGGCTGTCAACAGAAGCTGAAAAGAAATTAGAGGGGGTGCTCCTGAATTTCAGGAGAGAAAGTATTCCAGAGAGCGGGCACTGCTCCAGGGAAGAACTGCCAATCCATGAACACCAATATCAGATGCCATTCATTAGCTCTCAGTACACATATCTTCCCTGATGATGTTAGTGGCTGACAGTCTCTAATCATAAAGGTATCTGACAGGTATCTTGACACCAAAGAGCTTACAGCTGTATACAGTATATCATAATCAAAGCCTGATTGGCCAGCAGAACCCATGCTTCAGTAAAAGTGTAACATGTACGTAGCCATTTGCCCCATCAGCAACCTCACCCCTCATTCTGTACCAGCTACAGCTTTCAACCAAGTGCAAAGGAGTGTATTATCCAAGTATACAGAGAAACAACCGTATTCTGACTGCAAAGTGGATTGTTAGCATCTGCCCTGGACTTGGAATCTGTGATATTTCTTCTTTGCAGATATTAGGTCAATGTTGCTATTCTTTAACATCGTACACAGGGAATACATTTTATAGAACTCATTGGGCTTGCATGCAATTCACCTAAACATATACTGTCTTTGAGCCTAATATTCATCTTATTATACATCTCTGTACTCCATTTCATCGTATACTATTTTATCTTACCTTTTATCCTTATTTTACCCTACCTTACTATATACTCTATTTTATCTCACTGTAGCCCATTTTATCTCATTATATTGTATCTTACCTTGTCTTACTGTATTTTACTGCGGCTGATGCTTTGATATGGTCAAATACACTAATCAATAAAGTATAATAATAATAAAAAAGAGTGTATTACAGTAAGCTAAATGTGGGACTACCAGCATATGAATAATTGTAGCTGGCCCTGTCCAGGGAAGGGGGAAGCTGGAATTACAGCTGAAGCTGGCAATAGCACTCCCAGCCATGCAAGTTGAGACTCCAGTGACAATGATAACTCTATAAAGATCCCTAAATGATGAATCTGTTCTTTCACAGGGAGTGCAACTCATTTTCCAAATCTAGGGACTACCACCCATAGAAACTCTGTCATACCAAGATTCAATCTCCTTTATTTATTCAGATGTTATGTAGAAGTAGAGCTGGGTGCCATTGTATGCGTCTGTCATTTAATTCCAAAATGTTTGATGACCGTGCCCAGTAGTTTCAAAAACAGCAGAGGGCACAAAATAGTGTCTTGTGACATCCCATAACATAGCTACCAGTGTGTAGATACAAGTTACCTAATGTTACACTGAGATTGTCCAAGCAAGCAGGAGCAGAACAATTTTAACACAGTGTCCCGAATTCACAGAAATGGCCCATGAGAAGATCATACTGGAAGCCAATAAGGGATCAAGCAGGATCAATAGACTCATACTCACTCTGCCTCTTTCCCACAAGACATCATCCCTTAGGGTGACCATAGCTGATTCAGTCCCAAACAGGCTTGAACACAGATTAAAGAGTCAAGATAATTTGTTTCCTTTAAGG
The DNA here is from genome assembly GCF_035149785.1 of Candoia aspera. Lineage (NCBI taxonomy): Eukaryota > Metazoa > Chordata > Lepidosauria > Squamata > Candoiidae > Candoia > Candoia aspera. The sequence goes on from NC_086158.1 coordinate 51,729,524, forward strand.
ATGTCTGAAGCTGCCCAGCCACCATTCTCTCAAGCACATTGATCAAAAAGCGACATTTGTATCTGGGCAGTAGTTGACTAAACACTCTGATTCCATTGAAGAACTGGGCTGGAATATGTAGTGGACATGTCAAAATATGCTGTATCAAAAGTAGTACTCCAGGTGGTCTGAACCTGAACAATTTTATCTGAGTCTGAATTATGTCAATACAGACTCATACTATTTTTTTTGCATATGCTAGTATTCATCACCAGCATCATCATCTTTGCCTTTCATCTTCAGGTATATCAAACATTCATTTAACTGTTCAACAAGAATGAAAACTCAAAATTTGATCCGAATAAAAGCACAAAAATAATTCATCTTTTATTCCTCTGCCACATTCATAAGCTTTCCCTAGCTGCTTTTAGTCTATAGGAATAAAATCCTACACAGCACTGTATTTCTCCTCTATAATGCGTCTATTGCCTTCAGGGCAATATTTCAAATAGGTGGCTCCAATTAAGGTTAAGATAATAGTGATGTTAAGCATAGGGGGGGGAATGGTAACCTGCAAAATTAGTTAGATAAGTGATAGCTTCAGAAATATTAATACTGAAAAATATAATTCTAGTACTGATATGCATTGGAGCTTTTAGGGCTGCCTAAGATCTATGGTTGAAGAATCAACAGCAGGTACAATCTGTGCTCATTCTCCTCCTTTGTACTAATATTTAGAACTCTTCTAGCACTGCCTCCTCATTATTGAGTTTCAGCTTGATACTACAGCACACCTGAAGTCATTAGCAACTGAATAATTCATTGAGAAAAGACAATTCTGTATTTTCTAATATTTGAAATTATAAACTTGGTACTAAGAAATATGGCACACTGATTTCAGTGGGGTTGATCTTAAGCCAAAAATACATGTGAACTCACCCATATACAGATCTCTAGTGTGTCTCCTTGAGAACCAGTTTGGTGTAGTGGTTAAGGCATCAGACTATCTAGTCCCACCTTAGGCACAAAGCCAGCTGGGTGACCTTGGGCCGGTCACTCTCTCTCAGCCCTAGGAAGCAGGCAATGGCAACCACTTCCAAAAACATTGCCAAGAAAACAGTCACCAGGAGTCACGACTGACTTGAAATATGATAATAATAAGTCTCCTGTACCATTGAAACCTTAAATTCAATTAATAAATGGATTAGTACTCTTAGTTTAAATTAATACCAGACTGCTTCGGGCAAGGTAGCTTTATCCAAATCAAATTAAATCTTTATTATGGTCAAAGACCAGCATAAGAAGATTGGGGTACAGCCAATAAAAGCATAGAAAATACATTAAGATCTAAAGAATGATATAAGAATAATATAAAAGAATATTATAAGAATAATGAAAAAGCATATTATTGCTATTAGTGCATGTGTGTGTATATGTGTGTGTGTATGTATGTATGTGTGTATGTGTGTTTGTGTGTGTGTGTGTAAGTGTGTGTATGCATGTATGTATGTATATGTATATATATATGAAAAAACCTCTAAATGGAGAGATGTGGGGCAGCATAAAGGTTAGTATGTCTATCAGTACAGAACACTCTAGTGTGATGAATTAGATTTTATTTATTATTTATTTATTTTCTATCCTGCCTTTATTATTTTTATAAATACCTCAAGGCAGCTAACATACCTAATACTCCTTCCTTCTCCTATTTTCACCACAGCAACAACCCTGTGAGGTGAGTTGAGCTGAGAGCGTGTGACCGGCCCAAGGTCACCCAGCTGGCTTTCATGCCTAAGGCAGGACTAGAACTCACAGCCTCCTGGTTTACAGCCTGTTGCCTAGTTTATGGCACTGGTCATCATCTGACAAATTTTAAGCACTGCTGTGCAGAATCTGGCAACATTGTGTGTTGTAGAGGGTTGGAATCTGACAGCAGCAGGAAGGTGTAAAATTGATCTGAGTGCCCTGGGTATTTATACAATAATGGTAGAATGAGGCTGATACAAATGTCTCTATAATACAGGCACTGGAGAAGCACATGCTCTGTTGTTTCTGTGTGACCAGAGTCACGGGGCATTGTCTCTCTGGGTAAGGAATCTTCCTGTATCAGCCTTCAAGGACAGCTGAGGGGAGGGCATGACATCCTGCCAGAGTGAAGGCCCTCTGATGGTTGGGTACCTTGAGTTTAGTTAAGTGTGTCATAGGGGAGGCAGAATTTATTTATTATTTATTATTCAAATTTAATTACCTGCTGGATTCACTGGCAGTAAAGGTTTGGGACCTGGCTAAATCCAATTGGTGCTCTGTGTCTGCTACACGCTGTTTAATGAGTGCTTTGGCCTGATCATATTCCATGCTGAGTAGTAGACCTGGGGAGAAGCCCAGGGATGGGATTTTAGTTGTCACTGCCTGGTTCCATGTGGACTGCAAATCATCTGTCATAGTTAATGGGGCAAGGCCAAGGAGGAAAAGGGATAATCTGAGCCAATAGATGAGTATGGCCACTCACACCCTAGCCTTTACTTTCATGAGGCCTGTCTCTAGTCTCAGGGTGTCATTAGAGACACATTTTGGGACTTGTAAGTTTATCCATATCCTGACCAAAAGGTTGGGGAGTAGGAGGCAATCAGCTTTAAAAAGGCTGGGGAAGAATTTGTTCTTATTTTGTAAGGTGAAATTTCTGGGAAAATAAGTATAAAAGGCACTTTAACAGATATAAAATTATAGTCAATAATATAATTAATAGACAAACTCATATACAAGAAAAAACTGGGGAAAAGAAAATGTATTAATTATAAGAAGTAATAACCATAACGTCCTACATTTTCAGAGGATTTTGCTCTTTTGATCTTATTTTGTAAGGTTTGTTCTTATTTTGTAAGGGAGTTGAAGGATATTTCTTGTCAAATGTTAAATCTGAGAAGCAACACATCTGTTGCTGAATTATTCAACAATTTGAAGAGCTGAATTGTAGAGTTTAGAAGAACAAGTGTATGGGCATATATTCAGACACCATCTTTATGTAACTAGAGTAGAACTTAGATCAGTGTTTCTCAACTGCAGCGACTTTAAGATGTGGGAACTTCAATACCAGAATGCTCAGCATGCTGGCTGGGGAATTCTGGGAGTTGAAGTCCACAGGTCTTAATGTCGCTGAGATTGAGAAACACTGACTTAGATTCTAGAAGTTAATGACCACTATTACGCACCAGCTGGAATAATATCTCTGCTTGCTGGAATTCAGGAACTGCCAAGCCCAAATTTGGGATTTGTCTGACCCCATAAAGAGAACACATGGTATTGCTGATCACCTTTGAATCAAAAATTTGCCACTTTTAGAGACTGGCAATAATAGCCAATGATCTCTTATTTCCTGCAAGGTACTGTAATATTTGTGCATGAAACAATATATAAGAATTCTTCACTGCTTCCTAATTCATAGTAGACAATACAGTCTACTTCCAATATACTTTTTGTTTTTATCTGCTTTCAAGTGAGAAGCAGAATCATAGAGCAACTGGTCTACATTTTTTTTAAAAAATGGCCAGTCATACGTTGGTGTCCAATATAAACCACATTTATATGGAAATGATGAAATATGCATCAGGATGACAAGGTGTTACCCCCTGCTAGAAATCCTTGTTCCCCCATTAACATTCTTTGCCAGTAATTGCCACAAATCTAAGGCAACTTCATTTGAAGCCCAAAGATAAATTGGTATGTTGCCATTGTGAAAATGATGGTGGCTACTCTTTATTCTTCTATAACTACAGTGAATAGCAATGGCATGAGAAGAAATTGCAGCTAATGCACACTTGATGCAAGAAATCTGTTAACAGTATTTTAAACTTATTTTTAAAGGAAGCCTTGTCTCAATTCAGTTTCAAACAAACTTAACAAGCCAGGCTGAAACTTCCTTAAAAAAAATCAAGAGAAAGCTCATATTCTCAGATAGATAGACAGTAGTTCAAGAGCAGCAAGCAGGTTGCTTCTAGCAAAAAAGCCATTAAGTTATGTCAACCCTGACAGCTCTACAGCTGCCTTAAGGGCACTGCTGCATTAACTAAACTTTAGCTGAGCTGCCTGCTTTGCTAGCTGAACATTGGTTGCATATGCTGATAAGAAAAACAGGAAGGGAAGACACTGTAAAGCCCCTTGGTTGTAGATTGGTGATGTTCAGCTTATGATTCAGGGGCAAAAAAGCACACCTATTCGTTTAATTTTCCTGCCTGTTGCAAATCAGAGGTTGGAAACATTTGAAATTCCTCACACCATGCACTGAAAAGCTGGTATGCAATGATTTAAAAAAAGGTGAGCAGCCAGATAGTGAAAATTTTCACATATCACAGGAATATTGATATTTGGTGTCTAATTCATTTGCAAACAAGATATGATATAGTCAGCAGATGGGGATTAGTAAACCCTGTCACGTTTTGTGACCTGATATAACATGAATTACCATGGGAAATCAAGTGGTAAATGAGTAGTAATTGTAGTAGCAAGAGAAACGGCAGCAACAATAATAGTTGTTTTGTGCAATTGATAGTAAAAAAAAAAGTTTGAAAGATTTTAAAATTTGAAAGTTCTAAGGTTCATCAGACATTCAAAGGTGAATATTTAAATCTGTTAGATCAGGGACCTCCAGAACATACTTTAATCTTGAAATTTAATTTCAGTGATGCTATTGTCAAAAATTAGTGACATAATTTCCTGCAGTTTTGAAATATGAATCACATAATAACCATAATGTAAACCCTTAAACAGACTTGACTTTTGGTTGCTAATTGCAGAGTTGAATTTGGGATCTCAGCACTCCATCAGTTAAGGGGGTTATTTCCTCATCTTTTTTTGCTTAATTGGTAAACAGAAAATTATTTGTTTTTCTTTGTTTAAATTACTGTTCCATACTGAGAAATTATGAGTGTGAAATCAAGGAGAAAGCAGGAGAAAGCAAGAATTTCCCCCATAACCTCACTCCAATATCAGAATGAGGATAATTTCTCACTTTTGAAGAACAGATGAAAACTGAATTCATTTCTGAATTACAAGAGATTATCACAAAGAAATTAACAGAAAGGAGGTTAGGTCTAAAAACTCTCATGATTTACAGTCTTTTAGAAAGACTGAATTTATGCAGCTAAAAACCACCTTGGTTGTGGTAAAGCAAATCTTTTGGGAAATGAAGCTGATTTATTTTTTAATCAGAAATAAACCTAAAAATCTCGGTGACTGATCTGCATGAAGAAAGAACAAGTTGAGATTTTTGTTAAAAATGTGCCAAAGATATTGAAATACTGTTGAAAGTAAATAAAGATGGTTAATATGAAGTGGCATATTTATGGATCCTATTTCACAGAAAAAGTTATATGTTGTTTATATGCACAAAATATTGTGAAGGGTGCTTTTCTGATCCACAATTGTGGATCACAAAGTGATGAATGTATAAATACTAGTATCTGTCAATAATATAAATCAAACCGTATAATATATGGAAAACTACTTAGCTATCAACACTCCCCAAAACAGACTTCTATATAAAATTGTTTGAATATTACATGACAACTTGTAAAAATACTATATCCATTTTGCTATGAATATCTTCTTTGGGACATACAGTAAGCTAATTGCCATTTGCTGTCAACAAACAGGATAAAGAGTTAATTTTTTTGCTGCCTAAAATAAACTACTTAAATGCAAAATCTTATCTCTTACTGTCCATTCTTTCTGGTTATATATGTATGTATGTATATATTCCTTCAGAATGTTTGCTATCAATGTTTCTGGATTTATCTCACAGTTCTAAGTCAGTGTAAGCTTCCTCTTGTTGAGACATCAGAAAAGGACAGTTAAATGGTTCATACAGAGTGGTGGAATTGAAACAGTCACTTTCATGATAGAGCACCATGAAACATTTAGTATATCTTTATCTGCTGTTCCCAGCAATGCTGCCAGAACAAGTTAGTTTCTAGTTTTCTGTGGGCATGCTTGTAAACAGGTATTCAGAAAAATAATTTGAACTGTACTGAATTCTACTACTTTATTTGGTGGAAAAAAATGGAATTACACATTTCTAGATTAGCCTCAGAGTGTTAATATATAATTAAAGATGCTAAAAATGAATGTCCCACTCTCAGCATGTGAGAACTGTGATTTCTCACTCTTCCATTACCTCTGATGATGCACACTATGCATGTACATAATTTTGCAATGAAACTTTAAGTTGGTTAGCTGTAGCATCCAGTTATTGTCAGATTACTACCTAAAGAAGCATGTATAATATTCAGTTCCAATGCTTGTTTATCACAGACACAATCCATAATGTCTAGACCTTTTGGGAAGGGGGAACATTGTGCTCAGTTTAATAAGTAAGGTAAATAATTTAGGAGTGTTAGCACTCAGATTTGATTTATATCCTGGTTTTATGTGCTGGAAGTGGGCGAACCAAATAATGCACTTCTTGTTCCATTTTTTAAGGAAGTTCAGGCTGGCAGAACTATGATGAACTTGATAATGATATCATGGGTGTGTGGACTTTCTATATAAATGTATTTCCTGAGGTGGGAAATTAGAATTGAAATAAGATTTTGCTTAATAATTTCATACAAGTTTGTTTTTTAGGTGATAATCTCCTAAACTAGAGACGCACATGAGCCCCAAATGCCTCAGGTATGGCTCTCAGACCCACCCAAAATGTGTCACCAAATTATAAATTACAATGTGATGGAAGAGGAAAGTTCTTAAATGATGGGGTATTAATCATATGAGCTGTTTAATCTTAATTAAGTGTAAATAAATATGAATAAACTGTCATTACCTGTAATGGTTGCCTATTCTAAAACACTATCAGACTCATGAGCAGGAATTCAAAGATATCTGATTTATTAAAGAATAGTATGCAGGATCACAGAGAAAGCTGAGAATGATTAAAGTGCAAAATTCAAACTAAAAACCCTCCCCCTGTAGAATCTTCCCAAGTTCACAATCCCAGGTGCTCCTAACGGTTTCTGATGGTCTGCGGGAAAAGTCCTTGAACAGATAACATAACCCAAACACATTCCATTGTAATGAACACAGATACAGAGCTTGGTACAAGGTTTCACAGCAGCTCCCTCCCAAACAGAAACGCGCGTCAGCGCCATGGCATGTGAAATGTTACGATGTATAAACTACATTGAAACAGTGAACATGACATACTGCCCCCCCAAAAGAAAGAAAACACTAAGCAGCAGGCTTCAAAGGGTAAGCAAGGTGGAAATGATGAACTAAATCAGGAGCATTAACATGGCGGGCAGACACCCATTCAGGATGAGGAAAGTGTTTCCATTGGACCAGATACTGGAGGGTGCCTCGAAGCTTGCGAGAATCAACGACCTCCTTGACCTCAAAGTGCTGTTGGCCGTCAATCATGATCGGAGCAGGAGGAGGAGGTTGGGGATGCCAGCGGGAGGAGTGGTGGACAGGCTTGAGCAAGCTGCAATGGAAAACAGGGTGCAAGCGTTTCAATTTGTGAGGCAGGTCCAATTTAATAGTAACTGGATTGATAAGACCAACAATAGGGAAAGGACCAATGAACTTGGGAGCAAGTTTTTTAGAGGGTTGTGGTGACTTGGTAAATTTGGTAGATAGATACACCTGATCCCCAATCTTGAAGTCGTGTTGCAAGGAACAATGCTTATCGGCTTGAAACTTGTAAGCAGCCTGGGCATCAGCCAAAGCTTGTTGAATCACCGGCCAGGAATCAGACAGCTTAACAGCCCAGTCAGATGCAGAACATGTTTGGGAAGGGGGTTGTGGCAGTTCAGGAATGGGAACATCGTGACCAGAAACCACGCGGAAAGGGGTTTGCCCAGTACTTTGATGGACAACATTGTTGTAAGCCACTTCAGCAAAAGGTAGTAACTCCACCCAATAGTCCTGATGGTAGTTAATGTATGGTCTAAGAAATTGTTCAAGTGTGGAGTTTAAAATCTCAGTAGAACCGTCAGTCTCAGGATGGGAAGACGTGGATAGCGTGTCAGGGTCAGGCTCGCTTCGCAATAAGACACGGACTCACTTAATGGGTATTAAGGATTTCCGGTTTATTGGAATGGTAGATGACAGAACGAAAAACGGGAACGGGGGTGCGGTGGTGAAGCGCCCTGTTTATACCCTCTTTCGGGGTCCCGTGCTTCTCTACCCTTCATTGTCCCTAATCCCTCTTGATGGGTGGCCTGATGGTTGCGTGGGCGTTTTCCAGGTGTCTTCCCTTGTCCTCTTGATTCCGGTGTGTCCTCCAGGGCACCAGGTGTGGCTTATCTCTGCTTATCGGAAGCCCTTCTTTTCGGCTGTATATGAGTCCATGGGTGTGGGTGCTTTGGGTGCTTGTTTTAATCTCTGATTTAATTATCTCCTTCCTCTATTCTTTTATGATCATGATCTACGTTGTGAGGCTCTTTGTGCCTTTCAACGAGGTCATGACATAGCGCTTGTTTGGTGTCAATCAATTTTAAAAATGATTTCCAAAACTGGGAAGTAAACTGTGTCCCGCGATCACTGGCCAAATGGGAGGGGCTACCACAGAGGCGGTAGATGTGGATGAGAAATAGGCACGCCAATTGCGGGGCTGACAGGATGGATGCACATGGAATGAAATGTGCTTGTTTGGAAAAAAAATCTTTTACAACCCAAATGACAGTTTTCTTCTGACAAGGAGGAAGATCGACAATAAAATCCATAGAAATCTCATCCCAGGGACGGGACGGGCTGGCCACTGGCTGTAGAAGCCCCTGTGGTTTCCCCCCCTTATGTTTTGACATGGCACAAACAGGACAGGAAGCCACACAGTCTTTTACATTGCATCTCAAGGTAGGCCACCAGAATTGACGATGAACCAAATGTAATGTTTTGACAAAACCAAAGTTCCTAGCAAGTTTATCATCATGGGAACGCTGTAAAATCTCAGCTCTTAAAGTTTTGGGTACATAAAGGCGGTGTTCCACCCATGCCAGACCATTTTCAAAAGAAACAGTGTCTTTATTAGCTAGCAACCAAGTGTCAGATTTCAGCGCCTGGAGAAAGTCCTTCTGTAACTGACAAGGAACTTGCACTGTCTGCTTCCCAGACTGGCCTGGGGGCGGGGTTGCTTGTGCACGGGTCTGGCTCCGAGTGACAGCAACCAAACCCAGTTGTGGTTCAGTGAGAACAGTCCCAACCACATCTGCCCCCTGGTCAAAATCCTGAGGTAAACACGACAAAGCATTGGCCAGAAAGTTTTTCTTTCCTGGGATAAATTTTAACTGGAAGTTGAAACAACTGAAAAACTGAGCCCAGTGAATTTGTTTAGGACTGAGATGCTGGGGGGTGCAGAGGGCTTCCAAATTCCTGTGATTGGTCCAAACCTCGAAATGGCATTTAGTGCCTTCAAGGAGGTGACACCAGGCTTCCAAAGCGGCTTTACAGCAAACACCTCCTTTTCCCAAACATGCCACCGGCGTTCGGTTTCAGAAAATTTTCTGGATAGATAAGCGCAGGGTTTTAAGTGATTTTCAGAATCTCTCTGTAACAATATAGCCCCAACTGAGGAGTCAGAAGCATCAGCTTGGACCACAAAGGGGTGTTCAGGATCAGGGTGCTGTAGAATAGGCTCAGCAGTGAAAAGGGTTTTTAATTTCTCAAATGCTGCCTGGCATTCAGGCGTCCAATTCAACACTGCCCCAGGGATTTTTACTTTGCGTGTCTCCCCCAAGCCCTTGGTATGGAGTAAATCCATGAGGGCAAGGCAATCTCAGCGAACCCCTGGATAAATTGGTGATAGTAATTACTGAACCTGAGGAAACTTTGCAATTGCCTCCGGGTGCGGGGACGTTCCCAACTTAAAATCACCTGAATTTTTGCACTGTCCATTTCAATGCCTTTGTCGGACACCCTATAGCCCAGATAGTCAAGTTGGGTCTTGTGGAATTCACATTTGGAAAGTTTGGCATAGAGCTTGGCATTTCTAAGCTTCCGTAACACCTGTTTGAGGAGGCGTTCGTGTTCCTCCTCGGTTTCAGTGTAAATGAGAACATCATCTAAATAAACCAGGACCCCTTTAAACAAATGATCATGTAATACTTCATTAATCAATTGCATGAAGACTCCGGGCACTCCTGCCAACCCAAAAGGGAGGACTTTGTACTGAAATGAACCAAGTGAGCAATTAAAAGCAGTTTTCCACTCATCCCCAGCTCGTATGCAGATGCGGAAATAGGCTTCACGAAGATTGAGCTTGGAGAAAATCTTGCCCTTAGACAGATGAGCTAACATGTCCTTTATGAGCGGAAGAGGGTACTTGTTGAGAATTGAGATGGAATTTAACCCTCGATAGTCTGTACAGAGTCAAAGCGTGCCATCTTTCTTTTCCCGGAATAGCACAGGGGCCCCAACTGGGGAATTTGCAAGTTCAATAAACCCCCTCGACAGATTTTTGTCAATAAAGTCCCGTAATGCCTCAAGCTCTATTTTCTGGAGTGTGGCACTTGGCCTGAAAAATGGTGCGGGCAAAAATTATCTTACTGAGATTGCCAAGATTCTTGAAACTTCTTCCATGCAAACCTCATTATACTTATAATGGCACTTACGCTATGATGATTCTGGCTTCTATTTTGCACACCAGTTTAGTTTACTACTTTAGATTTCCCCCTGAGATGGTGCATCTGGATCTTCAAATTGATCAGGGTAGCTATGTTCCTGGCAGTTATTTTTGTGATACCTATAGACTAACTTATATGTGGATGGTAACTTGCCAGAAATTAGGGAATCATCTATTTTTTCAATAATGCTTGTTAGCCTAAAATAGTGACTATATTCACAAACTCACAGAGTTTCTGGGGGCTGAGAAAGCAATAAATGACTAATAAATTAATATGTCTTAAAGACAACAGATCAATACATTTGTGCACCTTCCTGTAAACTCATTTTCACTTCTGTTTCATGATTTCTGAACCAGAAATAGTGTTTAAGGGACATTATAAAAGCTATTGATTAGGAAACTTAAAGAAATTTGTTATTAAACTTGATAGAAAAAAGATTTCTCCCTCATAATACAAGTCTTGCAATGAATGAACTGTTCAGGAAAAATAATCAACAAAACCTACAACCCAGATTTACTCTTGTTAATTTATAGTAATACTTAGCTGAATATATGTGGGCAGTCCTCCCTAAGCATATTTGAAATCCAGTGGAGATTAATGACCTATTTCTACATTGAACTACAAGAACACAAACTCCATCAATATGTAGTTGAAGAGAGAGAGGTGCAGATGATATCCCCTTGGAAATACTTGCTAACTCACAAATGATATAAAAAAGTTTGATCTTCCTGCAATCACTTTACAAAGACTCTAGAGGTTTTGAATACACTGAATTGTGATTCATATTTTATTAATAAGATGTAATGTTTGTGTAAGAAATCGATTTTATGAAACATTGGTCTTAAATCTTCATGTCAACTTCAGAGCTCTGGAAAGTTTTGATTTAAAACTTCAATTCAAAGACAGTTAACCAAATCACCCTTTCAAATCAAATCTTTGAATTGAACTGATTTGACATACTCAGTTGAATTAGAAGTCTTTGAATTGTTGCAAAGATATTTGCATATGCTCAATTACTTCATTGAATAAATTCAAACCTCTGAATATAATTGATTCAGTGAATTGAGGGAATCAACTCTGCGAACTCTGGTAACCACCTGATTTACATAGTCCTGCTAAACACCTGAAAATCCCATTAGTCCTTTTGGTTATTACAGAACAAGAAAAAACAGTTCAGTTAACATAAATTGTTTATTGACACAGATATTAGTAAAACAGCATAAGAATGCTTTGAGTCCCATACTCTTAATAATATTCATTGTCTCAAATCTATTAGAGTTGGTTTATTTGGTAATAAAATGGCACTACTGTAAACTGTAAATAAAATACCAAGAAGTACTATGAGATTTTGCTTTGCATAATACAAAATTTCCCATCAAATATATTACAAAGAATTTTGTAATATATAAGTCTCTATACTTGACAATTTTTCCACTGTTAACTTAAAATGGGTATCTTAGATTATACTGGTATTAATTTCAGCATTACCAACCATTGAGCCAATATTTTAAATCAAAATAAACAACATGTTGATATGCAGTTACTCAGTATCATGGTACAAAATATTATGACTGTGGACATTCTTGGTAAGTGAGACTTTGGTGAAGAAGGGAGATTGTTTGCATGCAGAGATAGCTGTGAACAGCTTACAAAGCCACTATGTAAGCCTGACTTTAATGTTTTAATGAGAGGTGCTTTATATATGCCCCTGTGCATTGCAAAACACCACTCTCAAAGGCTTTGCACAGTCCTAATAATTAGGAAGGCAAAAATGAGGTTAAAATCCTATGCAAGGAGAATGGACAAAGAAATGAAAAAAAAAAAAAAGATGGTAGAAACAAATAGCAATGATACAACAAATATTATAATATACCATTGTATTATCATAACATACCATTGTTGCTAGTTTGATTAAGGTATCATCAACTTGTGTAGGGGTGGATAATATTTTGCTGGTTGAGGTCTACACTCAATGGCCATGGCAAAGACAGAAATAAACAACGATGCCACAAAGTGGGTGGGACTTTTTCAGGTAGTATAATTGGAGAGTTTTCCAGAATTAGTACTACAGAAGCCTCATGTGCTGTTGAAGTTACATGCCCTGATCAAGAGTATCAACAAAAAAGATGTTCCTCTCTCTTTTTATCATTTAGTATGTTGCTTTTGCCCATCATGTTAATCATGATTATACTTATCTCATTCTTATATTAGTCCTCTAGTACCAAGTAATTTGTTTTCATATTGACAAAGATATTCTTAGTAATTTTCGCCAGCATCAGATGTATCAAATTTTATTCCCTCAGCCTTCTGATGATGTAGCTTTCACAGCCGTATGTTACAACTAGATGTTTCTGTACTTAAATATTTATGTCATAAACTTTGTCCCAAGTAGCAAACATCACTTTATTTCATGGCTACAATCAGCAGGTCTGTCTATTTGTGAGTGCAGAAAGATAAAATCTGTTTCCATCTTAATTTCCTTGAGTCTTCTTCCCTTCTGTCTATTAACATATCATCAGTATATAAGAGGCTGTTATGTTTTTTTCTAGCATTGTCCAGCACTTCTCATAATTTAGTCTGCATAAGTTAAATAAATAAGGTGATAGTATACAATCTCAGCACATTCTATTCTAATTTTGAATCTTTTAGTTGCTTCATATTCCAGTCTAACTATTGTTTCCTGGTCATAAACATCCTTCAACATGCAGATAAGCTGGATTGCTATACCCATGTTCTTAAAGGCTATCCACGATTTGCTATGATCTTTACAGTCAAAAACATCTGGATTATCAGTAATACAAAAATATACATCTTTGTGGAATTCCCTTGCCTTTTCCAATATTTATGTATGGCACCAGCTGAGACTCCAGGATAGGGGGAGGTGGGGTGGCTGTTGTCATCCAGGAGTCTCTAGTGGCCTTCAGGGGCGCTGCTCCACAAGTGGATGGTTGTGAGACCTTGTTCTTCAAGCTGGGTTCCAGAGAACAATTGGGAGTGTTGCTACTGTACCAGCCTCCCTGCTGTGTAGGAACACTCCTGCCTGAGCTGCTGGAGGTGGTCTCAGGGGTAGTGATGGAGTTTCCCAGAGTTATGGTCTTGGGGTACTTCAACCTGCCATCCCTGGGGCGTTCCTTGGAAGAGGCTCAGCAGTTCATGGCCCCCATGATGGCCATAGGCCTGTCGCAGATTATTTGGGACCTGACTCAAGACTGTGGCCTCACATCAGACTTTGTTTTCTTGTCAGAGCAGTGGCAATGAGATCTGAGGGGAGAGCTACATCTGTCCCCCTTGTCATGGTCAGATAATGGCCTGGTGACCTTGAGATTCTCTTACACCACACCCCTCCACAGGGAGGCAGGACCCATTTGAATGGTCTGTCTCTGGTGACTGATGGACCTGGGAGGGTTTCAGAGGGAGCGGGGGGTTATACCTGAGGATCTGCTGCACGGTCCAGCGGAGGCCCTGAAAATTCCTCTCCATGGCCCTGAAGGTGGGTTTCTGACCCCACCTTCCCCAAAAGGGATCAAGTGATCTTAAACAGGGCCATAGGGTGGCATTCTGCAGATGCAATAAGAGCAGAGAAATATTGATGTTTCGCCGCTCTTACCACCACAAGGTAGGCCTTAACAGCCGTTCTAGCTTGTGTTCGGTTGGGTTTGGTCCTAGTCTTTCTCCAGTGGCACTCTAGATGTCTCTTAATCCTCTTCAGAACCCTCAACTCCTTCATGAACGACGGTGAGTGTCAGGTTCAATCAGACAAGAGAGGTCGCATAGCGCGATCCTGTCCAAGGCCCCTGCCATCTTACTTGCCATCTTGAATTTTATATCTTGAATTTTATATCTTATATTTTTTGTACTTACATATTTATATGTATTTATATATATTTATATTATTTTATTCTAATAATATCCACATTATTTATTAATAATTGTTGTAAACTGCCCAGAGTCATCATTATGAGATGGCCGGTAAAGAAATAAGAAATAAATAAAAAGTAAATAAATAAATTTATGTTAGGAATGAGATATTGTGTGCCCATTAATACAGCTTATATTTCTGGCAGGAAAAGGAGGAGGAAGCACCTTGAGCTACTTATTTATTTATTTATTCAATCAATCAATCAGTCATTCATTCAATCAGTCATTGGTGTCTGGACTGCAACAACTTCAGCATTACTTACTAGTATGTGAGATAAACAACCGTTTGAGAATTCTTTACCTTTTATTGTATTGGAATGTAAATTGATTTTTTTCAATTTCCTTGGACACTGTAGTATTAACTTACAAACCATAAGTAGCATTTTTACTGCATTGTTTTGTAAGACTTTAAACAGTTGTGCCAGTATTTCATCAGCTGCTGCAGCTTCATCATTAGAAATATTTTCTAGGCTTCATTTAATCTCATTGTCCAGGATTTCTGGCTTCTCATTCACTGATCAAACCTTTGTGTGCATCATCAATTTGGGTTTTTTTGTACAGTTCTTCTGTATTGTCATCAAGGGTCTCCATAGCAATGTCACTGACTTCAAAATAGTGAGTGTGACTCAGTGAGCAAATCCCTGCCTTTGGGGAAGAACATTAATGCCCTTCATTTTGAAATGAATGTTGTTGCAGATGCCACTGAGTCACACCATCTCTTCTTTATAGTTTTTTCTAATAGGCCTTTATCTTCTAATATGACTATTTTTTACATAAAATATTCCACTGATTTTCTATAATATTCTAAAATAAATCTCTTGCCCTTACCTTTCAGTTGTTATCCTCAATTTCTTTTCACTGCTTTGATATAACTCCTTGCTTCTTCTTACTCTTCCCTGGAACTAAGCATATAGTTAGGCAAATTTGCCTTTCTCTCAGTATATAATCAAGTTTGATTTTGTGTTGTCCATCCAGTGATATCCATGTGCAGGATCATATTTTAGGTTATTGGAAGTGTTTGCCATAAACATTGGATTTTCTGTCTAAACTGCTTTTTTTTGTACACTGAGGTCAAATATTCATTACCCCTCTCATATGTAATGTCAGTATTAATAATAGACAGATCTCTTGAATTTGCTTTCTCTCCCTCTTTAAAAAATCTTCACTAATTTTTATTCTATTGAAAAATGTTAGTAAGTTCTTAATAGAAAAAGAAAATGAACAAAGTTGTAATTCATCTGTCTGAATAAATTTACAAAAAGAGAATAATTTTGTACCATGTTAAAGAGGAGGAATCTGGAAGAAAAGAAAAGAGAAGCTTTTAATTGTATTCCCTCCTATTTATGCAGAAATCTGTTAATTTTAGTTAAATTCTAATAAAACAATATAAAAAAAAACAACCTGAAGCTTTTCAGAAGTTCAAATCAGAGTATTTTTCATCCTTATTTGCAGAAACTAGGTCAGGGCTCACTAAATACTTCAGGCACAAGGTATCACTGAATAATTTGAACAATGATGCAAGTTTCAAAAATATACGTAAATGCCCAAAACATCATAAGATTTTGGTAGTCTCACCATATAATTTCATGTGAGAACACTGAAATCTTTCATGGTTTAGCTATTTCAGAATATTTGATCTCTTAATATATGTTTTTGAATATTTGCTTGCTGAAGTTGTTGCTGTACTTGTGCCAAAATAGAGGACATATTTTTGTCCCCTTTGGGACAATCTGGGCTGAAATACATGTGCTATTCACTGAGCAACAAATTGCTTCTCACCAAATACCTGATTCTTTTTAACTGGAGATGGTGGGGAATCTGGAATCTTCCACATATAAAGCAAATACTCTGCCAAAGACTTATTTTCCATACCAAGTGCAACAAAGCCCAGCACATTTTCATGTGACAAATCAATCTTCTGAGCAAAATTGTGTTTTATGAATCTTCTAACACTTAAAAAAAAAAATGCCTGTCATCTTCAGGGGAGCCTCAAAGGAACAGTAACTGATGTTTATTTATAAATTGTGCTGGTTTAACTAATCACATTTTAATTTTAATGCATTTTGCAATTTCATATTTATTATACACAAATAGGAATTTTATGAGCATACCTCCATGTTATTAATGTTTAGTATGTTGACTTCCCTCTAGAGTCTGACCCTGTGGAACACAAATATCAAATAAATAGAAACAAATTAAAATCTGATAGGCCTCATGAGTCCCCCTTGCTGAGCAAATAAAATGGCCTGTTCTCTCATCACTCAATGAATTTTCTAAACTGATTAAAATAAAACATTTCCTGCAAAGTTTAGGTTGTATTTTCATTTTTCTGCCATGAATCAGTGCTAAATGAAAAAGAATACAATATCTCCTCGGACTTAACAGTTTGCATACTGGAATCTGTGTTTCTAATATGTTTATATAAAAGTGCCTTATTTTTATGGATACCATTTAAAGAAGACAAACAGGTAGGGTGCTTATAAGAGGTGTTAAGAACTAAAGTTTTGGAATATTTTCTGCCTGAAAAATGATGGAAGATACTTCTACTCAAAACTCCCCTCTCCAAAACAATTTTAAATAAACTCTATGGATAGTTTATATAAAACAGACTAATGAAAAGACAGAGATGGTGACAAAGAGAGAGTTCAATCTGAACCACCAAAATGAATCATTTTGGAATCATTCTATTTCTCCATATGTGTGAAAGAGTTGGTATTTTGGGGTTCTAGGATAGAAAACGAAAGTTGCATCAAGACTTTTTACCCTGGAACATGGAACATGGTAAAAATGGAGAAACATGCCTCTGAGCCTATCCAGAGCACTTTTCCTTTGTGATCCACAGTCACATAAAAGAAACCTATAAGACTAATGAAAGTCATAAAGCAAAAAGACAACACAGGAAGCTGCAGCAAACCTGTTTGAATAAAAACTGGAGTAGAAAAGAGTTAAATGTGAAACCCCCTGATCTGCTACCAAAGATATCCAACTGGTGGAATTCCTGCTTTAGAGGAAAGTTGGCTTCCCGTTAATCCTAGAGTAAGCCCTGCCAGTAGGTAACAGTGACAGAGTGTGAAAACCATACTCCATACTAATGGATTATCTAAAACACACCATTCTTGGAACAGGCACTTTTCACAATGCTAGATCATCTTCAGAGCACACAGACTATTGCAATACAGGATTCCAGCTGTATCTGGTTGTCTCTGCCTGTGTTTCTAGCCAGGAAGAAACATTACAAACATTACAGGGTTCCACAAAGTCACAGGCAGAGACAAATGTAGACATGTTTTTAGAATAAGCCAGCTGTCGAGCTGGGAAAGGGATTTCTGTGAAGCAGTGATAGAGATGTACTGCGACCTTCAACAATTTAATTAGCTGTTTCGTCAATGCAAGGCAAGTCTCTTGGGGCAGAATTAAAAAGATCGGCTCAAATCCCAAGCAATAGTGGATGTCTTTTGTCATCAACACACACATTTTTCAATATAGCCACTATTTTTTTTTTTCTGGCACTGACCAGGTAAAACCAAACAAATGAAACAGTGAATAAAACCCAACTCCCCAGCACGCTATAACACTGGTTTGATAACATTGCTAGATGTGTTCTTTCTGAACCTTCATTTTTCACACTACAGTTTGGAACATTCATAGAACTGAAGTTCTGGTGCAGTGTGGACCTGATTCTCTGCACTTTCACACACAAGATAAGCCTAAAGGTGTTGAATAGGGTTGCTCTCTCACTTTATAGTCAAACTTCTCAGGGAACAAATTTCAGAATGAAGTGGAAGATTGAAAGTCTATCTTTGTCCTCTACTGATCTCTATTGGGTTGGATTTGATATCTATCAGATATGTTGGCTGATATTTCTTTTTATATTGGGCAATCTTTCTAGGTACAGATACTGAAATACTTCAAATTGTCCACAAAACTTCACTGGCTAGACTTAAGAATAATTCTAATTTTATGAAAATTGTATTTCCAAATTTTAGTTGGCTTTCACATGTATCTGCAACTTTATTTTAAGTACTTTGTTTCTTACAGGAACCAAAACATTTTGTTGCAACTTAATTATGAACACATTTGTCACAGTATAAACTCTGCAAACCACAATTCATAGCATAAGATAAGAAATCTCAAACATTTAATTAAGTGAAATGTATTTCATGAAAGAAGATATCACAACACTCTTTGGATTTTTGTTAAAATAATGGCCTATATGTAAACTCTTGATTCTTGTTCCTGTATTATTCTGCTAGAAAATAATTATTAATATGAAAACAACAAAGTGCCAAGTATCCTTTATGTTTTTGATTTCTCCTAAGGCTTGTTTATATATAAGGGTAGACCTTATGCAATCATGTATTTCTATTGATGACATATAACATATTATAAATTTTAAGTAAAAAATATTGATTATTAAGATTTAAAACAACATCAACAAAGTAGGAATGTGTTAAGTTATCCCCTGCAAAATTGTCCTACCAAAATCTGGAAATCTCATATTACAAAGAAAACAACTACAACTAACAACTATGTTCCTGCAAAATAATGACGAGCCTTTCTCTTTCACTGTTTCTTTTAAATCTGTTGCTTAGGAGACATCAAATCTGGCCAGATTACAGGACTTGTATTTACGTGGAAGCTTCAAGACTGATTTATTTCCAGATCAAGTTAATAATGGTCTTGTAAAGTAGCATTTTTCTAATTATTTTTGTTTATAAGAACCTCTCTAAGCTTGGAATAATTGAGCCAAACAGTTGTGCATTCTTAGATTGCATGTGCCACCCATGTCAGTGTTTTGCTTCTCCATTTTTAAAAAATCATATTCCTAGTCAAAATTAGCTTTGTTGTGGTGTAACACCCTGTCTCTATAGAAGATTCCACATGAAGGCAATGGAGAAAGAATTGCCACCACTAGACACCCAATCATATTCATTTTTTAATTGCCTTTATACAACTTCAACCACAAAGAAGAAAAAAAGAATAAATGGGGGAAGAAGACAAGAAAGGAAGAACTGCATTAAATATATTAATAATTATAAATACATAGAAAGTAATATAACTCAGAATTCAAACAAGTACAGTCTTTGCCACTCAGAATCATACTGTCCAATTTTTCCATTATATTGATGAAGGGTCAGTTTAAACACATCTGAATAAGAGATTACACTGAAATTATAGATATTTTAACTTTGATGTCTGGTATATAGATGTCTTTCCAAGAACCATAAGAATCTCTTTTGCAATACTCCAAGCACACTAGATCCACAGATCTTCATAAATAGATAAATTCCAAATAATTTATGTATAATATCTTTAAAAACTCCTTCCTAGAACCTGATTCACCATATTAAGAATATTCAGCCAGTTTGGACAACAGAAGAATGTATGTTAACATACCCTTAGATTTGTCCCATCCCCTTTTTGACTACCCATTGAAGGGTCCAATAGATCCCAGGTGATAATAGTGATGGTGACAGTGATAATAACAATGATAATATTAAGGACAGTGACTATGATTAGTGTCATCTAAAGGTCATAAAAAAACCCAAAAACTTTCCAGCTCAAACTTTTCAGAAAACACAAAGAGCTGGGGAATCTTCAGGACCCATGAAGTCTTTGTTTAAAGGTGAAAGGGCTAAGGGCTAAAGAAATAAACTGCAATGTTTAATTTTTGATAACCACTTAAAAATCACTTCTCTCCTCACCTGAAAGATTGTATATATGCATTTGTTTGTTTGTTTGTTTGTTTGTTTGTTTTTTAAAAATTAAACAAGCCAATGGCCAAAGCTCTCTAGGCAGTTTACAATAAAACACTTCAAAAGATATAATTTGAATAAAATATATATGTAGTACAATAAAATCAAACAAAACGCAAAATGGAAACACGATTGCAAACTAGATAAAAGCAAGGCAGCCATTTACAATCTAAAACAATACAAATCAAGATACAATTAAAAGCCAATTAGAAAACCTGGGAAAATAGAAAGGCCTTCATCTGGTGCTAAAATGGCATTACTGTGTCTCTGAGAGGGAATTCCATAAATGGGGTACCACCATAGATAAAGCTCTCTTGGAGAAAGTAGATAAATATTACCATTTTATTACTATGCATGTACTTTAATTATATGAATGCATGAAGCACAACCTTCTTCACAAGGAATTAATAGCTATTAACAGGGTGGACACTCCAGCCATTTACAGGCTTATGTACAAAGTGCTGGGCATTTAGATTAATCTCTGACATACAAACCTGTCCATAATTCTTTAGTCTTCAAGACTAGATGCATTGATTCTATAAACTGAAAGTTCAGATAAGCTTTTAAAAAATCCATTAACTCAGGGAACTGGATAGGCTTAAAGCTGACACTGACAAAGTAAAGGGTTTCACAGTAGTGCTGCATCAGATTGATTCAAGTGTCAGATGTTTAACATCATCAAATGAGGCAATATTACATAAAATTGATGGAACGAACCCCAATTTAATTCATTTGGGTGTCAAGACTGGCAGGTGGCCCACTCATAAGCTTCTGAAGTACTATGGTCTTTGGAAGGCACTGAAGTTATTGCAGATGGTAGGAGCCAGAGGTGCAGCTGAAATGAAGACACCCAATGGGACAAAGTCATACAAACAGTTTTAGAGAGAGAAAAGCAGCTAGCAGGGAAAGAACAGACATTCTGCTGGCAAGTAGCTGTTGGAAAAAGAATTAGAGTAGGGAAGCTTAAGAAGTTTATTTTTATGGCATTCCAAACAAATATTTCTATAAATTCTCTGCTGTTCAAAATTTAGCTATCCATGAGTGTTCATAACTCTCAAATATTACAGCATGGTTCTTGGCCATTGTACTGTGTTGGATATATGCATAAAAAAAATAAACGTTGACCTTTTGTTGTTATGTTTTTTTGTAAAACATTAATTAAACTCAGGTTTATGGAAGTATTTTAAGATGAATGTGGAAATGGAATGGAATTCTAGGTAGAAACATGTTACTGTTACATGAACTAGAGAAGATAGTTATCTATCCTTATCTGGAATGGCTTAATTTGAGTGAATAATCACTTTATTTTAAGTGAAAAGTGCAGCACTGGTTTGTTTTCATGGTACTAACCTCAGCACTATGTTACTTTGAACTGAGAGTGGCAAGTGTCCAGCCACATATACTTCTTTCCAGCCTTAATGGCCTATAAGGTGTGCAGTGTGCATGATCTGCTAGGGACCCATGCCAACATACTATAGAGATGCTTTAGGCTGATTTATGAGATATCTATCTTTTATTACCAGTAGGGTATCTATCTTGTGACACCTGATCTTTCTAAGTTCTGACCACAAATGCGTTTTTCTTCTGTGAAGCTGATATTATATATTTCTGGCTATCAGGATAGGCATCATTTTGTAATTTTAATGGCACAATTAATGAAGGGAAGGGGAGGGGAGGGGAGGATGCACCAATGCTTTCTGAATAGGCTGATCTCAGTTGCTTTCACTACAAGTAGTTATTGGCTTCTATATTCAGGTTTAACATTGTATTTTAGAATGCTTACAATCTGAATCTACAATCATTACACTTTAATTAACAAATGTTATTTTGTTCCCCTCCCCATCTGCTTATCGGTAATGATTTTATTTTATGTAGAATATCTTGTTTAGCTGCACTGCTGAGAAATCAAGCACACATGCTTATTTTTAATGCAATTGCACTCTATACTAAGTAAAGAAATGAGAATCTCTTTACATTTTTGTAGAGCTTGATTGCTTGGCCATTGATATGTGATGGCACTCTAAGCTATTTGAATTCCTTTCCTTAGCTAGGAAAGAGGCTGAAATCAATGCTTTGCCCTTCTCCCCCTTTGCATGTGCATGTATCACAAGAAGTGATGAATTGTTTGAACAGAGCAACTGAATGATAAACAAGTCTGGATTTTGCAGTTGGCTGGAAAAGATGAGCTTTAGGGAGCTAAAGGACTGCTGCTTGCTGGGGAAGACTTCTTGTTTTATGCAGGCATGCATAACCTTGTGTGGACAGAGGGTTATATTCAATCTTATGTGCCAGCAGCCACATTCAAAAAGTAGGCATTGTTGTTAATACAAATATGGCCAAGAAAACACGTGGACAGGGTAAGAACTGGGGGGAGGGGGGTAGGCTCTACTTTAATGTTAAATATGCCTCCAATCATCCAAAAAGGGACATAACAGCATATTTGGATATATATTTCTGCCATTATTTCTGAATACTTATTCTTAAATTTTAAAATCTATCTATCTGTCATCTATCTGTCTGTCATCTATCCATCTGTCATCCATCCATCCATCCTGACACATTCAACCTTGGGAAAAGGAAAAAAAAGAGTTTAAGGGATAAAGTTAAAGTTTGGGGAGAAGCTCATTGCTACCATACTTTGCTTTTATGATTCTCTTCTCTACAAGAGGCATTTGAATAAGTAAGCCAATATAAAATCACTGTATTTCTCCAATATACCTCCCTTAACATTTCACAGAAATTGAAATGACCTTTTCCCTTATGGTAGAGAAAGGAGAGGTATGAGAAGAATAGAATAGAATAGAATTAAGTAGAGAATTAAGTATTCATCGGATTCATATCTAAATGGAGTTTATGGGAAATGTTGACCTGGGAATCATTTTGCTTTGTTTTGTAATTTTTATGTGTTATGCTTAATAAATTTTATATCTTTAAAAAAAAAAAAAAAGAAGTACTGACTAAATATTTTCCAGCATCTCAGCTAGAATATGATTATATAGTTACACATTCATTAGCTACACATAACAGTAACAGCTACCGGAAAACTACTACACATTAGACTAGGAGCTATTGCTATCAGATAGCAACACAGGGAAACAAGGGAAGCTAGGAGTCATGATTTTTTTTAAAGAAAACCCGCTTTAAGAATTCTGACCACTGGAGATACAACAATCTTGTATCTAGTGCAATAAATCTTATATGTCTTTGTGCATATATCTAACAATCATCCTTTACTTTCTGTGTGCTGAAAACAGCAAACGCTGACATGTAGGAGGGGAGCCAAATTGTTTCTGTTGCATTGCTTTACCCTTCTAGAGCATTTCAGCTTTAAATCCCTGGAGGTATTATACATGAAGCTCACAAACTGGATAAACAAATTCAAAGGTGAATAAAGCACAAGAATAACATGCTAAAAAAAAGCTCCTTAAGTAAGTGAGCTTCCATCTCCACAGAAGGATTACAGGGTTTTTTTCATTTCATTACTGTGGGGGCTTCAACTTAAGGTATTTTCTGACAGACAGAAGGCAATATGTGTGTCTGTAGCTGTATGTATCCCTCAGAAATCCTGAATATAGAGAAAAAAATACAGGTAATCTGTTAAGTTTGCGACAGGAAAACTATCATGATTAAAATGCTAAAAAATGGTATTTTGTCTGATTGTCATGCTCCAAGATCAAATGTTCCCAGAACATCTGATCCAACTCACATGCATGAATGGAATCAAAACGGGTTGATTCTTGTGAGTCTGTAGAAGTGGGAGGGGGGACAAGCCAGGAGTATGAAAGCAGCTTGTTTGGACTATCTCTGGCATCCAAGGTCAACCAGCAGAACCATTGCAGACATCTGCACAGAACTGACCAGACTGGCACAGAAAGGGGGACAGCATACCGAAGGTCAAAGGGGTTGAGTTCATTGGGTGTTTTAACTTGGGGAAAGCATGGAAACTTCTATTCGCAATTTTTTCTCTGTACTGCACACTACACTCCATTAAAGCGATTTCTACTTAATCACATATGAATCAAAGTTAATGGTAAGCTGAGTAGGCAGCCATCACATAAAGTTGCAAAAATCAATCTGACTCTACCTGGAGACGTACTTAGCCAGAAGAGAGTCTAAATTCTATAATTATGTCAGAATTGACATCTGGAGATCCAACCATACCATTGAAGGGAGAAGAGACAATGATGCAGCTGATGGAGCCAGAGATGGTGGCTGGATTGATGGCTGGATCTGATGGAGATTTGGAAACAGAAGGTGCTGTGGGAATCTCCTTACCTCAGCAAAGCCGTACTGTGGAGCTAGACACGGAAATGATTACACTGGATGTCACTTGAGGCTCCAAAGCGACAGCATCCTGGTTCCAGTTGCCAGGTCACCCAGATCTCCAGGGAGTGGAAAGGACACCACCTGGAGATCAATGATGAAGTACCCGAAACTGGGAAGAAGGGGTGGAAGATGAAGTCACACCGACTCCTCGCCAGCCAACAGACGTGCAGCCAAAGACCAGGAGGTCCAGTTCCAAGGACTCTGAACCCAAACAAGATGCTACCCTGGATGAATGCAAAATCTAGAAGCCAGGGTAGCCTCCATGGCAACCATCCTGCAAAACATCTCATTGTCCTTGGATCGGGCGTTAAATCAACCGAAGGCAGAATCCGTCCTGTCATTCAAAAGATCCACAGCCAAGCTGACCCCTAGGACAAGGCAACCATCTCTGATGTCGGAGACCAGGAAAAGCAGCTGACCTTTAGTGATAAGGGGAGATCCACTAACTGGACACATAAGTCTTCTCCTTTCCAAGAGTGGGCACTGTGAGTTGCAGGTGAAGTTTAATGGGGACCCTCAGCAACTGTTCTTTTTCATAACTAATGTGGGAATGTACATGGAAGAGTTTGGGGACATTTTTCCCACAGAAAGTTCTAAGGTGAATTTAGTAGCATCCAGGCTGAAGGGGCTGGCGGCAGACTGGCTAGTGCAGTTGCACGATGCGGTGGCCCTGGAACTCCGCAACTTAGATGACTTTATGAGAGCCTTGAGAGTTTTGAAGACCCACTAGTGAAGCTATGTGCCAAAACAGCCCTGCAGCAACTTGGGCAAGGGTCCAAAACTGTATCTGAATATGCTATGGAATTTAAAGCTTTGATGGGAAAGGTGACTGATTGGTCTACCAGGGTGGATTACTTCAAAGGCGGGCTGCAACCGGAGCTGCTACCCTGGCCATTGGGATGAAGAGACCCCGTCATGGTGAGAGAATGGATCTGCCTAGCAGGAGAAGTGGAGAACACTCAATTCCAAGTCAGACATCAGGTATGAGCCCAAGCAATGGGGAAGAACACCGGAGCCCCAGCCAACTTACAGGCAGTGATGAAAAAACCAAGTCAGCAGAAGAGAGAGCAGTGAGTTAAAAGAGGACTATATTTTAAATGTGGGAAGGATGGACATCGAGCTTCAGATTGCCCTTGTGCAGGATTGGTCACCACCACAAAGCCGGGGACCAAGGCAGCAAAATCCCTACCTGTCAAGCACAAGAGCACTGCGGCTACTGCCACTGCATGCAAAGAGGAGTTCACACTGTTCTTGGAGGATTCCAAGAGGGATTCTGAAGATGAACAAGCCCAACTGGCAGAAAACGAGGTATGCCTGCTCTGAAATGTGCTGACAGGCAGACGGTGGATGATGGGCATGACGACCCATGAGTAAGTGATGATTGTCCAATGTTGATGGTGGGAGTCCAATTAAAGACTTTAAGAACTAACCACAAAGCTGACTGAACAGCCATGTTGGACTCGAGGTACACCAGATTTTTAATTCATCCTGTTATAGTAAAGGAACTAGACCTAAATGTGAAGAAGCTAAAGCAACCCATAGTCTTTACACAATTGGACAAGTCAGAAGCTCATGGGGACCCAGTGGAATATTAGCCATGCGGATAGGCAGCCATACAGAGACTTTACAATTCATTGTGGTGCCTGTCACTAATTATGCCATGATTTTAGGGTTGCTATGGTTATGGAGCTGAAATCCCCATGTAGATTGGGAAGTGGGAAGCTTGAAATTCGAGGATGGATTTTATTCGGGTTTACCCCAAGAGTCTCTGGCCACGAAAAGCTAATCTGCGGGTATCATGATCAATGAGAGAACCTCTCCTCCACTGACTCCACCCCATTAATTCCACATCAATACAAGGAATTTGCAGATGTTTTTGATGAAAGAGAGTCAGACCAATTCCCCCCCCCCCCGAAAAACAGACTGTGCAATTGAAATTCATCCCAATGCCAAACTCCCCAAACCCAAAATGTATGCAATGTTGGAAAAGGAAGTCCTTAGTTTATTGACAAAGATCTGGCCTGGGGTTTCACTGAGCCTGCCAATTCACCAATGGCTGCCCCTGTCCTATTTCATGCTAAAAAGCATGGCTCATTAAGGTTATGCACAGACTACAGAGGGTTAAACACTATTACTACTACAAACCAATACCCTCTCCCACTAATGAAGGACATGCTAGCGCACCTTTCTAAGGGAAGGATTTTCACCAAATTAGACTTAAGGGAAGCATACTTCCGAATATGCATTTGAGAAGGGGATGAGTGGAAGACTGCCTTCAATTGTCCTTTTGGGTTGTACCAGTATGGGGTCATGCCGCTCAGATTGATCCAAGGTCAACCAGCAGAGCTGTTGCAGACATCTGCACAGAACTGAATGGACTGGCAAAGAAAGGGGGGTGGCTTACCAAAGAAGGGGGAGGGGTTGAGTTCATTGGGTGTTTTAACTTGGGGAAAGCATGGAAACTTCTATTTGCAATTTTTTCTCTGTACTGCACACTACACTCCATTAAAGCGATTTCTACTTAATCACACATGAATCAAATTTAATGGTAAGCTGAGTAGGCAGTCATCACACTGATTCAAATGGCTAGTGACATTGTTGCTTTTCATATAATATTGCAACCATCCTCCATTTGGTATTTAGCACGTAAAACACTGATCTGTCTGACATGTTCTGGTACTTCTTTTAGTACCTTTCACACATAATGAGATTGGCTGTATGAGTTGAAGGCATTACCCTAAAGTCTTTCAGCATCTCTTGAAAAAATCAGTGTCATTTACATTCAGGTATCACAGGAACAGGTATCTGCTGCCTTTGGCATCTGAAATTGCAAACTTAGACATCTTATGTCCATTGGGCTGTCCTGCATGTGGGAACTTTCATTGCCATAGCTAGATTTTTGAGTTGGGTGATGGGGAACATTTTTCAAGCCTCATGCATGGAAGTAGGGGAAGACCCAAAGCATGGCTCACATTTTAAAATAATACTAATCATTTTTCTTTGAAGAAGTAAAACTAAAAATATATTATATTCTGAGTTTTCCATACATCCATTCTTGTTTCTTGGACCCACTAATTTTAATGGGAAAAAATGAACAAAAGGATATAATGAGTAAAAGGAATGGGTAGGTCTCAAATTATATTTCCCCCCCAAGCTTCTGGGAAACTCTGGATATAGTTAATTACCTTTTTGTTGATTGGGAGCTTTTAAATGAAACATAGGAATAATATCTATCTATCTATCTATCTATCTATCTATCTATCGAGGGAGAGACAGAGACAGAGAGAGTACAACAGTAAGTGCATAGGAGAGAAAATTTAATATGCCTATAGTCTATCTACAATTACTTCCTACAAATAACCTGCTGATTCCTCCCAGATAAATGTCAACACTAGGAATTTAATATATCTCTGTGTCATATAATTGTCTGATCTGTACTGAATTTTGAAAGCTGGTGGATATCAAATACAATGGTGCAGGAATGGATGCTTTGGATTTTATGAAAAACAGAATTTTCAGACAAGTAGCAGCAGGAAGCTAAAATTGTATAATGAATGTTCACATATGCCTTCATAACGGTGCTTCACTCTTTCACTACAAATTTGCCATAGGTAAACTGGGAGTCTGCAGTTACTGAGCATTTAACTGCCTTATACAGACATGCTGCTTAAATTCCCACAGAATAAAATGCTTTGCATTTTGTTGTTGTTGTTTAAAAAAGAACATTCAAGGGTTTTTTCGATCACACTTTTAGAGCATATGATGCTTGGTGACCTTATGATAATACTTAAATGTCTTAAAGGATATTCCGTTCAATCTGGAAAGAAGAAATTCTTGCCACCCTGGAAATGTAACACTCGATATCACCTTTTCCAACTAACAAATTTTATTAAAAAGCATAAACTTTTATGCAGCTCACGTGGCATTTTTTGCCACCATAGATTAACACGGTTCTCCTGCTATACTGAGGTCAACTGATATATATATATCACTGAATTATGTGAACATGACAAGGCAAATATCTGCATAAGGTTAAAATGCAAATTTTTCGTATCTTGCAGTGGAGGGTGGTAATAAACTCATACAAAATCTTGTATGGACTTAAAATGCTCAAAGAGTCAAACTAAGCTAGGCAGATTGCCAGCTGGAAATGGTATGCTTCTAGCTTTAATATTTAAGAACAGCTAGGAGGAAACTGTTGACAGATGATAAACAGAGGCTGTGAATGGGGAATATGCCTCAACCCAAGCTTTTATTTATTGCAGAGTCTTTTGGGAAAATATTGAAATGCATTATCCGTCCATCATGGCTTGAAAATTGTTCAGCATCCTGGTGCAGCAAGTAACAGCTCACCTCTGCTATGAGGAACGTGTTCAGTGTGCTTTGCTGACAGTAACTGATTGACATGTGAGGGGGATGGGACATGGAAGACATATTCACAAGTGATCACAATGACACTTCTCTTCCTTGAGGACTACATTATCATCTATGGCCTTAAGGAACACATTGACTCTTGTGGGGCATTCTGAAGCAAATGCTTGAGTAGTTTACAGGATGGGGGTAGAAACAGTGCTCAAGCAAAATTTGTTATAATTAAAGTATTTTTAATGATTTATTTACTTACCTACTTACTTAAAAGGGCTTACAAACCTGCATGTCCATCTATATAAGGTTAAAAACACTATATCTTAAGAATAATAATTAAAAAATACAATAGATTTTTGCATGAAAGAAAAACCCAAACACAAAGCACAAACCCATATTGGGGCTGGGGGTAAAGGGATCTCCACTCACAGACATTCCCTTCCCAAAGGCCCTTTGGAAAGCCCAGATTGTAATGGCTTCTCAAAACCTAACAGGGTGGGAAATAGACTACTTTTGGGGGAAATTCTATTGTTTTTATCTTGGTTTGGCTATCCTATTGCTTTTTGGAGGACAGGTAGTTTTTTTTAAATAGTGGGTTTTGCTGTAAGCCATCCAGAGACAGCTGAGTTGGGTGGCTCTATAAATTTGAAGAAATAAACAAACTTAGCCCAGATGGAAATAAACCTGGAAAGAAGATTTTCATACCATTCAATGACACTCTGCCTTAATTAACTTACCATAAATAAGGGTAGAAAACTCCTCTTCCATTTTTCAAGATACTGCATTTACCCCATACTAACATTCAAGATGTGGACCATAACTGTGTGGACCATAACAAATTGTGGCAAGTCCTTAGCGCTATGGGGATACCAAGTTACCTCGTCTGCCTCCTGAAGAATCTGTATAACGACCAAGTAGCAACAGTAAGAACAGACCACGGAACAACGGACTGGCTTAAGACTGGGAAAGGAGTACGGCAGGGCTGTATACTCTCACCCTACCTATTCAACTTGTATGCAGAACACATCATGCGACATGCTGGGCTTGAGGAATCCAAGGCTGGAGTTAAAATCGCTGGAAGAAACATTAACAATCTCAGATATGCAGATGATACCACTTTGACGGCTGAAAGCGAAGAAGAACTGAGGAGCCTTATGATGAAGGTGAAAGAAGAAAGTGCAAAAGCTGGCTTGCAGCTAAACCTCAAAAAAAAAACCAAGATTATGGCAACCAGCTTGATTGATAACTGCCAAATAGAGGGAGAAAATGCAGAAGCAGTGAAGGACTTTGTATTTCTAGGTGTGAAGGTTACTGCAGATGCTGACTGCAGTCAGGAAATCAGAAGATGCTTAATCCTTGGGAGAAGAGCAATGACAAATCTCGATAAAATAGTTAAGAGCAGAGACATCACACTGACAACAAAGGTCCGCATAGTTAAAGCAATGGTGTTTCCTGTAGTAACATATGGCTGCAAGAGCTGGACCATAAGGAAGGCTGAGAGAAGGAAGATCGATGCTTTTGAACTGTGGTGTTGGAGGAAAATTCTGAGAGTGCCTTGGACTGCAAGAAGATCAAACCAGTCCATACTCCAGGAAATAAAGCCAGACTGCTCATTTGAGGGAATGATATTAAAGGCAAAACTGAAATACTGTGGCCACATAATGAGAAGACAGGACACCCTGGAGAAGATGCTGATGCTAGGGAGAGTGGAGGGCAAAAGGAAGAGGGGCCGACTAAGGGCAAGGTGGATGGATGACATTCTAGAGGTGATGGATTCGTCCCTGGGGGAGCTGGGGGTGTTGACGACTGACAGGAAGCTCTGGCGTGGGCTGGTCCATGAAGTCACAAAGAGTCGGAAGCGACTAAATGAATAAACAACAACAACATTCAAGATAAAGAGCCAGTTTGGTGTAGTGGTTAAGGCACCAAGCTAGAAACTGGGAGACTGTGAATTCTAGCCCTACCTTAGGCACAAAGCCAGTAGTCTGTGGGAGCAGGGAAAGTCTTACCTGGCTCACCCTGCCCCCAATTCAAGATACCTTACTGAAATCTGGGGAATTCTTGCTTCCTTGATCTTTTCCAGCTGTGTGGGGCTTGATATCAGGTTCTAAGCCCTGCAGAGCTTTGATGGTGGCAACCAGTACCTTGAATTGTACCTGGAAGATAACCTGTAACCAGTGCATCTCTTAAAGTAATAATGTTATATAAGAATACCTGAAGGATGTCATTACTATTTGGACTTCTGCATCCTGGACCAGATGAAACTTCTGAGTGGCCTTCAAGGATGGCCCTATATTGATCATATTGCAATAATCCAAGTTAGAGGTGACCAAGGCATGAATGACCATGAATAGAACCCAGACCCTAACCATCATCAGACTAGGAACAGGACCTTAACCACATCTAGTCTAGGGTTGCAATTATAAGTTGATACCATTAGTATACTGAAGATTTGTGTGCTCTTCAGTGACATCCTTCAACAGCTTTGCATTAGTGTTGAATGGGAGGAGTGAGATTATCCAGCACTGCAGCATTCCACAATGGAAGCCAGTATGGCAAGATCTCTTTTCTCCTCTCACTCCTACTGACTAGATCCTCCTTCTCAGGAAGAAAGAGAACCACTGCAGACAGTGTTCCCCAGTCCCAGATCTTAGTGGTAGTCCTGGAGGACACCATGACTGATGGTATAAAAAGCTACTGAGAGGTCTAGAAAGACCAGGAGAGTCACATTTGCACTATTCTGGTCTCACCAAGGATCATCCACAAGAGTGATCAATGTAGCCTCAGTATCATACTCAGGCCTGAAGGACAAGTGGTGGTGGTGGGGAAACAGATTTTATTCCTAGGTCTGTCAAATACCAGATGTCCCTGGACACTACAGTCATTGCAGGCACAAAATTTATATTAAGTATTATAAATATTATGCTGTATTCTGAGTGAAATAAAAATATGCATATGCCCTTTCCCCCAGTAAATATGGGTACAGTTGGGCACTGAAACCAGGAGCAGAATCAAGAGGCCAAACTGAGTAGGTGATATTTATCAGTTGACCATAGTGCTTTTTTACCAGTGTCTTCTCTCTTCTGCTTTTGAGCTTACTTGCCTTGAGTATCTCTTGGACTATCCAAAAATATCTGTCTAATAACTGAAAACCTTCCTTCTCCAATTTTTAAGGCACTCAATAAGAATGTGTCAAAAATGCAAACCAGCTGAAACTAGAGATAACACATTCCTTGGTTGTTTTATCTTCTAGAAGGATTCAAAATCATTCATTCTACCTGTTGGGAAAAGAAACAGCAGGTGGCAGGAGAGTTCACTACAAGGCAGGATAAATTGGGCAAGAAATTTATTAGCTAGGCATTTCTGTCATGAGGTTTCTATTTTGCAAATCACATGTCCTATGAACTTCAGCACTAGTTGATATTCCTTATGTCATTTCCAACTTAGAAAAAATATTGCATTGAGCTTCTGAAAAGCTAGTGAAAGGGCATTTTAATGAAGGAAACCCTGAAAAGTACATTTATTTTGCTTTAAATGAAGCAAACTGAAATATGATTAATAGTATTTCTGATGGCCTAAAAACCATTTCGTTTTAAACTATGAGCAGTTTTCATGTTGAAATGCTTTGGGTTGTTTTCTGAAATCACCTAATAAAAATAATATTTTTTCTCATAGATTCTACTTTTATTTTTATTTTTATTTATTTTTTAAATATTTTTAAGAATGATTCAACCTACTGGCATTCTTTTGATATGCATGCATACATGTAAATATATATGTGTGTATAAATGTGTTTGTGTGTGTGTGTGTGTGTATGTGTGTATTTATTATATCTATATCCATCTATCATCTATCTATCTTGAAGAGGGGGGATTTCCTAAATGACTTAATTCTTGTGTTTCAGGACAACTTTCCCTTGATATTTAAAATGACTTTTGCTTTGCAATATTTGTTCCTTAACATGTTGTTCTGAGCTGGTAGGTCAACTGGAATGCTCCAGTTACCACAGCAGGAATAGCTTCATAAATGAATTTGCCACTTATACATACACACACAAGAGCTCACACATAATTTAAGTTTGGCCCAGGTCAAGGGAACCAAGGTGACATCAGTGGGAGAAGAGAAAGTTATCTTCTTGCCTGATACAGACTTTCAACAGCATTACAGACAGGGGCTGAGGAGCAGCTATTTGTGCTTATCATTTGATTTATGTTGGTAAAGACAAGTGATACATTGATCGTATAGGCTTAGAACTGATGGCTCTCATCTGTCATGCCTTGCTGTAGCTAAGAACTCATTTAGGTTGGTTACACCAGCTAGCTAGATGAAGATTAAGGGAAGGAGAGTGTCATGTTCACTGTTTCAATGTGCCTGGTACATCGTAACACTTCACATGTCATTTGCTAACCACGTATTTGATTTGTAACACTTCACGTGTCAGTTATTTGATTTGTAACACTTCACGTGTCAGTTGTTAATTGCGTGGTTGATTTGCAGGAAAGGGAGGCTGCCTTAGCCTGGACTGTTATCTCTTGGTTGAGGGAATGGAATGTGTTTGGGTTTTCTCAAATGCTCAAGGTTGCTTTCCCAGGACTGGTGAAGACAGTTACTGGCACCTGGTGGGGGGCGGTTAGAACGGCTGGGTGGGGGGAGGTCTTAGGTTTTGAGCCGAGGGTTCTTAATTTGTATTTGGCGTGCTTTTGCTCATCCTCAGCTTTCTCTGTACTTGCATACTAATCCTTCAATAAACCAGATTTCCTAGAGCCCACTTGTGAGTCTGGCTTTGTTAGGTTAGGCAACCATTACATAAAGCTGAGAATCTTAAACCCTTACCGCTAACCTCTATCCAGAGCAATCTGTGAGGAACTAGAGTTAACGATGACTGAGCCCACTCCGTACTCGGGGGAGAGCGAGTACTCAGATGCTGGGGAGCCAGATTCCATGGCTAGAGGAGGTGGGAGAGAACCCACTCCGGAATCAGAGGATCTGTCGGGAGTGTCGAGTCCCAGTCCTGCGATCCAAAAGACTGTGAAGTCCAAGGTGGTGAAGAAGGCAGACGAGGCGCCGACCAAGGAGGTGATGTGGGATGAGGAGCAGGGCCCTCTACCAGGGATGTCGAGGACGTCTTGGAAGCTGAGGTACCCGCTGTCCCCGACTGTGACTGTGGCCGGTGAAAGAGGGTCGGAGGACTCTGCAACCCCTGTGAAGGCACAAGGGTGGGACGCCAGGTTGCAATCCCTAGAGGCAATGGTGCTGAAAATATTGTTGACTTTGTGGGACCCAGTCAGGGAGAGAAGGGAGCACCATTCCCGCCAGTCATCCCCCTCTCCTCCCTCCTCCCCGGGGGCGAGGATGAAAGGTTGGAGGAGACATCGGGCGGGTTCACCATCCAGCAGCCCCAGACGATCGTCCCCATCGCCCCCACAGCGTTCGGACGACCGAGGAAGGAAAATGAAAAGGGGGGAGAAGAGACATCCCAAAGTCAGGATTTCAGATCCCCCCCCCCCAGACGAAAAGTCGATGGGTGCCAAGTGAAAGACTGGGCAGAAGGAGAAGAAGAAGAGCCTGCTGGGTGCTAGATACCGGGAGTTTACGGTTAAGTTTGATGGGGACCCCACGAAGTTGTCATTTTTCCTGACAAATGTGAAGAGCTATATGGAGGAGTTTGGGGCGCTGTTTCCTTCGGAGAGGGCTAAGGTAAATGCGGTGGCCACCAAGCTAGAAGGCAGGGCAGCTGATTGGTTCGTGCAATTGACTGAGATGGAGGCCCTAGAATTGACCGATTTTGAGGAGTTCTTGTGGGCGCTCAAGTTACATTTTGCTGACCTGTTGGCAAAAGAAAAAGCCAAAGTGGCCCTGAGGGAGTTAATCCAGGGATCAAGGTCAGTGGCAGACTACGCCTTAGAGTTCCAAGCTTTAGCTGCCAAGGTGGATGATTGGTCACAGACAACCCTGATAGAAATGTTCAAGGATGGTCTGCGACCCGAATTGTTGAGGTGGTCTTTGGGGAGGACAGACCAAACCACTCTATATGATTGGATACAGCTAGCAGGGAATGTGGAGCAGGCCCACGTGAAGTTTGCGCAAAGCAAGACGGGTCCCAAGCAAATGGCCATGATGAGAGCTGCCAAACCCATGGGCACCACGGCCAGAGCAGGAAGAACGGCGTGGCAGGAGGAAAGGGAAAGCCGCTTCGCAAAAGGGCAGTGCCTTCGATGTGGGAAGGAGGGCCACCGAGCAGCGGCATGCCCAAAAGGGAGGCCTGAGGAGCACCAGGGGAGATCGTCGGGTAAGTCGCCCACCTTCCCCAGAAAGATGAAGGCAGCTGTAGCTGAGGGCAAAGAAGAAGGAGTCCCGTATTTCGGAGAGGAGGGGGAGCCTGAACTGCTCCAGCCAGCGGGAAACGCCAGCCACCTGCTCTAAAGGGCACCGCTGGGCAGGTGGAAGAGGGAGGGCGCGACTACCCCTCGGTGAGTGGAAACTTTCCTACGTTGGCAGTGAAAGTTAAGCTGGGCTCCCGCACCCGAACTGTTGAAGCATGGGCGTTGGTCGATTTGGGGTGTTCCCGCTGCTTGATGCACCCGGACATGGTGGATGCATTGGAATTACCCACGTTACCCCTAAAACACCCTATGATTTTTACCCAGCTGGATGGTTCTACAGTGGGGGGGAAGCCAGTCACCCATTTTACAGATTTGGTGGCATTGCAGATGGGTAGCCACAGGGAAAGGCTGCTGTTTATTGTGGCGCCGGTGGGAGGGCCATTGGTCATTCTGGGGATGCCCTGGTTGGTCCAGCAAAATCCACACATAAACTGGGTGCACCGAACTTTGACATTTGGGGATGTGTTCTACCAAATCCCTATGGAAGAAGATGCCCTGCAGGCTGCAGTGGGGAGGGTGGCGGCGGCGACGCCGCATCTCGCGGCCGGCCCCCTGGAGGGCCTGCCGGAACAGTACCAGAGTTTTGCAGATGTCTTTGGAGAAAAGGAGGCAGATCAACTCCCCCCTCACCGGATAACTGACTGTGCGATTGAATTGGTCCCTAATGTGCAGCTGCCCAAACCTAAAATCTATGCCATGACGCAAAAGGAGCTGGCAACGTTACTGGAGTTTGTGGACAAAAATCTAGCCAGGGGTTTTATTGAGCCAGCTAATTCACTGGTGGGTGCTCCAGTCTTGTTCCGAGCCAAGAAGGATGGGACTTTGAGACTGTGCACAGATTACCGTGGGCTCAATGCAGTCCCAGTCCTAAATAAATACCTGTTGCTGATCCTAAAAGACATGCTGGCACATCTGTCCAAAGGGAAAATATTCTCTAAACTGGACTTGAGGGAGGCATACTTCCATATCTGTATATGGGAAGGAGATGAATGGAAGACTGCTTTCAATTGCCCGCTGGGCTCCTTCCAGTACAAGGTGTTGCCGTTTGGGTTGGCAGCGGCACCTGGGGTGTTTATGCAGCTAATTAATGAGGTATTACATGATCATTTGTTTAAGGGGGGTTTGGTGTATTTGGATGATGTGCTCATTTACACTGAAACGATGGAAGAGCATGAGCGTTTGGTGAAACAGGTGCTCAGCAAACTACGGAAGGCAGAGTTGTATGCCAAGCTCTCTAAATGTGAATTTCACAAAACACAACTGGACTATTTGGGGTACAGAATCTCGGATGCTGGGGTGGAAATGGACCCTGCCAAGGTGCAAGCCATTTGGGATTGGGAGCGCCCGCGCATGCGCAGGCAGCTCCAAAGTTTCCTGGGATTTTGCAACTATTATCACCCATTCATCCAGGGGTTCGCTGAGATTGCATTGCCTCTAACTGATTTACTGAAAACCAAGGGGCGGGTGATACACGCAGGGTGAAAAACCCGGGGGCTGTGCTCAATTGGATGCCTCAATGCCAGGCGGCGTTTGTCAAACTTAAGGGGTTGTTCACTGCTGAACCTATTCTGCAACATCCTGATCCCGATAAACCCTTTGTGGTTCAGGTGGATGCTTCAGAATTTTCCATTGGGGCTCTCTTGATGCAAGCCGATGCTGCCAGTTGCCTCAAGCCTTGTGCGTACTTATCCCGAAAGTTCACTGAAACAGAGAGACGGTGGCATGTCTGGGAAAAAGAGGCTTTTGCTGTGAAAGCAGCTTTAGACACTTGGCGTCACCTTTTAGAGGGGGCTAAATGTCCATTTGAAGTGTGGACTGACCATAAGAATTTGGAAGCCCTTAGCACGCCTCGTAGACTCAGCCCTAAGCAGGTTCGTTGGGCTCAATTCTTTAGCCGTTTTGATTTCCAGTTAAAGTTCATTCCAGGGAAGAAAAACTTCCTGGCTGATGCACTTTCACGCTTGCCTCAAGATTCAGCCCGGGCACCTGAAGTCGTGGGGACGCTTTGGACAGAACCCCAATTGGGGATGCAAGCTGTCACACACAGCCAGACCCGTGGGGGGGGGGCCCTCAACGTCAATTTCACCGGCTGCTAGAGCGCCGGCTGTTCCTTCCCAATTGCAACAAAAGTTTCTCTCTGAGCTGAAATCTGACACCTGGCTGCAAGCAAATAGGGACAAGGTTTCTTTTGACAAAGGCTTCGCTTGGAGGCAAAATCGCCTCTATGTGCCTGACACTCTGCGAAAAGAAATCTTAAGGGGGTCTCATGATGATAAACTGGCGGGTCATTTTGGATTTGTTAAGACTCTACACCTGATCTGCAGGCAATTTTGGTGACCCTCCTTAAGACGTGATGTCAAGGATTATGTTGCTTCTTGTCCAATTTGTGCCATGTCAAAATGGAAGGGGGGTAAACCTCAGGGCTTACTGCAACCTGTCGCCAGTCCATGCCACCCTTGGGAGGAGGTCTCCATGGATTTTATCGTCGATTTGCCTCCCAGCCAAAGCAAGACTGTGATTTGGGTGGTGAAAGATTATTTCTCTAAGCAAGCCCATTTCATTCCATGTGCCTCCATTCCATCGGCACAGCAATTAGCCCACCTTTTCCTAATCCACATCTACAGGATCCACGGGAGCCCCTCCTGTTTGGTCACGGATCGCGGGACACAGTTTACCTCCCGCTTCTGGAGGGCATTTTTAAAACTTGTTGGCACTAAACAAGCCTTATCCATGGCGTGGCATCCTGAGACTGACAGAGCCACAGAGGCTTTTAATGCCACCCTTGAGCAGTTCCTCCACTCATTTGTAAACTACCAACAAGACAATTGGGTAGATTTCCTCCCCTTCGCTGAAGTAGCATACAACAACTCCGTTCATCAAAGCACTAGGCGCACACCTTTCAGTACTGTATTTGGGAGGGACTTTGTGCCCATTCCTGACCTTCCTCAGCCCACCGTTCCACCTTCCTCTCCTTCAGATTGGGCTGCGCACTTGGCAGATTCCTGGCCGGTGATCCAGGAAGCGTTGGCTGACGCCCACTCGGCTTATAAGCTCCATGCTGATAAAAAACGTGCACCTCAGCCCCCTTTTAAGGTGGGGGATGACGTGTACCTGTCTACCAAGTACATCAAATCTTCTCAACCTTCTAAGAAGTTGGCACCTAAATTTGTTGGCCCTTTTCCTATTGTCACTGTTGTGAATCCTGTCACGTTTAAGTTAGACCTGCCTCACAATCTTCGCCATTTACACCCTGTTTTTCATTGCAGCTTGCTCAAACCCGTTACCCACTCCACTTGCTGGCACCCTCAGCCCGCTCCTCCCGCACCAATCATGATTGATGGCCAGCAGCACTTCAAAGTGAAGGAGGTCCTGGATTCTCGCCAACTTCGTGGCACACTACAGTACCTCATTCGATGGAAGCATTTTTCCCACCCTGAGTGGGTGGCTGCACGCGATGTGCGCTCTCCCCTTTTAATTGCACGATTTCATTCTGCTTATCCTATGAAACCTGCGCCATAGTATTCTTTGGGGGGGGCGGTATGTCATGTTCACTGTTTCAATGTGCCTGGTACATCATAACACTTCACATGTCATTTGCTAACCACGTATTTGATTTGTAACACTTCACGTGTCAGTTATTTGATTTGTAACACTTCACGTGTCAGTTGTTAATTGCGTGGTTGATTTGCAGGAAAGGGAGGCTGCCTTAGCCCGGACTGTTATCTCTTGGTTGAGGGAATGGAATGTGTTTGGGTTTTCTCAAATGCTCAAGGTTTCTTTCCCAGGACTGGTGAAGACAGTTACTGGCACCTGGTGGGGGGCGGATAGAACGGCTGGGTGGGGGGAGGTCTTACATTTTGAGCTGAGGGTTCTTAATTTGTATTTGGCACACTTTTGCTCATTCTCAGCTTTCTCTGTACTTGCATACTAATCCTTCAATAAACCAGATTTCCTAGAGCCCACTTGTGAGTCTGGCTTTGTTAGGTTAGGCAACCATTACAGGGAGGGTGCTATACTCTTATGAGATTACTGATTTCATGAGTTTGTTCATTATATTTTTGAGATGATATTTCTGCCCGTAGCTATCCTTGTGCTGTGATGCTGTTACTGTTAAAAATCTAGTTTAGCATTTCCTAATCTGATAACCTGAAGAAATGGTGGCCTCTATAGAAGAATAACAAGCAGTGTGCTTGTTAGAAAATAGAACTAGGCATATATAACCATTGATGTCACCATGGCTTTGGCTACATATAACAGAGGGAGGACCTAATCAAACATAACATTTATATCAGCACAATAAACAACATGCTCTATATATTGATTAGATTATTTCTAACATTTACATTTGTTATCATAAGTGTTTGGGTGCTGTACACTAATCCACCTGTAAAAATGAACAATCCTAGGTGAGGCATTTTCTTATTTCCTGCAACAGAATACTGTTGATTTGAATCATTTCAGGCAAACAATTATGCACCTTTTATTGAAAAGAAATCAAGTAAACTGCATATATGTGACTTATTAAACCAATTTATAATTATCAGCACTGAAATCCAGGCTCTTACTTGATTGTGAAAAACCAGTAAATTGATGGACTAAGATATTAGTGTTGCAAGTATAAGAATATAATATTAATTATAATATTATAACATTATAATATAATATAATAACAGTTGGGAGTGTTGCTGCTGCACCAGCCTCTCTGCTGCATGGCAACCTTGCTTGGGCTGCTGGAGGCCGTCTCAGATTTGGCAGTGGAGTTCCCCAGGCTTATGGTTCTGGGGGACTTCAACCTGCCATCCCTGGGGCATGCCTCGGAGGTGGCTCAAGAGTTCATGGCTACCATGGCAGCCATGGGCCTGTTCCAGGTTATTCAGGACCCAACTCGAGACAGTGGCCTTACTCTGGACTTGGTTTTCTTGTCAGAGCAGTGGCAATGTGATCTGAGGGGAGAGCTAGATCTGTCCCCATTGTCATGGTCAGACCACACCCTGGTGGCCCTGAGATTCTCTTGTGCCATCCCACTCCGCAGGGAGGCAGGACCCATTTGATTGGTCTGCCACCGGCGACTAATGGACCTGATAGGGTTTCAGGGGGAGCTGGGGGTTATACCCAAGGATCTACTGCATGGTCCAGCAAAGGTCCTAGCTGCAGCCTGGAATAGGGAGGTAGCCAGGGCCTTGGACAGGATTGCACCTTTGCGTCCTCTCTTGCCCAACACTCCCCATGGTTCACGGAGGGGTTGAGGGTTCTGAAGAGGGTTAAGAGATGTATAGAGTGCCACTGGAGGAAGACAAAGACCGAATCTGACCAAACACAAGGTAAAGCCACTATTAAGGCCTACTTTGTGGCAATAAAAGTGGCAAAACATCAATATTTCTCTGCTCTTATTGTTTCTGCAGATTGCCACCCGGCAGCCCTGTTTAAGATCACTCGTTCCCTTTTGGGTAAGGTGGATTTAGTTATCTACCTACAGGGCTGTGTGGAGGAGGTTTTTGGGCATCTGCAGGTTAAATTGCTCAGATCTGTTCCAAGTTGGATTCTATTCGTGAGGCACGGTCTGAGGAGATGCTGAAGGAGCATACTTACGATGTTATCTGGGACCAATTTTATCCTGTTGGGACTGAGGAAGTGGACAGGATCCTCCAGACTGTGAATACCACCACATGTCATCTAGACCCATGCCCTTCCTGGCTGGTAAAAGCAGCCCAGGAGGTGACATGTGCCACAGAGTTCAGTTCTCTCTCTCCTTCTATTTAACATCTACATGAAACCTCTGGGTAAGATCATCTGTCACCATGGGATGAGGTATCATCAGTATTCTGATGATACTCAATGATATATCTCCATCCCAGGTGAGGTAAGTGATGCCGTGACTGCCCTGTCTCAGGCAGGGGACTGTGGGGACCTGGATGGGGAACAACAGCCTTCAACTGAACCCTGGTAAGACAGAGTGGCTGTGGGTTGATGGCTCCTCAACATCCAGGAAGTTGTCATCTTTAGTTCTGGATGGGGTTCACTGCCCCATTCAGACCCAGTCCGGAACCTGGGGGTCCTCCTGGACTCATGACTCCTGCTCGAAGAGCAGGTGGCAGTCATGGCCAGAAGGGCCTTTGCACAACTTCATGTTGCATGCCCGCTACGCCCTTTCCTGGAGCAAGAGGCCCTCCAAACAGTCACTCATGACCTGGTCATCTCCCATATAAACTATTGCATTGCGCTCTACATGGGGCTACCCTTGAAGAGTATTTGGAAGCTTCAACTGTCCAGAAGGCAGTCATGCAGGTAGTTATTGGTGCCTCTAGATCGGCACATGTGACACCACAGCTGCACGATCTGCACTGGGTGCTGGTCTGCTTCCAGGTCCAATTCAAGGTGTTGGTTATCACCTTTAAAGCCCTACATGGCATGGGGCCAGGAACCGCCTCATCCCCATCACATCATCCTGTCCCACCCGGTCACGCAGAGAGGGCTTGCTATGGACCCCGTCAGCGAGGGAATTCCATCTAGCAGGGTCTAGGAGGCAAGCCTTCTCTGCAGTGACACCCACCCTTTGGAATATTCAAGTCAAATTCAATGGCGATCCACAGCAGTTAGCATTTTTCTTGACCAAGGTATCCATCTACATGAAGGAATATGTATCCTCCTTCCGCACCACAAGAAGGTGAGCCAGGTCCGAGCGAGGCTTTGTGGAACCACGGCAGATTGGTATGTGCAACTGCACAATGCCATGGCTCCGGAGTTAAACAGCTTGTGAGACTTCATGAAAGCCTTGAGGGAGCGGTTTGAGGATCCACTTGATAATATGAAGGTGAAGGCAGCCATACAGCAACTTAGGCAAGGGGGAAAAAGCATGGCAGAGTATGCGATGGAATTCAAAGCCCTTGCTGGAAAAGTTATGGACTGGTTGGAGACAACCAAGATTGACTACTTCAAAGGGGGCTTACAGCTGGAGATCCTGAGATGGGAACTTGGCAGAGGAGACCCCCCCCCTACTTAAAGGAATGGATCTGCCTGGCAGAGGAAGTCGAGAACACCCAATACCAATTTCACAGACAACTATGAGCACAAGCGGCAGGGAGGAATACTGAAGTGCCAGGCCAATTCCCCTTGGCCCAGCGAAAGCTATTCATGACAAAGAGGATCCAAAAGACTGCACTTGGAAAAAGGGTGGCTGCTTCAAAAGAGGCAGAGACACCCATCAAGTTGCTGAGTGCCCCCACAGGGAACCAGAGGCAACCAAGGGAGGAACCAAGGCAGCTAAAACCCCACCAACCAAACGCAAGGGAGCCGTGGCAACAGCTCTTGCACGCAAAGACCTAGATGCGAACCCGCTGATGGAGTCAAGTGAGGACTCTGACCCATATGACCAGAAACTGGCGGGAAACTAATTTCACCTGTTCTAAATCACACCCGCGAGCAGGTAGAAATTCCAGGGTGCAATATGCCTCCTTCAGAAGAAGACGAGAAAGAAGACCCCTTGGTGAGTGATGATTGCCCCACCTTGTTAGTCAGAGTGGAACTAAAAAACTTAAGAACCTGTCACAAAGCCAACTTGACAGCGATGTTAGACTCAAGGTACACAAAATGTTTAATACACCCCACATTAATCAACACACTAAGCCTCAAAACTAAGAGACTTAAGCAACCAATTGTTTTTACCCAGATAGATGGTTCCATTGCCCATGGGGGTCCTGTAGAGTTCTGGACTGAGACTGTGGCCATGAGGCTGGGGGGACATAAAGAAACCTTGCAATTCATCATAGCCCCTATCACCAACTACTCCATCATCTTGGGACTCCCATGGCTAAAAAGTAGAAAACCACAAATAGACTGGGAGTCTTGCACATTAATATTTAAGAACGGTGCCAGCAGCACACAAGTCATACCACAAAAAGAACAAAATGTGGCAGGCAAACTCCTCAACCAAATTCCAGTAGGAAAACCAGATGCATGAGTAGATATTCCAACCGAATACTCAGATTTTCTTGACATATTCGATGAAAAGGAATCTGACCAGTTGCCACCTGACAGGAAAACTGACTGCACCATTGAGATTGACCCGAAAGCTAAATTGCATAAACCAAAGATGTATGCTATGACAGAAACTGAGAAAAAAGTTCTCAGGGAGTTCATAGACAAAAGACTTGCTAGGGGTTTTATTGAGCCAGCTAACTGCCCCTTAGCTGCCCCTGTGCTTTTCCAGGCAAAAAAGGATGGCTACCTCAGACTCTGTACCGATTACCATGGAATAAATGCCATCTCAGTAAACAACCAATACCCTCTCCCCTTAATGAAGGACATGCTGGCACACCTATAGAAAGGAAAGGTGTTCACCAAACTCGACCTCAGAGAAGCATACTTCAGAATTCAAATCCGGGAGGGGGATGAATGGAAAACTGTTTTTAATTGCCCCCTGGGTTCATATCAGTACAAGATTCTCCCATTTGGGTTAACAGGAGCCCCTGGAGTGTTCATGCAATACATCAATGAGGTTCTACATGAACATTTGTATAAAGGAGTACC
Source organism: Candoia aspera (assembly GCF_035149785.1). Lineage (NCBI taxonomy): Eukaryota > Metazoa > Chordata > Lepidosauria > Squamata > Candoiidae > Candoia > Candoia aspera. The sequence goes on from NC_086158.1 coordinate 51,773,387, forward strand.
AGTTTATTTGGACAATATTTTGATCTATTCTGACAACTTAAAGGACCATGTTCCCTTTGTTAGGCAAGTATTGCAAAAGCTCAGAAAAGTTCAGCTCTATGCTAAGCTATCCAAGTGTGAATTTCACAAATCTCAGCTGGACTATTTGGACTACAGTATCTCATCAAATGGCATTGAAATGGACCCTGCCAAGGTACAGGATATTATGGGCCGGGAACCCCCTTACACCAGAAGACAACTTCAAAGTTGTTTAGGTTTCGCCAATTTTTATAGACAATTTATTATCCAATTTGCGCAGATTGCTTTGCCTCTCACAGATTTGCTCAAAACCGGGAACCCCCTTACACCAGAAGACAACTTCAAAGTTGTTTAGGTTTCGCCAATTTTTATAGACAATTTATTATCCAATTTGCGCAGATTGCTTTGCCTCTCACAGATTTGCTCAAAACCAGAGGGAGGGGGGAGATGCGTAAAGTTACTTCCCCTGGAGCTAAGCTAGCTTGGACTGTAAACTGCCAAACTGCATTCAATTGCTTCAAACTGTTGTTCACCAGGGAACCTATTTTGGCTCATCCAGACCCAAGCTTCCCCTTTATTGTACAAGCTGATGATTGTGCAACTGAGATTGCACAAAATTGGCATTCTGCCGTGCAACAGGAATTAGCATCCTTGAAAGAAAATAAAACATGGAAACTGGTAAATTTACCTCCCAATGAATGCTGTCTAGGTTGTAGGTGGGTTTTCAAACTGAAAAGGAATGCTGATGGTAAAATCCAAAAATATAAAGCACAGTTGGTTGCAAAAGGGTTCACTCAAAGGAAAGATTCAGACTTTGACAAGACTTTTGCACCAGTTACTAAAGGTGAATCAACTAGATTACTGCTAAAAATTGCTGCACTCAAAAGAATGTCAGTTCACCACTATGACATTCAAACTGCATTTCTCTATGGTGTTTTAGACCACAAATTATACATGCAGCAACCCCCTGGCTATGAAAAAAGGGGAGAATCTTGTTAATGTTTCCTACTGCAGATTAAGGTTGCTATTGTATCTAATCATTTTGGCCAGGTGCAGAGGTTGAATTCAACTGCCCCCTTTTCAAATGTTAATTATTGTACCTGGGGGGAGGAACCTGCCCACACTTGTTTCAGTTCCTCTTTCTCTTCTGTGCAGACATGTAGAGTCAGGCTGCTCTCATTGAGAGCCAAGTCCTTTAAATATGTTTTTTTGCCTTCGTTTTGCTTTCTGTAAATATATATTTTTTTTTATAGAAATGCCTGGTGTGTGTGACTTTTCTGATCTCTCCTGGGCCAAAGGCTTTCCCAGCAATCTGCCAACAAATCTGGTCTGTGAACTGCAAAGATCAATCTATGGATTAAAACAGGCTGCTAGATCTTGGAACCAAAAATTAGATGAAAAACTGCAGAATTTTGGTTTTGAAAAAGGAAAAGCAGATTCATGTGTATATGTGAAAAAAGACAAACAAGGCTATATGTATCTGTGCATTTATGTTGATGATTTGCTGCTGCTCACATCAACAGAAAAACAAAGGCTTGATTCTGAAGCCTGCATGAAAAGCCATTTCACATTAAAAAGCCTTGGAACAGTAACTAATTACCTAGGCTTGGAAATACACAGGGAGAAGGATGGTAGCTTTCTGTTAAACCAACATAGTAAAATTCAAAAGCTCCTAGAGGATTTTAACATGCAAGACTGTAAACCAGTCTCTACTCCGATGATAACAGATTTTCAGAAAGATATAGGAGAAACTCAATGAACTGAGGCAGAGAAATATAGATCCGCAATTGGAAGTTTATTGTACATTGCAAATCACTCTCTCCCAGATATCTCAAATTCTGTGGCCATTTTAAGTAGACAGGTAGAGAAGCCTACATCTACTGGAAAAGCAGCATTGAAGAGGTTAATGAGGTATTTGCAAGGAAAAGAATTATTGCCTGAAGCTAAATGCCTGTGGAACCAAGACATTGCAGGCTTTTGCCGATTCTGACTGGGGAGCAAATGTCAGTGACAGGAAATCCACTTCTGGGATTTTAATTCAATTTGCTGGATCAAGCTTAGGCTGGCATTCTAGAAAGCAAACACTTGTTGCTCTTTCCACTGCAGAAGCAGAGTTTTATTCCCTAGTACAAACCTGTAACGAGGTTATATGGTTTAAACAGTTGTTAAAAGACATAGGCATGGAAGTGAACCAGCCTATAACTGTTTATGAGGATAATCAAGCTTGCATTGCAATGGCAAAATATGAAGCCTGCAAGAATAGGACAAAACATATATATAGTAGATATCAATATATCAAAGATATGATAGCCAAAGGGGAAATAATGGTAAAATATTGTGAATCAAAAGACATGATTGCTGATATTTTAACCAAACCTCTTGTTCTACCAAGACACAAAAAGTTAACAAAGCAAATTGGTCTGCATCTCATTCCTTAGCATAAAAAAAAAGGGGGGGGTAGTGTTGGTATTTGGTTTTTTTTCCTGCTTTTGGCTGCAGAGCCATTAAGGTTACCATGGTAATTGACTACTTTCTTAAGTATCAGCAGGGTGAAGAGGTCAAAATTAATTGTCCTCAGTTTAGGTGTTAATAGCTGCATTATCTGGGGAAAGGCAGCTTGCTTGTTACTTGTTTAGTTTCGCTTTTGTTTTCCTTGCAGCACAGCCTCTCTTCCTGTCCTCAGCTCTGCACATGTGAGTGCAGAAGCTTGTAAAATATGTTTTTGTGCTTTCTGTAAATAAATTTATTTTTATAGAAATGCCTGGTGTGTGATTTTTCTGATCTCTCTGGGCCAAATGCTTTCTAGCACTCTGACATGCCAAAATCCCCACTGCCCAACAATTGGCAAAACTGTTTCTCACACACATCTATAGGATCCATGGATGTCCCACTTGTGTGATCTCAGATAGAGGCATCTGAATTACTTCCAAATTTTTGCACGCATTTTAAAAACTAATTGGTGTGCAGCAATCCCTCAGCTTGTCTCACCATCTGCAGGCAGATGGGGGGACTGAATGAGCTCAATCTACCCTGGAGCAATTCCTACGCTGTTACATCAGCTTCCAACAGGATGATTGGGTTGATTTCCTCCCTTTTGCTGAAGTAGCTTACAATAATCCGATGCATCAAAGCACTGGATTTTCCCCATTTCACGTTGTCTATGGCCAAGACTTCATTCCCATTCCAGAACTCCAGCTCCAATCTCTACCTGATTCTTCAGTTGCTGACTGGGCTACCTGAGTCACCACTGACTGGCCTGTCATTCGTCAGGCTTTGAATCATGCTCAGGAGACCCACAAAAAGTTTGCTAATCACCACTGTTGGCCGGAGTGGAAAATGAAAGTTGGAGACTTGTTTTACCTCTCCACCAAATTCCTATGGGCTCAGCAACCTTCCACGAAATTGGCCCCGAAATTTGTGGGACCTTTTCCCATCACTAAAATCATTAATCCTGTGACTGTACAATTGCAATTGCCTCCCACTCTTCATCCTGTTTTTCATTTCAGCTTGCTTAAACCTGCACCACAATGCTCTAAGTGGCACCAGCCTGCAATGACCCCTCCACCCATCATGGTTGATGGCCATCAATACTTTGAAGTTAAAGAAATCCTAGACTCTCATTTTTACCACAAAACTTTACAGTATTTGATTCAGTGGAAACATTTTCCAGATGCTGAGTGGGTTAATGCATGTCATGTTAATGTTCCTATTCTAACAAGAAAATTTCATTTAAAATACCCTTCCAAACCCTCACCTTACTAACTGTCTTTCTAAGCCTTCCCCAGTTCATTATTATGCTAATTACTTTACAATTTTTTTTCTCTTTAATCTTCTTGGGGGGGGGCGGTATGTCAGATCCCCCCGATCAAAGGATTCACAGAACCCCTTATCAGAGCATCATCCATAATTTCCTTATCAATGCTGTAGACTCTCTGTCACTGGGTGGGAGGGGATGAGAAGTTGGAGTGTGATTTGTATTATTATGGCTACACATTTATGATGGCAGACATCAAGGCCAATTGGTTGAGATACACGAGAAGCACCACCTGGATGGGGAGGGCGGTGACATACTTTTGTGAGAAAGGGAACCAGTTAAGGGAATGTAGTTTTAAATGTAAGTTTGAGCGGGAACTCTCCATTCACAGCTTTACCTTTGTGCTAGTCATTTTGCTTCATTAAAACAGTTAAAGGATTCTGGCCTCCTGACTGTTATTGTGTGAAAGCTTGAATGAACTGGTGCTGTCATGTTCATAGTTTCAATGTTCTGTATACATCGTAACGTTTTGCATGTCACTTTTCTAGCCCGTGTTTGCGGGTTGGAAATTTCCAGCCGTGCCAGGCTGTAATCTGCTTACTGCAACTGTGGAATGTATGTTTGGGTTAGTGACTCTGTTCAAGGTTACTTTCTCAGGCCGATGTGGGTAACGGTTGCTAACACCTGGGAGGGGGTGGTTGCTAGGAGGGAGGAAGGGCGGGGCTGGTTTTGAAGTGAGGGCTTTTAGTTTGTATTTGGCACGCTTTTGCTCATTCTCAGCTTTCTTCGTATTTGCATACTATTCTTTTGATAAATCAGTTTTCATAAAGAACCCCCTTGTGAGACTGAGTATGTCAGAATAGGCAATCATTACAGGTGCTGACATTGACTATTTTGACAGAAGTCATAATACAAATGGAAGGAAGGAAGGATTGTTCTTGCCTCCTTTTAATTAAATTATTTTTACAATTTCACCAGGGAAGGAGGAGAGGTATTTATTGTAATTCAGTTTGAAAATTAGGTTAATTATGAATATCTGAAGTCTTCTGAGGTAAAGTACCTTATTTGAAGTAGTTTATGTGAAGACTTACAATGATGAAAATGTCAACTGTCAGTGGTTTATATATGGACCAAGTCTACACTGCAGCCTCTATAGTAACATCTGCACAATTTATTGACAACTGGCTTTACATTTATGTGAACGAAGCCTCAGCCTCTAAGAATATGTAGAGCTAATGATCTCCCTCTGTTTTTCTACAACTGGCTTTTGCAACCTTTTCCATTTGATATCTGTTGGTTGCTAAGCAACATTGCACAGGGTAGCAGAATGAGCAAGATCTGTCAAATTCTTTATTTTGAGGCCTTAAAGAGACAACCTCTGATGTACAGAAAGTATACTTTCTATATTATAACTATTATCTCAATTAAGTTATTTTTTCCTGACTAATCCTGAACTCATAGATAATTTTAGAAGACTGGGAAGAGATCAGAGGCTGGCCCTACTATGGCAAGTAAGAAAATGAAACTCTTCTATCTGTGCTGCAACTCAGAAATGCTCACAGAGCCTCTGTCATCTCCAAACAGTTGAGAAAAATAAATGCTGCTTCTGCCCAGAGAAATTAGATTACAGGTAGGGAACAGAAATCCATCAGCATCGCCAACTCTTACAAATCTCTGACAGTTTTCTTACCAAAATAGGTAATTTCTATCTAACCTAAATATAAATCTGAAACAATGTTCAAGAATAGAAATAATTTCTGGTGGTTTTTCTCTTTCAAATAATCTCATAATTATTTCCCCAAATGATTATATAAGCATGAGATTTTGCTTCAATCAGAGCTATGTCTTTTTAAAAATATGGTTCCTTAATGGAATTCTCCAAGTCGGGGAATGAAAATGGATACTTCCAAAATATTGCAGAATTAGAATAAATGGGCATTTTTATTGTATCTAATAAGCAATTAAAATCATCCCCATTAAATCAAGACTCAATTAGAAAGAGGATCAAAGGTAATAGGGAGGCCCTGTGTTAACCTACTCACTGATAAATGAGGGTCAGTGCACACATACCCAATTTCCAAAGATTGGTAACCTAACCCTTTTTTCCCCCCTTGCAATAAATTTGCTTACTTTGTGAAGATCTTGCTTCTTGGCTGTGAGCTGCTTCAAGGGATTAAGCACTAATCTTGGAAAGTGGATGGATGAACTACAGCCATTATTTATTAGTGAGTTCATTAAGGTGGACTTTTCTATTGCCTTTCATCCTCTTTGTAAGTGAGTCTTGGTTTAATAGGGAAGATGTTAATTGCTTATTAGATACCACAAAAGTGTTCATCTATTCTTGTTCTGAAATATTTCTGAGGTGTTTTTATTTTCAGGCTCAGAGAATTCCATCACAGTTCTGTCTGAAGGCTATCCATTTATAATTCTCAATGAATGTAAGAAGGCTAAGATTCTTGAAAGATAAACTGAAGCCAATGATAGATAATCAAGTTAATCATCCTAAACTACTAGGTATTTATTACAAGTTAATAGTTTTTATGTCTCACTACTTTATCAAAAGCAACATTTATCTGCATCCAGGTAGTTGGATTTTTTTTTTTTTTTGGTCTTTATTTACTATTATTTGTCACTCTAACAGGTAATTTGCAGTGAGAGATAATGGGAGGTTTGTGACTGCTGGTTCTCTTTGATTATCACAAACAAAAGAAAGTATTGGCCATGGTAACTTCCTGATTCACATAGTAAGTGTGTGTAAGGATGACACTATTGCGGGGGGGGGGGTTTCATGAATTTGTAAATACTATATCCCAGATAATTATGCTGTAGAATTATTGTTTGGGCCTCTGGAAAACAATCTGTTTCCTCAGGGTTCCATTTCAACAAGAAGTTTTATTCAGTTTTACATGGAATTATGTATTATGTTTCCTACAAAAGAACAGGTTCATATAGGTTTTCAAACCATATTTTTATAGTGGTGATACAACTGAATACCTTATCAAAAGACTAATTTGTTAATTATCTTGGTCGTCCCTTTCCTGTATAACTCAGAATTCCCCTGGTTCATCCTGGCACTCAAATAAATACACTCTAAATGTGTCATACTTAAAGTACATCTGGAAAATACTTGGCAGAAAACTCAATTGCTAGGTTATGGCTTAGACTTATTTGTCTAGAACCTATTACATCAACTGTCCATTCTACCTGCTTGTATTTGTTTTCAGGTACAATTCAAAGTGCTATTTGAATGAATGAATGAATGAATGAATGAATGAATGAATACTCTAAATTGAGAAGAGACTCAAATTATATTACTTCAAACACATTATATGAAGACCTAGCTCTCTGAAGAAGGCTCTAATGCTGGGAAAGTTGGAAGAAATTGAAGAATGGATGACCAACATCTATGTGGTCACTAACAGTCAATACTGACTTGATGGCATATAACCAATCATATCAAGAAATCTTTTGTTTATGTCTGGGACCCTGCATTTATTGGAAGATCTTCTGAAGCAAGTTAGTGGGAGGTTGAATAAAGAGAAGTTCTACACATGCAATAGTAATCTCATGCCACATTCAATAAATCCTTTAAAAAATTGTATAGCCACTTGATTCTAAACCACTAATACAGTGGTAACCTCTCTTATCTAAAATAGTTAAATTATATGTAGCTTGTGTTTGCTTGCCATTTTCATTTTGCTATTTTCTTTTGATTGATGGTAATGTCACATGTACTTGAAAATAAATTGCATAACATGCATTTTCTGCAAGAAGCAGAAGGTTCTCAGATAGGAGGAAGGAAAGGGGAAAAGAACAAAAGCAAAAGTGTAGGAAGAAATAAATATTTTAAAATGTATTCATCTGTTCAGGATTCACTTTATAATAAAGCACACAGAAAACAAAGGATGCAATTTTATTTTAGCATAGCTCTAATTGAAAAATGCTGAACTTCATACATTATAATGTGGTACATCTTAGAGATTCTTGTTACTTGTTCATGTGAAGCAGCAATTTTCCAATGCCCTAGGCAAACACATCTTAAAGTTGTTTCCCTGAAATCATTTTTGTGCCCTTGTATTTGATTGCAGGCCTGCAAAGCCAACTTCTTATATCAACAAAAAGGGCCAGTTTCATCATTGGTTTTGATATTGACATAGAATATAAAATCCTTCATCAATCAAAGTTGCCTCTGTTTCTCAGGCACCATTCAACCATGATAGTCCTGCATGTATGCATAAGCCTTCTTATGTATGGCTACCACTCAACAAGAGCAAGCAAATTATGTTGCAAGGGATGTTTGCTACTAAGTAAGAGTCAGGATAAAGTCTAATTGCTCATAGTAGAGTAATTGTCTCTATTAATTGTCCTTGACTGTCTTGCATTGTCTTTGCTGATATGTCAAATCTCTTCCTGGCTACTGTCCTTCAAGCTTCATTGACTTGTTTTCAGTTCCACATTCATTGATAGAGAATATTCAGTGCTCATTCATCTCACTGACAACATATGAAGAAAAATGCTTATACTTTATGACAATCAAAAACAATATTATAGATAGATAGATAGATAGATAGATAGATAGATAGATAGATAGATAGTCAGTCTATAAACACTTGTCAGCATATAAGCACAGTCTTTAATGTAAGTTTTATATTTAGAATTATCACCTACTTCATGTCTGTAGCCTTTTCTCTGAAATGCAAAATATCAGGAACTTGAGAAGTAATGAGAAAAATATAGAAATTCATTAATCAACATGGACCAATTTTCCTACACTGGTTAGTTTCAGTTGTTAGGTCACTCAACCACAAATATATCAAATAACAAATAAATGACACTGATTTTATTGTGAAGGAATGTAATTACTCATTTTAATTAGTGATCATAAACATTTTATGCATTTGTCATGACTTATGTTGTTACCTTCTGAAAATGGGATATCGAATATGAGTTTGGCACAATTTTGCTGGAAAACCTTGTGCTCTAATTCACTCCTTTTTTCATTTGACCTCCATTATCAGATCACACTTCCACTACTGGAAATCCCACAGTTCAAGGTAGTTGGGTAAACCTTTATTATGGTCTTTGACCAATGTGTGTACATATACACATGTATAAAGTACATGTACAAAATACATTAAAATTACATTAAAAATGTATTATAGGCATGGGCAGCTCTCTGGGAGACCTGTTGTAAGTCTGCAAAGGGCACAGGGTGACTAGCAAGTACTTGGTGTATCTGATTCATCAGCGAGGGGAGCAACTGAAGCTTCTTCTAGTGCATGAGGCTGCTGCTTAGCATGGCAAACTTAGTATTGTACTGCCATACTTGGTCCATGACTCATGGTGTTCCATCTGCTGCTGATCTGAGAGTCTGAAGTATCTTTACCATTAGGCAAAGCTTCTGTGGTGCACTTTGAGACTGGGGAGTAGCCTTCAGGTGGGAGACTGAGTTTCTGTAAGTACATCAAAATTAGAAGAATAGGGAACAGTGTGGGAAGGCTCAACAGGATTTGAAAAAAAAAAATCTCTATTCATTTTTATTGGCATTTGATTAATCCAAAATTCATTTTAATAACATGTTTATATTTTAAAAAATAAACAAATATAAACATATTATTTAAACATGGGAGGGATACATGATCAATGATATCTGAATATCTCTTTGGGATAATTAAGAATATTTTTTTCTGTTTCCCAAATGTTTTTCAAATCCCTTTGAGGCAAACCATATCCTGGAAATCTATCAACCTCCTTCTTTCTTTTAAAAAGTCAAATTTAAAGTAAAGCATTGTAATTTTATCTGTTTTTAATAGAACACAGCTTCTCCTTCACAATGAAAATTGATACCACAAAACAAAGGTTTTTTTTAATGCTACCTTTCATATCAAATTAACAGAGAGAATAGAAACAGAATAAATTCCCAAACTTGAGTATGTCCAAAGCATCTGTTCAACAGTGTCAATGACAAGACATTTCCATGGATAAATATAATTTCGTTTTTTGAAAAAAGTACCTTTAGTTATTAGTCAACCTTGGTTTTGATCTTCTGATGAATCAAGTATGGAAAAAAAAAATCAGCAATAAGTATAAAATGCAGGAATTCCTCAAGAGTTTTTGCCCAGCCTCAGAGTTTAGAAGTGTAAGGATATATTACTTCACCATCTTGCAAATACTTTATATAACACATAAGAATAACCCACCAGAGTCTACATTTAATAACATCCCAACTGTGTTTTCATGGCAAATAATCTTCCCTTGATGCTTTTTAAGTGGAGAAACATACAAATGTTTCTAACAGGTCTCTAAAAATAATTTGCTATTAGTATTTTAAATATTGCCAACCCACAATAACAATGTTTCTTAAAAAAAAAAACCTCATGTAATATACTTTCTAAAGAAGACATCATTAAATTTGACTGTATTACATAGCTGTAAATCACCAACATTTATTTTCCAGCTGCGTATTCACACTGTACCTTAAGCTGCTTCTGTCCCATGCTGATGCCCAGCTAGATAGTCTAAGCCAGTTTAAGAAAATTCTGTCTGATTGGGATGCTTTTTAGTGACTTACCAAGTGTTCACCCTGATCGCTGGCTACAGCAGCTCCCATCAGACAGTTTGCTGCTGCTGTGCCCTCCCAAGATTCTGTGCCAAGAAAACAATTGCTACTTTTCTTTCTGCAGGTGGGCCTTAGTGGATGAACAAACCTAGATATTATTAATGATTTACACAAAGAACTGCAGGGGTAGAAGAACTGGACTCTCAGCAGCATTTCACAGCTTCAGCATTTGCATGATTGGGGGGCTGGTGGTTGTAGTACTGTCTGGATGAATATGTGCTAGGGGTATCTTACCACTGGCTGTGGGGCTCAGGGTTTAATTCTTTGATGCTTTAAAATAATTGCATAAACTTCCTGTGGGAAGGTATCCAAAATTAGAAAAGTTAGAGTCTCACCATTACACTGATGATACCCACCTTTACCATCATTTTTCAAATGATAGCAGTATGACTGTATAAGTTCTCAACCAATCTATGAAGACACAGTAGTAAATGCCCCTCCCCCCCAAAAGTACAAATTTAATCCATGGAAGACAGAGGTTTTACAGTCAAGCCAATTCAAAAGATTTGTAACTAGGGCAGTGAGATCCACGTGATCTTGATGCTTTTATCACAATTATGAGAGCAACATTGTGGCATTGCCCTGCAGGGTCCTTCCCTTTGAAGTGCATACAATCACAATGTATGTAGAAACAGTGTGAGTCTTTCAGTGCAGATTGTTTTCATCAGTCTGACCTCTCTTGCCTTGGGCATCACTGAACTTCGGTGGGCTTCTGAATTTGTTATTGGTCTGTCAGGTGCCTGCTGTGGCCAAAAATGTTTTTGCCCAGATTCATCTATTTTGCCAGTTGTGCTCTCTGGTGACTAAAGATTTGGCCATAGTCATCCATGTCTCTCTTACCTTCCATTTGGCATGACTATTGAATTCTACATGGGGCTACCTTGAAAGGTTTTAGAGGAGTGTAAAATGCAGCGTATACATTTTGGAGATCACACAGAATAATGCTAGTGTTAGTCAATTACATTGATTCTCAACTTGTTTCATGCTTAGCTCAAGTTCTTAACTATAAATTTATAAAGGGCTTGGGGCCTTTCAAAATATCTGAAAGGCTGTTTTTCCAAATGAATCTCTTCATGATATTTGATCTTCTGTTTTTTTGTCTACTACTATGAAGAGTTACAGTAGACTGGAGGAGGATGTGGGGCAAGATATTATTACTGCACTGTTATTGTGCTAAGCTTTGACAACTATTCAGTAATCATACCATAAACAGAGACCCAGGTCAAGTGGCTTACCTAAGACCATCTAAAACTCTTCTACACACAGATTCAGCTTACCGCTTTCCCTACAACCCAGCTCTTAAACAACAGGTTTTCTTTATACTAAGTTTGTTTCTCTTAAATCTGTTCAGGGGGATGGGGAGGCAGAGTTTCTTTAAAATAATATCAGGCTTAACATGCCTCTTTTGGGGTTTATTTTGTTTAAAAAGCAACTGAAGCTTAGTCGCATGAAAGAAAGAATTTGAAGGAACTCTTTAGGCCCTCAAATACAACTCCCTGTTCAATGCAAGAATTGAAGATAAAGCATCCAGATAGCTGCCTTGTTTCTGCTTGAACACATCCAGTGAATAAACAGAACACAATCAGGGAACCACAAGGAATAAAATAGGAGGTGCATGTAGGTTATCATACAGTTATATGAACTGGACTGCCTGACACAATGGGGATACTCTGGAGCCTAGGGTGCCTAAAAGAGCAATAGTACAAATTCAAAGATTTACAGTTTGAGCTATAGAAGCTGCTGAATGATGCTGCAAAGCAAACACTGAGCTGAAAACCCTCTTTTTGCTCATAAATTGCCAAATTACACTTATTTTCACCTTTAAAGTTATACACTGGACATATTAAAAATACACACATTTTTTAATAAACAACCTATACAAGGAAATGAAGCTGGCGATTTTTGCAAGATGAAGGTTTAGAGCCTCATAATGAGCACATTTCAGACTGGAGAACATGCAGCTGATTTTTCTAGCTAGTTTAAGTGTGACAGTGATCATGATAATCTACTTGATTTTTATTATGATGATGTTTTTAACCCTCAGTTTAAGCTCCCTTGAGTAATTTAGCATTGGGGAGGCCCTAGAAAACAAACAAATGATGAGGAAAACAAAAACAACAACATTTAATTTTGCTCTTTGTTAGGGAAAAAAATAATCATTTATTGACATTGTCAGAGCAAGAACATGCTGCATAACACAACTCACTCTACCTTCTTTGAGATAGGAAGCATATTTTGCATTCAGACAAACATAGCATCAAGAATGAGAAACATGATCACAACTGCAGCAAGAACCAGAGAAAGACCAAATAGAAGTGGGGGGAAATGTTGAGAATGGATGATGTTTCCTTATGAAATTCCCTTTTCAAGTCAAACAGATTTGACTACCCAAATCAGTGACATAGCATGATTATGCTTTCTTTCTCTTAATTCAATTCTCCAGAAAACTTTTTTTTCCCCAATTGGTGTCCTCCAAATTTATAACTACAGCTCTGATTATTTATAGTTTTGAGGCCTTTTTGAAAGTTACAAACCTACACATTCATGGAGCCCTATGCTGGAGAACACTGCTTGGAGTAGTACAGTTTAAAAAGTTGATATCTTTCTATACCAGGAAAGTGATCATAAAGTTGGGCATTAACACTGAAACTTTTGCTTTGATTATGCTGGTGATGATTCTGTCAACAGAGAAGTACATAATCCGGTTTGTTTACAGGACTTCATATCTCGAAATGCAACAAACAGCCTATCAGATTGCTGTTGGGAGAATGATTCAGTACCAATTAGAACTGGCTAAAAAGGTCATAGGCAGCAGTGCAGCTTGAAAAAGTATTCAAATGTCCATTGTTTCCTGCAGAACACCAAAGGAAGGTTGAATTAGCTGAAACAAACAATTGATGGTGATTTTTTAAATTCACTGCAAAGGTCTTATCATGTTTGCTGCATAATTCAGTTAAGAACTCATCTTTGTTCTTGAAGTATATATATTTCATAAATTGAATGATTCCCCCCCCCAATGCATATTAGGAACATAGAACCATAAGCTAAAAAACAATTAAACATTCCATTTCAATTCTAAAAATAAAAATAGGATTCTTTAGGACAGTGCTTTGAATGTTAAACAAAATACAAACAATTGCTTAATCAAATGGATGAAGAGTTTCTGCTGATATACTATAGACTTCATGCCATTAAATGAGGCAAAAAATACTTAAGAGTTTAGATGTCCAGGTCAGCATTCAAGTCTAATGAGGCATTCTAAAGGTGAATGCAGCTAGCTGTAGACCAGAGTGGCAACAGGATACATAGTTGGACAATAGAGATTTGAATTGGTTTAAAGCCAAAGATGAGACTAGGAAGGTATGCTGGCAAAGCAGAGAACTAATGATCTGGGACAGAGCATGGAAAGGTGCCAGGAAGCAGAAATACACAGAAATGGGAGAAATCAATGTTGAAGGTTTGTTAGTTTGTTAAAAAAAAAAAAACACTTAGCAAAATCTAGAATACACATTAGGCTGGGTAGGGCAGCATGACTTTGTCTTGAGAGGTTACTTTGCACCACTCAAGACAAGAGGAGGTGACATGATTCTTTTTACTTCACATCTCAGAGCCTCTCAGTAGTGTTAATAGCTGACTGTAAGCATGTGCAGATGCCTCTTGTATCTACTGGAACTGACAGAGGATGTCTCAGAAGTGTGGCCACTTCATTTTTAGAAGTAGGGGCCAGCTTTGAGGGTGTGCTTCATACACACAGAGAGACAAAATACACATATATTTACATTCTACCTTATAAATAAGGTCTTGGACAGTAGAAGAATAAAACTGATATAAAGGACAATGGTACCATTAATCTGTTCAACTCTTGGGGATGTAACAAGGGAAAGAACCAGTTGTTAATTATATTTTTAAAAATATTTTGCTATTATTTTTGTAGTTATTTTTGCCCTGTGGAAGGAAAAGAAAGAAGAGGACAACCAGCAGCAAGATGGAGGGACTCTGTTACAGTGGCAGTGGATGCACCCTTGGAAGGACCAGATTAGGGAGAGATCACCAAGGAGAAAATCCATCTATGTGGTTGGTAAGAATTCACACTGATTTGATGGCACATAATCAGTCAATTTTTTGCCCCATCATTTCCATTCGTCATTTGAGATTCATCTCTTCTGCACAGACTTAAATGTTCTTCTTACTTTAATTAACCCACATGATCTGCAATTCTCTATAACTACTGCTTCTAGTCCTGATCTTTATCCAGCTGAGAACAGGCAGAGCATAGCTAAGACAGTGGGCATATCTTTAAAGGGGCAATGCACTTCACTGGAGCTTCAATTTAAGCACTCCTCCAAAACAAAGAGATGAATTGAAACAGCAACTGACTTCTATTTACTGAGGCAGAGCAGCTTTATGGTGCATATTCAGCAGCCCTTGTTATCTAACTGAGGAAGCCAAGAGAGGTAGATCAGCCCTGCCTTGACAAAACATGGAGTTTGAATAGCTTATTTCTATAAATGTTTTACCATGTCAATGCAGAGCAACCTGTCTTTGTAGTGCAAAGTATTATTAAAGGCCCCTTGATGGTACTATCTAAATCTTTGCATTATGTCCACAGAATCATAGACAGAGTTCTTGACTCAAAGCACTTTCTTGAGAACCAAAGATGCCTGAAATTATTGTTCTAAATAGATACCGCACATTCCAAATCATCTGGGTACATCAAAATCAGTGGGGTTGCTACCATGTGGTACAGCAGTTTAACTGCTGATTGTAGTGCTAAGTCTGGAAGTCAAAGAGAAAAAGCAGAGAAAGACAAGATAAATACAACTATCTGGTAAATGTTCATGTTTCAAGTAGATGTGCAAGTATCCTATTTCTCCTCTTGACCATGCTGTGCCTCCAGACTATGTCATTCTGGGGATAGTTTGGCAGTTTCAGAAGTAAATTCTCTGAACTGAAAATGCTTTGAGGTATCTTGCACATGGTGTTTTGGGTGTAAACTGTCAAACTGCCCCCACAGTGGCAAAGTCAACAGGGGGAACTAATCACTCCAGATTTCAACAGAATGTTCTGTTCTGAAATTAGTGAGTTTGGTACATCTAGTTCCAAGGCAACTACAAAGAAACAGGAATAAAAACTCTACCTAGTTAATTATCGATTAAAAAAAAAAAATCTAAAGTAGAAGTAAATCACAAATTGAATGCTATTCCTACACCTTTCCATTCCTAAGTTGCTGAATGATTTTTGCTTTGTGAGTATTATTGTAATAGAAAAAAGTCATATTTGTATACTTTATTGTTTGCTGATAGGAACTTTTAAAAATGCAATTAGCTAATATTTGGTTTTCCATACTTCAGGAAAAACAGAGCTGAAGTTCAGATCATAATATGGAAATTTATTTAGTTAATGCCTCTCTCATGCTGCTGTCTGTGGCCCCTGGGTGAGCAGAAATAATGTCTTGTAGTCTGTACAAAATGCTTGTGCTTGTGCTTCTTTGGTGATCATACTTATCAAGGAGTTTTAAAATTTTGTTGATACTTGGCAATAAACAAGATGTCTCAGCTATCACAGGAAAAAAGGGTTATATAAATATTACAGTTGAGAGGTGAATAATCTATACGCTGTGCTGGTTTTTCAAGCTTCTGAGTACCAGAGTTCTATTCGCAAAAGTAATGAGTGAAATTTGCATTGAAATTTAATTAATATACTTAATATGTTTACTTTTCAGTCATGTATTTAATATATTTTCTCATACTGTCACATTAAAAATTACAACTTGGTATTCAGGGAGGTGGAATCTCAGAATGTGTAGCTGTGAGCGTCAGTGCCCTTCACAGTGAAAGATTAAAACTATTTCTTTGGGCTTTGATAAAATATCTAAGGGAGAAGTGGCAATCTGTTTCATTATTATAGTGAAATCTCAGAGCTTCAAATACCAAGAGAATATAAATTGCTTGAAACTATATATAAACCTTACACATCTGAATGTTTTGAGAACTCACACAGGCTGGTTCATACTTTGTTTTTATTTTCCAGTGCACATTGCTCACTGCAATGGCTGCTCTAGTAACCTGTGTTATGTTGTTAATGAGACTATTGCTCACATGAACAGCCCATTCTAAGAAATTAAATATAATATCTGAATTTTTATCAGTTGCTTATCTTTTTTCTCCAGCTGTTCACATCTCATGTCATTTCTCTCTACCTTCATGCATCTGCCACTTCTCTCAGCTTTTTGCAACCTGGTACTATTTATCCTTCAAAGACCAGAAATGACCATTTCAAATAATGCTCATATATTAAAAGTACTTAATTTTGAAGAGTTAAGTGCTCAAGATGTCATAAAGAAATCACTTTGCAAGATAAAACAAACAACTTTACTTCTATGTAAATAACTATTGTTTTGCACAGCTTCATCCATGCTTCCAAGATAGTATGATTATGTAGAATTTCCAAGAGGCACTTGGTTATGTCAGAGTTTTGATGATGATGATGATGATGATGAAACAAATGTATATGGCTGCTCAACTCACACACGGTGACTCTGGGAGGCTTACAGAATTAAAATTGTATTTCATTGCATTTTATGCTGACTGATTATTGGTTGTATTTATGATTTTATTGAAATTTTAAATTGTTTTTATTTATATGAACCGCCCAGGGTCCCCTGCGTGGGGGAGATGGGCAGTGATATATTTTTTTAATTATTATTATTATGAAACCCTAAAAGACAATACACACCCCATGGCAGTAGCAAACATATTCAAATCAACCACTCGATCGGCTCCAAAGCAACCTGTGGTCCCCAGGCCTGCTGACAAAACCACGTTTGCACCTTTCTGAAGCAAAGAAGCACCTGCTCCTAAACCTGAGTGGAATGATTGCCCCATTTTGGTCCACCCAATTCCAGAGACTCTTGCATAGGCCCAATGCATGTATAGATCTATTCTGACTGAGCTGAAACAGCCCTGCCTTGGTGCTTTGTTTAGAAGCTGTAACCAGAAATGGATGGATTCTGTGGGGGAAGCACTGCACTGCAGCAGAGCAGCTCACCTCCACAAAATGACGTGCTTTGTTGATATAGTACCTGAGCGCCTCCACTTCTCTACAAAATGAATACAGAGGTATGTAGTACCAAGCTATATGTTTTTTGCCTTAAAGCAGATTTAATTGTTCTTTTCATACCTATTACAGCCTAATTGGCATCTTATAAAATGTAAACATTAAAATAACAATAGCTGATAACAAAGAATTACCAGGCAACCCACCTGATAATCCTGAATAATGCTTTCTTGATATTTATTGGTCAACATGGCCATTCGCCCATTGCCAATGTGATTGAGTCCATCCACCTTACTGCTGGTCAGCCCCTTCTTTTTTTCCCTACCTTTTCCAGCATGAGACTTCCAAGATTGTTGTCATAACTTCCAGGTAAACCAGAGAGGAAACCTGACTAGATGAACTACTACTACTTTATTGTAAGGCTACGTTAACAGAATCTTGAAAGTCTGTAAGTACAAATCTCCCACCCTC
This sequence comes from Candoia aspera, assembly GCF_035149785.1. Classification (NCBI taxonomy): domain Eukaryota; kingdom Metazoa; phylum Chordata; class Lepidosauria; order Squamata; family Candoiidae; genus Candoia; species Candoia aspera. The sequence continues at coordinate 51,791,305 of NC_086158.1, forward strand.
CCTATTTATCGCTTGAGTGTTCAGGGCGGGTCTTTCCTAAGTTCCTTCTTTAGACCATTATGCTCTCTTGGACTTCTTTTCCTTTTATCTGATCATTCCCTAGGCAGCATCTCTTCCCTCTGTTCCCCAAGGTTGCCCTCACATTCCATCGCAGTAGTCAATTAATTTACCTTTCACTGTGCTGGGCTTTCCCATGTTTCTGCTTCTTATGTTCCATGTTTCCACTGTAATTCTGCCTTTGCAGCTTTGGATTTTCTTTTCTGCATAGCAACATCAGCAACTAGATGTTCCAAAGCTTTTAATGTAGCCACATGTAGAGTACCATTGTACTCTAGAAAATCAGCTTTTCCACAGTATCATGCTGAATATCATCTGACCCGAGGAGCCCATCATCTGGTACTATTTTGTCAATTATCTATGTGGTTTTCTTGGTAAAATACACTATGTAGTTTTCTTGCTTTTTCCCACACAGTATGTATTGATGCCTTTGCCATTGTCACTAAAGTGATCATCCACCTCTGGAATCTTCCTATATCACTGCTGCCTAATATAGCTGCCTGCTTGCTTAAGCTGGACAACTGGAATGACCTTCATGCCTTGCGTGACCCTGTTGAAATTATATACTCTTGACAAATACTCCCAGCATTCTTTGCTCACCTCTCACACTCACACTCATACACACATGACCATGATGAGACAGCATAGGAAGACTTTGATGGTGGTCGTGAATTATTATAATTTATTTATCATGACGTTTTATGATAAATATTTATCATGACTACACACACATAAAACTACAGTATGATAATAAATTAAAATATGAAAAATTATTTATTAAACTAATGACAAACAAGCAGGACTTAAAAACATCCCAAAATATAGTGGCAGAAACAGTTGCAGAATCAAAAAGTTACACATAAAACATGAATAATGCATAATGAAGTGCATGCACATAAAGCATCCACTAAAATTTAAAAAAAAAAAAATGGGAGTGTCATGGTTCCTGTTCCAATGTTCCTGAAACATCGTAACCAGTTCCCATGCCATGCTGGTGTTGACAGGTGTTATTGCACAGGAGTGGGCTGCTACTGTTCCTTGGTGCCAGGCAGTGAGCTGGATGATGCGAGTACAGAGGAATGCATGTTTGGGTTATCTCGACTGGTCAAGGACGTGTTGGTATTTGTTTTTTTCTGCAAGAAATTTGGCTGTAGAGGAATTAAGTTACTATGGTAACAAATCACTCTGGCAGGGTGAGAAGGTCAGACTTAAGTATCCTCAGGGTGGGGTGTGAAAAGATGACCATATAAGATAAAGCTGCTGATTTGCCTGGGGGAAGCTTGCCACCAGAAGGTTTTTAGGTTTTCTGTTTAGCCCAGCAGCAGCAGCAGCAGCTCATTCTCCCAGCTTGTTTCTACTCAGAGCGTGTGTGGATGTATGAGCTTATAAAGCTTTTGTGCCTATCCAGGATATCTTGGTATGAAACGGTTTGTGTTTTTATGCTTTCTGTAAATACATTTATTTTTATAGAAATGCCTGGGGTGTGTTTTTTCTGATCTCTCGGGACAAATGCTTTCCAGCACTCTGACAGGACATTGCCCAGAGACTGGCAGTAACCGTTAGGAACACCTCCAAGGAGATGGAATTGTACTGACTTTGGAGGGAGGGACTTGGGATTGCTTGTGAATTAATTGGGAGAAATCCCATGCTTTTAGTATTCTCAGCTTTGCCTGTGTTTCTGCATACTATTCATTATTAAATTAGATATCCATAGAATACCTGTGTGAGTCTGATTACTATTTTGAATAGGCAGTCATTACAGCTAGCAAAAGATAAACAAACAAACAAAAACGACCCTATACGCAATATATTATAACATTCCAGTATGAAACATATATGCCAGAAGCTAAGCTTACCTTCTCCAACTTAGGCCTTGCTATTGTATCAGCTGCAGCTAGTAAAATACACTCTAAGCAACAATTGACCCCTGAGGATTCTGAGAAAATAATGGATAGTCATTATTTTATATAATTCCTTAATATAACCCTTTACACTTCCATGTGACTCTTTTCTCATGCATGCAATATGTTATTAAGTATTCTTGCAAAACAAAGATAACAGAAAACCAGTTCTTGAAAGAGGAAAAAATGTAACATTTATATAAGATTCCTTTTGTATGGTTTTTCAGGCTACACAGTCACAGTGGGAATGATTGTGTTGGAGCCTGGAACTTGATGTTGTGCAGATGGATTTTAAATATTTATGCAAGTTAAACTATAGCTAAGTGTCATGCTGTTCTCTAAGCAATGTAAGGATCTTTCATTGCGATCAATCTAAAGTCACATGGTGGAATCTTTGTTTACAGCAGTGTCTATTTTGTACCCCATCATCAAAGAGGTATCATAGGACTACTTAATCAATATATTATGTGATCTGTTAAATAAAAGTGGTCTCTTAAACTGATGGGAGTGAGTGTGTGTGCATAATTGAAGGGATGAGGCTTTCTTAAATGAAGCTATTCTACAGCACGAAAACAAACAGATGCTCTGGGAAATGTATCCTCTGAGTAACATGCATGGAATTCAAAGAAAAAAATAGGGAAAGGGAAATGTAGCAAGTAATTAAGGAAGGAAGAATCAACCTATAAATTGTTGCTTCTGCATGTGTTACGTCTAATGTTTTGTAATTGAAAATGTATGCTTTAAGGCCCCTTTCAGATTGAGGCCAATCATGCATCATAGGTAGGGGAAATGTCTTGTACTGGAATCTAGGGGAAAGGGCTAAAATATGAGACTGGTATGGAGAAGCTTATCTTTGAATCCCTGCTCACCTAGTGATTTTGCCCAATCAGTCTTACCTACCTTGTATGATTGTTGGGTTGGACAATCTGACAATCCAGAGTCAGTTGGAGTATCAAATAATAATAATAATAATAATAATAATAATGGAATAATTGTGTATTATAGCATGAGCTCTTGAATAGGGATTAACTGAAAGTCACCCAATGTTTGTTTTGTTTTGTTTTAAGTCAGGAGGGAACTTGAATTTGAGTCTTCCTAATTTCATTTTACTTGATTAACCACTATGCTATATTGGTGTGTGTGTGTGTGTGTGTGTGAGAGAGAGAGAGAGAGAGAGAGACTAGATTCTTCACTCATTTGGCATCCATGGGTTTCAAATGGCAGCAAAGAAAAATAGTTTTTTTTTTTAAGTGGCAATGACTAGTTAAATAATAAGTAAACTACAGTTTGACCCAGCTATGACACCATACTGAACAATGATCTTGACTGACTTCTTGGAAGTTGACTTTATTATTAACTGGTGACACATTTGTTTCGTCTCTGATCTGTTGCCTAACTGGATTGGTAGCTGAAGCTAACTATTGGTATTTTGCTGATCTGAATGACAAGTAACTAGTATCAGATCCTCAAAAATTTATAACACTTCCCAGTTATTACTAAACTATACTGTGATTGCTTAGTATGAATTATAAACTCAAACCATTTTACTGTGGCATGTAAAGCTTCTTAGCATTATATGTAAATCAGGCCATTATCACTTATTCATGGTTAAAATAAACTTTGAAAAAGTATGATATGTGAAGCTATCCAATATACTTGGGTAGCTCTGTAGCATTCCACTAGGACCATCAGAGATCTTCTCTACCAGGATTCCCTGACAGCCAAAAGGAAAACTTTAATCTTTATGATAATTTCCCTTGGTGGTTTTGATAAGGAAGATGCATGAGCTTTTCTTTCCCCCAGCAGAAAAAGAAAAGCACAATTTACTGCCCTTTCCCAATACTTCACATCAGTTGTCCATATTAATCTGCCTAATAGTAGGGATGTTTTTGACTCTTAGATAGCAATTTAGTTCATAAATGCAGTTACTTTTCAGTCAACCTGACTTGGCTATGATCACACTGGGTAGTAATTGTGGAATTCAGAGTCCCAATGTGTTAACAAAGGTAGCTTCTTGAGAGAGGATGCTGTAGAGATTACCGGAAGTGGCATCTGAGAGATGATTGCATATCTTATACAGCACTAATAAGAAAGTATGTAAGGAGTTAACTTCTGTTGGAAATTTGACTATCTAGTAAGTGCAACATCTGTTCTATACTGTAAATGGGGCTGAAGTAACCAGATGGTGCTGATGTTTTCTGGTGTATTATTCAGCACATTTAATATTATATGTTGTTAGCTTAATTGTAAATCCCAGACACCTGATTAAATGATATCACTATGATGTGAAATACTGTGCAGAGAAGGGGAAAGAAGGAACATGTGAAAAACAGAGTTACACCTCTGTAATTTTGCTGGGAACATGGCTTAAACACAAAAGATGCAAACATGTTTTCCAGTAGTAGTTGAATGACACAAAACTAATTGTCTAGATCACTTGATTCCAACTAGTTTAATGACTCATAAAATATGTTTGCATGTGCACACCCACACACACACGCAGAAGACCCAGTTGTAGAGGTTAAGGCTAGAAAGTGGGAGACCGTGAGTTCTAGTTGTGCCTTAAGCACAAAGTCAGCTAGGTGACCTTGGGCCAATCATCTCTCTCAGCCCTAGGATGCAGGCAATGGCAAACCACTTCCAAAACTCTTGCCAAGAAAACTGCAGGGACTTGTCCAGACATTCACTGGGAGTCAAGAATGACTAACCAATGCACCAGAGCCCATTCCAAAGAACAGTTTTGAATCCAAATAAAGCATACCATAATGAAAACCCAGATAAAATTCTTAAGTAAATTAGAGGCGGACTGGAACATCATTTTGGTAACAGGTAGGGAGATATATGTTGGGAGGCAAGGCACTGGCTGTACTCGGGGCATGCTATCCTAGTGTCTTATGCTGGTGCTGCATTTGGGTTCCTTGCACTCAACCACATTTTCCAGCATTGGACCTTCAGAGACCCAGGCTTTTGGCTGCTACTGCTGCTGAATGCCAAATCAGTCTGTAATAAAGCCTCCCTTATCTTTAATCTAATCTGACATTTATCACCAAAACCTGTTTCGGCATGGAGGAGGAACTTTCTCTCATGGAAAAGGGTCCACCTGGATGTTGAGTGTGGTATCAGCCAACAGGTCAGAGAAGAGGTTGTGGAGTAGTTATAATCTGGGACGCTCTGGTGGTGTTCAGAGGTACTGCCCAAGATAACTGGATTAAGTTGGGTTTAGGGATTAATTGGGATTGCTGCTGCTATACCAGTCTTCCTGTGGTGTAGTATTCTCCCAACCTGAACTCCTTGACTCTATGACCAGATTTGTAGTGAAGTTCCCCACATTTATGGTCTTGGGGGACTTGAATCTGCCTTCTCTGGGGGTGGAGTCTGAGGTGATTTAGGAGTTCATGGCCACCGTGACAGCCATGGATCTGACCCACATCACGGAGGGCCTAATGCATCAGACCTGGTTTTCTAATCAGGACATTGGTAACATGATCTGGAGATGGGGGAGATTAGTAACTCTCCCCTGTTATGGTCCAATCACTTTCTCATTGTCTTGTAGTGCTCTGGGGCTGCTCCCTCCCACAGGGAGCCAGGACTTCTGCCACAGATGCCCAATGTACCCTTTTGGGTTCCAGAAGGAGCTTGTGGTTGTTACTGAAGTTCTGGTGCATGGTCTAACCAAGGCCTTAGTTACTGCCTGAGGTAAAAGAGCTCCTGGAGCCTTGGATCAGATTGTACTTATGCAGCCTCTCCCCTGTCATGGATCCCCTAGTTTACAGAGGAGCTGAGATAGATGAAATGTGAGACAAGATGCCTAGGCCACAAATGGGGTCAACAAGAGGTGAACACAATCAAGCAAAAGCTAGAGCTGCCTCTTGGCAGTAATGAAGATGAAACATCACTATTTCTCTGCCCTTATTGTGTCCATCTGGCAGCCCCGTTTAGAGTAACCTAGTCCCTCTTGGGGAAGGTGGAGCTGGAGGACTGCTGTGAGGAATATGCTAGGAATATGTTGGATAATACTGTTTGGATTAGATCCATTTTGGACTCTGGCCTCAAGGCAGGTCTCATGGAGATTACTGACGCTCAGTGTGGCTTGGTTATCTGGGATGAATTTGATCCTGTTAGTCCTGATGAATTGGACAGGGTTGTTGGAATTATAAGCTCAGCCACCTGTGTGCTAGATCCATGTCCGTCCTGGTTAGCTAAGCCTTCTTGGGGATGATGTGCAGTTAGGGCCTGGCAGTGGTGAAGTCCTTGAGAGACAGAATAGTCTTACTGACACTTGAAATAGTGGTTAACCCCCTCTTCAAGGATCCATCACTGGACATGTGTTGGACAATTTTCTTCTTACCTCCAACCTTGCCATTTTAAGGAATTTGCTGAGAAGGTGGTTGCACTGCAGCTTCAGAGAACTCCAGAGGAAGCAGATTATCTGTATTCCTCTCAGTCGGGTTTCAGTCATGGGTATGAGACTGAAATAGCACAAGCCTCCCAGAGGCTTCTTGTTCCCATTCCCACTCTTATTTCTTGAAACAAAATTTCTATCACTGGAATTTATGGAATTTGGCCATTTTATTGCTGAATTTCAGTAGGGCACTCTCATCTTACTGGAAGAAGGTAGTACAATGGAATGCTGGAGGACCTCACATGTCCAGTGACCACAGACTCCCTATCCTTGCTTTAGAGAAACTAGCAAGCTTCCACATAGGGTTTAACTTATACCACTGCTCAAATACTTGTTTGCTTGTTTGTTTCTGCTGAGGTCTTTTTGGTAATTTCTGTAGTCGCAGCCTCTTTCCGAGTAAGAGTCTTTGCTAGTAGTTGCTTTTAAAGAATGCCTTTAAAAAGAAAATATTTCCATTTGTATTAGTTGCTCAAGTTATTGAAGTAGCTTTATTTCAAAGAATTTTTATTCATAAGTGTGTTTTTCCTTTCCTTTCCTTTCCTTTCCTTTCCTTTCCTTTCCTTTCCTTTCCTTTCCTTTCCTTTCCTTTCCTTTCCTTTCCTTTCCTTTCCTTTCCATTTATCCCATGACATTTGTTGTAGGGAAGAGTAGGATTCTGTTTTCAAAATGTAACATTTTCACCAAGCGTTCTTAAGCCTAAAATTCCCTATTAGAATATATTCTCCTGCCTGCCTGCCTGCCTGCCTGCCTGCCTTTTCTCCCTCTCTCTTCCCACCCTTTTGAGTCACTGTAAAAAAGGCAGGGACCTTCTTTTGTTTTGTTTAGTCTTATCTGTAAAGCACAATTAACAATAATGGCAATTATTTATATCCTGACTTTCAAGAAGCAATTCCTACTAAAGCAATCCTACAAGCAATATTAGCAATAATAAAAACAAAATAAATAATATTTTATAGCCATCATTATCACTGTATGGCTTTATGTTTGTGCCCCAATGACACTATCTAAATAAAGTATAAAAATAGTACTTCCTCTCTTTTCTTCTCCCTATGCATTGCAGCAAAACCTCCTCAGAAACATTTCCTAGCCAGGCAGCCATTATTCTGCAAATTTTTATGACTCTTGTCTGTCTTTTCCATTGACTATCTTTTCCCTTCTTAGCTTTCATACAGCAATATACCTCCTAGTTTTTTTCTCCCTTGTGCTCCAGCTATATGACTGAAGACTTTAATTTATTCTCTGCTGTGTGCTCTTTCCCATCCTCTTTCTGTGCAATTGAGAGTGTACCTTCCTTGCTTCCTCCTACTATTTAATTTTGTAATGCTTTCTGGGATACAGACCACTCTATGAGACATCATATTGTATTGATTCAGTGCATTTTTAATAAAGTTGTCCTCAAACAGCTTTCCAAGTAATGGAATGATGTTGCAGCATGTAAGTAACAGAGCATTATGGGATACAAGGTATATAGAAGGTAGAGGTGTGGGGCTGGTAAGGAAATTTCTACCTTCAGTATGTGCTTGCCTTTAACACACCCAATCCCACACAAACACAATAATCAAATATGTATTGTATTTAAACATTAGGTGTGTTAATTTTTTTAGCTGAGTGTTTTCCATACCAAATCATCAACTGTAATTGACAGTTACAACACATATCTGGTAATGCACTAAAAATAGTTCAGTAAGAGGTTGCCAGTGAGTAACAATTGACATCCAAGAAGAGCCCAGAGGAATTGTTTGGCTTAGAGTGAATTCTCACCAGAGAGGCATCTTCAAGCAAAATTCAAAGAATTAAAAAGGAGATCCTGTTATTGTTAGTAGTTTTACATTGCCCTTGAATCATATTCCCAGAATGATTTGCAAAAATTAGAATGCAGAAATGCATACACACAAAGGGAAAGGCAACCAAAAGCCTCCTTTCAGAGGAAGACAGACCAATTACCCACGTCTACATGTTTACTCTACTTAATAAGCTCTGTGATGAGATTAAGCTAAAAGAGAAGAGAGACTGCAGAAGACTGAGCTCTTGCATGGAGCCTTATAAAACTATACGAAGGTTGAAGGTGGAATACCTTCAGTAAGCATATCTGTCAATGGGGACAGAGTTGTGTGACAGTTCCTGGAATTCATGGTATAGAAATGCCTGAAAACATTAATTTAGATTCTAAGATTCTTCATTGTGGAGGAACCCTCCTGCCTGCAGTGACAGTGTACCTGCCCAGAACTCAGTGCAGCCAAGGCTCTGTGCAGGATAGCCAGGCATCTGGAATTATCCCAGACAGTCTGGAATTTTAAAAACTTGCCCTTTTTTCACCCCACCTTTGAGAGAACACACATTTTATCTGCCTTTTTTGTCATCTCTGCTTCTGTTTCCTCTTCAGACATGTTATCCTCTAAGCCTTTGCTGCCATCTTGTTTTGGTTTTTGCAGCTAAGATAGGTACTGTAGCTCTGAGTCTGAGTGTGTCGGGGGAGGGGGGAATAAAGGAAGTTGTATATGTACGAAACAAAAAAAGTACGTGTATATAATGTTGTCAAGAAAATGTGCTGCTTAATTAAATTGAATGCGGAGGGAGAAATATGCATTGTAGTATTTTGCCCAGAGACACAAAGACAATTTTTAAACAGAGCACTGGTTAGCTAGCTAATCCAAAATGCCAAAATGAAAAACTTCTTTTAATTCAGAAAGGTCAAAAGAACATACATTTATAACGAAGAGTAGAAAAGGAGGCCCATTGTGCATTCTGCATATTGTGCCACTGTGATATGGACTTTTGCAAGAAGAAAAGGGCACTCTTCAAAATGTTGTTAGAGAACAAGCTGCTAGATAAGGCCAGGAAAGGGCATAAATATCAACACAAATCTGTATAGATTTGCTGAGAATGTGTCTAACATTACTCTTTATTATCACAAGTGTTTTTAGTTGGAGGTGCACTGAAAAAAGAAATTGCTCATCAGCGTCCTCCCTTCTTTCATCATGTCTTCCTTTCTTGTGGTCACTGTCCTCTTCTCTTAGGGTTTTTTTTTTTTTTTAATGGCCATTCTAGACTTGTGGCTGCCACCAGCCTAGCTAGAGCCTGGCCAATGCCCTGTCACCATCTCCTTACCTGCTTCTTCCCTGGGAGAGTGTAATAGGTATACAAGCCCAAGAAAAGATGCATCTTTAAGGCTGCAGATGAAATGAGTATTTTTACATCCTCTCCAAAGCACCTTTCTCAGTTTTAGATTCAAGTATCTGCATGTTTTAATTTATTAGCTGATTTCAATATGCCTATTTCTGTGTTGGCCATATATGAATACAGGAGACATTTTGCATTGTATCCAGAAGTTCCCTGTCAGATACCGTTAGGTTCCTCTAGCTATGTATATCTTGATTTTTTTTTATGAGTTGCTCAGGAACTTTTTGATAGATTTCATATTATTTTAGGTTGCATTTCATTGTTTAATCCTTTGCAAGTTGAGCATGCTGGATAATACTGGGAGATATGCCACAGGTAATCATATCTTCTGCTAACACTGACAATTTGTAATTGGAAAAGGGGGAGTTAAATTTCTAGCCTTCATAAAATATGCAGACTAGCTGCCTGTAGTATATCCAAGTTACTTTTATTTTATTTTATTGTCAGAAAGAAATGATTAATATTTTGCTTTTTTGGAGATGTGAAGGCCCCACTCCTGCAACAGTTGCCAACATACAGCATAACATTGGAGCCAACAGAGAATTCTGTCATCCACTAACAGAACTTTGATTGATTAAAATCTAACTTTTTGCAAATGTATATTAACTGAACATTAATAGCCCCTGTATTCTTATCCTCCAACAGTGCCACAGTTCCCTTACTTCTCTTATTTTTCTTCCTTTCAATTACATTACCACAAGTACCCAGATGCATCTATAACTAGCCTCAAGAGTATTGCAGAGTTATTCAGGTATTCTCTTTATCAGATCTAATCTATCAAATTCATTATTTTTATTACCACCATCAGGCCTGCAACTAGGGTTTGCATCACCTGGGGCAAACATGGATTCTGTGCCCATTTTGGCACCCCCCAGCACTCATTTTGGCAACCCTCCAGAGCTCATTTTGGTGCCACACCACAGCACCTGGGGCACATGCCCTGGTTGCCCCCAGCCCCCAGTTGCAGCCCTGATCACCATGTTAAATTACTGTCCATAATCACATGGAATGTTGTTGGGATGTATTTTGTTCATTGGATGATGATGATGATGATGATGATTTAAATTGTGATTATACAAGAAGTCTGTGGTCTGAGACACAGTCAGCACCAAGTCTTGTTTTTATTGATGGCATAGAGCTTCTTTATCTGTTTGCAGAGTATATAGTCAACTTACTTCAGTGTGGCCCATCTGGTGATATTGATTTCAGCAAAGCTTTTGCCGAGGTTCCACATGACATTCTCATAGACAAGCTGTTAAAATATAGTTTGGATGGCAATACAGTGAAGTAGGTTCACAACTAATTGGCTAATTGTGCCCAGAATGTCAGCATTCATGGCTCTGCCTCAATATGAAGAGTAGTAACCAGTGGGATCTGGCAAGGATCTGTCTTGAGGTCAGTATTATTCCACATTTTTATTTATAACCTGGATAATGGATTGGTGCAGCGTTTATCAAACTTGCAGATGAAACCGCCCAGAGTCCCCTTTTTCGGAGAGATGGGCAGTGATAGAAATTTGAAAAATAAATAAATAAATAAAATTGAGAGATATGGCCAAAACCCAGGATGATAGAACAAGATTGCAATCTAATCTGGACAAGCTGGATGATGGGGCACAGGACAAAGGCCTGTAGGACTCCATTCAATAGTTCCCGCCACACTGAAGTGAAGCCATTAGCAAGCACTTGTTGGGGACAGTTATTCAACCAATTGTGAGTTCATTAACAATAGTATCATCCATATCATACAATTTTACCAAGGAGAAGCTCTGTGAAATTTGTCAGAGGCTAAGGGATGAAATTTGACTGGTATTTATTTGCCACAAACCCATCCTGGCTCCTGTTAATTGTAGCATGCCATCCAAATACTTGAAGAGTTTACTCAGTATAGACAAACTGACAGATCTGTAGTTTCTTGGGTCCTCCTTCCCCTTTTTGAGAATGAGGATGACATTTGCCCTCCTCCAGCCTTCTGGGATCTGTCCAGTCTTAAAGATTATTGAGTCATTGTTCTGTGATAACCTCTATTACTTCCTTCAGTAAGATGGAATGTAATCCATCTGGCCCTGGAGACTTTAATTTATTTACATTATTTCAGTTCTTTCTATCCTCTTCTTTTCTATCCTAAGCTGAAGTTCCCTCCTTCCCCAAGTGATACAACGATGGCTAACTATGGTCCCATCTGTCTTCTGAGAAAAGGCAGGTGCAAAATAGCAATTAAGAAGGTCTGCCTTCTCACCATCATCCTTTACTGATTCAACACTTTCTCCTTGCATTGGACCTACACCCTTCTTGACCCTCCTCTGGTTTCTAATATACAAAGAACCCTTCTTCACTGGTTTTATTATCTTTCACAAGCCCCAGCTCATTCTGAGTTTTAGTCTTTCTAACACCATTCTTACAGTCTCTGAGACAAACTTATATTTTTTGTTTGAACATGTGTCCTTCCATCTATGGTTATGTAGGTCCAATGCAAGGACCTACTTTTTCTTCAGTGTCTATACTGGCATCTTTAGATATTTCCTTTTTTTTTCTTGTAGGAAATGTTTGTGATTGTGCCTTTGGTATATCATTTCATAAGACTTAAAGCCATTGGATCTAAGCTATCTGTTCTCAATCAACTCTGAAGTCCAATATCCAGTCAATTATTGACTCCCAGGTTATATTTTCTTGACCAGTGACCCTCATCTGGAAGAACTGACCCCTCGTCATGATGAAAAGTACTTCCTGTTCAAGACCTCATAATCTCCAAATAATTTGTTCAAGATCTTTTGGGCACAATTAGGGCTCACTCTATATTTTAAAAAGTTTTAGGATATACCAAGAATATATGTGTAATTAACAAAGAAACAAACAAAATTTTAAATCTTTTTTTTTACTGTCACCAAGTAGGAAACATGTAGAAAAAGACTAGACATTTAGAATTTTAACATAATACATTGTTATCAGTAATAATAATATTAATTAATAAATGGTAACACAATAGTTGTTACCACAATAACATTATAACACATGGGATACTGTCACTGTTTTACCCCCTAACATTATAGAAGCAATTTGAAGAGAATATTTGATTGTTTTCACTTCTGCTTATTTGAAATACAAGAACAAGGGGTGAAAAAACCCTTCCCTTGTCTGAATTGCTGCAGTTTTGAAAACAAATTCCACTCCATATAAAGGGTAAAATAAGAATATTACTGTGTAATATACTGTAGTATATTACTGTGTATGTTAGCTCCTTCTGTGCTGAAGAGAAGGGGGGGGATGACAAAATGCTTGCAAATTTCACCCTTGCTTCTTTAATCAGGGCTACTGAGGAAGAGATGCAAAGCTATATCTATTTTTTTACATTTCCATTTTAGTTTGATTTATATATAATTTATTTCCCTTTTCCTGCCAGAACTCCAGGCAACTTATAATGGGGATCTCCCTTTAATTTATCCCAATGACAATAATCCTGTGAGGTTGGCAGGGTTGAGAGAGAGTGACTGGTCTAAAATCTCCAAGTGAGTTTCCATGGCTGAGGGCAGATTTGAACATGGGAACCCCAGTCCTCATCCAACACTTTTACCATTGTAACATACTGATTCTCTAGTTAGCATTTCCCTTAAAGGATGTGAAGCTGAAAACCCAGAAAGGAAATGTTCTGTCCAACAATGAAGGAGCACTAAACAAACCACCTAGCTTCGGCAGGGCCACAACTGGGGGGGGGGGGGCAACCAGGGCATGTGCCCCGGGTGCCACGCTGGTGGGGTTCCAAAATGAGTGCTGGGGGGGCACCAAAATGAGTGCTGGGTGGGCGCCAAAATGGGAGCGGAATCCATGTTTGCCCTGGGTGACACAGACCCTAGTTGTGGCTCTGAGCTTCAGGGAAGTTTTGACTAAACCTCAGCTGAGCCGAAAAGGAATCAGCTCATTTTTCCCAGTTCTTCTGACATTCTGGTACCCCAGACACCTGGGGAGCTGTTTCCAGATATGCATCAAGGAGGTACTCATGGAAAAATCATACACTGCTGTGTTTATTTTACACTATTAATTCACAGTTTAAAAACATTTGTAAGCCACTCTGGAAAAAGGACAGCATATAAAATATTATAATGGAATATTACAATGGAACGAATATAACACAGCCTCTACACAGAAAATATAGCAAATAGCTTTACTTGTCATAATGGGTCTTTTGATCAGGTTGCATATCACTGCTCTAAATCAGAGGTTTTCAAACTTTTTCAGGGTATGGAACCAGTTAGTTAAAAAAAATAAAATAAGAAATCCCAGAACTCCTGATCAAGAAACAAAGCTCTTCTGAGAGAAAAACTTTCTGAGCTTGAGTGATTTCTGCCCCCCCCCACCACCACCACTTAGTCTTTCATAGAACTTCATCAAGATCTCTTGGAATGCAAAGGTTCCATGGAACACTCTTGGAAATAGCCAGCTCTAAATTGCTAGAGTATCAACTGTGGGAACAATGCAACATTTTATGCTATCAGGAGATAAATTAACATTCCAATTAATTTATTAATGTTAGAGGACAGAGAGTAGTTTACTTCCATTGTTTCTTTGACCTGTTCTGAAATCCGCTTTTAATCTTTGGAGCAAATCTGGGAGAGGCCTAGAAGGAATTGGAGTAAGAGTAAATTGCCCATTTTTTTCCCTATATTTACAGAAGAACCTGCTGAATCAAAAGTTATTTCATAAGTGGAACACAGTATCAAATCGCATTCCATATATTTATTCACTGGCTAAATTTCTATGCTTACAAATATATTTCTTATAAAATTCAAGAATCTTCCAAGCATTTCTTTTTAACCATCTCTTTTGCAACATAAATTTGTGATGAGACCTCAATGGATTTCACTTCTGATACTTTCTGATAAGGGCTTTTAAAAAATATGAATATTCATGTTTGAAATTCCTTGCCTTTTCAGGCAGTTTGCATTACAGGAGCCCAAGAATGTTGTACTTCATTTGATGTAGAAGAGCAACAATTCTCAAACCTACAGAAATGTATTTTGCTTTATGATTTTCTCCCATTTCAAATTCCCAAAGCTATCCTCTAAACTTCAAGTTGATTTTAAGAAGAACACTGATACTCAGAATTCTTATTAGATGTTGTATTTAGACTGTAACAAACTGGAAGATAACTGAACACTTTCATAACTTTATATATAAACTTCCCATCCAGACCCTAAAAATCTCTAAACACTAAGACAAAATCTAAATTGCATCTCCTGTCTGGCTGAGAGTCATAGTCAGAGTATAACTGAGTATCATCAGCATGCTTATAACAGCAGGAAGTAATCTGACATATATCCAGAATGAACCAAGAAGCAATTGGATAAGTGTGGCAGGATGGGTTATGCCCATATTGCAAGCACCTGGGATTGCTCTCCTCTGTTTGTTACTCCTACGTCCCTCAGTGTAAGGATGGCAGGACTGCTGTTAAAAAGCCCTGTGTTGGAACAGCTGTGTGGGTGCACGCGAGAGAGAAGGAGGAGGTAAGAGGCAGTGAGGGAAAAAGCAGTGAAGGTTTACAGAAATGTAAGAAAGAACAGGAGAATCTGTCCTCTGAAAGGAATAGTGTATTCAGGAGCAGAATTGTAGTAGAAGTGTTAGTGTGTAGTAGCTATTGCAATAGAGTTTAGTTACAGCAATAAGGTATTAAAGAAACAGTCATAGTTTAGTGATATAATGTATTTGTTAGGAATAAGGCCTGCTTAGAGTAGTTATAATAATAGAAATATAGGTCAGGAGATAGGAAATCATATAATGTATTAGTTGGCCACTTAGATAGGCAGAGCATTTTTATAGTACAAATAGTTGGTTACAAGAAAAGTACCCCCAATATAAAAGGGGAGGATCAAAGTTCTCATGTGCAGTGTCTTATTGGGGAATGTCTTGGGGTGAGTCCCTTGGGTATCAAATGAACTTGTGACAGTAAGCAAAGAGAAACTTTCAGTGACATTAAAGGGAACTTTATTTTGAAAATACTACTATGTATGTTGACATGAAGATAACTGGAAGTGTTAAATCAGTGACCATATTGAAAATTTAGTGTGAAATTGCTGAAATTATGTGAGAATTTACATCAGAATTGTGGGAATTGGGTCGTTCTGGGGTCTACATTATTACATAGTGGCATATAGTTGCCAATCCTTGGGCTATTATGTTGATAACATTTCCTTACAACCAGGCTTCTTTCCTATAATGGGAGTAGTCAGTGGAGTTTTGTAAGCAGCTGATTGTTTGTGGAGTGCTTGATGCTCTCTGAGCTTGGTTGCTTGCTTGCAGACATTTCATGACCCATCTTGGTAACATCATCAGTGCAAGCAAGCAACCAAGCTCAGAGAACAGCAAGAACTCCACGGTTCAACCTTGAGTGACATACATTCTCTTCTGCTGGAGTGGATTGAACTAGACTTAATGTATAAAAAAGGAGGTCCTCGTTTGGTTGGTTCTATTTATTTGTTGCATTTATCTAAAGGAGAAAATATTTCCCAACTAATTTCTTTGAAGTGGGTAATGAAAATGTAGTAACTGAGGCCAAGCCAGGTTTTGTTTTCTATCTGGGGGTAGGGGAGAATTTAGGATCATCTCCCTTTTGGATAAATAGAGTACCTGGCTTTGAAGCAATGATGTATATTGTGCTACTTTTGTTTAAGGGAATGTTAAACACATTATTATATGCTCAGTGTATCAGTTTCCTCATGAATAAAGCTGACAGCTTTTTTTAATTTGAGAATATTCATTAGCAGAAGACAATTCCTCAAGTCATGGCAGTGGTCCACTAATACCATCCTTAGGTCTCCGAATCAAAAACATAGGACTTTATGGATCCTTGCCAAAAATCAAATATCTTCTAACATTCAGAGGATAAACTATATGGAATTGAACAAATTGCCTATATTCCATTACATATAAGTTCTTCAAATATGATGGGACTTATATCTAAAAGCATGATTAGATCTACAGGTATTATAAAGTTGTTTGTGGTATTTTGTGTTGTTACTGAAAGCTAGCACATTATATATGTTGTGATTACTACTTCCATCCATTCACATAAAAAAACACCCCCAACTTTAATAATATTCCTCCTGTGCTTGTTTGAATTGCTAACATCAGTAGTTAATGCAAACAAGCAGTTACACTAGATAATTACTCAGCTATATCCAAGCCAAGTTAATTTCTTTTTTCCTTATTTTTCTTTTTATTTTTTTTTCATTATGAAGTAAATTAACATAAAATATGTACTGTAGCAAAAAGCAGAACAAAATTAAACAGATGCTACTGCCTACACTTCAATGGGCACACAAGTATTAAAGGCAACTGTAAGGGCCTAATAGATGATAGCTCACAGACAGCAGTCTCATTAGTGAATATACATTTGTGTGTCTATGTGTGTGCATATACAAGCATGTGTGTGTGTATGTGTGCTGTGATTTGTATGTGTGTAATACACTGTATGAAAACCCTGCCCTGTAAAGTAACACCTAGTAGATTATTTTTATAAACCAGTTTTAAAACCTGTTGTATATCTAGTTTGGGGAAACTAGTCTACTCTGTTAATAACTTGCTTTGTTTATTACTCATTGAACATTCTTGCCATTTTTTTTTCACCTCCCAAGTAAATTTTCCTTTGTCCAACTACAAATAGTGTCTCCACTATTTCCTCCCTCCCTCCCTCTGCTGGATTGGCCCTGTCACTTAATCCTTGGACCTTTCTGTTCCTTGTTGTTCATGGAGATCTTTCATTCCATTTCCATTTGGCCACAGATGACTCAATCTTTAACTATACAAGTGAAAATAAGGTAATCATTAAATGAAATCTGCTTGGTAGAATTATTTCAATAGATATTTTAGAACAATGGCAAATACAATTTTATATCTGAATAACCTCTTTTTGATTAAGTATGTAAATATCCCTTTGCCTGTTTTTCCATCCTTCTACAGTAAGTGAACAAAGAGAAAGTTTGCTGTTTTTTTAAAAAAAATACAGCAAGTATCTTCCAAATCACTAATTCCATGATCTAGAAGGTACTTGTAGATAAACCCTGTAAGACCATTAACATTATTTCAAGGTATTTTAATTATCTGAAAATTCCAATGCTACTTCACATAAAAGTCTAACAGCGTAAACTCCATAGCTAAGAAAGCTAAGTCTATAAGAATCCATATAACCCACCTCAAATGCCAGGCATTTTTCTAACAGACTATTTAATAATCTATCCAGAAAACGTGCCTTCCATTCATTCCTGAGCTTGTACAAATCTTTCAGCAGTTCTGCCTTGGCTATTGAAGACATGATAAATAATTTAATGGGATGGTTAATCAACCAAACTGCATTAGTAAATGAAATATGATTAAAACCATCTTGAACTACATTCAGTTTTGAATTTAACTGATGTGGGCAAGAATGAGGAAAACAATAGATAAAATTTAATTCTATTTTCTTTTGAACTCTTTCAGGGCCAAGAGCTGTAATTTGCAATATAGTAAATATTGAGAGACTACATTCAGCATTAATATTTTATCATGAATTTGATATAGTTATTTTAATAAACTTTACAGGAAGATTTTTCTAGGTTTTGTATATAGCCATTCTTCTATCACTGAACTGGAGTTCTTTCTTTCTTACTTTTGACCAAGTCTTCTACCAATAATTGAGTCATATTTTATTTATCTTAAGATGTGTAGAAGTAGACTGATTCTGTTATTGTGTGCCTGCCTGTGACATTACAGATGCTGTTTGTGTTTTTGTTTCTTTACAACAGAGTCATGTATTCGTCTTTAGTCTTAAAAATTAAGGTTGAATACTGTAATAATTAAAAATATACTATTACATTTTCAGGAGTGAACATTTGGTACTTGCAGAATGTGGTAGGAAAACAAAAGCAAGTCCGTGTTAAAACAATAATCTTCAAAAAAAAAAAGTTGGTTTCAAGCATTTTTAATCCCTCCCTCTCTCTTATAAGGGGAGGCAAGTGATGAACCATGAAACATGTGTTGCGATCCAAATTCTTCTCCTTATATATTTGCATACAATATAGCAAAACAAGTAAAAAAGATGGAGCTTATGTTATGATGTCACAATATATGCTCCATCATTTTGGCATCACCGTGGTTAGAAACAGAAAATATTATTCCTTCTAACTATTAATATTTTTGCTAAATAGTTTGGAAGGTACCCCAGAATGGCAAGTTTTATGTACTAATGTAAATTTATTAAAGACTAGAGATTATTTTTCCTTATGTAAAGGATCTGAGAATTACAATGATGTTTATTTACATAATAGCTAATAGTGTAGTTTTGATAATAATTTAATAATAAAATAATATTATTATTAGCAAAGCTACACTGTTAGCTAAATTTCACTGAAAGCTACCTACCTACCATCTGAAAGATATCCCAAGAGCATGTGCTATATGCCCATGTTCCTAGGAAGAAAGGCAAAGGAAGTAAACTCAAATTATCAGTCTCTTAGACAAAGAGGAATGAAAGACAACTGATGCCCGATTATGGAATGTAAAATCTGCTGCCTCAAGTATCTAATAATAGGACAGTATACCAATTACAATCATGCTATGGAAATTAAATATGTTTCTGGTATTTGCATATAATTTGTTAAGAATTTTAATCACAACAGTAAAAACTAATACAAATTAGAGAAACAGAGGAGAATGGAAAGAAAGAATAAAAAGTGCAGGAAAAAAAGAAAAAGAAAGAAGAAAAAGAAAAGAACCATCTTCATTTCATCATACCTCCTCTGGAAGTCATTTCTGGTATTTGTAAGTTTGTTGAGAAGGGATGGTTGCTACAAATTTTGATGATATCAGTCATCTGATACAATGGTAAGACTGTAAAGAGTCAGAAAGATGACCTTGAGGGAAATAGGCAAGAATTGTTATAGCCTATATCAATAAAATATAATACTAGTCTTCCTATGGAGTCTGTTGTCTGATTTAGTCTACACTGAAGAGCTGACAAAAGCCTCCTTCCTTGTATTCATTATAAAGATGGGCCCATGTTGAAGCATAGTGACAAACCTGCTTGAAAACAGATAAATAAAAGTAGGAGTCTGATTATTTCTTTCCAGCTGCTAGAAAGACCAGATCGTGGGCTTGGGGAGAAGGGCCATGCACTCCTCTATTCATAGACGCATACTCAATATACTCATATATTGTCACCCCTTTGAAGAGTGGCTTCAAAGTCTCTGGAAATGTTACATCTCTAGACAATTCCCTATATTTGTGTAAACACGTATAAACCACCTGTTGTTAGGATCAAATACCTTCTTCAACATTATTCAAAGTTTTACTGAATCTATCTCACCTTGTCTCCTACAGTTGGCAGTTGAACCTTATCCTAATCATACTCTCCTCTTGGGTTTTGTTCCAAATCATGTTTTCAGCATGAAAGAGGCAGAATGCTGTGGGCTATCTACTGAGAGAATGATGGAGAAGGAGATGGCACTTTATTTTCCATGAGCAGCAATTCTTCAAGATAAAAGAAAAAGATGTTGTCAGCTCCAGTTAGAATAGGAAAACTGAGTTTTCAATGGGAATGGCTGACAATTTTATTTACATAAAGGTAAAGGTAAAGGTTTCCCTTGACGTAAAGTCCAGTCGTGTCCGACTCTAGGGGGCGGTGCTCATCTCCGTTTCTAAGCCTTGGAGCCGGCGTTGTCATAGACACTTCCGGGTCATGTGGCCAGCATGACGACTCGGAACGCCGTTACCTTCCCGCCGAAGCGGTACCAATTAATCTACTCACATTTGCATATTTACATACGCTTGTGCATTTGATTGACTTAATAGTCAACCTGTAGGTGAATTGCAGCAACTAGACAGTTGGATCGAACTGAAAATGGCCTGAATCATATTCTTCTTCAAATCTTCAACAATCTCTATAGCTTTGTTTACTCTGTCACTCTTCATCTATTCTATATTACTTTCCTGGACTGCATTTCAAGCCATGAAAGTTATGATACCTAGAACACTGGATGACTGGTGATCCTTAACAGAAGAAAATAACAAAAGTTGTTCTGGATCAGATCTAGGGCCCATTTTTTTCCAATGATTGCTAGTATAGTGCTTCTAGCCACAATGTAAATAAAAAAGTAAATAAAACCTTTCCACTATTGGCAGACCATTTGCAGTTGCTATTTAGAGGCATAGGCATATCAGTTCTGGACTGTAAAAGCCCAAATGATCACCAGATGGCGGATTTTTTAAAAACATTATTTGCTGCCATCCAGTGGTCATCTGGATTTTTGTCATCCCTCCTCCCCACCAATTTATGGTAGCCATATCTAACTATTCAAGTTCCACTGTATTATCAGGGTTAGGGTTAGAGTTAGGGTTATCTCATATATGACTTCATTATTTTATTGCAATTGTGTTTCTATTTATAATCAATGTATAAAAACAAATTGCTAATATTTCATAGATTCCATTGGTCAAAATCTATAGTTCTTGGTCAAAGAACTGTCATTTTATTCTATATTCTTAAATGTTTTTTTGTTTGTTTGTTTCTTGTTCTGCACTGTCCACTTCAATCCAAATCTCTCTTTCCAGCATAGATTTGTGATTCATAAATGGTATGTTGTAGGTCTGATCTATTTTTCTTTTCACTTTATTTTACCCAAAACTAAATATGGACATCCTTGGTTCAGACTCAGAATATAATATGTGGGAAGAGAGATTTAATTCTTTCTTCACTGTCTGTGATTTTCTAACTGATAGCTACCTACAAATGACACAACATCAAGACCAGACTTTACTTGCAATGGACAGTAAAGACTGAACTTGACAGCCAAAGCATTTTAACTGTGTGAAACCTAAATAACAGTGTTGTCTTATGATTAAAAGAGATGTTGCTAAAGAATGAATAAGGACCTATATGGAGTAGATACACTCTAAAGCACCTGCTTTGCTTTTAGATTTTGAATACTGTATAACATGACACCATATTATGTAGTTCCACTTTCTGTCTATAATAGAATAGCATGTTGTTCTGGCCAGTTCTGGGAGATGTAGTCCCAGCATATCTAGAGGGTATATTACTTGAAGAGATAGAAGAGTTCATTTTGAATCTTAGTGATTGGTAAATTATTTTATTATTTTTTTAGGATTATGGAAGAAGAAATCTATAATAGGATCTCTAATTATATGACTATAAGTATGCTTCAGAGGTTCCACTGAATGTATTCCCTAGAACTTCTGTTCAGGATCACAGCAATATCTTAAATCATGAAGTACCATCAGAATTGTTTAATTCTGACCAAAAAAAGCTTCTAAAACTAAAAAGCAAATTATTCTCCTTTAATAGGTTACTTGAATTAACAGATAAAATTATCTTTGCAGCTGTCATTATCATTATCAGAAAAAAAATGTTGATCACTCTCAATGTAAAGGTGGGGATAATCTGCTTTTTCTTGATGGGGGCAAATGACAATTGTCCAGACATTCATTTTCACTAGTCAGAATTTTTACAGTTTTCTCAGCATGTGGTTGGATGGTTTAAGAAGATGTTGCTGCCAATATAGCAAAACTGGATAAATTATCATGCATATTATACATGGCTTTCATGAAGATGAAATGTTATTTTTTTGAAGTAGACATCAACACTGTTTTTTAACTGTCTAATAAGGGTGAATTCAGTTACAGAAAGATTCTTGTGGTTTAAAGGTGAGCTTTGGACAGGAAACAGAAGTAAAGGCCTGAGATTACATTTTTTTTAAAAAATCAAATTATTTCCAGCCTATCAGTAATCATTGTGATGTTTCAGTTTCAAGTGTAAAGAAGTTGAGGCCATCACCATGAAGAGAAATAAGAAAGGCTAATATGGACTATAACACTTATAATGCTTGATTTTATGAAATATCCTCATATCTACATATGTATATCATGATATTAGTTGAAAATACTAAGATGAATGTCTATGGAGCAAAATCATTATCATTATCTCACATTAAACCCACATTAGTTTGAGGATATAATGTCAAAGTAGCAATATATATATTCCTGTATTTTTAAAATCATCAGACAAATGCTCTCACAATTTTTCTCAAGTTTGGTTCCAGACATTCACTTGGAGTCTTTCCCAATTTTATTTATATTTTTATTAATTTTAGCTTGCAACAAGTAAAAAAAAACAGCTGAAGAGCTATTATTGAAAACTCATTATTTGATGTCAATAACTAGTGTATTCTGGAAAGATTAAACCAAATGCATTTTATTGCTGTGGGGGAAATATTGTCAAAAATACATTTGCAATTACATCCTGCAAAGCAGATTATGTTAGATAAACAAAACCAACAATTTTAATCAAATTCAACTAGGAGATTTGCAAAGGAAAACATGACCAACAAACATGTCCAACAAATATGAATATGCTTGATACTGTATGTTTCTAGAAGACAGCTAAATTCATCCCCTGGGCTATGCTTCAGTCTTGAAGATAACTTCCTGAGTCATGACCATCTTAAATCCTTTGACTAACTGTAAAATATCTTGAATTCTCCAGGGCATTTCTTCTCTCATCCATGAATACTGGCAGGCAAATTATAGGGTTCTCATTCTTTGCAACTTCGAATACTCACCAATGACTCACTCACTTACTTACTTGGCTATAGGCTACTTCAGTTGCTAACCCTGGCAGGTAGACAGTTCCCCAATACATACTGTAACTGGGATTAAAAACATACAGTCAAGTGAAAAAGTGATGAGAATGAGCTCTACTTGCAGAGCCCCACACATTCTGTGAGCAATCTAACATAACAATTAGCACCACAGGTATAATAGCTAACTACTTCCCCAAGAGATCTTATAGTTTTGTCTCTGGCCCATTTTAGTACATAGAAGCAAGCTCCTACTTGCTTCCAAATGTGAATAACACACACCTAAATCCTATCATAAATTATGTTATGTTATGTTATTTATTTATTTAAATTAATTGGCTGCCCAACTTCAGTGGACTCTCAGTAGTGCACAAAACTAAAAAACTAAGGTAAAGGTAAAGGTAAAGGTTTCCCTTGATGTAAAGTCCAGTCGTGTCCGACTCTAGGGGGCGGTGCTCATCTCCGTTTCTAAGCCTTGGAGCCGGCGTTGTCATAGACACTTCCGGGTCATGTGGCCAGCATGACGACTCGGAACGCCGTTACCTTCCCGCTGAAGCGGTACCTATTGATCTACTCACATTTGCATGTTTTCGAACTGCTAGGTGAGCAGGAGCTGGGACGAGCAACGGGAGCTCACCCCGCCGCGCGGTTTTGAACCGCCGACCTTCCGATCGACAGCTCAGCGGTTTAGAAATTAAAGCAATAGGCAGCCCAGACTAAAATGCTCTGATAACAAAATCCACAAAACAAAACAGGGCCATTAAATAAATCACAATCATCAACCCCAGGCCTGGGACCAAAGCCAGGTTTTCAGAGCTTTTTGGAACCCTAGGAATGTAAGTAAATCAAATGTCCCACTTGGGAGGCAAAGCTTCATTTTTATAGGTTCAAAAGCCTTATCATATTACATCAGTCCTGAGGGCTATGTTAAGATGTGCATCTACATCTGAAGACTTTGAATGTTCATTTCACTCTTTGGCAGCCATGAAGGCTAAGTCCCCCAAAGAGAAAAAATATTTGGTCTTTCTGAGATTTTCTTTTTCTCACTGGAGGGCTACCAGGAGAAGACAACCCTATGTAAAATTGTCACTGAAAAAGTCTTAGAATCAAGGTTCTGTTTGGACGTGGCTACTACAAAATTTTGATTGGAATTGAATTGAAATTTCAATTGAATGAACTAAGCACAGTTAAAAGGGATTGTTTCCCATATACCTGTCAATGTCAAAGTTGTAACTTTTGGTAACTTCTGGAGGGGCTAAGAGTTGTATCCAAGGTTTTAGAGTCTGCATGAAACCTTCAGGTTGTACAGCCTACTCTGGATTAACATTAACAAAGTGTAGGCTGCATAGGCTGAACTTTCTGCTGTTACTACTGTCAGCAATAGCACAGTAAAGAAAGCAATACCACCAAATAACCCTCATACACAAATAATTTTGGACAACAGAAAGGAACTATGCTATTGCCACAGTTAATAGTGAACTCCTTCTGTGACATGCAGTTTGAATGTTCTTGTCTTGAAGAAAGACATAAGTCTTCAGTAATAATCTTTCAAAACAGGAAAGCATCCTGTGAGTTCTGATATAAACTTTTTATTACTCTGCCACCTCCAAAAGCAAGTTGTCCATATTTTCCCCAAATGTGTCCTTTCTTTCAGTGCCTCAGAAGAATAAAAACAATTGCAACTCTATGTACAGCTTTTCTTAAAATAAATTGGTTGCATTTTAATATTCATACTCGGGCATGAGATAGTGCTTTAATATTTGA
This sequence comes from Candoia aspera, assembly GCF_035149785.1. Classification (NCBI taxonomy): domain Eukaryota; kingdom Metazoa; phylum Chordata; class Lepidosauria; order Squamata; family Candoiidae; genus Candoia; species Candoia aspera. Next base: position 51,816,227 of record NC_086158.1, read on the forward strand.
TAGATATTAGCTATAATTAGCTATAAATTAGATATTTGTATGCAAGTTACTTAGTTATTATAGGAGATAAAATTATAAAATCATATCTGGTATTGATCAGTTATCATTTTACAGCTAGTTAAACAAGCGCAATACTTTAAAACTGCATATTTTTATTGGGATTTGGGCACTTCCACACCCACCACTGTTACTACTGCTAAATAGCTCAAAAATAGTTTGAAGCCAATTCCTGATCTTCTTCACCAATCATGATCCCTAAATGCTCAGAACAACATCAGTCAATCATTCCTTCCAGATTACCAACAGAAGAACATATAGAACAGTACTCAGTAGTGCCCTTCCCACCCCATCTATGTCTTTGGTTATCTTTTGTGCATTTTCCCAGAATTTCAAAACTAAAACCAAAACAAAGAAGGGAATCTGTTTATTAGGGAGAAATGCAAAACTCTATGACTACTTTGGTAGGTGAACCTCTATGTGTCTGAAAGAGAGGCTAATTTGAGTCTAGGAAGAAAGAGAGAGAATAAAGTCCCCTACAAGCTCTGAAAAGCTTTAACATTACAAATAGAAATATCATTACTACCACTATTATTTATTCTTTGTGATTTGGAAGAGACAGAAACTATGCCAGTAATAAATCAGCTCAGCTGTTGAATAGAAAGAACAGTGTGACCTACTGGGAGTGGTGCAAAGATCCTGTGACACAAATGTCTGTTGTGTGTATATGTGTACTTACGAGAAACAGCCACATCTTTTCTTGAAATGGTGCCCTTCATATCTTTTGCAGCTATTCAATACAATAGTTGATTCCCAAAACTTACCATTATGGAATCACTATTTGAAAAAGCAAAAGAAAAGAAAAGGAAAAAAAAAGTTTATTGTATGACTATGTTCTCATTTACAGAACCTCCTTACTGTGGCATGAAGATGCCCCACTTAATGTTTGCTGAAGACATCTTCACATTAGAACCTCTGCCTCATACCCAGCTCATTGCTGAAGCAGGCTGAAGCCAATCCAAGGCATTCTGGCATTCAAATAGTGTTTTCCTTAGGAAAATATAAGATTTCCCATCAGGTACCATTGGCCCAGAAGCTCTGTAGTGGGATTGTCCCTTATGTCTGTACCTGGCCTCTGTGCCTCTTCTGCAGGACTGTTTTGGCTTCAAGGGAGACTGCAACCCTCCCTTCTGTAGTTACATTTTTTTTCTTTTTTTAAAACAAGTTGTCAAGTGACCACCCAGAGAATGTGATATCCCAACCCTTCTCCAACTTAACATGTGTCATTGAAAGTTTAATTGAAAGGACACCTTTCTTGTGCATTTTTAGGTTGTATGGCAGGGAATTAGCCTTCCACTGGCCACTGCTCTCAGGGAAATTCTCAGATCCTGTCCTCATTGAATGTCCATTAAAAAGTTCAGTCCATCACAACATATAACCTGTATAGATGTGATCTTCAACCCTTATCAGCAGCTGCATCTTGGCTGCACAAATCCAGGCAACCACTAGATGGAAGGCAAAAGATACAAAAAATGAATTATCAGTATGTCAATAGGGTGACAGATCACTAATCATTTTGGATAAACTGTATAGATATATCCATGGCTTCTTACTTGAATCTTCTTAAAAATGGCATAAATTAAAGATAACAATATAAATCATGTGTTTAATTTAGTAACCCTTAAAGCTTTTCCTTTCTACCTCTTACGCATTCTTTAAACTAGATAGAATTTTGCCAATTTTTCCCAGTGCTCTTTCTTTTGTTTTGATATTTGTCTGAAAATTAGTTCAGTAAATGGGATTCACATCTATCCTTTCATGCAAAGCTATCTATATAAGAATGACCAGCAATATTGTTTTGCATATGATTATCCTATTTATTTTATTGAAATTATGCATAGAAGAATTCTAGTAACCCATGTAGCTGTTTTGGCTCCAAAGGTTCATGCTTAATTGCCCCATCTCTGTCTTTGTGTGTCATTGTCCTTCATTCTTTATTGAAACAAACATTATCCTAGTATGTCTATGCAGATGCCATCAGTATGAAATAATGAATGAGGCTAGTGCATTTTACACACGTTACAGCTGAAATATATATATTCATTTTTCCTTGCCTTTATTGCCAATTAGAGCTGAAAACATTAGCAGGTATCTTAACTAGGCCCTGTAGGATAATGTAAGTCAAGAAGGTTCTAGGAAATGAATGAGTTTGCAGTCATGGCATTTTCATGGTTTCTGAAATGAAATGTCACAAATCATAGAGAAAATTTATTTACTTGTTATAACTAAAGGTACCCTTTGTTCTGACTAACTGAAGGAGAATAGCCAACATAGGTGAAAAATCAGTACAGTTGAAAACAGTATACCTATAAGATAGCGGTTTTATATTATAGAGTTTTAGTAGTAGTAGTTGTTGTTGTTACAAGCTCTTACTCTGTGTTTCCCCCAACTAGTCTTTAGGGCTGTTGAAGAAATTTAAAATGGCATGAAGGAAAACAGGACACTACGTTCAAATTTCATTTCAGCATTCTTTTTTTTCTCATCTGTACCTTTAATTTTAAAATATAAATATGAAGAATAACTTTGTTCCATTGGTAAAATCTTTGTTGCATACCAAAAAAAAATAAGATAATATAGTTTGTTCTTATAATTATATTTATTACTTCAAGTACTGAATGCTCAGGGATGGCTGGATGTTATGATTTTAAAAAAGTGTACTGACCTATTATAGGAAGAGAACTTCCCATGCCTGTGTGAAACCTTTGTGCATATAGAATTGATTTCGGTGAGGAGTGCTAGGGTAAAAAAAAGTATTATTAAACATCAGTGGAAAATAAGATACAAAAATCTTGTTTATCCAAACTATTTGAAAACTTCAAGACCAGGTGATAGCCTAAGGGGCAATGACATATAAACTGGATATAAGCTACAGCAGTTTTATAACTGTATTGCAACTGTTAAAAATTCAGGATTCTTCATCAGAAATGTTGCCTGTTTTGAAATAATGATTTCAAAATGAATGCCCTCTTTTTCATATCTCTGTCTGCTTCTATAGTATTAAAATGCTTACGTTCGCTATATAAGCAAATGGGAAAGTGTAGTGGCTATGTGGAAGACCATTGTTATTTCTAGGAGTTAAGTGACATATGTTGATTTTCTCCCTCACATAAAGAAGATTAGAGTTTATGTTGAGTTATGCTGATGTTTAATTGGCTTGTTTTTATTTCTGTTTGGCCTGGGGTGGAGGGATAAAACCACTAGACCGAAAGTTTGTAAGTCCACTCCTCCAACAGCCCTCCAGAACATATCTTTGTTTGGAGTGGGGAGAGAGATAAGAGAAAAACTCTGGATTGTTTTGTTAAGATCTGTAAAACTTCCCAGGCTCTTGGATGATGTCATAGACAGGTGTTTTGGGGCCTTGGGAAGCTTCCAAGTCAAGGTCAGGTCTCGTAGCCTGCAACCATGGAAACACAGTCACGAGTTTTAAGGGCCAGACTTGGATAAAACCTTTGGGCTTGTTTTTGGGGTTTGGGAGCTCCTGTACAGATCCAGTGCACTGGGTGCTGTAGAACAATATTGCTACACTAGAGGCATTCCTGTTGCCTTGGTCAGGAGGCTCCTGGCAACATAAAATTGGGTATCTACTTGCTTGGTGTGTATGATTTCATTCTGTATGCTATGCTTCTTATACTTTTGTTTAATCTGCCTAAACTGTGTTTCTAGTTTAAACTGTGTTTCTGTTTAACTCTGTTTGCTTAAGTTTATAACAAAGCTTAAAGTTCCTTTATCCACCAGTGTGCTTATTGTCTCTGGATCTAAAAGAACCAATTGTTTGAGCACCTGATCACTGCTTGGACCCTTGGCAGAACAGAAAGTTAACAGGAGGCTATCAGGGGAGTTCTTTGGATGAATATTGGTGTATGTATGGGTTTTTCCCTAATGCATTTTCCCTCTAAGTCAAGAATTTGCACTTGATTAACTTAACTATAAGTTTAAGAACTTAAAGAAGTTGAAATAAATGGCAAAAAGCTAAATGAGATTTTGAACTAAGAAAGTAATAAATGACTTAAGGGTTCAGACAAATTTGAAACATTAAAAACTTTTACTATAAGATTTTGGAACTAACTATGTAAAATAAACAGCTTTTCATGGGAACAAAGATTATTTTGTCGACTGTAAGTCTTAACAGACTTTATGATTTAAATTGGACACAAGAGGGGACTAAAGAGTCCAGGCAAAAAGAAAAAAAAATGTAAACCTGCTTGGTTTGGATCAGTACTGGGATTTACAAAATGGCACAAAATGCTATAACATTTGAAATACTAAGGAGATCTTTGATGAAAGGGTCCAGAAATTAGTAGCTATTATATCAACAATATCAGTAACAATGTCTGCTTCTATGGATAGACTACATTCAAAAGATGTTAATGAAGGAATGACAGATGTGAAACAAAACTTGCTTGATGCAGAAATAGTAAAATCAAAAATATTGGATAAAATAAGTGTGGATTACAAGATGGAGAAGGCATTTATAGTGGAAATAAAAGTGACAGACCAAGAGAAAGACCTGGATAAGGACTCTTTACTGGATGTACAAAAGAAGCTGGCTGAAGTTTTAAAACTTCAGGGGAAATAAGGGGAAATACAAATAACTAAACCAAGAGAATGACCTGGATAATATCTTTTTATTGGATTTACAAAAGAGGCTTGTTAAAGACTTAGAGTCTTCATGATTGGACAAAGAAGAATTGAAGAGAGATCAAATTTTATTATTTTATTTATTTTCTATCCCGTCTCTATTATTTTTATAAATAACTCAAGGTGGTGGACATACCTAATACTCCTTCCTCCTCCTATTTTCCCCACAACAACAATCCTGTGAGGTGAGTTGGGCTGAGAGAGAGTGATTGGCTCAAAGTCACCCAGCTGGCAAATTCTATAACAATATTTGAATGCATTAAAGATTAAGATTCTCAGAAGTAAAAGGAAGGAATATAAAGTTGGTTTATTTAATAAAGGTTAAAATAAGACATGTTTTATAAAGTTCTGGCAACCCTTTATGGACTCTTTGCTGATACCAGGATTATGGATTTGCTTATAGATAAGGAATGAGTTATGGGAAGAAGAGATACCTGTTTATAAACTTATAGGGAGTGAAAAGCTACCAAACTTGTTTATACCTGTTGTGATGAAGATTGGAGGTCACTTCTTTATATATTTCTTTTCTTCTTCATTATCTCTTTCCTTTTTCCTTTTCCTTTTCTTTTTTCCTTCTTTGCACTTTTTAATCTTTTTACTTTCCTACTTTTTCTGAGTTTAGTTTGTATTAGTTTTTATTACTGCAATTAAAATCTTCAATAAAAATTATACAGTATTTAATTCTTATTTATATACAATATCTGTCTATCTGTCTATCTATCTATCTATCTTATTTTGCAGTTTTTATCTTTGTTTTAAACTTAATAAAATTATTGGGGGGAAAAAGCAATGTGATGTTCCTGAGAAAAATGGCAAGTGCAATTTAAACTGAATCAACAGAGGTAAATTTTCCAAATCATAGGAAGCAATCATTCCAATATTTTCTCCTTTAGTCACATCCCACCACTAGAATTGAAAACTGGACATCACACTTTATGAAAGACTCAGAGAAACTGGAACCAGTTTAGAGAAGGACAGTGAGGAGATGACTGACTGGAAAGCAAATTCTATGAAGAGAGATGGAAATATCTATAAAAGTTTAGTTGTGAGAATTTAAAATTAAAGCCATTTTTTTAAAAAAAAAACAAGACAAAAAAAGTGTGCAGTTACAACAAGAAGACAGTTGTTGCTGAGAAGGCCCTTCCTCAAACATGTCTCACAGTTAAGCAATGAATATAGTAAGGTTTTTTAACCATGATTTGGACTATTATTTAGCTGTTGTTGTTTTTTGCTTTTACATTCAAAGTTACTTGAGAGTTAATACATTTGAGATGGGTGTTTTGTTTGTTTTGATTTCTATTTTAAGATTGGATGTTAGCTTTTTTATTGGTTGACATTTTCAGCACATTAATTACTTTGAATACCCATTCATTTGGAAGATAGAAGAACAATTTTTAAATATATAATAATTTAGACATAGAACTTTTAATGGTGGGAGGAATGTTGATCCTTCTGAAGACAATAAGAGGACCTACAATTTTCTACAGTGTTGTAACTGTCAGGAAAAGAGGAGTAATGCAACAAAACCTAAGCTTTGCAATACCCTACTAAAAAGTCCCTAGGTAAGCAGGACTCAGACATCCAACATTACTTTATTGTTTTAATTTGTATACAACTTTTCCCTCCTTAGGACATAGTTACAATTAAACACAGTTAAAACACCATCCTACTGAATTAGATAATAAAATTTAAATGGCTGCCTGAAGAAGAATATTTTGACTCCCTTTGAAAGGGAGAGCGGGGATTAAGTACAGATTCTGAAAAATATTTATTCCATAACTTGAGAAGAGGTCCTCAACTATATGCCCCAATTTTTCTTAAAGATTATTGATGCCATTTTCAAAAGATCTCCTACACTATTACAGTCTAGACAAGTTCATACTTAGATATGGATATAATAATTGTTACCTCAGATGTCCTGTTTGCTGCAGTGTACCTGTAGAAATGAATATACTTTTAAGTACAGCCAGAAAAATAACAACCAATAAAAATGTAATTAACAACATAGAAATATACCCACTGTAAAATAATTAAAAATATTTAAACAATTTCAAGAACAATTTCAAGGACAAGATCTGTGTACATTTCCTTTATTTTTTATGAATAGTGGTAGCTAGGAAGGAAAAGAAAAATCTATAGAGAAAAAGACTCAGTGGAAAAGAAGACTTCTGTGGCTTCCAGCTAAAGATCATGCTTGCTTTCAAAGGAGTTTAAAAATAAATCTGATGGAACATGTTGGTAGTCATTTAAACTATTCTGAGCATTTGAAGATACAGTTGGGTGTTTGCATATTTTTCCTACACTTTTATATTTTGGTTTATTTCTTTAAGTCAATTATTTTTAGCTGAGTATCTCTTACAACTTTATTCCAAAAGGTTACAACACAGAGGGCCGCTTCATATACCAGGGGAATTCATTATCATAGCACATGCTGATGATCACTGACGTGGTTGGCTTTAAAGGTGGATGAGATAAATTCAGATGACAGATATATCAAAACTTATTAGTTTTGAAGATTCAGTGTTACCTCCAGATTGGTAGCATGTCTCCAAATGCCAGCTGCAGGGGAAAAACAGGATATTTCCATCTCCTGCTTCAGAGCAGCCCAGAAGCACTGGGTTGGCCATTGTGAGAAACAAGATGCTGTAATAGATGGTACTTCGCCTGATCCAGCAGAGCTATTCCTACATTTGTATGGGAAACATATAAACCTTTCTACCATTTTCCCAGACCCTGCCTTCATCTCATTGCAGCCCACGGGTGAGAGAGGTTTCAATCATCCTTAGCTGTATTGGTATGTTTTTTCTCCTTATTCTGACTCCATGTGAGGACAGCTTCAAGATCTGTAAAATCAGTTAGGTTTTGTCATCCATTATTTTAGAGATAAATTAGGTGACTGTACAGATTTAAAATAGAATCAATACAGGCAAGATGGGGATCAGTACTGGGGACAGCAAATTTCATGCCTATATAGCTTTCTACTGACTCATGGATGGATAGATGACACTTGAACTCAACAGTAATGGCCCATGGATTATTTTAAAAAGAACCATATTTAAAGAATTGCTATAAATCATCTTGGAAAGCTTAATAGAATTGATAAGGATCCATTAATTGTAATGAACTGCCAATCTTGAAATGAAATAGAGGCCAACAACACAGCTTTGATATACATTGTCTGACCTTGTTTTGTTGTTATTAATGGAACAGTAGGAATGTTCCCATTATTTCTTGTGGGAAAATAACACTTTTTTACTGCATTAGAGTTAACTGGAGACAGGCTACATTTGCTGAGAACTACTATACAACATTAGAATGTACAGATACTCAAGAACGCTTGTTTGTTTTAAATGTCCAATGATTAAAGGTGAAGAGTAAGAGAATGCCACTTTCCAAAACACGTGTGCAAGCTACCCATACACACCCATAAGCAAAGGTAATAATCATACTGTGCCTTCAAAGACAATAGCTTTGGTTCAATAGCTTACTTTCATAGCTGATTGCCATAATAATAAGAGTGACGAGAAGAAGCTGTGAAAGCAGAAGCCTGGTTCAAATAATCATTATTCATGATGCTGAATAAAACAAGTGGCTGGCTGAGATCTGAAACAGTCTTAACAGCTGATAAGTGATCTGAAAGTCCCTCAGACATGCCAAACATATTCATAATCTTTCTACAGGCATCACTTTTCACCATTAGCTAATATTTCATATCTCATCAGAACATTAAAAGAATATATTGCTTATTTAGTACAGGACAACAGTGACAGATGAAAGGCCTTCAGTGAAGTATGTTGGCACCTTGCATTTACAGATCAAATCGTCTCTGAGCTGATTATGCAACTGTCTCTGAAACATATAAATAGTTTAAGGGGCACTTTTTAAAAGTGCATCCAGAAAAATCTGCAGGGACATTTTTCATATAGCTTGTTAAGGACACTCTGTAGCTTGAAATTCAGAATCTGATGAGATGAATTAAACACTGGAACAGAGGTGACAATCCAGAATTTACAATTAAGATGTCAAATGCCTCAACCTACACAGTAACTAGAGCAGGAAGAAACTAAATTCATCTCAATGAAGAGGAATCTGGTGGCACATGCCTGCCAGGCTTTTTCCTGGTCAATTCAGCGAGCAGGAGATCATTTGTTGGCAGATGATACAGAACTTCATCTCCTATTTGCTTCACTCTGTCTGCCAGCTGCTTCTTGTCCTCGTACCATCTGAAATTTGGTCAGTAGGGTAAAACACAAGACTGGGATATTTAGAGTGTGTCACTTTAATTATAAAACATTTCCTTCAAGATGGACCTTCTTCCTGCCTCACGGCTTATGTTTCAGTGAGCAAATAAAACATATTTTTATTAGGAACCTTTCAACCTGTCACTAATTTAATTTGCAGTTTTGGCAAACTATTTACTGTTTGTTTGTTTGTTTATTTTATCCTGTCTAACTCAAGGTGGTGAACATACCTAATACTCCTTCCTCCTCCTATTTTCCCCACAACAACAACCCTGTGAGGTGAGTTGGCCTGAGAGAGAGTGACTGGCCCAAGGTCACCCAGCCGGTTTTCATGCCTCAGGCATGACTCGAACTCATAGCCTCCTGGTTTCTAGCCTGGCACCTTAACCACTAGACCAAATTATTTTTACTGTTGTGCCAGGGTGTGTGCATGGTTTTAAGATCATATTACCCTTGTATTACAATGCAACTCAATTATCTGAAGCTCCATTGTACCTATTTATTATTTATTTATCATTAGATGTATATCCCATCTTTATTTTGTACAACTCAAGGTGGTATACATAATGCTCCCACCTCATATTTTCCCCACAATAACAACCCTGTGAGCTATTGCTCTGGCAGAGTATGTGCTGGGAGATTTTTATTAGCATGCAGCCAGCTTTCATGCCTAAGAGAGTACAATAAGTCAACTTTCTAGTCGAGTTCCTTAACCCCTACACCAAAGTAGCTTTCAAACTTCAGATATAATAGACAAACTTTTATATTGGAATTCACCCTTGAACTTCTTACAAAATCAGTTGCTGCTAAAGCAGTCCAGTTAACTGATGTAATTTATAACATCTGAATCACTACATGATTGGAGGATTACATAATTTACATCAATTATAGAATGATATAATTATGCAAGCAGAATAAATTGACAAAAATGGCTTAAAATGTCAAAAGTCACTTACATAATAATCTGAATGATATAGTAGATTACATTGATTACCTGCATTCAGATTTAGGGGACATTTGGATTGAACAGTTACCCCTTCTCCACAAATGGCCTGTAAATGTTGAACTTGATATTTTGAAGATACGGACTTTTTGCATAAAACAGAAAAAAAATGTGTTAATATGTTTTCTACTACAGATTAAGGTTACTATGGTAACTAATCATTTTGGCCAGGTGAAGAGGTTGAATTTAATTGTCCTCTTTTCAAATGTTAATTTTTGCCTGGGGAGAAGAACTTGCCTGGACTTGTTTTAGTTTCAGTTTCCCTTCTGTGTAGGCATGTAGAGAGTTAAGCAGCTCTCACTGAGAGCCTGTAAATACATTTGCTTTCTGTAAATAAAATTAATTTTATAGAAATGTGTGGCTTTTCTGATCTCTCCTGGGCCAAAGGCTTTCCTAGCAATCTGCTAACAGGTTATGGGCCCAGTAAGCAGCCCAATAAACCCAGTAAGAAGCCCAGTAAAACCCAGAGAGAATAGGGAGATCAGCTCCACACCTCATGCACAATTTAAAGGCAGGTAGCAAAGACCTGTGAAGATTTTCTTTGGAGCCACCTGGAGATTTTCCAGCAACTGCTGGTCTACAGGACAAAGAAGCCAGCTGAGGTGACTTGCAAAAGACGGAAGAAGCCATGGCTACCTCCCAGCCCTCAGCAATGCCTCTGGAGCATCTATCAGAGACCAACTATTTGAATTGGGCCCTGAAGATGGAGATGTATCTTCGCAGAGAGAATCTTTGGCTGCCAATTGGTGAGCAAACCCCCCCAAAATCCCAATGCTGAATGGCTGAGACAGGATGAACGGGCTAGAGCCACCATTATCCTGGGAGCTGAGGACAATCAGCTAGTCCACATGTGAGGTATGCAGTCTGCAAAGCAACTTTGGGACGCTTTGAGAGACTTGTATGTAAAGGCAACAGCAGGGAGTAAAGTTACCCTGACAAAAAAGCTGTACAAAGCCTACCTTGCAGAAGGAGATAGCCTTTCTGAGCACTTGCATTATATTCAGCAGCTGTTTGTTGAGTTGCAGGAAAGAGGAATGGAATTTACACCTCTCACACAACCCTATATCCTCCTGTCCTCACTGAATGAAATGTGGGACAACTGATTTGTACCCTGGAGGCTATGCCTGAAGCAGACCTCACCCCATCGTATGTTACACAGTGCTTACTCGCTGAATGGGAGAAGAGAGAGGAAAGATCCCTCTCCATCTCTTCTGGAAAGCTGCAGTACCAGAAAACAAGGGAAAGGAAGCTGAGGCCACAGCACTAGCCAGCCAGCGATGCTTCACTTGTGGTTCAGCTGGACATTTGCAGAAAGATTGTGCCTTGAGACCCAAGAGTAGAAAGACAGAGAAGAAGAACACAAGGGCAACACAGAAGAAGGCTCTTCAGACAAGCCAAATTGCACAGGTTGCTGAGAAGGGTAATTCTGATGTATGGGTGTTAGATTCTGGGGCCAATTGTCATTTCTGTAATTGTAAAAGCTCTTTTGTGTCACTGTCTAAAACTGAAAGACAAAGTGTATCTTTGGCTGATGGGTCTATGACCAAAATTATGGGACAAGGTGACTTGTATTTATCCTGCTTGGGAGAAACTGTAAAAGGTGTGTTGTATGTGCCAAATTTACAATCAAACCTTTTTCTGTGGCACAATTGGCTGCAACAGGGTATACCATAACATTTAAGAAAAATGGTTGTGAGATACGTAAACATGGACAATTGTGTGCTACTGGTATATTAAAGGACCCCTTGTACATTGTGCAAAATGCAAGGAAGCCAAGCTGCAAGGCTGCAGTTGGCAGCACACCATATCATGACCAATGTGTACACCTGATGCACAGGAGATTTGGTCATGCTAATTTCAAGTATATAGCACATGCCACAGCTGTGTGCTGACCTAAAGATAAAACCCTGTGACAAATACTTAGATTGTGTAGTTTGCAAAGAATGCAAAACACTAAAAGCTCCTGTGAGTAAGCACAGTGACAGAGTTACAACTAGATCTTTGGAAAATGTACACTCTGACATTATTGGTCCTTTTGCTCCAAGTCTTGGACAAGCAAGGTATGCAATGACCATCATTGATGATTTCTCAAGATATACATTTATCTACATCTTAAAACATAAAGTTCGCAGCATAAAGGAGGCGGCAACAAAATACATCCCAAAGAAAGAGAAAACCAAGAAGGCAAAATGGCTGTCTGCTGAGACACTAGAAGTAGCCCAAGAAAGAAGGAAAGCAAAAGGCAACAGTGATAGGGGGAGATATGCCCAATTAAATGCAAAATTCCAGAAGTTAGCCAGAAGAGATAAGGAATTATTTTTAAACAAGCAATGTGCGGAAGTGGAAGAAGACAATAGAATACGAAGGACAAGAGACCTCTTCCAGAAAATTAGAAACATTGGAGGTAAATTCCAGGCCAAAATGGATATGATCAAAAACAAAGATGGCAAGGACCTAACAGAAGAAGAAGAGATCAAGAAAAGGTGGCAAGAATATACAGAAGACCTGTATATGAAGGATAACAATATTGGGGATAGCTTTGATGGTGTGGTCAGTGAGCTAGAGCCAGACATCCTGAAGAGAGAGGTTGAGTGGGCCTTAAGAAGCATTGCTAATAACAAGGCAGCAGGAGATGACGGCATCCCAGCGGAACTGTTCAAAATCTTGCAAGATGATGCTGTCAAGGTAATGCATGCTATATGCCAGCAAATTGGGAAAACACAAGAATGGCCATCAGATTGGAAAAAGTCAACTTATATCCCCATACCAAAAAAGGGAAACAGTAAAGAATGTTCAAACTATCGAACAGTGGCACTCATTTCGCATGCCAGTAAGGTAATGCTCAAGATCCTGCAAGGTAGACTTCAGCACTTCATGGAGCGAGAATTGCCAGATGTACAAGCTGGGTTTAGAAAAGGCAGAGGAACTAGGGACCAAATTGCCAATATCCGCTGGATAATGGAAAAAGCCAGGGAGTTTCAGAAAAACATCTATTTCTGTTTTATTGACTATTCTAAAGCCTTTGACTGTGTGGACCATAACAAACTGTGGCAAGTTCTTAGTGGTATGTGCATACCAAGTCATCTTGTATGCCTCCTGAAGAATCTGTATAATGACCAGGTAGCGACAGTAAGAACAGACCACGGAACAACGGACTGGTTTAAGATTGGGAAAGGAGTACGGCAGGGCGGTATACTCTCACCCTACCTATTCAACTTTTAAGCAGAACACATCATGCAACAAGCTGGGCTTGAGGAATCCAAGGCTGGTGTCCTAACTACCAGGAAACACACTGAGACAATGAACTGGTCTCTAATATTTATTACTAGTACTTAACAAGAATCCTAACAAACTGAAGAAGCGTGGGAAAAACCCAGACATATAACCCCCAAGGGTTAGGGCGGTCCCGATCTGTGTCTCTTTGAATGGCTGAACAGTTCCTCAGTGCTACGCATGTGCTTGACAGTCTGGGTGGGAGCCCCCTGCTCGCCATCCTTACTCATGACAGCTGGAGTTAAAATCTCTGGAAGAAACATTAACAATCTCAGATATGCATTTGATACCACTTTGATGGCTGAATGCGAAGAGGAACTGAGGAGCCTTATGATGAAGGTGAAAGAAGAAAGTGCAAAAGCTGGCTTGCAGCTAAACCTCAAAAAAACCAAGATTATGGCAACCAGCTTGATTGATAACTGGCAAATAGAGGGAGAAAATGTAGAAGCTGTGAAAGACTTTGTATTCCTAGGTGCAAAGATTACTGCAGATGCTGACTGCAGTCAGGAAATCAGAAGACGCTTAATCCTTGGGAGAAGAGCAATGACAAATCTCGATAAAATAGTTAAGAGCAGAGACATCACACTGATAACAAAGGCCCGCATAGTTAAAGCAATGGTGTTCCCTGTAGTAACATATGGCTGCGAGAGCTGGACCATAAGGAAGGCTGAGCGAAGGAAGATCGATGCTTTTGAACTGTGGTGTTGGAGGAAAATTCTGAGAGTGCTTTGGACTGCAAGAAGATCAAACCAGTCCATCCTCCAGGAAATAAAGCCAGACTGCTCACTTGAGGGAATGATATTAAAGGCCAAACTGAAATACTTTGGCCACATAATGAGAAGACAGGACACCCTGGAGAAGATGCTGATGCTAGGGAGAGTGGAGGGCGAAAGGATTAGGGGCCGACCAAGGGCAAGATGGATGGATGATATTCTAGAGGTGACGGACTTGTCCCTGGGGGAGCTGGGGGTGTTGACGACCGACAGGAAGCTCTGGCGTGGGCTGGTCCATGAAGTCACGAAGAGTCGGAAGTGACTAAATGAATAAACAACAACAACAAAACATAAAGATGAGGCATTTGAGAAATTTAAAGGTTTTGTGACATGGGCAAATAGAAAATTCCCTAGGCCTGTACCTGCACTCCAATGTGACAGAGGAGGAGAGTACCTTTCTCACAAATTCAAAAGGTTCCTAGCAGAAAAGGGGATAGAACAAATTCTTTCTAACCCTTATACCCCTCAGAAAATGGTGTTGCTGAAAGAAAGGGCAGGACCTTGCAAAATGCGATGGAATGCATGCTTAAAGATTCCCATTTATCGTTTAAGTATTGGGGAGAGGCAATATCTACTGCCTGTTATGTACAAAACAGATTGTATAACCCTGTGACTCAGGACACTCCATTCCATTTGTTTTATGGTGTGAAACCAAAGGTAAACCATCTTAGAGTGTTTGGTAGCACTGCTTGGGTTCATATTCCAAAACAACAGAGAAGGAAAGGAGGCCCCACAACAAAGAAAGCCATCTTTGTTGGCTATGAACAAAGCCAGAGGAGCTACAGGTTCATAATGGGAGAGAAATTAATAATTAGCAAAAGCGCTTCTTTTGCTGAACAAAACTGGGGGAGATTTAATTCTAGCTCTCCATTTGATCTGACCACCAAAGAGAACAGCAAGGACTTGCTGATAGTGATCTTTTGCCTGATGAGGACATTAAACCAGAAAAGCAAACTGAAGATCTGTCTGATGAGACAGAAGCTTCTCAGGAAAGTGATAGGAGTCAAAATTTAAGCCCTGTATTACCTCGCAGATGTCAGAGAAGTAATAAAGGCGTTCATCACGTTTTCAGGCTGAAACAGTAAAGGCTTTTCACATATTCACAGAACCTGAGTCTTTAGAACAAGTGAATGCTTTACCACCTGAGATTGCACAAAATTGGCATTCTGCCATGCAACAGGAGTTAGCATCCTTGAAAGAAAATAAAACATGGAAACTGGTAAATCTACCTCCCAATGAACGCTGTCTGGGTTGTAGGTGGGTTTTCAAACTGAAAAGGGATGCTGATGGCAAAATCCAAAAATATAAAGCAAGGTTGGTTGCAAAAGGGTTCACTCAAAGGAAAGATTTAGACTTTGACAAGACTTTTGCACCAGTTACTAAAGGTGAATCAATTAGATTACTGTTAAAAGTTGCTGCACTGAAAGGAATGTCAGTTCACCACTATGACATTCAAACTGCATTTCTCTATGGTGATTTAGACCACAAATTATACATGCAGCAACCCCCTGGCTATGAAAAAGGGGAGAATCTAGTCTGTGAACTGCAGAAGTCAATCTATGGGGTAAAACATGCTGCTAGATCCTGGAACCAAAAAGTAGATGAAAAACTGCAGAATTTTGGTTTTGAAGAAGGAAAAGCAGATCCATGTGTATATATGAAGAAAGACAAACAAGCTGTATGTATCTGTGCATTTATGTTGATGATTTGCTGCTGTTCACACCAACAGAAAAACAAAGGCTTGATTTTGAAGCCTGCATGAAAAGCCATTTCACATTAAAAAGCCTTGGAACTGTAACAAATAACCTAGGTTTGGAAATACACAGGGAGAAGGATGGTAGCTTTCTGTTAAACCAACGTAAAATTCAAAAGCTCCTAGAGGATTTTAATATGCAAGACTGTAAACCAGTCTCTACTCCGATGATAACAGATTTTCAGAAAGATATAGGAAAAACTCAATGAACTGAGGCAGAGAAATATAGATCTGCAGTTGGAAGTTTATTGTACATTGCAAATCACTGTTACCCAGATATCTCAAATTCTGTGGCCATTTTAAGTAGACAGGTAGAGAAGCCTACATCTACTGGAAAAGCAGCATTGAAGAGGTTAATGAGGTATTTGCAAGGAACAAAGAATTATTGCCTGAAGCTAAATGCCTGTGGAACAGAGAAATTGCAGGCTTTTGTCGATTCTGACTGGGGAGCAGATGTCAGTGACAGGAAATCCACTTCTGGGATTTTAATTCAATTAGCTGGATCTAGCTTAGGCTGGCATTCTAGAAAACAAACACTTGTTGCTCTTTCCACTGCAGAAGCAGAGTTTTATTCTCTAACACAAACCTGTAATGAGGTTATATGGTTTAAACATTTGTTAAAAGACATAGGCATGGAAGTGAACCAGCCTATAACTGTTTAAGAGGATAAGCTTGCATTGCTATGGCAAAATCTGAAGCCTGTGAAAATAGGACAAAACATATCGATATTAGATATCAATATATCAAAGATATGATAAGCAAAGGAGAAATAATGTTGAAATATTGTGAATCAAAAGACATGATTGCTGATATTTTAACCAAACCTCTTGCTGTACCAAGAGACAAAGAGTTAACAAAGCAAATTGGTTTGCATCTTATTCTGTAGTATAAAAAGGGGAGTGTTAATATGTTTTATACTACAGATTAAGGTTACTATGGTAACTAATCATTTTGGCCGGGTGAAGAGGTTGAATTTAATTGTCCTCTTTTCAGATGTTAATTTTTGCACCTGGGGAGAAGAACTTGCCTGGACTTGTTTCAGTTTCCCTTCTGTGTAGGCATGTAGAGAGTTAAGCAGCTCTCACTGAGAGCCTGTAAATATGTTTGCTTTCTGTAAATAAATTTATTTTTATAGATATGCCTGGTGTGTGACTTTTCTGATCTCTCCTGGGCCAAAGGCTTTCCTTGCAATCTGCTAACAAAATGATCTATGGTTTTGATGATTAGACAGGAAATATTATAGAAAGAAAAGAGTCATGTTGTAACCAAAGAGTAAGTGGTAAATTTATAATTGTACTTATAACTGCTGTAAAGAAGATTGGAAGCTACTTCTTTGTATCTTGTTTCTTTCTATTCTACTTTTCTTTTACTTCTTTTTTTCCTTTCTTGCACTTTTAGCTTTTTATTTAATTACTTTCTCTTTTTTTCTTCCTTGCTTTATATTAGAGTGTATAAGTTTCTATCTTCCTTTTAAAAATCTTTAATTTTATTTTAAAAAAAGAAATAATTGTAGCGATGTTCTAGTTGATGTGTAATTGTTCATAGTCTATTGAACTTACCGTATATAGGAATATGACACATTTATCCCACTCATGCATGTTAAGTCTCCCAAAATATGTTATTTGAATAATATTTGTGTCTGAAAACATGGTTTGTATAAGGGAAAGTAATCTTAGAAAATCTGCCTGTATATCAAATGTGGTTGAAATAAAGACACCTTTTCAGCATTTTTCTTCACAGACTTATCTTGATTAATGTATTTCTCAATCTAGGCATCCTTACTAACGATAACCTATCAGTTTCTCCTTCCTGCAGCTTTCCTGCCAATCAAATAGCATATCGTTCACAACATGGTGTTTACATAGCAGCCAGCAGGATGGCCAGAAAACTGTATATATCTAGATTTGTATTATTATATACAAATAGTATATAATAATATTGTATACAAATAGTATACAATAATACTTGTATTAAAATTTGTATTATATATATATATATATATACACACACACATATATATACATACTTACATACACATACACACACACTGTATATTACTGATTATTTATATATATATATATATATATATATATATATATATATATATATATATGTTGTTTATTCGTTTAGTCACTTCCGACTCTTCGTGACTTCATGGACCAGCCCACGCCAGAGCTTCCTGTCGGTCCTCAACACCCCCAGCTCCCCCAGGGACAAATCCGTCACCTCTAGAATATCATCCATCCATCTTGCCCTTGGTCGGCCCCTCTTCCTTTTGCCCTCCACTCTCCCTAGCATCAGCACATTCTTCAGGGTGTCCTGTCTTCTCATTATGTGGCCAACATATTTCAGTTTTGCCTTGAATATCATTCCCTCAAGTGAACAGTCTGGCATTATTTCCTGGAGGATGGACTGGTTTGATCTTCTTGCAGTCCAAGCCACTCTCAGAATTTTCCTCCAACACCACAGTTCAAAAACATCGATCTTCCTTCTCTCAGCCTTCCTTATGGTCCAGCTCTCGCAGCCATATGTTGCTACGGGGAACACCATTGCTTTAACTATGCGGACCTTTGCTGTCAGTGTGATGTCTCTGCTCTTAACTATTTTATTGAGATTTGTCATTGCTCTTCTCCCAAGGATTCAGTGTCTTCTGATTTCCTGACTGCAGTCAGCATTTGCAGTAATCTTCGCACCTAGAAATACAAAGTCTTTCACTGCTTCTACATTTTCTCCCTCTATTTGCCAGTTATCAATCAAGCTGTTTGTCATAATCTTGGTTTTTTTTGAGGTTTAGCTGCAAGCCAGCTTTTGCACTTTCTTCTTTCACCTTCATCATAAGGCTCCTGAGTTCCTCTTCACTTTCAGCCATCAGAGTGGTATCATCTGCATATCTGAGACTATTAATGTTTCTTCCAGCAAGTTTAACTCCAGCCTTGGATTCCTCAAGCCCAGCATGTCGCATGATGTGTTCTGCATACAAGTTGAATAGGTAGGGTGAGAGTATACAGCCCTGCCGTACTCCTTGCCCAGTCTTAAATCAGTCCGTTGTTCTGTGGTCTGTTCTTACTGTTGCTACTTGGTTGTTATACAGATTCTTCAGGAGGCATACAAGATGACTTGGTATCCCCATACCACTAAGAACTTGCCACAATTGGTTTGAACATTCTTTAGTGTTTCCCTTTTTTGGTATGGGGATATATGTTGATTTTTTCCAATCTGATGGCCATTCTTGTGTTTTCCAAATTTGCTGGCATATAGCATGCATTACCTTGACAGCATCATCTTGCAAGATTTTGAACAGTTCCACTGGGATGCCGTCGTCTCCTGCTGCCTTGTTATTAGCAATGCTTCTTAAGGCCCATTCAACCTCACTCTTCAGGATGTCTGACTCTAGCTCACTGACCACACCATCAAAGCTATCCCCAATATTGTTATCCTTCCTATACAGGTCTTCTGTATATTCTTGCCACCTTTTCTTGATCTCTTCTTCTTCTGTTAGGTCCCTGCCATCTTTGTTTTTGATCATACACAGTTTTGCCTGGAATTTACCTCCAATGGTTCTAATTTTCTGGAAGAGGTCTGAATTGTAATTTTTAAAGAGACTGAAAGCAAAATTTATTAAATATAATATTTTCTGTAGAATAAATTTCATGTTGATTTGGGTTTACATGTTGTCAGCCTTTAACCTGCCATACCAGTCTTCTCTCTTAAAAAAGAAAGGGAAAGGGAAAGTAGCAATTTATCCAGTAATGTTATTAGAGCTCCACATGGATTTAAGTAGCTCATGACTAGATAGAAGAATATAAGATAAATTTCTGCATAGTACCCTTGGTTCACTTAGTTAAAATTCAGTGCACTTTAACTAATTAGGAACACTTCATTTTATTTTATTTTTTATCTTTGTGACCTGTACTATTATTCATAAATCTGCTTCTTTTTTCTGCATCCCTGCCTTAACATGAAGTTTTGAAAAACAAATTAACTAACTAACCCATCATCAGAATATTACAAAGTAATTACACATAAAGAGGGCCAGTTAGTCCATCAGCATGATAACTCTTCAAAAACTGAACAGATTAGCATAGGGGAAAACAGATAGGATGAAGGTTGAGGTTGAATATGGACTGGACCTGGCCAGGGGCTACAGAGAAAAACATTCTCTGTAAAGTATGTTCTCTCCCTGTGTTCCTATTGCCTATTGCACCATTCTGAACCCGCTCTTTTTTTCCTTCCCCCTCTTGTGGCCTAGTATAGAGTATATAGAGCCTGACCAAGGCTTTTCAGTATACACCATCCAGACATTGTCAACAGGAGATGAAAACAGAAACACAGAGACTTGGAATCAACACATAAGCACCCACCTGATTAGACTTTCTCTCACAGACACACAGAGATATGCACACAGAGAGCATGTATGCATACCCCCTTATTTGTCCCTAAGCAGAAGGGGTGTGTATGCATGCCCTTGCACACATGCATACAGATGCAACATGTTACTTCATTATACAGAAGAATATACGTGTGCCTCCTGTACCTGCTGCTGGTAAAGGGGTTAGAAAGAATTCCAGCATACCTTCCCTATTTTGTTTAAAGTAAACAAGGGTCTCTTTATATTCAAGAGGACAAAGAGATCTTATTTTAATTTAAATTATTTTATTTTATTTAACAAGAGTATTTATAAATCCAGATGGTAGCAGTAGCAACAGGCCTTGCTGGAAAGAAGGTATATTCATATTGAATGGCACTTAACAAAGGTTTAGAACCCTAGAAATGTTTATATAGAGTAAGGATGAAATAAATTTTTATATAAAAAGATATTAGAATGCTTGGGGTTTTATGCACTGGAGAGATTTTCTGGAAAAAAAACCAAGTTCAACTTTGTTTTTGCCTCCTGCCTTTGAACTAATATAATATCCCTTATACACAGCATGTCTGTGAGAAAACAATTTCCGTTAATAAATTGTTCCTTACTTCTCTGGAAACGTTGCCCAATTAAATATTCCCCAAAGAACATCACATCATGTAAAATATATTTTAAATGAAGCATAAGCACACACACACACACACACAAACACACATGGGACTTAAGCAGCTGAAGACTATGAGGTTGTTTCCTCTTCTACAAGTGATGCTGTGGGTGAAAAGCAGTCTATGGGGTTAACCCTCAGGTGTTGCCCATCTCCTCCCAGCAGGGAACTGTTCCAGCCGTGGCTGATTTTCTTAAGAGCAACAAGCAGCACAGGAGTTGTTAAAGGAGCAGCTGAACAGGGCAAAGGGTGCTTACAAGAGAGCTGCAGATGCTCACAGACAAGAGGGGCCAGCGATTGCGATAGCAGACAAAGTGTGGCTCTCTACCAAGTTTTTGACCTCTACCAAGCCCTCCAAGAAGTTGGACTCTAAGTTTGTGGGCCCTTTCACTGTGGTACAGCAGATAAATCCAGTGGCTTATCGCTTAAAGCTGCTAGCATCCATGAAAATCCATCCAGTCTTTCACAGAGCCTTGCTAGCCAAAGATCCTCCCCCAAGTACCTTACGATTGCAAATGCCCCCCCCTCCAGTAATTGTGGAGGGGGAGGAGGAATATGAAGTCGAGGAAATTCTGGACTCTAGGAGGAGGGGAAAGGGCATCCAATATTTAATACACTGGAAAGGGTACCCTGAGGAAGAGCGCACATGGGAAAATGCCAGAGATGTGCATGCACCAATGCTGGTTCATTGATTCCATCAGCTTTTCCCTCACAAACCCAACCCTCACACTCTACCAGAGATTCCTCACTTGACTGAGCAAGCAGAGGAATCCCAAGCAGAGGAGTTTGTAAGGTGGCAACCTCCACCCCCGCCAGAGGCTCTGAGGCCAGAGAGAGAGGAGGAGGGAGACCCGCAGCCATCCACCTCGGGCTTGCATTTCCCAAGGGGGAGGGGGGAAGACTCTTCTAATTATCTAGCTATTTTCCAGCAGCAGCCACCTGGGCCAGAAGCGTTATCAGACCTGGACAGCAGCACTGATTCATCCTTGGAAGAGTTTTCCTTTGAAGAATTTCCATCGTTGCTCAGTTCCCCTGGGAGCTTGGAGGGGGAGATGGACTTTCATTTCTGGAAGGGAGGGGGCTGAAATGGAATGCAAATCTGGAAGGGAGGGTCATGTCATGAGTACTGATGGTGAGCAGGAGGGGGTCTCTATCCAGGGGGGAAAACACATGTGTAGTACTGAGGAGTTGAACAGCCATTCAAAGAGACACAGATCAGACCCACCTTAACTTTTGGGGTTTATATGTCTGGGTTTTCCCACGCTTCTTCAGTTTGTTAGGATTTTCTGT
The DNA here is from genome assembly GCF_035149785.1 of Candoia aspera. NCBI lineage: Eukaryota > Metazoa > Chordata > Lepidosauria > Squamata > Candoiidae > Candoia > Candoia aspera. Next base: position 51,838,282 of record NC_086158.1, read on the forward strand.
CTAATGTAGCAGTAATAAACACTAGAGACCTATTCCTTGTCTCAGCATGGTTCCTGGCTGTTAGGACAACATCCTAGCATAAGAAACTACAGAACATCATGCAGGATAGCAAGGGTGAGATAAGTGAATGTAAAGCCCAGTCCTCCTTCACATTGATCCTGGTTGCAGTATGGCCTTCTGCCTTTAATAATAATATTTATTTATTTATTTATTTATTTATTTCTCACATTTTTGCACTGTCCATCTCGCAAGTGACCAATATAATCCCTTTGGGCCAATTTTTGTTGTTGTTGTTGTTGTTAAATCCTATGGACCTGATTGGCCAAAGAAAACAGGAAGGGGAGGGAAAATGAAAATGGCAGAGACAAACAAGCTTGGAAAATATCTTTCACCCTTTCTGAAGCAACCCAACAGTTTTTAAATGCCAATTTCCAATTTTCAGACCCAACTGTCAGTCACCACTATCACAGATAATTTTAACACTATCATACATAATTTTGCTCCTAAGGGACCTTTCCTCAATTAAGCCACAATAGATCATTTTCATGCCATTGCATATATAAACTGCCCAGTTAATCAGAATGAATCTAATAAAACTCACAGCCAGAGCTGGCTCATTCATTTGCCTTATGACCTCCATTTATCAAATTTGTAGAAACTCATAATGCCTCATAAAAAAGACTTTTCCAGACCGCTGCTGCTATCAGTTATATGAACCTAAACTAATCTACGTCTTAAAATTCTAACTTGGACTGGTTACCATATTTAATGTCTGGGGTTTTTTTTGTTTTTGTATGTTTCTGTTTGACTATTCTTGTGTGCATAAATCTTAAAATAAAGATCTTAAAATTTAATGAACCTAACTTTCTTATTTGCTGAGATTTTATAGCATATAATCCAGCTCATTTCACTGGTCTAACACCTGAGCTATAGCAGTACATATAAACAGAAAATTAGATATTTGAATGTTGTGAAATTTTGCTACATTAATATTTCAACACAGTTACACATCATCATTCCATTGTGATAGCCAACAGATCAATAGTAGTTTTCCATGTCATTCAGAGTTGCCCATACTATCTACTAGCACAAGAAGGTATTCCTTCTTAATGGAGGGGAAAAATTATAGTGATGGTAATGGTATTTGGAGACACTTTCCCACATCACTAGCTATCTCAAGTTCTTGGTCAGTTTTATTATATATGCATATTATAATATATAGAAAGGCTGAAATCATAAATGCACTAACATGAGAATAAGTTTCATTCAATGGAACAATTCTGAATATATATAGATAAGATTGTGTTGTAAATGTGCAGTGTTGACTAATCATTCTTTTAATATATAGAGGCTTAAATTTATAATATACCTTTAGCCATGAAAGAAAAGAAATTATTTCTGTTTGCTATTTCTGAATAAAATGTGTTTGTGTGTGTGCACACACATTCAGGTGTATTTCCCCATGGTAACCTCATGACAGAACAAAGAAATAAAGAGAAAAGGAGAATTATTTTAGATATGGGAGATAATCTGTAGTTACATATTTATCTCTTTAAATTATTTATAGAAAGAATATATAGTCCCTTTTGGGCCAAGATGACCTCAAGGCAGATTGTAACTATCACACATAAAGGTGTCACAATATACTGTAAGACAAACAAATCAATATGATAAAAAATAGGGTAGCAAGTAACACCAATAGTAAACAGCAATATAATATATAAAATCTGATAGGCATGCTTACTCAGAAGCAATCTCACTGAATTCCTTGGATCCAAGTAAAATGGTGCTAGTGGTGGGCACACTGGACTGTCAAAGGATCAAATATAATTAGAATTAATTAAGAGTACAGTATGAGAGAGTAGTAGTTTGCCTCACTGATGACTAAACATCAAGTGAAAATGTCAGTGTCTGGGGGGAAGTCCCTTTCTCTCTCACCTCACTTGAAAGAATACAATAGACCTCTTTAAAAAATTATTTAATGGGCAAAGCTGCATGGAAATTGTCCAACCTTTAGTTGCAAAGCTTTACAGTCAGTCAATATCACAGAAAACAGAAACACAACAGTCTGGCAAGCTGTATTGTTTTCTTCAGTGTCAATGTAATGAGAAAGCTGTCATTTTTCAGTTGACTGATGTAGTTAATGTCTTGCCAAAATCTGACTTCAATTTTCCAAAATATCTTTATTTTTTTCTCTTTGAAAAAGGCTTTTGTTATTTTACTTCATTTTTCTGGTGTTTTAGTCTCTCTCTCTCTCTCTTTCTCTTTCTCTGATGCTTCTGAGATTACATTATTCTTGTGGGTGAGAAAACGTACTGTTGAGGACAGCAGAGAGGTTGCATATCTTGCCATCACTGTCACTTCCCAAGTTACTCATATTTCCTGGGGGGTGCAGGGATAAAAATAAAAAGAATTCCCTCAAATCAAATCATATTTATTCGGTCAATGACCAGCAAAATTTAAAAGGAGAAAAGCAAAGAAAAACAAAGAAAAACAATAATATACTACAGACTAATAAGATTGTTGTTGTTTATTCATTTAGTCGCTTCCGACTCTTCGTGACTTCATGGACCAGCCCACGCCAGAGCTTCCTGTCGGTCGTCAACACCCCCAGCTCCCCCAGGGATGAGTCCGTCACCTCTAGAATATCATCCATCCATCTTGCCCTTGGTCGGCCCCTCTTCCTTTTGCCCTCCACTCTCCCTAGCATCAGCATCTTCTCCAGGGTGTCCTGTCTTCTCATTATGTGGCCAAAGTATTTCAGTTTTGCCTTTAATAATATAGCATTCACTCTGCTATTACTATATTAATACATTTGTTACCTTAGTGGGGTGAGCCTAGAACATTAGGAATTATAAAATAAAAGTAAAAATATATGTCTCCTGACATATATCCCCTCATTAATTAAAATATTTCAAATTTAAAAGTGCCTTTTAAAATAGGGAGTTATTTCTTTGTCTGGTTTTGTTTTATTTTCATTGCAGCAACACAGAATTTAGCAACTATACATGTAATGTATGGTTTTAGATCCTGAAGTAGATAGTTCACATAAAAATTATCTGGATACCCATGGAATTTATCTATTAGGGGCCAAATTTTGATTGATCTGATATCCCTACTGTACCTGTGAGATGGTTTCTACCTCCTCTTCACTACATGGACAGATATGCTTAGCTACAGGGACTTGGTTATACCTGCCTTGGAGTAGTGCAGATGGAAGAATATTGAATCTGGTTTTGAAGAATGTGATTCTCAACTTAGGGAAGGTTAAGTTTAGCAAATATCTTGCTGGTTCCCAGATGCCCCTGTTTATCCAAATTCTGTTATGTTGTGGGAGCCTATTAAGTAACTCCATGTCCCTTATTCTTTGGAAGACTAGTTGTTTAGCTTGGTCATATCCTAATGATATTAAGAATAGTGGAGAGAGTCCATACAAAGCCAGCTTATATTCTACCGCCTAGTTCCAGGGTGAAGACAAGTTATCTATTAGAACTAGAGGGGTTAAACCAACTGGGAAAAATTGGATTTTTAGCCAATAATTTATCATCAACTTCCAGGCCCCCACTTGAATTGATGGCATTACTGTCTCGAGCCTTAACTGGGCATTTGATGTACCGTTGGGTGCGGCTAAAATTAATCGTAGGAATTTTGTTTGGACTGTTTCCTGCAGCACCTTCTTTATATAAAGTCCTATATGTGCCCCATAAAGAATTTGAGCCAATGTTTTGACTTCAAAAAGTTTTAAAGCTGCAGGTACTAATTGTCCTCCACGAGTGTAAAAAAAATGTTTAATGGCATTCATCGACCTAAGGGCTGATTGCATTATGAAATTCTGGTGTGCATTCCAAGTACCTTTTGAGTGGAAGACCACCCCAAGGTAGTTAAATACATTAACCTGTTCTAATTTATGCCCTTCTGCTTTCTAGGAATGCTGCCTAGCTCTCTTAGCAAAAAACAGAATTTTTGATATATCAAAGTTGAGAACCAAATGGTTTTGTCTGCAGCACCTTAGTGTTGCTGTAATTGCTCTTTTCAATCCAATGGGGGTTTGTGAAATTAAAGCAGCATTGTCAGCATATAGGAGAATTGGAATTTTGTGCTGTGCTAGATTGGGTACATGAATATCCATGTTATGTAAGAGGTCCACAAGTGAATTACTATAGAGATTAAAAAGCGTGGGGGCAAGAATACATCCTTGTTGCACTCCTTTCTGCACATTTACTATGCCAGAGAGGGTCCCATGGGGGTTACACCTCACTCTAAAGGTGGAATTGAAATATAATTCTCACACAATGACTTTATTTCAGATTTAGTTATCATATGCAAAGAGGCTAGGTGACAATAGACAAGATGAAAGACAAAATACTGGCACACATATCCTTGCAACCTTGAACTATGATAAGAGCAGAAAAGCGGGGGGGGGGACACCATCTTCCTGAGAATTTCACTAACATTTTCTATTTCTTTGTGAAAAGAGGAGAAAACAATGCATTTCCCATCAAACTAAAAGAGGAGAAAATGCTATTTTTTATAATATTCAATGTTGGAAATAAATTTATGCATACAATGTATTCCTTTACATAGATATTTATAATTGCGTTAATAGACAGTATTGATTCAATTCTAATATTTGGGTGCAATTAAACATAGAAAAAAGTAAGAAATGTTGGTGGCACTGGTTGTTAGATGCTTTGAACTAATCTCTTAGTAGTAATTATTTCTAAACTATTACCTGGTGTAAATTAGTTAGATGTATAAATGTGACTATGGTTTTATATGTAGTATTCAAATCCTTAAACTGTCATACCTCATTTTCATATATATGCGAGGATACAATATTATAAGACTACTTGTAAATGTGCATATGAAAATATTTTCATCTAGGATGAATTGAATATTTGGACTATGTTCTGGAAATGAGCAAAGATGAATGAGAGGCAGATTAGAGTGGTTGGAGCAGACGTTTTTTTAAAAACCTGAATTAAAGAAGATAGATATAACCTGTGCTGATTTAAAAACCTTCACCTTGTTCTGTTGTTTCGGTTCACCATAAATTCCTTTGTCATTTATGTAAGATATCAGGGGAGAAGGAGGAGGAAGGAGAATGATTGATAGTTGTGTCCTCAACTCAAAGTGACACAATCAAAGCACTGTTGGTTGCCCCAGCCACAGCATTGTGGGAAGGACAGAGACATCTTACCACAGAAATATGGTAATTATCAGACAGTAATCCTGCAAGTAAGGTAATTAGCCCTCTTAATAGTCTAAGCTGATTGCAGGTCAGATCTGATTTATGTCACTGATTTTCTTTTGAACTTTAAATTGAGTTAATTTAAACTGAAAAGTCAAATCTTTTTTTTTTTAAACTATCTAAAAACCCTAAAGATTCTTGGATCATTTTGGAGGCAATCAATCTAATCTGAGAATTTGATCCAAACTGATGACCTAATATACTGTAGAAAGACAAATAGATTTAGGGATTCAATTGAATCACCTTCAAATAAAAGCTTGGGGTCAGTTTTTTGCATAACCCTACAAACATCTCCCAAATTCTGATAAAAGAAACAAAAATGTGTAGTCATTTATGTTTTCCCCATGTTACATAAAACTGAGCTTCTAATCCAAAGATCAAGTCAGTTTGAATCACCTGAATTATCTAAAGCCAGCTGAATCATTATAGAGCTTCAGTTCCAATTGCCAAAACGACTTAATTGATCTCTCCAGAGAAAGATTGAATACTTCATTAAATTTGCCAAAAAAGTACCAAGGTTGCCACAGTCACTAAAATTTCCATAGGTAAAGTAAAGGTAAAGGTTTCCCTTGACATTAAGTCCAGCCGTGTCCGACTCTAGGGGGCGGTGCTCATCTCCGTTTCAAAGCCGAAGAGCCAGCATTTGTCCATAGACACTTCCGTGGTCATGTGGCTGGCATAACTACATGGAATGCCATTACCTGCCTGCTGAAGCAGTACCTATTAATCTACTCACATTTGCATGTTTTCGAACTGCTAGGTTGGCAGGAACTGGGACTAGCAACGGGAGCTCACCCAGTCATGTGGATTTGAACCGCCGACCTTCCGATCGGCAAGCTCAGCAGCTCAGCGGTTTAACCCGCAGCGCCAGATTCAAAAGTCTGTGGTATAACAAACTCTTCAACTCAGTTTTGTTTGGTGTGCACATGCTACTAATATAATTTCTACAACTTTGTAATGGGCTAATTTACAATGCTAATGCAAAGAGAGATACAATCTTATGAGTAGCCATTCAGTTCTTAATTATTTTCTCTTAAGTTCACTACTCCACTTGCCAACAGCTTGTCTTTAAATGCATCCTCAAGCAACATTTGAATTCTGTGTACAGCATGCAAATGGGTGCCTAAGCAGACAAAAAATTCCGCAGAGGCTACTGAAAAGATTTTTCACAGAACCTGTAACTTGGTTATTAAGACAATAAAATTCCTAGGTAGAAAGACATCAAAATGCCACAATATACAGAATTCCTTTATGATCAAACTGACATTGAATGCCTTCTTTCCTACATGTTTGTTTGTTTGATTGTTTATATATGAATATGTATATATAATATGTATGTGTGTATGTATATACATACACACACACACACACTGTATATATGTAGTTAGAGTCACAAGATGCATCACAACATTGCTTGCATTCCTCAGTTAGAAAATATTTTATTGTCCATTTCAGAATCCTTAAAAAAAAACCTTTATTTTTGAAACCAATATATTAAAATATACTAAAAGCTTTAAGGTAGAATATTGTCACTAAATTCTATAGTGGAAAAATTATATGCCATCATATATTCATTCAAAATTCCCCAAATCATTCCATGGAACTTCAATATTTGGAGACATTTTATCCTCTGTGATTTCATACTTATGCCTTCAGGACTAATCAATAATATATGCACCTGGTACAGTTATTAGGGCTGTGCAGCTCTTCAATTTCAATCCTGTAAAAGTGTTCCAGAGCACATGGGAGTGCAAACATAGTGTCCACCTCAACACTGTAAGGTTTTCTCTTGCCACTGGGCCTGGCCCACCTAATCAAAACAGACTGGAGTTATTGCCTTCAACTAGTATTTTTTGCTACCATTTTCTTTTCTTCTACTATCAACCTGGAATATAGGAGCCAGACTGAATGAAGGAAAATGCCTTCCTCTTTCCATTAACTGAAAAACATGAGGACAACTTAAGCTTAGTATTTAGCTGTTAATCTGAAAAGGCTAGGCCTTCTGAGGCATGTTGCCAGTTTATAGTCCCCAAGACACAAGGGAGCCATGATCTCTGCTAATTGGAATTGTTTTATACAGCTCTTTCATGCAATAACACGTTTTTGTAGCAATACTATGACATTGATACGTTCTTTGTCTCTCTTCTGTCATTCCCCCTCTCTCCTATGCCCACATATTATTCTGCTTTATATGGCCCAGTTGCCAAGAAGCTTGACCGGCTGGGGATTGTACTATGCTGCATCTGCCACACAGTCAACCAGAAACTGGGCCTGAGGCTTTATTGTCAATTTGTTCTAGGCTGACAGGGAAACAGCTCCTAATGAATCCAAAACCACATGCCAGGTGGAAAAAGAAGTGCTTTTCTTTTAAATAGTTTAGGGATAAACCACAAAATCCCCCCTCTCTCCAGAAAGACCTAGACATTGTCAATGTAGTTTATGTAATATACATTCCTATTGGACAAGGTGTGCACAGTAAAACTGTGGTCCTATTATGTTGTACAGTATGGTAATACTTTAATGAAAAGAATTTTCTCTTCTAATCCTTTATGGCAATCTAGTGTTACCCATGCATGCTAATTACTGTATATAATGGTTTCCCTTTCTTACTGGATTCAGCTATACTATTTATTTGTGAATATTATCAGGGACAAGGAAAGAGAAGTATTTAATTTCATATGAATTTTGCTCTTACCATTCTGCTAGCAAGCATTTGGTATCACGGTTTCTACATTTTAGTGACTTCTCGTGGCAACTTCAGGCTTCTTGAGACCATTTCATACTGGCTTGATAAGGACCCATAGTAACCACTGTCATTCATTGATTTTATGAAGGAGATGACAACTGAAATCTAAGACATTCACCCTACTCACCTCTTATATCTCAATATCCTTCACCATGTACAGTGCCTATAATGCATCTCTTGCACAGAGTTTTTATAACCATAACCAAGAAGACCCATCAGCTGCTGAATTTGTTTGGCCAGTAAATTGGTTCAGGATATGACAATAATGCCAGACAGATGAATCAACAGATTTTTTTTTTAATCTTTAAGGGATCTGAGACATGGGAGTTAAGAGTTTTTCATATTTATTCATTTATTTCATTAAAACAACACCTTTTTCTCTAAATTTATATATACATATATCATAGCCATAAAACAATAAAACAAAATAGTACAGATAAAAGGAGATTAACATTTGCATAGACTAACTATATGCAAGGCTACTGTTATCAGTAAAATAAATGATTATGAATTGAGCCTGTGAATATTGCAGGGGAAGAAGGAAGATGCTAAAAATGATATTGCCATGATTATAATATTGAATGAGGATATGTTTATGCATGTTTAAAAGAAAAAGAAAATAATTATCACCATAAACTGAAATAACCATTGTAATAACCCATGCTCATTATCCCTACAATAAAGAGTATGCAGATATTTAGAAATGTACTGAGGCATAATAAGAGAGAAAACCAATTATGGAGAAAAAAATTTTTTTTCTCTCTCCCTCTCTTTCCCTAGAAGAAAATCTTAAACAGCTATACTAACTGTAGGTTTAAAGGAACATGGTGCCAAATGCAGATTTTGTATTCTACCTGATAATCATCAGCGTATGAAGAAAACTGCAGACAGTAGCAAGCAAGGTCAGAAACAAAATATTGAGAAAACATTTGCATCGAGCCATCATCACCCTTTAGCTGTGATAATAATTAGAAAGGTTGATTAAAAATTGACAGAATATTTCCCACTAAAGTTGAAGCCTAAAGAAAAAGTCCTTTCTACAGAAGACCAATCTGCTAACATCATTTCAGTGCTCTCTCCAGCCATATTGAATAATGTATTTTCCTAGGAATGTGATGATATTTTAGGGGGTTCTCTTCTCTCTCCCCACCTAGAAGCCTCCACCTTCTTTAAACAGTTTTAAGATTGTTAAGGCAGGGTTCTAGGAGTTAATAGAGGAAAACGCCACCCAGGGTCACCTTGTGTGAGATGGGCAGCCATATAAATGTGAGAAATAAATAAATAAATAAATCACTGTTACCCCAAAGACAAATGAGCAAATTTTCTAGGTTTTTTGGTCAAAGTTTTCCCTAATAGATACAGCACTGGTTGGTTTTGTGGGATCTTCTATACCAGCCTGGGAAAACCTGATTAATTCATATCCAAAGCCCCAAATGTAAATGAGAGTCAGCTCTGACAGAATCTAAAGGATATTATCACAGCTGTCTTCCTCCTTTGCAATCTGTTCCAATACCAAATGAGGGAAGTACAGGGAAAGTTGCTGGGCTGATTATACATTCAAATTGCCTTCTGCTTAAAGCCTCCTAAACTCCTAATGGCCTAATTAAGCCAGAAACATTATGTCATGTGTCTCTTCAAGTCCTGACTTCAAATTCCTTCTTTTAGAATGAGCAAGCAGTATGACTTGGAGTTTAAAGAGTAAGCTAGACATATTAGAATCTTTTGGGAACCTGTGGAAACAACGAAGATTTTCCTCTCCATATGGATATTGCTTTCCTTTTCTGCCATACTATAGTGATGGTAGCAGATACCTGTTATGATCAGTGCTGAGTATTGACTTATTTAGGTTGTATCAAACTGCTGAGTATTTGTTTTCAAGAAATCAATGACACCAACAACCTTATTGATGACACCATATCATAACACCATAACAGTCTTGCTGGATCAATTTTATTCCACTATCAGTATCAGTCAGGTCTAAATAATGTAGGTTAGATTTGTAAAATAGATAATTCATTTTAGGCCTAAAATATAAAATTACAATCACATCCAAAGTTGCCACAATTCTGTACCAATTAACTCTGAATATAAATGGTAACACAATTTTCTGTCTTTCTTCTCAGACTTAACATTTTACTTCCTTTCTTCTTTTTTAAGACTAATTTTTATCCTGTGTCTCCTTGACAGCTAAAAATGGTCAACAGCAATAACACTCAGTACCACAAGAGCCTAAAATAAAAATTAAAATATGAACACAAGAAATTTCATCCTTTAAAATAGTAATGTACTCAGTGAAGAGATTAAACCAATTCCATAAAATAATTTTTTTGCCTAGAACTCCATGGAGAATCAAATAAAACTGTCAATAAGAGTTATAAAGAAGAGTTCAGACATGGCTACAGGGAAGGTATTTTCTCTTAACATTCATCAAACACAGATGAGATATTCACAACTGTCTTCATGGATGATCAATTGAAGCCAAGCTGAAAAGGATCTAGTTAATATTAATGCTGAAAACATGACACCAAGCTACTGTTAACAAGTCACATTCCAAGAATAGAATGGTAGAGAAAAGGGTATATAGGATAGTTGAATATGATTGGAAAGAATTTATTTCATCTATGCCTTACTTAAACATGTCAATAACTCATAATCTTCAAGGAAGCACTTGCTACTTCTGTTATCCAGGTGGCAGTCCATTTCTAACTTTTATTTTCCAGGAGACCTAAGAAATGAGCTTTCCCAGTTCATGGATCCTGTATACAATCCCTGGCCTCCATAAATCTATTAATGTTTTAATAGATTTGGTTTCTGTGCTGCTCAATTCTCACAGGCTTTGGGGGAAAGTATACCAAATTATTAGACAAACAGGTGCTAAAATACATCTATTGGGTCTTCTCCAACTGTTGCATTTAAACTGAAAAAACATACAGTCTACATACTGTATTTCACAAACTGTTTTTCAAATTGGTCACCGTGGGTCACTGAGACTGCAGGCAGTCTATTATATTGAACCATTTCAGCCATTATCATTTTCATCAAAGCAACTGATATTTTTAGCATATCTTATATGACTTAGTTAAGCCTATTTTCAAACTACTGATTTTGATGATCATTAACACTCCAGGCAATGGTCCTCAAATATCTGTTATGAACTTAATGCAATTATATATATTATGTTAAAATATCAGTGTTTGTTTGAAATTAGTTGCATGTTAATTATAGCACAAATTGGTAATACACTTTCTCTATTCATGATGTAATACACCAGTAATCAAAGTCATTACGACGTAACTTATTTATTTTTCATGTTTCTGTATTTTTCTTTATTACATGTCTTCCTTAAAATGAGGTGATATGACCTCTACACAATATTTGAAAGATATAAGAAATTGGATTTAATTGTAGGTTCCTGTGTTTGCCTAGGGACCAAAAGAAAAAGAAAAGTCATCGTATATGCAGTTAGCAATGATCTGACCAGTTATTTAAAAGCAAGTAACAGGCAAAAAAGCCCCAATCAGGATTGGGCCTATCATGGAGTGAATTATTTACCCATTCTCTCCCTCCCACTTACCATCTGGAATTCTATTTCGACTGCCCCATGCACATCTTATGTAAAAGACATTCACTAAACTGCTAGGACAGCCAATTAGCTTGTCCTGGTCTCCTACTAATAAGCACATATATTGTGAACAGTGTGATAATTAGTTCGAAGTAAGAAGCTGAGAAAACTTCTCTTTCAATAGTGATGCTACTGTAAACTCAGTGGATGACCCTCTTAATAGTCTTGGTTTTGTCCTTTTTTTTTGGGGGGGGGGGATATTAGTTCCCAAATCAACAAAGTCCACATGTAACCCCCAGTCTCCAGAAGATTATGAATAATCTCATTGGGATTAAGGAACAAAAGGACTTTCTTTGAGGGTTTTCCAACCATACCAATAGGTTGAATTCCATCTTATGAAAGAGAAAGAGAAAGAGAAAGAGAAAGAGAAAGAGAAAGAGAAAGAGGAAGGAAGGAAGGAAAGAAGGAAAGAAAGAAAGAGATGATTATAAATGTTAGAAGCTCCCAGTCATTTCATAACTGAGGGACAATAAGGATAGATAACTAGAAAACAAATATTGCAAGAACATATGTCAAAGTAGGAATGAAGAGGAATTTCACATGCACATTAATTTCATCCCCCCCCCAAAAAAAGTGGCACGTGCTTTAGAATCAGCCTGGAACTACCTGAAACTACAAATCAGAGGTCAAGAGAATAAGCTGCTGGCAATCGGCTAAACTTGTTTCTGTCATCTTTGCTTTCTTGTTAATGCAATGTATGGAATATTAAACTGCATTCTTATACAACATTAATGAGTCAAATGCATTGAAAAAATGTGAATGTCCTGCAGTATTAGTAGCATTCTGAAATGCATAATTAAATCTTGTAGCTTTGCAAATTAATGGCAGAAAAGATGTATTTATGTTAAATGATGGAAGTTCTTCTCAGTGAAATAAAGAATTGAGGATTGGTGTCCATTAGTTATCAAAGTATCCTTCAAAATCCATCTTGACAATCATGTGAGTGGAGGAGTCGATGACCTAGCATAACCACAATGCAGGAAAAATGTGAAAATGGGATGCCTGAAATATCTACCACCTTGCTTGTGTGAATCAGGTCCCCAGGAGTGGCATTTATCAGGGTGATCATAAGTGCTGATGCATAACTTATCCATAGGGCTGAATCACATGGCTGCTATGTATGGAGAATTTTAAAACTTGTGCACAAATCTCAGTGGTTTATGGATAAGAACCATAAAAACAATAAACAATAAACAAACAAAAAGTATACAAATAAAAGGTCCACAAACTAATGGAAACATAGAATAAAGTTAAATTAACTAAATCAAGCTACAGTCAAACCAAGGCCCAAATGATCTTGGAAAAAGCTCTGTTTGAACACCTTCTGAAAGGTATTCAGGGTGGGCAACAATAAGATGTCCACTGAGAGGTTGTTTCAAAGAACTGAAAAGCAGTACCATCAAACCTCAGCCCACCTCACTTCCTTAAAGTGGGGCATTGCTAATAGTTTTTCTCAGGTAGATTGAATTGGCCAGGCCAATTCTGATGGAAGAATGTGGTCCTGCAGATAACTAGGCACTAAGCCAAATAGGGCTTTTTAGGTTAATACCAGGACTTTAAATTATACCCAGAAGCCCATTGGCAACTTGTTCAGGGCCTGCAGTGTAGGGCCTTGCAGCACGGATGTAATATGCTCCCACTGGTGAATGTCAGTCAGCACACAGGCTATTGCACTTTGAACAACTGCAATTTCTGAGTGAACTTCAGCCTCATGTAGACTGTGTTGCAATAGTCTAAGTTGGTGGTGATGAGGTCATGAATCACTGTAACAAGATCTTCCCAGTCTGGGTAAGGTCACAAGTAATGCACCAAATGAAGCAGGGAAAGGGCCACTTGCCACAATCTCTACCTACTGTTCTAACAGAATCCCTAAGTCCATACATTTTTTTCTAGCAGGAGAACCCCTAAGTCATGAACCTGATCCTTCAAGGATAGTTGATTCTCTACCCTGTCTCAATACTCTTCCCCTAAATAGAATGTTGGAGATCAGGCATTAGAGAGAGGGTTCACCACAGCTTCCTTCAAGGATACCAGTAGTGTCTTCTGTTTCAATTAGGTTTTAACAATCTCCCTGATGCAGGAAATTACCTCCATCCTAGCTGCCAGAAGAAATCAAAAGGAGCAGGAATCCAGCCCACAGGTAGCAGAAGACATCTTAGGGAGCACCCTATCCACTTCATCAAAGGTCACAATTTGAAAGGAATTCCAGGTAAGTCACCATTCAGGACTCTATGCACATGGACTTAAGCAAAATTGGGTGATTTTGTCAGCAAAATTTTATACTAATTGATCATAGTAACTGAGTGGGGCCTCTTGATGCTGGTTATTTCCTAACAGTGACCACCTGAAACAAAGTCACATATGTCAAGTTACTATCTTGTCTCTATGGTCTAACTTAACACATAAGTGCTCATACCCCATCACTGCAGGAACAGAATACCTGATCACAGATAAAGTCTCCCAATAGATCAATCATCCCCCCTCTTTGTACTCTCACACTAATTCTCCTGTCTCATGCCCTCTCTATTTCTCTATCTAAGCCTCTTCTCACAGATAGTGAGTGTGGCCTCAGCAACTCAGAGGAGGATGTTCACTGGGGAGGAAGCAGAACAGAGACAGCACTTAATAAACATTGAAAGCAGGCCCCAACTCTGCATAGGATTTGGTGTATGAGTGGGAGTTGTCTCCTTAGGCTACTTGTGTGTCAAGCTGAAACATTTTATATTTTCTGTGTTCCTTGTCTTTCAAGCCACAGCATCTTGTTGGTCTTTCCTTCTTCACTCTGCTCCCATTTTTTTTTTAATGTGTAGACTACTTAGCCGTGATAAGTCACATTGCCCGGGGTGCACCCTGAGGAGACTAGTCTACATTGCACCAAGTTGGGCTGAGAGAGTATGACTGGCCCAAGGTCACCCAGCTGGCTTTCATGCCTAAGGTGGGACTAGAACTCACAGACTACTGGTTTCTAGCCCAGAACCTTAACTACTAGACCAAACTGGCTCTCACTCTGCTCCCATGGTGAGTGTCTGGAGCATTCTTCTGTCAGTCATTAGCTCTAGGGCCATTTGAGCGACAGGTTCTCCTTCAGAGCTCCTTTTATCCCTTGGTGTGTTTAGTTAAGGCTTTGCCTTGGCTTAGCTTCTTGATAGCACTGACCCAGTTTTCTGCTGGAACTTTCATAGAGTTTAATACATTTCCAACCATGAAAATGCAGTGAGGATTTAAAAAACATAACACATATAAATAGCAGTGGCCTGTAAAACTCTTAAAATATCACCCTGACCACCCTAATGAGCCTTTCCTAGATTTTTTTCTAACAATATCTGGTGCCTGATCACTCTTTTTGTCCAAGCTGAAATGCCATGGAAGGAAGTCAGCAGCAACCAGAGGAGAGGCTGCATGACCACACCAGCCAAAAGCAACCAATAGGAGCTGGGCAGATCCTAATCACTGTCACATCATTACTGTTATTGCTACTGAAGCACCAAATATAACAAATATAGCAAGTCTTCTTTTGGGATGGAGAATCCTATTTTAACACTGGATCAAATTAAACAAAAAAAAAACTAGGTGGCTCTGCTATGGCATAAGAATGAGAGGAAAGCTGCATCATATGAATGTATTATTCATAAATGGTTAGTGAGGCAGTTTTTAGCCAATACCAGAGAGACAGGTGGATATGGTGATCAGGAACAAAACAAAGACAGAATTCATGTGATGTTACCATGACCTCTCCCTTGAGTCCCAGGGACCACTGAGCACATAGACTGTTACTAACTAAAATAGAGTATGGGCCTCTGTAAAGGGATCAGGAGTCCTCATGTCATCTTGAGCAATCAGATGTTTCCCATAGACAGAGATAATGTTAGTGAATCTCTGCTGATAATTTTGTTTGTTTGTTTTAAACAAAACATGCCAACCACCTGGTCTACTTCCAGAGGACAGTGATTAAACAAACAAACAAACAAATAAATAAATAAAGGTTTTAAATGTCTGTAAAAATTTTTAAAAGTTGATATACAAGTGCAATGAAAATGGCTTTACCATTTTCCAACTGGAGAGTAACTCTATTGCCATATATGCTGGCTTTTTCAGTAAGGGACAGAATATATGACTGAATGACTGGTACTCATATCTGGCCTCACGTAAAAAGCAAAATTATCATTCATGAAGTTTCAGATGCCTACTTCCAGTGCTGTATTAGTCTTAAGCAGTTGTGCTTATAGAACACACAGACACAGAACCCAGAAAGAGCTGTCCAAAGATAGGCCAATTTGGGACGCAAGTCATTGCTAGAACAATCTATATCACACCAATCTGGTGCTCTCTAATCTATCCTTTAGCAGTCACAAGAATCTTGCTGTGGTCTCATGTGGATCGTACAGAATTTTTCTCTCAGCTATGAACCTTCTGGTAAAATAAAGCCCTGTGCTGGACAAATTGTTCAGTGTAAAGGATGAAACAGTAAAATTCATGAGTACTAATATAGAAAATGAACTGATTAGCATTCTTTCTAACTGTCAAGGTCAGGGTGTGTGTGTGTGTGTGTGTGTGTGTATGCATGCTCCATTTTCTTTTTTGTCAACAATTAGGGCTAAAGCTCAGGATATTGGTAAGAAAGTTCAACTCAGCCAGGTGGTTTGCTATTGTCAGAATAACTTGCCTCTGACTTGGAAAGCAAAACTCTTTCTGAGTCAGAGGAGGAATTGGAAACTTACTGGGCTGAAACCAGAAAAACGAAACTCCAGGATGAGTCAGCAGCGTGGGAAGAACACAAGGTGCTGATTGGCCAAGATTTGGGGGAGGATTTGAATCCACCAATCAGTGTGCACCAATGACGGGCTGAAAAGCGTGTGAAGGAAAAGGCAGCCCGATTGGCTGCAGGAAGGTCCAAGCATGCCAAGGATCAGGATAAAAGGCAGCCATGCAAAGAGCAAGCTGCCAGAGAAAACCAATCCTCCAAGCCTCCAGCATCCATGGAAGAGTCCTTACCTACGTCGGAGACAGCGTCTGTTGCTGAGGGGGAATCAGCACCTTTGCTCCGCTCTGAAGAGGACATGAATCCTGCTTCTGCTGACTTTGAGGATCCTTTGGTCACCGAGCCCAGCAGTCTCGGTTTTGCTTCCAGTCTTGAAACTCCGTGATCTTCCAAGGGGCTTCTTTGTACCTGGAAACTCCAGCAACGCTGTGTGTTTCGGTTTCGGCCAGCCATGCTTCATGTGCTCAGTCGTGTTCAGGCATTCCACACCTATCTTGTTCAGGATCTGGTATCCAGCCCAGTCCAGGGCTTCCAGCTGAGTCCAGCCTTGTTCCTAGTTTCCAGCCTTGCTCCCAGTCTCCAGTTCAGAGGATCCAGCCTAGTCCGGGGCTTCCAGCTGAGTCCAGTCTTGTTCCTAGTTCCTAGTCTTGCTCCAAGTCTCCAGTCCAGAGAATTCAACCCAGTCCAGAGTTCCTAATCAAGTCTAGCCTTGCTCTGAGTTCCAGTTTTTCTTCAAGTCTGCAACCCAGTCCAGAGTTATAGTCGAGTCCAGCCTAGTTCCCAGTTCCTAGTCCTGCTTTGAGGTTCCAGTTGCTGCTTCCAGTCCAACGCAAGCTTCCAGCTATCCAATGATCCAGTGCCAGAGCAGCTCCAGTATTGTTCCAGTTCAAGGCCTGTTGCCTTCAGCTTCTTGCATTCCCGTCTCATCTAGCCTGCAGTTCCAGTTAGAAGTCCTATTCTGCTGCCTTGTTGTGGCCCAGTTGGGCTCATTGAACCCAAGTCTTCATTTATCAAGGACTTATTTATTGTAAATAGTTATTGATAAAGAGTATTTTTGATATTACTCTGCCTGGTTTCATAGTCTGAATAGGACTGCTATGTATTGACTGATAACAAATGTGACTGAACAGCTGAGCATAAAGATTCAATATTTTTTTAGATTTTTTTTTTACAATCAGCTGCTGGTTTGATGGATAGCATTTTAAACACCAACAAAAGAAAATAAGTGGGCGTGACAAAAGTGTGAAATCAAGGCTATGATGGAGCCACAACTGTAGGTATGGTTGTATACTAGTGTTGAGGCTACGTTTATAGCACAACTACCAAGAGCTCCTGATTTGGATTAGCATGCACTTTTTTTTCAGTCTAATAGACTATTTCTGACTATTAATATGTCTCCTAATTTTTAATCCATATAAACTTCTAACTTCTAAACCTAACCCTGCCTAGATCTAGATCACAATGAAAATATCCTAAGATTAAAACCTTAATATTACATTAGAAAGCAAAATATATCAACCTCAAGGCGATCTATGATTCTTTACTCTCAGCTTGCAGTCCCTTCACTGTAAATGATACATGGATAAAAATTTTGGTTTCATTTTTCAGATCTGTAATATGCCTCTACTTTCCTTATAAGTCTCCAAGTCAAAATTATTAGGCCTTGATTAAATCTTATCATCATGTCTTTCATACTTGATGGAGGTCTTCTCACTCTCCTTTTCTTGGCACATAAATTTAATCAAGAGTTTAGTCAAATATATTGTATTTCGAGAATAATTAATGGAAACGTTACGACATCAGGCCTGTGTTATTGACAGCCTCATAAAAGAACTATTGACCCCAAGTTAGCCCTACTATGAATTCATTCTTACAAGTTCAGACACAGAGATTTATGACCTAAATATCTGTATGAGACAAAAGATCTCTCAGGCCTGAAAGTAATTCATAATCTAAGTCTAACACCAAAATTATTCTCCCTTAAAAATATTCTTAACTGGGCTGATGAACTCATTTTGAATTTTGAGATGGTATTATTTGTGCTTTCATAAAATGGCTGCCATAGACAATAAAGAAAGCTAAATTGAAAGCAAGGTGGCCCCAGATACAAAGCTCTTATCTGGCCTACTTCATAAAAGGGCAACTAGTGAAACTTATAGAGAATACACACGGTACTCTTCTTCTTTCTCTTCCATTACACAAACCCCAGGTGGAACCTATACACCATGCAAACAGAGAAAATCCAGGCAAAACACGCTCCTCCAAAAATGAAGAAGCCAGCTAACAGATACACAATTTAAAAAGGCAAGGACCTACAAACATATGCAGAACATAATACATCTCTCTTCTAAACTCTGAAGAGGTTTTAATCATTCCTACTCTCATTTTCCATTTCCCCCCCTCTCTATGCCTTACTCAATATGGTAGCCATCTGCCATTTATATTTTCTGTAATGCTTTGGGGGGGCATATGAAAGAATTCTTCATATTCTCTAATCTTGGAGGCTGCAAATTGCAGCATTCAAGCTTCCAAATTATTATTTTTAATTAAAGGATTTTTTTAATTAAGTGAGTAGAAAGCCTGGAAGTTTTATGGCTGGCATAGCCCATAGAATATTAATCCTAAAACTGACTCTTTCCCAGTTCCTAAGAATGGCCAGATCAGCCTATTTCTTGTCTGTGGCAGTTTGCAAGCACTTAAATCTTATTTCTCATGACTGAAAAATGCATGAAAATCCATATTTTTGCAATGACAGTTTCATAAGTATGCATTTTTGTATTTATTTTCTTGCAACTGAGCCAAGAATTGCATTGCAAGAATTATAATGGGCATGGTCAAAAAGACAACTGCATTTTATTTGTGTGTCTTCCTGGGAAGAGTTGATTATGTTGGTTTGCTTAGGAATCCAGACAAGATAATAATGGGTTAGTGATGGGAATAGGATTAGAAATAATGTACTATTAATGGAGATCTCTTCAAGATTGGATGAGGGTTCTAAGCTGTTAGCAAGTCTCTAAGCTATTACATATAACCTCAAGATCACAATTTGCCAGCTGATTAATCTTAAATGTATAGAGACAGTAGATCCTATGTGTGTATAGATATGGGAATTCTCTATTTAATAATTGTAGTGGTTCATAGAAACTTCATGACTGGGTCACAAGTCTTTTGTGTGTAGGAGCTTTAAGGCAAATATGCAAAGCACATGAAAATTGACAGATGACCTGCCTGGCTTTAAAAGTTGCCTTTCTGCTTGGCACAAAATAGATGTCTTCAGGAAATTACAGACAGAAAAGAAGAAAAGCCATTAGTAATTGCTGATTAGCAAAAGAAAGCTCTAGGCACAGAGATTTAATCATGGTAATCTCACCATCAATCTTAAAGTAGACAAGAGTACAATCCTTCTAAGAAACAAGGCTTTTGATGTTCAGGCAGAATTCCTGTTTTTTTTATATGTTAAAACACTGAGCACTGGTTTCAAGAAAAGAGTACCTATGAGCAATAAGAAATAAGGCTAGCAGGTGTTTATTTATTTATTGGATTTATAGCCCACCTTTCTTCCAGGGGCTCAAAGTAGCATACACAGCAAACCCATTTTCCCTTGCAACAACAACTCTCTTAGATAGGTTGATTGCAAGAGAGTGATTAGCCAAATCATCCAGTAAACTTCCATGGCTGAGGGTGGACTTGAGCCTGGATCTTATGAGTCTTGGTCAGGCACCTTAACCATTACATCACCTGGGTTCTTTACATTCAAAAACTGATATCTGATGGTATATGCAGTTTAACACTGCTAGAGGCCCTACTTCTAAAATAGTTCAGTAAATGAACTCATCAGATAGGTTGAAACTTCATTTGTAAGAGTTAAAAATCCAAAAATTTATTTCAATATATTCAATTCAGGGACCATTAATTTCAATGTGGAAAAACATGTAGAAAAAAATTGCAAGAATATCGAGTTAGGGTTCATCATTGAATTGTTTCCATTTTAATATTTATATATATTCAAAAAAGTTATATTTTTGTTCATCTCTTGAGAAATTGATCAGTCTCCCAAGAAAAGGTTGAATCATCTAGCCATGATATGGCATTTTGAAAAAGGTATTTCAACTAATCTATTGATTTGGTAAGGTAACATAGGTTGTGAGATCAATCTCTGTCTCACACACTGTGGTTAGGGATGACATGGCAGGTGTGCCCGGGAATGTAGTTGGTGGCAGCAGATATATCCCAAACAGGAGGTAGGGCCAGATGAGAAGACCCAGAGGGCTTCTGTGAGAGCAGGTTTCAGACTCCCATCCTATCAGCTTAGCCATCTGCTACAATGATAAAGCTGTAGAGAATTAGGAAGATGGCCTTGAGGGAAATAGACAATAACCATTATAGCCTAGATATAAAGTATAATTCTAGTCTTCCTATGAAGTCTGTTTCCTGATCAAATACTATCAGCCCTTCAAAGTTGTCCAGATCAGAAAACAGACTCCTCAAGAAGGCCAGAACTAACCTTTACTGAGATAGGCTATATTAACAGAATCCTGTAAGTCTTACTGTGTTTTTCCTCCCATCCCCAGTAAGTCAGGGAGGAGTCAGCCTGAGTCTCCTCTTAACACTACCTCTTTTCCCAGAGCGAAAGGAATGCTTCTACCCTTTTTGTTTTTGTAACAACTTTTGAATATTTCCCTCAGAGCCATCTCCATTGCTCTCTACATCTACAAATGATCCTTTCCTGTTTGGAGCAGAATATTTTGGTCAAAGAACAACCTGGCTTTAGAGCATATGACTGAAAAATAAAACCCAAAGCAGGATGATATATTCTATGAATTGATTTTAAGTGTGTCTTTGATACCATCTTCAGATAAATTTTATGGGAAAAACTTAAGGCTTCTATCTATCGCCCTGCAAGGATTACAGAAATACTACTTTATTGTTGTAGGGTATAGTAACAGAATCTTGAAACCTTGCCAGAGTTTCTCTCTGTTCCCTCTTATACCATACAGAATCATGGTGGGATTGTTTGAGTCTCAATTGAAGCAAATATTTGTAGCTCATGGTTGAACTGTGGAGTCCTTGGTGCTCTCTGAGCCTTGTTGTTTTCTTGCAGACATTTCATTGCCAGACTAGGCAACATCTTCAGTGTGAAAAGGGAGTGGGTCTTGCTCTCTATTTATATACTGTGGGTTGTCCAGCTTGTGTTGGTGGAGGTGCTGTTCTCTTCTTTGGGAGTTCCTTGATTGGGCTGTTGTTTGCTGCTTGGTTGATTGAGTAAGTTAATAGTTCCTTGATTAGGGTGCATTGAGCTGTTTGATTGTTTATCTGGTGTTAATCTGTTAATCCTAGTGTTAGTCTTTGTATATCTGGGTGTTGATTGCTGGTGAGGTGTTCTGGTCTTTTGGCTTTTCTATTGTCTCTTCTGAATGGTATGTAAATTTTGTTTACTTCTATGTATCTGTTGATGGCTGCTTTGCTGAGTGCCAAGCTTCCAGGAATTCTCTAGCGTTTTTGGATTTGGCTTGGCTGAGGATGCTCAGTTTCCCAGTTGAAACTATGGTTAAGTCTGTCCATGTGTTGTGGAATTAAGGAGTTCTCATTGTGTCTTCTGACTGCCAGTTGGTGTTTATGGATGTGCTCTGCTAGTCTTCTGCCTGTCTGTCCTACATAGTGGCTGTTACAGTCCTTACACTGTATTTTGTAGATAACTCCTGTTTTTCTCTTCTTGGGCTACTAGGTCTTTGGGTTACTTAAGATGTTTTGAAGAGTTTTAGTTGGTTTATGTGCTACGGTGATGCCATGTGGTTGTAACAGTCTGCTGATAGTTGCTGAGATGTTTCTGATGTATGGCAGTGTTATCCTTTTCATAGCTTCTGTTGGTTGGATTGTAGTGGGTTGAGTGATAAGGCAGTTTTTGATAAAGTTGAGGGGGTATCCATTTTGCTGGAAGATGCTGTACAGGTGATCTGTTTTGAGTCTTTCTCACAGTCTCTCTTTTCCCAGGACTGAGTTGTCATTTACTGTCTCATTTATTTTCTTGTAAAGATTCTCCTAACAACTCATGCATTTCTTCGTCAAAGTTATCTCTGCATTCATCTACAACATCAAGAATTTATATATAAATATGATCATGTGAACACAGACTTGTGAGTAAGATGCAATCCATTGGCACAACTTACAATTTACATCACAATTCAGAAAAGGATTAAGCAAGGCAATTTATTAGCAACCTTCTTTTCAACTTTATATTATTTCCTTAGTTAGGTCCTCTCACTGTCTCAACTCCACTCAGATAGCTGAAAACATTTATCAAAATTATTTTGTGAGTTGATACTGTATTTTCTAGCAGTCATGAATTAGAGATAGACTGTAATGTTTGCCACAACTCCCTAAATGAGTAATCAAAATAGCCATGGAAACATTACTAGGCAAGTCAAATGCTTACATATCTGAGGATAGTATTCCATGCCTCAGGCAAGAAGAAGGCCCATAGAAAATGAAGTGCAGATAGCACCAAAAAGTGCTGCAGATACTTATAAAGTTATCCTGAAGTATACAGTGCAGGTACTAACCAATAATGCCTTTCAGTCATAGTTCTTATATGATCCATAAGAAAGAAATAATCAGAACCAGATCAGCTGGATATCATTAAGTCTTAGGTAATTAAAAAAAACTGTGGAAAACTCTGCTTTGCAATTTATCAAAAGTTTCTTCCCTTGCAAAGAAAAAAATGTGTTATTACCAAGGTGCTTAAATTTTCTTTTAAATTTCTCCAGGTATGTTTTTGAACTTGCCTTACCAGTGGGGATGGCAGAGGTGCTTTTCTGATGCTCCCTACTACAGAGCTGTTTCTCACTTTAGCTACTCATTCTGAAAAGCCCAAATTTAACTGAAATGAAATCAGAAAGGATCCAACTGCAGCTGTATAGATGGCTATACAACAAAGGACAGGATATTCACACACACAGACACACACACACACACACACATTTGCCATCTTGTAACCAAATAAATGCAAAACCCCCAATCCATCTTGAGATATTTTTGAAATTCTCTCCTACTTCAAAATAAATTTAAAACAAATTCTCTTTCATCAGTTTGTGTTAGAACTGGCAAAAAAAGGGCATGGGATTTTTCTGCCTAGCAGTTATTTTGGCGTTGGTGTTGCTGTTTTGCTGGCAGCTTTAATGTAAGCTATGTGTGCTACTGTTTCTCTCTATGCCAGACTGGATAAAACCAGAAGAACATGTGGAGTGTTTTATAGGGATCATAGTGAAGCATGACATTTCCAGCTCAAATCTCTGGTAGCATGGAACACCTTCATTCCAACAGGATCCAAAAGAAACAGATGAAAAGCATTCTAGAAATCACCAAATAACTAATCAGAAAATGTTTGCACTAAGCACCAACATCCTAAGTACAGGTAGTGCTCGACTTATGACCATTTGTCTAACAATGGTCCAAAGTTATGACAGCCTTGGAATGGGTGCTTTACAGCTTGTAAAGCACTTCCAAGCATTGCAAAATGTTGCCCGTGCACACACAAACACCTGTTCACATGATCACATTTTGGGTGCTTGGCAATTGGTTCACATTTACAACCGGTTGCAGTGTCCCACAGTCACATGATTGTGTTTTGTGAATTTTTTGCCATTTTCTGGCAAAAAATGAACATTGAGGAACCTGGATTTGCTTAATGACCACCATAAAAATGGTAGTAAAATTGGGTCCAGTCACCTAATGACTTGAGCACAATGACTTACAATGAAAATTCCAATCATAACTGTGGTCAGAAGTTGAGGACTACGTGTAGTTGCAATACAAAAAACTTCCTGTATGTGTCTAAATAAAACTGCAAGTCTTTTTATGTACTTGTTCTGCTACTAGCTATTTCATGCTCCATAGAGAAATTTATTTTTATTTCTGTTTTTACTCCTAAATGATAAGTGCACATGACAAAATGATGAAACTAATCTCACCAGAATAGATTTGTTTACTTAAACAAATATTAATCTTGGTGAATTAATCTGGATGCTCAGAAGACATGTGAACAGCTCAGAGGAAAGTCTCATGTAAGAAAGAAGGTCTGCAGGAAATATAATAATTCAGGATGGTTGTCGAATCACAGGAAGAGGCCTGTTATTGGATAGTAGAATTTTGCAACTGAAGCAAAAGAAGATGGACTGGAGTTCATTATACTTCATGCAAAAATAGTATTTTGGCAATGAGCCTAGAAAATAGTAGCTCTTCCATATTTTATCCTTCTTGAATGTAAGTTTGCATGTATTTATTTATTTGGCTTTATATATTACTGAGGTCTCTTGGTGGTTTTCAAAAAAATATTTTGTACTCTAATTAGCTGGGGAGGGATGAGCAATTTTGGGGGAGTTGTCCCCAGAAACTGCTGTTCTGCCTCTTTTTTGTGCCTGCTGAAAAGCTTGTATTCTACATGCTGTAATGACAGATAGAGACAAATTTTGCTGTCTTCATGAGAATTACCAGTTTTTTCATATATGAGAAAGAAAATATTTAGGACTTGAAAAGACTGAATGGGGGAAGAAATAAAATTAATAGATTTGCTCTTATATAATGGTGAAACACATAGAGACAAATATACATCTATACAATTAGTGTTTGGGCAATTAAATTTCAATCAATTATTTATGCACACTATATATTATTGCATATTTAAAGGCAGATTAGAAATCGCTATTTTCTCAATTCTGTAATATTGGTGAAATGAGCCAGAACTCTCAGGTGCTATTACATAAATAATAAAACATCCAAATGGTCCTTTGGTGATGTTATTTCATTCCAGCTTGCATGGTACAAAGATATATTGTAGTTGTTACAGCATATTTTCTGTATGAAATAGGGAGGAAAAGAATGATGATGTAATGTATATTCAAAGTTAAAGACAGGAAACCATGTATAGCTTTGGGGGTCATGCTATCTGTCTGGAATGGTTACAGAGACACAGCACAAATCATTTTGTTTGAGACTCAAGCTGGGATGGTACATCAATAAAGATATTCATATGGTTTAAGTACAGTACTGCAGCTGCCAGTCTGGTGTACTAGCTAAGCTGTTGGGCTAGAAACCAGGAGACTGCAAATTGTGGTCTTCCCTTGGGCATGAAAGCTGGTTGGGTGACTTTGGTCCAGTCACCTCTCAGGGTTGTTATGGGAAATATAGGAGGCAGGAGCATTAGGTTATATATGCCTCCTTGAGCAGACCAAACAATAAAGGTGTGATAAAGATCAAATTTTAAAAAATGCATGGGAAGGAGAGAGCTGTTAGGCATTGCTTTGCTACAGAACTTCCTGTCCTTAATGTTTGTCTGGAAGTGGAGGGGAGTCACAGCCTTTTCCATCCCCCCTGCTGAGTAGTGCAAGCAGACTAAAAGCAACTGTCTGCTTGAGGCACATGGTTTATTTTATTTTATTTATTTATATTTCAGATTTTGTCCCTGCCCATCTCACTCAAAGAGCGACACTATTTTGGCTGCAATTAAGTTATTTGTAACTAAAACCCAAGCACAGCTATAATTAGGAGCTCAACTAGGACTACAGAACAATGTAAGTATCCTAGAGGCAGTCTAAACTGAATTTTTGGAAATATCTTCCATGTTATCCGCTGTGTTCCAAACATGGTGCTCCAGCAGGAAGCAGGAGTTAGTAAAGTCTAATCCAGTCTCTGGATAAATATTTTTATTTGTTGCCTAAAACTACTCCATAATCTAGTTGGATTGGTCTACATAATTCTGGCAGACAATTCACCAGCTATTTCCTGGGGGAAAAGTAAAGGTAAAGGTTTCCCTTGACGTAAAGTCCAGTCGTGTCCGCCTCTAGGGGGCGGTGCTCATCTCCGTTTCTAAGCCTTGGAGCCGGCGTTGTCCCTAAGGACCCGTCCGTGGTCATGTGGCCGGCATGACTCACGGAACGCCGTTACCTTCCCGCCGAAGCGGTACCAATTAATCTACTCACATTTGCATGTTTTCGAACTGCTTGGTGTGCAGGGGGGAAAAGTAATCCTAAGAAAATGGAATTTTTATGGCTTTTTCTGTGGTGCTATTTTGCCCCTAGAGCCCGACCAAGCTAACCAAATGTTAAAACAAAGAATTTTAGACACAGAAGGTCAATTAGAATCTGTTCTTCTCTCACAGGATATATTCATAAACAAATGTTAGCTTTTAAACCAGTTTATTTATATAAATTTCGACATTCAAATTTAGAAGCTCTAACTCTACACCGTCTGAAATATGTTGCCCACAGCAGTTTTGGGAGGGAAATACAAAAAAGTTCCTTTTGAAGCACAGCATTGTTCCTGTGGCACAGGTGTCACAGAACCTATGGTCTATATCTTCTTCATGGCCAGAGTTACAGGGACATTCATTTTCAGCTGATTATCCTTCTCTTATTTACATTTCCAGGGTGCTCTGGTAAATTTTATTTACACTACTTACTAGGTGATCAAGATAATGTACTTCCTTAAATGTAGCAAAAAATTGTTACACTGTGTGTAAATTGTGCCCACAGATGGTCAGTAACAATTAATAAAGTATCTAGGTGTTTTTATGTATGGCTCCTGACTTCACCAATATAATTCATTTATCCATAGCCATCAAGGCCATCAGACTGAAAAAGATAATGCCATTAAGCTGTATTCCATTGGTTATTTTTAGTTCTCTAGTCTTTTAGTGTTGTTGCCATTCTTTTTTATATGACACTTTATTTTACACCATATTGTTATAGTTTTTATATTATCAATAATAAATTTAGTTTTGTGGAGTCCTTGGTGCTCTCTGAGCCTTGTTGTTTTCTTGCAGACGTTTCATTGCCAGACTAGGCAACATCTTCAGTGCAAAGAGGGAGGGGGCCTTGCTCTCAGTTTATATACGGTGTCTTGCACTGCTTGTGTTGGTAGGGGTGTTGTTCTCTCCTTGGGAGCTCTTTGATTGGGCTGTTGTTTGCTGCTTGGTTGATTGCCTGAGTTAATAGTTCCTTAATTAGGGTGTCTTGTGCTGTTTGATGGTTCATCTGGTGTTAATCCTAGTGTTGATTTTTGCATATCTGGGTGTTGATTGCTGGCAAGGGAGTGTACTGGTCTTTTGGCTTTTCTATTGTCTCTTTTGAATGGTATGTAGATGTTGTTTACCTCTATGTGTCTGTTGAATTTAGTATTGTTGATTTTAGTAAAATGGTGATTTTATATTTCATGTTAGCTATTCTTAATTGTTTTAGCTATTATTCCATAGTCTTATAGATCAGCATTCAAATCATATAAATCTATACTATGTTGTACTCATTCCTGTCTTCATAATCTTAATCTTACAATTTTAGCAATATTGGTATCATGATTTTATAGTTTGCTCTAGTAACTTAAATCTTAGCTGTTTCTCAAAATAAGTAGACTAGACCAGTGTTTCTCAACCTTAGAAACTTTAAGATATGTGGACTTCAATTCCCAGAATTTACCAGACAGCATTATTATTTTATGATGGTCAATGTCTGAAATAAAGATACTACTACTGCCGCTGGTGGGGAATCAGATTCTATTACAGGAGTTTGTATAGCCTACTCTTTTCAGATTTTATTGGTTCAGCTTAAATCATTGATGTCAAAGAATGGCTGCTTATTAAATCTATGCCAGACCCTACCTCCTCAATCTGTTCTTACATTGTCTACCGGATAGTTTGAAGTGTATTTAAATAACTGGAGATCAGTTCCTAAGTCCCTTTTCCCAAAATGATGAGAAAAGACTGTGCTTTAGGCACTTCTGGATGATATGTGTTTTTTCCCCCAATTTTTAAGCTGCCTTCTACCCAAGATTTAGGGTTATAACTGATAATGATTTGATATGTGTTTTAAATAATCTTCAGAAGGGAGAAAATGAAACCCCTGTGAACAGATGCTCTCTGCAGTACAGAGAATATCATACAGAGAGTAAAGTCTGTCAATTAATTAATTTGTCTCAGCCTCAAGTATGAAAAGGTTATTGACTTTAAGACAAAACCTTGCTCATTTTAAATCAGTCCACCTACCAGAGGACCCATATAAATTCCATTTATGCCATTTTCATACAGTAACATAGCCAATAAATAACATAGGCATTTTACTAACAGCATAGGCCAGCAAACTTCTGTAAAGAGGGGAGCAAATGTGGAGTTTGGTATATAGTAGTTGTTTGAAAAATATGCTCTTCCATCATAATAAAAGATCTGGCCTTGCTCTGAAGTTCTGAAGAAGGGTCAACATGTAATCATCGAAGACTGAACATTTGTCATGATAATTAAAGACAATTACTTATAATACTTGATCAAAACCACAGATTACCTATAGCACTTCCCTATCTCACTGAGAATAAAATGTTGTCAGAGTAATTACTGTTCTCCAGCAGTTGCTAGCAGCAGTGATATTATCATGTGAAAGACTTGCTTGAGAGATCCTGCTTAGCTCAGCTGTGGTCCTTGGAACTGGAAACATTTTCCACACTGCTTGATGTAGAGCTATAATGAAAGCCCATCCCTCCCCCCCACATGTCAGCTTTTTCTTTAATGTCCTTTCTCTGTGTGCCAAGATTATCAGTTCTCCCTTTGTGAGTGTGAAATTGGAGTGGGAAAATTCAAAGTAAATTCAGAATATGGAACTGATTCACCATCTTAGAGAAGTAAAAGGAATTCAACATAAGGGGATTTTTTTTGGGGGGGGGGCGTGGGAGAAGCAGTCCTGCCATATTTAAGAGAAAAGGTTTATGTAGACAGCAGCTTTACCATGGAAAATATTGGTTATAGGATAGCCCAATATTATCTATTAATGGATTAATCTAAACCATGTAAAATGAGAAAAACAAAATGCTACATTGCTTTTTAGGCTGGTAATTATATACAGACATAATGACTGCATCATATGTACTTTTCTCCTATTTAATCAATTTATGTGATCACTCAACTTGACGTTTGTGACTCTGGGCAGCTAATAGCATTGATTACCTGCTCACTTATGGTTTAATACAAATAATAATTACATTTTAAAGTGATTAGCTCCAAAATAAATAAAATTATTACAGCATAAACCTCCCCCCCATCTAATTCCATCCCCCCATCTAAACAATCGTGATTCCAGTGACAATAATTCTGGGCATACATAGATCCAAACATTAGATACATTTTTTCACATTAAGGGGGTGGGGAAGGGGTTTTAGCCAATTAAATTCAGGGCAAGTCAAATGGAGCACATAATTTAGGAATAATAGATCAGATGGGACATTGTCTTGTTGGGAAATAAACCTGTAGCAGAAAAGCTGACATGGTATGTAGCTGTAGAGCTGTTATCTGTAGAATTGATTATACAAATCTGGTTTTCTTTAGAATGCAGCTATAATATTTCAACTTTATAATGAAATTAATACGAGCTATGCTGAAAAATCTGCTGCTTCTGTGCAACTATGTTCTGAAAGATGCTTGTAAGAAAATGTCTGACTTCAATTATGTATTTGCATGACTCTTGTTATAAATATACAGTAGTAAAGGTGGTACAGGCAACCATCTTGGGGCAAACAGATGCAGAGGGCCTGACCAGGCCTTTACTCTTGAAAAGCTGGCTGGAAGTTGAAGTCCATACATCTTAAAAGTTGCCAGGTTGATAAACACTGGTCTAGGGCAGCATAACAGGTCATGACAGAGTGACAAGTGAAAAACCACCAGGACCAGTTCACTCTTGAGAGAGTGGCTTGTGCTTATATCAGAGTGCCTTGTGCTTGCATCAGAATGCCTTGTGCTTGCATCAGTGTGCACAAGCTCCAGAGACCTGAACAGACTGCCTGCAAGTGAAAGACACAGCTACTGCTAAGATCACCTGAAACTGGGGCAAGGAGGGGCCAGCCTGTGAGGTGCAGTAGAGTCCTCAGAGGTCCTGGAAATTTACCAGTGCTCACTACTGCCCATTCTCTATCTCTTCTTCTGAACCCCCCTCAAGGGTCTGGCTCACTGCTATGGCAGCAGTGGGGAAGAAATGGCCATGTGATCCCCTCCTTCTCCTTCTTCTGTCTGTCCTCAATTGCCATAACCTGAGAGAGGCTCAGCGCCTGAACAACTTCAACACATAAAACAACTCTGAAGCACCATAAGCATGTCCCAATGAATTCAGTTCTGTAGTGAATACAAAACTTCTGACTAAGGCTGTAATCAGAATGTGACCCTCCATCTTTTCATCCTGAAAGAAATTTGATCACCCAGCAATCTGCATTTTGACCTTGCATCTTTCAGATCAATCATTAATGAAATTAAAATAAAAAAGAACATAATCATATTCCTAGGACCTATTAGCAATTAACAAAACCCTTTAAAATAATTTTAAAAAGAGTCAGTGCTAATTAATGAATATATTCATTCTCCTAGAAAATAAAACAAAATAATTTACATATCATTAGGAA
This sequence comes from Candoia aspera, assembly GCF_035149785.1. Classification (NCBI taxonomy): domain Eukaryota; kingdom Metazoa; phylum Chordata; class Lepidosauria; order Squamata; family Candoiidae; genus Candoia; species Candoia aspera. Next base: position 51,869,081 of record NC_086158.1, read on the forward strand.
AATAGTTCTGTGAACAAATATTTAGTTTGTTGAGGTTTCCAGGACCAGACTCTAACCTCGATGACAAAAAGAAACATAACATACATGTAGGCACATTTGCAGTGTTACTTCTATTTGTCCTTCTTTGATAATCAAGATAGGTAGGAATATTGCTGGTCTATTAAAATATACATATAGTTCCTTCTCTCCCTCCATTTCTCCCTCTGTATATATGCATGTAAAATTCAACTCTTGGTAGTCAGAACATTGTAATAAGCAATTCAACTGGTTAATCTGTCAAGTCAGAGCCTGATTAGTCTGCTACTAACTAACATTAAGTACGAATACTTGTCCATGGAGTCAATTAATTTAAAGTATAAAAAAATGATAGCATCCAGTGATATGGAATTCCCTAGCAATGGAGAATGGTGGATATTTTGTTTACAGTATAACAGTATATACTGAATGAGACCACAGCCATTTTATTTATATTTAGTAGCTACGTGAAATTCTTTTATAGTGCACTTTTATATTGGAATTGTAATATATATTTATTGTTGTTGTTGTTGTTTTTATTTTGTTGTAAACTGCCCAGAGTCCCTCCAGTGGGAGGAGGTGGGCAGTGACAAATGTGATAGATAAATAAATAAATGTGTGTGTGATTGGGGGAAGGGGGGTATCTTCTTTCAATGTTCCAGGATAAGAAATGGCAACTAATAGTTCCTCAAAAATACTTCCCATTATATTTTGATAAATGAAATAGATTACTTTCTAAACTATTTAATTCCTATCATCACTTCTGCCCAGTAAACAAAACTTCACTGGCCTTTTAGCAAGGATGAGTAAAAAAACAGTATTTAGAATCTCTATGAATCAGAAAGGAACACAGCAAAGAGGAAGCAAACCAGAAAAAAAAGTTGATCAATGTGATGCTGTTTGTAAAGGTTAGGCACAAAGACATATTCTGCTTTTAAAATAACAATTTACTTTGAGAGACATTGAAGCGAAAATAACATTTGAAGTTAATGGAAAATTGCTGGTACAATAGCTAGAAATTTCATCTTTCAAATGGATTCCAACAACAGTACAATTTCTTCTCTCTGTAGATGTATTTTTGTGCATAGCAGAAGGAGAAATTAAACCTTACCTGACGACATGTGCTTAAATATTTACATTTCTTTGTTCCTCAGTCAGTGCATTTGAAACCAAAGCAATCTTATAGTTGAGTTATTCTGGGGATCAGAAGCTTAAGTTCCTAAATCCATACAACATATGGATTTCTCTGTTTCAAAGTTGGCTATGCTGTGCTCACAATCTGCTCTTGACCCAGAAAAGCCCCACCTATACTGCCTTGCTGTTGTTGTTTTAATTTGTTTGCATTTGCCCCTCAGTTTGCTTCATTTTATTGATTTTGTTTCATTTTGTACAATTCAAGGTGGAATACATAATGCTCCCACTCCCTATGTTTTCCATAACAACAATTCTGTGAGGTGGGTTGAACACAGAGACATGGACTGGCCCAAAGTCACCCAGCTGGCTTCATGCCTAAGGAAGGACTAGAACTCAGTCTCCTGATTTCTAGTCCAGAACCTTAACTGTTACACCAAACTAGCTCTGTACAACAGATTATCCTTTACAACAAATTGCTGATGTGGCAAAGAAATAGGGATTTAAAAACCTTGTAGAGATCTTACCACCACCATCACCACCACCATTTTGTCCTTATATTTTTTAAGTCAACTTGGGTACCACATTACTTTTTATGCCCTGTGTAGTAGCTTACTGGTGATGAAATAACCCTTTGCTTTCCCCTGATGAGCTTAAGGCTAATTTTAGAATGAAGATAGGTTTAAAAAAAGTATGTAGTTGGTTCCATCCAAAGTGTCTTAAGAATGTGTTTTTTTGAATGGTACCACAAGTGACCAACTGAGAGTTAAAGGGTAAATTGAGCATCTTCTAATATAATTTATCTTGGACTAGCTAAGTTCTGATGAAGCAATTTCAAACCCTTTTTAAAACTTAAAACTGAATTTGATTTATTGTCTTGTATCAAAGAGACAGTCATGGTATTATCAGTCTCCTCAAATCTCCAATTTTTCATTGGGATAGTTATCACATCTCATAGCAGTCGATAGTCTGGCCAGCAACGGTTAGCTAGGGTCTTAATTCAGCTCTAGCTTGGCTTTTCTCTTGACGTTTTATGTGTGAATCATGAAAAATCCTGTTCTCCTTATGTACCAGTATACAAGTTCAGCATTTTTCTCTACCTTTGTAGAAAAACATTTTTTTAAAAAAAGTGTAATAACTTTAATATAGAATTCTTATAACATAAAAAAATACATGTACCTTTTACTAATATAAGTAACTTAATATAAATTGATGAAGAAATTTCTTTTAATGCAAGATACTCTGTTTTTATTCTTTGACATAGACATTTCCCTGATTCAGGCTTTGAAAATGTATATTCACATTTCTATGTGAGCTATTTATAAAATGTAACTATGCTGTTTGCATGCAACTTTCAGTAGCATGCCTTTTATTTTTAGATACTTTTTAATAAACCCATGTTTGATCAAATAAAAATGAGATTTAGTAGATACAGTTTCTATACAAATTGAAAATAATCCTTAGTTCATGATGGATGGGAGAAAAAAAGTAATTATAATATATACATCCCCCAAAAGGATGTAGAACATTCAATTATCCCATGTTAAAATGTAAGCATATGTAGACATAAATGGACTGGAAGAAATCCAATAAGGTGGTAGCATTTTGGAATGCTGTTACTTTGGAAAAAGCAATTAAGAAAAGACAGTTTAGCAATCCATAAACACTGTGCAGAAAAAGGGGATAGAAGGATTTTTTTTTCACCCCACAGCTTATGATGCTAGTTTATGTTGTGATTAGAATATTGATATGGCATTGGAGAGATCCAAACTCAGGTACTTACTTGACCATACAGTACAGCATCCTGGGTGATTTTGAGTCAGTTACCGGGCCTTTCCCTACTACTGAGTTAAAAGTGCTATCCTCCTATCCTTGAAGCAACTTTAAACAATCCTATCATAAAATTTCCTGTTCTGATTGCCAATCACGATCATATTCTATTGTGCTGGTTCTGAGACATTGCCAAATAATGTTGTCCTGATTGGTGAGTGTGCCATTTGTGTTCTGCTTTGTTTCTGCTGCCATCTTTTTCATGTCACCAGCCAGCAACAGAACATCTATCAATCAGAGCACAGCAGCAGGAATAAGGTGGGTCCAAGTTCAATACTCTGCCTAGGATTCTCTAGGCTGGTTTATCTGCCCACCCTCCCACAACCCATCACTTAGAATTTTCTAAGTTACAATAATGTGAAATAAATGAATATATGAAAAGTGTCATGTTCACCGTTTCAATATGCGTTGTACATTGTAACATTTCGCATGCCAAGTTGCTGACGCGTGTTCTGTTTAGGAGGGGCTGTGCGGACTCCTTTTGCTGGGGTTGTTATCTGTATTCAGTGGAATGGAATGTGTTTGGGTTATCCAGTGTGTTCAAGGTTTTCTTCCCAGGAGATCAGCAGAACTCGTTACCAGTACCTGGGGTGGGGAATTTTAAATGGTTGGGCGAGGGGAGGGATTACGTTTTTAGTTTGTATTTGGCGCACTTTTGCTCATTCTCAGCTTTCTTTGTATTTGCATGCTATTCTTTAATAAACCAGATATTATTAAGCTCCTGCTTGTGCGTCTGAGTATATTAGGATAGGCAATCATTACATAAAGCTGAGAATCTAAAAGTTTTACCATTAGCCCCTTTCCAGATTTGATCTTGTGAGGGAGTAGAGCTAGCGATGACCGAACCCAAACCCAAGACTGGTGGAAGCGAGGAAGCGAGTGACGAGGTGCCCGATTCCATGGTTAGGAGAACAGAGAGGAACCCTACTCCAGAACCATCATAGGTACAGGAGGGTTCGAGTTCCAGCCTGGAGGAAGAGGAGGTTGGGGAAAGAAGAGCATCCAAAACCACCGCCAAGTACTTGTCCCCTTCCCCCCCCCTCAGCGGCACCACCGCTGGAGAGAGGCAGGAGATGGCACAGGGCTGAGCCAAGACCTCACAGAGTTCATCTCCCAGAATCCCCCCCTCGAGAACGGAGATCCCCAGCAACCAGGGACACGACCAGGTGACCAGATGTTGTACGGGGCCTGCCCAGAGTGGAAGTGAAAGACTTTGCCATCAAATTTGACAGGGATCCAACTAAGTTGTCTTTCTTCCTCACAAATGCAAGGAATTATATGGATGAATTTGGACCGTATTTCCGTTCCAAAAGAGCCAAGATAAATGCCATTGCCAACAAGTTGAAGGGGCAGGCAGCTGACTGGTATGTTCAATTAAGCGAGGCCGAAGCTCCTGAGCTTGATGAGTTCGAAGAATTCCTGTGGGCATTGAAGTTGCACTTTGTAGACCCATTAGCCAAAGAAAGAGCAAAAAGGGCTTTAAAGGATCTCAGCCAGGGGCAACGGTCGGTAGCAGACTACGCCCTGGAGTTTAAGGCTTTGGCTGGGAAGGTTGATGACTGGTCCCAGTCTACCTTAATAGAGCTATTCAAAGAGGGTCTGAATACGGAGGTCCTGAGGTGGGCGTTGGGCAGAGATGACCCAGACACCCTGTATGGATGGATACAGCTGGCCGGGAAGGCTGAACATGCCCAAGAGACCTTCTTGCAGACTAAGAGGGTGGCAAGGCAAGCGACAATCATCAAGGGACCCCGAACCGCTGCAGCAGCTGTGAAGCCAGGATATCGAGCCTGGGAAGAGGAGAGGGAGTGGCGTTACGCCAAAGGGCAGTGCCTCCGGTGTGGGAAGGAGGGCCACAGGGTGGCTGCTTGCCCAAAAGCCAAGGCAGTGGATCAGTTGGGAAAAGTGGTGGGCAAGTCGCCATTGCTGAATAGGAAAATGACGGCAGCCAAGGGGGAGACCGAAGTTGATGAAGTACCCTACTTCTGCGGAGAGGAGGAAAGCGATCCTAAAGAGCCGGCGGGAAACGCCAGCCACCTGCTCTGAAAAGTGCCTGTGGGCAGGTGGAGGAGGATGGGCATGAAGATGTTTTGGTGAGTGCTAACTGCCCCACTCTGAATGTGAAGGTAAAGCTGGGCTCCAGCACAAAGACTGTTGAGGTTTGGGCGTTAATTGACTTGGGGTGTTCACGGTGCTTAATGCACCCAGACGTGGTTGCTGCTTTGGACCTACCCAGCTTCCCCCTTCAGCACCCCATGGTTTTCACCCAACTAGATGGTTCAACAGCGGGGGGGGGGGGTGACCCATTTCACAGGAACGGTGGCATTGCAATTAGGTAGCCACCATGAGGGGCTAAAGTTTGTAGTGGCACCTGTTGGTCATCCCTTGGTCATCCTAGGGATTCCCTGGTTGGTCCAAAGAAACCCCTACATAAACTGGGAACACAGGACTCTGACTTTTTCAGATGGCTTTTACCAAGCCCCTACGGCGGACCGAGTTCCTTGTGCTGCCGTGGGGGAGGGCTGTGGCAGCAACCCCACGTTTCACTGTGACACCGCTGGAGGGCTTACCAAATACATACCAGGAGTTTGCTGATGTGTTTGGGGAGATGGAAGTGGACCAACTCCCTCCTCATCAGAAAACTGACTGTGCGATAGAGTTGGTCCCCAACACTCAACTGCCCAAGCCGAAGATTTATGCAATGACTCAAAAAGATCTTGAGGCACTGCAGGACTTTGTTGATAAGAACTTGGCCAGGGGTTCATCGAACCAGCAAATTCTCCAGTCGGAGCCTCCGTGCTGTTCCAGGACAAAAAGGATGGCACGCTAAGACTCTGTACAGACTACCGGGGGTTAAATGCAGTCTCAATATCAAACAAGTACCCTTTGCCTCTAATAAAAGACATGTTAGCCCATTTGTCAAAGGGCAAAATTTTCTCCAAGCTGGATTTGCGGGAAGCCTATTTCCGCATCCCCATACGGGAGGGGGATGAGTGGAAGACTGCTTTGAATTGTCCATTGGGTTCTTTCCAATACAAAGTTCTACCTTTTGGGTTGGCGGGAGCACCCGGGGTGTTTATGCAACTGATTAATGAAGTGTTACATGACCATTTGTTTAAAGGGGTACTGGTGTATCTAGATGATGTTTACACGGAGACTGAAGAGGAGCATGAATGCTTCATTAGTCAGGTGCTTAGTAAGCTTAGGAGTGCCAAACTTTATGCCAAACTTTCAAAATGTGAGTTTCACAAAACTCGACTTGACTATCTGGGGTATAGGATATCTGACAAGGGCATTGAGATGGAACCCATTAAAATTCAAGCAATATTGGGGTGGGAACGCCCACGTACCAGGAGGCGACTACAAAGTTTTCTTGGATTTAGCAATTATTACCACCAGTTTATCCAGGGGTTTGCTGAAATTGCCTTGCCCCTCACTGATTTACTATGTACCAAGGGGTTAGGAGACACACACAAAGTGAAGAACCCGGGGGCGGTGCTCAATTGGACACCTGAATGCCAGGCAGCTTTTGAAAAACTTAAAGTCCTTTTCACTGCTGAGCCCATTTTGCAGCACCCCAATCCCACTCGACCCTTTGTGGTTCAAGTAGATGCTTCTGATTTTTCAATTGGGGCGCTTTTGATGCAAAAAGATACTGACAGTCACTTAAAGCCTTGTGCTTATTTGTCCAGGAAGTTTTCTGAGTCTGAACGGTGTTGGCATGTTTGGGAGAAGGAGGCTTTCGCAGTTAAGGCAGCTTTAGAAGCATGGTGGCACCTCTTAGAGGGGGCTAAGTGTCCTTTTGAAGTTTGGACTGACCATAAAAATTTGGAAGTGCTCTGCACCCACCAGAGACTCAGTCCTAAACAGGTTCACTGGGCTCAATTTTTTAGTCATTTCGATTTCCAGCTGAAGTTTATTCCGGGTAAGAAAAACTTCCTTGCTGATGCTCTCTCACGATTACCCCAAGATTCTGGCCATGCAACTGAGATCGTGGGTACTGTGTGGACAGAGACACAGCTGGGTCTGCAGGCTGTAACTCACAGCCAAACCCGGGCGCAGCTGCCTCCGACCCCGGTTGTGCCAGCGGGGAGGAGGATGCAGATTCCTTCTCAATTGCAACAACAGTTTCTCCAGACACTGAAATCTGATACTTGGTTGCAGGCAAACAGAGACAATGTTTCCTTTGACAGTGGTTTGGCTTGGAAGCAAAACTGCCTCTATGTGCCTGAACAGTTACGGGCTGAAATCCTAACCTGTTCTCATGATGATAAGGTTGCTGGGCACTTTGGGTTTGTGAAAACATTGCACCTGGTTCGGTGCCAGTTTTGGTGGCCCACTCTGAGGTGCGATGTGAAAGATTATGTTGCTTCCTGTCCTGTGTGTGCCATGTCAAAATGAAAAGGGGAAAAAAAAGCAGGGACTCCTGCAGCCAGTGGTGAGCCCATCACACCCTTGGGAGGAGATTTCTATGGATTTTATTGTTGACCTTCCTCCCAGCCAGAAGAAGACAGTAATTTGGGTGGTCAAGGATTATTTTTCCAAGCAAGCCCATTTCATTCCATGTGCTTCTATTCCTTCCGCCCCACAATTGGCACGCCTTTTTCTAATACACATCTACCAGCTCCACGGTAGCCCCTCCTGTTTGGTCATGGACCGCGGGACACAGTTCACTTCCCAATTTTGGAAATCATTTTTGAAATTGATTGGCACCAAGCAGGCATTGTCCACTGCTTCGCATCCTGAGACTGACAGATCTACGGAGGTTTTAAATTCGACCCTTGAACAATTTTGAGGGCATTTATAAACTACCAACAGGGCAATTGGGTTGATTTGCTCCCTTTTGCTGAGGTGGCTTACAACAATGCAGTCAATCAGAGCACGCGGCATACCCCTTTTCATGTAGTTTCGGGGCGGGACTTCGTGCCCATTCCTGAGTTGCCACAACCTCCTACCCAGCCCTGTTCTGCTTCTGATCGGGCTGCTCAACTGGCTGATTCATGGCCGGTCATTCAGCAGGCTTTGGCTGATGCCCAGTCTGCTTACAAATTGCATGCGGGCAAGCGAAGGGATGTTCAGCCTGATTTTAAAGTTGGCGATCAGGTGTATCTTTCCACCAAGTTCATAAAATCTCCACAGCCATCACGAAAGTTAGCCCCAAAATTTGTTGGCCCTTTCCCCATTATTGGCATTGTAAATCCGGTCACTTTTAAGTTGGATTTACCTCACAATCTGAAACGTTTGCATCCTGTTTTTCATTGCAGCTTGCTCAAGCCTGTCAGCCATTCTTCCCATTGGCATGTCCAGCCCCCCCCCCCCTGCTCCGATCATGATTGATGGGCAGCAGCATTTTGAAGTGAAGAAAGTCCTTGATTCCCGCAGGCTTTGTGGCACACTTCAGTGCCTTATCTGCTGGAAGCACTTCACACACCCTGAGTGGGTGTCTGCTCGCAACGTTAATGCTCCTGTTTTAGTTAGGCGCTTTCATCTAGCTTACCCTTTGAAACCTGCTCCTTGATGTTTTGACTTTGTTTTGGGGGGGGCGGTTTGTCATGTTCACCATTTCAATGTGCATTGTACATCGTAACGTTTCGCATGTCAAGTTGCTGACGTGTGTTCTGTTTAGGAGGGGCTGTGCGGACTCCTTCTGCTGGGGTTGTTATCTGTAGTCAGTGGAATGGAATGTGTTTGGGTTATCCAGTATGTTCAAGTGTTTCTTCCCAGGAGATCAGCAGAACTCGTTACCAGCACCTGGGGTGGGGAATTTGAAATGGTTGGGCGAGGGGAGGGATTACGTTTTTAGTTTGTATTTGGCACACTTTTGCTCATTCTCAGCTTTCTTTGTATTTGCATGCTATTCTTTAATAAACCAGATATTATTAAGCTCCTGCTTGTGCATCTGAGTATATTAGGATAGGCAATCATTACAAAAAGACACTGGGGCAAAAATAGCTTCAGAGGAAAAGGAGGCAGACCTTGCCACATTTACCAACCTAGATAGTCCCTGTAGAGCCTGACAAATTGAAACTAACTAGATGCTGAAAAGCTGAAGTGGGAGAAATGACTGAGTGGAATTGGCAAATACAAATGAGCTGGCAAATAACAACAAAAGGCCAGTTTAACATCCCTGATTGTTGTCTATACACTGCATTGATCAATCAATTAATCAGGGTTACTGATCCACAAAGGAAGGACCCAAGGAAGGAAGGGAGGAAGGGAGGGAGGGAGGGAGAATATGCCATACGTATTACAATGTAGCATGTATAATTAAAAGGCCTTGTGCATAGCCTACTTTGCTGTCAACAATGTGCAAGTTCTACAGGCTACAAACATAAACTTTGTGATATTAACAGTTAGCTTGGGATTTTTATCTACCAAAAGAAGTTGCACATAGAATTCTTTTGTCTGGCCTGGAAATGGGCTAAGAGGTGTTAGTAACTCATTGTGGATGTCTTGGAAAAAGTTGCAGTACAGCAGGATATAATCCCATGAATCAATGCTTCCATTTTTGCCAGGGCAAAACCTTTCAGCACTGAGGATTTTTCAGTATTTACCCTCCAATATAGCTGATAGAAATATACTGTATTAAACTGCAACAGTGTAAACGCCCTCCAAAGTTTGTTATTTGTAAATTGGACCAGATATAATGCTGGTTTAAAATAAGATCTACTGGGCCTCAGCTGAGCTCTAAGTATATTAATATCTTGGTATATTCTGTTTGTAATTCTGTGTCAAAGATTCTTTGTTTAAGAGCTACCATTGCCTGACCTTGTCCCAGGTGTATCAGCATCTCCCTGGAGATTTAGTATTCTTTTATTTGGAGTTTCCAAGCAAAGAATTATCTAGCAGGATCACTGCAGTGATGAAAAGCAGGGCTACTGCATCTTAAAGAAATGATATATTTCAAAATACTGTTAGTCAACATCCCACCCTTTCTTCTTCCTATTAAATGAATCAGTGGATATATGCCTTGCTCTACCTAGTTCTGGAGAGATGTTGTGATCAAAAACAGAGCACTTGATGGGGAAGGTGACACTTATGAATGAAATTCAGGAAAGAATGGAGAGGACAAAAACAGGGAGAGAAATGGTTGCAATGTAGGCTGACCAGATGGGAGATTACATGCCCATGATCCCAACACTCCTCTGATCTTACTCACTATTGTCAATGATTTTGCCTCCAGGAAAATGGGTGGCAAATAATAACAAATTTTACACACCTCAGGGTTGTCCTTGGACAATGTCACCATAAGGGGGGAAATCCTACTGGTACAGCTTATTCATAGTGTCATGAGTAAGGATGGCGAGCAGGGGGCTCCCATCCAGACTGTCAAGCGCATGCGTAGCACTGAGGAATTGGTCAGCCATTCAAAGAGACACAGATCGGGACCGCCTTAACCTTTGGGGTTTATATGTCTGGGTTTTCCCACGCTTCTTCAGTTTGTTAGGATTCCTGTTAAGTACTAGCAATAAATATTAGAGACCAGTTCCTTGTCTCAGTGTGTTTCCTGGCTGTTAGGACACATAGCCTGTGGATAAGATAGGAGCAATGTTTGGGGATCAAGGATGAAAACTGGTATTGTCAAGGGATGTTGTGGTGTGGTTAAGTGCATGTGGGGACATGACTACTACCTTTCAATGTAACCTGTTGTGAAAATAAAAATGAGAGGTAACTCCATAAACTGCCTTGAAGTTCTTAAATGAAAAGCAGAATATAAATGTAGCAAGAACAACAAAATCCAAAAGGTAAGATATCTTCTTCACAAATATGGAATTTGCTGCCACAAAACCTGTTGATCCTGGATAATGGATAGTGGGAGTGGAATGGAGGGGGTAGTCAAATTCATGGAGGAAAGGGCTATAATCAATCATGATATACAGTCAAAAGCAGAGTGTCTCTGAAAACCAGCTGCTATTAGGAGAACAAGTACATTTGCTTCATGTCTTTCCTGCAGATTTCCTCAGAGATATAAATGGTTGAGATAAGTGGACTATAGAAAGCCTCTGATTAGACCTAAATGGGATCTTCTTGTGTTCTTATGCCACATGTGACTGTAGGAGTGCTATTCCTCAATCAGCCACACAGTTTCAACATTTTTTCCCTAACTATTACAGACTGAAAATATAAGAGTTTGTGCTTGGATGGTGCAGAGTTTCTTTATTTGAACAACAGTCTACATGTGTTTTGCATATTGCCATTGTGTGTATACTTGCAAGTGGGAATAAGATCTGAAAAAAAATATTAGAATCTGAGCCACCAATTGATTGGTTGTTAGATACAGGATTTCCTACATCTACCATGGAAACAGGGATGAAGCAGATAGGAACACGTAATTTTCCTTGATGATTAGAGCTGGGGTAAGGCTAAAGTCAAAACTAGCAAAGAAATAGAATCTGAAAAGAAATTCTTAATACAGTATCTGCTCATCAGAGTCAGAATTGCCACTGGGGTAGTGCCTGAAAAGAAATTCATAGCAAGTTGGAGAGTCCCTCTTTGGGCAAAGCATGTGTTGAACTTAATAAGTTTAGCAAAAATTATGGCATTATTTCTTGTGCAAATTTCACTGATCTTTATAAATGCAAATTGTAATACAATGGGAGAGGAAATGGGAAATGAGAAGAAAATCAAGGCAGGGAAGAAGGTTTCCCTCAGAAGTGGACTGAATGAAAGGTCTGAAAAAGGCCTCAGAAATAATTCAAAGGTCAAGAAAGAGTAAACATGTGTTTTAACTACTATAAAAAATAGTACAGTAATTGGGGGAAAATATGAATGGTTCTTTCAGAGGTGCAACTGATTTCCTGATAAGACTGAAAAAAAAATGACTGAAAGGAAGGAGATAGAAGAAATCCTGGGGAAAAGTCTGGAAACAAATTTAAGGGGAACAAAGTATAAGCCACAGAGAGACCTATAAAATAATGCTATTAATTAGGATTTTACTCACAGACTGATGCCCTTTTTCAGAATACACATCTCTAGTTCTCTTTCCTTCCCTTCCCTCTCCGAGCATTGCATTTTCTCCTCACTGCAACAGTCATTCAGCTGGAGTTCGAGAGCCACTGAGGAACACATGGGTTGTTTTGTTCTTTTAATCCCCATAAAGGCATGTTATTTCCCACAAACTACGGATACCTTGATTTTGTGCATAGATATTGACATTTACCTTTTTTCTTTCCCCATCTTCTCTTTCTTCTGAGTTATTGTTCTGTAAGCTGGACTGGGAGCCTTGCAAACTGAAGAACAGAGATAAATATTTTAAATAAATAATAAATGCTTAAAGATTAACACCTAATAAATGAAAGTTGCTGTAACTATAGAATGTTTCTTGTAAAATTCTACTGGGTTGGGCATTATCCTGATATGCTTTGCCAAGAACAGAAATGTCAGTATCCCATTTAATAATATATTGTCAGTTTTCAAGTCACCAGTCCTTCATATTGCATAAATGTGTCTTAAATACCATTTTGATTCACAGGTTACATCCAGGTAACAATTTCTAATAGAAAAAATGACAGCTTTCCTTTCACTTTTAACTGAACTTTAAGTTCATATTTTAATATGCTTGCACATAATTCAGTGAGAAGCCTGTACAAATTTCATTACTCAAACAGCACTCATTCATGAAAAAATAATCATCTGCAATGTTTGTAGAGTGTTAATGGTACTGTAGATTTGAGATTATTTGCAGTACCATCTGCAAACTCATTACTAGCACTGAGCTCTAAAGATGAATGTTATGACCCTTTCTCTTCCATGCATCCACTTTTATCCAAACTCTTAAAAAATGTATGAACAGGCCTTAAAATGTTAGTTCCTTATGAAGATTTCTATTATTGATTTATTTTATTAGATAAAAATAAGAAAAGGGATGGAAGATAATTAAAAAAGTGATAAAAAAGAATATTGCTAAAATAGCATTAGTTTTCTGTTCTGTTGCAGTCTGTAACTCTCTTCATTGCCACATTTGATCCAAATCTGACCCTTTCATTTATAGCTTTCTATCCGTCCTTTTATGTTTTCTTAAAGATGTTCAAAAGAGGCCTACTGCATTTAGCTTCTTAAATGCATTCTTTATCTGCTTGCTCTGCTCAAGTTCATCTGCTGTCAAATCCCTGTTTACCTTATCTTCCTTTTTCATACTTGTTGATAGACATCCCTTCCTGTCCAGAATGCTATTTTATCCTCTATTTTTTTCTCTCATGTTAATCCCCTCCTTTAATCCTCATCAAAGAAAGTTTGTTTTTTTTAAGGGATGAAACAGTGGGGTAATTACCCAAAGTCCCATCCAAAGTGTGCTGCTGTACTTGAAATGATTGGATAGTTCTGTTAAATTACCCCAAGAGAGATTTCAGAATTTTGAATTTTCTCAAGTATTCCCATTTATTGGACTATTGGCATAAGTGGAAAATGAAAGCAAACTCATGAAAGAATGAATGAAGAATGAAAGAAGGAATGAATGAATGAAGTAAATTTACATGGGATGCAATGAAAAGAAATCATTTGTGGTGGACCTGAATCAAGTCCTCAGAGTCTCAAAGACGTCCTGCAATTGGTTCTAATCATGTATAAGCCAGTTCCATAAATACTTAGTAGCACAGAGACAGTTTAGATCCTCTGAATATATTTATATTCTACCTTCTTCTAACACCTCAAGTCATGGCATCAGTGGGGTTTCTTTCCATTTTTCAGCTCTGTTGACTGGGTTGAGAGGTAATGAGTGGTCCAAAGTCACTGACTGAATTCTATGATGGAGTTAGAAACTTGAACACACCAAACTGTTACAAGGTTTTAGAGCTTTGTCTAATTTATTTTATTTATTTTTTTAAAAAAATAAATAACTGCCTTCATGCCTTGTAAAGTACACAAGTGCTGGTATTCAGGCTTCATTGCAGTTGTAAATTGGGGAGAGGAAGCCCTCAGACCTCCTTACATATTAGGAATCATTGGTAGGCCATAAGGAAAGAATAACAACTTTGTCTTCCTCTCTTTAAATAAGAAAGTCAGCTTGTTTTTCCTTCCTATCTTACTGCTTTTTTTTTTTTGAAGAAAGTCAAGCAAATAAAACAGACTGTTAGAGGGCTGCACTGAAGATTATGCACTTTTCTGCATAGTAGAACTACACTGCAATTATCCAGGCTGGGAGCCAGCTTAAAGCATGCTGGTTTAAAAAATTGCTGCTCACATTTCCAACCTCAATTTTGTGTCAGCAATTAAGCAGAATAGGGGTTAAGCAACAAGGAGGAGAGAGGTGGGGTGGGGAATCCCTTCCTTGATGGCAGTTACTGGTGGCACTTTCCATCATCCAGAGCAGCCTTTTTCAATTTTTTGACCCTGGAGGAACCTTTGAAATATTTTTCAGGCCTTGGGGAACCCTGCACATTCAGGCTCAAATATAGGACAGAAGTGACAAAGCTATTATATTCATTCCATGTGTAGGTATGCATATAAATACACACACACACACACACACACACACACACAGAGTGTTCTTAAACTAAAAATAAAGCTGAAACTTACCTATTTAAAGTGAATTTGCCTGAATTTGAAATATTTTTTTTTAAATAAATCATGATCTCCCAGGGAACCCCTAGTGACCTCTCGTGGAACCGTAGGGTTCCATGGAATGCTGGTTGAGAAACCCTGATCCACAGTGATAACTCAGTGGAATCAGAAAATTGGCACCAACACAACCATTCTCCTTCTTCTCCCTCTCCTTCTCCTGCTATCCTTGGCAAGATTCCCCAGCTTTGTTTCTCTTCCCACCTAATGTCAGCTACCAGTGGGGAGGGGATATCAATTATTCTTCTTCAAGTTTGGTGAGTGGGCTTTGGAAAGTGTGCATGAGAACCTGAAGGATGCTTTAGCCATCCTTCAGCTTCTCCAAATGAAAAGTTGATGTATGGTGGTGCTCCCACACCAAAATATGGGCTATTTCTCAATGTAGGTCTATCAGTTTTCTGAAAGTAGAAGTGACAGGAAAAACAGTCAGCCTGTCTACCTATCATCTGTAAGTCTGGTAAACTTGTATCAAAAAGTAGCCCAACTGACAGGTCAGTGGGCAAGAAAAGGACTGTGGAGTAAAGCTTCCAACCTTCTTCCCACTTACTGACCTTGAGCTGGTTTTGGACAGAGGTTAGTTAGATGTAAAGAAGACTGGTAGACAGGAGTACATTCTTCTCCTCACTTGCGCTAGAAAAAGAAACTAACAGAAGTCTTGTCAATTTCACATGAGCTCCCAAATATGCCAAATGTAAGCATTGCAAAGAAATATTGGCAGTGAATAGTTGCAGCAGCAGAAGTATCCCATGAAGTAGTCAGTAGGGCTTTAGAGTAGATAAAATACCACTGCCTTACTGCAGTTTTGTAGATATTCCTTTGTAGGATGACATGCAGAGAGAAGCAGATTAAAGCAGTTACCACATTCAGTGGTTTACTAGTGCCTTAGCTGCTATACTGGATTTCCAGAATGCTGTGTTTTCAGGTATATCAGGATTCTATGTAAAGTTGAGATGTGCCTCAAAAAGTGAAGTGCAGTCAGGCTTTTCTTGAGAAAGTTCCTTCTGAAGCGGGTCCAGCATGTCAGCAACCCGAAATGAAATTCTTGAAGGGCAACTACCATGGACTGAAGGGGAGGGCATGCCTGCAATAGCTAGCTGGAGAGGAGACATTGCTTACAGTGAAAGGAAGCACAGTACACAGACCACACAGCATTGTTGTGCCAGCAGGAGTCAGAAACCACCACTTCTGACAGAGAATGAGAAAAAATGCATGTAACTTGCACTGATGGTGGGCTGGGGGTTGGTGGGTTGAAGACTGTTATGCATTGATATCTTGAACAAAAGACTAGTGGGGTGTCTGTATCTCCAGCTGAGAAAGCTGCATATCTCTGCTTTTATTCTTTCAAATCCAGATTACTGGAAATTCATAGTTGGGTTTTGAGATGTAATTGTAGTTTTGTGATGGTCTTATGTTCAAAGTGTTAACATTTCTTTCTATTGTTGCATCCATAGTTTTATAAAACAGGAAACCCTGAGTAATGGGATGCACAAAATTTTAATAAAGGAATTGAATGATATGAGGGAATTATTACATATTTTCTGTAATTTGAGATAAGTTGTATAAGCAATTTACCATGGTTAATTGAATGAATCATTAAAGAGTGGGTCCCCAGCCCACAAGACTATTAACTTATGAGTCTAAAATCACTTATTTGCATGGCATAATAAACACTCTACCAAAATAAATAAGTTAACCACCAAGGTGCTATAGTGCTGGTGGTTCCACTGGAAGATTGGTGAGGAGGAATTGGATAGTGTTGAGAACCTCTTTCCCTTAGGTGCATGGTAGACAGAACTCTATATGATTTTAATCATGCTGTATTGTAGTGCAGAATTAAGCAAGCATTTATTTTAGTCACTAAAGGATCCTATATGGTTTATACTTTGTTCTGGCTTGCCCTTGGCAAGACACCTTCTCGTCTTTAATCCAACTAACTTGAGAAACAGATACTCTTCAACTTTGCGACAGTCTCATATAAACAAAGACTCCTTAGCCTTGATAGTCTCCTTCTTGGCAAGAATCCTCAACCCTGAACCTTGATGGTCTCATTCTTGGCAGGAGGCAAAAGACTCCAAGATCAGATAGATTTATCCTTTTTGTTCATAATAAAATCCAGTGAATTGAGACTACTGAATAATTAAGCAGGTGTCCTTAATTATGATTCAGAACCTATCTGAGCTAGCCAGAAACCTCCATGAGATGGAACTTCAGTGCAGACTTAACTAGGAGAGTGTTGCATATTTGCTTGCTATCATCTCTTTAGAGATCCCTGACTGGAAGAAAGGGAATAAGCTCTTTCTTTCTTTGCCTTATTGAATTATTCAGTTTTCTTGAATATTCTTTGATTGCTGTCTCATGTTACGTTGCTATGAATTTTTATTTTACTGCCTTGGAATAAAGTGTTAAGTACTCATTATATGTGGTCATTGCTTCCAAGTCCAAAGAACCTGTGACCCAAGCCTGATGGACAGAGCATTATAGGTGTCACTCTCCAAAATTCCTTGTTGCAAGTAAACAACAAACCTCTCACACTAGATTTATTTTTATTTTTTTTTAGTTTTTGCAGTACATGCCAAAAGCTAAAACTGGGCTGAATCCTCTGTGTAACTATAGCAACCAATAAATATGACTGCATTGCCACAGGACAAAGCAGCTGTTAGTTAACATTGCCAAGGTTTTCCTCATGATCACCATTCTTATATGAATAGACCTTTATTCTACAATGCATTTCCTGGACTACAGTAACAGCAAGCTCTTTTTCTTTTAAATAAAACAAATCCTTCTCTTTTGGACTGACTGACTTCAAGTGCCACCCTTCATCTGCATTTACAGGCCTGTTTATTAGAAAGAATGCTAATATTAATAATGTGACATCCGACAAAACAATATTGTATTGTATTGCCTAACATAGCTTTCTCTGCTACTCTGTCATTGGTAACTTTGATTACTGTTTTTAATTGTAGAATGCTTTTTTGTTAGTTTTTATGATGTGTTTTTATTGTACACCACCCTGGGTCACATTCTGTGAGATGGGTGACTGGATAAATGTGATAAACAAACATTACTATAAGCATACAGTAAGCTAAGACTGAATTTAATTTCAGGTTTAGGTTGCTGAACATAGGATTATACATCTTTCTTTAAAAGAATATATAACTCTGTTGCCATTTATTTAGTATTTATTTACCTTAGAGCTGAGAGACAGTTTGGTGAAGTGGTTGAGGCACCAGGCTAGAAACTGGGAGAACTTGAGTTCTAGTCCGGCCTTAGGCGTGAAAGCTGGTTGGGTGACTTTGGGCCAGTCACTTTCTCTCGACCATAGGACAAAACCAATGGCAAACCACTTCTGAAAAACCTGCCAAGGAAATTGAAAGGATTTGTTCAGGCAATCTCCAAGAACCAGATACAATTGAACAGGAAAAGAAAATGGCCTTAAAGCTAGGTTTTATATGTATGAAATTGTGCTGACTGAAATGTTCATTGTGTGATGGTTGCCTTATTCCCAGAGAGACACGGACTCACTTAGTTAGGGCTAAGGATTTCCGGTTTATTGGGAATAGAATGCATACACAGAAAAAGATGGGAATGAGCACATGGTGTGCGGGGTAGCCCGTAAATACCTGCGGTGTGGACCTGGCCCTTCTCCACCCCCCATTGTCCCACATTCCGGATCCGGAGTCTTGATGGGTGATCAGGGTGCGATTCCAGGGTCTCGATGGGCAATCAGGAGGATTAGCGCTGATCGCCTCTGTCTTCTTCCCGTGTCCGGCGCAGGTGTGTCCCCCGGGGTAATGCAGAGATGTCCGGGAGATATGCTGATGGCTTCTCTGGTCAGGGCAAAGGTATGTCTCCTTTGTCCTTTAATTGTATTTGCATCTGAGTGTTTAAAGGATTAGTATGATTCCTTCCTCCTTCCTTCCCTTTTCTGGAAAGGCATGTTCCCCGTTGTGATGCATGATTGCATTGCAATGGGGGACATGACACATTAGTATCCTTACATCTCAGTTACTGTAGTATGTTCTTCTGGAATTACTTTGATCAGCTGCAGCCAATGTAGAATATCATGACTGTTGATTTACTATCAGGCCAGGCTGAAGGTTTGGATTAAGCTATCGTGTGCAATTATTAGCTCTATGTTTGGTGTCCATGTACTTTTCTTGCCAAAAATACAACATTCCTTTGCCACTACCTTCTTCTGAGATGATGGTGATGATGATGATGATGATGATGATAATTTTCTACATAATGTCTAATAATAATATTTCTATTATTGAAATGTATTGTCTTTAAAGTATTCAGTAGTGCCAAAACAAGAAATCCTTTTTTTTTTCTTGACACAAGTTGCACGTATCACTTAATTTCTGAATAAGCCAAATATTCAGATGTGGAGAACTTGAGTAACAACAGCTGCTGAACTTGCCAAACAGAGCCAGAATTGTGTGGGCAGCCCAAATATTTGGAGAGGGGATCCTTCTTAGGGTCATTGACAGCACTGTTCTGTGCATTAGATGAAGGCAATTTACATATAATACTTTTCTTCTTTTTTTCATTGCTATATTTTTCCTTGCTGTATCTTTCAATTGCAGCAGCCTCTAATTTGGGGGATAATATAAAATATACAGGTGTATATTTCCCCAATATTAAACTATAGCATAAAGGAATGATTAGTGCGCTAGTCATACCCATTCCTGGACCAGGAGGCTCATATACAATTATTAGCTCTACAATTGGTGTCCATGTACTTTTCTTGCCAAAAATACAACATTTCTTTGCCACTTCCTTCTTCTGAAATGATGATGATGATGATGATGATGATGATGATGATGATTTTCTAGTTTAGCCTGTATCCCTCATGATGTGGCCACCTCCCAAATAGACTCCTACAATGCACTGTACATGGGGCTGCCCTTGAAAAACATTCAGATGCTTCAGCTGATATAAAATGCGGTGGTGTGGGCAGTTACGTATGCCTCTAAAACAGCACACATTACACCTCTCCTCTGCAAGCTTAATAGTTTGCCAGTTTGCTTCCAGGTGCAATTCAAGCTGTTGGTTTTGATTTTTAAAACCCTTCATAGCATGGGACTGGGTTATTTGAGGAACCATCTCCACCTGATTACATATGCCCCTCCCACCAGATCTGGCAAAAGAGGTATGCTGCTAGTCCCTAGACAGATGGAGTTACATCTGTCAGGACCCTGGAGACAGGCCCATTCCCTGATGTCCTTCATGAAGTCCCTTAAAATATGGTTATGCCAACAGGTTTGGGGATCTCAAGGAAGTGGTGAATTAGTTAGATGGCTTTATTGCCCATAACAATAACTCTTTCTGCTACTCTATTATTGGTAGTTTCTATCAGAGATTTAGTGCTGAATTTTTCAGGTGTTAGCTTTTTATAATTGCTTTTTATTGTGCACCACCCAGAGTCATGAATCTGTGAGATGGGCAGCTATATAAATATGATAGATAGATAGATAGATAGATAGATAGATAGATAGATAGATAGATAGATAGATAGATAGATAGATGGTTAGAGCCTAGAAATGGTAATTTGGGAGAAGCTGAACAATCTCCATGAAAATACGCATTTGGGAAGTGTTTACATTTAGTCCTAATAGCTATATAAAATGCACACTAGGTTTTCTGGATTTGTTTAGTTTGTTCAATGGACTAAACTAAGGATATTGTAACCATGTCAATATGTGGCTTTAAAAAAAAAGGAAAAATATAGTGGGAAAAAGAATTAATGCTCTGCAATAAGATATCATACCTTCTTATAAAATGTACCCTCCATTGATATATTCGTATAGTATATATACAACCAAAGAAGAAAAACTCCACATTATCACCTTCATTCTTGGAAAGGATGGAAAATGATAAATTAGACTGGTATGCATCCATGGACATTTATATTTACTTCATCATCTTTCTGTTTAGTATTTAACAGATTAGAACCCCTTGGCTATAAATTATGGAAAGAACAATGAGGAATAAAATCAGACACTAGGCTATAATTTCAAAAAGCTCTGAAAAAAACTCTTTCTTGAAAACAAGTTATCAAAATGTCTCTACATACTTTATTAGATATGTATCAATGACAAATGTGTATTGCTGATAGTTGTATAAATGAATCCAACCCTGAACTTCATTCTTATCTCTATTGACATTAGCATATCTCATCAATAGCTATGTCTCTGTATATGTATGGGTTCATTAATAACTGTCAAGGAAGAATTAAATTAAGTTTCCTGCATTTCTTTTTCTCCTCATAATAAGAATATTTTTGTAACTCATTCATCATGCAGATATTATCATGCTTCCTTCAACTTTTCCCCTTGTACATGGGTATTTTTCTTATTTCTCTAGTTTAAGGATGGAAGAACAATTGAAAGATGCTTCTTCCAGAATGCATAGTTCTCTTGATCTATATTTTCAAGGACAGGTTCACACATGTATATACAGTACATCATCTGATTTATATTCATTTTCTCATATATAATACCTGATGAGTTGTTACTTGGATAATCTGAGAATACTTGAACAGATCTGTCATGATGTGTGTATTCCTTTTTGTGTTTTAACCTCACATTCCCACCCTCAAATTGATTTAAGATACACCATTCTTTCAAGGACCTCAGAGGAATGTACACAGTATTCATGCTGATTTCATCTAAATAATTACCCTGTGAAGTAGATTAGGCTGAAAGGGAGTGACCAGGTCAAGTCACTTGTGAGCTGAGTTTCATAGCATGTCAGACATTTCAATCCAGATTACCCTGATACAAGCCTGACCCCTTAGCCACTACATCACCTTCTGATATGACAATTTACTCTAGGATTATAATTTGTTTGTGGCTGAAGGGTATATGCAAGTTATCACTGGATGCTGAAGTCATCAGACAATGACCATATAATACACCAATCATTCTTTAGGTATGACATGTGTTGATATTAGCTGTGATAATCTTTCAAGAAAACAATTGTGCCATAACTAATTTTCAGGATTAATCTTGTTTAAACAGCACTGATATGAGTTGTCTTTGATTCAAAGAATCATAAGCAAAAGAAAATTGTATAGTACTGTTATATGGACTCTAGTACAAGAGATAAAGGAAGACTTCATACTATAAAACATCACTGTGTTATAGGGCATTGCATTATAATATAAGAAATGTTAGGTCAAATATACTAATAGTGGGACAATGAAATGTAATGAGAATGAGTTCTTCCATAAGACTTAACTCAAATGGAAGAATTTATTTTTATTTGGGTAACTTTCTCATGCAGCAGTTTTCTGTGATCAAGTGGAAAAGCAATTTTTAACAAGAAAGGAAATTTCTAATCCAGTTGTTCAAATCTGAGGAGATACTTCTTTTTATTACATCTAATGAATTATCACAACTTCCTAACCTGATCACAAAGATATGTAAAATACTGTATATAATTTCTGGGTCCATAAAGCAAATTGATAAAATCTTCCCAAGGATCTTTTTGCAGGGATCTTCTTTGTACTGGATTCCAAGCAATCATTAATTCCTGGCACCATTGCTGTTCCTCTAAGAGATAATGTGAGACTACAGAGCAGTGACTGATTTCAGAAGGGTAAGATTGAAGCTTGAAATTGATAGAAAAATGGATGTGTCATTGGTATCTAACTCCTGATATATTGTCAAAAATGTTTAATGGTATAACAAATGTTTGCAGGGTGAAGGAACCTTTTATCATCTTTGGTGGACCTGTGAAAAGGCTAAAGAAAAATTGGGATCAGATCCGTATTACTATTCAAAAGATCCGTAAAGTGAATATACAAAAAAACCCAGAACTGTTCTTATTGGGTTTGATGGAGAAAGAATTGGAGAAACAACATGGAACTTTGCTTTTGTATATGATCACTGCTGCAAGATTAGTATATGCACAATGATGGAAAGATCCACAAATACCTACAGTAGAAGGACGGATTATTAAATTAATGGACTTGGCTCAAATGGCGAAGTTAACAGCTTTAATAAGAGATAATACTGTTACTGGATTTGTCTCTTTATGGCAACCTCTTTTAGATTACTTGCTTGTGTTGGAAAAAAATGAAGTTTTGATTGTGGATTTTGATGATTAGATGCTTTGTTTTGATAGAAATAATGTTAATATGGATCAATTAATGATAAGAGATCATCTTTTTTAATTGTACTTTTATCTGTATTGGAAGTAGTCAGAAGCCACCTTCTGTTTCTATCTATTTTCACTTTTATAGTTTTTGTTCTTTTTCTTTTAGTTCTATCTCCTATCTTTACTGTACTCTGTTTTTGTATTTTTAACTATACAATAAAATTTTGTATTTTGAGATATAATACAATAAAATTCTTATTAAAAAAAGAAATTGATAGAAAATGGTCAGGAAATGGTTCTTTATTTTGAATGTGTTTAAATCTCTATAGTGAAATGAACTGCATCCTAGATCCTGAAGGAATTAGCTGATGCTCTGGTTGTAGCTTGTGAATTGAGAAATGCTAGAGAATTGATGACGTGCTAGATGAGTTGAAGACAGCAAATACTGTCCTCTTCAAAAAGGAGGGAAAGGAAAATCCAGGAAAGTTAAACTGAATGTAGTTACATCAATACCTAGGAAGATATTAGAGCAGATTATAATACAATATGTAAGCTGTCTGAAAACAATGTGATAATCACCAGATCAGCACATATCTGTCAAGAACTAAACTTATCAGACAAACTTTACCTCATTTTTTCTTCTTAGTAGATTGTGGGAATGCTGTAGATATGGCATATCTTGATTTCAGAAAAGCATCTGACAAGTACCCATGACAACTTCATTAGCAAGCCTGATTGCAGAAGACATAACATATGGTGGGATAGCTAATATCCTAGATGACAGGAATTACATTAAAAATTATCTTGGTTGGCTGGAGAAATAGGCTGAAATAATTGAATGAAATGAAAGACACCTGTTTTCTCTTGTTCCAGAGTGTAGGACATGGAACAATTGAACTTACAGAAAGGTAGATTTGAAATGAATAAGAGCAGTGGAACCATTTACCTAGAGTGGTGGTAGCCTCCCCTTGACTTGGAAGGGGAGGCTAGATAGCCATCTGTCCAGGATGCTTTAATAATTTGCATACCTACAATGAGCAGGGACTGAACTCACTGGGCTAAATGACTCCTTCCAACTCTATGACTATAATTACCAAATGTTACCTTAACACAGATAGGAGCATCAGGTTGTGAAAACTGATGGGGTTGCTATAAGATGCTAGAATTCTGGGAAGTATAAATTTTAAATTCAGAGGTGAGTAATTTGGATTCTTCATGTTGAAAGAGAAACTGTATGGTCAGATACTGTATTTGAAAAAAAACCTTAATTATGTCATTATCATGTGTGCAATACACTGATTGCAAAAGTAAAGTACAGTATTATCTCCTTCTCACTTATTCTCTCCCCTTATTCTTAAGCCTTATGTGTATGATATATAGATCAAATATTTAACATTCTCTTCCTAGTATTACAAATTACTCATTCCTTCTCTTTTTCTGCATAAAATATTCAACTTTTTGTAGTTTTATTTTGTTTTACTTGTAGATCACATCAAAAGTTCATTAAGTGTGAGGAGGGGACAGAATTCATGCATATGTAAATAAATAATTAAATGAAATTTCTATTCTGTTTGCTGATCCAATGTAGTTTTTTTCTTCTGCCATGGAAGCAGAATTACAAGTCCATCAGGAGGGTAGAAAGGCTAATGCATTCCCATTTTCATTTTTTTTAATTGTCCCACACTTCTGACTGAAAGCAAAATATTTATGTCCATTTATATGGCTGCCCATCTCAGGTTCATGGCTCTGGGCAGCTAACAGAAACAAAAGAAAACAAAAAGGCAAAATAGAGCTACCTAGTCAGATCTATTTATGAGCAATTTCATAAATATCAAGACCATGCAAAGATTCATGCTGGACAAGAAAGAAAATGTTAAAATGCCGGTCAATTAATTTAGGTGGAGACTTCAGTCCTAAGATATTCATCTGTGTTCAGTCTTATCTTCAAACAATGATAATATTAGTTCTTCAAAATTAAGATCTGAATAACCAAGAGAATGTTCCCAAAAGTGCTTTCCAATTTACAGGGGAAGAAAAAAAGAAAACACTAGCTTACTTCTATTTGTACTTCACTCCCCAACTCATTTTTCCATAATGCAATCAAAATCTATTTTCCTTATCTCATTAGATTTTCTGTCATCTTTCCTAACATTATCTGCTCTTCTTCAGCTGGTCCATTTAGGTAGAATGATCAGATAAGCTATTTAGAATTTGATAAGTAAAACATGAGTTTTAAATGACAATACACTGTAAAATTGGCCTTTGGCAGAAAGCTGACAAAACCACTTAGTCAATTTTCTAAGGCTTTTTCTGTTTCAAGCACCTGCAACATGTAACTAATTCCACAGCCTGAAACACTGTGGGTCTCAATTGCAAAGAAAATGAGGTGAAAATAGCAGAACAATCATATAACAGAAACCGAAAGGGCATTTGAAAGTGCAACTCTAAAACGTAATTTGTGACTGCAGAGCAGACAGAGTGCAGTTCAGATAAAGAGTATTCAAATAACCACAACTAAGAAATGTCTGAAAATGCTCAGTGAAAAAAGAGCTAACTACATAATGAACTCATTTCTTCATGTTCCATAATTAGACCAGTGTTAACCCCAACCAGCCTTGTTCATCTGGGAAAACTGAGCACTAATTTAATTAGTCTCTATAGGTCATCTGTGAATTTGGCCTGCTTCTCATAATATAGTGATGGGTTTCACATACTAAGCCCTAGCTTGTGCAGCCATGGTTTACTGAACAAACCACAACTTGCTGGGTTCACCCAACAAGCTAAGGTATTAACTGTTATTTACAAACCATTATGGCTATGGTCATACAACACACTAAACAAACCCAAATCCCATTATTCAACATGATATGTGAAAACAGTCATTGTTTGTTTTGAGTCTCTCTTTGTCAGATTGCACTGCTACATTATTTTCAACCTTTTAAAACCATTTTCATGCAAAGACTGCAGGTCTGTCCTCATCAGCAGAAATCATATTCATGGACTTTCTTAGAGTTTACCAAGGGGAAAAAGCTGGAATAACATAGTGAGAATTATAAATATATATGCCCTTGTGGGAACTAAACTTGTCTCATTTTGGGGTATCAGTGATCCTTTTTGCATTGGAAAAGAACTCCAAACTCATGTTCCTTCCCCCTCCAGCTTTGCTTGATAACCTGGTTTAGGCTTGTAGAATGAATGTTATCAATAATATAAATGTCATACTTTCTTTTTAAAGTGCCATCCACCATCTTAATCACTTTTTGCAGTCATGAAATTATTTGGTAATGTTAAATATATTTTTCCCAAGTGCATCCAAAGACCATTAGTTTTTGTCTTGTCCTTGCTGACTGAAAATGATAAGTAGTCCCTTTCCTCTTTATAATTTTCATTTATGTACCTTTAGACAGGTGTAGTTGCTCTTTTCCAAATTCAATATGCCTACTCATCTTTATCTCTTTCTGCAGACTCCTTTTCCCAAAGCCTCTATCATTTTTTGCTGCTCTCCTATCAGTTTAATCCAATTTATCTTGTTCAATTTTGTCTAAGGTATGTCCTATCCAAATGCTGTATTTTTACAAAGGTCTAATAAGAAGAGGCCTGATCCAAAAGTACCTAAACTATTTACAAAAATAAAAAAAGAAATTGAACTTGTGATGCCTTGATCTTTCAAAGCTAAACACTGACTGGTGTCTCCTTTTAGTATTACCTTCAAAGGATGCTTATTAGATCTACCTTTCACACCTGTTACTTAATACATCACTGAATCAGTATTCTGAATGCCCTCACCTCATCGCCATAATGACTGCACTGATCTTGCTAAGCAGTTTACATCATCATCTCATGACAACAGCTAGATTGAGAAGCCCAACAGTATAAAAAAGCTAAACCATTCAAGAATCTAACAGTGAGCCTGAGACAGAGTTATGAGTCTTTGATTTGGGATCTTCAGAAATAATACAGCTGAGGCAGATTACCTCCTCCTCCTCGATAACTAGCACAGATAATGCCCAAGATTTGATTGCAAGGAGAATTCTTCTCCATCTGCACTGTATGGAGAAAGATATGGAATCTAGGAAATGTAAACTGATTCAAGAGTAGTACAGAGCTTCACCTGAGCCTTGGTTAGAGCAAGTTGATTAGTTCAAGGAAAGGCAAGGAATCTGTCTCCCTTCCAATGCTGCTGAACTAGAACACGTTGTGCTCTTTACCATTGATTATACTGTTTGAAACTGCTGGGAGTTGTAACTTAATAGCATCTGTAGGGTAAAAGATTCCCTGCCCCTGGCTTAGAATTATTTAAGTTCCTTCATACCCTGTTGGGGTGCTTAATATCTTCAAGCATCTGTTTTAAATATGGAGTCCAATAGTCTGGGCAATATTGTTCAAGTCAGTTCAACATTATTAATATCTGTCCTGCTAAGGTCAGTTCAACATTATTAATATCTGTCTTGCTTTACCTTATATTTCATATTGAAGTCACAGCCTCACATTTTATGCATCACTTAACTTCATGATAGATGTTGGGAAGAATTCACACTCCCCCACGTGTTGAAAGAAAAAATGAAATCACTTACAGGATCTCATTGCACAGGACAGCTCCTCAATGCTGCTGCATGTTCCACACCTCTACTACTGATTATACTGTACATTTTCTAAACTGTGAGACTGGGCATCACCTTTTACCAAAGTGGCACCTGTCTCAGACGTAAATATGTCAATAATTCTGTGATGACCTTACATGCTTTTTTCTACTCCTGGGTATAAAATGCTGAGGACCTATGCTGTATGCATATATACAGGAGAATGTATAAACAGAACCTTTATCATGTAAGCATTAGTACATATTGGTCCTTGAAATTCACTCAGCTGGAACTAAACCTTTTTCCATGTAAAAGATATACATTTTTTTATTATTAACTTCATGACTGAAAACTTTTAATAAGGAACAGATATGCCTGCTGAGTTCTCTCAAATTCTACACTAGAGATGAATAGTGCTATAAATCTTTCTGTTTTAGTGTCCATGTTGGTAGAGCTATCTTCCAAACCATTTTTTATCTTTTATGATTCATTTAACAAGTTACAGCAATTTTTGTTTGCAACAGTCAAATATATAAATGATAGAAGTTGAGGGAGAGAGGGAGGAAGGCAAAGACTATAGGTGGGAAAGGAAAGGCTGAGCATGACTGGTAATCATGATAGAGAAGAAGAGGTCTAGAATGAAAATGAAAGAACAAGACAAAAAATGGGGACATGAAATTGAAAGGTAGCATGCACTAAAATGCAGAGAGAGTCACAAACCAAAGCTGAAAAGTAGTACCAGTAAGAAAGATGAGAACTGAATGAAATTACTATTAAAATATTTACCCATTCTTATTATCAGGGGTTTAAAGCATACTAAATATTTAATTTTTTACATATGGCCATAAACAAATTTTAATTAATACACATTTCCTACTGACATGGACATTCTGATGTTGAGAATGAACCTTTCATAAGCTGGTTTCTGTCTCCACCACTGCCTTTCCTCACCCTTGTAATCACTTATACCTATCCTGTATGGTTATAGGACAATCCTGCTGAAATCATGTTATAATAAATCAAATATAAATCTAGCCTTAACTTAAAGCATACCTTTGTCTCAACTATAGCAATCTATCTATACTTTGAAAACATTTGTATCATGGAATTAAGCCTTTCTCTCCTGATTGCTTAAGACCAGTAAAAAGATGATTAATGGCTATCTTTCTTCTGTGAAGACAAAGCCCTAATCTCTGTGTCATGTTCAGCTACTGAGATTACTGTTACTGCAGTTCATAAACATAAGAATAATATAACAGAGGGGTTGAAGCATATAAGATGAATAACCTTGCCAAGACACACAGATTACCTAGTCCCCCTTGGATGGCAAATTCAGCAATCACATATAGAATGGTCTGCAAAGCTATAAATCAACACAAGTAACATTTCACTAAGGGTAGTGAGAGTTTTGCCTTCCAGGCAAAAGAAAATAATGGAAGCTGTCTATTCAGTTTGCTCTCTGGTTTATAAAATATCTTGGGGGTTTTAATAATAGATTAATGGCATTATAAGTTTCAACAACAACAATTATAAAAGTTGCAGCAATGGGCAGTTGTTATAACTCAGTTAAAAGTTGCTTATTATGAAATTCTGAAATGGGCATGGCTTGGAATTCTAAACCAGTCTGTGCTTTTGCCCAGAAATGTTCAAAACGCATAGCTCATGAATCATCTTGGAGTGGAGGTGAATGGTTTCCTTATATGACCATCACAGAACTATTGATGGCATGTAACATTTCTTGTTTCATAGTGTGGCAATGTTGTATTATGGACATGTCCTCAATGAGAGTGAGAAAATTCCATACTTAGGCAGGTACAGAAGCTTTTGAAGGAAGTCTAAATAGCATTTCTGGCATTTCTGAGTTATGTGTATTTACACATTTATATAGGCTAAGTCTAAGAAGATGCATAACAGCAATAGCACTCCAATGTATTTTGGTTCTCGGTCAGTTTCCAGAAGAAGCCAGGGTTTCATGGGTTTCCTATAAAAAACAAAGTCAGCTCTATACCTATTGATTCTGACTCACTAACATTGATTAATCTTATGAAACATTGTCTCAGAATTCCCACATAGAAAGATCTATTTGCAGATCTTGAGAAACCTAAACTTAAAATAATTTATGTAATTAATATGTGCATTATTTGTATAATTTTGTATTGCAAAATATGAAAACTCCAATTGTGTGTTTAGCCAGGTTTTGGCTTCTTCGGAATGGAAGGTTATGCTCTTTTGCTGATATATGGGTTTTTTTTATGTACAGTTGCTGGCTAAGTACAGCTTTCAACAGGTTCTTTTATGAGGATTCTAGGAGTAACCTTGCATGTTAAAGATGTCTGCAGAGCTCCAATTAAGCTGTTTGATATTTGTATTCTCATGGACCCATGCATTAGCATATTACAAGCTGAGAGAAGGAAGAAAAGTAAGTCTCTCCCCCCTCCCCCACCTCAAAAAAGTCCATGGCTTTTACAGGAGAGTGATGCTGTATGGGTCAAATACAAGCTAATGGGCCAAATACAAGGAAGGTATTGAAAGTTTTGTGAAGTCCTTGGTGCTCTCTGAGCTTGGTTGTTTGCTTGCAGACATGTCATTACCCAGCTAGGTAACAGCACCAGTGCTAGTGAGTGTGGGGCATGCTCCCTGTTTATATACAGTAGTTTGTCCTGCCCTTGTTGGTGGGGGTGGGGTTTTCTCAGTAGTGCCTTGATTAGGTTATTGTTTTATGCTTGATTGTTTGTTTGGTGTTAATCCCTGTTTATCTGGGTGTTGGCTACTGGAGGGGATGTGTTCTGGTCTTTTTGTTTCCTTCTCAACTTGTGTTGTCTCTTCTGAATGGTATATAAATATGGTTTATTTCTGTGTGTCTATTGATGGCTGATTTGTCTGAATGCCAAGCTACCAGGAATTCCCTAGCATTTTTGGATTTGGCTTGTTCTAGGGTGCTCACAGTTTCTTAGTTGAGTTCATAGCTGAGTCAGTCCATGTGCTATGAGAGTAAGAAGTTTTCATTATGTCTTCTGACTGCTAGTTGGTGTTCATGGATGTGCTCTGCTAGCGTTCTGCCTGTCTGTTCTAAATGGCGGCTGTTACAGTCTATACACTGTATCAAGCACAAAACAATACCCAAAACAAGGAACTACTGAGGACAAAAACCACGCCCTCCATCAACACTGGCAGGGCAAACTACTGTATATAAACAGGGAGCAAAGCCCACGCTCACTAGCACTGATGATGTTACCTAGTTGGGTCATGAAATGTCTGCAGGGAAACAAGCAAGCTCAGAGAGCACTAAGGACTCCACAGTTCAACCCTGAGCTACATATATTCTCTTCAACTGGAACTGAACATTTTACCAGCATAAATAGTAAATTCAAATGCATGTCAGAGGCTACCTACAATTATAGGAAATTCTTTTATAGGTATCTTATATTAAAGATCACCAAGTTAGAGGGGGTTCTGTAAGGCCATGCTAAATAACCATTGAACTATCAGTGTTGTCATGGATTGATTTGCTAATGTTAGTTTAAAAGACTCATTGCCACCATAGTTTTAGAAAAGCATTCAGAATGTCTTCTTCCTCTGATTCAACATTACAAGAATATATTTGCTAAAACAGGATCCAAATTAATAGGATAAATAATTGTTACAATTTTATTCAGCTTTTTATTGAAGGAACTAGGAGGCAGGAATTCTACACAACAGGAAATGATTTAAAAAAATGACTATAATGCAATCGCATATGAAAACATTAGGTTTGCTAAAAGACTGTGGAAAAAAATGTATATGGCGGTTTCAGAAATATAGAGGTAGGGAAAATGATACTGTTGGCCTGAATACGACTTTTGTTCAATGAAGATGGGAGGGATTTTTTGTTTGTGTATATATCAAACTTCCCAGGGCTTTTGAATGTCTACTTTATCTTTTTTCCATTACTCAGACTCAACAGCTAGCACCAACCTTAAGCAGAGCCAAACAATGTTGTCTGCTGAAGCACAAAGAGTTGTCTGGCCAGGGCAAACATCAGTCATTCTGTTGTGGTTAATATTCACATATATTATTTTTTTTAATGTGATCTCTTTTGAGTAAATCCACCTCTGAGATACTTACGGAAGACAACAAAAAAATCCAATTTCTTTGCTTTTGCAAAAGTTTCCCTTTGTAACCACTTCCTTCCTGGAAGAATCTATAAAGAACACAGTAAAAGGCAGCTTTGGTTTCAGAAAGTCCAGTAGGAAAAGCATGTTAAGCCCAGAATGGGTGAAACAGTAAATAATATTTCCACTAAAGCAATCAGTGCTAGAAAGAAAGCTGAGAGAAATGGTTTTTCTGTGCAATCACCCCTATATCCTCTGGGATAATTGTATCTGATATTAAACTTAGGGCTCCTGCATTCTTTGCCTTCTCTGCAACCTACAATCAATACGAGTGACTAGCAGTAAGGTCCAGAATGCTTTGTTCACATCTTTATGCTGCCATACAACTATCTGCAATATATGCAGCTGTCATTCTTCTAAATCTGTCCTGCTCACCAGTTATTCTGGCCAGCAGGTTTTTCTTCCACAGTGTATTCCTACTTAAAATCATGCCAAAAGTCATTATAGAACATTTCCCAATCTGAAGCATTTCAGATGCTGGTTGGGGAATTCTGGACCTAAAGTCCACACATCTTAAAGTTGCCAAGTTCGAAAAACATTGTAACTTCCTTCATATGCAGATAATATGACCAATTTTCAGAGATGAGGAAAATTAGTATTGCTCATGGGTTAAGAATAGTAGAATAATTCCAATCACTGCTACTATTGCAGTGAATACATTAGTGTGGAGATTCTGTTCAGGGGGTTTCTAATAATCTCTTACAGGCTTTCTGGAACACATCTTGTAAGCATGGTAACAAGCCCTTTGATTTGTATGGAAATTCAGGCTTTATGCATAGACTCCAACAGAAAGCTAAATGTGTTCAGTCCCTTCTCTTCAAAATACAGAGGAAATTCTAAAGCTCCCCAATTAGAAGATCCCAAACACTAAAACACCAAGGGGCCCCTGAAGTGGAACAGAGGGCTCCAATGCCCCTTAAGAATGTTTCAGACCTACTTGCTCAAGATGTAGAGTGCACCTTTTCTGATCATGAATTCCTTGGTATCAAGTCACCATATAATACTAGGGAGTGTAGGCAGTAGAAAAATTAAAGCTCAGGCAAAGGACTGCCCACGTGAGAAACAGAACTCTTCATGAACAATGTACTTATTCAGGAGTAAGGCCCTTTCCTCTGTAGAAGACTCCAGGATGATTTGTTTGCTTGCAGCTGAGCCTTGGAGGAGCTCTGATAAGCTACCTTTAAAAGCACTCAGTTTGAGGAGTTGAGCTGTGTCTGTCCCGCTATTAACAAGTAGAAAAAAGAGGAAGAGATCTGTTTATCCCCCTTTTATTTGTTGGCTTTGCCTGAGAAGCTGTCAGTTTCCTTGTAGTAACCTTGTCCTTTAGGTTGTGTTTTGGACTTCTTTTTTTCTGTTGAAGCTTTGATCTAAGCAGAGCAAAGTGAGTAAAAGAGTTTTGGAGTATTGTTATATCACTATCCTTTTGTTTTCTAATGCTGTTTTACCTTAATTGGATGCATTTTTGCTAATTTTCACACCATGGTTGCCACATATGGGAGAAAATTTCTTTTCTAATCCTTTAAGATTCCCAAACAAACGACTTTAAAAAATAGTAGGGCTATATGTTTTATATATCAGGACACAGAACGCCTTTATGTGTTTAAACCAGAACAGGAGAAGCAATGAGCTGTCATGATAGAGGCATCACAGAAGAGCTGGTCTCTTTATCCATCCATTGTTTATGTGCCATCAACTTGTTGTCAAGTCTTAGAGACCACATAGATCGTTTTTCTCCATGACGATCTGTCCCTAACCTGGTCTTTCAGGTCTTCCAACAGTACATTCATCATCACTGTAACTGAGTCTATCCACCTTGCTGCTGATCATCCTCTTCTTCTCTTTCCTTCCAACTTTCTCAGCATCAGAGCCTTCTACAGAGAGCTATATCATGGCATAATGTGTTCAGAGCACATTTTGAGCCTGATCATTTGTGCCCTGAGTGAGAACTCTGGGTTGATTCATTTGACGATCCATTTGTTTATTTTCCTGGCTATCTATGGTATTCTCAGGAGTCTTCTCCAACACCAAAGTTCGAAAGCATTAATACTCTTTCTATCCTGCTTCTTCAAAGTCCAGCTTTTACTGATGTAGAGTGTCACAGGGAATACCATTGCTTCCATGGTTCTGATCTTTATACATATAAACATATCATAGCATTTGAATATCTTTTCTAAGGCCTTCATGGCTGCTATATCATGTGCAAGTCCTGGCATATTTCTTGACTGCTTGTTCTTTTATTTTGATGGTTGATCCTAAAAGGCAGAAGCTATCCACCAATTCAATATCTTCATTGTTAATTCTAAGGCTGGCTGTTGTATACGTTGACATTAGTTTGGTCTTCTTTATATTTAATTTTAGTCCCATTTTTTCCACTGTGCTCTTTGACTTTTATGCTAGACCTTGTGGATCCTTTGCATTTTTGGCTATCAGAGTATATTTGAAGTTAAGACTTTTTAGCACATATATATTTAGGACATTCATGGTCTAAACACAAATCAGGGTTCTTCAAGAACAGGAAAATCTTGGAACATTATTGCAGTCCCCATGTTATGTAGTATAGTACAGGTAGTCCTTGCTTAATTACCACAATTGTGACCAGAATTCCAGTTGATAAGTGAAAAGGTCATTAAGGGAATCCAACCTGATTTTATGACCTTTTTTTGCAGTGGTAAGCAATAATCATGGGCGTTAAGTGAACCATGTGGTCATTAAGTGTATCATGTGGTTCCCCAGTGATTTTGCTTGTCAGAAGCCAGCTGGAAAGATCAAATGCTGCAATGGTCATAAATTAGAACCGGTTGCCAAGTGCCCAAATTGTGATCACATGACTGGGGATGCTGTAACAGTTGTAAGTGTGAGAACCAGTTTTAAGACAGTTTTTTCAGCACCATTGTAAGTCCAAACCATCACTAAATGAATGGTCTTTAAGCAAGAACTACCTGTAGCTAAAATTTAACTAGGAATCAGAAAATCATGTATTTACTAATTTTTTTTCGTGTCAGAAGCACCTACCAAAGGGCTTCTGTATTGAAAGGATTTGCTGGTGATGTTAACATTGCCTGGGGAATGCCCGAGGAGGCTCCTTTCATGTCCCTGTTATTTTCCCACTGAAGTGGTACCTATTTATCTACTTGTATGTGCATGCTTTCGAACTGCTAGGTTAGCAGGAGCTCGGACAAGTTGATGGGAGCTCACTCTGTCATGTGCTCTCAGGTTTTGAACTGCTGAGCTGCTGACTTTAATGGTCCTCTGACTCTGTGTCTTAACCACTGAGCCACTGTGGCCCCATCTGTATTTACTAATAGTAGTATTTTCTATTAACACAGTCTCTGCATCATTTGCTAAGCTAAGAAAGCATTTCTATTAGCTCAAATTAATTGATGGAATTGTTTTTCACCCCCATTACAATAGGGCAGGTTTGTAAAAAAAACAACCATAACAAAGAGCTACAACAGCCATCAGACATTTCTGTCTTTTCCCTTTATGCAATTATGAATGCTCAGCATTGGAACAGACCACATTTTTCAAGTGAAAAACAGATGCTTATTGATGCAGCACTTATCGATTTGCTCCTTGGACATGTGAGTAGATAGTGATAGATAAAGAGGAGGGTCCACTAGGGCAAGGCTGATTCTTTCAATAGTCAGAACAAGATGAGGCTGATTTACAGGTGTGATCCAAGATCAGCAAGTGGCTTATTTATTTACTGGAGGTTTGGCTATCCAGTTTTATCTATTAATTGCCAAAATAATTTAGCAGTCTTGAGCCTTCCCATGTACCTGGAAAGTGGCTACTGCATGCTGTTCTGCCTCAGATGACAGAAGGAGAATCACTGAAGGTATCCCCAAGAAGCTGATTTATTCTCTCACTTTGTATGGAGATTATAATGCTATGTAGTATATGGGATTACTCTGAAAGATATAATAGAATCTCTACAGTCAGGCTGAAGTGCTATACAGTAGAGGTAAGGATATTTTTAGACTGACAATGGTTTTGAGGAGCAATCACACACTTTTTTTTTTCTTGCAGTATTACTGGATACTTATATAGCAATTAGAAAATGAAATCTAATTTATAGTCTTTTTTTTCTATTACAATACATTGTCCTTTCTCAGTGGTTTGATTTTAAACCTAGCAGTTCAAGGATAAAAGATAAGAAAACTGTGTAGGCATGCACAGATGATCTGCCTCGTTCAGTTCTTAAACCTTTCGACTGAGGACTCCAGAGATGTTCTGCTCATGTTAACATGAAGCCTCTGTCCTTGAAGCCAAAGGATAACAATGGGAATCTTCCTTCTGGTATTCTTTTCAAGATGATGTGCTGAACAGGCACGAAAGGAAATATTAGAGGATTATGAGAGGAGGCTATGTGAATCTGCCATGAAGGAAGCCTAGACACCAAATAAACACTTGTTCTAGGGAGCTGATAAGTAGAAGAGAGCAACTGAGAGTAGGAGTTAGCTTAGTTTCTTATAGGAAGATTTCCTCAAAGGTAAGAGAAAAGGGGAAAGGGGCTGCTAAGCTGGCACAGAAGGTGGAGTATTGAAAAAGTAGGCATAACCCTGGAAAGGGAAGAGAAAACTTTAATGGAGAAAGGTAATGGTTGGAAACCTAAGGTGGTTTTAGACAGAATGGACTGTTTGAGATTTGTTGTTTTAGTATTGAACAATATTGGCTACAGAACTAGGATGGGTGCAGATCTGAGGAAAGCCTGGGGCAAGACTCTTGAAATGATCATGCGTGGGAGGATCTGAAGACCACTGAAGAATTGGGGAGTAGCATGGATGAGAATCTACACAGCACAAAGGGCTCTGTGAGGAGCCAGACGACCAAAACAAAAGAGACCAAGTCTACCAGCCAGAGAGAGAGCCAAGGCTGGCCAGAGAAAGCTGACCAGTGTCGTTAGTACTTTACTTAACCTGAAATAAAGGTAGTTAAAAATCTTTAGGAATGTGTACATACATGTTAAACCAGCATTATGGAGTGCATACATTGCTGTTGGAGAATGTTTAAGCTGCATAATGTTCAGTGGAAGAAGAAAAGTTTTTAAATTTCATTCCTTCCCTAGTGGTTATCATTAAAATGGGGAGGAGAAGGCCCAGGCTTAGCATATCTAGTTGTAAATCACTCTGCTAAGGAATATTGCTGAAACTAAATAAATCAAACAAAACTGAATAAGAGATGTTTTGCACTGTTTTTCATTAAATCCTGAGCATTTACCAAAATGAGTCTGTGACAGAAAGGCTTACATGCATGCCTATGCCTTCTCTCAACTTTCAGCTCTTTGTGAGAATGCCTGCATAGGACTACTTACTAATCCTATTTTTTATTTTTTTTGTTTTTAATGTGATTGGACTAACTTGCTAAAAGAAGCAAACCAAGATTTAATTTTATGCCACTATTTGCTGGAACAAGTAAAACTGCAAGATCATCCTCTTAGACTCTTGGGGACCGCTTGGCCAAGTCATTGCAATATTTTTTGCAAGATTTCAGAAGTGGTTTGCCATTGCCTTCTTCCTAGGACTGAGAGAGAGTGACTGGCCTAAGGGCATCCAGCTGGCTTTGTGTCTAAGGTGACACTGGAACTCACAGTCTCCCAGTTTCCTGGTGCCTTGTATCTAATCGCTTCATCTGAAAGATATAGTAGGAAGAATCCACATTACAATGCAGTGCCTTGATTTTGAAATGAAAAAACTGAATAGGTTTTTAATAACTGTTGGGCAACATAAACAGTTTTTAATATACTGTATATATTTGAGCATTTGAAAATGAACATGGCATTTTGAAATTGTATGGCTGACTTGGTATCTTAAAAAGGCAATATAAATATCGTTAGAATACATGTGAAATTCCACTGTAAATATGGTAAATGTGACCCAAGTAAGAAAAGAGGGTAGGTAATATATTTATGTGGATATTTAAATCATTTTGAAGCAGTGAAAGTGTGATCACTCAGGGCAAACCAAGTGAGTGGACAGGAGATTTTTCTCCACCAGGTTTTTGCTAATACAAAGCCGAAGGTGTCTGATGTTGACCATGGCACACAAGGGTGTGTAAATCTTATCTCTATGCCATGCACCTGAGGGGAAAAATATAATCCATCAGAAGTATAGAAAGGAAACTGCTTTTCCTGCTAACCATCACTCCTAAACTATGATCTTCAGTCACCTCAGTTAATATAGAATTTTTATTTCAAGGAAGCCCTAAACAAAAAATTAAACATATAAGTGGATATGTATTAAAATGTACATCATTTATTGTGCAGTTCATAAATATGTACACATATATAGCAAAAGAATAGTATGCATGATTATATGGAACAAAATTCAGAGACAATATGAAGATTCTGCTATATTGAGTAAATAATTAAGGGTGAAAACTACAGCAAAGCCAGTTTACGTCTGGAATTTTATACATTATGTGGTCTAAATAATGCATCAGAAATATTGATGCATAATGCATGTAAAAAGTAAAATGAAGTTCAGCTGAACTGTTTTTCCCTTTTTTATTATTACTTTTAGAAACAAGCTCCATTTATTATTTTGAGATGGTTTTAGACAATGCAATTGATTCTTTTCCAGAGGCATGTTGATTCCTTCCCCTAACCTAGATATGTACAAAACTGAATATTTCAGAAATCTGATGAACTACTCTAGAACAGTCATATTGATATTGTCATGTTCACTGTTTCAATATGCACTATACATCATAACATTTCACATGCCATGGTGCTGACGCTCGTTTCTGTTGGGAGGGAGCTGCTGTGAAACCTTGTGCCAAGCTCTGTATCTATGTTCATTTCAATGGAATGTGTTTGGGTTATGTGCTCTGCTCAAGGTCTTTTCCCGCGGACCATCAGAAGCCATTAGGAGCACCTGGGATTGTGAGCCTGGGAAGATTCTACAGGGGGAGGGATCTCGTTTGTACCGAGGGTTTTTTAGTTTGCATTTGGCGTGCTTTTTCCATTCTCAGCTATCTTTGTGATCCTGCATACTATTCTTTAATAAATCAGATATCTTTATGAGTCTGATGGTGTTTTAGAATAGGCAATCCTTACATAAAGCTGAGAATCACCAAAGTTGTACTGTTAGCTCCTACCAAGATTAGTTTCTTGTGAGGGAAAACAGTTAACGATGGCCAAATCCAAACCCACGACTGGGAGACTCAAGGAGCCGACTAGCTTGATGCCGAGTCAACGGTCAGGAGTGAAGAACTGAGCCTCACCTTTGAACCTTCAGGTTCACAGCAGCATTTGAGTTCCAGCCCTGAGGGAGAGGAATCTGAAGATAGGAGAGCACCAGAGCAACCGGCACCCAGCGAATCGCCCGCAGAGTTGATCACCTGGGATGAAATGGGAGAACCTCA
The DNA here is from genome assembly GCF_035149785.1 of Candoia aspera. Lineage (NCBI taxonomy): Eukaryota > Metazoa > Chordata > Lepidosauria > Squamata > Candoiidae > Candoia > Candoia aspera. Next base: position 51,907,812 of record NC_086158.1, read on the forward strand.
GCCAGGGACGTCCCAGGCATCCTGGAAGTATCGGTTCCCACTGGCCCCAAACGTAGAATCTACCACGGTATCAGAAGGGAGACAGCCTAATGCGCGAGGGAGGGAGGAATCTCAAACCCCTGAAAGGCTAAGAGTGGTAGAGGCCAAATTAGAATCGATGAAGTACATGCTAAAAGCCCTGTCTCTGTCATGGGGGGGGCAGCCAAGGTGCGAAGGAGATTCCAACTCCACGCAATCATCCTCCATCCCCTCACCCGAACCACTGGCAGAGCGAGGCCGGAGCCGAAGCCAGGATGAATCTCCACCCCGCAGAGCTCATCCATCAGTGTCCCCACCCTGAGACAGGAGGACTACTGTAACCTGGGGCCCAACCACTCAAGCAGCCGCTAATTCAGCTCCAACAGGAGCGGGGGTGAAAGACTTTTCTGTCAAGTTTGATGGAGATCCAACTAAGTTGTCTTTCTTCCTCACTAATGCTAAAAGTTATATGAGGCAGTTTGGACCATACTTCCCTTCCGAAGAGGCTAAAATAACTGCCATTGCCACCAAGCTGAAGGGACGAGTGGCTGACTGGTATGTTCAATTAAGTGAGGCTAGCTCCCCTGAGCTTGAGGATTTCGAGGAATTCATGTGGGTATTAAAGCTGCATTTTGACAATCCTCTAGCCAAGGCAAGGGCTAAAAAGGCACTGAAGGATCTTATCCAGGGCCAACTGTCTGTAGCTTATTATGCCCTGGAGTTTAAGGCTTTAGCTGGGAAAATCCCCGACTGGTCTCAGTCAACCTTAATAGAATGCTTTAAAGAGGGACTCAACAGGGACGTACTGTGGTGGGCATTGTGTAGAGATGACCCAGAGACATTGTATGAATGGATCTGTCTGGCCGGCAAGGCTGAGCATGCCCAGCATACCTACATGCAAACCAAATGATTTGAAAAGCAACCAGCCACCATGAGTGGACCCCGGAGTGCCACAACTGCTACCCGGCCAGGCTATAGAGCCTGGGAAGAGGAGAGAGATCGGCGCTATGCAAAGGGTCAGTGTCTCCGATGTGGAAAGGAAGGGCATGGAGCAGTTGATTGCCCAAAAGCCAAGGCTGGAGACTGAGTGGGCAAACTGCCGGCCAAATCGCCACCTTCATCGTGGCGGATGACAGCAGCCAAGGGGGCGGCCGACACTGAAGAAGTACCCTACTTCTCAGTAGAGGCTGAAGATGACTCTAAGGAGCTGGTGGGAAACGCCAGCCACCTGCCATGAAAAGCGCCTGTGGGCAGGTGGAGGAGAATGGGTGCGAAGATGCTCTGGTGAGTGCTGACTGTCCCACTCTAGCAGTAAAAGTGAAATTGGGTTCTTGGCCTCTCCTCCAAACTTTAGGATCTGTTGGTTCTATAGACACCATCTCAGGATCCCAATCAACATCCTATTTTCCCCTTTCAGATACTATATTTTAGTTTATCCACAACTTTTCCAAAAGTAGATGATTCTGTGTGCACTCAGCCATTTTCCCCTGAGACTTTTCCTTCATGACAGCTTTGTTATCTTAGTTAACCTCCAAGTTTCATAACTTGGAGCCAAACTCTAGTTCATCTTATCTTAAAACACAGTGAGCACAGTTTCAATGAACAAAGCTGTCTAACAAATTGTAAAACATGTTATAAGTTTTTATATAGGGGAAAACCTTGCACATTCTGTGACTTCTGATCTTGGATCAGCCACTGAAGTATCTTGGGGTCTGTATTCTCAAATCAAGCATGGAGAGACAATTTAGACTTTCTCTTTCAATAAGATGTTTTTGAACCTGGATAGATAATCATGGCAGTTACCCTTACAGATCTCTGGCTTTAGAATCTAAAGAGAATAAAGGAAAAAAAAAATCCTCTATCCTCTATACTGCCATGGGGAGCTTGCCTATTAACTGTCACTATTACACAATGTCATAATGGCTATCACAGTGGGTGTAACCAATCTTGAAATACTGATTCACCAGAAAATAAACTTGTGAAACTGTTCTGTCACCCTAAGTAGCCCCTAAAACATTGTTCTCTATTACCCCATCTCATTTTTTTTTAATTTTGTTCATGTGCATAGGTTTCCACATTTTCAGACAAACTCCATTTTAACAGCCTAATTTGGAGAGGAGTGTCTGTTGAGTAAAGCATTGCAGAGATTTGCAGAATTTATCTGATGACCTCACCACACAAATGACACATATGAAAATGAGGTACTGTACATCATTATGCAAATTATATAAATCCACCCCTTTTATCAAAACAATCCAAGCTTTCACCCACATCCAAACTGCCAATTATTCTTTAAATTTCTCACTTCTCTCTTTTGAAAATCTCATTAACTCTATTTACCCATGACTTTTCTTTTAGTTTTCACTTTCTCTTCACCAATGCATTATTCTTTCATGTGTTTGTTTTGCAATTCATTCTCTTTATATGATCAAACCACCTCCATGTACTTCTTGAAAGAAAATAATTTGCTTTTCTGTTCAATTCACTTTCATCAGCTATTGATCCTTGATCTTATCTTTTCATGTTTTAGGATGGACTCTTCTGAAGTCATCTGAGAGCCACGTGGTTTAGTGGTTAAGGTCCTGGACTAGGGGCATGGAGATGCAGATTCTAGTCTTCCCTTAAGTACTGAAGCCATCTGGGTGACCTTGGGCCAGTTGTTCCCTCTCAGCCTATTGGTGTCAGAGTCAGTGAGATCCCTTGTCACATCATGCATTGATAGCTTTTGCATTGTCAACTACTATGCAAAAACAAGCAGCCCTGCTACCCAAGAGAAATGGTAAGAAAAATATCCATTTCTAAATTAATGTATTCCTACTGCATTCTTCTCTTACCTTTAGGGTTTTCCTGGCCTACCCAACTTCCTTTTCCATATAAAATCCCCATTTTTTCCTTGTTTGAACATTCATTCCTTGCAGTAGGCCACTTACTAACACTAATATTTTACCAGTATTTTTATATCTTAAAAATCCATTCATTTTTCCATCTTTAGTACACATTTTGCCATGGTCCACAAATTCATCTACTTGCAATCCTTCACTCCACTTTAACAGCCAAACACAATTGTTTGTTCTTTGAGACTTTGATTTTTGACCCATACTCCTTACTGCATAAAACAGTCTATTTAACATTCATTGCAAAACTTACAAAAATACATGCACATTCATATCCCTTACAGCACACCTAAAGCATCATTGCAAACATGTATTATATATTTATACATAAATATAGTAAAGAATCTAAGAGGCCTAACACTGCCATGTCTTACCTCTTACTCATTGTTGAACAATTCACTAAGTATTCCACCCATGCTTTATTTTCCATCATAAACTGTTCTTAATACATTCAACAACCACACGTCAACTCCATATTCATGAAAAACATTCTAGAATTAAAGCGTATTTGCTTTATCATACACTTTCTATAAATCAGCAAAGGTGCAATAAACTTTTTTTCTTCACATTGATACATTTCTCAGTGACCGTTTAAAGAGCAAAATCTGTTTTGTGCATATTCTACCAGGTGTAAAGCTACACTTCTATTCTCTCATTTTGCTTCTGGTCATTTCTTATACCCTTTTAATCAACATTCTGCCAAACACATTCCCAAGCATACTTGATAATCTATTTCTCCTGCAGTTTCTGCATTCTATCTTGATATATCTGATCTATCTGATATATAAGTTATGAGGATATATTTAAAATTATTCACCAATATGCCAATTTTAACTAGAAGGCACTTTTTGAGGAGGTGTGCGTCATATTCTGTTATGGTCAATCATTATTGTTTTTATTTCTTCCACAGAAAGAGACTTGAGCTAGTGATATTAGAATTTCAACACCACAATCATATTATTGGTGATGGATTCTCATCCATAATTATAAAGTTCCCAATTCTACCTCCCTGTCTATTGAATAATCTAAATTTCCCTCAAACATGTTTAATTGTTTTGGCAACCATGGATGATAATAACTCATTGGTCCTATGGTCACTCCTCTAAATAACATTGATCAGGGGTAGTCAAGAAACATTTAAGCGGATATTATAGAGAGAGATAAAAATAGCAATTATCCAAAAATAATCAACATGAAACAATAAGAGAGAGAGGGTGCATTAGTTATCAGGATAGTTTATATATAATTCATCCTAACTGATGACAAGACAGTAAATTAAGTATGTACTAACCCATCAATCAGTCGATCATTTTAGTACCAGCTTCTCTTCACTGTGGAGATTGGAAGGTGGCATTGCCACCCTGCCTTTTAAATCATGAATAGATGTGTATTTTGGTAAGCCAATTTATTCCAGACAGTTCCCCATCAACCAAAAATATATTTGTTTCTGCACCAATACCCTCCTTAACAATGTTGGCAACACTTAATATTGTAGGGTTTTCAATTACAGTGCATATGTTAAGAGAAAATTGGAGTATTGTATGCCAAAGGCCCCAAATGAGCATCATATTAAGGAACAATTAGAATAAATTTTGGAAGATGTATAGCAAACCTTTAGCAAATAAGGTAGTGTTGCATGTGCAGTCTACTTTTTCTTTCAGTAGGAAAATGCTTCTTCTCTGTCTCTCCTTCAAACTTAGGGAAAAAGCAATGGATAAGCACTTCCTTCATTTGGCCTTGAGCATCCTTAAAGTACATCTAAAAAGAAACAAAAGACAACATATTCCTCTTGCTAAATTGCCTAGCTGTAATCAATACATCTGTTATGGCCACTTAATCTGAATCTGAACCATTTCTGCTTAGTTTTGCACCTTTGTTTGGTCAAGCTGATCCCTGCTCTTTCAACTAGTTCACTCTTGCTCTACCAATGCAGTGACCTTTCTAATAAACCCACTTGTGCAATTCAGCTGGACTTTTCCATCATTCCAAGAAACATTTGCCCGCAAAATCCTCTGCATGGTTCTCTATGAAAATGCTGCAGCAAAATGCTTTTTTCTGTTTTAAGCAAAATATGCTTTTGTAAATCCTTGCTTGCTGTGCATCCCTCTAACCCAGTAGTGAATATGATAAAGACTGATAGGTAGATAGTGCTTCTTACGTGTCATTAAATATTGGTTTTCAGCTACAATAAAGCATTTCAAATACTTTATTTCTTCAAGTGCAGATTTGGAAGTGGATACCTCCCTGTAGGCTACATCTTTGGTTATGAACAAAGCAAGAGGAAATTAAGGGATGTAATTAAGATTAAGTGGTTCTTTTGTTTGTAGAACTGCGTGAATAAGTCTAAAGTATGAAAAATGAGCCTTTTTTTCTTCCAGTGGATAAAATACATGACTCTCATGTTAAATATCTATCTACAGCCATATGGATATGAATATTCAAAGGATTATACACACATATTCACACAGACAGAAAACATAGCTTGATTACTTTTTCTGAGTAAAGTTTATTTCTTTAGCCTGTGGGAGGGGGTCAGAAAATCTTTCTGTCCCCTTATTAGTTAAGAAAGGAATTTTCAAATATATGTACAGTATATGTATATGTATATTTATTTATTTAATTTTTATTCTGCCTTTATTATTTTTATAAATAATTCAAGGTGGTGAACATACCTAATACTCCTTTCTCCTCTTTTCCCCACAACAACAACCCTGTGAGGTGAGTTGGGCTGAGAGAGAGTGACTGGCCCAAGGTCACCCAGCTGGCTTTCATGCTTAAGGTGGGACTAGAACTCACAGACTCCTGGTTTCTAGCCCAGCACCTTGACCACCAGACCAAACTGGTTCTCTGTGTATATGTATATGTATTATTTCCAAATAATTCTTTCTTGCCTACTGAGGGGACAGGGCAATCCAACTCTACTTGCTTCAGAAAACTGAACTGATAGAATCACTAGGATAGTAGATGACATTGCTACATAGGGGCTCACTGCCCTTAAGCTCTTACAGATCAACTCTATGCATATTTTCCCCTTAGCTGAGTGCTACTGAATTCAATTTTATATCTAGCAACCTTAGTTAGATAGAGGAATATGTTTTTCATTATGATTCTCATAATCACCAGGCTGGTTCCATCATGCACCAGGTAATGTTCAAACAAACAAACAAACAAAAAACTGTCATTGATTTCTAAACAAACAGATTTGTGAGACCTAAACAAACAAGTTTTATCACAAAACATGCAACAACATTTAATGACATCTGCTAATGCTCATTTTTTATTGGTAAAAAATCTAAATAAGTAACATTTGTCAGTGTACCTCACCTCCCTGAAAGTTGTATACAAGAACAGAAGTACTGTAGCTACATGAAAAACCAAACCAAACCAGAGGTTGCATTAGGTAATTTTTTATAGATATGTCTTGGGAAAATTTACATAGCAAAGTACATCAGAAAAAATTGCCTGAAAAAGTTTTATTGCAGAATGTATGTTAAAAACAATGTGCACTGGGGAAGTTGCATATTAGTTAGCATCCTTTTAAGATTGATATCCTCCTAAAATGAATGTTAACTAGTGTCTTAAATTTCAATGCCCAAATAAAAGACTTTGGATTTGTTTGAAATGGACCAGTTTCAGTAATACCACTGTACAGAAAAAAAAACCCTTACTATTAGATGCTTGCTTGCTTGCTTGCTTGCTTGCTCCTTCTTTCTTTCTTTCTTTCTTTCTTTCTTTCTTTCTTTCTTTCTTTCTTTCTCTCTCAACTTTATTTATTTATTTGTTTGTTTGTTTGTCAGATTTTATCACTGCCCATCTCCCTGATAAGGAGGGACTCTTAAAATTATGAAGAGACATCCTGAGTGTGTATTGTGTGTGTGTGTGTGTGTGTGTATCAATGTAGAGTTTTCATTATTTCATTACCTTCTCCTGTTTTTTTATTGGTTTGTAAAAATCTGAAGCAACACCCAGTGGAACGAGGATATATATTTTAGCTGTAAAATTGTAGATACTTCTTCAGGACAAATGATAAATCACCCTAATTATATCTTTGGAATTGTTTGGCTTGATATTTTGTAGAGTGTAGCAGACAGTTTTATAAGACAAGAAATGGATCTTTACGTTTGCAGTTCTGAAGCACCTCATCTAAGAGAATTAGGTAAGTTAATGTAAATATGTCTTAAGTACCTAGAATATGAAGTCAACAAAAAACTGGAATTGCTGTAATAAATGCTGCTGCAGCTTGAGTTTGTGTCCTATGTCCTCTTATGAGAGGCAAACTGCTCTTGGTTCAGTTCAATATCCATTTCTTGCATGCTTGTTTCTCTTTTCTTTTTGTGAGCATTCACTGTCTGAAAGAATTTTCTTCTTCTTGCTTTAATCTTGCTGTACTGTCATGATAATGCCAATGCATGTTTATTATTGATTTTGTCCTTGAGAAGGATGATTAAAATACCCAATACCATTCATTCTTATAGCACCAGCCATGATGGAGGACTGCTTGGAAACTGGATGCTGTATTCCAACACCTGCTAATATGGAAGATCTGAATGGGAGAAGAACTATACAAAACTTTACTAAATATAATTTAGGTGATTTATTTAAATTAAAATATGTACAGCACACCACCACATACACGTGGACATATACATACTGTACATAAATACTTGCCTGAGTGATCTAGTAACAGAATTCAGAAGAGTGAGTAAGAGTTTCACCAAAAATAAGGGCTTACTGTTAAAGAATCTGTGCAGCACCAAAGTAACTAATTTTGTGAGCATGTGTGCAGAATTTTGATTTGGTGTGTTCAGAAGCTTATTTAACACTCTAAGCCATAAAATAACTTTTGGATGAGATTGTGTTTAATTAATAATTCAACTAAGCATTATGAGCTGGACACATTATTACATCAAAGGTAATTTCAAATTGATGATATCGCTGGTGCCCAGTAGATGAATACTCATTAATCATACACCTATGAATATTGCATTGTATACTTGGAATTGTAACATCCAGACTTTAGGAATTTGTGCTACAGAAATAAAAATCCATTGTGCTGTAGCAAATTAAAGATCTCTCACCTTGTTAGTAAGAGTTCTGTTAGATTGTACTTTTGTCTTTTTAAAGATTTTATTAGACAACATGAAGAAAACAAGTTTTGTTTTGTTTTTTTAAAAAACTATGCAATCTACATTACCACCTCGACTCTTCTTGTGCATACCAGTAAACAGATTCTAAAATTAGATTCTGAAATTTAACAATCAAAGAAAAAAAAACTTAAATCCTCCAGTAGAATGGCTCACAGACACACACAGAGACACCCCTCTCTGATACAAGGTATTAGCGAACAGTACCTCTGCCATTTACAAACAGCTGGAATTTCCTGGATTAGTTTTCTATATGTTTGCTAGCTATTTAGTCTTCTGCTCTGGAGTCCATTTATTCTGATAGAAGAGGAGGGAAAAAGTGAGGCCTTCATAATCTAAGTGCCCTCCAGAAGTTTATTTATTTATTTATTAAATTTATATTAAATTGCCACAACATTGCAATTAATTAATGTGACAGAAAGTAAAATTACTAAATACATGGAGTATAATCATATTAATGGCCTTTAACTTAATTGAAATTAAATCAAATGTACTTGTTTTCTAATCCTACCTGCTTACTTTTTAGAATGTGGTCTGTAGCATATTACTCAAGGACCAATGTCCAGAAACAGTTGTGCATCTCTGTGCTATATGTTGTACTCACTGGTTATGTCATGTTTACAGCCTGGCAGGACAAATGGTGGACAATCCTATTCCTAAACTAGGTGAACAACTTCTGTTCCTGCCCTCCTAAATTCTACAATGGATTCATCCTTGTATATTGATATGCCTACCACACATATACCTTTAGTCAATTGACCCCGTAAAGAGGAAATACCATAGACAATGTGGCAATTCCTTGTAGTACAACAGCAGCCATTTTGAGTTTGCTTCACATAATTGCATAGCTGTAGGTTTATTCATATCATGCAGCTGTTACAGACAAGCTATGTCTAACAGGAAAAAAGAAACAATTCTTCTTTGTTATTCATAGACATAATTTTATACAGCCTTTCAATAACTCTTCTCAAAGGACTGTTTACACATAAGAACAATAATTAAAACAGTTAAAGCAAGCTAAAATTCAAATCTCAGCAAGACAATGAATAGTTGAAAATACAGAACAAAACATGCAGAATCCATGGGAATAATCTCCCAAAGGCATGACAGAATGGCAGCATTTTTGTTCTTTGGCAGAGTAACATCCATGATGTAGAACCAGTGCCAGACCAGTATCAGTGTATAGCATCACTGAATATATGCCAAGACTCACATCCTAAAAAGTGCTCTGAGCATCTTAAGTTTTACTGTTATTCTTTATTGGTCTTACAGCCTGGTAACCTGCCTTTGTGAGCTGTCTAAGTAGTAACATGCATATTGGTATAATAACCTTAAACTTGTATTGGCACAGTTACACCCACTAGCATAAAAGCCATTTCTGGGTGGGTGGGATGTTTTCTGCAATTTTACTCTTCGAAGGAATCATTGAAAAGCTATACAAAATTATGTCTATGAATAATGCATGCACAAAAATAATCATTGTTTCTTTTTTCCTACTAAGAGTACAAAGATGTGCAGATGTCAAGGACAACCTTTTGGGATCAACATAGACAAGACTGGGGCACAAAATTTTGGATTGTGTGGATCTATTTTTTGCTTCTGTCCAGTTTTCATCATCTTGCTTTCTTTTATTCCTGTTCATTGTGGTATTGTTTTGTAGTTTTTTAAATAATTTTGTTTTACTTGTAAAACAGAGTTGTTGGGAGTTGGACTGTACACTAATCTAATAAATTCATTTAATAAATAAATAAATTATGTTTCTCTTGATCATTAGCTTATGTGCACTGACTTCTCAGAATAGGACTTTGGGCTGAGTTGAGTAGAAGAATTAGCTAAGAATCTTCCTGATAAGAAAAAGAACATCTTGGTCTATGACAGAAAAGGAAAGTGCTTATTATTATTATTTTTTACCATCTCTTTCTGAGATTTTACAATGGACCAGAATCTATTATTACCTCTCCTTTTTATTGTATGCTGCTTTTGAGTCTACTGGCAAAATCAGGCTGTTTCTGATCTGTGTCACTTTTACATATAGGCACTCATAGTTTGTTCTAGTTTGTTCACCACAATATGTGTTTCATCTCACTTCCGCACTAATCTGTAGATTCTGAGAAAAACAATAACCATCTGTTTGAAATTTCACATTTAAATGTGTATTCAAATGAATTACATGTCTTATTTCAAAAGAAGCACTTCTCAGTCTGATTCTTATAGAATATAAATGTGCAAATGTCTTTTAGCTTAAATAGTGCATTTCTTAAGCCTATGTGGATATAGTTTGAAGAGAACAATTGCAAAGAGCAGAAGCCAGGGTACTACACATTTTCAAACTGCATGTTAATTTGAGTTTAGTTTAATTAATTTAATTTAGGTGTTACCTGACTCCAAACAACTCTGGGTGGCTCATAATACAACAAAAGAATGAAATGCAATACAATTTAAAAGCAAACCAGTGAAAAGATAAGAAAGTAGATTAAAAATAAAAGGTGGCAAATCTGGCCAACAACAAAACTCACAAGGGTTTCCAGTCACTCTAGCCCAAGGCCTGGGACACCAGTCAGGTCTTTTAAGACCTTCCAGAAGTCCATCAGGGTGGGAGTCATCCAGATCTCAAGGGGAACCTTATTCTAGAGGGCAGGCACCATAACAGAGAAGGCACATCTCCTGGGTCCCAAAAGATGGCACTTAATTGAAGGGATCCAAAGTGTACCAATGCTGTCAACTCATATCAACCAGGCAGACATCATGGAAGATCTTACAGTATATTATTCCAGGAAGCAAAGATAATGTGAATTCATTCTACAAGTGGAAAAAATTGAATTCTTCAAGCATTTCTACAGTATATACTGTATTGTCTGTTTATGTCATGAGTAAGGATGGCGAGCAGGGGGCTCCTATCCAGACTGTCAAGCGCATGCGTAGCACTGAGGAATTGTTCAGCCATTCAAAGAGACACAGATCAGGACCGCCTTAATCCTTGGGGGTTATATGTCTGGGTTTTTCCCATGCTTCTTCAGTTTGTTAGGATTCCTGTTAAGTACTAGCAATAAATATTAGAGACCAGTTCATTGTCTCAGTGTGTTTCCCGGTTGTTAGGACAGTTTATGCACTTTTGCAATTGACAATATTTTATATTGCTTTGTAATTTAAATCAGAGCTGAATATTTAAATTTGGGGTTTCTCATCTATTTTTCTCCTTTTGTGGGGGGGCGGGTTGTCTATATATCAAAGAACATTATAGGTTTGAGGAAGGATACTGTAATGTGGTGACTTTCTAAAAAATATAGCAAGTGGCACCACCAGGCAAACCTCTAGGCTTTGTGGTCTAGGTGGGTCTCCAGGTACCATAGCAATAAATATTTGTCAAGGTCATAGTCAGTTCTCTGTCTGGTGAAACTTTTGCCAGTTAGCTGGTCCAGTGACTTAAGAAAGGAGATTCTTAATGCTTTTTACTATCTCCCTGTTCACTAATCTCCAAGGTGAAAGAAGAAAAGGTGGAGGGCTTTAGGTCCAGGTTGAAATTCAGGACATATCTCCAGTTAGGTTGCTGGAGTGAATAGAAAAGTCTTATGGGATTGCTTCTAGGTCCTACCACCCTTTATTTCAATGCCCAGGTTTTTGTTGTTGCTGCTGCTGCTGCAGCCTAGGTTCCTCCAAACCCTAACAAACTGAAGAGAAATGCAAAAGGAAGGTATTGTGGTGGAACTGGGACAAAAAAGAGGAAGGGAATGCATAACATGTATTATTTTCTTCTCTGAGCTCTTCGCTGACCCCAGAACCTTGATTATCCTGTCCCTGAGTCTTAAGCTGCTAATGGTAACCAGCAGATTGGTGATTAATGAAAATCACAATATCTACAATCCAGACATTTATTTGGACAAGAATGTCAACCTGGCATGTATTACTAGGGCCTTTGGGGAGGAAAATGTACCTCTCTCTTCCCTGAAACCTGTTTATAATTTAGGATATTTGTGAATATAGACTTGTACCTGGAAGGCCCTTACAAGTTCTGTGTAATATTCCAGTTGTTTTATCCTGGCATTCACATTTACCTCATTCATTCATATGTTTGACATCTCTTATGCTTTTTTTTTTTTTTAAAGGTTTTTATCTACAGCTCCCCTTGGAGTTCACTTGGAGTACATCTGATGGATGTTGCTAATTCAGAATACATTACACACTATTCATAAGTTACCAGTTTTCTTCTGAAGTTGCTACTGTTGCGAACAAACCAATTTTGGCCTTTAAAGTTCTAATCATGTATGGTTAATTACTACAGTGCCAATGGTACAATACTTGAATTGGGAGAAGAAGGAAAGTCATAGTGGAAGTCATTCATTTTCAGTAGATTACTTTGAAGATACTTTTTTTTATTATTCTAAGGTTCTGAGAACAGGTTTAAAGACAGAATAATAGAATGTAAGCATTGGAAGAGATCTCAGAAATAACTTCATCCAACACCCCAGGTAATGCAGGAATCCATTACTATAGCATCCCCAACATATAGCCATCCAGCCCCAGTGTGTATACATGTATATGTGGGTGTGCATATGACAGAGAGAGAGAGAGAGAGAGATGTCCATCACCTACCAAGGTATTCTGTTACATTAGTGAACCACTCTTGCTATTTGTAACTTTTTTCTTGATGTCCAACCAAAATCTATTTCCTTATAATTTAAATCAATTTAAATCAATAACTTAAAACCACTACTTTATGGCCTGTCCTCTGGAACAACTCTGAACTGTTTTGTCCCATCTTCTGCATGATTTTTTTGAAACTCTTGAAGGCAGTGATCAAATCTTCCATAGTTTTCTCTTCTCCAAGCTAATCATCCCCAATGTTTCTAGCAGTTTCTCTTAAGTGTTTACTTCCAGGCCCATATCACCTTGGTTGTTTTTCTCTGGGCACACTAGAGTTCGTCAGTGTCCTTCCAAAAAATCAGTCCCCGGATCCAAATCCTTTTCACATGAGCTGCAGCGCAATATAGTCTTCCCTATCCTACAGTATATCATGCCTTTGCTTTTTCATTCCCAAGTGAAGATCTCTACATCTGACTTTGCTGAAATGTATCTTGCTGATTTTTGCTCATTATTCCAGTCTATCAAGATCCTCCTAAATCTTGATCTGTCCTCTAAGATGTTTGTATCATTTTTTGTGCCATCTATAGTTTTGATGATAACACATCCTATTCCCTCATCCACGTCATTTATAAACGTTAAATAGCACAGTAGCAGAACAACATTTCATTCCATCTTCCAAAGCCACTGGCACACACCCATTGAGTATGATTAGATATCCATCTAATGGAAGAATAGTTCAGCCCACATTTGGGGGGGGGGGGTGTCTGTATTATATTTTCTAATAAGAAAACATCCTTATTATACTTTGTAATACGATTCCATGAGTTAGAGTTAGGATCAGACATTGCCAAATGCCTTTGCTGAGAAGAGTATAAAAGTATAAACAGCATCAAGATGGCACTGTTGACACCTGACTATTCAGTTATAAGAAATCATGCATTCTCATGATGTACCCAAATTATTTATAATAATGCATATAATTTCACAAGGGGGAATACTATTGATCAGAATACTATTTTACAGATGAGAGTATTTTATTCACTGGTATTGTTTTGTCAGAAAGAGGCAACATCTCCAAATTTCATTGAATTCCCAACAAATTTAACTGGCATGGCTAATGGTGAGGGATGCTGGGAGTTGAAGTTGAACAGTGTTGGGCAGGCCACGAGTTGTCCTTCCCTGGTGATACATCAGTAAAGGGAATTGTTCCCTTTCCCTCACTCTTTACCCAAGTAATAAATACCACAACACACAGTCTAGAACTTTGGGAGAAGAAGAGCTAAAGTAAAAGAAGTGGAGTGTGAATATTCACTTTCATTTTGCATTACTTGAATGAAGAGTTTCACATTGACAGGAAGCTAGCTGAACAAAAGAAGAGTGAAGTGGAATAATTGAAATTTCTGGAATCTACCTTGAACTATGCTTGGCAGGTAATTTGGTGCTAGGATGTAACAAAATTTAAAGCCAGGTTCATTCACATCCCATTGAAATCAATAATAAATTATACAGATTCTTCAGTTTTAAATGAGACTCCTCCTTGGCCTAATTCAGCGGGTGAGATTTATGAGTTTAGGCACTTTTTCTTGCCAAGGATCATGATGAGGCTAACAATGGCATTCTACATCAATTGCAGCCTTTATTTAGGCCGAAAAGGTACAATCCCATGAAATGAACTCAACTCTGCACTGCAGTTCAATGTGACCTTGTATGGTTTCTCCTGTAATTTTCAGAAAGCATTTTTAAATCTCCTATCATTTTCAAGTTACATTGTATACTTCAGATTTTGAATGAAATAAATACTTTTAACTGATGTCTGTAGGTGCAAGTTAGATTTTAATTCACTCAGCCAATTTCTACTGAATATTTGCATTATTTGCAAACTACTATGGCCCTCTAAAAGCTGGTTTCTTACAACAGTGAGCAGACAGTGAGCCTTTCTGCTTTCAGAATAGGACCATGGAATGGCAAAGCACAGGAAGAGTTTTAGGCATATATTTGGCAACAGCATCTTGTATGCTATGCCACTAAAAGTTTAAGAAATGCTAAAATATTCCTTAAAAATTGCAAGAAATATTATGCATGAGAGACAATAGAAATCAGGCCATGTCTTATTCAAGTGTATGTAAAGAAAACTGATATAAATGTTTTCCAGTATCAAAGGTAATCATAAATAAATAAATATGCAGCCAACACAGAGACATTTCATATATTTTAGGATACACTTTTCAATTTTGCTTTCCAACTAGCTGTATTTAACACCATAATGTTCTGTTGTGTGTTACATAAACTACAGCTCTGAAAGAGTAGACAGACCTTATCACCCAAATTTCCGCAGAGAATAAATAAGAAGCCACTTATATACTATGTGTTACGTGTATATATAGTTAGAATGAACATACATCTGGTTGGTCCAGGTCAGTTCTGGTTTACACCTGTTGTCCCAGCATCCCATCCAGTTTAGCATTTGTCCTGGATGTTTTATTTTTTAAATGAGGCCGAGGCAGCCTTTTCCTTGCCTTCTGCTTCCCCTGGAGCCATCAGTCCCAACTAGTTCTCCACCTTTTGGCAAAAGGGACAAGAGATGCCAAACTGGTCTGCCCACTGATGAGGTAATGAAGAATCCAAGCCAGCACTGCCAATAAGTGCTGATGAGATATGAAGCAGGGTCAGTGGGAAACATGGGGAAAATACGTTTGGGAAATCAAATAAAGACTGAGTAGTCCTTCCTACAGTGGTTTTGTCATTTATACTGTGGTTTGAATATACTTCAGCATGGCAATACACACTTTATCTCTGCTACCCATCAATCCAACTTTAGACATGTTGAACCTTTGAAGAGCTACTTTGTGAATCAAACATACTGTCCTATAATGGCATTGAACATTTCCATAAATGAGTCCTCTAAATTTCGTTTGCATTTTTTTTCAAACTCATTTGAAAAAAAATTAATCAAAAAGTTCAATAAATGGAACACCAAAAAACGTGAAGCTTTTAATTAATTGCAATAATTGAAAACAAAGCTTGCAGACAGAAAGATGTTGAAATTTATCCCTACAAAAGCAAAGGAGGAACTGAACAAATTAAACAGAACTCAAATAGTATACAAGATTTGATTCTGAAATTCTATAATTGTATTTTGAAGTATCTCAACTTGTAGAAAGAATTTTTTGACACAGCTCTTATTTTTATTTTAAGTTTACATTCCTAAATTTATATTTTGTATAGGAATGGAATTGAGAAGGTGTACAATTTTGTACCATCTATATTTGGTAAAATATTTAAAAGAATCATAAATAAAGATAATTTATTTGACAAGTTCTATCTTGTAAAAAATATTTGTCAAAGAAAAGTACTCTGAATGGAGGCAAAAATGATACCTGTGAGAATATTTTGAGTGAAATATTTACCCATTTTAACAATAAATGAATAAACAAAATTGAGAATATCCTCCATTTAGCAGAATTTGCTCTGAGCTTTTCAGATACCTCAGCACCTTTAGAAAGAGCATTTTCTCAGTTAAAAATATTATGGTCCACAGTTGAAGGTGCCAACAATTTCAAATTTATTAACCATAAAATGCAACTTTGAAGATTGCAGGCAATTTTATGAAAAAAAAAGTAAAAATAATAAGACCATATTGAAAAAAAAAAATATTCTGCAGAAAAATACCAGTGACACAGTATTAATGACAACATATGTGGCTAAGAAACTGATCAAAGTAAGCAAATATGTACCAAGAACAATTATTCTGCTTACCTTAATGTTCAGATAATCAGTATAAAGAAGTTTATTTTAATGTACATGGACATGACATTTTTTTATTTTTTTAGAATTTTATTTTTGAAAAAAGTTTTGAATGTAACTATTTTATAGCTTCACTAATATAATAAAACCAGTTTTCAGATTTTTTTAAAAAATCATATAATTTAAATTATTTTTAATGCCCTCTTTCACTCAAAAGTGTCTAATTTTATACAGTAAAAATTATAAAGTCACCCTATATATAATATGCATGCCAAACAAGCCATATAGACACAGGTCTTTCACAGAGAGGGACATTCCTTGATGAAGATATTAGCAGCTTTGCTCAGTTACCTATAAGACATATATGGTCAGGAAGACTAGAGTTCTATGATGTTCGGGTGAGGAGGCGGGACATACAAGGAAATTCAACCATAACGTTTCACAGCCAAATGTTTGCTTCTTCCATCGCTTTCTCTTCTAATACCCTTAGGCATAGGAGCTCAAAGAACATTAATAAGAAGTAAAAGAGTAACATCCAAGAAAAGAACGAAACCATTAAATCAATGTAAGAAAAAAAATTGGAAATAAATTTGCTGCAAGAAAAATAAGTATCCTGTGAACTATTACAGCACAGAGTAGAGGTAGGAAACCACCTGTTCAAAACATATCAGTTTGTTCCTTCTCCCCTGATCCTCCTCCTCCTCCTCCTGGGATAATAGGCAAGCAATGTCATAAAACCATCTTTATTTTCCCTAGTCATAATGATAAGATAGTCAACAATAGTAGCTCTGTGAACCAAAATTTAATGATAAATAAAGATAATTTGAAATCCATTCAAAACTGTAATTTAGTATTATAAAAACAAAAATAGTATTTATTAATTATCCCAAACCTAATGGTTTATTCCTCCAGTTTGAGCATAAACTTCATGGTTACCTATTTAAAACTGCATGTTCAGAAGGTTGTTACTGCAGCTGAAATATAGAAATTATTTTTTTTAGGTTACTAGAATGCCAGAACTATTGCTTCTTATTGTCTAAAAGAGAAGTATACTGTACTTCAAAATAGGACCATTAAAAAAAAATACTAATACCCTAATAATAGGTACTTCAAAGAACACACGTACAAGATGAAAGAAGGGGCCTTAGTCCATGGTAAATGTTCTGCTTTCCATGTCAGAAATCTCAGATTTAATACCTGCTTAAAGTCCTGGGAAAATTCAGTTAGTCAGTGTAGGTAATACTGTAGAAGATAGATCAAAATCTGATTCACTAAAAAGCAGCCATAAATTTGTCAAAGATATTGCTAAAAATATAAAATTATGTTACAAGAGAAACATGCAGATATGATTTAGGGGTGCATTATATCTGTACAATTTACAATTATGCTACATGACAGCTTTGACCCCAATCCCTCTCCGTGCCATGGATGCTTATGTTCCTATCCCATCTTTCTCATTATATAATGATCACCTGTTCATACTTCATGGCTTTTTTTTTTAAGGAAAGGATAGAGGTAAGATAGCATACTTCTTTTATTTTGTGGGATGGCAGGAGTAGGAAGTCATCTAATCTTTTCCTTCTTTTCTTCTTTGACACAAAAAAGTCCTTGGGCTTACAAGAAATACTGACCATGGCTATGTGGTCATTTAACATTCTTTAGTAAAAAATGGAAGTGGCTTTGGTAGGCTTACCTATCATGTGCAACCATGCATACTGGATATTTTTTAAGTAAATCAAAACAAAGAGCTATTTTTTTTCTTTATCATGATGAAATGAGATGTCTACATCAACTTCTTATGAAAGAGGCAAAATCAGAAACAAAGACAGTTTCTGTTATGAAAATAAAAATTCCCATGAATGTGGAAACCCAGATTTTGACCATAGCAGAGATGTGCTGGAGGGAACAAAGGGGGACAAACAACAAAAATAGCCACATGCCATTATTCTACAAACTCCACCTTTTTTGTAGACATGTCATGACACAGTACATGGTATATGTCATGGTATAGATATCATGTACAGTGCAAAGAATATGTCATACATATGTCATGACATAGCATCTATGTACATATGTCATGGCATGGCATATTATCTTATTTACCTTATTTTTATTTATTTTTGAAAGTGTTTTAATAGTTGTGATATTGGTTTAACTATTGCTTGTATGCTGTCCAGAGTCATGTTTAGTGGGATGGGCAGCTATATAAATGTGTTAAATAAATAAATACATAAATGCATAAACAACATTATATATATCTATATTTATAACAAGAGCCAGTTTGGTCTAGTGGTTAAGGCAACAGGCTAGAAACCAGGAGTCTGTGAGTTCTAGTCCCACCTTAGGCACGAAAGCCACCTGGGTGACCTTGGGCCAGTCACTCTCTCTCAGCCCAACTAACCTCACAGGGCTGTTGTTGTGGGGAAAACAGGAGGAGGAAGGAGTATTTGGTATGTTCGCCATCTTGAGTTATTTGTAAAAATAATAAAGGTGGGATAAAAATTAAATAAATAAAATAAAAATAAAAACATCTATGGACAAACTGAGTGAAGCTTAAAGTGCCATGCTGCTTTGGTCATTTGGACAAAAGCTTTGGAACCCATGGACCTTTCTGGATCACATTTTAATTTAGCAGCCTAAGCTTCTAATAAGTGGTTTTAGCCAAAAGGGATACTTGTGTCTGTGTCAACAATGAAACATCTGAGAATGTTTCTGATTTATAACCTTGACCCAACAGGCTGGAAAACCTTGACCCTACTCTGGAAAACCCCAGTCTCTACAATGTAATAGCAAATTGTAATTTTTAATTGACAGATGTGACATATTATTAAATATCCAAGGATTAGGTTAACTGTATTTCATTAATTCAATTATTCACATTTTCATTAGATTTAAATAAAATCAAATTTCATTTGTTTTCTGACCCTTCCCACTTCACAAAAAATTCTCTTTCCCTCTCTCTCTTTCTCAGGATAAATTATCTTTCTCAGTGCACTGGAAGAGTGTTTTGTTCTAGAAAGTTGAGAAGAGAGAGCACTTGAATTGAAAGGATTTGTCAGAAATGTTTTGACACCCCACTCCCGCTCAACATAATCCAAATTAAAGATGTTCTAGAATCTGGATGATTGGTCTTTGCTTCCTGACCCCACATTTCAGAGAACCTTCAGTAAGTACTGCTGTGGCTTTGTAGTCCGAGTACCTGTGACTGCAAGCCATTGGTGCTTTGAACACTGTGACACTTTAGCAAGCATGAGAGATTGGTCCATGCACATGAAACCAAAAGAGACATTCTTTGAAGATCTAATCATATGTTAGATTTTATTACTTATTCCTTTTTTTTCACAATTCACATTTATTGCCACCTATTTCATTTAACTGCAAATAAAAAGGGCAAGCTGCTGTTCTGCCGTTGGCATTTTAACCATTCCACTGAAAGTGTTGCAGCTCTATAAAGCTGAGTGTTTTTGGATTCTTTCTATTCAAGGGGGTTCTATTTTCCACATCCCTCAGAACAAATGAGATTTTCAAGTAGTTTCATCAATGAATCAGGCAATGTGATCTGAAAGATAATACATCTTCTTACAGGAAAAAAAAAATACTTTCATTTATCCTTCCAAATTTAGTAGGAAAAAGAAGGCTGAAAATAGCTAATGTGGAAAATACATATATGGATTATTGTAATTATATGGTAATGTATTGATTCAACAATGCTTTTTTTACTTCATTTCTTTCATCTTATAAAGGTAGCTTTGGTTATAGATATCTTTTCCTTCTTACAAGTTAAGGAAGATGTATAAAGGAAGGGATAGGTTGCAAAGAAAGACATGGAACTCTACGGCACAATGCACTGATGGCCTCTTAAATTTTTTCATCTTATCCATGGACAGAGAAATTGTGATAGTTACACAAAATTTCTCCATTGAAAGAGGAGAAATTTTCCAACATTTGGGGTAGAGTTCATATCAACCTTAAGTAGTGCTTCCTTCCTCTCTTCCTTCCTTCCCAAACAGCATTATTGTTTTAGTGGCCTGGCCATTACCATTCTTTCACTATTCACTGTCTACCATTATGCCAAATATTGGGGAGTGGGGGTGCTGGCTGCCACAAAATGGTGCAGCATATTTAAAGAAAAAAAAATTTTTGGAGAGAGGAAAGGAAGGGGAGAAAAAAAGAAAAATCTCAGAATAATCTGCAAAGTTTTACCAGAATTTTGTTTGCACTCATCTGATTTTTTTGCATCAACTGTTGAAATACTTTTTCTATACTTTTTCTTGGCAAACCATGTTGCATTCCTAATATAAATAATGCTTATATTAAAAAAAAAATTGAAGCATGACATATGTCAATGTCAAATTAGGAATTAAAATATTCTCCTAATTTATTGATAAACACTATTGATGATGACATCATATTTTTAATTATTTATTTATTCAACTTAAATCCAACTCAAAGCAGCACCCTCTCTTCAGTTGTTCACTTGCAACAACCTTGTGAAGTAGGTGGATTGAGAGAAAGTGATTGGCCCCAAATTTGCCACCTTCTATAGCTGAGATAGGACTTCAGTATGGGTCTTTCTGGCTCTTTCCAACACATCAGCTACTACACCCCTAATGTGACAGAAGTCGTATTAGACACCATTAATCAAAATCTTGAACAAACTCATATTTTTATAGATGTACAATTGGAAACGATTTAATATCACATACCCAATTTTAATACTCTTGTCCATTATCTTGAAAGAAGTATTGAAATAAACATTTTCTCCATTCTTAATTTATTGCAGCATTGCATACATCTTAAACACATTATCCCTTGATTGCATGGATATTCCATTTTATTCTAATTATATTATTTTGCATTCCATCTTTTCTTGGCTGGCTCAATAGTTTTCTTTTGTCTATTGACAAAGCAAGCTCTTGATAATCAGTAATGTCTTCTTAATCCTATAGGATTTCAAATATATGTGCAGTTTCTGATAGCAGAAAAATAAATACTCTTAAAATTTGAGTAACAGCAAGACTAAGTAACAGCTTCACCTTGTGATTTATTCTTTGGCACCATATTGTTATTAAGTTTAAATTATATGTCTAAAGGCATCTTTTTAAGATGGTAAAAATAAATGGCCTTTTGAACTTGGGGTAATCATAAAGTCCATGATATTAATGATCTGGGACACTACATTACTTTCTCCTCCAGTCCTATTTGGTTGGTTTAGAATCCCATAAAATTCATTGGGGTTTATCCCTATAATATGGTGATTTTAAAAGCTTTACAAGACTTTCATAATAGCAAAACTTTTTTGCCAGGTTTTCTAGTATGATTATTTCACTTCCATGACATATACTTTATTTTAAAACATTCTGATAGTGTTTAGCAAACTATTTAATATTTACCATTGCCATCCCAAGACTCTGGGCTGTTTACAACTTCGGTACAGTAAAATGCATACAATCCAATCAAACATTATGCATAAAACCACCCATCATAAAACCAAATCACCATAAAATCTCAGTTAAACTCAGCAACCCATATCGCCACTAAAATTCAAAATTCAAAGCTCTGTCTGAACAAAATTTTCTTCACAATCTAACTCTTTTGCTGTTATTGGACACCTATTAATAATCTTGCAGAACAAGTTCTGAGAAGAGATAAAGTAAACTGGAAAACTTCAGTTTAAGCTGCAGCCCAGAGGCACAGGGATTTGCAAGTGATGGAGGCAATGACAAAAAAGGGCATTTCAATATTGCAATGCAAATCCTACCCTTTCTGAACCTATATAATAACATCACATGCAAGTATAGAAGGAGCAGGGCTAGCACTGTGATATCACTATGTATGTTTATTTATTTTGACAAAATCTTGGCTTGCTATTGTCAGCCTTGTAAGTGAGTCCAGACAAGAAGCACACCCAGGAGTACTAGCTTTATCTTTATTGTAAGCTTACATTAACAGAATCTTGCAAGTCTGAAAGTACACCTCTCATCCCTCACCTTTACAGTCCAAGAAACTAGGGAGGGTCCCTTCTGAGACATTTGCCATGCCCCCATTCCTTCTGCAGGTTCAGCTGCCTCTTATCAGACCATTGCCTAGTCTATGGCTCTTTCTCCTGTCTCCCAAGGTCATTCCCACATACCATTACACCTGAGGGCACCCCTAATTATAGATAGTCAATATCCCAACAGGCTGATGGAAAATAATTTTCCATATGTTATTTTATAAATAAATATAGTGGTCTCATTATTATAGGTGCATGAATATAAATATTCCTCTCACGTCTCCTCCACCCCTACCAAATACACACAGCAATGCTCCTTTTGTTCTTATATGTATACACCAGCACGGGTTTAATAAAAGAGGAAGAGTTCTCCTGGAAGACTGCCATCAGTATGGATGGCATCATATATTACTTTGCTCGTATTGCTGCAACAATATATTATCCTTTCAAGGAACTTTAAAATATATAAGGAACATTTGTTTTGATCCTGTTAAATGTTACAACTCTATAATATGTTAACTCTCTTCTCTGATTTGCCATGCATTCTCTGTATCCTTATGCCTTGTTGTAAACAGGTCAGGTCACAGCAAATTTCCAGAGGCAGGATTGTAAGTCCCCATTTGACCCATTATCAACTTTTGAATGTGATTTCTACCTTACAACAATTCTGAATTGTCCTCTAAAAGAATGGACTTATGATGATATAAGCAGATAAGACAAAGAAAATGATTGCATTGCAAGCCTAGGCATGCTTTCTCAGAAGTAAATCGCACTGTGTTTAATGGCATTTCTCCTGGGAATGTATACATAGAATTTGCTATATAGACAGATTTTATTACTGTCATAGACCAAAAACAAAATAAAACCCCAAAACACCACAGTAAAATATAACATAAACATTAGAGATTACAGCTCACAGTAGGGTGGAGTTTACCCACAATATACCAAAACCTGGCAATATTTAAGGACACATGGAAGCAAAATAAATCAGAATGCCTTGGAAATTTAAGAAGGAGAGGGGTAGAATTGGCTAGAAAATTCCTTAACCGAATGTATGATTTAAAAAAAATACAGAAATAAAATTCACACTAGCAAATGAAGTTTGTAGCTTTCAATCATAAATATTGTTCTGCATATTAAAACGTAATGTAAATTCAAGGATCCCGTAAGACAACCTCTATAGAATTTTGGAAGGGGGCAAAATTATATGCCCCCACTATTTATATCAAGAAAATGTAATGTTTATGAATGTCAACTTCAATAGCACTTTTACCATTTTTGCTGGGAAATCCAGCTTTTCCTTCCTGGTATTCTGCAGAAGTATTGGACTTCCATATGAGAAGGAGTTGCGGAACTCATAACAATAGCAATAATCTCATAATAAATATCAGCTATAGGTATTCGAGTCCAAAGCTGATTTCAGATATGACATTTTTTTACATAATAGCTACAGATGATTATGGTATTGAATCAATAGCCTCAGAAGATTCCCAAAGCCAACCTTCGGTTTAAAATGCTATATATTCTACATGCACAGTTTAGTACCATGACTTGTTTGTGCTTCAAACCTTCCACTTTTTAGAATTTGCAAATGAAAGATGACCTCTTGCTTGCTACTTGCACACACTGTGCTGTTATTCTATTCCAAAAGAGACATTGCAACAAGCAGGCTTTCCTGGAAGCACAGTATATACTGTACATGATTGATAAGCACAAGGCAAAAATTTATTGAGGTGAGATCACAGAGACCCAGAATTTTTTATCACAAACCAGCAAGCCTCATTTGACAATATACCAAGGACTATGAACTCAGGTAGTTTAGTTTTCTAGCAGAGGCTCTTACTGAGTTCTGGGAACTCAGAAACAGTAATATATTCCAGAACTGCACTTGTTTAAGAAGTTGTAGATAAGAAACTGTCAAAAATGTTCTGCTATGTGTTGCTTAGTTACCATTTCTGAGAAGCCCTGATGGACATGAGCAGAAAAATGTAAAGACCTTCAGGACAGCTCCACAGCCAGCATATTATCTATGAAACTTGTTTAACAGCATTCTTCAACTTGGTGCCCTCCACATGTGCTGGAGGCCAATTCTCAGAGTGGCCTTTCTATAAATTTCACCCTAACAGCATAGAACAACAACCATTGTAGCCCAGTGACCAGGAAATATTATGCATGAGTTCATGATTACAATATCAGCCCAACTCACCTCACAGGGTTGTTGTGGTAGGGAAAATAGGACGAGGAAGGAGTATTAGGTATGTTTGCCGCCTTGAGTTATTTATAAAAATAATAAAGATGGGATAGAAAATAAATAAATATAAATAATGAATTCTTCCACCATGACAAACAGTGGTACTTGTTTTTCATTGAGGCAGCATCAATAATGAGAACAGACATGGGAAAGCAAGAAGGCAGAGGGAAGTCCCAAGAGACTCTGGTGATGACAGCAAGAAAGCATGACAGACCAACAATGAAAAGGTATATCAAGAAGATAAAGCAGGTAGGTGATGCGTAGAGGAAAGAGAATGGGAGCACTAGAATGGCAAGGAGACAGATGGGAAAGCACCATTGGAGAAGATTGGAAAAGGAGAGGAAGTGGTATGGAGTACTTCAGAGACCCTGATTTGATTGTGATATTAATATTTGGAATTAGTAAATGAAGCATTTGGAGGGCACACAAATTCTGTATGATTACAACTCCCTACCTCCCCCCACCTCATTTTTTTTTTCTGGATCATCACTAATAAAAACTAGATAGCTTGATCTAGGCATCTTTTTTTTTTTTTCACTAAGCTTCAGACCTAACTATATTTGAGGGTAGCTTTCCATATGTTCCAGATATGTTGAATATAATCCTTAATTCCAACCAGCATGTATATATTTTTTCATACTTCTCCAAGTGAAGAAATACCTTTCAAAAGGCAGTATTGGGTTATCACCCATAACATTCTACTGCATGTGAATAATCACATGAACTGAGAGAATTATCAATATATACAGTAGATCTTATCTATATGAAAGACATGGAATAACTATAAAAGTGTGAAGAAACTTACATTCTAGATACACGTCAAAACAGATTATACATATTTTGATTATAATGTGAAAATGCCACTACATTCAGGGAAAATATGTTCTGATATTAATTTCAGAGATACGCAGCCAGTGTCTTATCTGTTTTGATGGCTTAATGTAGACTCAAGAAATTATGTATCATTGTACAAATCATTGTAGATTCAGAAAAATAACCTCTGCCCTTATATTATCTAGCATTTAAAAAAGCACAAATGCCCCATAGCTTTTTAAAAATATATATTATAGGACAAACATGTGAGAAAGACTATATAAATGGATTTAGCATGTTGCATTTCATAGAAATCAGTGCTGAGATTTTGAGCTATGGTACATTAAAATCTATTTTATTAAAGATCTATAATGTGTTTTCTATTATGTCCCAGGATGGAATGAAAGTTACTGAAAAAAATGTTCCTTACAAAGGTGTGATGTTTCCCAAATTTCATAAAATATCATTTGGGAATCTTTTAAGCCAAGTATCAGTTTTGTTTTTTTGTTTATTACTTTTTTTATTTTGAAATAGATTGAGATGAACTTTACAGGGAAAATTATATCTATCATGAGGAAATATTTGTAACAAATTTTAGCTTGACTCAGAGAGGGCTATGCAAAGGAAAGAGGGAGATAAAGAATATGATGCAATTTCCCAAATATTCTGTAGCTGATGGAGTTAAGTTCTGAGGTCTGTCATGGAAAGTACCAGTAGTTAGTTAATCTCTTGTATTTCTCCTTGCCCTTAACCTCTGGCAATCAACTGAAACAGCCAACAGAATACAGCTGCAAAAGGATAAGAGACTGCAAAACAATGGAATGAATAATAAGCTAAATATCTCTTTTCCACCATATACAGTACTATGATAAGGGAAATAGACTCTGATCTTATTATAACATTTACTCTGAATTGAAGGCAAGTGTCTCCTCAAGTGTATGTCTAGTGTATCAGACAATAAATCCAATACTGTTTCTTTCCCACCAGGTCCATTTTTTCTGTAATGGTGTTCTGGAACAACAATTTGACACCAGAGCTTTATGGATGACAAGAATTCAAAATAGAAATGGTTGTAATATCCATTTTGCCTTGGAAAAGTGCAAATCTGTTCCAAATTACACCACTCTATCCCCAAATCTGGACTTTATCTGAGCCTAGTGCATAGACCAATTCATACTGACTATATCCTGGGCTCACGAACTTCTTATGGCCATATTATTAACCAGTGTAAGCAACAGATTGAACAGGGCTCTTCCTGTGTTTTTAGATGCCTATCAAAGTAAGGATAGAAATACAGAACAAAAATATTTTCCCCTGTTCTGTAATTAAATTTATGCAGAAAAAGAATAAGAGCAACAGGTGAATTATTTTGAAGTGTTGTGACTGTGTTTGAAATCCATTTACTTCAGACAATGCTCAGTGGATATATTTATAAATAAGCAGATACTACAGAGACACATTCAATATACCAGATTCTGACAGACAGGGGAAATGAAATAAAAGGATACTTTTTTGTTAAGAGAATAAGAGTTATCAGAAAGAACATTATGTTAATACAAACCTTAAGATGCCCAATCAGCCAAATCTTTCCCTAAATTTTACAATTTAGAAATACTTATCTTTGTACTTGCTGCTTCCTTTGCTGGGATGCCCCTGATCATTTTGTCCATGTCTATTAGAGAAAAAGATAGAGAACCCTTTGTTCACACTTCTTAATTTTGAAACCAAAATTTAAAGAGCTTTATATCAGTGAAGGCTTTCACAGTTTCAGGAAGAAAATCTTAAGTTTTCTCATAAGTAGCCTTTCATCCTTTCTTTGTTTCAAGACAGAAAAGAGCTACTCCATATTTTTCTCTTATTTCTCTTATCTCCTTAGGCTGCTCCTTTCTAGGCTAACTTTTGTCACTTCTTCATTTTCCTGGCCATGACACCAGACTTTCTGTTCCTCTCCTTTTTATCCCAGGCAAGTGTTTCTCAGTTCTAGCTCAACTCACATTTATACCTTTCATTACCCTTTATATTTTATCTCTTTTTTCTAATTATTCTGAGTTTTGCTTCTGTGTCTTTACACCTTGAGACAAAGATGTCCATAACTAATTTCCTTCACTGGTCCCAATCTGCCTAAAAGGAGCACTTATTCCTCCCTGTGACAGGATGAGACTACCTGATGGACACAGGTGTTACAAATTGATCCCAAAGTTGAATAAGTTTATTTCTTTCTCTCTTTCTCCGCCAAGTCCATGCAGACAGTGAGAAGCTTCTTGATTAATTAAGACACATGAGAGCAGGTGTACCTGCCTTTTGGTGAAAATAAATCTAGGACAGATCAATTATTTTTTGCTGGAGTTGTATTTGAATGGTGTAGACTGGAGATACTGTATATAATAGGAAAAATGTTGGAGGAGGAATCACAGCAGAGGACCAAACAGTAGCAACCAGGATCAAAAAAAAGATCTACAGGGTGGACTGGTGGTGGCAAAGTCTGATGCATTTGAACAGATTGGATATTAGAGAGGACAGCTTGACAAAGGTTCGGGAAAATCAAGAAGCTCAAAAAGGAATTATTTTGATCTTCCCATTCTTTTTAGGCTAAAAGTAAGCTGGAGAAGTGAAAGTACTGAAGCTGTCTAACTGAGCATATCAAAGTAATGATAAGAAACACCTGTGGAATGAGGGAGAACAAGAGCAAGCGAGACTAAGAAACTGCAAAGAACTCTGTAATATATCTGTATAGAAATGTATGTATAGTTTGTTAAATTAAGGCTACTGTAGATACTAGAAATAAGCCCAAAACTTATTTACCTAAGAGCACTGTGACAGTAAACATCACTGTAATTTATAGGAGGTGTGTGTGTGTGTGTGTGTGTATATATATGTGTGTGTGTGTGTATATGTGCGTGTGTGTGTGTATGTATGTATGTATCAATCAATCTTTAATACGGCCACAGACCAGAATCACAAATTAAAAAAAAAAGAAGAAATACATTGAAATACATTAACATACATTAAAAATACATTAAATGAAATTAACAAAACATGATAATATATTTACAGATTAATAAAGGGCAGTCGGGGTCTGCCTAATTTGCAGACAGTGTAGCAAAATTTAGCTACATTCAGGGAAACTAAGTCATTCTGATCAGATAGCAACAACTGAACATAAAAGAGATCAGAATTTCCTAGATATTTTATCAAATGAGGGGTTATTAAATGGGTTCGTGGATCCTTATAAAGAATACAGTATAGCAGGACACGTTCTATAGTTTCAATAGCCCCTTGTCCACAGGAGCACAGTCTCAACTCATATGGGACTTTTTTGTAGCAGCCCTACAAAACTGCTGTGGGAAGCACATTACAGCGTGCCAAAGTAAGTGCCCTCTGAAATTTGGAGACAGTTATACAATTTAGGTATCTCGCTGGCTTATAAGAAAAGGCTTGATTGCCCAAAAAAACACTCTTAGGCAAAGCTGACTGGTCCTGCTGGATTTCCAGGTCTTTGATATGCTGCTTTAATTCGCTAAGTGCACGCTCATAGCCCATCATTAGGAGTGCCTCACTAGAAAAGCCAAGATGTTGTAGTTTTTGTGAGATGGTCCTGAACCATACATGTATGTATGTATGTATATGTGTGTATGTGTATGTATATGTGTATGTTTGTGTGTACACACACACACACACACACACATATAGTTCCTGGTCTTTTTCTGATCCTCCCAATTTTTATTTGTTACAGGCCCAGACCTTTGGCATCCAGATTTTAATTTTCTTACTTCTCTGGGCAAAATCCTACCAGCATGCATCAAACTGTTACTCTTTAATTATTTCTCAAATTTACATTCACCTTCTGGAGTAAGTTGCATATAATTGGACAATTCCACCATTATTCTAGTCAAAAGGATGAATATTTGTACAAGCTTTCACATTCTCCCAAACTTTATATCAGGTAAGTTGAGAAGGAAGAGGTAGGAAGAAACAGAAGAATCTACTAACTGACCAGTGAGTGTGTGTTTTGAAGTTTAGAGTTAGTCTCAAGATTAATATTAATGCATAGGTCAGTGGTATTATAACAGACTTAGTTGTAGGAATTTTTGTCTATGTACTTTACTAACTAGAAGTTTAGTAATAATAAGCAATAGCCACTGCCAGAAATACTTGGATGGATTTGGCTTCCTGCTACCACATGTACATAACCCAATACGAAGTATTACATTGAAGCAAACAACACCTATGGAATATACATAGGTGTTCTATAGTGTATTTTAAACTTTTAGTAATAATATTGTAGTATCACTGGAAATTTTGACCCAATAGCTAGGTTGAAGATAAAAATGGCTGTAATTCGTTCATGGTTTGTCAAGAAAATATATCTAGGTGGCACATATTATTGGGTAGTAAAATAGCCTAGGTAGTGCTAATAATCCATAAATACTACATAGAATGGGCTATTACAGTTTTGAATGTATTATTTCATAGTTAATTTATACTGTCTGCATAGTAATATACTTCTCAGAGCAGACTTCAGTAGAACAGAAAAGCTAATTTAAGTCTAGCCTTATCATTAGTAATAGTAGCATTGAGATAAACTGAGTATGAGTGGTGTTTGTAATTTTTACCCACAGAGGAATTTTCTTACTAGACCTTTGATTTTGTTGGCCAAGTTGGGGAATGTCCTTAGAATGGGAAACATCTCATTATCCTCATGTAAAATTTATGTATATGATAGGAAGCCACAATCCCAATGGAACATAGTAAAACAGAGTAGCTCCAAACTGGCAAAGAAGTGTGAGAAGGCTGTATATTCTTCTTATTTATTCAGCCAATAATTGATATATATATTGAGAGAAGCTGGACAGAAGATGTGTGTGATTTTAAAATTGGAGGAAGAAACATCAACCATCAGTGCTATCCCGATGACACTAATAGCTGAAAATGCAACTGATCTGCTATCTCCAGTAATGAAAGCTAAAGAGCACAGTTAAAACATTGAGACTACAATTAAATATAAAGACCAAATTAATAACAATAGGTGGAGCAACCAGCCTTAAAATTCACAATGAAGATTCTGAAGTGGTGAATAACTTTTGCCTTTTAGGATTGACTATTAACTGTAAAAGAAGCAGCAGTCAAGAAATACACTACAGACTAGCACGTGCTATGGTAGCAATGAAGATCTTAGAAAAGACATATAGATGTTTATGTGTCTATACCTGAAAAGATTAGAATCCTGCAAGTAATGACTCTCTGTGGCTCTGGACATTGGAACCAAAAGTTGGACTTTGAAAAAGCAGGATAAAAAACATCTTAATGCTTTTGAACTTTGGTGTTGGAGAAGAGTCCTGAGAGTTAGGGATAGCCAAGAAAACAAACAATTGTGCCATAGACCAAATCAGTCCAGAGTTTTTACTCAAATCAAAAATGACCAGGCTGAAATTATCACATTTTGGGGACTTCTCCCTTGAGAAGTCCTTAATTCTGGGGAAAGTGGAAGGAAAGAGAACAAGAGGGTGGCAGCAACAAGGGATGGACTTAATTACAGTGGTGATGGAAGTACCATTGGAGGACCTAATGATCAGGGTTGTTGCTCTTTATTCGTTTAGTCGCTTCCAACTCTTCGTGACTTCATGGACCAGGCTACACCAGAGCTTCCTGTCAGTCGTCAACACCCCGGGCTCCTCCAGGGACGAATCCATCACCTCTAGAATATCATCTATCCATCTTGCCCTTGGTTGGGCCCTCTTCCTTTTGCCTTCCACTCTCCCTAGGATCAGCATTTTCTCCAGGGTGTGCTGTCTTCTCATTATGTGGCCAACATATTTCAGTTTTGCCTTGAATATCATTCCCTCAAGTGAGCAGTCTGGCTTTATTTCCTGGAGGATGGACTGGTTTGATCTTCTTGCAGTCCAAGGCACTCTCAAAATTTTCCTCCAACACCACAGTTCCAAAGCATCTATCTTCCTTCTCTCAGCCTTCCTTATGGTCCAGCTCTCGCAGCCATATGTTACTATGGGGAACACCATTGCTTTAACTATGTGGACATTTGTTGTCAGTGTGATGTTTCTGCTCTTAACTATTTTATCAACATTTGTCATTGCTCTTCTCCCAAGGATTAAGCATCTTCTGATATCCTGACTGCAGTCAGCATCTGCAGTAACCTTCGCACCTAGAAATACAAAGTCTTTCACTGCTTCTACATTTTCTCCCTCTATTGGCCAGTTATCAATCAAGCTGGTTGCCATAACCTTGGTTTTTTTGAGGTTTAGCTGCAAGCCAGCTTTTGCACTTTCTTCTTTCACCTTCATAATAAGGCTCTTCCGTTCCTCTTCGCTTTCAGCCATCAAAGTGGTATCATCTGCATATCTGAGATTGTTAATGTTTCTTCCAGTGATTTTAACTCCAGCCTTGGATTCCTCAAGCCCAGCATGTCACATGATGTGTTCTGCATACAAGTTGAATTGGTAGGGTGAGAGTATACAACCCTGCCATACTCCTTTCCCAATCTTAAACCAGTCCGTTGTTCCGTGGTCTGTTCTTACTGTTGCTACTTGGTCGTTATACAGATTTCTCAGGAGGCATACAAGATGACTTGGTATCCCCATACCACTAAGAACTTGCCACAATTTGTTATGGTCCACACAGTCAAAGGCTTTAGAATAGTCAATAAAACAGAAATAGATGTTTTTCTGAAACTCCCTGGCTTTTTCCATTATCCAGCGGATATTGGCAATTTGGTCCCTAGTTCCTCTGCCTTTTCTAAACCCAGCTTGTACATCTGGCAATTCTCGCTCCATAATTGATGAAGTCTACCTTGCAGGATCTTGAGCATTACCTTACTGGCATGTGAAATGAGTGCCACTGTTTGATAGTTTGAACATTCTTTAGTGTTTCCCTCTTTTGGTATGGGGATATAAGTTGATTTTTTTTTTCCAATCTGATGGCCATTCTTGTGTTTTCCAAATTTGCTGGCATATAGTATGCATTACCTTGACAGCATCATCTTGCAAGATTTTGAACAGTTCAGCTGGGATGCTGTCGTCTCCTGCTGCCTTGTTATTAGCAATGCTTCTTAAGGCCCATTCAACCTCACTCTTCAGGATGTCCGGCTCTAGCTCACTGACCACACCATCAAAGCTATCCCCGATATTGTTATCCTTCCTATACAGCTCTTCCGTATATTCTTGCCACCTTTTCTTGATCTCTTCTTCTTCTGATAGGTCCTTGCCATCTTTGTTTTTGATCATACACAGTTTTGCCTGGAATTTACCTCCAATGTTTCTAATTTTCTGGAAGAGGTCTCTTGTCCTTCCTATTCTATTGTCTTCTTCCACTTCCACACATTGCTTGTTTAAAAATAATTCCTTATCTCTTCTGGCTAACCTCTGGAATTTTGTATTTAATTGAGCATATCTCCCCCTATCACTGTTGCCTTTTGCTTTCCTTCTTTCTTGGGCTACTTCTAGTGTCTCAGCAGAGAGCCATTTTGCCTTCTTGGTTTTCTCTTTCTTTGGGATGTATTTTGTTGCTGCCTCCTGAACAATGTTGCGAACTTCTGTCCATAGTTCTTCCAGGACCCTATCTACTAAGTCCAGTCCCTTAAATCTATTCTTCCCCTTCACTGCATATTCCTTAGCAATATTAGTGAGCTCATATCTAGCTAATCTCTGGGTCTTCCCTAATCTCTTGAGCCTGATCCTAAATTGTGCAATAAGAAGTTTGTGATCTGAACTACAGTCAGCTCCAGGTCTTGTTTTTACCGACTGTATAGATGTCCGCCACCTTTGGCTGCAAAGGATGTAGTCAATCTGATTTTGGTGTTGTCCATTTGGCAAAGTCCATGTATAAAGCCATCTCTTAGGTTGTTGGAAGAGAGTGTTTGTTAGGCAGAGTGAGTTGTCTTGGCAAAATTCTATCAGCCTGTGTCCTGCTTCGTTTTGTTCTCCCAGGCCATGCTTACCTGTAATTCCAGGTGTCATTTGACTGCCCACCTTAGCATTCCAGTCTCCTGTGATGAAAATAACATCTCTTTTAGGCATGTAGTCCAGCAGGTGCTGCAGTTCCTCATAGAACCGCTCTACTTCAGCTTCTTCAGCATCTGTGGTTGGGGTGTATATTTGGATCACTGTGATGTTAGATGGCTTGCCCTGAATTCGAATTGAGATCATTCTGTTGTTTTTTGGATTGTATCCAAGCACTGCTTTAGCCACTTTACTATTAATTATGAAGGCTACTCCATTTCTTCTGTGGTCCTCTTTTCCACAGTAGTAGATATGGTGGTCATTTGATGTGAAGTGGCCCATTCCAGTCCATTTCAGTTCACTGATGCCCAAAATGTCTATCTTTAATCTTGACATCTCACCAATAACTACATCCAATTTGCCCTGGCTCATAGATCTTACATTCCAGGTTCCAATGGTCTCTTGATCCTTAGAACATCGGATTCGCCATTCACCACCAGCACCGTCGGCTGCTAGCCGTCCTTTCGGCTTTAAGCCAGCTGCGTCATCACGTCTGGGGCTAGTTGAACTCATCCTCTGTTCCTCCCCAGTAGCATTTTGACCATCTTCTGACCTGGGGGTCTCATCTTCCAATGGTATACTGACATATCTCTGGTTGTACTGATCCATTTAGTTTTCACAGCAAGAATACTGGGGTGGGTTGCCATTACCTTCCCCAGGGTTCGCGTTTAGTCTGACTTCTCTGTCATGACCTTCCCGTCTTGGGTGGCCCTTCACGGTTTAGTTCATGGCATTGAGGTGCTCAAGCTCCAGCACCATGACAAGGTAACAATCCTTTGCTGAAGAATGATCAGGTTAGAGACATGTTATCCTGGATAACGTCTATCTACATGGTCACTAAGAGTTGATATTGACTTGACAGCACTTAATCAATCAAATAATGGCCCCAAGAGAGACATGTATGCTAGAATAACCACATGGACATTTTTTTTTCATTAGCTATTTCCTATAGATCCCTTAGCATTTAATTAATTAATTTCTAAGCTAAGCAGCATCAGTGTCAGGATGGTATACAAAACCAAGCATATTAAAAACAAACAAAAAATCCCACAATAAATTAAATTATTTAACACAATCTTTTGGTCATTGTGGTTGGCAGTCCCCACATCCCCTTGGGGAGTGAATTCCATATACACAGACTTACCATGTGAAAAGCCAAGTCCTAAGTGGCAGCCCAGGGACGCGGTGGCGCTGCGGGTTAAACCGCTGAGCTGTCGATCGGAAGGTCGGCGGTTCGAAACCGCGCGGCGGGGTGAGCTCCCGTTGCTCGTCCCAGCTTCTGCACACCAAGCAGTTCGAAAACATGCAAATGTGAGTAGATTAATTGGTACCGCTTCGGCGGGAAGGTAACGGCGTTCCGTGAGTCATGCTGGCCACATGACCCGGAAGTGTCCTATGGACAACGCCGGCTCCAAGGCTTTGAAACGGAGATGAGCACCGCCCCCTAGAGTCGGACACGACTGGACTTTACGTCAAGGGAAACCTTTACCTTATATTCTAGAGGTGACGGACTCGTCCCTGGGGGAGCTGGGGGTGTTGACGACCGACAGGAAGCTCTGGCGTGGGCTGGTCCATGAAGTCACGAAGAGTCGGAAGCGACTAAACGAATAAACAACAACAAGTGGCAGCCACTTGTCATCAAACATGGACTTCCATAAATGATCAAAGAAGCAACTTAGAATCTTAAAAAAGAAAACTTCTTGGCAACTAGTACGGATTTTCATAAGTTAGATAAATGGTCCACGGACCAGCCTGGCTACAATATAATTCTTCCTTTCCTTCTCCTCCTCTTCCTTCCTTCTCTTCGTCTTCCCAGTTTAAGCTTCGTCTTCCCAGTTTAAGCCTCGTCTTCCCACAAGATTAGCTCTACAGAGTCTGACTGACAAAAGTCAAGTCTGATATATATTTTAGTGGGTGGAGTTTATGGAATGATTAAAAATAAAGACAATAGAGAAATGTCTTTATATTTATTTTGAGCAAGGATCCATCTATCAGCAAGTATAAATTTTTTTTCCCAACCTGGACTTTTTAATATGGCATTAAACAAGAAACTTTATGGACAAAAACCTATTCTATGTTCCTAAATTATGCTTTCTATAAGAGGCAAATATTATAACTGCTACTTTAACATTATATTCAGTGGTTTTCCCCAGTCCAGTTTCAAACATACAATTCATCTCCACCAAATGCTTCCTGAAATCACTTCTGATGTGACTGTTAATTTTGATGGTAGAGGGCTAATCTCATTCATCTGCACCAAGATTACAGATCTTTTGGCTCCATAATACATCAGTGCTTGAAGTATGAGTGCACTGATCTATTCAACAATAATGGGAAATGACATTTTTTTTCAAATGTGTGATCAACTAATAGACAGCTCTGAGGGTGATTTAACATGCTTGGTTTTTCTCAGTTGAGGATTAAATGGTGCCTCTGACCTTTATGGGAGAATGATAGGGAGAAATGTAATCAAGTATGGCAGATATTGCCCAACAGAGATGCAGGGTGAATCATCATGCCCCTTTATATCAAGGCAACCTTGGTACATTGTGCAATTAAAAGCTGGATAGAGTAACCAATAGAGGGAAAAGAGGAAAATCAAACTGCCAGTTACAACTTTGGGATAAGACTGAAGATTTTGAAACTGTGGCTTGCAGGCATATTAGTATTTATTTCACAACTTCTGCTTTGTCTTTGTTGTGCTTGCTTGTTGAAGAAATATTTAGAAACTCTTTTGGCTAAGAAATAACTGAAAGGAAAATGGAGATACATTTATGGAATTAATTAATCTCAAAATTCTTATTTTATTATTACTATTACATTTTTTCCAGACTGTACATAAATCAGAAAATAATATTTCACTTTTTTCCAACTAATCCAAACAAAAACTGGATATGAGAAACTCATTTAAAAAACATAATAAGTATTCTTTAATTTCTATATTGACATTTTCCTTGGGGTTCTGTACTATGTCAAGAAGGCTCATAGTGAAAATTATTTGTTTATTCATCCATTGTTCCCATAACATTCCTTATACTGTACATTCTACCCAAACAGAACCTCCAGGCAAAATTTATTTCATTTTCATTCTCATTCTCCTACTTTCTTATTTGCTATTGTGGTATTTCAGTTCTAAGTAAATCAGTTCTAAGTAGTAGATTGTAGTTTTCCAGGAATATAAAACATCTCAGTTACCAAAGAAACAACCAATAAACCTATATAACAGTGAAATCATATGTAAGACATAATAATGGCAGTATGTGCTCTCTTTCCTTATCTATTTTATTTTCCTTGGGAAAATAACCCTTTACTATTGCTACTGGCCTCTCTTTGTGTCGGCAACATCATTATGAATCCAAATGTGCTTAGTTTTATTATTTCCTATTTTATTTACTTGGGATGCTGAGAATATGGTAGTATGAGTGTAATTGATTTGGAAAAGAGCTGTAGATGGATTTGGGTCCAGTCTTTCTCTAAATTCATGTTTTAAAATTTGCTAAGCCCAGATTTGAAATATGTGTTCAGTAATCACTGTTTTAAATGTGTCAATAAAGGAATTTTAAAAAGATGTCTCTGTAGCAAATATATTCAAAAACATATAAGGCTTTACTATCCTGTTTAAAATTACAGTACAACTTTTAATGTAAGATTATACAGACCTGTTGTGTTGCATTAGAGAAAATCTCTTCAGCTTGCTGCATTATTTTATCAGATATGAGCACTGTTAACCATTATTTCTTATTTCTAAACAGACCATTTCTTATTTATTTGTACTTGTGATCTGTTCAGGCACATTATCATTGTATCAACCCATAAATGTGTGGAAAACACATTGTGGAGAGTTTTTAATAGGCAAATAGTTTTAGGTCATAAAATGAAATATCACAACGTATACTTCAGGGGAAATTAATGATTACATTATTAGTTTGGCATCTATCCAGAAATAGTGAACATGTTCTTTGTCTATATTCACAACAGTTTTAAGAGATATATTAGGCTGATCAGAATTAGAAAGCCAATAGCACTTGTTAGGCTTCCTGGCTATTTGAAGATTTCAGTTATGGTCTCCCTGGTCTCATTGGTACCTTTGAACCTCCAAGGAACCATAGATCCAATACTTTTGAAATTCTCTCTTGCTGTTTGAAGAAATACACTAGTCCATAATCAGGACAATATTTTAACATTTTCTTCAGAGAAAAAAAGTTCATAAAATTTACCATCACAACAATCTTCTATGATAGGTGGTGTTCAGTGATTGCAGTGGGAGCTGAACTTCATAGTTTGGGAGTATAATGAAATCCAATCTAAAATCTATTAGACCCTGGAATAATTGTCAAATATCATATTTTTTTCTTAAAAATCCCTTCCTCCTCCTCCTCCTCCTCCTCCTAGAGTATAACATCTGATTATAAATAAGTGAAAGCTGAAAACCTATTCTTTATTATATCACAAAGTACAAAGGCATTTCACAAAGTGTAAAGAAGGGGCATTTCACTAAGTGTGCAAAACTAAGTGCCTGCCTATAACCATCAGACAACTGTGTGCTCCAGAAGACTTAGCTCAGCTGCATCAAAGACATTTCCAGGATGTCTGCATATGCTAAGACAGGACTATCATGGAGAGAAGCTTGTATTCATGCAGATTTGTGGAAATGGCTTGGCAAAGCCTCCGGAGCATCTGCTCCAAACCTCCTGGAGATTGTGGCTGCCTCAGCATTTGGAGGACGGATACTTCATTTGTATCAAGTAGTCCTTCAAATGCTTTCTATAATTCTTTTCATAAAACCAAATCTGCTTGATTTAGTCAGATAATCTCAAGCAGAATTTAAGAAAATAATTGAATTTAGTGAGACCTACTTTTAAGATAACATGATTGGAAAAATAAATGTTGTAAAGCAATGGGGACACAACGGTAGGTCGCACTTGCAGTGCTACAAAAAGTTGGAAATAGCTTTCAGAGCTACTCCAAAATTTGCTGCTGAATTGTAAGTTTTAGTGTGACAGAAGGAGAAAATGATGAAAATGATGAAATGTTAAGTTTATCTACATAATTTAATTGAACTGAAATTGAGGTTTTTTTTGTCCTGGGCTTACCTACTTCTTCATCCTGGTCTTCCCCATTTTTAGGAGGGCCAGTCCATAAACTGCAGTTGAGCAGTGAGAATGCAGACATAACCTTGAACCAAATACTACACACCTAATCTAAAATAATTCTAATATAATTTTAATTCTAATTCTAATAATGTAGTATCCTACTTCTATACATTTTATTATATTTAGGAGATCTGAGTGTTATCATATGTATCTACACTTTTAAATGAAAATATTTCCCTCACTAGGTTTATGTCTTCTGATATTTCTAGTTCACAAAGCAGAACAACATCCATATGCATAAGGCATAATACATATCAAATCAAAAGTATCAGGTGTAAAATTCATTTTCTCAGTTGTTCAAATAAAGTGAAATATTCAAAGGGAAAATGAAATCATCATCATCATCAAAATCCAAATAATCAGTGAGCACACATTGTGTTGAATAAACAATCCCCAGTTCTTTGACAAGCTTACATCTCTCTTAAGACCCCAAACATGTCCTTTTTAATTAATAGCTGCAACACCTTCAGCAAAGGATCGTTACCTTGTCATGGTGCTGGAGCTTGAGCACCTCAGTGATGCCATGAGCTAAACTGTGAAGGGCCACCCAAGACGGGAAGGTCATGACAGAGAGGTCAGACTAAATGTGATCCCTGGGAAAGGTAATGGCAACCCACCCCAGTATTCTTGCCGTGAAAACTCAATGGATCAGTACAACCAGAGATATGTCGGTATACCATCGGAAGATGAGAACCCCAGGTCAGAAGATGGTCAAAATGCTACTGGGGAGGAACAGAGGATGAGTTCAACTAGCCCCAGATGTGATGACGCAGCTAGCTCAAAGCCGAAAGGACGGCTAGTGGCCGACAGTGCTGGTGGTGAATGGCGAATCCGATGTTCTAAGGATCAACAGACCATTGGAACCTGGAATGTAAGATCTATGAGCCAGGGCAAATTGGATGTGGTTATTGGTGAGATGTCAAGATTAAAGATAGACATTTTGGGCATCAGTGAACTGAAATGGACTGGAATGGGCCACTTCACATCAAATGACCACCATATCTACTACTGTGGACAAGAGGACCACAGAAGAAATGGAGTAGCCTTCATAATTAATAGTAAAGTGGCTAAAGCAGTGCTTGGATACAATCCAAAAAACAACAGAATGATCTCAATTCAAATTCAGGGCAAGCCATCTAACATCACAGTGATCCAAATACACACCCCAATCACAGATGCTGAAGAAGCTGAAGTAGAACAGTTCTATGAGGATCTGCAGCACCTGCTGGACAACACGCCTAAAAGAGATGTTATTTTCATCACAGGAGACTGGAATGCTAAGGTGGGCAGTCAAATGACACCTGGAATTACAGGTAAGCATGGCCTGGGAGAACAAAACGAAGCAGGACATAGGCTGATAGAATTTTGCCAAGACAACTCACTCTGCCTAACAAACACTCTCTTCCAACAACCTAAGAGACAGCTTTATATGGACTTCACCAGATGACAACACCAAAATCAGATTGACTACATCCTTTGCAGCCAAAGGTGGCGGACATCTATACAGTCGGTAAAAACAAGACCCGGAGTTGACTGTAGTTCAGATCACGAACTTCTTATTGCACAATTTAGGATCAGACTCAAGAGATTAGGGAAGACCCACAGATCAGCTAGGTATGAGCTCACTAATATTGCTAAGGAATATGCAGTGGAGGGGAAGAATAGATTTAAGGGACTGGACTTAGTAGATAGGGTCCCAGAAGAACTATGGACAGAAGTTCACAACATTGTTCAGGAGGCGTCAACAAAATACATCCCAAAGAAAGAGAAAACCAAGAAGGCAAAATGGCTGTCTGCTGAGACACTAGAAGTAGCCCAAGAAAGAAGGAAAGCAAAAGGCAACAGTGATAGGGGGAGATATGCCTAATTAAATGCAAAATTCCAGAAGTTAGCCAGAAGAGATAAGGAATTATTTTTAAACAAGCAATGTGCGGAAGTGGAAGAAGACAATAGAATAGGAAGGACAAGAGACCTCTTTCAGAAAATTAGAAACATTGGAGGTAAATTCCAGGCCAAAATGGGCATGATCAAAAACAAAGATGGCAAGGACCTAACAGAAGAAGAAGAGATCAAGAATAGGTGGCAAGAATATACAGAAGAGCTGTATAGGAAGGATAACAATATTGGGGATAGCTTTGACGGTGTGGTCAGTGAGCTAGAGCCAGACATCCTGAAGAGTGAGGTTGAATGGGCCTTAAGAAGCATTGCTAATAACAAGGCAGCAGGAGATGATGGCATCCCAGCTGAACTGTTCAAAATCTTGCAAGATGATGCTGTCAAGGTAATGCATGCTATATGCCAGCAAATTGGGAAAACACAAGAATGGCCATCAGATTGGAAAAAAAAAATCAACTTATATCCCCATACCAAAAGAGGGAAACACTAAAGAATGTTCAAACTATCAAACAGTGGCACTCATTTCACATGCCAGTAAGGTAATGCTCAAGATCCTGCAAGATAGACTTCAGCAATTCATGGAGCGGGAATTGCCAGATGTACAAGCTGGATTTAGAAAAGGCAGAGGAACTAGGGACCAAATTGCCAATATCCGCTGGATAATGGAAAAAGCCAGGGAGTTTCAGAAAAACATCTATTTCTGTTTTATTGACTATTCTAAAGCCTTTGACTGTGTGGACCATAACAAATTGTGGCAAGTTCTTAGTGGTATGGGGATACCAAGTCATCTTGTCTGCCTTCTGAGGAATCTGTATAACAACCAAGTAGCAATCGTAAGAACAGACCACGGAACAACGGACTGGTTTAAGATTGGGAAAGGAGTACGGCAGGGCTGTATACTCTCACCCTACCTATTCAACTTCTATGCAGAACACATCATGCAACATGCAACATGCTGGGCTTGAGGAATCCAAGGCTGGAGTTAAAATCACTGGAGGAAACATTAACAATCTCAGATATGCAGATGATACTACTTTGATGGCTGAAAGCGAAGAGGAACTGAGGAGCCTTATGGTAAAGG
Source organism: Candoia aspera (assembly GCF_035149785.1). NCBI lineage: Eukaryota > Metazoa > Chordata > Lepidosauria > Squamata > Candoiidae > Candoia > Candoia aspera. The sequence goes on from NC_086158.1 coordinate 51,949,394, forward strand.
TGAAAGAAGAAAGTGCAAAAGCTGGCTTGCAGCTAAACCTCAAAAAAACCAAGGTTATGGCAACCAGCTTGATTGATAACTGGCAAATAGAGGGAGAAAATGTAGAAGCAGTGAAAGACTTTGTATTTCTAGGTGCGAAGATTACTGCAGATGCTGACTGCAGTCAGGAAATCAGAAGACGCTTAATCCTTGGGAGAAGAGCAATGACCAATCTCGATAAAATAGTTAAGAGCAGAGACATCACACTGACAACAAAGGCCCGCATAGTTAAAGCAATGGTGTTCCCTGTAGTAACATATGGCTGCAAGAGCTGGACCATAAGGAAGGCTGAGAGAAGGAAGATCCATGCTTTTGAACTGTGGTGTTGGAGGAAAATTCTGAGAGTGCCTTGGACTGCAAGAAGAACAAACCAGTCCATCCCCCAGGAAATAAAGCCAGACTGCTCACTTGAGGGAATGATATTAAAGGCAAAACTGAAATACTTTGGCCACATAATGAGAAGACAGGACACCCTGGAGAAGATGCTGATGCTAGGGAGAGTGGAAGGCAAAAGGAAGAGGGGCTGACCAAGGGCAAGATGGATGGATGATATTCTAGAGGTGACGGACCCATCCCTGGGGGAACCTGGGGTGTTGATGACCGACAGGAAGCTCTGGCATGGGCTGGTCCATGAAGTCACGAAGAGTCGGAAGTGACTAAACAAATAAACAACAAGCTGCAACACAGTGATGATTGAAAGAGCTGCTTACTTGGTAATGACTGATTCTAGAGATTACTATGATTTTCAAAAACTCAAGACTGTCATAATTAGATAGAATACAATTGATTTTATGAAGGAGTTATAATGTACTGAATTTTCCTAGCAAACTCTTCCCACTGTAGCCTGGGTCACAAATGCTTGAATAATGTGTGATAACAATTGGATCAGCCAAAGAGAGTTCTATCCAAACTATTATTTGAGGTCAGGATCCTACAGGGGAAAGGAGGTTGTTTTCAACATACCAATGAGCCCATTGAGATCTCCCTTTGGTGCATTCTGTACTCCACTGCTATTTTTAATTTAAAAATTAAATAAATTGGAATAATTCATATTCCTCTTAGTGAAAACTACAGTGCCTGTCAGGGTTTTCACTGCACTACCATTTGTGTGTACTTGCTTCAGGAATGTTATTTTTAAATAGGAGAGGGGAAATCCCCATTACTACATGTAGCTATATTTCAAGCTACCTGTATGTTTACTTGTTAAGAAATACAACAGTTAGTGTAACATACAAACGTATATAATGGTACATATGTATATAACATACACACATATATACATGAAATTCAGCCTTTAATCTTGAACATATTCAAGAGCAGGCTTTAAGCCTTACAATAAATATATCCATGATAGGACAATCTCTCCCCTTCCATCTAAGAAAAACTACCTGAGTGCCCACTGTCAATGTAAAGGCTACAAGCATCTCTTGATAATCATACTTCCTTATCTCTTAATTTTTCTGCAACTTCTCTGGCTGCCTTTACTTCCTAAAAAAGTTCCATGGGAGAAACTCCCTCATGATGCCTATGATGGGTATGCACATGGGTTCCGGGATCTGATTGAAACAAGTAGAGTCATACAGATTCCAGTTCCTCCCTCCATTTTCATTTAGTTTACAGATACACAAAGAATCAGCCTATGTATCAGTCAAGTCTTATAAGAGTAGACAAGTTGTTTCACTTTTTCAGCTTCAGCATTCCTAATGAGTTTACATTCTTTTGGTATTAATTACTGGGACTACTCTATTCACCCATCTATGATTATGAAAAGGGCTTTTAAAATTAATTGGCAATTTACTTTCTCAAAGTCCTCAGAGCTGACAAATGAACTTGGGTTGGTAGGTACCTGTCCTTCCAAGTATTTTCTGGCCCACAGAGAGAATCCCATGGCACTTCTCTTCTTTACCACTCTTCTCCCTCGATTGTGCCCTAGAAAACTTAAGTGAATCTTTTCTTGGTCTTGCCCACTCCCATAAATCTTCATTAGTTTAAAGGGCTTGGTTTATAGTATTGATATAAACCTATAGGCCAACTTGTATATAGGTAGATGATATAGATAGATAGATGGTAGGTAGGTAGATGAGTGGATGGATGGATGGATGGATGGAAAGGAGGAAGGAAGGAAGGAAGGAAGGAAGGAAGGAAGGAAGGAAGGAAGGAAGGAAGGAAGGAAGGAAGGAAGGAAGGAAACATAAGGTAGATAGGTAATAGAATAATAGAATAGAATATTTTGGCAAACCACCTAATACACAAAACCTGAATCCCATCACTGAGAATTTTATGCAAAAGGCCTTGTCCTTTTTTTCCCCCTTGCTTTGAATGAGAATGGGCAGGGGAAAAAAGCAAATGCTGCTCTATTTGAACAATTGAAAGCATATTTTCCCTGTAGGCAAAGCAAATGATCCCCTACAGAAAGTGGTTGTGGATTCTTAACCACTTGTTTGTTAAGAGCTAAAAGAAATCTTGGAACAGACACTGGATGAAATCATAACAGTGATTATTGTTTTTAAGCCTTAATCAACTGTTCTTGATTAGGAACATAAATATTTTTTGTTGTTGTGCCATCCATAAAGTGACTGAGACCAGTGACAAAAAATAAAGAAGAAAATAAACTGCCATTTCAAGCTGCTAATCTTTGAATTCTTGTTCTACCTAGTTTCCAGAAGACACGTAGGAAGAAATGCTGAGTAGTTATTAATTACCTGCTCTGGTTCATACTTAATTGGAAGCTGTCTTGCAAGCTACAGATTCTTAATGCAGGATCCTATTGCCTAAGTTATCCAAAGAATTCTGGACAAAATCTGTAAGTAAAAAGTGCATTAATGGGAAATACACCAGAGAAAAGTCTATAGTCCACATTGTTAAAGAAGACGTATTTTGCAAATGAATTAGCAAGTAATTGTAATTTCACTGAAATTTCTTCCTGATTCATATTTTGGCTTTTTTCTTCCAATTATCAAGATAGTGAATTTTTTTTTTCCTTTTTCATATCATTTTCTCATTGTTTGTCAGAAATCAAACTGTTCAGATTTGATCTTGGAAGTAGAACATTACTTTCCAAAGATCAGAGGTACAGTGAAATCTTCCCCATAGTGAAAACACTGAGAGCATTACAGCTTGTTATCTATTAATGACATAACATCCAGTATATCTTGGCCTCCATTAATATGTCTTGCCAAAACTTCTGGATACAAAATGAAGACATGCAATTATTTTCTATTAGATAATATTCCATGGCTATCGGTTAAAGTTTGGAAGGTAGTTATCTTACTTATGTAAAGCAATGGTATTGCAATTATCTGATGACAGTTGCACATCCTCCCCTGTTTAATAATTCTCCCTTTTGTCACATTAAAAATTACAATTCAGCAGCAATTTTTCAGGGTATCTGCAGATTGTATCCAATGTTTCACTTGGCTATATATGGCCCTGGGTCACCATGTAGGAAGACTCTTTGCCTAAGGAGAAGAACTATATTTACAGTCTTGATGCTGAAGTTTCCTGAGTGTTGCTTATAAAAAAAAACATTCAAATCATACTTTTTGGGGACAATGCCAAATAATTTGAGAAACATATAATTTGGAATGAGGGCCAAGATATAGATTGATTTAAAATCATTTAGGCTTCAGATGCATCAAAATGTAATGTAGAATTATAAATAGCAAATTAGGTTTGAACTACTGCCTCTTTTAATACTGCTAAGGGGAGAGAAAAACGTTTTCTTCTTTGACCCATCTCTAAACTGCATGTATAAAAAAGGATGGAAAAAGAATTTCAGCACAGGTTTCTTTTATAGTGAAATGGTAAGACCTACAAGGATATCATGTTGTACTGGCATCCATAATATACGACAACTATTAATAACTTCCATTCTCATTTTAAAAGAATAAATACACACAAACACAATGGAGAATCTTTTGCAGAACTTTAGCTTACAGGTAGTTGCACAAATATAGTGTATATTATTAAAACCTTTGAAAAATAGAAGGAAGCCACAATATATTGGAAAACTTGTGTTGAAAACAACATATACTAGGAAAAGACATACTTAAAATTGCTTTTATTAAGTAATAATATATACAACAATACATGTAGATTTTATTTTCTTTTTAACAACTCACATACAATTTAATAGAAAAGAATAATAAAAATACAACTGATGCTGGTGCAGACCTGGTTTCACTTTGTACAGCCTATTCATAAATGCCTACCTTTGTGAAGAAGGTGAATTATATATGGCCTTGACATATTCTGCAGTTTTATATAGAACATATATATGCAAACATCTCTACCTGCCAGTTAAGATGAGAACCTGAAAAGCCTTTGAGTACTTTCTGGACTATTAGACCAAAATAATCAGTTCTAATTGGATTTGGCAAGATTCAAAGAGGATATGATTCGATTCAGGAATGTGATTTCAAGATGCAAGAGGAAGCTGATTTGATCTGAACAGCTTCCAGATTCAATTGAAAATAAAATGTCCATAGGTTATAATGGAAAAGCATCAAAATGCCAGCAACTTCCTAATTTAGCAGAATGGGATGAAAATAGCAGGAGTGATAGAACCTTTAAAAGATATTAACTCTGCCTGGTTTCATTTGGATATATTCAAGAGTTTCATCACAATAATCTTTTGAAATATTCTTCCTGTACAGGAAAAGTTGGTATAAATGAGGAAAAGACAGCAAAGCATCTTATAAATTTTAGCGTATCACTTTTAACTCTGTATATTTTTATAATAGTTTTTATGACTTTTTATTTGTAGCCACCCAGAGTCACTTACATAGTGATAAGATGGGTGGTGTATCAATTTGATCAATCAATCAATCAATCAATCAATCAATCAATAATTGTTCAGCGAAGAATCTTGAGTTGTGCTAAACCAATACAGAAAATATCCTATTCCAACTTATTAAAATTTAAGAACTGTTCAGAAGTAAGCTGTTATTTTTCCATTTGTTTTGCTGTGTTGCTAGACTTGGCATAAACCAGACAAACAAACAATACCCATTAATTTCCTCTTGCTGTCTCTGATCACTGGATTTCTGGGGTGCCAAGAGGGTTGACATAGCCGGTGAGCAAGCCTGGCTGCTCACGAGAAGGACTCCAATATCTTTGGTGTTCGTGGAGTGCTAGGTTGGACAGGGAATACTGACAAACCTTGATTACTTAGGAGCAGGACTAGGAAGAATGACTGATGTGCCATTATGTAGTAATGGACTTTTCTGTCTCTGGTCACTGGTTTTGTGGGGTAACAAGATGATTGGACAGATGATTGGAAGGCTGAAGGGATATTGACTGGCAAACAATGCAGTCCAGATTTTTCCATAACACCTTTGCTTATCCAAGGTACCACTATTTACATACATATAGCTGAAATGGAGGAAAAAAACCCTTTCCATTAGACTTCCCATTAGATGCAGTTGACACAAGCAGTTAAAAAATCTATATCAAAATCATTAACTTTTTTTTCTATGATACAGTTTTGTAGAACTATTTTTATTAGCAAATAGGTTCCCTTTGACCTACTTTCTTCACCTCCCGATGCCTTCTTTAGATTTTGCAGTTTATAGCAGGTTGCTAGCTAGTCACAATAAACTAAAGAAGCAAGCCAGTAGCTGATGACAAACAAACTTTGGCAGAAATTCTTGTGGAGGTGGAGAAGTTAGAGTTTGAAAGAGGAGGGCAAAAGATAACTTCTCATATAGAGAAGTGGAATAAAGGACCAGTGAGAGAGAGGGACAAATCAAGTTGTGGCATTGCATTTTAAGATTAAAAAGGGAGAGACATGCAGAAAGAGGGGAGGAAGAAGGAATATTTCCACTTTACTTTCCAGAATGGACGGGCCTGATGGTTCTTGTCTTCCCCAACAACCCCTCCTCTACTCAATGTTGCCTCTGACAGACCAACAAATTGTGTAATAGTGGGTTCTTGAATTTGAAAATTTACAACAGATGGTGAGAGTTTAACATCAGACTATTGAAAGGAAGCCACTGCTCCTTTGAAATATCTTTACAGACATTTCCCCATGCCCTATTTTTCTCTTTCCTTTCCTTCTTTCCCTTTCCCTTTCCTAAGATTAGTACGTACTTTTGTAACCTTCTACTAAGCCTTATGTAAAGAAACAGTTTAGCATGAAACCTGGTCTGATTCTTAATCCTCATGCATATAGCTTACCTGAGGAACATACACAATTATAATTTGGATATTTGTAGCATGGCCATGCCTGGTGGAATGAAGTATATGATTAAGTAAGAAATAAAATAAATGTGGGCCACCACAGCAGAGATATTTCTAGAGGGAAGATTTAACTGATGGGCTCACAATAAATGTATGAAACATACATTTTCCTACATCTCAAGCCTACAGGGTTGACTGACAAACCTGCTATATTGTAGGATACCTGGAGAGGATTCCTGAAGGGGTGGGTCAGCTGATGGACCCATGGTGAGTTCTGTGAGTAGAGGAGAAATTATATAGATATACCCTAAGTCCCAGTTTGGGGTACAACACAGTCACTATTTATTTAAACAAAGACAGTGTTCTGGCTGATATCTGAGAGGTTATTATGTTGTATGCATTTAATAATGCTCCCATAAAATCCATTTCTATCATTAGTATTTGGAAAGTTGAAATTAAAATTAGATAAATCCATTATTTTTGCATTCTATTTTATTCATTTTTAATATTAACTTCTCTCTACCGCGTTTCTGAAGAAATACAAGCAGACACACTTCATATATAACATCCATATACACTGTTTCCACTGCCCGAACTCTTAGAAACATTTTGAAATTGTTTGTGCTATTGCCTTTATTCTTGGGGACATCAGGTTACTGGGAACAAACAAGCAGAGAAAATCATGAAAGTGGTGTTTTCTTCAGTAGAAAAATAGAAGAATACAACAATCATCATTCAATATGTGAGCTATCCCCTAAGCTACAATACTGCTGGAGTGACAAAGATCCCCTCACTTCCACTGCAGAGTGGAAAACTGTCATTCTTCCAATGGCATTTGGAAGGACAATAGGAATCAAATACCGAACTGAGTGTTGTGCTGTCATGATGCAAACTCCATTCTTTTTGTTTGTGCATAGTGACATTGTATGCGCACAGAAAATGGTAGGGGTGCTTGTGCTGTACCATCCCAACACTCATTTTGTTATTTTGACAGAATCATCATGTTCTGCAGCAGCTTCTATAACCCCTCATGCATTTATGGCAGTTCTGTGTTGGAAATCTTCTGACCATCCAGGCATCATTATTCCTGCATATGTGTTCTGTAACATTAAACCTCTATGTGATGGGGAGGTTATTGCTCATTCAGGGCATGCTACTTCTATAAGCAGGGAAAATCAACCCAGCAAGTTTATAAAGATTGTGAACCTGACTAGAAACTGACTAGGAGAGTTAACCCTAGGTTAACTGATAAAGTAGCTGGTGGACTACTTTATCAGTTAACCCAGTAGGACTCTGTAGTACTACAGAGCTCTCCAAAAACTTAGTAAGGAGAAGGTGGTCTGGATACCTAGGTGTAAGTAATTCCAATTCCAAAGGAGGAGACCATCATGAAGGAGGCTTGAACTTGGGGTTTCTGTTGATGGCATCCCTTGGTGGTGGATCCTCAGAAAACCTCCTCTCCCAGATCTTTTTGAACATGCAGATTCAACTCAGAGAAGGTGGTTGTAGATTTTAAAGTGAGCTCCGCTGGGAGCACATTGAAACAATCCAGCTACAGTATGGCAAAGGTATGAATAACTGAGTAAAACTTCCTCATCCAGGAAAGGCTACAACTGGTACACAAGATATAATTGTGCAAAGTCCTTTATCTGCTGTTCAAGCAGGAGCATAGTTATTTCCAGGTTTCTGGCCAGCTCCATCTAAAGAAATATTACCCCCTCCAGAGTTAAAGATAGACTATCTCTGGAACAGGTGCCTTCTAAGTCCACAGCTGCCTTCTAAATCCACATTAAATGTGTAGAATTTAATCTAAGCTTGTTTCTTCCATCCAGAATTTCACAGCCTCCAAACACCAAGTCAAAAACTCCACTGCATATCAAGCCCATTCCAGGGGGGAGATTGATTATTTTGCACACTTATATGGTCAACTATCTTACCCATATAACTCTAGATGGCTTACAAAAGATATAAATAAACACATCATATAAAAGCCACAAGGCAACCTAAATGAAAAATAATCAAGGCTCCTCATATAACTGTCTAACATAATTGAAACAAAACATACCTACTGGGCTCTCTAACATCCAGCAAAATCTGATAGTTGTACTCCCTCTGTCCTGATCCCACCAATGATTATCAACAAGACCTAACCAATGTGGCTTCAGTTTCATACCTAATCCTGAATTCTTATAAAAAGTAACCATATGATCTGTTTCATCTATGGCTCACTGTAACTGTAGTCCAACTACTTTCTCAACAATCTTCTCTAAAAAGGAAAGGTTGGAGACCAGTAAACAGTTACTTAAAATGGATTGAATTATAGCTTCTTAACAGGGGATATGCTACTGCTTCCTCAATCAGAAGTACAAATGATATTGGGTGATATAACCTCAGACTTTAAGAAGAAATGTCAGATTGGGATTTTTGCAAATTTATGCAGGGGGTTGGAGATGGGTGGGTGTTGAATTATTTCTATTCTGAGTTGATAACAGGGAATTTTTAAAGAAAAATTCTAACTCACATGACATTTTCATTCATCCCTATTTAAGCCTGTTCATCACATGTGACATATATTAATATATCTTATGCTGCAAATATTCATTTCTACATTTGATGGTCATAGTGGTTTTATATATATATCTATATGTAACCACCATGATCAACAAATGTAGATATGAATATTATGGCAATTCATAGACACTCATCCTCTTATCACAGCGTAGAACATGAGCTACTGTGGTTCAGTCAGCTGCTGTTTAGCTAGTTACAAGAAAATCTGTTTTTATCAAAGTATTACAGAAATTTCAGCTTCAGACAGGAGGAAAGGAGAGAATTTAATCTCTGATAAACATAAATCAGTCTTTAATTCAGTTCATGGTTGTTCTATTTTGTCAGCACTTTGTACCACTGTTGCTTCCTGTTTCATCCATTCTTTCCACACTTATCAGTGTACAACACACCAAGGATTAACCTAATATTATTTTGAATCTTTTTAAAAAATGCTTGTTGGCAGTCATGCTGTTTATTTCTGACTAAGAATATATGTCTTTATCCTTCTCATCTCCAATCATCACCCCCTAAAAGGCCACTCCAAAGGAATAAATTCCAGTAACTACAGAGGATCTAAAATTCTAATGAAAGATAAGCATAACCAAAGTAGAGACAGATTAAATCTCTGTAGCTTTGGGAAAAAGTAGTTTCAGAGGGTAAAAAGAAAATATAGAAGTATATTTTGGTAAAATATTATATTTGTTTATGGAAATCAGAGTTTTCTGTGCATTTTTAAGTCCAATTGATAACACCAATGAATGATTATTGTTTTTGCCTAATGTTTTGTATATAATCCCTATAACAGAAATTCATGGATCTGCTTAACTTAAGGTTTAATGTGATCTAGTTGGTGGGATAGCTAATTGTATTCATTGTGCAGAAATCACAAGTCCTATTCTAGGTGTAAAACAAGATACATGGAAGCAAGTTATGTGAGGCAATTTTTGTTTATTGGTTTCTTTTATTAACATGCTTTATACCATCTATCTGGAATTTGCCTGGGGCTGAACAGTAGATTGACAAAAAGTATAACTTTGCTTCAAAGGTGTTGAGATCACTGTTGAGGGTATTCTTACTCCAGTAAGTAAGAATAATCTTTCTCTCTCCTATACAGTTATTAAATTTAAGAAAGAACTGTTTGGTCAAGCTGCAAAAAGATGGCCTGAACCACTTGATCAGGAACATCCAGTCTGTAAATCAAAATCAAAAATCAAAAGACTATGAAAAACTGGATAAAAGGAAGCAGCATGTGAAGTATGACAGAAAACAGAAAATTCAACAGTATGATGTTATCTTCCACAACCTGGTGTTCTCTCCTTCTCCTAGGTTTCCATTTTTATTATTCTTAGGCGGTACTATATAGCCATGCCAATTGCAGATGATCTCAAGGAACTGTAGCCCAGCATATGTGGAGGGCATTAACTTAGGAAGTTAGCATAAAGAAAGACAAATTAGGACAAGCAGGTGAAAAACAAATAATAGCTAGTGCCATTTATAATTTATGTCATCATTAATTGATCCAATTCATTGTAGCTAACATTTTAAAGAATGCCCTTCTTTGGAAAACACAGAAACAAAAAGTTGGTTTTTCTTTTTATCCACAGGAAAAAAATATGCTGCTTGATCTTCAGTCCAAGTAATTGTTAGTTTTACTGCTGGTATGTTTGCTCATTTTGAATTTCAAATTATAATTTAAATGGTGTTTAATTGGAACAGACATATTTTGTCCCAAATTAAATGTCATGGAGATTCATCATTTATAAGTTCATTATCTGTCTACTGCACAACTTCAATAATCTAACAGAAAATACAAATAAGATTCTGATTCTTATTCTTCTGCAAAAAGATATCAAACTGAAATATCAACATGAATTAAAGAGCTTCTTCCAGATCAACTAAACTCCTGATGTTTCTTTATCTACTACTGTGTATGGGACTCTAAGTAAGCTTTTGTGACAGGAAAGCCATGGAAAACAAAAGAGTATACTAGTGAATAAATTGAAGATGATGATGATGATGATAATGATGATGATGATATATACCCCACTGCAATCATACACAGATTCTCAGTGGCTCATCACATAAAAGAAAAACAACAATAACAACATGTTATAAAATAAAACCAACAGTCAAAATAGACAGACCTGAACTCCAAAGGAATTTGGTGTCAGCCCCAATGCCACCCCCATGATAACTCAATTTTAAGATACTTCTGAAAGGTGACTAGATTTAGGGACTAGACACTTCTCACAGGATGTCACTGTAGGGGGCTGGGCTCATGACAGAAAAACAATACCTCCAGGCCTCAGCACCCTTCACCTCCCCAAAATAGGGCAGAACCAGCTGTTTCTCCCAACCTGATTGAAGTGGCCAAAATTCCAGTGCATCCACAAACACTATCTGGTATCAGAAGACATGACAAAAACTCTTTAATCTCACAACATATGGGCAGACTCAATCACAGTTTCAAATCCAAAAATGCTAGGGAATTCCTGGAAGCTTGGTGTTTAGACAAATCAGCCATCAATAGACACAAAGAGAGATAAAGCACATTTGCATACCATGCAAGAGAGACATTAAAAAAAGCTAGGAAGGAGAAAAAAAACACTAGAATATATCCCCTCCAGCAGCCGACACTTAAATAAGCAGGGATTAACCCCAGGCAAACAATCAAGCAGAAAAGAATACCCTAATCAAGGAACTACCAAGGAAGAAACCACACCCCCACCAATACTGACAAGGCATGCTACTGTATATAAATGTGGAGCAAACCCCACACTCACTTGCACTGATGATGTTACCTAGTTGGGTAATGAAACTTCTGCAAACAAACAACCAAGTTTGAAGAGCACCAAGAACTCCATGGCTTTGCAAAGAGAGTAAGTGGCCTTTTAACTGGATGAATGCATCCTGATAAGACTGAGTTTGTTCAAAAGAGATATGTGAGAAATAATACTGGATACATTTTGAATCCTATTGACAATATAAATAAGAGAGAGAAAAAGGGAGGTAACTATTATTTTTTTGAAAGTGTTGAAAGCTTTCGGTAATTTAGAATGGCTTTTCATACTTACGATTCTGAAGAATGTGAACTTCTTTACATGAATACAGAGTATTTGCAAGCAGCCAAGATAATAAATGGTCTAATATTATGAAGGGAACAAGGCAAGATTGCTCCTCAATTCTTCCTCAATTTTACAGGTATTAGAATTATTGGCAAAAAAAAAAAGGTATGGCAAGAAAATAATGTTTCAGAAATTTTTTCAGACATTAACAAACCAAGAACACTAATGCCTTTTCTGTGGTTGCCTCTGTCCTCTGGAATCATCTCTCCCTTCCCCCTTCCACAAACATATGACAGTCCCCAACTCTTCTCACCTTTAAGAAAGCCATTAAGACCTGGCTCTTCCTGCAGGCATTAGGGGCCAATTGAGTGGGAGTCCCCTTTTGGTAGTTATGTGCTAGTTGCCATTTTTAACTTTGTATTTATATTTTGTTTTATGTGTGTATGTATGTATGTATGTATGTATCAGGTTTCTATAACTGCCCATCCCACAGAAAAGTGACTCTGGGCAGCATACAACAATTAAAATGCCAATAAATATATATAAGTGCTGCCCCAAAAAACACACACATATTGCATGCAGTCATGTAGACAGCCTTTGTTGGCTCCCAGTCTCTCCACCACCTTTATGATCTTTATCTCCTCCTTTATATGTTTTTTTTTTAATTTATTGTTTGTTCTTATACTGTACGCCACCCAGAGTCACATTATTTGAGTTGGGCGGCCTTATGAACCTTAAAAACAAACAAACAAACAAACAAATTGAAAATGATATGCTGACAATGTTGTATTTATGGTTACTCGACCAAAAGGGTCTCTAGAACCGATAATGGAATATATTCAGCAGAATGTTTTGGTATCAGGATTTTAGAGCAAAACAACAGACTCAAATGCTGACATGGAATTTATCCAAAGAAGAAAAGTAACACATATAACAAATGTGTTTCCAGGTTCAATATACTGCTAAAAAGTTAAATGACTGCGAATTTGTTTATTCATTTGTTTATTCATTTGTTTATTTATTTTTCATTCAATTTTGTGCCACCCAAATCCAAAGCAAGTCAGGGCTAAACAGAATAAAGCCAATATAGCAATACACTAAACAGAATAAAGCCAATATAGCAACAAGAAAAGTTAAACTGGAAAAGAACAAGAAGGTGAAGTCGACAGACAACCCAAACCTTCCCATTAATATCCAGCATCCAGCAGGAGGCACTAACCACCCTAGCCAAGGTAGCAGGATTCCCAGACATTTTATCTAACTACCTTTGGCTTGATACAAACAGAAACAGGCTATTTGTAAGAGATGATTGAATACTAAGCAGCATATTCAAAGTATGTGATACAAAGACAAGAATTAGTGCAGATTAATTATTTTTTGTTTTGTTATTAAACATCTGTTTTCATGAAGATAAAAATACAAAGAAATGTGGTCAGTATGGAGAGAATTTTTTTTTATAGATTGTAAGATTTAATTATAAATAAGACAAAAACTAACTCTTTCTTTCTTTGTAATGGTTAGAACTACCGACAAGTTCTAATGTTTTGAATAAGCAAGGTGGAACATTCAAAGACTTGACTGAATTTGAAAACCTAGTAACACAGAACTCAGAGCACTAGCAGAGCATTATTTATAAGTCGCTGGTGAAATTTAACTCAGAAACTGAACAAGTTAAAGATTGTATGATTAAATGGATGCAGAATTTAGATAGAGCAGTTAATGTGCAGCATTGGGAACTTCAGTGGAATAAAAACATCAAATTTACAGTGAATATCATAGAGAAAACTGGTTTAAGATGTTTTACTGATATTATACTACTCCAGTATTGATTACTAAAATTGATAATTCATTTTCATTTCCTAAAAATTGTTGGAAAAATAACTATCATGTTGGATCAGTTTTACATATTTGGCGGTAATGCTGTAAAGCTCAACCATTTTGGAAAATGATTTTAATAAAATGAAACAAATTTTAAAAGTTGGATTTCATTTCCAATCTGCCCTCTTTCAGTGAAATATTACTAAATCTTATATTCCACAAAGAACTAACTTTCTATATGTTAACAGCTGCTAGGATACCTTCTCACTGGAAAATACATACGATTCTCTCTGTAGAAAAATGACAAACTTAGTTGATGATTAAAATAACCTTGTATCGGAAGAATAAATATCATACAGAATTTAATTCAGCATGGAAATCATGTTTGGACTATAATCATATCCATGGGCTTTTACTCCACACAAAATTGAGTTTCTCATAACATACATTTAACCCCTCAATGATCTATTAAATAAGGGTAGACTTCTTATTAACTAGAGAAAAATTACTGTAATCTTTCACTTTGATTTATGATTCATACTGTGCTGATTATGATAGTTAATACTTGAATATGAACTGGATTTTAACCATGATCTGCTGTTTTAAAATGGTGTAAGATATCTAAATACATAGAACTAAATTAATGTTAGTCTGAAAATTTGTACTCAATTTACTCAGTTTTATGACGCTTATAAATCTCTTGTCTATTTACTTTGTACTTTTTATTCTTTTTTTCTGATTTTGTCTTTCTTCTTTTTCTAAAATGTTCAATAAAATAATAACATGCACGCGCACACACACACACACACACACACACACAAAGATTCTGACTTTTCTGTTCAGTACATACTCCCTCAATGCTGTCAAAAATCCAGTGAAACCAATGGCTAGGTGGAGCATCAAGAATTGGTGGAAGGCAAATTTTTTGTTCAGCTAAAAGGCTGCAGAAGGGACATCCTATTCTAAGCAATATCCATGAGCACAAAAGGAAATTTAATGAATGCAGATTTTTATATTAGCTCTCCAATTTTCATCTCATCTCCCAAATGATATGTGGAATTACTTGTACATAAGCATCCACACTTTTCAGAATTTTGCACTGCAATCCACAACTCAGTGAACACACACACATACGTTTATACTGAGAAAACTGCACAGCAGTTTGTAAGCAAGGATATATAGATACAATATTGCATTGTATTAAAAATGCTTCTAAAATCTGCAATCATATAAAGTAGTGAAATGAATTGTGCAATTAAAGTGTACTTATATATAGTGGGACAAAATATGCAGAAATAAGCATATGCATTTTTGTGCAGAGTTCATTTTGTGAAATTAGCAAATTGACGTCAAAATAGGTGGAAATAAACTTACACTCAGAAAAATGAGAAATCAAATGAAACTTAAATGGATAGATTTTCTAACCTCTATATTTTTGGTCTATAAATATTTTGGTTATTTTATAAGCATTTACAGCTGTGTTGATTCAATAATATAGTGCAGAACTAAAGTACATACTTGGCTTCTGAAAATTCATGGGTTCAGGTTTGGCATCTGTGGAACCAGGATGAGGAGCAAGAGGAAAACAAAGAGTTCAGGGGGTGGCAGAAGAGGCAGCAGAGCCCAATGGTGGGATTCATGGGAAGAAAACATTTCAAAGAGCCTTTGCCTTAATTGGGTTGCTATAAGTCTGCCTGGAGAACTTACATTTACTGTTTTCAAGATTATGTTTTGTTTTTTTTTGACTAGCATTAAAGTTGTCTTTCTGAAATCTGGGTGGTTCTTGCTTCTTTTGTGTATCAGTGTCATGTGGAGCTTATCAGTAGGAAAGAATTACAACCAGGAATACAGTAAATAGTATTGGTATGTGAACCAATACTATTTACTGCCAAGAAAATGTCACAAAAGTGGCATCCCCCAAAGGGTCAGACATGACTCAGTGCTTGCACAGGGGACCTTTCCCATTTTTTCACATGTGAAAGATAGTATCCAATATACCTTTGATCTTAATTATGTCAGATGTCCCCACTTTCCCATAACATTCTTCATGGCAGCCTGTCCCTCTTGATCAGAGGCTCTCCACACAATGGGTGCAGATGCCAGGTCATCTATCAGCATGCTGAAGAGTTTTAAATAATTTAAAATTAATTTTAAAAATTGCTGAAATCATGATGATAATCAAACCTTACTTCATGAGCTTTTGGCATTCTCATACGAGATTTTGCAAGATTTCTGTGTACTCATGTTCAGGGCAAGAACATGGAAATAATGTGAGATCTGTCGGTCTTGCATGATTTGGGGTCAGAATATGAGAGCTGCTATTCTACAAGAACTCACAAGGAAAGACTGTCTGGACAAGGAAAAACTACCGGTTCCTACAAAGTTCCATATATTTTTCCAGCATTGCAGTTCAATTATATACTTCTTTTATCCTTATGATCCTAGTTAAAAATCAATACAATTTTACCCTCTTTAAAGAAAAAGAAAACCTGTATACTATTGGGAAACAAATTCAAATTAAATAACTTCCTATGAATGATGCTCAGGGAAGTAAATAAAGAAATTATATTGTTATAGGATAGTAATATTAGTTCCCCCCATCAGTCAATAAAAGCACTCTGGAAAGTTAAAAAGCCAAATGAATATATAAGTCTCTCCTTAAATTCAATATTACCTTGTATAAAATATTAGGGCTTAAGCTCAAATTGGTTTTCTTTCAGCGTATTTTTCCCCCTGTTTATAAGCAGTCTTGCTCTTTTACTCCTGGTAAATTCATTTATTTGCTCTAATGGCTGTTTTTCTTGCCAGCACTTTCTAGCATGTGTACTAGCACTCTTTATTACATTCTACACAATATCTATGGGTCTGTTTTCATAGAATACTGATTCTGCTCTTCGTTTGAAATACACAGTGGCTACTATTAGAGTTGTGGGAATGTATAAAGGTTGAGCAGATGAACAGTCCATCCTTCACAAACTCTTCTTCCCTGCTTTATGCCACTATGCCTTGATGATTTAACTACCCTTCCATAGCCTTGACAAGTGTATCATAAAATAAATAGTTTGTGAACTAGGAACTAGCATTGCAAGATACATAAAGTATTACTTTATTCATTTATTGTTTTAAGATTTCAAGTTATAGGCACAGGTTATATGGTGGGAATTGATTATGATTATGTGTCATCAAGTCAGTGACAAATCATAGTGAACACATAGATAGATATTCTCCGGGATAATCTGTCTCAACATGGTCCTTCAGGTCTTTCAACAGTATACCCATCATCACTGTAATTGAGTCCATCTGGTCATCATCCTCTTTTTTCTTTTTCCACCTTTTTTTTTATTTCTACCTTATAGGGAAAGTCTACTCAAGAAGTGTTCAAAGTATGATAATCTGAACCTGGCCATTTATGCCCTGAGTGTTTGCCTGGTTTGCTGATCCATTTGTTTGTTTTCTCAGCTATCCAGGGTATTCTCAGGAATCTTTCTTGATGCTCTTTATTGCCTTAATAATAATATTTGTGAAAATTATTTTGGAATTACAGCTAATCACAACCTGAATAGAAGTCAGCATTGTGATGTGACTGCAAAAAAGGGAAATGAAAGTTATGATTGCGTGAATAGAAATATATTTTCCAAACTATGGGGAAAAAACCTAAATACTATATTCAGGTCTCAGCACCATACTCTAAGATGGATTCAGAAAAAATGAAAGAGGTGAAAGAAAGGTAAGACTATAAACGCTGTAAGGATAGATTGAAGAAATTGGTAAGTTTAGTCCTGGAAGAAGAAAACTGAAGAGAGATGTGATAGTTCTCCTCAAGCACAAAAGAAAAGTATGAATGATTTTGCATCTTTCCAAATGATATTCTATTGGACACAGAATAACTGATTTAAGGTTAAGGAAAGTGGATTCCATAATCATGTTAAGAAAACATGCTAATGCTAAGAGTGTTACCGAGAAAGGTAGTAGTTCTCCCTTTCGTAGGATTTCTTTAAGTGAATAGAACCTGTAAAATTATTGGGGGTGCTTTAATTTGGAGTCACAGGGTAGGAGAACATAGACCTTATGGTCTCTTCAGTCTTTAATGCTGTGATTCCATGTTTCAGACTGACAGATTTCTGGCTAGCTTAACCCATAAAAGTATTTACTATAAAAATATAGTAAAAAGTATAATAAAAATAACATCCTAGATTATGCTTTGAATAATAATAAGCAACAGCTAAGACCACAGATCAGCTAGATATGAGCTCACTAATATTCCTAAGGAATATGCAGTGGAGGTGAAGAATAGATTTAAGGGACTGGACTTAGTAGATAGGGTCCCGGAAGAACTCTGGACAGAAGTTGGCAGCATTGTTCAGGAGGCAGCAACAAAATACATCCCAAAGAAAGAGAAAACCAAGAAGGCAAAATGGCTGTCTGCTGAGACACTAGAAGTAGCCCAAGAAAGAAGGAAAGCAAAAGGCAACAGTGATAGGGGGAGATATGCCCAATTAAATGCAAAATTCCAGAGGTTAGCCAGAAGAGATAAGGAATTATTTTTAAACAAGCAATGCGCGGAAGTGGAAGAAGACAATAGAATAGGAAGGACAAGAGACCTCTTCCAGAAAATTAGAAACATCGGAGGTAAATTCCAGGCAAAAATGGGTATGATCAAAAACAAAGATGGCAAGGACCTAACAGAAGAAAAAGAGATCAAGAAAAGGTGGCAAGAATATACAGAAGACCTGTATAGGAAGGATAACAATATCAGGGATAGCTTTGATGGTGTGGTCAGTGAGCTAGAGCCAGACATCCTGAAGAGTGAGGTTGAATGGGCCTTAAGAAGCATTGCTAATAACAAGGCAACAGGAGACGACGGCATCCCAGCTGAACTGTTCAAAATCTTGCAAGATGATGCTGTCAAGGTAATGCATGCTATATGCCAGCAAATTTGGAAAACACAGGAATGGCCATCAGACTGGAAAAAATCAACTTATATCCCCATACCAAAAAAGGGAAACACTAAAGAATGTTCAAACTATCGAACAGTGGCACTCATTTCACATGCCAGTAAGGTAATGCTCAAGATCCTGCAAGGTAGACTTCAGCAGTTCATGGAGCGAGAATTGCCAGATGTACAAGCTGGGTTTAGAAAAGGCAGAGGAACTAGAGACCAAATTGCCAATATCCGCTGGATAATGGAAAAAGCCAGGGAGTTTCAGAAAAACATCTATTTCTGTTTTATTGACTATTCTAAAGCCTTTGACTGTGTGGACCATAACAAATTGTGGCAAGTTCTTAGTGGTATGGGGATACCAAGTCATCTTGTCTGCCTCCTGAAGAATCTGTATAACGACCAAGTAGCAACAGTAAGAACAGACCACGGAACAACGGACTGGTTTAAGATTGGGAAAGGAGTACGGCAGGGCTGTATCCTCTCACCCTACCTATTCAACTTGTACGCAGAACACATCATGCGACAAGCTGGCCTTGAGGAATCCAAGGCTGGAGTTAAAATCTCTGGAAGAAACATTAACAATCTCAGATATGCAGATGATACCACTTTGATGGCTGAAAGCGAAGAGGAACTGAGGAGCCTTATGATGAAGGTGAAAGAAGAAAGTGCAAAAGCTGGTTTGCAGCTAAACCTCAAAAAAACCAAGATTATGGCAACCAGCTTGATTGATAACTGGCAAATAGAGGGAGAAAATGTAGAAGCAGTGAAAGACTTTGTATTCCTAGGTGCGAAGATTACTGCAGATGCTGACTGCAGTCAGGAAATCAGAAGACGCTTAATCCTTGGGAGAAGAGCAATGACAAATCTCGATAAAATAGTTAAGAGCAGAGACATCACACTGACAACAAAGGTCCGCATAGTTAAAGCAATGGTGTTCCCCGTAGTAACATATGGCTGCGAGAGCTGGACCATAAGGAAGGCTGAGCGAAGGAAGATCGATGCTTTTGAACTGTGGTGTTGGAGGAAAATTCTGAGAGTGCCTTGGACTGCAAGAAGATCAAACCAGTCCATCCTCCAGGAAATAAAGCCAGACTGCTCACTTGAGGGAATGATATTAAAGGCCAAACTGAAATACTTTGGCCACATAATGAGAAGACAGGACACCCTGGAGAGGATGCTGATGCTGGGGAGAGTGGAAGGCAAAAGGAAGAGGGGCCGACCAAGGGCAAGGTGGATGGATGATATTCTAGAGGTGACGGAATCGTCCCTGAGGGAGCTGGGGGTGTTGACGACCGACAGGAAGCTCTGGCGTGGGCTGGTCCATGAAGTCACGAAGAGTCGGAAGCGACTAAACGAATAAACAACAAAAAAAAGACCACATAGGAAACATTTGGCTTGGGAAATAAGACTTCTGCTTCTTCTCAGTGCATTCTTCCGCACAGCATTCACAACTCTTCTCTGTACCCTCTACAGGGTATTTGGAATGGTGAAGGTAAGAGAGAATGTATTCCAGCAGTAGAGTCTGTAGAACAGCTGTGCAGAGAATTAACACTCCAAAGAATTTGGACAAATTAGAAGCTTCAAGTCAGATCCTATTGGTATGAATCAATTTGCACATATTCAGATATTTAAAATGAATATGTATTCTACTAATTCAAATTAACTGGTCAATTGGATGCTGTTCAGAGACTGAGAGCTCTTCCAAATTACAGCCTAAAGCTGCTGGAGTCCTGTAGTAAACTAGGTGGAAATAAGAAATCAGTTTCTAGATGTCAACCTCTTCTTCTGCTTTGGCCACACTGATGGCCTGGTCTTCTGCCTGAACTGCATTTACCAGACCCAGATTGTGGATTCACCACATCTTCTTTACCACTCTTGGATCAATACATAGAAAAAGAAAAAAGAAAAAAAAAGCACCTCTGTTTTACTATTGTGGCTTGGACAAAAAGGGGAAAGTAGCAGAATGCTTGTCAATTTCATCTGGTTAAATAAATAAACCAATAAATAAATAAAAAAAAAAAGACAGATCCATAGCAACAGGCTTCCAGGTCCAATTTAAATTACAGGTAATAACCTATAAATGTAAGGGTTGAATGGAACATTAGCTTCTGGGCTTGAAAGCAGTTCATTGATTTAATGAGCCATTGTTTGGATCAACGTAAGATAAAGACACCAGCAACCAGCAACTGGTAGAGAACATGGGAACACAGAAACCCCGGATGAAATGGCTGTACAATGGCAGTGACCATCTCCTGGAGAAGAAGGGGTGTGCCACGCAATGGAGCTAATCAAAATTGGGGCTGATACTAGAATGAAATGAAGCACAAAAGACCATCTGTTCTGAAGGGCTTAAGACAGAGCAGACTGGCATCTGTTTTTCAAGCAGCTTCTTTTACTTGTTTCCCCTTTTTGCTTTGTTTTTTTTTTCTAATATGCATAATAACGACAATTAGTAATACAGTGGAGACTTTAGTATTAAGAATCAAGTTTAATATAGAAACCTTTATTCTATAACAAAATAATTTAATGAACTTTGCAGCTGTTTATCAATGTTACACTCAGCTCTAGATGTGCAATGAAAGCTACCTTATGTTTATGAACATAAACATTTCAGAAACCATAATTAATATTGATACACACTTTATTATCTTTAAAGGTTTAAGTTACCGAAATTATCATAGGGTTAATAATCTCTAGTTAATACTGTATACATACCACTGTACCCAAATAATATAATTTATTGCTTGTGTTTTATAATACAATACAGTACAATAAAATACAACACAATTACACACACACACACACACACATATACCTACATACATACGAACAGCTCAGGTCAGGAAATAACAGATTTGATGTTGGAAAACATGTATGCTGGTACATTTGCAATGAACTGGGGGTAGAAAAAGGACAATATCATCTGTTCCTACACTCAACAACAAACTTCAGAGAGAATGCTATTTTATTGTTACAAGAATGATAGAAATTATTTCATACTTAATGTTTAATTGATGTTATATTTCCTATTTCTTCATTCATTGAATCATTCCTAGCATGAGGTGAGTATGTCACGGGCTGGAGAAAGTGAGGTAGTGCACAAGTCATTTTACAGTTGCTATGAAATAATCTTATTTTGTGTTTTTTTTCCTTGCCAATCACCAAAAACATCTTGTGGATGCTCCATGTTTTGTCAGTTTCTCACACAACTGTGAGACAAAACTTTACTGATATTTCATCTAACTGCTCTCTCCATTATGTTGACATCTCTTTCCCAGCCTTGGCACTTACCTGATTCCTTCTGTGCTCTCAATCCTGCTCTGTTGTCTTATATGTTTCTTGTAATTTTCTCTGCCTTGTCTTAGCCTTGCTTCAGCCATTTCAAAAGTTTCCATTTGTGCTTCCATTCACACATGAAATAATATAATGCCATCATTAGCCTGAATATGCATAAGTTGCTCACATTAACAATGGTATTCTACATTGATAAATAGGAAGTGTGTTGAGGGAGGGAAATTTGCACAATGTATGCAGGGCCGCAACTAGGGGAAGGCAAGCAGGGCATGTGCCCCGGGCTCTGCGCTGGGGGGCACCAAAATGAGTGATGGGGGGGGCACCAAAATGGGCATGGAATCCATGTTTGCCCCAGAGTGACACATACCCTAGTTGCGGGCTTGTATGTATGCCTGTCAATTTAAGTCAATACTTTATGCTTCTGAGAAAGTGAAATGTAACTCATGAAAATTTATGCCATAATAAATTTGTAAGCCTTTAAGAAGCATGCATTACCACTGTCAATTCATGATTAGACTGTATGGATTACCAGTTAGATCATCCCACACAATAAAAATCAAATTCTGAAGTCTTGGCAGGAGGTCTTCCCTATGTTTGTTGTCAATTCACATTGATTGTACTTTTTTTTAATTACTGGAAGTAGTTTGTATAATTTTGTCTGAAAGTACAATGTAATTGAAATTATAATGACAATTATAATCACCATCAGCACTTTAATCTCTACTATGATTAGACTATTTTCTACTGCACCTCAGTTATTCTATGAGTTACTTAGTTGATTTTATCCTATTTTGCAGTTGTGGTAGATCATGTTGATTGGTGATGATGAATAGAATTTTTCCTTCACTTTTTTTTCCTTTACTTTTTCCATTCTTGTCTTTAAAGCAAAAGGAGCAGAAAAGAGTTTTGAAGTACATAAGCAGTCCCCTGAGTTTCCAAGGCCAACTTCACAAGAAAATATCTATTAGTATTAAAAATGGGCTGTAAATTAGAAATCTTTGTCCCCAATTTTATTTGAAATATACAGATTGCTTAAATCTGCCAAATATTATTATGCTTATAAAATGAGTTTACAAGGCACAATCTGTATAAACTTCTTGTTCATGAATAACATGAAACTTTTACAATTCAAGTGGGGCAACACTGCTTTAGCATCTTCCTTCCTTCCTTCCTTCCTTCCTTCCTTCCTTCCTTCCTTCCTTCCTTCCTTCCTTCCTTCCCTCCCTCCCTCCCTCCCTCCCTCCCTCCCTCCCTCCCAATTTTGGAACACCCACCATTTCATATTATATGTCTATATGACCATTTATTTAGTTGTGAACTGACTGATTGGGAAATAAGTGGTTTTCTGTTTGGCAATGTGAATAATGAAACTTTATTAGTGATATATGTGACATGTTTAACAATGCTAATTTTCCAAACTGCTCTGTCTAATTCACTTGGCTTTCTGGCAAGCTGTAAACTAGGGAGGTTTGTGGGAAGCTAAAAAGAGAGAGAGAGAGAAAGAAAACAGGAGCATCCAATTTACAAGCATCTACAGAGTGCCACCCAGTGGAAAACAGTAAAATCAATTTGAAATAGAACAAATGGTTCTTTGGAATGGACAACACCTTTCATGTTTGCATGTATCTAATTAAAAAAATACTACAATATACAAAGGTTTCTCTTCCACCAGAAATATTTGATCAAGTAACTGAGAACTGCTAGTCCCTCAGCCACCTATATTGCCAACAGAGCAAAGACAAGGAAACTTATACCTTCTGGCTCCATCAGGTAGTTTTCAAAATTAAATTCAGGAAATTGTAGTGAATTTTGCACCACAAAATGGCTATTTTATTTGTTGCTTTTGATGTCAATAGCATTCATAATGATAGACATACTTTGTCGAATGTTGGATCACACCACAATCCTTTTTTTTAATGAATTATTCTGCACATCTATATAAATGTTTAGCTAAACAATAAGATTACATCATGTACAGTCTCAGCCAGACAAAACAGTTCATTCAGATTAAGGACATTACTATATATTAAAAAAAAAAAAAACTTCTCACTCCTATGGGTGGTATGTGTCTTCCTCGATCTTGGGTCCCCTACCAGACTTTGGTGGTTTGGGGATTTTGTGCAGTGTCTTAGCTGCTCCTAGCACTGCACTCTTCTGGACAGAGAACTCTGATGTTGTTCCTGGGATCTGTTGGAGCCACTCTCCCAGCTTAGGAGTCACTTTGGCCTTCACTTTCCACATCCTCTCTAGTTCCTCCTTCAGGCCCTGGTATTTCTCCAGCTTTTCATACTCCTTCTTCCTGATGTTGCTGTCACTTGGCGCTGCTACATCTATCACCACCATTGTCTTCTGGTCCTTGTCTACTACCACAATGTCTGGTTGATTGGCCAGGACCTGCCTGTACATCTGGATCTGGGAATCGCACAGAATCTTAGCCCTGTTATTTTCCATGACCTTCAGTAGAATCTCCCATCTGGACTTGGGGAGGTCTAGCCCATACGCTGTGCAGATGTTCCTGTACACAATGCCAGCTACTTGGTGGTGCCGTTCAGTGTATGCTATTCCTGCCTGCATCTTACATCCTGCCATTATGTATTGGACTATCTCTGAGGCCTCTCTGCATAGTCTGCACTTTGGGTCCTGTCTAGTGTGGTTGACCCCTGCTTCTTTGGATCTGCTTAGTGCCTTTTCTTGTGCTGCTATGATCAGTGCCTCAGTGCAGTCTATGCGGTCATATAGACATATAATATGAAATGGTGGGTGATCCCAAATTGGAAAGAGAAAGAAAGAAGGAAGGAAGGAAGGAAGGAAGGAAGGAAGGAAGGAAGGAAGGAAGGAAGGAAGGAAGGAAGGAAGGAAGGAAGCCAAAGCAGTTTAGTCCAACCTTTTCCAGCCATTAGGATTTCCCAAGGCCAACCACTTCAGCTATTTGCTGATGGTACATCCCATGCAGGGTCTTGTCTTGGCATGCCACTTGCTCTGCTTGATCTTTCTCCTATGTCTGCTGCTTCCTCAGGCTGTTTCTCAACAGCATATCTTTGGGTGCCAACTTACTGAAGTACTCCTGGATGCTCTGGGTTTCATCCAGGGCAATGGCTTTGACACTCACCAGACCCTGCCTGCCCTATTTTCAGCTGGTGTGCAGTCTCTGGGTTTTGGACTTGGGGTGGACACCTCTGTACATTGTGAGGAGTTTCCGGGTCTTCACATTAGCAGCTTCCATGTCCTCCTTTGGCCAGCTCACTATACCAGCAGGGTATCTGATGCCTGGCAGGGCGCTCATGTTGATGGTGTGAATCTTGTTCTTCCCATGGAGCTGGTTCTTCAGGACCTGTCTTATCCTTTGGTGGTACTTGGATGTTGCTGTCTTTCTTGCCTCCTCACTGTGGTTCCCATGTGTCTGTGGGATACAAAGGTACTTGTAGCTGGTCTGTATGTCTGCTATGTGGCCCACTGGTAGTTCCACCCCATCAGTCCTGACTACCTTCCCTGGCCACACATCTCTAGCTGAATGACATCCCAATGTCCGTGTCAGGAGAAACAGCAAGTTGATCTCTCATTCACTCCTAGCATACAGCTTGTTGTCATCCATGTAGAGGAGGTGGCTGAGGTAGTTCCACTCTTGAACTTGTATCCATATCCAGTCCTTGTGATGATCTGACTGAGGGGGTTCAAGCCTATGCAGACCAGCAGTGGGAACAGTGTATCACCTTGGTATATGCCACACTTGATGGCCACTTGTGCAAGGTGTCTTGAGTTGACTTCCAGTGTTGTCTTCCACAGTCCCACTGAGTTCTTGAGGAAGGTCCTTAGTGTCCTGTTGACTTTTATAGTGCCAGGCATTCACAGACCCGTGTGTGGCATTCAGTCATAGGCTTTTCTGTAGACAATACAGGCTGTGCTCAAATTTGTCTGTCTAGACCTTGAGTCTTGGGTGATTGCTCTATCTATGAGCAACTGATGTTCTGAGCCTCTGGTGTTGTTCCCAATGCACTTCTGAGCTGTGCTTAATATGGTCCTGTAGCTTGGCAACTATGATAGGAATTTCCATGTTGAGGGGAAGCAGGTTATTGGCTGATAGTTGGATGGTGCTGTTCCCTTGTGGGGGTCTTTCATGATCAGCACTGTCCTTCCTTGTGTTGGCCAGTCTGGGTGGGAGCCTGCTGCTAGCTTGTTCATCTGTGCTGCTAAGCATTCATGCACTGCTGTTAGTTTCTTTAGCCAGTACGTGTGGATCAAGTCCAGGCCAGGTGCTGTCCAGCTCTTCATGTTCTTGACCCACTGTTGGATGTCTGCTACTGTGATAGTGACTGGTTCCTACTCTGGGAGAGTTCTGTGGTCTGCTCTCAGGTCCTGCAGCCACTTTGCACTGGTGTTATGTGTCTTCTCTTTCTCCCATATGTTCTTCCAGGACTGTTCAGTTTCTGCTGTTGGTAGCTCTGCTGTTACGGTGTTGGTGCACTGAAGGGAGTATACATTGGATGGTTCTTTGGAGAACAGGGCATTTATCTTCTTGGCCTCTGCTTCTCTAATGTATCTCCTTAGCCTAGTGGCCAGTGCTGTGAGCCTTTGTTTAGCAGTTTTGCAGGTTTCAGATGGAGTTAGGGCCTTGTATTTTTTCAGTAGGTGAGTCTTATCCTGCATCCTTCTGTAGTTCCACCAGCTGACTAACTTCTTTCCACGTTGCCTTGATCTTAGCCTACAAACTCATTTTCTTGGGTGGAGGAATGTATTGGTGTTCTTGATTGTGTAGCCAAGCATCTCCAGGTTTACAGTGGCTGTAGCATATACCAGTTCATTGGTTGGAGTTATGGTGGTAGTAGGGATTGTTGTGAGGACTCTATTGGCATCTTCAAGCATACTATCTGACAGTACTTCTCCACTGAGCCTTGATAATCAGTCTTGAGGGTTGAATCTAGCTAGATCTTATGAGCTTATGCCTCATATCAGCTGCTGTGTGTGAGATTTCAGCCAGCTTCTGACTCAGAAAGCAAAACCTATTCCGAGTCAAAAGGAGAAACAGAAACTTACCAGGCAGAACTTGGGAAAACGAAACTCAGAAGTGACTCAGCAGAGAAGGAGAAGCTCAAGACTCTGATTGGCCAGGCTTCGGAGGAGACTTTGAATCCTCCAATCAGTGTGCAGGGAAGGCATGCAGGAAAGTATGCGAAGGAGAAGGCAGTCCAATTGGCTGCAGAAGGAAATGGGTGCACAAAGGATCAGCATAAAAGGCAGATGTGTGAAGAGCAAGCTGCCAGAGACAACCAATCCTTTGAGCTCACAGCCTTTGTGGAAGAGTACTTACCTGCCTCAGAAGCCTCTCCTGTAGCCAGAGAGGAATCAGCACCAGTGTCTTCTGCCTCTGAGGAATTGCCTCCTGCACAAGCTGCTCCAGAGGATCCTTCTCTTGCCATCCCTGCTGAGCACAGCCTTGCGTCCAGCACCAGACCTTGTAGTTGTGTCCCAGCGTGATCCAGTTTTGCACCCAGCCTTGCTCCTAGCTTTAAGACTTGCCTAGAATCTTCAGTCCAGTCCAGTCTTGCTTCCAAGTCCCAGCCTTGCCTAGGATCTCCAGTCCAGTCCAGTCTCACTCCAAGCTCACAACCTCATCTCGAATCTCCAGTCTAGCCCAGTCATGCTTCAGGTCCTCAGCCTTGTTCAAGATCTCCAGTTCAGTCTGGTCTTGCTCCAAGATTCCAGCCTTGCCTAGAATTTCCAGTCCAGTCCAGTCTTCCTCCAAGCCCAGTCTTGTCTTGAATCTCCAGTGCAGTCCAGCCTGTATTCCAGCTATCAGCCTTGCCTTGGATCTCCAGTCCAGTGTTGCCTTGCCTCCAGTTCTCAGCCTCACCTAGAAGATCCTACCAAGCCCAGTCTAGTCTCCAGAGTCAAGCCTTGTCCAGTGGATCCAGTTCGATCTCGCCTAGCCTCCATGTGTCAGCCCAGCCTTACCTGCATGCCAGCTCACAGATCCTTGCCTCCATCTTCTGCCTTGCCATGCACTCTAGCTTCACCAAGTCTTACAGCTTCAATCAGAGAGTTAGCTGAATTCTGCCTTGCTGTTCTGCCACAGTCTGGCCCTCCAGCTGTGCCTGTTCATCAGTCATTGCCTGTGTGGTCTTGATTAGAACTATCTTGCTTATTATTTCACCAGGACTCTATTATTGTAAATATTGTAGTTGTTTTTAATGAAGAGTTTTTGATAATAATTCTGCCTGGCCATCTCATAGTCTGAACAGGACACTGTGCTCTGTAATGCAGGGGAGTGGCAGTGACATTCCAGCTTCAGGTATTAGCTGCACCTCCAGTTGTTCTTCTGGGTCTTCTTGAGTCCAGGATGCAATGTGTAGTTGATCTATCTCAAGTTGTGAAAGCAACTTCCTCTTCACTATGTTGAAGTGTTTGCTAATTAGATGTTTATCAGTTAATGTGAATGCAGGTCTTCTGTCCATCCATAGTTCCCTCATACATTCCATATATCCCCTCTCATTAGGTCTACTGTTATAGTGGCATTCCATCAATTCCAGGTTCTCTTGTCTTGCCCATGTATGGTTTGTTCCAGTAGCCCATTTGTCATCATATTGTCCTGGTTCCCCAACATCTGGCAAGGACCTTGTGAATGTGGGCAACATCTGAGCTGGCATGACTCTCTTAGTTCATATTACTCTCATATTCGAAGTAGGCAGGTGAAGCTTTAAGAGGTCTTTGCCCAAGTGCCCCTACTGGTAAGGTAGGTACCATCCAGGATTAAAACCCTGGTCTCCTATGTCAAAGGGGGAGGGCATCCTAATGTCTATACTATCCAGCCACTGATTTATAGCAAAATCTCTGTCCCAGTGTCATTTATTTTCTTTTGAACATGAATTTTATTGGTGAGTGGAATGAACTGGCTTAATGTCATCTGGTAAGATGTTTGAAAATGCCCAGCATATATGATGTACTAAGCATATCACATAAAAGTTATCTATCCTCTCTGACGGGGTCAATTTTTTTTTGCATTTTTAAAATCTGTAGCAAAACAAAACATAAGATCTAAAGGAATACATACAATGATTATTCTGGATATGCAACTTTCTTTTTATTAAAAATGGATTACAAGAGGCCACTAAAGGAAAAGAAGCAAAACTATATACAAGAGAACTGGGTCAGGCTAAATAAGCTGTGACATGTAAAGACAATTGCTTGTTCTGGTACCTAGTCTCCTTCTTTCCAGAAAGATTTAGTCCACTAAACATCTACTTGTTTTCTCAAGATGACAGTGAACAATACTGTTTTCATCATGTGCAGTTATATTCTAGCTCATGAGGAGCCAAAGATTAATTAAAGAATGTTAACTCTGCTCTTCAACCCAAATAAAGGGTTCAAAAGTAACCTGCAAAATCAATAATCTTTAGGCATATAGTTTAAAGGAAACATCATAAATGAAAAGATTAGAGCTAAACAAAGAATTATGTCTAAACAAAGAATTATGGTTTATTTCCATAGTGGAGGACAAAGGAAGAGGAATGAAGAATAACATACAGAATGAGAACATTGCAAGTAGATATTGTAATTAACAATGGTGAAGAATATAATTGATTTAACATTTTTACATTAAATATAGTTGTGCTTCCTAAACCTATCTCCTCTGACAATGAATTTGCAACTTCCAGATTTTGATCAACCACAATTCCTGACAGCCTCAGGCTGCTCACCCAATGGAGATCATATTGGGATATTCAGTAGTATCTGGAGAGAGGTGCAATTTTGCTTGAGCCAAATGTTCTCTTCCTATATCCATACTTTCTAGAATCACATAATGTATGTGCAAAGTACATACATTAAAGTAGGGTACTATGTTGGGGTAAATTACACACAAAAGCCTGCTGTGCTTTAAAAATGCCTTCAAAATTTGCACACTTGAAAAATATTTACAAAAGCATATATTAGGAAAATTAGTACAAGTATGCATATGAATTGACAAAGAATTTGCAGACTGTTGCAGAAAACAAGCTGAGCTTTGGAAAATGGAAGAGAATGTGAAATTGACAGATTTGCCAATCCCCAATTCACCATGGATTTCTTCACTGACCAATGAAATTCTGCCACGTAGGCAGAAAGGCTTATGTAGAGGGAGCTCATCCTATGACTTTCAATTCATGCCTTCAGGACTGCTATAAGAATTAAGCCACTCATGAGCCGTGATGCACCCAAAGCCCATTTCTTTCTGTGGAGGCAGTTTGCTTTCCATTTAGTTTACTTTCTAATAGAATAATTTGTGACCTCCTGTGCTTATATGTCAGAGAAATTCTGAATTTTCATCATCATCATCATCACCCAATGTTCCTTTGAAGAACTGCAGATTCTCCCTTTTTATATATGAAAAGGAAATAAATAAATAACTACACAGAGTAGTTTGTAGTTACCCACATGTAGGAGGATATCAATTAGATAGGAGGAACCATTTTTCAGCAGAAGCCAATGTTTGTTTCCTAAGTGGGCTAAAGTCTATTATTCCAAACTTTTCTAGGAAAGAATCTGCCTAAATCATTCTTCTTGTATTCTTTTATTGCTAAATGATCAAAACAAATCAGTGTAATTCTTCTGTACTCTTCACTCACTTTTGCATTCAATCCAAGTTCATTCACCACTTATTCTTTCTTGTCCCTAATTCTTTATGTTTTACCTTCTTAAATAACCCATTCCCACTGCATTCTATTTACTTTTATGTTTCTCCTGCTATACCAAACTCTGACACATATAATGACATGGGATAAAACATACTCGTATATATAGCTATTTCACATCTTTCAGCAGAAATCTATTCCTTTCTTTCAGTGTTGTCTTGCCTTAAAATTTCTCTAGATATTTTTCAATTCCTTACCAACACATCTCTGATGTCATCACAAGCATTCTTTATACATGTATCCATAAAAAAAATCAAATAATTAAAGAGATATTACACATCCTTGTCTTACTTCCAGGTCTCTATTGAATCATTTCCTAAGCATTTCATTTATTCTGAAGTATAATTTAATTCCATCACATATAACCAAATTTCAACTGCATGTTAGTATAAAAATGTCATAACTGAAGCCTATTCACTTCATAATATGCAATAATCAAGCAATAAATGTTCTTATGTTCATCTATTCTTTGATGCGCTGCTGAAGAGCAAATATCTGCTCAGTACATCCCTATCTGGGTTGCACATTCATTGCCTGGAATGAAGCCCTACTGCACTTCACAAACTATCTCATCATTACCTCTCATGCCCTTTCAATCAACATTCTGCCAAATATTTTCACAGACACATTTAATAAACTATTTACCCTTGCTTTGTGCATTGTTACTTTTCCTTTTTATAAGAGAGCAACAGCATTCTTCCAATGGTAAGGCATGGATACAGTCTTCACACACATACACATGGCCCCTCTATGGCCAAACCAATTCTAGTTATGCTATCTACATTTCTGCCCTTACCAGTTCTCAACATTCTTATACTATTGACAACCTTTTCCATATTTTTTCCCTTAGATGTTAAACTAAAAGGACTCATTCAATTGCATTCTTTGATATTTCACTATCATATCCACACAAATCTCATAAATATTCCTTCCAACATTTCCTCTCTTCTATTTTATTCTAGACTATTTCATCACATTTTGTTCTTCATTCCATTCATTCTGCTGGAGGCACCTTGTTTAGCTCTTTTCATTCACTTCCATTTAAAAAAAATCCATCAAAAATCATTCTGCATTTTCTCTCCTTCTTTTAGTTTTAAATGCTACTTGTTCTTTGGCTACATTTTCAGCAGCCAGCTTTTTTCTCTTTACACATAATATAGTATCTTTCTCTCATCCTCCTTTTTTTGCAACAATCGTTCTCTTATATGCATTTTTTAAATGATCCATAGCTTCTTTCACTTTATCATTCCACCACACATCCTCTTTCATGCTTCCAGTAGCATTTAGCTCTACATATTTCTGTGATACTTTCTAAATGAATTCTTTTCACTTTGTTTGAAGCAGCATCAAGTCATACTTTTTACACACTTGTCTGCACGTATTTTACAAGATCAGACTACCTTAATTCAGATCTATTATATTCTTCTCATTTCTCTTAATTTCAGGTTCAAAACTTCTCTTTTTCTTTGTGTCATTTCATTGTTATTTACCTTTCTTACATTGCAAGGTGTACTTTCCCATATGCCACCATCATCACCAGATGGGTCCATAGATATTGATCTCCACCAGTCAACATGGCTTTGGTCAATAGAGGCTTTTGTATGTTGTGTTTAGTTAGAGAAGGAAAAGATACCATCCTGAGACACAATCAAATCAGGAGCCAAGAAGTAAGAATACAGATTGAAGACCAATGAGGATCAAAAAGAAGCCAAGAATCAAGACCAACAAATTTCCTCAGAAATGCTCTAGCATATTCCAAGGAAAACTTGGTTACTATCAGTTGAGAGCCTGATTGAAAGACTGCTGCTACTCTGATAAGTACAGCACCAAAACAGTGAAGAAAGAACAGAATTAAAAAAGAATGGCTTAACTATTTTCTGAATTTGCTGGGATAATCTTTAAACTCTCTGAAGTTTACCAGGTAATCCACATATATGCAGTACTTGAAGACAAAATAGTATTGTTGGAGATAATTTTTTCCCCTCTTCATTTCATGCATGTGATGTCTGAAAAAAGTAAATTTTAGTATTTCACCACAGTAGTAAAGAACTATATACTTCTCATATAAATTATGTTTCTTCTTGTTCTAACAAATACTTTCTCTGGTTAGTCTTGTGTTAGGTAAAGGTAAAGGTTTCCCTTGACGTAAAGTCCAGTCGTGTCCGACTCTAGGGGGCGGTGCTCATCTCCGTTTCTAAGCCTTGGAGCCGGCGTTGTCCGTAAGGACCCGTCCGTGGTCATGTGGCCGGCATGACTTCACAGAACGCCGTTACCTTCCCGCCGAAGCGGTACCTATTGATCTACTCACATTTGCATGTTTTCGAACTGCTAAGTCTTGTAATCCCTACAATTGCAATTCCCTCTTCTCCTCTGATAAGAGGGATTTAGTATGGAATAAATGATCACATCCACTAGTGGATATGGATACAGAACAGTCTTAGAAACTGGCTCCTAAAATGTCAGTTCCCAGAGGTAGATCAGTCAGCCTTGAACACATTGGATTCTAGGCCCCTTCATTTCATCTGGCCCCAAGATCATGTCCTTTATTTCTTGTTGTTGTTTATTCGTTTAGTCGCTTCCGACTCTTCGTGACTTCATGGACCAGCCCACGCCAGAGCTTCCTGTCGGTCGTCAACACCCCCAGCTCCCCCAGGGACGAGTCCGTCACCTCTAGAATATCATCCATCCATCTTGCCCTTGGTCGGCCCCTCTTCCTTTTGCCTTCCACTCTCCCTAGCATCAGCATCTTCTCCAGGGTGTCCTGTCTTCTCATTATGTGGCCAAAGTATTTCAGTTTTGCCTTTAATATCATTCCCTCAAGTGAGCAGTCTGGCTTTATTTCCTGGAGGATGGACTGGTTGGATCTTCTTGCAGTCCAAGGCACTCTCAGAATTTTCCTCCAACACCACAGTTCAAAAGCATCGATCTTCCTTCGCTCAGCCTTCCTTATGGTCCAGCTCTCGCAGCCATATGTTACTATAGGGAACACCATTGCTTTAACTATGCGGGCCTTTGTTGTCAGTGTGATGTCTCTGCTCTTAACTATTTTATCGAGATTTGTCATTGCTCTTCTTCTAAGGATTAAGCGTCTTCTGATTTCCTGGCTGCCCTTTATTTCTATCTGGAATAAATATTTGCCTTTCTTTTGAAACCTGGGAAAGGACTATTTGTTTCTGAAGCAAGCAAGCAAGCAAACAAACCCACCCACTGGCAAAGGCGCTATTTTTTATCTGCTTCCCTGTTCTTAGGGCCCAATCTAAGCTAGAAAGAACTCTGGAAGTGGTGGTGATCTGTTACTCCCCCTTTTCCTATCCAATGTAGGTTTTCTTTGCTGCAGTTGTGTTTGAGCTCTAGAACTGTCACAGTTCCAGTTCCCAAATTCTCAGCCTTTATTGAGTTTGGAATTCTTCTTGTAGCACTTTTGGAATTGGGTAGCCTCTCTTTTTATTGGCTGTTGACTGTTTTCTGAATTAGGCCTAAAATTAATTAAGTCTTTGTCTCAATGTACACCCTCTTTCTCAATTTTAGAAATCTCAGATAATCCAAGATTCAAATTCTATGAATAAAAATGAAACAATCTCCTGTGATGTTCTTCAATTATATTTCATATTTAATTAATATTATTTAAAAGCAAAGAAGGATACCATGAGCAGAAATAGGCATCCTAAAAGAAAAGATGCAGAGCCAAAAAAAAAAACACATGGTGGTGGGAGGCTTTGTGGAAATGCAAGTTGGGAGATAATTTGAATTTCAGTTTCACTGAAGGAAAATTATTTTGCCCTCTATGTATTGAACTTGTA
This sequence comes from Candoia aspera, assembly GCF_035149785.1. Classification (NCBI taxonomy): domain Eukaryota; kingdom Metazoa; phylum Chordata; class Lepidosauria; order Squamata; family Candoiidae; genus Candoia; species Candoia aspera. The sequence continues at coordinate 51,983,745 of NC_086158.1, forward strand.
CTGTAATTCATATTCTGTGTGCAGCAAATGACATATTTCTAGGTATAAGGACAACTAATAATGGGGCACTGATTTGAATCATTGACTTCAGTTCTCCTGTCAAGCAGCAGAGGTGATTGCCAGTTAACACCATATATTATTGGCCACAGCCACATAAGTACTTTAATTGTATTGTAATAACTATGAAATAACTGTTAATATGTTATATCCTTTGGCATGACTGGTCAAAGCCTAATGATTACTCTGGCTGACTAAAGGGCCATCCAAATGACATGTCAATTAGCCTGAGCATATTTTTGTGTTTCAGTTCCAACATTTTGCAGGTGACTGAGCAACAGGGAAAATTGCCACATAGAGTATGCTGACTCTACAAATAACATTTCATCCCTGTGGTGCTTCTGACTTCTTTCATTTGCACTTTGCTACCTGAAATTTTCATTAGGTAAATAATGCTGTAAAGAAAATAGCAGGGAAATATGAGATAACTAAAGTATCAAAGGTTTTTTTTTAATCATCTTTTTAAGAACCACCACCAAATCCAAATGACTATTGTTATTATTGACCATAGGTAACTCTCCTTACAGGCTTTATTAATTGGAAAGTAGGATGGAAATGCTTAAGATATTTTTTTAAAAAAATCCACAAATCTCAGAAATTTCAGAAGATACCAAATAAGCAATATATACAGCTAACATACCATATAAAGTACAGTGCAATCATCAAAATGCCAGTAAGATAAAAAAAAAAGGGTTATAACCAAGGCAGCGGGATAGACCAGTCTCCCAAAAAAGTATTCGAATTGGTGGAACACACCTCAAAACATAGAATGTAACAAACCAGTTTATGAATAATTGAATGATATATAACATAATTGAATTATTTACTGATACAAACATGGGAAAAAGCTATCAGAGCAAACCAACTAATCTAAAAAAAATAGAGGAATTTACCTCCACAAACATAATTTCATTAGCATTTATTCCTAGTTCCCTCAGGGTCCAGTCATGGACTGAAAATAAAGCTGAATTATTTCACAACGTATGCCAGAAAGCATTGTGGACCTCTTAACTTTTCTCTGAACTTCAAATTTCTCCACTCATCTTAACTGTTCCTGCTTTCCTAAAGGTTGTGACAATGCAAGGGACAAATGGTCTTCCATGTCCTATCCTTGGAAGAAACCATTGTGATAGGTATTAGCAGGTATTAGCAGTGCTATGAAATCTAGTTTTCCTAATGTTTCTTTTTAAAAAAAAAAACTTATTTATTTCATCTTATAATAAAAACAGAATACAAAAACAGATGTATTACACTTACAAAATTACAAACATATGACACGAACATAACCAAGAAATCAAACAACAAAAATATATGGCTTCCGACTATCACAAATGTGAGTATATTATTAACTATAATATTCTGACCTCTTTTCTTTATTTTAACTATCTACTCCTATTTCTAGTTTTCCTAATGTTTCTTGTGGATCACAGAAAATGGGAAAAGAAGGGAGTGGTCAATTCTGGAATCCAGAACCATAGTTGTAGTCTAAGTGGATCAATGAACAGACAGGAAGGCAAATGGAACAGAACACTTGAAAATTGATGGAGGTTGGGAAGCAGGAGACTTTCTGGAGAACAGACTGGAGGCAAGCAAGCAGCTGAAAGCAAATGTGAAAGTTAGTGGTGAACAGATGATTTCATTTTATTTGGATTAAAATTTGAATCTGGTAAGAACTCTTTATTGTGTTCTTAAAAAAATCCTATGTTAATTTCCAAGAGTCACAAGTATGAGTAGGAAGGCCATGTAAATGTATAAAATAAACAAACAAACAAATAAATTAATATCAACTTTTATTTGAAATGAGAATTCCATGTAGCCAGTCTTTGCAATTATGATGAAGAATGAGGAATTATCACACAATGGCAGTTTTCCTACTCAACTTAGGTATGTGCAATAGCATCTAGAACTGATTTCTGCCTCCAAAAAATGGATAGTTGACATCTCTTTCGAAGACAAGGTTTTGTTTCAGATAAAAATATTCCATTTATATAAACCCAATATCCTCATGGGAATACTTCTTCCTAGATGGGGAGTATACATAAATAAAATTATACTTACATGCTTCTGTTGAACTGACATTGAAAAGAAAGAAGATAAATGTATTTATGAAAAATTGTACACACACCAAATCTTACTAAAGTGTGCCTCTAGACATTTTTATAATCTCTTATTTTTTATCATTTTCTTTGAATGAAGCAATAAGCACCAATTAAAAGAAACCAACTGCAAAACCTGATCATAGTTCAATTATTTAGGTAACTCTTTCCCCTCACATCTATGCACAAGTGTATGCTCTTCTATAATTATTTCAGATCCTCTTAATGAATGCAGAACTTTAATCTACTTCTATAATTACTTTGATGTAAATGTCTAAAAATATAGCTACCCTGTCTTTTCCTGATTTTAAATGCAGCAAAAACCCTTATTTTTCCTGAAAATCTTCATCTTGTCTATAGAAAAAATCTTTTAAAATAGCTCATAGGAAAAAGGTCCACACTAGTCTTATAATCTGGTCTACAAGCAGTATAATAAAATTATTTCCATTTCTAACTAAATAAAGGGAATTTATGGTAGAATTAAGACTAAAAAGAATAATATATTCAGCAATAAACATATGTCTAAGCTCTTACCTTTAGTAAAAATGAGATTTAGAATGGCTTGCTCTTCTTACTCTGGGAAGTCTTATGTACAAGACACAACTGTGCTATCTGCTAATTTTCAAGATGTCTAATAGTAAAAAAAAATGTCACCCATACTTTGAGGAGATCAGGCAATAACATATTGCAATGATCAGATCCCTAAAATGTCATAAATTGGATATTCATGTGATATGCCCTAGTGGTACACAAAACATTTTAAATTCACAATGTTTTGCACTCAAAACATTCATTTGCGGCTTGAAAATCTCTGGAGTTCAAAACTATTCTGTCATTTCTGGAAGTGTCTTGATGCTGCACCAGCTATTCCAGAAGTGTCCCATACTTGAAATTAACAGTTGTGAGCTTAATTCCCCTCTTTCTGAATTTAAAACAATGTATTTTGAGCTTGGGTGCTTGCAGAATGGTAGAAGAACAATGAAATAGTCCTGGGAAAATTGGAGCAATCCATCTTAAACTTGAAGTAACTGTTTGGAGGTCTGTTCTGGAACAAGATGTTTCAAACATTTTGAATACCTGTATTCCCTCTTCCCTTTCAGTGAATGCAGGAGACATAAAGAGACCATGTTCATTACCATACTGGTCCTCAGAAATCATCTTTGTTTTAGCCTTGTCAGTCTGAGTAGTATGTTCTGAAAGGGAAATATTCAAATTAAAACAAATACATATGAAAGCTTCAACAGCCTTTCAGGATGAGCTCAATGGAAATGACCTCATACCTATTACCTATGTTTGTACTTTCCATTTACACTGAACAGGAATATTTTAATACTGAAGTTCTCTTTTAATATATATATATATATATATATATATATATATATATATATATATATATGACAGACGTGTTGTTACTCAAAGTAAAATGACCTGCTTTAATATTTGTTGTTTGATAGTCAAACATTTTCTCTTACCTTCTATATTTTTCTCCTGTTAGTATTTATCATAGTGGTGATGAATGTCTTAACACTTTGGTTTAGTTAAACCTAGTATTACTAAAGGTATTCCATTAATTATTTCATGATACATTTAACAAAATATGTCCTTAATATTGAAGACAACAAAATCATATGTTAATTCTCTTTTTTGCTTAAAAACCCATTTGACTCATTTACATCTTTTTTGCTAAATTCTATTATGGAAATTATTTTCCACCTTTATGTAAAATTTACTAGCAGATATTGTCTTCAGATAATTGTTTATATCTATCTATCTACCTATCTATCTATCTATCATCTATCTATCTATCTATCTCACCATAAGGATGAGCTTATATACTGGGATATTTTACTTTAGTGTTGTCAGATTCTTCTAATAATAATGTGATATCATCAAACAGCTTTGATTCATTAAAGTTTTATTTTTTTTCCATTTGGGACATTTGGTTGTTTGATTAGTTGAGAGAATTGTGTCATATTAATGCAAATAGCATGGTAAAATATTTTTATATAGTCAAAAGTATAAATGATATAAAACTTCACGTCACACTTTTACACACTACCTATCTTTGGAAGAATGGAGAGGGGAGGAGATATTCAATGCCATTCAGAATTTTTAAACTCTTTTGTGAAATATGGGATTAGCTTCCTTTTTATAAAACAGAATGCAGCTGAAAGTGGGTCTGTTCTATTTAATAAAAATAATTTTATCATCCCTTCCAGCTATATTCCAGACAGTATACCAAGCCTATGGGTATTAAAGTACTTGACTCTGTAGGATGTAGTGGCATTCCAGCAATATACTCTTGAGGAGAAACAGATACTGTCAAGGCTGTCAACCACCTAACCAAGAAATATGAATTATGCCATTCTGATAATGTTGTGAAGTCTTCCAGAATTTTATAAATGTCTGTAAAAGTTGAAAAACATTTGGGATCCATCGTAGGTAACATGCATGTGCATTAGTTGTTTGTAACAAAGTCACAAGCACAAGCATTCTTCACTTTCACTAAGGCCTTTTGCAAGTGATTCCATGTTTGAGATGGAATGAACTCTTTCATTTAGAAAGGTTGAATTCAGAAGGCTATGCAGATTGATTTTCACTGCAAATAAAACAAAAGTGGTATTTTAAATTGTATGAGCTTATCTTTTAAAACAATTTTACGAAATGTTACAAGTCCATAGTTCAATGTTTCCATACTTATGTTTAAAGAATTTAGGAAATTATGCATACTTCTGCAGGCTCCACCATCCTGTCCTGTATATTTACTAGCAAGTGAAAGAACTACGTATTTGCTGTCATGTGCGAATAGAGCTCATCCTTTGTCAGGGCAGCCACGCTCTAAATAAAACACAGACTCACTTAGAGGGTCTAAGGATTTCTGGCTTTATTAGAACGGAGTGCATGCAAGGAAAAAGACAGGAATCCTTATGTGTTGCCAGGGTGTCTTGTTTATACTCTGTTGGCAGACGTTGTGCTTCTCCACCCTCGAGCCATGACCGGATGGGTGCTTGGAACTGCGACGCGTCAGCTGATGGGCGATTCCGGTGATCCCCGGCATTCTCCTTTGTCTCCCTGCCTTTGTCCGGAGCAGGTGCGTCCCCTGGGGAAATGGGAAGGCGTTTCCCCGATCTTTCGATGGGTGTCAAGTCCGGTCTGATGGGTGCTCCCATTATGTTGGTGATTCCTCTATGGACATAGGGGCCTGAGGGATATGTGAGTGCATCCCCTGGGGAAATGGAAAGGCATTCCCCCTATCTTTTGATGGGTGCCAAGTCTGGTCTGAGGGCCATTTTTATTATGTTGGTGATTCCCTTATGGATATGGGTGCTTGAGGGATATGTGAGTGATTAAGGGATTATGCTTATCCCTTCCTCTTACCTAATGTGCATGTTCCCCGTTGTGATGCACATATGCCTTGCAACGGGGAACATGACATCCTTACAAAGGGAAACGACAGTGAGTTCAAATTACCTGACATATTGATTGAATACTAGACAGTGGAGGGAGTAATAGTATCAGAAGACAAGCTAGCTTGTATGCTTCTACTGCAGCCCTTAGCTAATATCTAAGCAAAGTGGAATACTTAACAGTCTCTGTATCACGTGGCTTAATGGGTTCTCAGGATAACCAAACAAGCTTCAGCACATAAAACTTTGTTGTGAACCTTTTTCCCTACTTTATTCATAACACAGATGGAAAAATCTGGGCTTCTCTTTCAGCCATGTTAGCTTGAGCCAACATACAAAAACAGCTCTGTCCTGTCCAAGTTGCCTCCTACAGTTTTAGCTTTAGCTGTAAGAGAATTTGGTATGCAGCAGAACAATAAATGGATTTATTGCTTGTTTTAGCATTTCCAGCTTAACTGTTTTCCTGCCTGCCATACAAAGCTCTACCAAGGCAACTTCTAACTTAGACCTGCAGCTGTAACTGTAGCTACCCCAAATCCTCCCATGTCACTTAGAGTTAATTAAGGACATTAATTATGCTCAGCTGCCAACCTTTCATGGCTAGCAGCACACTGATGTTTCTTCTGCTCCTCTTCTCCTTCTATCATCTGCCTAGAGTAGACATGTTCAGTGAAAGTTTGGCCTTTCTTTATTCTTTGGTGATTTTTTCTTCACTCTTGAATTCTTCAGTGGTCTTGATCCATCATGGAACTGGCAAATCTTCAACAACCAAAGCTGTCTAAATCCATTTTGATTCATTAGCCATCTTTTTCTTATGCAAAATATCCAACTCTCTCTTCCTGCCTGATTATCATCCTACTTTAACTTCCTGTCTCCCTGTTTGTGAGAAACTCTCTACAATATGTGTGAAATTATTTCATACCATTATTTCTTGGGCCTAAGTTATCCTATCCAAACACAGCTTTCCATCTGGGAGATCACATGAAAGATGGATAGTCTGTGATTAGCTTGTTATCTAAAAAGGCAATGAAGTCATTGTGGTTATGACATGCAAATATCTTAGTTCTGCCGTAGCATAATTGTAAGATACAAATAATCATGGCTGGATTAAACTTTAAAAAAAGACATTTTGTTTTTTAATATGAGGTTGATTCGGTCACATATAACCTGATACTGTACATGTCTACCCAGAAGCAAGTCCTACTGAATTCAAGGGACTTATGTGTACCAACATTACTTCATTTCTGGGCCCCAATATGGCTTACATCTTGAAGGTAAAAGGTAAAGGTTTCCCTTGACATTAAGTCCAGTCATGTCCGACTCTAGGGGGTGGTGCTCATCTCGGTTTCAAAGCCGAAGAGCCGGCATTTGTCCGTAGACACTTCTGTGGTCATGTGGCTGGCATGACTAAACGGAACGCCGTTACCTGCCTGCTGAAGCAGTACCTATTCATCTACTCACATTTGCATGTTTTCGAACTGCTAGGTTGGCAGGAGCTGGGACTAGCAATGGGAGCTCACCCCGCCATGCGGATTCGAACCGCCGACCTTCCAATCAGCAAGCTCAGCAGCTCAGCGGTTTAACCCGCAGCGCCACCGCATCTTGAAACCCTCTCAATAAATTGATTAGGAAATCATTGAGAACTAGTAAAGAAATATATATCTAACTCTAACACTTCAAAGAATATTCTATTCTGATATTTTTCTAAGATTGTTATCCTGACTGACCTTTGATCCTTGCCTCTTTAGGTCAGCACCATATTAGTAGGATGTAATAATGTGACTGATATGAAAGATAATAAGAATAAGAATATTGTCCTTTATTGCAATCAAAGCACTTTGCACTTTCCCTTTGGTTTAACATTAGCAGCCAGTGTGGTAATTTATCATCCCTTGTAGTAATTCACTTGTCTCTGTAATAGGACAAAGCTATAAAGAAAATGAAATAATCTTTAATGTGTAGTAATAATATGCAATTTTAAAAGGCTGGATATTGACATGCTTTAATTAAAGTAATAATGACACTGTCAAAAAATGGGAAGTGTCTGTTTATATTATTGTTTCAGAGAATTCAATCATTTTTTTTTAATTCTTCCTCCATACAGTTGCAGCCTCTTGACCATGGAACTGTAAAGTCTGATTTCCCATGTATATAACTAGTAGAAGAGAAGTGAAGTCAATTTGAGCTCTCTTGAAAGTAGGTGACCTTGGATCCTGCAAAATGAGAAGAACATTATTTCAAAGATTTAAATTTTGTAGGAGTCTAAATTGTACTGCAACTGGTTGCACTAACTTTTGCTAGAAATGCGCACAAACACACCCACTATCTTTCCATTGACCTTCCTATTGCTATTGTAAGATAGAAAGCTGCCTAATACCACTAGACATTCATCAAAAATTCTAAACAGAAGTACAGCTAAATACCAAACTTCTGTATGTTCTTTCTTTACAGAAGAACTTAAAGAAAAAAAAAACCTCCTCAACTTGACACATCCACATGTAGTGGAAATTCTGAACAGATCTGAATACAGGCCAGCAGAGTAGAGTTTATTCCATTTTTTCCTCTTCTGCTTTTAATTATTAGTTCCCAATACACCCAATTTCTGGTCTGATTCTTAACTAAAAGTTAGAATGGAAATTCAGTGAGCTGCATATAGGATCAAGATAGGGTTTAACTGAACTGAAATGACTGACACCACTAAGACGTTCCTTCTTCTTTTTTAAAAATACTGAGAGAGACTGATGTGCAGAATTTTGTGTCTGTCTCTTTAAGGAGCTGCCCCTCACTCCACCCCAGTTTCCACAAATTGTCATAATACCACTGACTCCATCACAGATCTTTTAAAGGAAAAGGCCAGACATTATCAGACTTCATCCTAGCAAGTGTCTTAAGTCCTGCTTTTCAAATGTATCTATGGCCATGACCAATAGTAGATAGAAGACCCCAGACCTGACATTTCCTGGGAAAAGTGTAAAGAAGGGAATCCCATTGACATGATAAAACCTAGCTAGCTGAGGAATGTTTACATTATTGAGTTGATGATATATAAATGTGGGCTGTGGAGATCTTCTATAGTGATGCAGAGGCAGCAGTGTCTCCATGTTGAGGGCCATGCACCTATTTTATCTAAAGATACTCCTTCATTTAGTGGATAATAAATTAATTATTCATGGAATCTTTGTTGACATATTTGTAACTTCCTCTTGTCTAATGTATATAATGCTTTGTTCATAGAACGTTCGGGGCTTTCAGTACTTTGGCTGGAAGTTCAGTGATCACCAGATCTTTTTGCAGGCCAATCAAGTAGCTTTGTTGCAGATCTCCAATTCCTTTGGTTCCTTGAAAAGATGGCCTATTTTTACCACAACACCAGGATTTCGGGAAGCTTTGCTTCCATCTCCACCTGCCAAGTTGAGGAATTCTGCCATAGAGTTTTGCCCTTCCTCCTGAATTGTGTTAGAAATGAAACAGCCTAATAGGGGGGAAAAAATCACAAGGTTACATATCACAAGGTTCCAGTCAGAACAGGGAGGAAATGATCAGACCCAAAGGAGATTCTTTGTCTCAAGTCCCTTAATACTAATAGGCCTAGAAAATTTCCCTTTTACTTTCAAGGTACCTCTGATTTCTCACTAATGGCTAATTCAATGATTTCCTTACATTGAGGAAAACCTGTCCTGGCTGCTGATTGCTTTCTGGGGTACTCAATGCAATGTATGTAGAAAAAAGGAAAGGGGGAAAAGTCCAATTGGACAGTTAGGATGCCTGGCAGTCCTAATCTAACTAATAACACCCATGCTGTGCTCTGCATATGACAAAGTAGATGGCATTAAAAAAGCAAATGTGGTAGTGCTAGGCAGACTGAATAGAGTATGATGATAAAGCACCTCACCAACACCACCTTCTTTTAAGTTCTGGGCATTCACACAGTCTTCTATCTGATCTTATCCAAAAGACCAACCTTCCCTCCTCCTGCATAAACTCTATCCTGGTGTCTGGGTATTTATGACGTTAAATAAAAAATGCAAAAGTAAAGATTGCTTACCTGTGCAGGTCAGGCTTCTATGTATGATCACCAAAACAGACAGATATGTATCAAAATAATTTATCTTGCAACATAAATAACTCAGTAGGAAATCAAGGCTCTTTGGTTAAAACAAATAATGCTAACTCTGCATGCATATCTTGGGTAAATCTTTAAAACATAATACAAAAAGACATCTTAATAGTTATAGTTTAATTCACACATAAAATCCAATTAATTAACTTGAACCTTTAATTTCTTCTGTTAAACTTTAAAGGAAATTAACCTTAGCTTTTAATAAAATGTATTTAACAAAATACATCTTAACTGACTTTCTAAGTATTGGAAATTACATCTTTATGTGAATTCAATTACACAAGAGTACATTCTGCTTTCTCACATTATTGTATTAACCTTGCCAAGTCACCTTTTTTTAATGGCCCTTGCATGGTTAAAAAGGCCATTTTTTTTTCCTCCATTCAATCATGTTTGATTCTCAGACACTGCCTGGAAAAGTCCCTGCAGTTTTCTTGGCAAGGTTTTTCAAAAGTGGTTTGCCATTGTCTTCTTCCTAGGGCTGAGAGAGAGTGACTGGCCCAAGGTCACCCAGCTGGCTTTGTGCCTAAGGCAGGACTGGAACTCATGGTCTTCTGGTTTCTAGCCTGGCGCCTTAACTGCTACACCAAATTGGCTCTCAAAAAGGCCATACCACACCTCAAGGAATCCTGGGAAAGTTTAGGAGTTACTTTAAAAAAAAATAGCAAGTTTATTGAACAACATCATGAGGCATTCAAAAGGGTCCAGATTATTACACTGGTTCTGAAGATTTATCAAGAACGATATTGTTCACAGTCATTCATTAACTTGATAGGCATATTATAATAATATGAAAAAATCTATAAAATTCACAGTCTCAAGAGCTTGGCAGTATAGAAATCCTAATAAATGAATGAATGAATGAATGAATGAATGAATGAATGAATGAATGGAGGGAAACATTTTTTTAAGATATTCATTGATCAGTTAAAATATGGTGCCCTTGGGAACAAGTGTAAATTTTGGCAACTTAGACTAACAGGTTTATGTGCTTTATAGCTAACTATAGGAATGAAATATAGGTACCTATCTTAGTATCAGTATGAAAGAATGAACTGGCCTTTTTTTAAGCATCTGAAGTAAACTTGAGACCTGAATAGCAGTTAGGAATAACACACCAACAAAGAAGTTAAAGCTGTAAAGGAACTAAATAAATGCTAAGGCTGGTACATGTATAGAAAAGAATGTAGCTGAATGGATGTTCTAGGCTTTTGATGGAAACTAGTACCACCCAGTGTGGGCAAGGAGATATTGTGGAGACAGTGGCAAAATTCTCATGAGGAAATGTGTCCTGGTCATCATGCATTTCCCATACTTGACATACAGTGTTCCCAAAACATCTGTGTCAATATCAGGTTCCAGGAAATCTGCAAATCAGCTCTTGAAGACCTAGATCAGCAAAGGGGACCAATCAGAAAGCAGAATGCTGGTGTGGATGTGGCCTGATATTTTTATTAATAAACTGAAAAGGGATGGCATCTTCCTATACTAGGCTGGAATAAAAAAGAGAAATAGCTGGGAAGTTCCATATTTGGGGATTGACCCTAAAAGAGAATAAGGTTCCATGTGCAACCTTATTTTTCTCTGTCTTGTCTCATACTCATCTTAACTAAGCTACCCAGAATGTAGTGATGCAAATATAAACAATTAATTAATTAAATTGATGAATATGGAACAATTTATAAAAATAATAAAGGTGGGATAGAAAATAAATAAATAAATAAATAAATAAATAAATAAAAATGATTAAATTTTCTCATGTTCTATATTTGGTAGTATCTGGCTAGCTTACTTATAAACACACATGGGTGTCCGTGCACACACACACACACACAAACACACACTATAATAACAAAACAGTGTTGCTTCATATTTATCAATCCTGATAAGCCAATCTGGGAATGAAATCAGTTACATAAAATCTTCCTGAAGCTCATAGCACCAGTATACCTCTAGAGCTTTCCTTGAGCAACCTCCAGGCTCTAGGCTCCATCTGATTTGGTGGTGGGGAGGGGAGTGTTTTTCCTGGCAGGCATTTTATAGACAGGCAAGTCTTACTCACTGGAGAGCCAGAACATCCCAACTTGTTTTCAACTTTCCAGACTGAACTAAAAAATAACAAGTTTCCCAAGTGATATTCATCAATAAAGCAACTCAGCATTGATGTCCTAACAAAATCTGTTAAATATTTCAGTTGCACCTTTACTTAATTAGTACCTCCAATCACCTTCAGTGCACTGAGACAAAAGTGTTTATATTTATAGTATTTGTTGGGATTAACTCCAAAAATAATGTGATGTGAGTTAAAAAGGAGTCATACAGAATCTTAAAGGATGTTTAAAAGACAGAAAGTTTTCCAGAGATGCAATGTGAAAATTGTTAAGAGGCAGACACAACTACCAGCTGGAGTTTCTGACTGGTATTCAAAGGCAGCCCCTTGAACAGCACATTGCAGTAATCCAACCAGGTAGTAATGACAATTTGAGTTACGATTGTGTGATCCTCACACCCCAGATACTGCTGCTGCTGGTGCACCATCTGAGGGTAGGTAAAGGCCCTCCTATCCATGGCTTACATGGGCTGATCCAGCAGAAACTACAAGTCCACCTTGAAGCCACAGATCTATTCCCTAAGGGGCAAGAAACAACACTGGATTAGGAAGAGAACCTTGAAGAACAAGGAACAGCTGTACCTTCAGCCTATGGGGTTCCATTCAGACCCCAGCACCCTCCAGAAACTAGGACAAGACTTTGACAGCATCACCACTTTGCTCAGGGTGGTTAAGCATGAATTATCAATGAAATAAAAAAGCAAAAAAAAAAAAAAAAGCTAATGTTATGTATCTACCTCTAAGAGAAAGAAGTAGGATGCAATAAATGAAAGCAGTCTGAGCTTGTGGGGAGGAGATGATGCAGAGAAGTGAAGGTGGAAATTTAATTATGAAGAAAGAGCTAAAAAGTATGTAATAAAATATGACTTGATGTCATCTGGGTTGTTATGGTGAATGTAAAAATAAGAATCTATAGGCTGGTGGAAGTTAAATCCTATTCTCTAGTGAATGGTGGTAACGGAAGACCTGATATGAGTAGGAGAAAAATTGTGCAATGTTCTGAATGAATGTGAACCATAGGAAAAATTCTTAGAAGACACGAATGGATGGGTAGAGACTAGATGAGAATAAGCCTTTGGGCTACTTGGAGTCCCTAGAATAAGTTAGAAAGGTGACTGCTTGGTGAAGATAAATATCAAAGCATAACAGATTTGAGTGTTTGTAATGAAAGACAGAGAATTAGTGAAGGATACTATGGTGATGACAGATTCTAAATGTGGGTGCAGAAATTTTTGGTACTATCAAGAGGAGGTGTTAGAAAAAAACAGATATGAAAGAAAAAGAAATGAGTGAAAGAAAGGATAGTGAATGGAATTATGTCAATAATATTTTATTTATATATTAACTTAGTTATTTGCATGTCTTTAATATTACTCCAGTCTTAGAAACATCATAAAAGACAGCTAATCATAAACAAAATAGCCCAGGGGCTGTTTACAATCATATTAATGGATGAAGGCCATTAAAATAAAATCATTTTCTAAAAAGAGAGTAGCATTAAAGCCAGATACACCTCCAGGGGAAAGATTTTCCAAAGGGTGGTCTATTTATTTATTTATTATTTAAATGTATATATTCAATTTGTATAGGCACCCATCTCAGACACGTGACTCTGAGTGGCAAACAATCATAAAATCAATTAACCAATTAAAAATACAAGAAAAATTAAATACATATAGCAGCCAAGAAATATTATAATCCATAGGTGTTAGCTTAACCAGGAAATGGGGCCCTTCACACACTCAGGACCCCAGGCCGGGGCACATAACCAGGTCTTCAAGGCCTTCCAAAAGACCAAGAAGGTCGAGGCCATCCTAATCTCAAGAGGGAGGATGTTCCACCCCTGGATGCCTCCCATGAATCTTGGATGACCACTGCCACCCCACTGCCCTATCCTGGGGTCTTGGCTAGTGCCATACTCAGAACCCAGATGGGCATATCTCAGAGAGGGGAACCTCCCCCTCCTCACCTAGCCAGGTCTCAGGAATGCATGCCATGTTGACAATCAAGTCATGAATGAGGGTGGCCTTATTGCAGACTGACCTGGCATTCAGCAGCAGCAGCAGCTGACAACAGGGCCTTGAAACTCTGCTAACTGGGTCCCAGGAATGAACTCTGGAATGTGCCACAGGTATAATATACCTCTGGGACAGTCTCTGTGAACAGCCTGCCCCTGCCTCTTATGATATCTCCCCATACCCAAAACAACTAGGATGTTATAGCCTGCTCCCACCTCTCCAGACCCTTACCCCTTCCCCTGTCCATAATGGTCCATGACTAAGCGTTTAGCCCCCCACCATACATATGCATCCAATCACAGCCTCCTCCAGGACTGTCAACCCAGGGTGCTTTTGTATAGCACTCAGGACCTCCAGAAAAACAGCCCTACTCCACCCTATACTTTCATTCCCCCCATCTACTCTCACTAGACTGGCAGGGACCTCATACAACCAACACCAGATAACCCTGAGAGTGAATCAGTCAACTCCCCTCCCCCCTGCTCTCACCTGTAGGAAAGGAAACAACCCCTATTCAGGCAGAGAAACACCCTCTCCCACCACAAACCCTAGTCCATCCATCAATGGAGTCTGTGAATTTGCAGAGTCCTTCTGTTCAGTCAGTTCTCCAGCCCAGGAAGAAGGCAAAATGGCTGCACAGGTAAACAGGGGGAGGGGAGCTGCAGATGCAAGGACAAAGCTGAAAGCAACACCTTGGCCCATCCTCACACCTGCCACAGCCCACTCACTACCCCTCAAATGCCCCTCAATATTAATTCCCAAATCACCTCCATCGCCTATTGAGAAGGTCTGACATCTAAGGCCCCATCTAGCTGTTCATGCTGAATGGACAGAATCACGTTTGCCAAGGTGGTCTGGAAATAGAAAATATGAAAAAGTGTTAGAAGATAGGTCAACTTTCAACTCACCACACAGGTAGAAAGAACAGGAAATGGATGTAAAGGAAGAGTTAGTAGATGCTTGATACACAATGAAAAGGATGATATTACAGAATGCCACAGAAGTTTGTGGAATCATGCTAATGGGAAGAAGGAAACTGAATATTTGGTGGAATTATGAAATGAAAAAGGCTGTAGATGAGGAAAAAACTGCATGAAGTGAGAGTAAGTGGAAGGTACTGTAAAATGTGTATAAAGAGAAAAGGGTAATTACAAAGATTGTAGTCAAAGAGATCAAGCTATGGTTAAGATTAAAAGAGGCAGAGAAAATACAGAGTGATGTTGCTGGAAATAAAAACTTGTTGAAACTGGATAAAGAGAACCAGATGGAAGAGCTTTCAGCAGTGTGAATGAAATTAAGAATAAAATGATGAAATGATAGGGGAAATTGAAGTGAGGGAATTCTGCAAGAAGCATTTTAGTTATGTGTAGGAAAATAACAGTTATATGCCAAAGAGTGGAAACAACTGCTATAAATATTAGTCTCCAAGAAAAAAAAATGAAAAGAAGACATGTGAGAATGTTGAAAAATTGTAAATCTTTGGGTAGAGATGGTGTAACTAGGAAATGGAAAATATGGATATCTTTTGCTTAATGCATGCTAAATGCAATTGTGCCTGATGTTGTGACTGTTTCCTTGTTCACAGAGTCAATGCAAAGCCTATGGGGTGATCAGTTCCTTAAAGCTGCTTGGGAAAATGTTTGGCAGGATTCTGATTTTAAAAGGACAAGATGTGATAGTGAGCAAAATTAGAGAGTGCCCTGTGGCTTTATACCAGGCAGGGAGTGTGCAGACCATCTTTTGCTATTCAGAAAGTCACCAAGAAATCTATGTATCTGAAAAGCAAAGTTTGTTGTACATTTGTGCTTACAGAAAATGTATGTTAACATGAAAGGCTGGAATTATGGAATATTTTGTGATATGTTGTTAAAAGTGAATTGCTAAATGTGATAAGAACAATATGCGATGAATGTAAAGTATGTACAGTAAATCAGCCAGAGCCACTCTCTGAGTGAGATGGGCAGGAAATAAACTGATATATCTAAATCTGTGACAAAAATAGAGCATTTAGTGAAAGGGTCAATACTGAAGAGTAAGTCAAGGGTGTGTGATACATTTTTGGTACTTTAATATATTTATATCATATTTATAGATAAACATATAAGGAATATATATGAATATACTAGAGATGCACTTGGGTATGTGATGGTATACGTTTTGTTTTGTTTTAATGCACAAATTGCTGTGCAATGAGAAATATGGAGCTGAAAATTAATGTATCAGAGACAAAGCTAATTGTATTTTACAGGGAGGGTAAAGTATACAATTGCAAGTTATACATAGAGTAAATAGTGACCAACTAGAACAAGTAGATGAATTTGTGTACCTTGGTAGACTGTTTACTAAAGATAGGGATGTTACAGAGAAAAATGTATGGTGCACAAATGCTGATAAAAAGGTAGTGGATAGAATGCAGTCTTTTTTGTTTTTTAAAAAGGGTATAGCTGTATACACAGCTGTGCTTTTTCCGCCCACTTTATTTTATGAAAGTGAACTTTGGGTATGTCAGGGGATAAAAAAAATCTAAAAGTAACTTGAGTACAGTGTAAATGAGGTACTCCAGAAGTATGTCTGCTAAAAGAACAAGGGATAGAGTGCTAAACAAATAGAGGCTGAATACAAAAGTGAGTAGGCAGTATGAAAGAAGTAGTTTGTGGAGTCCTTGGTGCTCTCTGAGCCTTGTTGTTTTCTTGCAGACGTTTCATTGCCAGACTAGGCAACATCTTCAGTGCAAAGAGGGAGTGGGCCTTGCTCTCAGTTTATATACTGTGGCTTGCCCTGCTTGTGTTGGTGGGGGTGTTGTTCTCTCCTTGGGAGTTCTTTGATTGGGCTGTTGTTTGCTGCTTGTAGTTTGTATAAGTAGTTTGATCTTGCTTGTAGCTTGTAGAAGTAGTTTGATCACACAGAACAGTGTTTCTCAACCTTGGCAACTTTAAGTCATGTGGACTTCAAGTCCCAGAACTCCCCAGCCACACGCCTTAAAGTTGCCAAGGTTGAGAAAAGCTGATATAGAGAGTATGAATAAGGGTTAAATTGGATGAAGAGGGAATGGGTCAAGAGAGCCAGTTTGGTCCAATGGTGAAGGCACCAGGCTAGAAACCAGAGTTCTAGTCCCACCTTAGGCATGAAAGCCGGCTGGGTGACCTTGGGCCAGTCACTCTCTCTCAGCCCAACTCAACTCACAGGGTTGCTGTTGTGGAGAAAATAGGAGGAGGAAATTATTATTTTAGGTATGTTTGCCACCTTGAATTATTTATAAAAATAATAAAGATGGGATAAAAAAGATCTTAAAAAAAGGTGGGAAGAGAACACTGATAAAGTTTTAGTTGCTTGGAGTTGATGAGATCCTGAAAAACAGAGAGGTGAGAAGTTTAAAAAATAAAACAGAATGAATGAAGTTCATTGAATGGACATGATGGAAGGATGAAGGGTTTGTAGGAAGAGAAAGGTATGGAGACAAGTAGTAAATGATGTTGGTGCAGTTTTGGTTAGGCTTCCTTTATATTGTCTCATGTCTTGAATTTCTTTGGCATACTATTTCTTTTCTTTTTTTCTGCACTCTGAATAATATTTCTTACCCCAAAAGAGAATAACAAGATGGGTATGTAGATATGAGTATGTGTATGCATGACTGCTTTTCCACATATGTGATAGTGTTTTATTGGCTTTAATTTATTGTTAGTAGGTGCCTTATTTTTACTGAATACTGATAATTATGCATGTTCACTGGTTAACTTACACTTAAAATGGTTATGTGTTTGTTTCTGCTATCTGTCTGTCTGTCTGTCTGAAAGTGTGAATTTCTCTTTCACATTTTCAGACAGAAGGTTAGATAGATAGATAGATAGATAGATAGATAGATAGATAGATAGATAGATATAGAGATAGAGATAATTTGTTTATTCATCCAGTCACTTCCAAGTCTTTGTGACTTCATGGACCAGCCCACACCAGAGCTTCCTGTTGGTCGTCACCACCCCCAGCTCCCCTAAGGTTGAGTCCGTCACCTCTAGAATATCATCCATTCATCTTGCCTTTGATCAGCCCCTCTTCCTTTTGCCTTCCACCTTCCCCATCATCAGCATCCTCTCCAGGGTATCCTGTCTTCTCATTTTGTGGCCAAAGTACTTCAGTTTTGCCTTAATATCATTCCCTCAAGTAAGCAGTCTGGCTTTATTTCCTGGAGGATGGACTGGTTTGATCTTCTTGTACTTCAAGGCACTCTCAGAATTTTTCTCCAATAACAGTTTAAAAGCATCTATCGTCCTTCGCTCAGCCTTCCTTATGGTCCAGCTCTCACAGCCATATGTTACTACAGTGAATACCATTGCTTCAACTATGCAGGCCTTTGTTGTCAGTGTGATGTCTCTGCTCTTAACTATTTTATCAAGATTTGCCATTGCTCTCCTCCCAAGAATTAAATGTCTTCTGATTTCCTGGCTGCAGTCAGCATCTGCAGTAATCTTTGCACCTAGAAATAAAGTCTTTCACTGCCTCTACATTTTCTCCCTCCATTTGCCAGTTATCAAGCTGGTTCCCATAATCTTGGGGGTTTTTTGAGGTTTAGCTGCAAGCCAGCTTTTGCACTTTCTTCTTTCACCTTCGTCATAAGGCTCCTCAGTTCCTCCTCACTTTCAGCCATCGAAGTGGTATCATCTGCATATCTGAGATTGTCAATGTTTCTTCCAGTGATTTTAACCCCAGCCTTGGATTCTTCAAGCCCAGCATGTTGCATGATGTGTTCTGCATACAAGTTGAATAGGTAGGGTGAGAGTATACAAGCCTGCTGTACTCCTTTCCCAATCTTAAACCAGTCTGTTGTTCCGTGGTCTGTTCTTATGATTGCTACTTGGTCGTTATACAGATTCCTCAGGAGGCAGACAAGATGACTTGGTATCCCCATACCACCAAGAACTTGCCACAATTTGTTATGGTCCACACAGTCAAAGGCTTTAGAACAGTCAATAAAACAGAAATAGATGTTTTTCTGATAATAGATAGACTGATTTAAATCAAGGTACAGTTGGACAGGAATTGCTGAGATGATGGTCCTCTTCAGGTTGATTTTTCATGCTTGATCAACGGCCTCTCACATACCCCAAATTATGTAAGAGCAGCTCACAGAACAAATTGACAGGAAAATGGGAACGATATATGTTGCAAAACAAGTGGTTGAATTCATTGCTGCCAGCCCTAACACATGGAAGGCTTGTTATAAAGGACCTACTTTAATCATTTCTGACAGATTCTTTCCACCTCCCTTATCTGTCTATCCAGTGGGAGGATGGAAGTGCTTTCCTCCGATTGTTAGTCAGAAAGATGGAGGGTTGAATTATTTATCATATTTGCCCGTGGCACTCTAAGCCTTATTTATAAGCCATTATTAGTTAAGTCAGAAAGCAAAGCACTGGGGTTCCCTCACAGCTCCTGTATTAAAAGTACAGGTGATTGCTTGTGAAGTTCACCAGGTGCTTAAACACCACTGATAACCCATTTAAGTCAGGAACATTTGCCAAAAGAGGAGACACAAATGTTTTCAGAATAATTCTTGCTTTCAAACAAGGCTTGACAAAACTGTAAAAAGAGGAATCCTAATTTTTCTTATCGTTAATACAGCACATGCGGTGCAATTTGCATTACTGGATGAATAAATTTACTGTGCAGGGATTATAGTATAAATGCAAAACACATGGTTAAGAACCATTGTGCACCTATAATCTCTATCTATTGTCTGTCTGTCTGTCTGTCTATCATATCATGTCTGTCTGTCTGTCTGTCTGTCTGTCTATCTATCTATTTTTATATAAAAATCCATCCTCCCTAAATTCTGTCACACTCAGATGTGTCCAGAAATAAAATCCAGGAGAGGTCATGCAGGTGGAAGGAAGCTGATATTTTTTAATGGCTTAGTTAGAGAGGTGGAGTTCAGAAAAGGAGAGACTATCTCAAAGAAGCACTATACTTCACTACTTCAAAATCACTGCTGGTCTTTTTTTTATTATTATTCTCTATGGTGCTGATGGGAGCAGGTTTGATCTTTAACAGCTAAGACTTCCAGAAGTAGAGAGCAGTTCCACAGTCATCTCAGTGATGCCCTTGAATGCACTCTTATACTTTCCTCTTCATTAA
The DNA here is from genome assembly GCF_035149785.1 of Candoia aspera. NCBI lineage: Eukaryota > Metazoa > Chordata > Lepidosauria > Squamata > Candoiidae > Candoia > Candoia aspera. Next base: position 52,003,682 of record NC_086158.1, read on the forward strand.
AAAAAAAAAAATGGTTGCTCTTTCTGTAGACAGAAGAAAAGAGCTGCACTTTTATAATTAAAAAAGTATTAAATAGGAGGCTGGCATAATGCAAAGCAAAGCACCAGTTTGTTTTTGGCATTGTATTTATTTACAGTTCCTTAGGGCCCTTGAATGTTGTCACAGATGATTAAAATGATGAGGCTGTAATTTTATTTAGAAGTGAGACCAGCTTTCCATCAAAAGCGGCAAAGCCAAACTGGAGTGACAGAGAGAATTGGGAGTGGGAGGTTGGGGGGCAGGGGTGGGCTAGAGCAGGGATACCAGATCAGGGATACCAAATTCCAGATGACCACTAGATGGCAACAAAGACAGTAAAAAACTCTAATACTTGCTGCCAATCATAAATTTACCCAGAATTTGGCAGCCCAAGTCTAGTAGCCACAGGCTAGAGAGGATAGCTGTTTGCTTTTCTATAGAATGACATTTTATAACCGCTCATGGCTGCTATAGTGGCCATTTTGTGAATAAGCTAGTTCCATACATGGCAGCCATTTTGTGAGAATGTTTATACTCTAAAAATGCCAAAAATGTCCACTAAACTGCAAAAGGGATCTCTCTGTTTTGGTGAGAAAGTTAGGCCATTTCTCCAGTTGGGGCAAGTCATGGCATTTGGAGAGTCAGGTTTAGACTGCGACTTTTGCTTCCTCCCTCACTGATTCACTGAACTTGATGACTCTAACTGGTGTCACAACTGTGTGGACATGCATTTTCACATGTCTTTTAATTCATTGCATTTTTATCTAAAGAAAATTTCTTTTTCATGTAAAGCAGGCTTTGGGAGGGATCTGATGGAAGACAGCTCAACAGGTCCACTTAAGCAGGGCCGCAACTGGGGGGGCAAGCGGGTCATGTGCCCTAGGTGCCGTGCTGGGGAGGTGCCTAAATGAGCACTGGGGGGGCACCAAAATGACTGCGGGGGGCACCAAAATGGATACAGAATCCATGTTTGCCCTGGGTGACACAGACCCTAGTTGCGGGCCTGCCCTTAAGAAAATGGGAAAATGGATGGCATCTACTAATACCTACTAATTAAACAATTAACTAGAGAGCCAGTTTGTAGTGGTTAAGGTGCTGGGCTAGAAACCAGGAGTCTATGAGTTCTAGTCCCGCCTTAGGCATGAAAGCTGGGTAGGTGACCTTGGGCCAGTCACTCTCTCTCAGCCCAACTCAGTGCAATGTAGACTAGCCTCCTCGTGGTGCACCCCAGTCAACCTGACTTGTCACGGATAAATAGTCTACACATCTGGCTGTTGGACCTCACAAGGATTTCCCAGGAAGAAAAAAGCAGCATGAACACCAAACTGCTATGCCATATGATAAAAAAAATAAATAAATAACTAATTTTGAACAGACCATTAACTAAGGAGTTAACATATGGTATTCATATGGCCTAAGTTTTGACTTCCATGCATTGTTCGGCAGCTATATACAGATTCTTATGTATTTGCAAAACATTCCCTCTCAGCCTGATGACTGCTCACATTGATATGCATGCTTAGTCAGATGGCTGATCTAATGTGTCTATGAATTCCAAGTAAATATTGGAATTCCAAGTAAATAGTAGTCCTATCCCCATGCAGAATGGTAAAATGAAAGAAATTCATAATTGTAAAGATAAAGCAAAATACAGATATTTTACATATTTACATATTTTATTAGATTTAGAAGGCCACCTGACTGCAAAATGACCTTTGGCAGTTTACACACTTAAAAAGAAGAAAAAGTCCAATAAAAGCAATAAAAAGAGAAAAGGACATGTACTCATGGACAAAATCACCAATCCATTACCAAAACAAACAAACCACCAGGGGTCCAATGAACAACCTAACCCCAGGCCAAGGAGCAAAGCCAAATTGTTAACAACTTGTGGAACCCTTGCTGGGTAAGACCCATGCAGATCTCAAGGGAGTTGCTGAAAGAACAGGCACTGAGACAGAGAAGGCTCACGTCCTTTCCAGATGTATAGTTCTTCCAAATAGGTTTATAGAGCTTAAGTCAGTGAATGTAATGTTGAAGAGCTAGAGGCATTAAAAATATCTGACAAAAATTATTTATTTGGTAAATGTCCTAACCAAGTATAAGGCTGAAGTTTCTAAAAGCTATTCTCAGCGAAGGAACTTCATTCTCACATAAGCAATATGATTCCTGTACATACGTGTCTCTAATATTTTCTTCACTAACTTTTTTTTTCTATATCATCTTTAAATCAGTATATTTTAAGGGCACAAGTGGGGAATAATAGATTTTTTTTTCATAATTTATTTAGTATGCACATTTTCTGTACTCTAGGATCTCTCTTGTACTCTGGTTTGAATAGAGATTTTTTCGAAAAGGAGCTCTTGAAACAAAAAAGCCTTTCCCTTGTAATGTCTTACTGAAATTTCCCAATCTAAATACTGTATTTCAGAACCCTGGTTTGCATATCCAGAGGGTCTCTAGAAATATGTTCTTTTCTTCTTCAATTAATCCACTGAACAAATTTTATTGGAATTAAAATAGAACCCTTCAGAGTTAATTGAGGGAGTGGCAAAGAAGAGTCAGCCAAAGATCATATCCTTGGCTCTGTGGAATAGCTTATTCGGATCTATAGCAGAACGAATGTGAAAGAAGTTCTTTTTAAAGCCCACACCAGACTAAATTTCTTATAGACATATGAATTGTAGAGAGCATCTCTGAGAACTGGCATTTAAGAAGCCCATTAAGCCTAGTGATATTCATCCAGCAAAAAGGAAATTTAATTTTTGAGCTTTCAAGTCATGTCCCACTTACTGCAGTACAAAGACACCTCAATAATAATTTTTAAGGGACATGTCACCATGATGCCACTTCTGTCTCATCCCTTGCCTGCTAAAGTGATATTTAGTTCTTCCACTGTTAAAGTGATACTTCCCTCTCCTCCTGGCACAAATCTTAGTGTACGGGCAATCTACAATTCCTCATTAATGATATTTCTGATGATGTCTTTAAAGCTGGGATCTGCCCACCCCATTGGACCCTTTATTCTGCTGTGGATAACCCCTCCTACTTGGGCACGGGACACTGATTTCTATACCCATTTTGACTAAGGCTTCAAGAGAGACTAGACAGCTAGTTTATGCAAAAAGTGACCCATCTGCTGGGTATATATTTTTGTTTGTTTTTGACATAAGATTATTAATTTATAGGGAGCTCTATCCAGTCTTTTTTGTCATAGGAATACTGATCTCTTAGAAGATACTTCCTTTTCTGAAAATCAAAGTAACCTGACAGACTGAGCAGTAGACTTACCTCCTACCAGCCTCTTTATTCATTGATGGGGGTCCACTATTTAAACTACTCATATTGTATTTTCTCCCTGTATTATTGTGGCTGCTGCTGTTGCAGTAGTTGCAACCAGCTGCCCTTACACACTACTCATCCTGAATTCCAAAGTCTAGTTGTATGTGGATAATACTGAGGCAAAATAGGAGAATTAGCAAGTGTGGTGGACTAGCAATATGCTTTTATGGTCACTGGAAAGGAATATATCTGGGCTTTAGGATGGGATTATTTCCTTCTGGCCAAGCTTCCATTCTTGCAGATAGTAAGTTTCCTAGACAGAACTCCCATGAAATTTGTATTTAGGGGCAATCTCTGATAAATAAAACAGCAGCATAACTATTTTGATCAATTATAGAAAATGGCAGCCTCCATTCTTATAGACCAACCTGTAATGTCGCTTTTAACATAAGCCCAGATTTACAACAATTCTGTATGCTGTTTTTTTAGTTTTAGTTTCTTTATAGTCAGAGACCATTAACACTTCCAGCTTGCACAGAGGTAATAATAGGAACTGCAAAATTAGAATTCCAACTGAATTTGAATCCCAGTGCTCCAGGGAGCAGACCAGATCCCCTATACAGGCAAGACAGGGCTAGATCACACTTTCACAACAGAGCTTTTGTAGGACTTCTGTTTTAAAGCCTTTTATTTTAGATCAAAGTTCATTCACACATGCATGCAGTTGTCAACTCTGTGTTGTACACAACAGCTGAACTTGTAAAGCAACTCTTTTGGGGACATTATTCAGTGACCTGAAATTGGCCAGTGATAGGATTAGAAAGTTCTCCAGTGGTGTTAGATCCATAACGGTCATTCATGCTTTCAAAGGTATCACTTCTTGAATGCTACCTCTGTACTCATGGATCACTATGATTGTCACAAGTAATACTGCCTTCCCATCCACTCATATTGGTCTGAATGGCAAATTTGTTCAAAAACTGCAGAGTTAAATTGTGAAAGCAGAAGAAGTCTTTTTCAGAAGTCAAATAATGCCCAGAAATTGCACAACTTGCACAAGAATATGCTTACCATTATTGCACAGACTGCCTTTTTCAGGAAGAACTGTATATAATATATATGATCCCCAGGAGCCATTTCTTTCAAATAAAATTTCCAAGTTGTATTAATCAGTGCCAGACCCTCAATTTCCTTCAGGATGAAAACAAATGTGGGTTGCAGTTGAACACAGATATGTGTGTGATGGCAGATATGCCCACTGGGTATTTGAAGAAGAAAAGAATGTGTAAGTGAATGTAGGTTAATAGCTCACCAATTATGAAGTGTCCTTGTGACTGCCCTTGAAGCAACACATGGTATTCTTTCACAATATAATTCTTTCAATCTGTAAAGAAGGATGAGAGAAGTATTCTAAGTAGAAATTTGATCAGTAGCTGCAGCATATCAGATAGCTTTAAATCAGAAGGGAAAAAAATTAATGGGCTTGGCCTTTGAGTGGTAGAGCAGAAGATGGAGGTAGACCAAAAATGAAATTTAATTTCTCTTCATTTATGTACATATTTATTATTAGTGGTGGTGGTAGTAGCATTTATAAAGTGTATAGCTTTCATATTTATTGTTTTTTAACGGTTCCAAACTGTGATTACATTATATTAAGTTTAATTAATATGATTATACCATCTCATTAATTTAATAATTGTTCTTGCCTATTACCTTACAGAACAACTTTTAGAAAACCTGTGGAAAGTCACATTCAAGGTTTTGGGGAGGTGCATGTGACCCTGGAACCTCAAGTTGAGTGTCTCTGAGTCCCATATTTCATATTGGGATTGTTGCAAAGCTTAATGTTGTTGATTCCTGGGAACAGTCTGCCTATTAACTTTCAATGTAATTAACTTTCAGTTGGTCTAGTGGTTAAGGCAACGGGCTAGAAAGCAGGAGGCTGTGAGTTCTAGTTCTGCCTGAGGCATGAAAGCCGGCTGGGTGACCCTGAGCCAGTCACTCTCTCTAAGCCCAACTCACCTCACAGGGTTGTTGTTGTGGGAAAAAGAAGAGGAGGAAGGAGCATTAGGTAAGTTCGCCACCTTTTTATCCCACCTTTATTATAAAAATAATAAAGGTGGGATAAAAATAAAATAAATAATAAATAATAGAAGCTTTTATCCTATCCTGGTTTTGAGAAAAAGTGTTTTCATGAATGAAAGAGGCTTTAATTGCTCGTTTAATAAATAATTAAGATATTTAAATTACCTTTAGACTGCTTGCCCAAATTTGTGAGCAGAGAAATTGGGTAGACAATATTTTCAAATTTCATCAGTGGAAAGAGAAATTATCCAACAGTTTCTCAAGGGCAAAATTCCTCCTTAGTGATTACAGTAGCAAAAAGGACAATGGAAGGAGTGTCCTAAGGTGTCTTCCTTTGGATTTTAAGTGAAGCTAAGAAATCTGGAAGACTGCAGAGTGTCATAGTTTGGTATGTTATGTTGGTGACCCCTAAAACATCTGATAAATTCAGTCCATATTAAAAGGCCTAAAGAGCCCTCTCATTTAAGTCCATTTATTTAAAGCCTACCAGGTGGGTTTTTAAAAAAAAAAAATTTTGGACAAATGGAATGTCTCTGTGTCTCCATCAAAGCCTTTCACTTCTACCACTGCAACTACAATGCAGTTTATATGGGGCTTTCTTTGAAGACTGCTTGGAAGCTGCAGCTGGTACAAAATGCAGCAGTTTACCTGCACTGGTTACTAGTAGGCTTCCAAGTACAATTCAGAGTGCTGGTTGCAATCAATAAATTGCTTTATGTTTTAACACCTAGATATTGGAATGACTCCATTCCACTTACTCCAGGTAGTATCAACCCAGCATATACATGCAGCCATAATGGAATTTTTAAGAGTGCTATCCCAAGTGAGATCAGAAGAGAGGAAGCAAGAACATATATGCTTCTCTATATATGTCCCATGTAATAGAACATTTTGCTTCCTGAGATTTGAATGGCATTCTCCGTAGCAATCATGCAGAGAGCCCTAAAGACATAACTCTTTTGGAAAGCTTATAATTCTGTTACATTCTGGAAATCTTCAGAAGTCACCAATATAGAAATACTGTTAATAAATAAATTGCTTCAAGACTTATTCTAAGTTTGAAAATTGGACAGTTGATAGCCAATCTACCTTTTCAATGTAGAAAAGTTATTTGGGAAAGTAAGGCTTAAATGAAACAATCAGACTAACTGTGTAACTTGAGGAAAGAGAAATCATCACAATGAAATTACTAAAAATCACTGATTATTAATTCAACTATAGCAGTAGTTAAATCAATGGTTGAATGGTGTCCTTTCTCAATTCAACTGACAATGCTGGCAGACCTTCTGAGGTCAACTATTAATAGGATCAGATCAGTTTAACTAACAATACTCATTCACCAATATGAATTTCAGTGTGATTACCAAGAATTAACAGTGAACTGAAACCAAACAAATAAGTTATGACTGATTACAGTATGAGCATTACTGCTGAGAGGCAGAGGGTCAAGATCAAAATACAGGGGGAAAAAAATTGAGAGAGAGAGAGAGAGAGAGAGAGAGAGAGAGAGAGAGAGAGAGAGAGAGAGAGAGAGAATCAGTCAACCAAATGGCTTTCCCATATCAGGAAAAAGGGATTCATATCAACAGGAATAGATTGCCGGCTACAATTTGCTATCATGAACTCACACACACACACATACTCACAAAGAGAGAAATAGAAATGCCAAAGTAGAAGCTAGAGATAGGTGAAGGACTCCACAGTTGGCTTATTTCCATTGATTGATTGTTGCAAGCTCTGACATAGGCATTGTTCCACAGATATCTAGATGGGAGGCCTTGTTGCTGAAATTGGGCTGTAGGAATATTTGGGTCTGCTGTTGCTGTATCAACCTCCTTCTGTAAAATGGCTTCCTTGTCTGAGCTGCTCGATTTTCTTGCTGGGTTGGAAGTGGAGTTTCCTAGATTGAAAGTGCTGGGAAATCTCACCCTACCTTCTTGCAGCATTGAGTTGGAAGCAGGTTGGAATTTCATGGCTGTCAAGGCAACCATGGAACTGACCATATCACTGAGTGCCTGACACATACAGGTGGTCAGAAGTAGATCTTGTTTTGTTTTGTTTTTTATCTTGGGGCAATTGCTGAAGGTGGATGACATTAATATCAGCCCTTTGTCCTGGATCAAGATCACCCTTGACCTTTCTGGTGTTGCCACCCACAGTACTTCAGAAGTGGTGGCATTAGAAATTGAAACAAACAAATAAATACACAAATGCGCACATTGAGTAGACTAGGAGAAATTTAGTCACTGCCTATTAGTGTTTCTGACCTCAACCCTATTTTCAACACAGCATACACACAGGTACACATATCCCAACATCTGAACAAAGATCTTCCTTTCCAATGGAATTTTATTCTTCAATAGAGGTAGATCAAAAGCTCCCAGTGTTTGGTGGCATATGTGGAAATTTGGAGAACATTATGGTTGCCATGATGGGTTTGATCAGTTACAAACTACCATGTATCAGAAGGAAAACAAAGCACAGAGGTATAAACATTTAGTATTTTATTTTGTAAGAATGCTTTTGAAATCTATGTTGGGCCCAGAAGCATTTTTTTCCAAATACAGGTTATACTTAAGGCTAAATCTTTGCAACCTTTAGTATATTTACTTTTATCGAACTAAATATTCATTCTTTTTTTTAAATAAAAGATGATGATGATGATGATGATGATGATGATGATGATGATGATGATGATTTGAGGAAGGGAGCTTAGCAAGTGTTTAGGAATGTGTTAGTGGAGAACATACTGAGGACTTAAAAATAGATACAGATTTGGGGGATAAAGGCAGATTTGGATTCTCTGGATCCAAGTCCTTTAGTTCTTAGGATGTCTGTACGCATTCAATTTCCAACACAAACTTAACATTTATCCTGTACAGCCTATATATCTCCTACACAGCCTTAATATTTATCCTGAAACTAGTACAAGCAATATTAGCTTCTGTATATAGAAAAAGCCTTCATTCTTGAAACAATGAGAGATTCTTAAAAAAATGGGAAATCTATAAACCAAAATTATATATTTAAATAGAATTCAGAAAATCAATGCTTAATATCAACAAGCCTTGTAGGGTGGGTTTTCCCTTATCTGTGTAATTATTTATATTTGGCATGTGATTTAGATTAAATACATTTAGAGAACAGTGAAATGTGCTCTAAATGATAAACACATTTACTCAACTATTGTTTCAGGGTATTTAGAACAATGCTGAGGCTGAAAAATCTATGAGAAAAAAAAATCCATATAGCGAGTTCTGGATTTCAGTCATGTAAGTTCATCTCTGTTCTATCATTTCTGTGTAAGTGACAGGAAACGTCTCAGTTAAGGATCTAAAAAAAATAAAAAAATAAAGTTAGCAATATTGAGTGATAAAGTAATAACCACAGGCATTATTATAACATTTATCATGTACTTGCAACTGATGTTCCCATTCTAGCCAGAATGAGCTTTACCTTATCCAATCTTAGAAACTATGCAGGCATGGTCAGAATTCAATATTCATAATATATTAATGACATAGGAAGAGGCAGATAAATAGTAGTCCTTCCTTTAACTATAATGTTTGTAACTTCTTTTTTAGATAAGAGTATTTTCAGAAACTTATTAGCAGCTATGTGCTGATCTCTAACTTAAACTACTAAAGTTTTAATTAAAAGCTAGAATACTTCAGTACTGTGTGCTATAAACTTTACTATCTGTTTCCCGTCAAAAGTGAAGGGAAAATTACAACTACTTCTTCATTTTATTTTAATTAAAAGTAGTAAGATGGCCATGATCGCCTTTCTTCCACTTTTGTTATTTAATGGCCATTAAAGTAACAGAATTGAAGGGCTATTTAGCATTCTGTGAAATCACTGATGGTTAAATACAGCAATGGGAGCTTGGCTTCAGGGATGGATCTGATTAATTAATTTAATGTATAAAGGAAATTGCCCTCTATCCTGGCTAAAAGCATATTACCACAGGAATGCTATGAAGGGGGGTTCTTTCTATGAAAGTCTCCAATTTTCTTCTCTTGTCTAAGGGAAACTGGACTCAAATGCAATTAATGAATGCATTATTATACTTCCTGCTCAATACAGTAGACCTGTTTCTCTTTCAGAAACAAAGTTATTGTCATGAGTACTGATGGTGAGCAGGAGGGGGCCCCTATCCAGGGGGGAAAATGCATGCGTAGTACTGAGGAGTTAAGCAGCCATTCAAAGAGACACAGATCAGACCCACCTTAACTTTTGGGGTTTATATGTCTGGGTTTTCCCACGCTTCTTCAGTTTGTTAGGATTTTCTCTCTAATGTAGCAGTAACAAAACACTAGAGATCTATTCCTTGTCTCGGCATTGTTCCTGACTGTTAGGACAGTTATCACAGTGGAGCTTGCAGTGCTCCGGTTGATCTCCTTGGCGTATTAGAAGACGCACCCATTTGAACACATACTATCCAAGCTTAACTATTGATTCATTGATTGATTGATTGATTTTCTATCCCACCTTTATTATTTTTATAAATAACTCAAGGTGGCGAACATACCTGATTCTCCTTCCTCCTCCTCTTTTCCTCACAAATACAATCCTGTGAGGTGAGTTGGGCTGAGAGAGAGTGCCTGGTCCAAGGTCACCCAGCCAGTTTTCATGCCTCAGGAAGAACGAGAATTCACAGCCTACTGGTTTCTAGCCCATTGCCTTAACCACTAGACAACTGAAAGTTAATTACCCAGAGTCCACCCAGAGTCCCCTTTTCGGGAGAGATGGGTGGTGATAAAAATTTGAAAAAGAAATAGAAAGAAAGAAAGAAAGAAAGAAAGAAATTACATTGAAAGTTAATAGGCAGCCTGTTCACAGGAGTCAACAACGTTAACCTTTGCAACTAACAATCCCAATATGAAATATGGGACTCAAAGACACCCAGTTTGAGGTTCCAGGGTCACATGCACCTCCCCAAAACCTTGAGTGTGACCTTCCACAGGTTTTCCAAAAGTTGTTCTGTAAGGTAATAGGCAAGGATAATTATTAAATTAATGAGATGGTATAATCATATTAATTAAACTTAATATAATGTAATCACAGTTTGGAACTGTTAAAAAACAATAAATATGAAAGCTATACACTTTATAAATGCTACTATTACCACCACTAATAATAAATATGCACATAAATGAGGAGAAATTAAATTTCATTTTTGGTCTACCTCCATCTTCTGCTCTACCACTCAAAGGCCAAGCCCATTAATTTTTTTCCCTTCTGATATGCTGCAGCTACCCATCAAATTTCTACTTAGAGTACTTTTTTTCATCCTTCTTTACAGATTGAAAGAATTATATTGTAAAAGAATACCATGGGTTGCTTCAAGGGCAGTTACATGGACACTTCATAATTGGTGAGCTATTAACCTACATTCACTTACATATTCTTTTCTTCTTCAAACAGCCATGGGCATTATTTATGCAAGGGCAAGTTGTATATCCAGAGTTTATTATACATTTACAGTAGAAGTATTTTTAAAAATCAAAGTTTGTCTGCAGAATTTGTTTCATGTACTGTAGTTTTATCTGAAGAAGAGATAGAGGAGTCCACAGCCATAGCATTCCTTTTCCATACTATCTCAGTCTTTTGCACCTTACTTGAAAAAATAGGCTAGGAGGACCTTCAAATAAAAGTTTGAAGGCACAAGGACAACTGACAAACTCTGAGGAAGACTTTATCTCATGAACATGATATTCTTTGGACTCTGAGAATATATATTAGCTTTCCAAGAGGTCAAGCAGAAGTGTTTCAAAAAGAAAAACTGAGATGACAAATTTTGTGTAGAAATACTGTTAAAAATAAGTCTGAAGTAGAAATATAAAAGAATTCAGCTATGAATAATGAAGAAAATAAATTTGGGTGTTTCACTCCTTGAACAGCAGAACAATGTTTTTACGTTTTAGAGGAAGAAGAGACAAAAGGGATTTACTTCTAAATTTGCCTCTATCCTTTAGAGATTAAGATGATGTTGCACACATTCTTCAGTCCCACAGGGACAAAAATATTGTTAATGAACTAAAAGCAGGCCAGGCTGTTATTGTGAACTGCTGAGCCCCATGCAGTGAAAGATACAGTTACAAGATTAGAAATTGGAATAGAGGGTAATAGCATAATAATATTTTTCCTTAGATCCTGACAAGCCCAACGTAAATAACCATCAAGGAGAAATGGAAGAGAAGTGGAGAAAGAGGAGACAGAGAAACGTTATTGTGGGTGTGCCCATCTTAAGATCTCATGAACCACAGCACAATAAACTTTTTTTCTTAACAACTGGGGAGGTAAGTCACCGCATTTGAAGACAACATCTCAGAAATCTTACTTACTTTCAACTGTGAAGCATGGGTTAACAGTGGAACCCTGATTACCACAAAATTTCAGAGTTACCAATATTGCAATCATTACACCAAGTATAAAATTCTGTCAAAGATGTTGGGAAATTGGCAATTCATCCAGGGAAATATGGGAAAGATGTTGGGAAAGATGTTGTGTTAATAAGATGGATATTACTTAAGTGTAAAAATAGACGTTTCATGAAAGGTAAATTTTTGGCTGTGTCTGGGAATACCAGAAGCAAAATGGTGCAAGAGAAAAATTGTAGTCCAGAGTGAGAGAGAGAGAAATAAGGCTAGAAAAGATAATCATGAATGGGCATTCTCAGGAGGCTATTAAATTTTTAAACAAAGCTTCCGACTTTATTGAGTTCTGAGAAAGTTCTGTTCAATTTCCTCAGAAGGAGCTTGCCAGAAGTGGTTTCTACAAAGGAGAAAATTAAGTTGGCCATATTTAAATGGAGCTAAGCAAAAAGTTCCAAGTCTTCTTGTGGGAAATAATTAGAAGCTTTTCTTAAAGTCTTGTTTCTTCTTCAGTTAGCATCATAAAAGCAAATATGTTTTCAGAACAAAAAGCATAGGGTAGCCAGGTGATGTTTTAACTTAGCCTTAAATAGAGGGGCCTTAAGATCACATATCAGATCATGTTGTGACATTTGTTTATTTATTCATGAGACTTATATGGCCACCCATCTTATGAACTTTGGGCAGCTTACAGCAAAAGTAAAAAATAAAAAATAAAAAACCAATATCTGGAATAAAGAAAAACCAAAAACTCCTGGCATCCTAAACCAATACTCATCAATACATAAACACCCCTACAACCATAAAGCCAGTTTTTGAAGGCCTTCTGGAAAGTTAGAAGGGTGGGGGCCTAACCAGACATTGACCAGTGATTTGGTTACTTTCTATGCACTATGGTGATATAGAAGTCATTAAATATTTGCATTTTATCAACATTTTTATTGTTTGTCTATCTGCAGGAGGGTTAATCTAGGTGCAGAGCATGCATGTCATAAGTTTGATTATCATAAAGGTAGGTAGCTTGCATTTAAGCATCAAGATTCTTAGTCCATATGAGACTCTTGCCCTAGTAGCCTTTTTGCAGAACAAAGACATTATAGACATAAATATGTATGTATATATTGTTGGAAGGAAATCTTCCAAGCCCGGAATGAAAGTTCTTAGGCGATTGCTTGAACAGAGATAATTTTATTTTCCAAGAGCATTTACAGAGTCTGCTGGTTGGAGGTGGCCACACTTGTACTTCCCCCACAAGCCCTTTATATATCCTCAACAACTTGGCTGTTGTTATGTAAAAGTGTTCCTGCCCTCTAGGAACTTCTGAGAAAAGTGCAGTTTACCGGAGTTCAGAGAGGAGGTTCTCTATGGTCAGGGCCCTAGCTGTTTGTGTTTCCTGTTCTGACAGTCTAGGTCCCTGTGGGGCTATGGCTTTGTCTACTAGCCTGGACTGTTCACCATGGAAGGAATCTTTCCTTATTTGATTATGGAGATCTGTTTGGCTATTTACCTGAATGGGCTCTGCTAAATTCCGTGAATGAGCGACCTTTTGTCTTACAAGGTCTCTGATTAAGTCTGAAGGGAATTTTTTGTCTAAAGAGTTGGGGTTTCCTGTCATATTTTAATTTTCTGGCATACGGTTTGTATGAACCCATTCTATTTTGTGACTTTTAACCTTTTACTTTGCTCAAGGGGAAGGCAATACTGGGAGAAGTGTTTTCAGTGGGAAGCATCCAGAGGGAGAAGTCACATTTAGGAAATGGTGGTCTGAAAGAGAAGGGAGGGGGTCCTCAAACCCTTCCAACAATACAAAAGTGAAAATCAGATGAGCTTCTAAGGAAAAGAGGTACTTTAAAAAAAATCTATCTTCATACATCTTTGGGCTAGCACAGAAACTTTACAGTTCCTTAGAGCTTTAAAGCCTTCTGGTGGTCCTGTACAGCTTCAACTAAAAGTATTTACTTATTTATTTGTTTACTTACTTATTTAAGCTTATTCAGCTCTTCAGTTTTAAATTACTCTAAGTAACATACACTCCAATATGGTAAACAAGAAATATTGAAACAATAAAATCTAATAACGGAATACCCAAGAAATAATCAGCCTCACATTCATCACACCAAGGAATACCATTCTCACTAACAATTACATACTAGAGGGCAGGAACTCCCTATTCTAGCAATCCCCGAAGGCTTTCCAAAAATAACCAGGTCTTGGCAGCATTTCTAAATGTCAACAATGTTAGTGCTGATCTAATCTCAAGTGGAGCACTGTTCCAAAGGACAGGGTAGTAGTGGAAGAGACATGTACCATGGTCTGTGATGGTAACACTCATTCAAGGAAGGGACTTGAACGGGAACCTCTCTAGCAACCTTATGGCATATAAACATTTGGAACTGAAATGTCATCAGCCTAACTATCAAGTTCCTAGGTTCTCCACCCTATAATGGCCAATGCCCTTGTCCTATAATCTCATCAATATACTGTATGCATACATGTGTGTGTGTTTTCCATTCCAAGAAAGAGAATAATTTCAGGGGAAATGATGCTCATATTGTAATACTGTGAAACAATATAACCAAAGCAAAATTGCATTCCAAGCTTTTGTATTACCCTTCTTAATGCTATCGCTACTCATTGACTATTTTATATCCACAAATAACTGTGTAGTACTGAGTTTTACAATTTCATAAGAATACTGCCTCCATCGATTATATGGAGACATTTGAAAAAGTAAGAAAAATGCAAAGTTGATTAGCATGGTAGTTTTTCCCCAAGATAAAACTTTCTATTTGTAAGATTTCAGAGTGCAATTCAAGCCTGTTATTTTCCATTTGGAACCTCTTCAATCAGCCCTCTCTTTCTAGCTTCCTCTCTTCCAATGATGTATTTCAATTAAAGACTGCAAGTTCAAGTATCATAATTGCCCCTTGTCACTATCAATTCCCATGCTTTTAAATTTTTACATGGATCCAGAGTTTGTAATGAGAAGTTACGAAGTTTTTTCTCCTCTCGTAATGAGCCAAATAATGAGAAAAAAATTGGAGGCAGAAGACTCAAGAAGCTTTTTCAAAGAAAGAGAAAAAGAAAACAGAATTGGTAATAAAGGAAGTAGAAATGCCCTGGATGTTGGGGGGGAAAAATTGAACAGTCAATTCAATTAAAAGGAAGGAAAATTTAATCTCTGTATAAATAAGTAGACCCTTGGCCATGCTGCAGATAACTGTAGCTACAGAAATCTAGAGTATTATTTATTTATGTATTTATTTTGATTTCTATAGCTGCCCATTTCAACCAAGTGACTGGGTGGTGAGCAATCATAAAAACAGTTAAAACAACAAAATACAGTACAAAAATAGGTATATATGGCAGTGGAAAGAAATTATCACTGTAGTCATCAGTATAGCCAAGAAATTTATGATACTAAATTTATTTTAATTTGTTTTTTTTAAAGCCCTGTGCTTGGGTCTTTGGAGAAATTAAATTCTATTTGAATTATTAAAACAAAGCAGAGTTTCTTGAACTTCAGACTTTAGGTGGTACACAGACAATTACAGGCTAGATTTATAATTTATTGCTTGCAAGCAGCAAACTCTATGCAAGACATCTACAGTGGAAATTCCAGGACTGGTCGAAACAAGAAAACATACTTGCAGAGGAGCAAGCCAGCTTTACGGAAGGCTAGTCCACCATTGATCAGTGCCTAGTACTCCAACACCTCATTGAAAAATACTCTTCCCATAAAACAACCTTCCTTCATAGATTTCAAAGCAGCTTTTGATTCCATATCCCAAGCCAATCTATGGGAATTTCTAAGATCGGCCCTTCAAGCCCCAAAATGTGTTTCTAATGACACCCTGAGACTAGAGAAAGGCCTCATGAAAGTGGAGGCTAGGGTGTGGTGGTCATACAACTATTGGCAGGGAACAGGGAAGTGTTTTTGGCGGGAAGCGTCCAGAGGGAGAAGACACGTTTCAAAAATGGGGGTCTGAGAGACAAGGGAAGGGGTTGCTTCAAACCCTTCCAACACTGGGATTGGGGGAAAAGGGTGTCAGCAAGTCTCCAAAGACTGAGCAGGACATATACATATGTGCAAACTACACACACAGACACACACACACACAAAACACACACCCATCCATCCACAGAGTAGAAGAAAGAGGAGGAGAGAAGGGGAGGTAGAGAAAAAACATAAACATGCAAGGACTAGCATTCTCTTAAGAGATCCCTCTTTATTAAAGGTAACTCTATCACTCTTTCAGAAGAGTGATAAACTTGTATTTATAAGGAGCCTACATAACACTTGACAAGCTGTTGGAAAAGCACCACTCAGGTGTTAAGTGGCAGATACCATCACAAAAGCCAGTTGCCAGTCTTTTCAGGAGTCCAAATCAAAAAGGCCATGGAGAGCTGTAAGTAGCAATCAGAGAGGAGGTTCATGCCTGCTGCAAGTTAAATGGCCCATAGAGCCATGAGGATTTCCACTCATGGCTACATCATCTCCAACATCATAAATGAGGTCTCCTAGATAGTTTTTGAAAATTTTGAGTTAGGAAAAGAAAAGAAAAGTCTATGTTCTAACCAGAACACTAAATATAGCTATGACAGGCTCTGGATGATATCAATGGCATGATATTCACTTCGATTGGTCCTCTTCTCTTTCCTTCCACCTTTCCTAGCAATACAGACTTCTCCAGAGAGGCAGGTCTTTGTATAATGTGTCCAAAATAGGATAATTTCGGCTTGGTCATTTGTGCCTTGAGTGAGAACTCTGGGTTGATTTGTTTGATGATCCATTTGTTTCTTTTCTTGGCTGTTCATGGTATTCTCAGGAATTTTCTCTAACGCCAATTTTCAAAAGCATCAATACTTACTACATTATTTAATTACATACACAAATTGAATGGACATTGCTGTGAGGCAGAGATCAGTATGTTAAAGGATTATGTTTTGTTTAGATGTCTGATTTATTGTCCATATACAAGACTATGAAGAACCTGATTTAATACCTATATTTTTGATATTGAGGCATGAATGAGGTGACCGGGTGAAGTGCCTGGCTGAAGGAAAGTGGCTGGGTTGTGTCAGGCTCATGAATTTTTTTATTTTTTTTTTTTGAGGGGGGAAGGCAGATAACTCATCACAAGACCATGAGCACATAGGCAGAAAAGGGAAAATGCTGTAAGACACCTGTATGAAGGCATGTTCATGTCCTAGTTATAGGATCTAAAAACAGCAAGGAAAAGGAGAGGATTTTTTTTAAAAAAATCAGATACTGCAGGAGATGCTTCTGGAGAGGACATCACCTGGTGGAATGGTGTGGAGCCTGTCAAGTCCAGAGATTCTGGCCCTGGGACGAGGAGGAAGACTGGAAAGAAAGTCCCGAAGAAGCTTGTGAAAACATGAAAAGACCAAGAGGATGAACTGTGTTGTGTAAGGAAATTCAGATGCTAGACAGTGGAACCTTGTGAGTTAAAGGCTTTGTTTGACAGCAAAGCAACCAGGAGAAAACTCACAAACAATTCCAGTATCGGCAACTGAGGTAAGGAGGGGAAGAAAAAAACTGTAATAAACTCAAGCTGAATGTGAAGGAAAGAGATTTGAGAGAGAGGAAAATTAAGTATGTTCAGACTTGATTTATTATATTATTTGTCTTATATTCTTATGTACATACCTGTTTGGTAAATAATATTTTCCTTTGTATATAGTATAGATCACACTACTTTATCAGCATAAGTAACTTAGTGCCCAGAATAAACTCCCTCACATGTTTAAGCCCTGGCTGTGTGTATGTCTGTATCAGCTCATATCCTGACCCACCCTCAAACAAGTGATAGTGCTATTATGTAACTGAAACTGAAACTTCTTAATATAAACGTCAAGTCCTTTATATTCTGGCATTACTCCTTTTCCTATTAGTGTTTCAGAAGGAATATCCTGATCTACATTAAGGTCAGCCTATGTGAGACAACAATCAATCTCTAAAATATTTTAAGATTAGAAATACACAAAATGAATGTTGGCAGAATTCCACTTGCATTCCTCTTCCCTTCCTATCCTGTCTGTCTCCCCAGTCAAATGCTCTTTTTCAAACATCACTATGAATAATTTTTCAGCTGCAGTTCTGCAGCTCACAGCCCCATCAATAACACCTATGTTTGTGCAAAGTAGAAGAGAGCAGACACAAAATCATGGAAGTTTTAATTTTCATATGACATGAACTTCCTCTGCTTCCAAGGGGTAAAACCAGGCACACTCTATCATGCTTGTTTCAGATACCTTTGTGTTGCAGACCCTGGCTACAAAACTAAATAGTAAGACCAAGGCAAACTCAAGGGAATCCTTGCAAATGCTATATTTCTCTCTAAAGAGTCAATTCTAGACATAAAACCAGAAGATATTGATCATCTTCAAGTAAATGAAATTTCAGATTTATTCTGGGCCATAAACAATGCTGTGATAAATAGTAAAATGAAATATGAGTTCACCTTGCATAAATAATTCTGTTAAGCAAGAAAATTCATTTGCTTCTGTTAAAAAAAAAAATCATACCTTCTGATTGGTGTCTTAGATCGTGGAATAACAAAATATGATGACTTTATACAAGTCTCCAAGTATGTGCTGGAAAGACATAGTAGGGAAGGGAGGGAGGGAGGGAGGGAGAAGATGGTCTGACAAGCAAGACATCAACCTCTAATATCCATATTTCCAAGCATGCTTCTGGACCCTACATGTGTTCTATCATGTTCTTAGGAAACAATAATGATACATCACAGTCAGCTAGTCCATTTTTTGCAAATATGTCCACCTGCCCAGAAAAAAAGGACAAAGGCAAGTCAATGGGGTAAGACACTTTGAATATGCTGGAACAACCTGGAAAATCTTCAGCGTTTTGTCTTTTTGTAAATGACTTTTTTATGATTGGTGAAACCTAGGATGGCAGCCTGAGCATTGGTAAAACATTTTCATGGCAGTAGGCTCTTTAAACTGCAGAAATCTCACTCCTTTAATGGAACAGCAAGCAGAAATGTGAAGGTCTTCCTGATACCCATAAGATATTCCAGAACTGTTTGGAAATGCCAGCGGTTGAAATATTTGCATAAATTACTCTTATAAGCCTACTCCAAAGGATCTATTAATCTGTTGTTAATGAACCTCATTATCCTATAAGAAAGGATTAACATTTTTGACTGGTGATTCTAGGAAAAGACAATGGTCATTTGAAAGCAACCATAGTTTCTGGGATACTGAGGTTTGTCTCAGGTTGTTAAGACATAAAACTGAAACTTCAAGATTTTTCTGCAGATCTAATTCCCTATGTCAATCCTCTGCTCTGAGTTATAAAATCCAGCAGAATATATCTAATGAGAGGCTAATAGGAGCACATGGGTAAAATTAGTCATATTTTACTTTGGTATTTCATTATAGATTTTTATGAGGTGGGTTAGATTTGTCTTGACAAAAAGCTATGTGCAATGCAAGTTCCAGTTGATGGAAGTGAGGGTGATCTGGCTGCAACATCTGTCACCCCATTGATCGCCAGAGTTGATTCAACTAATCTGGCTGGCTAGGTGGGTGTTCCCTCCCTCCTCACCACTCCGTGTGCGTCCCTCCTGAAGCTGCACGCTCGGTGGAAGAGGACGACCATCCCATATAGAAGGAGTGTACCAATCTTCAGTCAAAGGTATACGATAGCTGTGCTCCCCTGCTAGAACCTCCAAGCAAGCTCAAGTACCGGTTGAGGCAGGTGTAGGGAAGCAATGCAGCCAATCTGCTGTTAGAAGTAGGTGGGCCACATTGTTCTGCAAATGAAAGTTGAGGGGATGAGTAACTCACAGCTTCTCCTTCAAGACTGGAACAGGCCTAATTAATTATATTAAGCAAAGAAGAAAACAAAGTGAAACACTCAAAAAGCCAAACATAAAGTCAAATACTTATCATTTGTAATTTTACGAAGCAATCTGTTCTTCTAATTCAAATACCTTGTTATGCTGCTTGTCACTGGAATTAGATGATTTGTTTTGACAGATAATGTATTTCCTATTAAAGCTGAAGAAATCCAAAGAACTGCTTCTTACTATCTTTGAAGCTGTATGTATGTATGCAAGTGTATATGTGCATGTGTGTGTGTGCATACAATTTCCTAACATCTGGAAAAGTAGTGATGCCTTCACTGAATGTGTTCAAGTCAGCCTGGGCATCCATCTGACATGTTAGCTTCGTTTGGATTTCTGCACAGAGTGAGGGCTTAGAGATTTAAATGATCCTTTCCAATGGGGTAGTGTTGTTGTTGTTGTTGTTGTTGTTGTTGTTATTTCATTTTTAAATGTGGACCTCATCATTTTACAAAACATCTAAAGCTGTTTTATAGTGGTAAAAACAAATATTTGGGAGAAGGCATTATAGTAATAGGCAACGGGCTAATTCTGTGAAGGAATTTAAATTAATCAAAGCCATGAAGCAATCCTTTATATGCCTATTCAAAAGAAGCCTAACTCTGTTCATTGGGTTTCACTCTGTAAAAATATGTTTTAGAAAAGGAGCCTTCCTTTTAGAAGCTAAACTGAAGAATTTCCTTCTCAAATAATGGTTGCTTTGCCTTCCTTAGCATTAGACAAACACATACTTAATTTGTAACAGGAAAGTCTTTAAAAAATAAAGTTCCTTGGACTTTAATTCAACACCAGCATTCCTCTTTGATCTTCAGCAAAGATCAAAGCCTGATTAGCTATAAGCATCTGTGTTCATTAGATATGGAAAGTTTGACACAGGAATATTATGTATTTCCCCACCCCAAAAAAATGCTCACAAAGAAAACTCACTGGAATGCTAATGTTTTCCAGATCAATCTGACTGAAACATAATTCATCTGTGGTAGTAGCATCAGCCCTTTTGTAGAGACTTGAAAGCTTCACCTGTTGGCTTTCTCCTCCAGTTAATTCTTTTTCTCTCTTTCATTCTCTGTCTTTTTAAAACACAAGTAGAGACAAAAATAACTTTGCATAATTGGAAGAACTGCCAGGAACATGTTACACTGACAGTAGCTATATTGTTCAAATTAGAGAATACTTCTAAAAATATCACAGCATGAAACAGCACCTGAGGAAAGCTTGGGTTGCAGCAATACAGCATAAGGCCAAGTTACCTGTATTCATGTGTGAGAATTTGAGTTTCACAGATAATATGTAGCTGATCTGTTTACATTCTTACCCTTCTATAAGCATGTGGAGTCTCAGACCTAAGCACTAAGGGAAGAAATTTAAATTGTAAAGTGTTTAGTAGCCCTAGCTCTATCACTGAAAAGGTTGAACTTGTCACCTCTGATAGAAGATGCTAGGAAGCAACAACAAAGAGAAGAATGCTGTGTGTTATGTGGTATATTCTGCTCCCTTCTCCACAAAGCTAGTCTCTCCATTCCCCAGGGTTAAAGAAGGATTCAAATGTTGGTCTTTTGGGACTTTGTACCATGTAGTTGTAATTAGGTCTCCAATTTGGTTGGAAATCCTCTTCGTTCAGCTTCTTCTAAACAAAACTCATGCATAACATTTGAATACTGTACCATTTTAGACTTATACAGGAGGAAAAACCTTCATAACGTGGCAAGTATTAGTTAAGATACAAGGTTTATGAGAAATCCTCTCCTACTCCTTATCACCTTATTTCCCTTAGAAAAGCGACATATTGCCCAAGTTGCCTCTAAGGAATAAATTTTAGTAGAGAGAGTGAACATGTAGACAATCTCTTGAAAGTATGATAGCATGAAAAATCTCATCAGTGCTGATCACCCTGGATACAAGAGGAAGGGGATATGTCAAGATAATTTTAGGCCAAACATTTTAAGACAATGAGAACTCAGAATTCCTTTGTGAACTTGCCCATAGGCAAGAGAGCTCTGCTAGATAGCTCATCCTGGGCAGATAAGAACCTTGTTTTTTGGGTCAGCCAAAGAGAGAAAAAAAATCCAGATGAATTTAATTGAATGCTGTCCATTTACAGTTGGAGTTACTCAAGGGGAACTGAAGCATTGTGAAATCAGCCTTGAGCTTTCCTCCTCATTTCCAGGCTTTAACTTATTCCAGAGAGAAACATCTTGGAATCATCTGAATCCGGAGCAGTCTTCTCCAACCCCCAGACTGGACTTAAGCATCACTAGTCTAATCCTCAGTTGGGTAGAGGACTGTCAGGGTTCTCCACTGAGTTGGAATTGTATAGGCTACTGGACCTTCCAAGAACTTAACTTAGCCCTTCCAGTATGTTGCCTCCTCAGAAGCACAGCCTTCCTGGGCCCTTGGAGCAACCCCTGCAGAGCTGGGTTTAACAGCCTGGAAAAGCCAGCCAGCTCTATTTGATCAGTTGGGTCCAGATCAGACAGAGGAAACGTCAACTTCTGAATTTGCCAGCCAGCTCCAAAAGTACTGTGTGCTCAGGAAGCTGAGGAGTATGCCAGGTTGACCCAGCCCAAAGCATTACTGAGTAATTACTGATATCCTCTACTTTTTAAAATTTTTATCCTGCTTTTATTATTTTTTTTATAAATAACTCAAGGAGGTGTGTTAGCAGATTGCTAGGAAAGCCTTTGGCCCAGGAGAGATCAGAAAAGTCACACACCAGGCATTTCTATAAAAAATAATTTTATTTACAGAAAACAAACATATTTAAAGGCTGTTTGCTGAGAGGAGAGATTTCTCTCAGCTGCATACTCTCTGCAAGCCTACACAGAAGGGAAACTGAAACTAAAACAAGTCCAGGCAAGTTCCTCCCTTAGGCAATGCAACCATTAACACATGAAAAGGGGACAATTATATTCAACCTCTTCACTCGGCCAAAATGCTTAGTTACCATAGTAACCTTAATCTGTAGTAGAAAAACATATTAACAAGGTGAACATACCTAATATTCCTTCCTCCTCCTGCTTTCCCCACAACAACAACCCTGTGAGGTGAGTTGGGCTGAGAGAGAGTGACTGGCCCAAGGTCACCCAGCCAGCTTTGGAGATCAGCTCCACCACAAATTCTAGAGAACAAAGAACATGCAACAGTAATGTAAACTAATCCTCCACACCTCTCTTCCCTGCCCCCCGTCATTTTATTATCTGTCTTTAAATACAGGCTAGATTTTGAGTAGCCTTTCTCTCCCTCTCATCTATCTGTTACATATACACCAGGCCTTAGAGCTTCTTCCTTTTCCCTCATCCTTCCAATGAACTCCTGAGTCACAAAGTTAAGGTATGTGTACCAGCACCTGTTCCCCTCTTATCCAAATTATTCTCTCTCTAAAGCATAGAAAAGGCTTGTCCAGGGCATCTACTGATCTTGCTGTCTTTCCTAAAAAGGCAGTGTATATACTTTCTCATTGCTATTCCTTAGAGATTGTTCATTGCTGGTCCCTCAGTATTGCTGTTTCCCAAATGATTGCTACTTTCCCCTTCACTTCCATTTTTATGGACTCTTCCTTCCCGGGTTGAGTGCTTTGTGAATGATCATGTTTTGTTGCTATTCCTTCACCTCAATATATTGCTATGAAGATTATTTCCCTAATGAATGTTATTTCCCCAGTGACTGCTATTTTTACCTTCAATTCATTTTTGATTGACATGTTTTTATTTCTCAATCTAACACCTTTCTCTAGGGTGTTCACTCTGGGCTATGGAGTTTTTAAATATGATTTAGTTAAAAGATCTGACTTGCCTACCAGTCCCTGCTGGACAGTCTCTATGCAATATAATTGATCTCATACTGGCCTTGTTTCTAAGCCTCCTTGTCTAGGGAAGGGCTTATAGGAACTGTGCTGGAAGGGAAAGTTAACTTCAGGCAAGAACAAAAACACTATGACATGCCTTCACAAATGTTGTTATTGGTAATGATAAAAATATTGTTAAATTAAGCCCTTAGAGAAAATCACTGGGTGAACTTTTAGCTATGGCAGTACGTGTAATTTTTAGGCATTTCCCATTATCTTCAACTTCATCTCCTTTATTACAGTCTTTGACTAGCATTACAAATAAATACATAAATACATAAACAAATAAATAGCTTCAGAAACCCATTTACCAAATAAATTATATAACAGTAAAACAGTGCATCTAAGCCAGATTGATTGATCAATTGATTGATTTTCTCCATCAAGTTCTTTTCAACTCCTAGCAACCAGACAGCTAGATACATAAGCGAGAGTTTGGCATAACTGTATAGCTCAGTTGAGGTATTTTGCAATCAGAAAAGTTCAATAATATACATCAAATGTATTTGTATGACCCTCAAATTTGGAAGTATTCAGTCTGGTATGGCCACTCACTCCAGAAGCCTCTTGGAGGCTTACAAAATCCACTCCAAAAAAACAAAAACAGTAAACAGTTACATAAACAGGCCCAGTGTAACTTCTTTTTCCATGTCATTCTTGTAGCCTGTCAGTAAATCCACTTTCAACTCATTCTCCATCTTCTCAGGTAAAGCTTGTTCCTCTTCCATAACAACGCTTAGTCATAGTCTTCCCATAGAGGCAGATGTCTCTGTTGACACGATTAATATTAACTTCTGAGTCCATTTTTCAACAATATCCTTCATTATGTCCAATGTTAGAATATTTTGCTTCATTCTGTAATTTTAAGTTGGATTTATGTGTTCTTCTCCCTTCATTGTAATCTTTAGTTCCCTCTAGTTTCCAATTTTAAAAATCTTATTATTATTATTATTATTATTTAAATAAAAAAGCATTTTCCCACAGAGAGGATTCTTTATAATTAATTCCAAAATCTTATTTCAAATTTATCTGAACCCTTAGTTCTTACAACCCTTAGTTGTAACTTTCTAAAATCAAAGTTTTAATAATCCTTTTGCTATTTATTCCCCCTCCAATTTAAGTTCTTAAACTGATAATTGAAAATCAATTAACAAGCAATTTCAGAAAGTGATTAGAAAAGGAAGTATATGAACAGTGTCCTTTCAAAAGCGCTGTGGTTTGAGTGACATGGTTATTCCCTCATCTCACTGAGGTCTAAACGAACTGGAGACCACTATGCTGTGGCCTCCTCACAAGGAACAGCTGTCTGGAGCACTTGTGGGTAATCTCAAGCTCTCTCCTTGTCTGAAGAGGTTTTGAAGAGACTATTATCTTCAGTCAGCCATTTCTTCCTTCAGCGGTCCTCCATAATATTGAGTGTATATGTGTGTGTTCCTTTGAGTCAGTGTTGATTCCTGGTGACTGCTTGGACAAGTCCCTACAGTTTCTGGTCAAGTCCCTGTAGTTTTCTTGGCAAGATTTTGGAAGTGGTTTGCTATTGCCTGCTTCCTAGGGCTGAGAGAGGGAGACTGGCCCAAGGTCACCCAGCTGGCTAAAGCAGGACCAGAACTCACAGTCTCCTGGTTTCTAGCCTGGTGCCTTAACCACCACACCAAATTACAAAAATACAATAGGGACCCCACCAGTAAATTATACCACATTAGCCCCAGGCCTGGGAAGAGAGCCAAAACTAAGGGCTTTCTGGAACCCCAGGAGAATGGGCATTGTCTGTATTGCTGGGTGATGCTGTTCTAGAGAGCAGGTGCTATAACAGAGAAGGTACACTTCCTTGGTTTCACAAGATAGAGAGATCTTGCATCTTGGGATCATAAAAGGGAACTGCAGGAAAACTTTGGCAAGAGTTTCTACCTCCCTAGAGCCACAAAAGTAAAATCCCTGAAGATAAGGGATCTCTTAGAATCTACGCACCAGCAGTGCAGAAGGAACAGCATTAAAATGGGCTCTGGAAAACACCTACCTATACCAGGCTGAGAAGGCGATTCCAATGAATGGTTGTCTCCAGTAACCCATTTTTTCTCAGAGCACCCTTTTATACTCTTCTCCTCTCACTGTTTTATGATGGGACGCAATCGGGCTGCTTTTTGCTGAGTGTGCTTTTCTGCCCTTCTTTCTCTGGTGCTGATAGGCGGAGGTGAGTCTTCCCTGTGCCTGTCACCAATCAGCTCAAATTTCCCACCTTCAGCACTGAGCTGCCCTGTCTCCAATTCCACATCAGACTCAATTCTGACAATAGGCTACATTATGACTCTGAGCTTAGTTGGAATCCCTTGACTCCCAGCTGCTTGACTCCCCAGTCAACCACAAAAACCTTGGTTCCTGCAATCTACTTGAGAAGAATAGCTGTCTGAAGTACATGTGGACAATCTCATGATCTCTCCTTTCTCCAGAGAGATTTCACCAGCCAGGATCCACCTTCCAGCCACCAATCTCTGCCATAATGCTGTCTCTGCTCCTTCAGGGACATCTAGTTTGCTATGACTGCACTAGAAGTCTCTGTAGTCTAGCATTTTGTTATACAATTCAGAATCACTAGTGAGATTGTTCTGATGGTTGATATCCCTAATTTGTTGATTTACTGTTGATTCAGTTTCCACAATGTAAAACTGGCTTATATATTCAGGAGAGAGGCCAAGGCTATATAATTCCTCCATACAAATTTGATACCAGTGAGACTGATAGCTGTCTTTCAACAGCAAAAGTAACAAACCCATAGAGTTTAACATGATTCTTAGCCAATCTAAGCCTAAGCCATTTCCCATTATCCTTTTATGATGTTTAAGAGTTAACAGTAAATAAATATTCTAACCTCAGTGTAACTTATATAATTATATTTGTAACTACAGAGCAAAAATAGAGCTAACAGAACATGTTTAATTAGG
The DNA here is from genome assembly GCF_035149785.1 of Candoia aspera. Taxonomy (NCBI): domain Eukaryota; kingdom Metazoa; phylum Chordata; class Lepidosauria; order Squamata; family Candoiidae; genus Candoia; species Candoia aspera. Next base: position 52,030,119 of record NC_086158.1, read on the forward strand.
CTAGAGAAAAGCTCACTGTTTCATGACCAAGTCTATGGTTCAGGCCTTGCTATGATGGGAAAACATGTACCAGTACGTTTGTTCTGCTAATAAATACCGCAAAGTATTAGATTTGATGCACAAATCAACTATGCTAATCTGGAATTTGGAGAAAAAATTATTTGGCTCCAGAGATTAAAAGCGCAAAATGAATAATTGATAGGAAACAAAATGAGAATTAAGAACTTAAAATTTATTTTTATAAGGTTTTATTTGGTTTAACACAAAGATAAAAACTACCAAAAAAAGCAAAAAAAAAAAAAACCCCTACAAAAAGAAAGAAAAAAACTAAAAAAGTGTGGAAACAAGAGAAAAAAAAGTTTTTTAAAAAAAACTTATATAAAGAGGTAACTTCCAACTTTTAACAGCAAGGATATATACAATCTTCCATAATCAATCCCTTGCTCTATATTAAACCAAAATCACATTATTTCTATAAATCATTCCATTGGCACAATATAAAAATCACCAAATACAATTTCTCCTTCCCCTTATTTTAAAAGAACACAAACACACACACAGTATGTGTGTGTGTGTGTGTGTGTGTATCTTCTAATCAACTTCCCCCACCCAAAGATAACATTTATTTAATTATTTCCTTCCTAGTACTATCCTACTACATTTCTGTCTACTATAATAAAGATCAAACAAAAAAGCATATAAATTGTCTGCCATTATAATTAATAATACAATTATAATAATCTTAATCATATTAAGCCTAAAATGAAACATTTATTATTATACCTTATTAAACATTAAACATGAATGAAGTCAAACAAGCCCTAAAAACAATTCAGATATATATTCTTTAATCCTTACCCCACTTCAAAATAAACCAGAGCATTTACATATCCCCACAATACATACAGAACATTTTTCATAAAGAAATCAGACAGCCCAACTGCTCCCCTTAAAAACTCCAGCTTCTCATCAGAAAACCTCACATACATAATGCCCTCTTCTTTTCCATAACATTCCATCAGAAAATCAATTTCACTTATGAGTTGCAATTTGATCTGTCCCTTTAATTTTTTCAACTCAACTATCCGATCTTCATCTGGCATTTCAACTGAAGCCTCAATCTTGCTATTAGGAGAGACATTTCTACTGTTGTTAAGTTCTTCAATTTCTTCTATGATGTCCCCAATCAGATGGCACAGTTTAGAGCTCATGCTTTCCACAATGTCCTGAATATCTTGCATAATAGCGTGACAGGAATCAAAAAGAATCTGTTTAAGGTCTCAGTGGAAATCCAAGAAAGTCTGATTGAAATCCTCCGTGTCTCATGCAGTAGATTATGGTGCTTCCTAGGTACTTAACTAGTGAGAGTGTGAAGTTATAGAAAAATTCCAATACATGTTTACACAAGGAAAATATCATAACAGGCAGATTCCCAGGGACAGTAGCAGAAAACTGAAAGTTCAAAACAGCACATTCAATGTGTAGGAAAATGCCACTAATATTGCTAGTTCTCTTGAGAAAAATGAAGGGAAAGTTGCAGAAATATCAAGAAGTGACTCAGAAAGGGAACCATGTGGTTGCCAGTGGTTGGTTGCCTCATGGATTTCCTCCAGCTCAAAATTACTTTGGCCAGGAAGAATATATGGCTTGAAGACATTCCTACGTAGACCCATTCTTGGTCTTTCATTGTTTTATTAGGATCCAAGAATTTCTGCATACTGTTGTTGTTGTGTAGTTGTCTGGGAAAGTCACCTGGGTCACCTAGGGTTACCATAGTATTATACTATTTTATTCTCTAATGCTATTAGCTGAGCAATGGGTTGTGGATGGATTCTGAAGACAACCTGCTTCTCTGCTAGGCTATGACCCCTTTTCAAGCCACCCAGACTATCACCCTTCTTCTAAAACATGAGGATGCTCAGCTTTGTTTGTAGAGTGAGCTGCTTCCCGAAAGCTGTGGTTTGGCCTCATTTCTTGGCCAGAGTACTGACAGTGTAACAACCTTGAGATAATTTGGGGTGAAGGTGGGGATGCAGTTTATCCAGTGGATAGGGAATGCTTAATGATACTTATAACTTTAGGATTCAGAGTATTAACTGCTATAGTGAACATACTCAAAAAAGCATTTTAACATATGTAGGAGTTGTTGTTTATTCATTCAGTTGCTTCCAACTCTTCATGACTTCATGGACCAGCCCACGCCAGAGTTTCTTGTTGGTGGTCAACACCACCAGCTCCCCCAGGGACGAGTCCATCACCTCTAGAATATCATCTATCCATCTTGCCCTTGGTCAGCCCCTCTTCCTTTTGCCCTCCACTCTTCCTAGCATCAGCATTTTCTCCAGGGTGTTCTGTCTTCTCATTATGGGGCCAAAGTATTTCAGTTTTGCCTTTAATATCATTCCCTCAAGTGAGCAGTCTGGCTTTATTTCCTGGAGGATGGACTGGTTCGATCTTCTTACAGTCCAAGGCACTCTCAAAATTTTCCTCCAACACCACAGTTCAAAAGCATCGATCTTCCTTCTCTCAGCCTTCCTTATGGTCCAGCTCTCGCAGCCATATGTTACTACGGAGAACACCATTGCTTTAACTATGTGGACCTTTGTTGTCAGTGTGATGTCTCTGCTCTTAACTATTTTATCAAGATTTGTCATTGCTCTTCTCCCAAGGATTAAGCGTCTTCTGATTTCCTGACTGCAGTCAGCATCTACAGTAATCTTTGCACCTAGAAATACAAAGTCTTTCACTGCTTCTACATTTTCTCCCTCTATTTGCCAGTTATCAATCAAGCTGGTTGCCATAATCTTGGTTTTTTTGAGGTTTAGCTGCAAGCCAGTTTTTGCACTTTCTTCTTTCACCTTCATCATAAGGCTCCTCAGTTCCTCTTCGCTTTCAGCCATCAAAGTGGTATCATCTGAGTATCTGAGATTGTTAATGTTTCTTCCAGCGATTTTAACCCCAGCCTTGGATTCCTCAAGCCCAGCATGTTGCATGATGTGTTCTGTGTACAAGTTGAATAGATAGGGTGAGAGTATACAGCCCTGCCGTACTCCTTTCCTAATCTTAAACCAGTCTGTTGTTCCATGGTCTGTTCATGTAGGAGTTAGGAGGTTATAAAAATGGGTGGGGACCTCCAGATTTTCAAGGGTGTCTTAGAGGTGATCAAATTTATGTGTTGTTCTTGTTTTGTTTTGTTGTTGTTTTTGTAGCAATCAGAGGCATTCACAGCCAAAAGTTTTCTCTTTTTATTAGTGATCATACCTTAGTATGTATTAGTGATTTTGAGGTTTTTTAAATGGTTTTTTATATACTGTATGTGCCATCCCTTCTTTGTATCTTCTTTCTCCATTAGATCTTTGTCTACTTTATCTTTTATTATGGCTATCTTTATGTAAAAGTTTCCTTTAATTTCTCTAATTTTCTTAAATACACTTGTCTTTTCACTTTATTGTTCCTTCAATTTCTTTGCACTTCTTATTCAGATATATCTTGTTGACTCTTCTCACTCTTCTTCAAAATTCAGTACTTAGTTCAATATGTTTTCCTATGTCAGTGTTGTCTTTTGCTTTTAGCCATTATTTAGCAATTTTCAGTGTATCAATAGACAGCTATTCCTCCTGGTTTTGCTTTATACAATGAGGAATTATTTTTAATTGATGTATTTAATGATGTTGTAAATTTTCATCCAGAGTTCTTCAGGCACTCTATTTATCAAAGATCATTAAATCTGTATTTTACTTTCATCACATACCCAAGTGTAATACTTCTCAGATTGTATCTTACTGGATCATCATCATCATCATCATCATCATCATCATCATCATCATCATTTTTCTTTCTTTAGTTAAAGCTGTGAAAAAAAAATCAGTATCTGAGCCACATTAGTACTTGTTTTTAATGACCAAATAAAGCTCTTCTATCTTTGCTTGCAATATATATAGTCAGAGTTTGATGCTGTCTATACAGGGATGTCAAAGTGTACAGTCCTTTTGTAGGAAGTTGGGAAAAGATATTTGCTATAAACATAGAATTATTCTGGCAGAACTCTGTTAGTCTGACACTTGCTATTTTACATATGCTGAGGCCAAATTTTCCCATTGCTCCCGATACCATTTTTCTTTCAGCTTTAGCATTCCAGTCACCTATGATAAGTATCACATGTTTTTTTGGTGTTATATCAATATGTTTTTGCAAGTTAGCATAGAACTGTTCAGTATCAGCTTCCTCTGCAACTGTGGTTAGGGTGTAAACTTGGATCACTGTAACAATCAAAAGGCTTACCTTAGACTCTAATTGAGATTATCCAGTCATTTCGGGAATTATATCCAAGTGGTGACTTTAGCACTCTTCTATTGACAAATATTCCATTTCTTTTACGATTTTCCTCTACACAGTGGAAGATCTAGTGCTCCCCTGGTGTGAAGTGACCCACTTGAGTCCATTTCCTTCCATGACAACCAGAATGTCAATGTTCAGTGCAGATATTAAATGGTTCTGATACTCCACATACTGATTATGGAAGAAAAGACAGAGAGCAATCAAGACTGCAAAATACTGATACAGCAGATGCTCCTGTAATGAATGATGGCCCTGTGCCATCTCAGAATTTGTCCAATCTTTATTTGTGGAAATAGAATAGCAGCAGGAAAGCACCCACTGACATCAAGACTTCTTTCTGAAGGATAAACCAAAGAGTGAGAGGAAAAGGTAAAATAAACTCTCTCTTGCAAAAGGCAAATAAAGGGGATATATAATATCGGGATGATTTGAAGGTAAAAAGATCTAGAAGTTACCTAACAATGTCCAAAAGAGCCTGATTCTTCCTTTTCTTTCACTGATACCAATCAAGAGTAAATTCTTTTGATGTTTGTAGATTTACACCAGAAGCCAGCAGGTATAAGCGAGAAAGGATTAGCTCATGGGTGTAAAACAGTTACTTCTGGTACACATCTGTCATTTAGAGGAGATGAAAGGCTGCTGCTTAGTAAGGTCTCTTTTTAAGGAATTCAAAGATCTGATTGATCTGTAGCCTTCTTTTCACCAGCTGTGCCTAGCAACACTGCAGGTTTTTCTTTCCTTGCAGGGACTGAGTATAAATATCTTCTTTTCCTTCAAACATCTGGCAATATGTATTCCAACAGGAGCTTTAAGTTAGTTAAGACCATTTCTGTGAATAAGAATTCAAACCTCTGTGAGCTGGTGAGATATGACATGTTTCTACACTTTACATAACAAGAAGATGAACATTAAAAATGTTATACTTTTCTTAGATTATTTTAGTTTGTTATTATTCTTGACATACAACTCAAATATTAGTCTCTTTAAAAATTTATCCACCTTTTAGCAATAGTATAAAGAATCTCTCTACCATAGCATCTGCCCAGCCAAGCCAGAATAGCTTGGAGTAATGCAACAATTATAGTTTTCATTAATATTTGCTGTCACCACCTTTTTGTTCCCTCAGTCAAAATTATAGGGACAAGGCCAAGGCAAGGAAATGTCTTCTCCTTTCTGCTAATTGAGAAACACAAGGGTGATTTAAGCCCATATCTGGTAGACGATCTGGAATGGCCCAGGCCTTCTGAGGCATATAACCAAACACAATATCCCAAGATACAGATTGACATCAGACACAAACATTTAAAATAGTAATGAGAGTATATTAAAAATATATATCAATGAAGATATCTATCTATCTATCAATGTTAGCTTTAAATAATATCCAAAGGTGAAATCGTGAACAACAAATTGTGAACATTGGAGAGTCCATCTAAAGTTATGATTAGATTGTATAGAAAAAAAATAGCTTTAGTAGGGGAAGGGGGCAATGAATTTATGTTGAGAAACATACTCCAAAAGTGGGAAGTCAGATTCCAATTTTGAGATGATTCCATGTTGTCAAGGGATGATGTGATGGTTTATGTGTTTGTAGGTACCCAGATTGTACCTAAGACCTCTCCAGAAAGGGGAAAGCTCAGATTTTGTGTCATACTCATTTTTTGTTCAACGGCAGATATGGCCAAGGGATTATAATTTTTATTCTGGTTATCCAGAAATAAGTTGAGAAGAACAAGCAAATTTATCCTTCTGTTCATCTTAAGACATAGACACTGTAATCAGTCAGGACAATGAAGATATTCTTTATCCTGAATTATTACTTGAACTCTGACCAGTATGAAGCAGAAAAATAACCACTTCTGAGGATTCCTAGAATTCTATTTTCTTCCATTGTTTTGTGCCCAAAGATAATTTTGAACTTAGTTCATAATTATTTTAAAAAGAAAAGCTCTCTCTTTTTTAAAAGTATGGATCATTGCCTTTATCTTGAGAAATCAGCTTCTCCTTGAAAGTTCTATTTATCACGGTCTTCAATAGTATGAGTATGTTTAACCTGAACTGAGCAGTTAATCAGGTGGACAATCGTCCACTGGTCTCCTGATGTTAATTCTCACAATGAAACTAATTATTTGGAAAGATTTGTGGATGTGAGATAACAAAACTGAGTACTGGAGGAATTCCTTTCTCATATGTTCTTGTGGCTGAAGTTATTTACACCACTGCGCTGCTGTTGTTTTGGCTCCTTCCTATCAATGCAACAATCAGCATCCACTGATAATATAAACTCAAAGAATCTGCCTCATGGATTACTTTGGCCAAACCCAGCAACTAACATCTTGACATTGCCTGTTTGTGTTTCACCAGCCAAAATCTCTCAGGATTCAAAATCACTACCAAATTGTCAGTTTAAAGATGCTCTGTGACATTTATCATCTTTTTCAGGGTGGTTGTTTGCATTTTATATGGATGGAAATGTACTATAATCCCATGTAAGTGTCTACTACTTGCCTTATCTCAAAGTAGAACTGCTTTCTTAACTTTTTAAATATTGGTGACGTGCTGCAGATCATTCACCGGGAAGACCATTAAGGGACATGAATCTTTAAAAGTAGTTATAGGTGGCAAAAACTGAAGTGACTATTGGATCCTTCTTGTCTGCAGCTCACTAATGAAAAGAAATGTATTTTTATGTTACAATATGCTGACAACTTTCTGATCTTGCTGCTGTTTTGTGTGATATCCAATATGCATGTTAAATAGAAGACATTCTGGCATTACCTCTTTCTAGTTAGTATAATCAGGCTTATTAGAGTCTGTGGCAAGATGTACAATTATAAGATTGACTATATCATACCAAGTTTTTTTAGGGGCTTCCGGTGGGAATATGGTAGTCTGAACAGCTATACTCGTGGGCTCCACAAGCAGATCTGACAACACAGCAGTTTTTTGGGCTCAAGCAGATTTTTCCTGATGTCCAGGAGCATTTCTCTGGAGAAAAGAAAACACTTGGAATTATCCCATCTGTCCTCGGGAAGGCTCCTTGCAGCCATAAAATCGCAAACAGCATTTGCAATCGACTGGTAAGAGCAGCAGGGAGGCTGGGGCATCATCATTTCCAAGCCATGCTATAGCCTTAAAGGGACATTAAGACCAGACACCCCATTTCTAAATTACCAATTTTATTTTTCTTTTAAGTACGTGTACCCTAAGAGAGGCTTTCTACAGCAAGCTTTCTCTTGGTGCTTATCATTATTTTGGGGATCGATTTTTTTTTAAAAAATCTTTTTAAGTTTTGGACTTTGTTTTCCATCCAAATATTAAGGAAGGTTGAAAGTACGTAATAGTCTCCCTGTTATTATTTTTGTACTAAATTTGAAGATTTTAGCATTTTCCTACATGTTGAATCGGCTGTTTTGAACTTTCAGCTTTCTGTTGCTATTTTCCCTGGGGAACTGCCTGTTATCACAGTTTCACTTGTGGAAACACATTTTAGAATTTTTCTATTATTTCCCACTTTCACTGGTTAAGTACAGTATCTAGGGGGTGCCATAATCTACTGCATGAGACATGGAGGATTTCAATCAGACTTTCTCAGATTTACATTGAGACTTTAAACAGATTCTTTTTGATTCCTGTCAAGTTTTTATGCAAGGCATTCAGGACATTGTGAAAAACATGAGATCTAAAATGTGCCATCTGGTTGGGGATGTCATGAAAGAAATTGAAGAACTTAACGATAGAAATATTTCTTCTAATAATGAGATCAGGGCTTCTGTTGAAATGCAGATGAAGATCAGATAGCCAAGTTGAAGAAATTAAAGAGTGAGATCAAGTTGCAAGCCATAAGTGAAATTGATTTTCTGGTGCAATGTTATGGAAAAGAAGGGGTCATTATATATGTGAGGTTTTCTGTTGAGAAGCCAGAGCTTTTAAGGGGAGCAGTTGAGCTGTCTGATTTCTTTATGGAAAATGCTCTGTGTATATTGTGGGGACATTTAAATGCTCTGGTTTATTTTGAAGTAGGGTATGGGTTTAAGAATATTTATCTGGATTGCTTTGAGGGTTTGTTTGACTTGATTCATTTTTAATGATTAGAATTAAGATTAATCAGGTATAATAATAAATGCTTGGTTTTAGGCTTAACATGATTAAGATTATTATAATTGTTGTATTATTAATTATAATGGCAGACAATTTATATGCTTTTTAGTTTGATCTTTATTATAGTAGACAGACATATATAGAATAGTAGTAGGAAGGAAATAATTAAATAAATGTTATATTTGGATGGGAGAAGTTGATTAGAATACACTCACACACAAACATACATTTTTAAAAAATAAGTGGAAGGAGCAATTGTATTTAGTGATCTCTATATTGTGCCAATGGAATGATTTATAGATATAATGAGATTTTGGTTTAATATAGAGTAAGGGATTGATTATGGAAGATGGTTATATATCTTTGCTGTTAAAAGTTGGAAGTCACCTCTTTATGTAACTTTTTTTTTTTAAAAAAATTCTTGTGTTTCCACACTTCGATAGTTTTCTCTTTTTTCTTTTTGTAGTTTTTTTTTCCTTTTTCTGTACTTTTTATCATTGCCTTAAATCTAATAAATTTCTTATTAAAAAGATTGACTATATTATACACATAAAACCAATAAAGAAGCCTTTTCATAACACTGAGTTTCAGCACATAATTTTTTTAATAGTTAAGAAATGTCAAAAGTAATGTAATTGTATTTTCAGTCTTCTGTGGTTTTCTATAGGAAAAGAGAAAGTGATCTGAGCTTTCCTCGAAGTGCAAAACAGATGTTGTGCATTAAAAATTGACATCTTTTCATTTTATTGAATTTAATAAAATGTATTGAATGTGTTAAACACATTTCCATCATTATAGATATTTCTAGCTAAGTGCAACTATTTTATTTAAGAACTCCTGTACAATTGTTGGATACACAAAGAGGCAGCATTTCCTTGACTAGACAGGACAGACCTTTGGGAAAACTGAAATAACATTGCAAATATGTACTTCCATTAAAGTATTAGTATGAGGTATGAATTGAGGTATGAAAAGTATGAATTTTCATAAGCCAAAGGTAAAAATGTATCTAGCATTTTATTTCCCATATTAGTTGTCCTCCTGCATGCATATCTATCAAAATCATAAACAAAATTTCTTGCCAAAGGATGGAGGTTGCATCACTTCCTGAATTTCAACTTTCATGTACATGTTCCTAAGCATCCTATGCTGATGCATATTCATATTATACCAAACATAGGTATCCAGCATAGGAATCAGTAGATTCATGCACTAATTTTTCACTATTTTGGAAGATAATTGCTTCTGACTTCTAAGTTCTCTTATAAGGAAGTATGACTGGTAAATGACAAAAGGGACTGGTGTTACAATAAATTTCTTCAGGTAGTATTCTTCAAGGATGATAATATTTCAAGACTTTTTTCTCCATCAAAGCTTTAGAATGGCCAGTTTGAAAGTCCTTTATGGGCACAATAGATGAAGTTTTGGTCATTAGGGAAGCACAGTCATATGTAATGGATATCTCTGGGCATACCTCCCTTTAACCTAATTTGGAACATTCAGCCTTCTCTCTCCAGTTAGCATGCATGCATGCATGCATGCATAAACAAACAAGCAAACAAACAAACAAACAAACAAACAAACCATCTGCTATCTATAGCACATTTCCTGTTCCTAGAAGTTCTCCAAACCTACATTTTTGCTGATTTTTCTAAGGGAGAGAGAGAGAGAGATTCCTGACCCAAGACACCAGAAAAATAAATGTCTGTCAAGTCTTAGCTCATTTATTATAACAATGACATCGTTGCTTCTTCATTGTAAAGGTCCCAGAACTGCATGTTCTTACATTCTTACACCATCATACTACTATATAAATCACTCACAAATACAACGGATGTTACTAATATGCTTACCCAAAGTGTTCAGGATCAAAATTAACTTTTAAGAAACCAAGAGATGATTTCCCTTTTTCAAAAATTGCAGCAAGAATAAGAAGTAACAATACCAGTTAATATAACTGCCAAAAATTGGGATTTGAGTTGAGATTTGTGTTTCAGAAGTAGCAAGGTTTCTGGATGTGAGGACAGATCCTAGGCCAAGGTTTCCAGAACTAGTTTGCAATGGTCTGTTGACAAGATGAAATAAATTTAAATCAAGGTTATAAAGTTGATGACTGCTTTTTAATAAGTGAGGATTTAACTGTAAATTCTCTCCCACAAGAGGTTCCTGAGGATTCATCATTAACGTAAGTTCCCATATATATGAATCAAAAGTAGATGCTGATTAAAACTTATTTAAGTTATATTAGAACTCATTCAACTTATTAAGCAAAACATCTTAGACTTAATATGCTTTAGTCTTAAAATATAGCAATGCAAGTAGTAATTATAGATTTAGGAGCAAGGAATAATGTATATTCAATTTAACCTGCCTTCCAAAATGTTCTTTGTTAAAAACAACAGAACTGAATTGAAATCCTGTTCAGAATATATTCATGAAAAAAGAAAATTATAATAACTACCATAAATGTCACCTACTGATTCATTCTTTAAAAAAAACACACACACTCTATCCCATTCCCTTTTAATCCCTCCCCCCCTTTTTTTCCTATCAAAAATCATTCCCTCAAGTCTTCTACCAAGTGGGATGGTAGAAGGTTTAATATTATGATTAAGCAGAAACATTTCTCAAAGGCTACCGTTGCTTAGGTTTCAATTAGACAGCAATATTGCCTTGATTAATTGGTTCTGTCCAGACCTGTAAGCCTGTCATGACAGAAAAGAGATTCTCCATGAAGTTCATTTCATTTCCATTTATGCAATATCTGCTTGAGACAGTTAGATTATCACTAAGTCACCAGCAAGACTCAATGGGGACAATGAATAATGTTATTTTGGTATAACTTTAGAAATGGTTGTGGAGTACAAATGCTTAACCAAGTTTTATCAGCTATTTTCATAATCTGGCATTGACTAGATTCTCTGAAAACCAGGAAAAGCTGGATTTAATAATTATGAATTTTCACATATGGACAGTTTTTTTTTTTTCAAAATAAAGGTATTTTCTGCTTCCTGTGTTGGCTCTAAATAAATGTTGCTGTTGTCATTTTGCATTGTTGAACAGAAGTGATCCTTATTCAGAAAAGAAGAATAATTGCATGTTTAGTTGGCAGTCAACATTCCAAAAAGTAAAGGCATAAAGAAGACCTAGACAAAAAGTAAAACACTGATCCCATGAATAAGAACAAAGAAAAATTATGTTACTCAGTGATGAAAGGAAAGAGAGACAGAAAGAATAGGATCTGATTACTAAGGAGATGCTGTGTAAAAGATATATCTGTACAGTGAAATCTGGGTTAGAAATTAAATGAGCAAAAGTAAAAGGAAAGAACATGTATAAGGATAAACCCATAGTATGTACAAGAGCAAACTATCCCTTGTTTAACTGTGGAAATATTCCTTCATTGTGCAGTGGTATACAGAAAGAGTACCAAGAAAGAAGTCTTATCTCACTATCAAAACTGGTATGTTCAAGAAGTGGACAAGACAAAGAGGCATATGGCTGCTCTAAACTAGTAAAAGTTTAGTAAGAATGGAAAAATCTATAATCACAGGAACAAAAATTCACATTTGAGTTCTGCCTCCAATACATTTAAGTTTTATGCCATTTATCAAAGTACAAGTGGTGTGGTGGTCCAATTGAGTCTTCCAACCTTCCTTCTTCCAGATTATTTCATCCTATTTCTGATCATATATAGCTGGCAAACAACTGGACTCTCTGGCAGTACACCTTCCTAAATTTGGACACATTTCGCAGGTATTATCCACATGGCCTTTGGGGTTGGCATGGAAACAATTACCTCAGGCTCCCAAAATATATGCAGGTCCATCCAGGCCATTCCAGGTTTTGAAGATGGATCAATGCTTCTCACTAACCTATAAAATCAATAAGTTAACATTGTTTTCCAACCATTACTTTACTGGGCTAAAAACTTCAACAGAGGAGAAAGAATGGATAGAAAGTTACATTGTTGTAGGAACCATCAGGAAGAAAGGCTCTGTGTGGGGTAGTGGCTCAAATGAATATTCCACCTTTGGACATCTGGGAGTTTTAAAAGACCCTGATCGTTCAAGCTTTTAGGATTAATCTGATACCGAATGTTTAAGAAGAGAGGTTTAACTTTCTGGCTTCTATGTGTGTGCAGAGAGGGCTTGCTCCTTCATTTCTGACTTTGCACTTGTTAGTCTCCTTCCCCCCACTCCCAACACAAGGGGAGTCATGCAGTTTATGCAGTCAGGGACTGATCTCATCTATGCTTCCCATGTACTCCTACACTGGGGTGGTAATAAAAAGTACTGCAAAATGCCTTAAAAGCCACCTAATTCGTTCCTCCTCTGTGATTCTACCTGCCTTGTTATTAGACCCATTGATGCACAATGCTATTTTCTTATTTTGCAGCAGCTTGTGTCATTCTCTCTGCCTGCTTGAGAGAATGGTGCTGTAACTATCTCTGTTCAGTCCTTGAAAACAGGTGATATTGATGCATTGCAAATCAGCTTTGAACTTACATTTCATTTTAGCAGAACCTCTTGGACTGAAAAGCTATAAATAATTCCAGCATTTCTGAACATCAGAATGCCATGAATTATGAGCTCTTCATCAAGGATCAATAGAAAAATAGTCATCCAGTTTCAAAATCTTATCAATTTGTCTCTGTGTGTGTGTGTGTGTCCATGCGTGCGTGCATGTGCATGGGTGTGTAGGATTTATAAGAGAAAAGTACCTTAGTGGAAGATTTCCTTTATAATATAGCCTTTTTTCCCACTGCAGCTTCAAAAGGAGTTACAGTACACTAAATATAAATTCCGTCAGATTTTATCTGACACATTTATAATTCATTATTATGTTTCTTGCTAACACAAATGAATCAATAATTTAGTTACTCTTTGATTCATTACCATCATGTTGGAAATAATCAGAAGATTCTGTCAGTATGTTAATGAAGAGAAGCTTAAAGGGTCTTTTCCTTCAGTATTTCCAGGTAATGAGGTTAAAAAGGATCGTACTATATGAGTTACATAAGTTACTTCTTTGTCATTAAGCTAATAAACTCTCATGTTTTGTATAAAAATGCATCTGAAATTTCTGGTTTATATGGTTAAAAAAGGGAGAAGAAAATGTAGCATTCAGGGCCGGATTATGGTCATCCAATGCCCTAAGCACAACCCAACAATGGTGCCCTTTGATGGAAGCAAAACTCTCACACCATGAGATGGAAACAGTGTGATATCTGACAACACCTTCAAACCAAACCTTTAAACTTTAGTCACTCACCATGCCAAAGAAAACTTTTTTTTAACAATGCAGATTAAAGTCGAACGTGGCAGATAACGACAATCACCCCAAAACTGGCTAAAGCCAAGTATGTCAGTGGATCAGTTAAGGGCATGATAGCTAGGGGTAAAAACACTGGTGTCCCCTTCCCTTAGTGCCCTAAGCAGGTACTTATTCTGCCTAATGGTTAATCCAGGGCTGGTAGGGTTCTATGTAAAATACTTTTGCCAAAGTCTTATAACTTTTTTTGTAAAAATATATCAAGAGGCATGCAAATGGACACTAAATATAAAAATATAACAAGAGGCTTGCAAATAGACACTACAGGAAACTAAAGGACCAAGCAGAAAAGAGTTAAAATGACTAAGTTGGCTATAACTTTTTCTTATCTTAAAGAGATACATTTTAAATTGGACTGAGATATTAATAACTCATATCTCATAAAGGATACTGATTTCAGTGGATAAACTTTTATAAGATGATGAGAAAAACTTTAAAAAACTTTTACCTGACATAGACATTATAGAATTTGAAGGCATGGAAGGCAACAAAATTGAGATGACTAAAAGGGGAATACAAAAGACAAATCAAGAAAAGGATCTGGACATGGTACAGCTGTAACAAGAAATCCTGGATGATGACTCTTTATGGGGTTTAAAAAGTAGGCTGGTGAAAGCTTTGAAGATTCCTTTAAATGCGAAAGAGGGTTGAAAGATCAAATCCGGTGATTGCAAAGGAATGATTTAAAGGTCAATATTGTGCAGATCAAAAAGAGGGATTATAAAGTTGAACTATTTGACCAGATATAAACTATATGTTTGATTTTTCTGGTAACTCCTTTTCCAATAATTTTATTAAATATTATTTTATACATATAAAACTAATACAACTACATTATAAAGAAATACATTAAAATTGTTTAAAAGAATTAAAAAGTGCATAGAAAGAAAGAAAGAAAGAAAGAAAGAAAGAAAGAAAGAAAGAAAGAAACGTCCCCCTTCAGCCCCAGCAAATATAATCGACGTTAGCAATTTATCACTCTCTTAAAATACAACCAAACACCTCTTCATTCCATACCTCATCCCATTCTCTATGAGCCCATCTCTAAAACCTCAACTCTCCATATTAATCAGCAAAAGTACAATAAGAGTTATCAGAAATAATATGTATTACAAATTATATCTATTATACCCAATCTGAATCCCTCCCTTCCATTTAAACAGATCCCCCCTATTTCCTCTCTTCAAATAAAGTCCAGACCCAATCAAAAAAGAATTAAACATTATCAGAAATAGCCATCATCCAGTCCCAATCAAGAAGCCATTAAACATCACCAGAAATGGCATTATTTTAACCCTGATCAGATAAACCAATTCTGTGTTCTTTCTTCTTTCTCCCAGTGATCTTTACATTCTAACATCTGCCTTCTCGTACTCTCTTTGTCTCTTCTCTCAAAATTCTTGTCATCATCTTTGTCAAGCTCCCTTTGTAATTTTACTGTGGTAACTCCAGCAAATCTCTTTTGTAAATCCAGTATAAGAAAATAATCCGCATCGCTCTTCTGATTTATTATTTGTATATCTTTTTTAATTTGTAAGTCATCATCCAATTTCATTTGTAAATCCATTATTTCTGTCTTTCTTGTAGACTGTAATTTTTAAATCCACCTGTCAGTCAATTTCAGTTTTATTCAACGGGGCTAGTTCTTCTTCAATAACACCTTCTGATTCTACTATAGAGTTAAATAATTCAAAAATTTCCTGCACCCATAGAAAACATTTATTTTAAGGTAGCCATCTGGTGCTCTCTAGTGTCCAATCTTCAAAGTCAACTTATCAGTTTCAGAGCATAAACAACAACAACAACAAAAACCTTCCAATGAGAAAGGAGCCTTTCAATTAATTTCAAAGTCTTAAATCAATTTCATCTGAGCCCTTAATCCACTTAAAAGTTTCTAAAGCCAACAATAATCATTCTTTTGCTGTATATTCCAAAAAGTACAAATCTTTAAATTTATAGTTAAACTATTTTTAAAGGATTGAGGGAGACTCACCTGATGATTTCAATAAAACCTGCCAGTCTGAAGGTTCTCAATCTTAAAAAAAACAAAAACAAAAAACAGCCAAAGGGGGGAAAAATAAGTCAAAAGTAATTAAGAGATGAGCCTCAATTTAAAAAAATCCATATAGCTGACATTACCAGCTATAAGCATGATGGAATCCTGAGAATCCCAGCAGATCACAAGCTCACCACAAAAACGCAGTTCTTGCTGTCTGTTTGCAAGAAAACCAGCTGTATGGAGTACATGTGGGTAATCTTGCAATCTCTCTTTACTCTAGAGAGATTTCAGCAGTCCGAATCATGCATTTGGGCACTGTTTTTGGCCTCAGTGTGTTCTATTCTATAGGAAGGTCAGTTCACCATAGTGGCTCACTGGTAGCTTCTGATATTTCTGGTAACTTCTAATGGACTTTTTGCTGAATTAGGATTGAAAAGATTATGATTTATGCATTGTGTATAGACAAAAGTTAGGCTATGGGGAGAAGAGATTTTTTTTTTATTTGTAACTTTAAAAGAAGATGAAAAGTTAGTATATTAGCTTATGTTTGGTGTGGTGAAAGTTGGCAGCTACTTTATTATTGTCTTTGTTGCTTTTTTTCTTTTCTCTTCTTTTTTTTCTTTTTTAGTTTAGTTTGTATTAGTTTTACTATATTTATTAAAAACTTAAATAAAATTATTAACAACAACAAAAAAGAACTTGATCTAACTACACCTTTTTCTTCCCTCTTCTTATAGTTTTGGCAGAACAATGTGCCAAATTCCAACATGTTCTAGTTAATCCAAATCTGGACATTAGTACAATATTATTCCCTGGAAGAGAGACATTGAGACAAATTCTTTTCTTTTTATCTCTGGAGATTACTTTAAGAGAACAATTTTCCAAATATGTTCATCCATCAAAATGTGTGCTTTGACTCACAGGCACTCAGCAAACTTATTGTCAAAATGATAGACAAGTGTAGCCACATCACCAACACCTTTGGTACCTGCATGCAATGTCATAATACAGGTACAAAAGAAGTAAGTCTTGCATTACTTTGACACAATGGTAATTTTATTTGTTGCCTCCCCTCTTCTCTCCTCTGAAAGCCTGTGCTTGGGCTTTCAATCACTGGATCTCATTTCTCATTCCTCCTAATCATTCTATCCCCATTTTTGATATAATCACAGGTATCCACAGAAGGAATTTAAAAAGTTGAGGTCTCTCCTGCAACCACATCATCAAAGCCCCATCACTTTTTAATGGAGTCATAAGCCCTATCTATATTTTTTTACCACCCCTGCAGATGCCCCTGGATATAATACCTCTTCTTCTTCTTCTTCATTGAAGTTTCCTTCAATGAAGCTGGTGCATCACCTGAAGATGTGCAAAGGCCCTCCTGGACGCGACTGCCACCTGCTCTTCGAGCAGGAGTCATGAGTCCAGGAGGACCCCCAGGTTCCGCACTGGTTCCGAATGGGGAAGTGCCACCCCATCCAGAACCAAAGAAGACAATTTCCTGGAACCCGAGGGGCCGTCAATCCACAGCCACTCTGTCTTACCAGGGTTCAGTTGAAGCCTGTTGTTCCCCATCCAGACCCCCCACAGCCCTTGGAAAGGGTGGAGACCGCATCACTTATTTCACCTGGGATGGAGATATATAACTGAGTATCATCAGCATATTGATGATACCTCATCCCGTGGTGATGGATGATCTCACCCAGCGGTTTCATGTAGATGTTAAATAGGAGAGGAGAGAGTAACGAACCCTGCGGCACCCCACAATGGAGGGGTTGAGGGCCAGATCTCTCCTCTCCTATCAATATGTTCACAAAGGTCACCTTATGCTCAGACATGGACACTGTCTCAGGTTTGCTCAATCTCTATGTAATCTCCATATTTTGTATCCTCCATATTTTGTATGTCCCTTAGCCAAGGGACTTTTCCAGCAACATACAGCATTCAGAGCAATAAAATGAAAATTAATAAGTATATACCCACATCTGATAAAACAAAAATTCAGTAAAAAAAACAGCAATTAAGAGAGAATGAACAGCCACACTTTTAGAGAACAATGAACACGTCTTGTTGGAATAATGTATGTATTGGTTTATTGTATTTAGAACCCACCTTTTCTCTGAGAGCTCAATCTGGTTTATGTGGGAAATTCTCCCTTATTTTTTCCCCAAGCAACTATCCTGTGAAGTAGACTGAGAAAAATGACTGATTCAAACTCACTCAGTATGCTCTTTGGCAGGACTGAGCACTTCAGCCTGAGTTTTTCTGGTCCTAGTCTAACACTTCAACTACTTCCCTACACTGACTCTCCTATGATGGTCCATCACAGAAAAGGCCCTGTCTCTTGTGCCCACTAGCATTACAGACAGGTTCATGAGCAAACATAGCCTTTATATTTGATCTGAGGGCATAGAGAGATTCATATTAAAGTAAAAATAATAGGTAATGGACCTGGAAACAAACTAAAAGCAGAAGAGTTGTTATAGGTTGGTGTTATAAGCTTTGATCACCCACCCTCTGGGATCCACCAGCTGCTGCATTCTATGCAGTCTGACATCCTGTCATTTTTAAGATATTATCATTGCAGAGTAGTAGTCTAGTTTGGGAATATCTAGGCAAAGGCTAATTTCTTTAGCTAGAGACATAGCTGAAGAATTAGCAACCACCTACACATCTGTAGATAGTGCTGAGACTAGGAGGGATCCAAGCTGCAAACCCATCTAGCACTGGCCACTCTCCAAACAAGACAGGTCACATTTTTCTCATTTTTCAAAAGTTTGCTCTAAAATATCAAACTCATGATGTTTATGCACTCTGCAAGATTGATGCAACATTCTCTGCCCTTAGACAAAACACACTCTACAATACACTTCTTGAAATATCTCCAACTCAACAAAAAGACTTTCCCTTTGAGTCATCATGTATTGAGCCATTGGTTTAATCAACTGTCTTTTAATTTACTTTATGATTGCGTCCTCTGTGAAAAATGTCTTCTCAAATATTTTCTGATGTACTAGCCTCTAAACAATAGACTTTTCATTTCTCACTTTGGTAATCAAGGAAGTTTGCATGATGGTTGAACTAAACTAATCTGGCAGTTTGAGTTTCAACCCTAGTAAATTCAAAAGCAACAGTTTAAGGAAAATCGGAAGTTTAGTGTTAAACTTGACCACCGGATCAGTATCTGACACTTACAATATACCTCAAACCTATAATAAACTGTCTTCTGAGGAAAAAACTGATACCATCTGATTTGTTTCCTGTTGGCTTATTGCATTTCAATTTTCTTTCATGGCTGGTTTCTTTCAATGGTGGATGTTAATTTAATTTTTTCATAGTAGTCTGTGTTTCTGGGAGAAATATTACAGGGCCTCCATTTAAATAAGTAGGCAGGATATATTCAAAGTTAGGCCCAATTAAATCCTATTGATTTCATTGTGAGAGATAAGCAACAAGAAAAAAGTCATCCTCATTCTTCCTGATATATCCTCTATATCAATTTTCTTAATAATCAATTCGCTGATATAACTTCCATAAAATTCCCATCTTTTGTCCAACTTTAGGAAGTAACTAAAGCCTGTGTTTTATCTGTAAAATCTGTACCCTCCCATTTGTTCTTTGTAGCCTTTGACCAGTTAAGGAAAATCATCTGAGTAGAAATTGAAACCCAGCCTTACCTGCTTCTAAAAGAAGAAGAAGAAGAAAAAAAAAGTCCTTTGCTGTTCTGAGTATCTTGATTATTCTTATCATATCCTCCTATTCCTTCCATACTGACATATCTTTAGAAAATTTGGTGATATAACAAGCCCTCAAGAAAACAGAAATAATGTAAAATCTTTCTTTAAATAATGTTTTTCTTGGATGGCAACTTCAAGTTTTCTGTATATTTGAAAATTTGGAGGCAAAAATCATAAACGTACCTTCATGAAAACAGTTCAGATTGCAATCGTATTAATCTTAGGTGACTACAGTCCTTTGCAAATCAAAAGTGACTCAAAATATGAAAATAACATTTCTGATGTTGGGCAAAGATGCATAATCAGCTGATAAATTAATTTCAGTGAGATTTCTAGAAATAAGTGGTGATATACTGTATACTTATATATTGGCAACTATTTATTACCTATTTTATAAAGGCAATGTACACTTAAAAAAAAAAGATTTTTGATCACATTTTCATAAATCTACATCTTGTTTCAATAGATTAACAGAAAATAAGCAGCATTTATTTTTTTAAAAAAGCATAAGGTAGTTAAAAAAAACACAAGGTGATCTTATCTCACCAAATGGTATCCTGTATTAATTATTCTTATGTTAAAACGAGACAAGATAGTCCTAAAGTTTGAAGTATATAGGTTGTGCTTTGTGCTAAATGGACAAATTACTCTTATTTGCCGAATGATTCCATTTTTAATTGCATTAATTCCCAATTGACAATGCTTAACTCTGGTACTCATCTGATTAGTGACTTTAGGAAACCAGTTGGATTGCTGTCTTATTACGTTGTAGCAGATCTCTGATTTTGTTGTTATGATTTACCTCTGGATTCGAAAGTGCCTTTAACTCTGCTAAAATGACAGTCACACTGTTTATCTTCAAAGCAACCTAGTGAAATAAACCTTTAAAGATACAAAAAAGTAATCTCTTTAGAAGCTGGAAGCAGCTAACAAAATTTGAAATACTTGAAATAGCAACTCAAATTAAATGTAATGCTTAAATGATTTCCCAATTGCTTTCCTGTATAAACAGCATAAATATCCAAATTATATTAGCCTTTAACATAATTAGCTGAACATAGAAGTGTCTGGGTAAAACCCATTCCTTTCCCCTGCCTTCACTTCTCTTTTTTAAGGAAACCAAGATCTTAAGATGATTTAAATGCCAAGCCAATTTTCATGATTTTCTGAAGATCAAATAATTGTTATTTTTTTTTAATTAATCCATATACCACCAGTGAAAAAGAATGCCCTGGCAAAGCCTTCTTGCATATTAAGAACAATGATAAGTAAGCATATACCCAGAAGTGTTACAAGTGACAGAAATTAATTTCAGATTCTATTTAATTCTTTCTCATCCATCTTTTCCATTTCTGAAACCAATGAGGCATCTTTCATACAACTACTGTAAATTGTCCCAACTAAAGGTAGACAGAAGCTGGATCCATTGTAATGGTGGCAATGGGTAACCTGCAGATTTAAAATTAAGTTCATGTGGACTTTAACCTAAACAGACTTTGGAAAAAAGGACCTTATGCTTCTCTTAGTTATCTACTGGATCTGGGTCTTTTTCTTTCTGGCTCTGGTAGGAATATCAACCTACTGAAAAATATTCCACATGGTCAAAATTCCAGCCAATAACCTTGGCTGTCTCCCACCACAGCAATCCTTGCCCTTATCTCTTTGCTCATTTGAGATTGTTGCTGCCACCTCTGACTGTCACGGGGGTGGAAGTGGAACTTTCCAGCAATCAGGAAGGTAAGGGCAGTGATGGGAGCCATGAGGAGCCTGTGCTTGGAGTGGGGGGGCTCCTTTCCTGTTTCTCATTTCTTTGCCAGCAAATGCTGAGGTAAAGACAAGGAACTGCATACTAAGAGGTGGAAAGAGATCCATGCTCTTGGAGTGGGAGTCTTCTCTGCTGTCCCATCTAGCTTTTCCCTACCCGCACCTGCACCCACACCCCACCAAAGATATAGTATATGTCTGAGTGACACAGACAAGCTTAGCATTAAAAAGAACAAAAGGCACATGCTAGGGTTCAAGTCGCTTTTTAGGATTATACATGAGAAAGTGGAATGGGATTCAATGTGAATCAATAGGTTTGCTGACTATGCTATACATATTTTTTTTCCTTCTACCTCATTATATTTGTACATTTGTAAATAAATAAAATATTCCATAACTATCCCTGATCCAGATTCTCCTTTAAATGAAAGCCAAGTAAGCAATGCCATTGGAATTCCTCTGGACTCTGGGATGAGAGAAGCAGATCTTTCCTTTTGCACTGCAGCAATATCTAAATCTTTTCTATGCACCTAAATTTTATTCCATCAGTACAAGACATTTTTTATATTTGTAGGTATGTGTATATATTTACATCTCCTAATGTTTGGCATATAAGCAGATGGATATACATTAAGCCTTAGAAGTGAATCTTTTGAATCCCAAATTATGGCATTATCATTCTGGTAAACATATTGCTATTCATACTCACAAGACGCTGTGGGTAACCCTCCAAGGGTTTTCACATTGCTAGGATGTTTCTAAAATGTGTGTGTTTCCATAACTACGAACAGCTGGTGCTGCTGCCTCTCTAATTTTTATAAAAGTTTAATATCAAACAAAAATATTGTGTTTTTTTTCTACCCTGATTTTTTATTTTAGCAGTTTTCTACCATCTTTGAGGGTTTCATTTGAATGATTACTGATGAGAACATTAGCCCAAATCGTTACAACTGGAGAGATTCCTAAATGCAGAACATTTTTTCCTCTGTATATGAATGAACATTTTACACAATCACTTTCACAACCATGCAATTACTTTAATAGTGAGAATTACTGATTCAGTTTACACACTTGTCAAAATGCTTCTAATTAGCCATTACTTGCTGAACCAAGCAGTTTACTCTTCTCTGTGATGACAATATTTATTCCATTAAGGACTAAGGGCTGGGATGAATTGGAGAGTTGTCATTTTTTTCTATGCTTAAAAGCTAAGCTATTCAACAATCATGCAGTTAGTTTAATGCCTTAAACTCAGGAGTACCTCACACATTTGCAGACAAAACTGCAAATGGTAATCCCATCCTCCACTAAAAATGTAAATTATTCAAGTAATTTCAAAACAGGCCAAAACTGCCAATAAAAGTGGTAGGAATGAATAAACACACACACACACTGAAATAGAAGTTGTTCTGATTTGTCATATGTATTGAGAATCCACTGCAGGACTCATTACTATTCATATGGTATTTTGGATAATATATCCTTTTATAGAGATTGAAAGGTGAGTTTTCAGTTACCTCTTTGGAGATTATGGACATTTAAATAGATATTTGTTTACATTATCCTATTTTCTCTCTTTCTACTCCCACCTGAAGCCTGCCATGCCTTTGAAAACTTATCTAAATGTTGTCTCAATTCTCCAAGCAGATTTTTAAGATGTACAGATTTTTAAGAGGAAAGAAAGTCCTTCTTAGGGATGTTTTGATGAAACATCCCTAAGAGGGACTTTTGTCAATTGTTTTGATGAAACATCCCTTTTAAATGAATCTTTGAATCAAACTGTTGAATCAATTTATGTAACGAATTGAACCAGATACTGTATGTTCAAATCAATTTGATTCAATTAACTTTTGCACATATGCCACACCAATTTGCATTAAAATTGAATCCTTAACCAAATTGTTTTTATCACGAATCACAAATTTGAATTGAGTCAACTCTTGGAAATGTAAAGTGAATGCATTCATGTTTTACAAAATGTAAACATACAGAAAAGTAATGAAGTATGTACTTTGTTCTCTTTGCATTGGTGTACTGACATATATTTTAGGTTGGATGACAGTGGAACATCCTTTGGTTCCACAGCTTATTTATTTACATGGAAAGCATAGTGATTCTACGTGTTATAGAAATAAATCTGATGAAGGCCCTTTAAGCCTCCATTATTTATTGCTAAGAGGAAAAGAGAATCCCAGTACTACTTTTATTGTAAAACTATAGTATCAGAATCTTGTGAGTCTGAATGTGCTTCCCCCTCCCTCCCTTTCTCTTTGTGTGAATCTTGTCTGAGACATTTATTCATCTTACATTCTGGACTCAGGCCTGTTTTATCTGACTGTTGCCTTGGTAGCAGATTTTCCTCCTGTCCCTCAAGGCCTTTCCCTCTTCCTTTACAGTTTCATAGAAAAATTTGGGAAGTAGACCTTCAAAGGGATGGAAGTTGGGTTACATATTTTTAGCAGTTGGGAACCATAGTAACATTTGTACTCCAACAGAATCTCTCTAGCCTAGCAGAAAGAATACTAGCCTTACTCTAGCCGGTTTTCACATTTTCTCTTCTGCTGTAATAGAGGATAATTTTGAATAAATATCCTATGCTGAACACCTCTAGAAATAGAAACTGTGGTTACTGCCTATTTTTATAGTGCTATTTGTGATCATTTTATTGTTCCTACTTTAATAAACTTAATGGATAAAATAGACCAAATTTTATGATCACTTCCTTTCAGACTCTTTTACTTGGTTGCTTGATTGTTCTTGTTCTATACTTGTCAGTGAGTGAAATAAATGTTGGATTGGAGAGTTTAATATTAATGACATACTCAAAATTGACAATTTTTGTGCTACAGATTGAAATATTAGGTGAAATATTATGGCTAAATTTGTATACGTAATTATAGAAGAAATATGTACAGTTGTAATAGTTGTAATAAATTGTAATGTGATGTAATAGTTGTTCAAAAGTTATATTCATATTGAGTTATTCTATAATTATCTCATTTTTAATGCTGATCATGGAACATAGTAAATGATTCAATGCTTGAATCATGGAGTGCCAAAGTTCTGAATTATTTGTATTTCCTAATGAAGTCATCTGTATCTTTGTTATCTCTGGGCAAATTCATGGATTCACAGATTCTTTCCCCACAGACAATGGATCAGTAGCAGGTAAAACATAGCAATTTTCCTGTCACTTCTTATTAACAATGACAACTAGAAAACTTCCAAAATGATCAACACATTCTTTACCATTTATATAAACAGAGCTCAAGAATAGGAGGTCTTTAACAATGGAATAGGATGTCATTTTTACCACAACTTATCTGGTTTGCTGGCAGAGTAAATTAAGTTAACCTAAATTAATTTAAAAATCTCTGTACATTTTCAGAATCAGAGAAGACAATCTTATTATGCTTGGGAATCAGCTTCATATGCTTCTATTTATTATACTACAGAAGAAGAAGCCAATAATAACTTTAAATATTGTAGGGGAAAGGAAAGCTATTATCCACACAGCTAGTAGATAATGAAGAAAGATAAATAAGTATCTGTTTTACCTGTTTTCTATCAAATAACCTATGAGGCATCTTGCCTTAAAATAAAACAGTAAAACATAACAATGTTTGATGGAAGTGGAAGAAGACAATAGAATAGGAAGGACAAGAGACCTCTTCCAGAAAATTAGAAACAATGGACGTAAATTCCAGGCCAAAATGGGCATGATCAAAAACAAAGATGGCAAGGACCTAACAGAAGAAGAAGAGATCAAGAAAAGGTGGCAAGAATATACAGAAGACCTGTATAGGAAGGATAACAATATCGGGGATAGCTTTGATGGTGTGGTCAGTGAGCTAGAGCCAGACATCCTGAAGAGTGAGGTTGAGTGGGCCTTAAGAAGCATTGCTAATAACAAGGCAGCAGGAGACGATGGCATCCCAGCTGAACTGTTCAAAATCTTGCAAGATGATGCTGTCAAGGTAATGCATGCTATATGCCAGCAAATTTGGAAAACACAGGAATGGCCATCAGACTGGAAAAAATCAACTTATATCCCCATACCAAAAAAGGGAAATACTAAAGAATGTTCAAACTATTAAACAGTGGCACTCATTTCACATGCCAGGAAGGTAATGCTCAGGATCCTGCAAGGTAGACTTCAGCAATTCATAGAGCGAGAATTGCCAGATGTACAAGCTGGGTTTAGAAAAGGCAGAGGAACTAGGGACCAAATTGCCAATATCTGCTGGATAATGGAAAAAGCCAGGGAGTTTCAGAAAAACATCTATTTCTGTTTTATTGACTATTCTAAAGCCTTTGACTGTGTGGATTTTCTGTGAATAGATTTCTTCTGAAAGCCGAATCTATTTTCACAAATGTCCCTTGAACACATTTATAATAATAGCTCATTCACTGCTACGTATTTGATTGTTTAAGTATGCCAAGCTGAAACTTACATTGGCTATACTACAAATTCTGGCCAATGCATCCAAATGTTCATTCAGATGAAACTGCCAAAATATTCAAACGTCTTTCTTCCCAGATCCCCAACTCTGAAATAATACCATATTAATTAATTATACACTCTGTTGTTTAGAATGCAAACTGTTAAAAGGGCTTTAAGACAATAACATTTTCTCTAAATTCATGATTATAATGATACCTGGGAAAGAAAGACAACACACTGAATATAATTGACTTGTAATGAGATCTCCTTGAAATTAATAGTCTGCATACGTGTTCTGGTTTTACAGATTTTGAAGGGGTACTTTACTTTGATAGAGATTACAGCAAAGTATCCTTCAGCATGCTTCTGCAGGGCAATGTGTAGCCTATTGCTAACCGTTTTGGAGCAGAAAGGCTGTACTGCTACACTTTAAACAAGCCAGTAAGGTAATACTCAAGATCCTGCAAGGTAGACTTCAGCAATTCATGGAGAGAGAATTGCCAGATGTACAAGCTGGGTTTAGAAAAGGCAGAGGAACTAGGGACCAAATTGCCAATCTCCGCTGGATAATGGAAAAAGCCAGGGAGTTTCAGAAAAACATCTATTTCTCTTTTATGGACTATTCTAAAGCCTTTGACTGTGTGGATCATAACAAATTGTGGCAAGTTCTTAGTGGTATGGGGATACCAAGTCATCTTGTATGCCTCCTGAAGAATCTGTATAACGACCAAGTAGCAACAGTAAGAACAGAGCACGGAACAACAGACTGGTTTAAGATTGGGAAGGGAGTATGGAAGGGCTGTATACTCTCACCCTACCTATTCAACTTGTATTCAGAACACATCATGCGACATGCTGGGCTTGAGGAATCCAAGGCTGGGGTTAAAATCGCTGGAGGAAACATTAACAATCTCAGATACGCAGATGATACCACTTTGATGGCTGAAAGTGAAGAGGAACTGAGGAGCCTTATGACAAAGGTGAAAGAAGAAAGTGCAAAAGCTGGCTTGCAGCTAAACCTCAAAAAAACCAAGTTTATGGCAACCAGCTTGATTGATAACTGGCAAATAGAGGGAGAAAATGTAGAAGCAGTGAAAGACTTTGTATTTCTAGGTGCGAAGATTACTGCAGATGCTGACTGCAGTCAGGAAATCAGAAGACGCTTAATCCTTGGGAGAAGAGCAATGACAAATCTCAATAAAATAGTTAAGAGCAGAGACATCACACTGACAACAAAGGTCTGCATAGTTAAAGCAATGGTGTTCCCCATAGTAACATATGGCTGCGAGAGCTGGACCATAAGGAAGGCTGAGAGAAGGAAGATAGATCCTTTTGAACTGTGGTGTTGGAGGAAAATTCTGAGAGTGCCTTGGACTGCAAGAAGATCAAACCAGTCCATCCTCCAGGAAATAAAGCCAGACTGCTCACTTGAGGGAACGATATTAAAGGCAAAACTGAAATATTTTGGCCACATAACGAGAAGACAGGACACCCTGGAGAAGATGCTGATGCTAGGGAGAGTGGAAGGCAAAAGGAAGAGGGGCCGACCAAGGGCAAGATGGATGGATGATATTCTAGAGGTGACGAACCCGTCCCTGGGGGAGCTGGGGGTGTTGACCTCCGACAGGAAGCTCTGGCGTGGGCTGGTCCATGAAGTCACGAAGAGTCGGAAGCGACTAAGTGAATCAACAACAACAACAAAACATAACAATACTAAAACTATCATAAAACATACTTACAACAAAGAATAATAGCAGTTTCAAAATAAGAAGAAAAACAGCTACCTTTATTTTATCCTCTTTCTCTAGAAATAAAGTTTTTAACCTGCCTTCTAACCTATATGAATATGGAAAGTCTGAAAATTTCCCTTAGAATTACCATCAACATTCTCAACAACATCTATCTGGTTTTGACCAAAAATGTCTTCTTGGTGCATTCAAAAAACTGGGCACAGTTTCTCACCACACTCCAAATTTATGTCCCTACCAGTTCTATTGCTAACATACATGCACTGATGTAAGCTAATAGGTGGATTTTTTGTGTATTTGGGTAAAAAAGTGTAGAATTTTACAGTTGATCAGGAAAACAAGACAATAAAGAGTCCACATCACATGAAGTATTCTATACAGGCTGCCCCATTGCACAAATCTGTCTTCTTGTGCTCAAGCATGATACCAAAAAGGATAGAATTTTAGTGGCAAAGCAGAGTGCATAACTTCTTTCCCATTTCCACTTTATTTGACCTAATGGAGGAAAACCTCCACAGGAAGTTAATAATGTCCTTTTTATGTTCATTCAATTAAACAGTCATCAAAAAGAAATAAGAATAACTTGAGTTAAAATATGTACTTGCCTACTCAACTCTGTCTATGCTTCCTCAAGAAATCTCTCCCCCCACCTTATTTTTCAATCATGAAAAATGTTATATTTGCTTTTGGTGCTATTGTGAATTATTCAGGCTTATAGTCTTTGCTAATGACTTTCATCACTTCATAGAGGCTATTTCACAAGGCATAATTGATTTTTTTTTCCTTCCATGCAATAAAAAATTGTTATCTAAACATCCTGTGTTGCATTATATAGATGTTTTTCTCAAGTGTCTGTACTAGGGCATATCATATAGTCTTGTTTTCCTTATGTCAAACAGCAAGATTTATTATTTTGATTACAAGAAAAAAGTAGGGGATCCCTTTTTTCCTCATATTTTAAAGGATACATGTTTGAACCATATTTCCATGGATATAATCAGCAACATTAGTTGATACTTAGGCAGGAACGATTATGCAGCAGTATCTAGGGTAAAAACACAATGCATGCAACCTTCACTTTTCATGTCTAATGCTTTTCTCTAAAACTACATTGCAACAATTGGGTCATGCAGCACTTGTCAGACTTAAGTGGTTCCTTGGCTGTAGAGAGAGAAATGGTTCTCTCAAGCTGCAATTCAGACTGGACTCTTTTAGGAGAGTAGGAAGATTCCTAATATCCTCTTCAAATGCACTTTATGTGCAGAAAGCTAGTCAGTGCTCAGCTCTGCTCCACGTGAGAAACGTCTTTTCATGCCACTGTGTTGTTCTAGTCTATCTTATACTTTTTGCAATTTATATGCAAGTGGTTGATAGCTGATAAGAATGAATGATCCTCAAAATTAGTTCTGACTTTATTCTGTATAATTTTTTCCTTTTTTTCCTCACTTAAGAAAAAAGGTGTGAAACTTATGACGGTGAAAACAGGATTGCAGTTTATCAAGGAGTTCCATTCTAAATCACTTAACTATTTTGTTACCTTTTTTGGTGGATTTGAATGTATACCTTATTATCTAATATTGGAGCACATTTAATCCGAAAAAGAATCCTAGATGAGGTAAAACTAGCAGCAGAGATATGATATATATTTTGGACAATAACTTGTAAAATTAAAGGGTGCAATCATCTATATAATATTCTTACGTGTATCTGAAGTCTTTCTTTACAATAAAGCTCTATCCCTGGAACATTATTGAGGACTG
Organism: Candoia aspera; assembly: GCF_035149785.1. Lineage (NCBI taxonomy): Eukaryota > Metazoa > Chordata > Lepidosauria > Squamata > Candoiidae > Candoia > Candoia aspera. Next base: position 52,059,344 of record NC_086158.1, read on the forward strand.
GCTGAAGACCATTGCTGTCGGTCAGATAGAAGAACAGATTAGAAAAAGAAAACAGTTGTGTGACTATCCAGTATTAGAGATGTAGAGGAGTAATAGAGTTGGGCAATTTTAGGATGCCGTTAAAGCCTAAGTCTTCATTATAATTCTGAGTACCTTCAGTGAGTGGTGAGTAGCTTGTTCCCTCTCTGTATCATGTGATCTTAGGGAATAACTGGTTATCTACAGAAGCAGAAAATTGAAGGTTCTACATCAGTGGTGTTTTCCTTCTGTTTTCTTATTTTACAAATTAATCCCAAAATTAGCTTAACTTCTTATTAACCCTATCTCTTTTAAGCAACTGCTCCCCCCCCCAAAAAAAAAGAAAGAAAAGGTTGGGGGTTGGAGTCTTAGCCTGCCACTTCTGTTAGTATCATTGGATCATCACCATTTTCCTTTGGCCCTCAGAGAGATATAAAGCAAGCAAATAAAAGCATGAACCCCACCTGAAAGAAAATCCCCCAACATTGAACAGAGGATGCTATTTAGCTCATTACCTGTTTTTGGGCTTTCCACAGGGATTTGGATAGCCAATGTTGGAATTGAAGTCTAATTTAGATAATCTGGTCTGTTAAAGCTCTTATGCTTTTATAAATACAGTTCTTTTACCAGGCTCCTTCTGGGAAACCTCTTTGCTGTAATGAATACATACAGTAATGCATGCTGTGAGAGTAACAAAAGATAGCTTCCTTTTTTTTTTTTCCCCTTTGAGAAATGTTTGAAATGCCAACATTTTGCATTTTAGGAATACCTGAACAGTTTGGTGTCTTTACAGCATTTGGGGAAAATTGATTTTGAAATGCAATAGAAAAATGAAAAATGAATTTAGGAAATAATATATTGGTAAATTTGGCTGAAAACCACTGTTTCCATTAGTGACAATTAACAAATCCTATGCTTTGATCAGGACTGACTCATAACTCATAAATTAGTGGCTGGAAACCCCTTAAGAACTTTTTGCTGAAGAAAGAAAAAAAAATGAACTTGTGTTTTATGGGTTTGACATTTAGAAAGTAGACTATGGAAAGAAGGAAATTATGATGTAATCTTACAGAGCAACAGTAAAATATAATACGTTTATAACTGCTGTTAAGAAGATTGGAAGCCATGTCTTTAAAATCTTTTTCTTTTTCTTTCTTTTTCTTTTCTTTTCTCTTTTCTTTCTTTTTCTTATTTGCTTTCTTATCTATTCATGATTGTTCTTTATTTTTTCTCTATTTTCTTTATTTCTTTTCTAAAATTTGTACTGTTTTTATTTTGTCAAAATTTTCTTTAATAAAAATGATTAACAACAACAGCAACAAAAACTCATCACCAAGTATTTATACGTTTCATTTTGGAAATTTGTAATTGTGTTTAATTACAGAGAGAAGGTCCTTTGATCTAAAGGAGGCTCTCATCGGGAATACAAAATGACTATTTTAATGCTAGATTCATACGGAGTGCTATTCTCCCCAATTTGCTCCAGAAAATTGCGGCATCTTGCTAGATTTTGCTGGAAGACACACTGTAGGAAAGTTGCAGAGGAAATGGTGACATTGGTGGAAGTCTCCATTATACCAAGGAATAATCCATCAGCAAAGGATACACCCTTCTTTTAATATTTGAATATAACAGCACAACAACAACACATTTCCTTGCCAAATTCTTAGAATGAAGGAAAATTAGAAATTGCAATAGAACAATTCCTAGTATTTGTGCAGCTGTTCAATGAAGACAAGGCTTCACAATGAGTTTTTCAACTTACTGTCCAACATTCATTTTGCAGAAATCTATATGAGAGGGGTCAGCGCAGTTCATTTACTTCAGTACTTTCTGATATTAGGTTTTCTCTATTAATTAAGGCTGCAGCTCATACCTAGCTGGGAGTGAATGTACTAAATTCAGTGGGAATTAAATATGAATATACGGCACATGCACAAGTTTACTCTGTAAAGATTTAGTTCTGTGAGCACTTAAAGCTTTAGTCTTACATACACTAATTGGAGATGAAACCACATTGAATCCAGAGCTTTATTCTTATTAAATCTGCATGGAATTGCATTGTGGATTCCATAATCCTAAACTTCTTCTAAAGTTCCACATTTAATAATATTTAGTTACTTAGCACCAAAAATCATAAACCCCTTTACTTAAACATGAAACTAAATCCAGCTTTCCAGCAAATTATCCCATAGCATGTGTGTGCTTGTGTGTGTGTTAAAAAAAAAACTGATTCATAAAGTTTTTCACATAATTGCTTAAAATAGAAGTGATTCACAAGAATGTATGAGTGTGTGTTACATGAGAACAAGAACCCTGCTGGGTCAAGTCAAAGTATACATTTAGTAACTTGATTCTCACTATGGTCATGAAAAAAATAAATAAATCAGAAAATATTGAGATAGAACAAAACATGACTGAATGGAACAGTTAGTGAAAATATAGGTGTGCAATATGCAAAAAAGAAAAGAAGAATGACTCAAAAACTAAAAATAAAATTAAAAATAAATTAACCAATATAATGAGTGCAATCACCATAAATAATAAAACAAAATTATAGTCTAAGATTGGTCATTGCAAATATCTGAATTGCGCTGAGTTGCAAAACCCACTGGCTATATTTTTGACTTGCCTTTTTAAATTCTTCACATGGAACTCATTTTGTTGACTAGCCCTTCACAGCAATGAATGTAGAATAACTTATTAGATTGCAACAATCTGTTTGGAGTAGATGTTCAACTGCGTTTTTCCTAGTCCCTTTCTTAACAATAAAATCAAAGCAGAACTTTCCAACTATAAATTCATTTTCTTTTATTTTGCCTCTACCTTGGATTGAAAATGTTCAACTCATCTCCTCCAGGATATAAAAATAAAAATATAGACTAGGAAGTCTCATGGCAGCAGTAATTTATTGGTCTTCAGGAACTGAGAGAGAACAGCAAGTAAATGTTTATAGTATTATCTGAAATAACTTTTAGACTTTTTATGGCTTCCGTTCTTTCACTTCTTTTCTTAAAGATGCTACAGAATTGTCTTCTAATATCAAGTGGCCTCAGATCAGTTTTTTTTTTTTAAAAGCTTCACTTCCATTGAAAATTCAGACTATTATAAAACTAGCAAGGAAAGGAGAATGGTAAGAAATGTTATGTTAATCCCTTTTGTTTCCACTTATCTAAACTTTTTGAAAGATCCCTAATTTATTGTAAAGTTGAAAAACAGAGATAGATTGGGTCTAGAAAAATTAGTGATTGTGAAAATTTAAAAAATAAAATAAAAATTAAAGTTTTTCTTCCCTTACTCCCTCTCATACACAGACACTATTCTAACATACAGTTTTATGAAAAGTATTTATCCCTTAAGAATTTTATAAATGTATGCATGTTTTTGTCACAGAACATTAGAAGATGTGCGTGTGAGTCCTACTCAAAGTGTCTGCAGAAGGGAGTGTCAAAAAAGCAAGATGGCAGGCATGTCTGTGTGATTTTTATTACATAAATGTGAAGACCACCTACTTCCATAGACTCCATGTGACTAACAAATAACCAGAAACAATACATAAAAACCAAGGCACATATAGTAATTATTTAAAACCTAGAGGCAACCCACACACCAATTTTCAGTCTCATAGACAAAGGGCAGGTAGATTAATTGAAAAAAAGAGACTCAAAAGGTATTTTGCAAATTATTCCTGTACTGACATATTTTCTAGGAATATTGATATATTCTCTCAACCACACTGTTAAAACGAGTCCTTTTTGTCAACTCTCAGCACTTTTACCTACTGCCCTGCAAAGTATTGTTTTCCTTCCAGAGTTTTCTACAGTTGCATAATGCATTCTTGAGAAATCCTTGTGGATGATTAAGAGATAGACTGGAAACAGTAAAATTCCCTTTACTACATTTACAAGAAATGAACAGAGATGAAATGTGCATGCTGATAAGGGGTAAGCATCATTTCTATTATACCTTTCTAAACTCCTAACCAAAAAAGAAAGAAAGAAAGAAAGAAAAGAAAAGAAAAGAAAAAAGAAGAGAAGAGAAGAGAAGAGAAGAGAAGAGAAGAGAAGAGAAGAGAAGAGAAGAGAAGAGAAGAGAAGAGAAGAGAAGAGAAGAGAAGAGAAGAGAAGAGAAAAAAAAGAAAAAAATAGTTTTGAGACACTTAGGACTCCAGGTTCATATCTACACATGAAAGATATTTTAACAGAAGATACTACCATTCTACAGTTTTTGGCAAATGATACTAACACTTAAATTTCTTAAATAACAACAATATAATAATCATTAAATTATGTGAAGAATTCCCCCATTTTTGCTATTGCAGGTAAAGAAAGTGAGGAGGCATTTTTAGCAAGGGTCAAGGAATTTTCTCTGCTGAAGCTAGGGTAACCGTGGAAGATTCTATCCAAAACCAGCAGTGCCCGTGAGGGAGGGCAACAGGGCTCAGAGTGAGGCAAGTAGTGTCATAGCATCACGAGACAAGCTCTGCCCCTTTTCTTCAGGTATTATGAGACCCAGAAGGGATAGAGCTGGAAGTGGGTGCTGCTGCTACTGACAGCAATGAGAGCCTGCAGATGAAGCAGATGCAAAACCAAAATGTTACCACTTACACAGACAAGTTCTTAGACAATGGATAAATTTTATTCACAGAAGTAAATGAATTCTGAAATATAAGGAACTTAAATAGCTTTATGCCAATTAAAAAAATCATTGGCAGCAGGAAATATGACTTCCCTTGCTTTTCCAAGCATTATTAGTTGATTCTATACCAGTGATATCCTGCTCACTGAATACTGGATGAATATATAATGGGAATAAGATTGGAATCTTATCTCTGCTAACTGGTAATTCCATTTAGTAATTTTATGCTAGGAAGGAGTGATAAAAGTACATGGAAAACATCCAGTTTAGATGCTGAGAAAGGAGAATGTAGTGCTGGCAGCAAGACTCCATCTGAGTATATTGTATTAGGTGCCATTATTTGAAAAAATAAAAGAGAGGAAGCAAGCCTCTTAGCATTCTTTAAAGAGTTCTGGGAAGAAAGAAAATCACAGGTTCTATAGCTAATTCTGCTTTCAAATGTGCCATCATGTTCACTCAATGACAGTTAATAAATGTGACTTCAAAAGAACATTATACAATTTGTTTTTCCTACTGGGGAGATTTGAGAAAATCCCAGGAACAATTAAATGACCTATTTAGCCTACAGTTATGCTGAAACTTCAAGAAATTGAATACATTTCATATGAGACTATATACAGTCAAGCCTGTTCCACTTGTTTGATACATATTCCTCTTATCTTTCTCTGTCTCTCTTTTAATGGTCTTGGCTACCAGGCATAAATATTAGGTAATAATTATGCAATACACAGTGCCTAGCTAGTTTCCTTGAAAATAGCTATATAAGAGAAGGATATGGTTATTTACATAACTAAATAGCAGATAAATGGTTATATCTTGCTCCTAGACTGTATCTCATACAACACTGTAATTAGTTCAGGATCATAAATTCCCGAGAACATTTACCTACTTTGTGTGTTATAGGTTGAAAAGAAGAGATGGGAATTAATCACAAGATAACAAAAACACTTTCCCAGAATAAGATTCTCATCCCCAGTTACCTGAACTATTTCCATCTACTTCTTAAAATCCAATTTGTAATATTCTTGGGACATACAGAGAGACACTCATCTAAAATGGCGAGTTAGCCAGAATTTGATAACCAAGTTCAGTGACAGAGATACCTAACCATTTTTATTAGTTGACAGTGCAATTCCCAAACTGATAAAGATTCTGAAGGTGATTATGTAAACAAAACCCTACAAACTACTTTGATGTCAATTTAAAAAAACACACTTCATCACTTCACAGAAAGAAAATTAAAAAGAAAATGAAGAAGATTCCACCCTAATGTTCGTGGGGATATATTGGTTTTAGGTAGGAAAACATTTGCTGCTAGAATTCTTGCAACTGTATCCCTCACTTCTCAAAAAACCTTGATAAAGGGACTCTGAGAATTGTGCATTGAAAATAATTACTTTTGGTTTTAGGCAGATATCAAGACCCTGATAGCATATTTAACCATTCTATGAATCCAAATAGGGACTAAGAAAACATAAAGAACTTTCTTTTAGAAGTGATATGCAGGGTCCATAAGGAATCAAAGAATAAATGGATGGAAGTGACTGAAATTATGAACTTCTGCACTTGTAATATATGTTAATGGCAGTTTGCTTTGTACAATACAAAGAATGCATATAGAGAGAAATAAAAATGGTAGAAGAATTACATTTGCAGGAAGAATTCTGAAGGCTGATGCTTGCATCAAAGAAAGTGAAGGAAATAGTAACAAAACCCAAGTGGCCTAGTCTATGTTTAGCTTAGAGTCAGCAAGGTACAACCTCCATTATTGGAGAGAGGACGATTGAGGTGAAAGAGAACCAAGAACTGGAAGTGGTGACAGCCCTAAAAATATCACCCAAACCAATAGGAGCCATACTAGGTAGAGACATGCAAGTGAGTGTTCCTAGGCAAACAAAAAATATAAAAGTGCAGAGTTCCTTTGCTAGATTTAACCACCTCTATTATCTCTAGGGCATTTCTGCACTTACTGTTTAAGCTGCTCTTGGCCTTATGCTCATGCCCAGTGATAGGTATTTTAACAGGCTTAGCTTGACTCTAAGCCAGTTTCAGAAACTCTTGTCTGGAATGAGACACTTTGACAACGTATTAAATCTAGACTGAAATAGAAGGATGTCACCCCCATCTTCCCAATATCTCTGTTTTGGAGCTTTTCAGAAGGTAAAGGTGAAATTCTTCTCCTCATAACTAGATACAGCCACAGCCATATGGCCCTGGATTTTGCATTTCTGTGAAGGAAGTTGAAAAACATGGACATGCAGCCCTTCTGGTCCATGGAAGAAAATGTGAGAGTGAAGGAAGAATGCTATAGGTAAAAAAAAAATGGTTTCTGGAATCATGGTCTGCATTTCCTGGATGAAGTATTATATAGTACCTCACAAAGATTGGGAACAATATGTTTACCTGTTGCATGGCAAGGTTCAACAGGAGTTGTTTAAACTGAATCCTGTGAGGATTGGGAAAGAAAAGCTAAGATTTAAAAAAGCATCAGATAAAAGCTTGTGCCCTGTAGGAGGAAGTGGCTTCCCCAGCTACTCAATGTAGAAAAGGAAAAATATTTAATGATTTCTCATTGTGGAGCTCAGATTTGGTAGTTTGAAACCAATAAGGAATTATTTTGCTCTTTCGATGAACTATGGCAATATCAATTCACTCAGTTCTTCACATGTCAAATTTAACATTTCTTTGGAGACTGTGAAGGATTTAAAATTTATTTGGGTACAATTTCTGTCAGTCACTTTTTTTGCTATATATGCTCATGGAATATACTATTGAAGATGAGAGAGTAGCACAATATGATTTTTTCAGTATCTGTGAAAGTCTAGGGATCTTTATATATCATCTTACTGCTGTCTTATCTAGTGAAAGGCGGGGGGGGGGAAGGACCCCTTCGAATTATGACAGGAATGTAATGGAAAAAAGCATATCTTATTCATGTAAAAATTATGAAGTTGGAAAGACCCATTAAGTCTAACCCACTGCTCAGTGCAAAAATCCAAATTAAAGCATCCTTGATACATAGATGTGTTCCCTTTCAACATATCCAAGTCAGTTCCACTGAGTTCAGTAAAGCTTCCTCCAAGGTAATATAGTCACCTGTTGATAACATGGGTTCACATCTGCTTAGCACCCAAATATAATGTGAAATAAAAACTGGGAATGCTAGTGTGATGTAGTAGTTAAGGTACTGAGTTAGGAGCAGAGACACTCAAATTTTAGTCTCCCTTTAGGTACAGAAGCCAGTTGAGTAACTTAAGGCTAGTCAGTCTCATTCTCTCTGAGCTCTAGACAAGGAAGTAAAAAAAAAATACTGCCAACCCTTACTGGACCAATGTGGTAGACTACAAAACTTTTTAAAAAAGTCATTCTCCAGTAGATTGATTCTGGCTCATCATCATCTTCAAAAACAGTTCAAAAACAAGTCTGTAAGTGTTGGGATTGAAAATCCATTTAGTATTGTGTGATATAGGATGGCATAAACAGTATGACAAAGCAGCGCATAGATCTAGGTATGTGAATGGATCCTCAGCTTGGAAAGTAGCCCAACGTAATTGGTCTTAGGAATAACTCATTCTGATTCATTGCCAGTTCTTAAGTATTTTCTCTATAAAGCATTGTACACATATATACAGATCTATTGGTCAGTCAGTCTAAATAGTCAACAGAAGCAGGAATTTAATGGTAACAAAAGGCTTCTCATCTATACACTTTTGTGATTATTATATCTTTAGTCATTAGAATCCACATCCTAGATAGTTTTGATTGTGTTTGTGTGTGTGTGGTATGGGTGTGTTTTCAGAGAATTTCTGTGGAAAACTCCGTAACATATAATATTATGATAATCAGATTGCTTGAACTTGAATAACTCCAAGTTATTTCAGAAACATGACCAGTCAATAAATATTAATGTCTGCCCATTTATCACTTGTGCCCAGAAAACCTAAAGGGAATTTGAGAGAGAGAAAATTGCAATTTGTTTATTTGTTTGTTTTCAACTTTATAAGGCCACCCAACTCACAGTGTGATTCTGGGCGGCGTACAATATAAAATCAAGCAATAAATCAAAAAAAGGGGGGAAAATCCCTGCCATACAACCATAAACAAATACAAAATATAAAATGGTGACCAGCACAGAGCACACCTACCAGAAGGGGACTCTCACTCAGTTGGAGCCCAGTGCCTGAGGGAAGAGACAGGTCTTAATGGCTTTCCTGAAAGCAAGAAGAGTTGGAGCCTGTCATATATCAGGGCAGGGCGATGAGGGGAGATCTTTCCAGAGAACAGAGACAACAAATCCATCTGTGGATTTCTGTGTTCATTCTGCAGCCAGCTAACTTCGTATTCTATTTTTATAATGCCAATTAGATTAAATTTATTCAGAATAATATTCACAATATCAATTCATCAATAGTTCAGTGGAAAGAAACTAAGTCAATATTACATTAGACAAAAAGCTGGTGCCAAATTGTTTCATTTTACCCCTTATTTTTAGCCACCTTAACAAAGTGCATTTCTGTTGTATACTTCTAAAGTGGAGATAAAAATGGCCTTTCACAGATACCATTTGTTTGTAAATGTTCACTGCAAAGACTGATATTTTTGTCAGTTTCAAGGAGAATAATTTTTCTGTAAAAACTTATATTTATTTATCTTGCTTTGACAAAAGTATAGACAACTTTCTTCAGTGAATATACAGAAGGGGATGAGACATTTTGTGCTTGCCAGCCCTCTCTTTAGTGATCATAGAATTTAAAATGTAAGGATTTGAAGGGAGCTTGAGCAGTTTTTAGCCTAAATTTCTACCTAGTACAGAAATCCATTTTAAGAGCATCCCTGACTGATGGCCATTCAGACTGTGTTTAAACACTTCCATCAAAGGAGAGTCCACATTTCCCAAGGCAACCTGTTACCCTGTTGAATAGCTCTTAGCTTAGCTATTTTTCCTATAACAACCAAAGTCTACCTTTGTAATATAAACCCATTGATTCCTATCATGTCTTCTGGAATAACTCAGAACAATTCTGCTTCATCTTCTACATGACAGCCCTTTAGATACTTGAAGACAGCTATTAATTCTTCCCATAGTCTTCTTTTCTTCAATCTAAACACACACAACACCTCCAACTGTTCCTTGTAAGTTTTCCTTCATGTTCCTTATTCTCTTGGCTGCTCCTCTCTCCTCAGTTTATTAATGTTCTTCCTAAAATTTAGTCCCCAGAACTGGACATGATATTCTAGGTATCACTCTGATTAATGCAGAATAAGGATAATTCTTGTCATCTTAACATTATACTTTCATTAAGGTAGCCTACATTAGATTTTCCCATCACACAATTGGTTCATTTTCAACTTGTGATCTCCCAAGAGATTAGATAATTTTTACATATACATTGTTTTGGTTTTCCCATACACATGTCTTCAGTTCTCCCTACCAAACTGTAGGGCTTTGCATTTGTTTCTGTTGACTTTCTTGGTTCTTTTGCCCATTGCTTCAGCTTGTCTAGATCTTTCTGAATCTAGATAGTATCCTCTAAGATTTTTTTTATTCCCCCATCTTTCTGTAATGTTTACATTTTAATATATTTTCTAATCCATCATCCATTTAAAGTATAGATATGTTGAACATGATAGGGCCTAGAATGAAGCCTTCTAGTATACTTGACAGTTTGAAGCAGAGCTACTGGTGTACCCTCACCAAATATAATTATTCAACTATCTATGTATCCAGCTAATGATTGTACAGTCCAGCCCACTTTTGGTTATTTTCTCCAGTAGACTCTCAATGGAGTGTTTGCTGAAATCAATTTATGATATGTTCACTGCATTCTCATGGTTAACTAAACTAGTCATTATATTAATGAAGGAGATCAGGGTGGTTTGGCATAATTTATTCTTAAGCCATGCTGACTCTTCCCAAATTATTATTTGCTAAATGTTCATAAACTGGCTTGAGTCAATCTATAATCAATCAGTTCATATTCCTTGGGTCAATCATTCTGAGTTTTGCCCAGCATTGATGTAAGGCTTTTCCAAATATGCTACCTGCACCAAATATTAAAATATAAAATACAAAGTGAAACAATTAAAGATTGATTCTGGAATCTACCTTTAGTAGCTGATGAAATAAAGAAACATTGGATGTGACGGTTTGGATACATTTGCTGTGTGACCTAATGCTGACTTCCTTATCAACTGCTCTGGACATTATACCCTGTGATTGGAAAGTAGAGCAATCAGCTCTGAGGAAACCTTGGCTGAAGCATTGTGAAGAGTCAGAGAGATAAGTTTGAGGGAAATTAGCAAGAACTGCTGCATAAGCAAAGAGACAAAAAAATTCCTTATGTCCTGGGAAACAAGATAGTATTCAGAAGAGACTTAGGAAGGCTTCCCTCTGATTCCATGGGGTATAAGGAGGAGGCAAGGTAAGGTATAATCAGGCTTGCAAGGTACTGTTACTATAGAAGTATAAAGTAAAGTATAGCTTTAATCTTCCTATGGAGTAGATTTACTGATCTGGTCTACCTCCTAGGGCTAACAAGCATATAAAAGAATATCTAATAAAACTTAGATTCAAGTTGATAGAAGGAAACAATTGGCCACCAAATGGAGGAGCATGTCATATGGTGTCAGTGGATTCATAGCAGCAACAGCAATATATGGTGTTGGTTATTATCTGATGCAAGCTGTTCTGTAGTTACCTGGGTCCTTTTGTCACCCTTTTTGAAGAGAAACATCCATCCTTCTCCAAGCCACTGGCACTATGCCCATCGCCCATGATTTTTCACAGATCACAAAAAGAGGCTCTGAGATTACTTCTGCTCCTTTAAGACTCTTGAATGAAGTTGGTCTGATCCTAGACACTTAACCTCATTCATGATAGTAATATGCTCTGTACTATCCTTCATTGACCTTGGGTTGCTACTCCCTCCTTTTGGCAATTGTTTGGGGTAGGGTTCTGATTTATGTGAACTTCCTAAAGGAAACTCAGGTTAGCTCAGTTCTCTGAAACTGCTTGTCATGTTCATCGTTCCAATGTTCTGAATACATCGTAACGTTTTGCATGTCACTTTCCTGATCCGTGTTTGCTGGGTGGAGATTTCCAGCCGTGCCAGGCTGTAATCTCCTTGCTGTAACTGTGGAATGTATGTTTGGGTTATGGAATGTGTTCAAGGTTACTTTCTCAGGCCGATGTGGGCAACGGTTGCTAACACCTGGGAGGGGGTGGTTGCTAAGCGCGAGCGAGGGTGGAACCGGGTTTGAAGCGAGGGTTTTTAGTTTGTATTTGGCGCGCTTTTGCTCATTCTCAGCTTTCTTTGTATTTGCATACTATTCTTTCAATAAATCAGTTATCCTTAAGCACCTGCTTGTGAGACTGAGTTTGTCAGAATAGGCAACCATTACACTGCTCTTGTTCAATGGACATTTGAGAAATAAAAGAACAAAGTATAATAATCTATCCTACATGGTGGGCAAAATTGAATGCTAGCTTCTAGCCTGTGAATTAAGAGATGAGAATGCAAAGGAGAGTCATAAGCTATTTAAGTACAGTATACTGATCTGCTCTAGTTTGAATGTTTCTTCCGTTAGCAAAAAATTATGGTTACTGCGCATGATGGTTCTTCTTTTAAATGTCATAATTTCACTGTATAACTTCAGAATCAATCTGAAAAAACCAGACATTCAATTCCCTTAAATTAAAAAAAAATCAAATGACATGAAAAGTATCAGAAGGCAGGCATGGCTCATATCTTCCTTTTGGCTCACTTTAGTTCAAAAAGATATCATTGAACTGATGACTTCATATTTTTGGAGACAACATATATTTAGAGAAAACAAAATCCTGGTCATACCACTGTCTGAATCATGTTGAAATGTTCTGCATCAAGTATGAAAGCCTTTCTTGATTTACTCAGCACAGTTCCTGCACATTATTGACTATTTCCCTGTGCTAATGGCAAGCCATCAATCATCAGAGCTGTAATCAAATTTTTCAGAAGGCCATAGGCATCATTTTAAATCATTTATTGTGTGCCAACTCACCTCCCTTACTTATCAAGTGCCAACAATACTGCTAAAGGATATTCTTCACCCTACCATGCTCTTTGTGCATTTAAAAAAACAATCTATTATTACTGCATTTTTTTTCTTATAGATATATTCTAAATATTCTTGGTCACCAGAGCAATTCAAGGGTTTTGTATACACTCAGGGATCTTAAGATTTTCTTAATTAATATTAATCCTTAAAATGTATGTGTAGTTGTATAAGTGTGTGTAGTTATAAATAGACATATGTAGATACAAATTCTATCCTAATCTTTAATAAAGGTGAGTTTTCTATAAATAATGTGCACGGTCATACCTGGTGTCATGTTCACTGTTTCAATGTAGTTCATACATCATAACGTTTCACATTCCATGGCACTGATGCACGTTTCTGTTTGGGAGGGAGCTGCTGTGAGACCTTGTACCAAGCTCTGTATGTGAAATCAGTACAATGGAATGTGTTTGGAATTATGTTATCTGTTCAAGGCCTTTTCCTGCAGACCATCAGAGACCGCTAGGAGCACCTGGGATTGTGGACTTGAGAAGGTTCTACGGGGGGAGGGATTTCGTTTGCACTGAGGGTTTTTAGTTTGAATTTGCCGCACTTTCATCATTCTCAGCTTTCTTTGTGATCCTGCATACTATCCTTCAATAAATCAGATATCTTTGAAACCCTGCTTATGAGTCTGATGTACATTAGAATAGGCAATCATTACACCTGGTAAAGTAAAACTAATATGTGTGCTTGTTCATCCTCATATCTAATCTCAAATATAATGCTAATCCCGCTATAACCACTTCAGGTTGGCAATTCTTTAGCAACTGAGATATCCATATTAATGTATAAAGACACACAATAATTGGCTGAGTGATCAGTCAAGACAAATAGTTCTGATTTGTGAACAGTGATTCTTGAATATGCACAGAAGCCACTGTTGCCAATTTAAAGTGTAGCAGTACAGCCTTTCTGCTCCAAAACGGTTAGCAATAGGCTACACATTGCCCTGCAGAAGCATGCTGAAGGATACTTTGCTGTAATCTCTATCAAAGTAAAGTACCCCTTCAAAATCTGTAAAACCAGAACACGTATGCAGACTATTAATTTCAAGGAGATCTCATTACAAGTCAATTATATTCAGTGTGTTGTCTTTCTTTCCCAGGTATCATTATAATCATGAATTTAGAGAAAATGTTATTGTCTTAAAGCCCTTTTAACAGTTTGCATTCTAAACAACAGAGTGTATAATTAATTAATATGGTATTATTTCAGAGTTGGGGATCTGGGAAGAAAGACGTTTGAATATTTTGGCAGTTTCATCTGAATGAACATTTGGATGCATTGGCCAGAATTTGTAGTATAGCCAATGTAAGTTTCAGCTTGGCATACTTAAACAATCAAATACGTAGCAGTGAATGAGCTATTATTATAAATGTGTTCAAGGGACATTTGTGAAAATAGATTCGGCTTTCAGAAGAAATCTATTCACAGAAAATCTGATAATTCACAAACTTCTCTATTCCATTCAAGGAAGCAATGCATCATTTAGATATTGATATTTCTCTTTAGTGCTACAGTGTCCTCACCCTTAACCAACAATGAAGCACCTGTCAAGCCACTCTGTTATAATTACAGTTATCCAAACTCTGTCCAAAGCCTGCCCAATTCATTTTGCAGGTAGATCCTCAGCATAGGAGGAAGTCCAAACTGCCTCATGTTGGCTCTCAACATAGCTCATCTTTATTTGATTAGGAAGATGCTAACCCATGTTCAAAAGTAGGCCAGGCGTTGGGGATGATTCTTGGGGATCCACTGCAATGATCAACAGGGTGAATAGGGAGAGGTTTGGGAGAGTTGTGGGGGCAAGTTGCCAGCTTTACCACCCCATACAAGCCCATAGACCTGCTTCATAGGGTATTGGTAGCTCTAACCCCATATTGGAAAAGGTACTGCAACTGACCCACAGCTGCAACCCATTGCTGACAGACATGGGAAACAAGTGGAGTGGGTTGATTCCTTTGTAATTCGCTTTGTAAAAGCTACCTTCCCATGTTTGTCAGCTTTTGGAGAAGGGATGGGGCTACTTAAGTCCAGTATCCAAAATGATTGTTTTTATGTTGTTTTTCTAGTTTGGTATGCTGCCCAGAGTCCATTGGAGTTGGGTGGCCAATAAATATAAACAAACAAGTTACTGTCATATCAGTGGTTTCAGAGGCTTGCTAAGGCAATCAGGGAGATTTCGTATGGTCTATCTCTCTAGAAAGTTTATGCAATACCCCACACCCCACACCCACCTACCTTGTTTATCATGCTAGACAATTTACCAAATATTTTTTTATTTATTTATTTAACTTCTCAGCCGCCCAACTCGTATACAATTACTCTGGGCAGTTTACAACAATAAAAATAACATATCACTAAAAATACAATGCAATAAATATTAATAATAATAATAATAATAATAATAATAATATAATAATAATAATAATAATAATAATAATAATAATAATAATATAGAAGTTAACATAGAATGCACATTTACATTTCTGGTATCAACATAATATTTAGACTGTTCTAAACACCTATTTGGAATTAAACAAGTAAATGTTGCACAATTTTTGGTAGATAATTTTCAGGACAAATATTAACAGTAAATATCATTGCACAACAAGCAAAGGTTGGGGTTAGGGGAGAAAAAAAGTTGATTCCTTTTAGCAAAAAAACCAACAACCCATGTTTGTACTATAATTGCCAATGTCAACAGAGGATAATAAGATTAGGACCATGATATTTATTAATTTACAAGACTGCAATGATTAGTAATTTAGAAAAAAATCTCATTAATTTAAACCCAGGAAACATACGTCCCTATGATTTAATATGAAAATAAAGAAATCACATCTCCTGCTATGTATCTAACTCCTTAGATAGAAGCTTATCTCAGAGATTGAATTCATTTATTTATATATGGTACTGCTCATCCCTTTGACATTGTACACTACAGCTTCATTCAGGCATGATAAAAACTGAAGCACTCAACACATGAGGATTCTAGTTAACTTTTGCCCTTGCTGATGCCACACCAAGGACATCAGCTTTCTGTAGGCATCTGTCTATTGACTAAAAATGTTTTCAGGAAAAAACCTGGTTCACACAAGTAATTGGTCACCTGAAGACATCATGTGAACAACATTAGTGAAAGCAGTGTCAGGTTAAAAAGTATTGACAACACTCCTCTTCTTGATATCCACCTTTTGGGGGTGATTATTAAGGAACAGGGTGTCCTGTGGGAAAGCCACACAGCTGACAATTGCTTGAAGAACAGAAGCTTTTTGTGTAAGGTTCACTTCTGGTTCTATTTATTTCTTAGATATATGGAGTAGCTAAGACCCACACAAGAAAAGTCATGAGACTAAATTTGTGAAAGCATTCTTAGAAAATGAAAACTCGACATAAGAATCATGAGCGCTCCAAAAAAGTACAATAATGAAATAATGCATACTATAGGTAGTAGCAAGCCTTGATACTCATACCAATTAATAGATTCTAAACCTTAAATTCTAAATTGATTTCCTGCAAGATCTTCAAGCAGAGATTATTAAGGGAGACAACTTCAAAGTGTTTTCCTGGAAGAGCTCCTGGCTACACATTTTAGTGATTTCTGCCTTGGTTGTTATCTAAGCATGGTTGCTCCTAGTTTTTGTGACTAAGTCAGTATGTTGTGTTCTCACACCTTTCTTATCAGACAGCAGCACAGGAGTGCACCTGTTTTCCATGAAAACCAACTGTTCAACTTAGCTGCTGCTTTAGAAAATGGCTGAGGAGTTGTATTTTTGTGAAATATACTGATAGCAAAGCTTATTAAGAGCACTCATGTGCTGAGCAATCCAGCTTTCATAATGCCCAAATGAGCCAAGTAATTCTAAAACTTCTACTATAAGAATTTAATATAGATTTTCTGAATTGGTAGGACATCTACTGAAGATTCAGTATATAATATTTAACACAAATATTAAATATGTAGCACTGAGTGTCTTATTAATGTTTTCTAGTCCATAAGCTAAAGTGATATTTGGTCTTAATACACAGTACCCTACATTTTCTGTAAACAATTAACAATCAACACTTGACTATATCCAAGATTTCAATTAATTATTTGAGATAAGTTGAACAAACTGAAGTTTGTCATACTTGCCTGAAGACCTGGGATTCATATTATCCTCAACATATTATCAACATATTCATATTATCCTCAACACAAAAAGAACAGCTCACCCTTCCTCTTAAAAACTTACTCAGAGAACAGCTAAAGACAATGTTGAATCAATGAGTCATAGTCAAAAGAAAAAGAAACACTTGCTGATTTTATCCATCATTTCTTTATTTCCAGTCCTCTTCCTTCTCAGTGACCATTTTTTCCTCCTGCTTTCAGATGCTAGTGAAAGTAATGCACTAACAACAGCAACAACAAAAATGGTTGTAAACAATGAGTTAACTGCAGAGTAGATAGTAATTTAGTCTGCTTAATAGCAGAATTCCCATCTGTGTTGTATATATTTTGAATTGCTATTAATGACAATACAGTATTTTGATAATAAATGACTAAATAACAATTATATATATATTTAGTAAGTTTAAAACCATTGTTTATATGTAACTAAAAGGCCGACTAAGTGAAAATGATGGCTGTCAACAATTTTTAGCCATAAAGTTATTATTCTTAACTTACAGAAACCCATCAGCTTTTAGAGAACTACACAATAGTACTTCACTTCAATAAAACATACAGAACAGGAAAAACACACTCCAGATGGTAGGTGTTGGTCCAGTTGGTTTACAGACCAACTTTTGATCCTATTCAGGTGTGTCTACTGCCAGTCTCTCTCTCCTTGCCACAGTGCTTAAGATGTATATTCAAAACAGACCAGCCTTTATCCAAGCAAACTTCCCAGACCTTCTGTGCAATTTCATTTTCCTGCCCCAGCTCCCAGAGTATTCTAAAATCAGTTAAATTCCTTTGGAATTCAACTCCAGAAAATATTAGTAGAATATTTACCTTGTCTCATATTATGAACTGTGACTATGATGGATTTTTTAAAATCATAAAGCCCTGGTTTTAAACCTTTCAAAATGGATAACTTACAAATGGACAAAAAACATAACTTTTTTGCTGCTATTATGCAAAATTTCTATATGGAACATGACAAGACTATCTAGAAAGTCTGAAAAAAAATGGGAGGTGCTTTGGGGTTTGAACTTATTTATTTCATTGTAACTCTCTGTGGCATTTATTTTTAATTCTATTTTTAATTGAATTTTTAATTCTTTTAATTCTATTTCAGCAAGTCATTTTATTTTTAATTCTTTTAATTCTATTTCAGCAAGTCATTAACAATAGTGCTGGTGCAATTGTAAACAAATTAGTACATATTAACATATTTGGTGGAACTGTCTAATTATTCAGTCTTCCTCCTTCTAGTTTGTTGTAGATATTTCTTAAAGTATATGCCTTAATTCAATATAAGAAATTAATATCATTCAATCATCTTTTGCCAGGTGTGTTAGTGCAAAATATTTAATGGGCCAGATGAAAGAAAAGAATCTGAAATTAAGATGGTGATGGTAGGGAGAAATCTGGCTTCAAGGACTGAAGTAAAGCCTCTTCTGGATGGAGTTGTACTCCCACAGAAAGAACATGTTTTGTGGTGTGGAACTGCTTCTGGATTTGCAGGTGATGGCTGTGATGAAGAGTAGATTTACATAGCCGTGGGTAGTGCACCCACTGTGACCCTTCCTGAATTAGTCAGACTTAGTGGCAGTTATTTCTGTCTGGGTTAGATTACGTTGTGAGTACTGCATTACGCTTTATGTGGGCCTGCCTTGAAATGTGTCCAGAAATTACGATGGATTTATACCCTCACTTATTCCAGTCACCAAATCTACTTGTGTAGGTCTGGCTATAATCATAATAAGCAAAGATATTTCTTATGCATTCATGCATGCCTCAATCCATCCATTTTAAAAAAAAGTTAAAAAAAGACAGGGCCTGGCTGATTGATGGGAGTAAAATGAAGGCTGGGTAAAAAGACATCTGCCGTTTGCTTGTCTCCACTTTGGCTACAGCTTCTTTGGCAATCTGATGTGAAATCTGATGTGAAGGAGTGCTGCCTGGGAGAAAGCACATGGCACTTTATTCTGCTGCTTCATTTTTTAAAAGTCCTGAATACTATAGAATCAACTTAGCTCTCTACTGCAGTCTTCTCCAAAGGAACCAAACACTGAGCTGATGTCACTTGAACATCAAATTGCTCCAGGAAAGTAGGAAGTGGTTGAGACATATTCCAGGACTGAGAAGACAGGCAGGCAGGCAGGCAGGCAGGCAAGCAGGAAGGTTGTTATCTGAGAATAACCAGTGACAGAATTTAAGAAAGTGACTGTTGATACCTCATTTCATGTTCTTTTGCATGAGTATCAAACAGTGAATTCCACTTTCAACTTTTACAGACACCTTTATATTGACTTGTTATAACCTTCTAAAGAGTCCTATAGGTTCAGGGCCATCATGCTTATTTGGGAACCTACCTTTCTTCCTACTGCATTTTCTTGTCCACTGAAGACAATGGCCCAATAAACAGAACTGCTAGAGAAATCCAAAATGCTGAAAACTTCCTTGAGAGTATATTTTAACTGATAAGATTTATTTCTGATAAAATGTAACCTGGTAATGTATCCAAACATTTTAAATGCTGTGCCACATTTTGAATAATAATAACAATAACAATAACAATAACAACAACAATCCACTTGAACGCCACAAAGCTGCATTCTACATTTAAAAAATAACACCTTTTCCTCATGAAGCACCTTTAGAACTTCACAAAGAAAATACCATAGGCTACCAAAGTAATCCAAATTCAGCTGCAGCTATTTAAGCTGTGAACTGAGGAAGAAAAGATGAAGAATCTTTTTTGTGGTATTGAATGTGTTCAAATGAATATTGAAATTAGAGTATAATTTGGCAACCTATAGAAAACTATAAAATAGGTTGGGATAGATGTGACTGCAGTAGAGAGTGAAACTTTTCAGCAGTATATTTTCTCTTTTCTGTTCTTGTTGAGTAGATCTCATTAGCGCACCTTGGTGCATTTAATTATCTCATCAGAATTAATGCAGCTTGTTCTGTATAATATGTTCTATCACATTCACAGTCACTCTTCCTGTGACAGAACAGGAAAGGTCAGAAGGTCTTAGTGTGCCTGATCAAACTGAAAACAGATAAAATTTCCAGCTTCATTTGCATTTTATATAAGAGGCACATCAGGGGACTGAGGAAAAAGAACAGGTTTTTACAAAATGTATTTGTAATTGTAAAGGTCATTTTAGTGTATATAATTTTTCTCCTTCTTTCAAGCATTCTCTTAATCCTATACATAGTTTGTGAGGAAAACCTGGAGGAAATTAAATGTTTCTCCAGATTTATTTTTGTTTCATAGCACTCATATTTTCAGTGTTACTGTTCTGCAATTGTTTGTAGTGGGTAACTGTAGTTAGAGTCCCTGCAGTGGGAGGAGATGGGTGGTGACAGGTTTGATAGATAGATAGATAGATAGATAGATAGATAGATAGATAGATAGATAGATAGATAGATAGATAGATAGATAAAATCCTCTTCTGGTTGGGTGGACAGGTGATAGTCTGAAGCTCAAAGCTAATTGTGCAGTCATCTGATTGTGCCAATGAAGTCAGTATTGCCCCTGCACAGTTCAGTAGCCCCTAATCCAGTGGAGACAACCATATAGTATCTATTACCCAGATATAAACTGACAGGTCCATAATTGATTTGAAGGTTTGGAATTCCTAAGCCATCCACATCACAACGGCTTTGGCAAAACTTCACTCAGACCACCCTTGCAAGTGTAGGCAGAGAGATGTTTGGGTCATACATTCCTATTCTGGAATTTAGCTACAGTTACCCACTATAAACAATTGCAGAACAGTAATACTGAAAGTATGAGTGATATGAAACAAAAATAAATCTGGAAAAACATTTAATTTCCTCTAGATTTTCCTCACAAGCTGTATATAGAATTCTGGCAAGATGTATCCATTTGGGTTGTATTACCTGGTAAGATAATGAAGGACTCACCTCTTCTAGATATCCACCACTATTCTTTCTGCAGCTCTTAGAAAAACATTATCACATTCTGCCGGAAGTTTTCCAGAATTAGATCTAATGTGAAGCATTTTTTTGTCATCAGCAGTCTAGAAAGGACTGCAGACAGTCCTCAGTCCTTGAGGTTGAAGGTAGCCTGTTCACCCCAGCAACCCTTTCTCTGCTGTTTCTTTAAATGATTTGGGTGCTGTGTAATCTACACTATGAATTCAATGCATCTCTTTATAATTAAATATAGTCCTAGACAAATAATTCTGGTTGTCCCCACCTAATGGGCAATAAAAGTTGTGGGGGAGGGGAGCAGTTGAATATACATGTAGATAATCCTGCAGTGAAACCCAGGTGAATGGGTGGGTAGAGTAACACTTTCGGAGAATACCTGGCAAAAGTTTATATCATGGCCTTTCACAGACTCCCCTTCAATCTGCAGCCAGATTGCACAATACAGTGCACATTGTGAGGTTCTGCTCTCCTAGACTCAATGCCATCACCCCACTGCTTGCTCTGGAGGTCATTGGAGATCAAGGATTCCCCCTAAATGTAATCAAATGTCTGCCCAAAAGGCTGGTGAGTCTTGAAATACCCATTTCATTCAGGTGTTACTTCAGCTGAATCAGTCCAATGATTTAACAAAGAAGCATTACATTATACATACCTCACTGAATAATGCTGGGTTTTTTTTGTTGTTCACTGTTTTATGTGATATTTCCCATAAAGGCATTAAATTATTGATTTCTGCATCTTGTAAAGCTGGTAGTCCTTGTTCAAAACTATGTTATCAATAGGATTAAGCTGCTTTTGTCAATAGCCATATTGAGTAGGATAATGTCCTTGACTACAGCATCCTTTTCTTCAATCATTACTGAGTTCACTTGGCATCAAATACTATGTTGTTTGGGGACTTTGATCCAGGGGTATATAAAATAATCACAGTACCTGGAAGTTAGCTCACAGTCAGATTCAGGTTATACAAAATATATTTCCCAAGGTATTTTTCTACATGTAGGTTCCACAAGACCAAAATGTTGTCCTTGATCCAAAACAGTGTACTGTGCATTATTTGTTCTCTACTGGAAGCTTTATATTATTATTTTTTAAAACATTTTAAAATATTGTGAAGGTGAAGATGATGATTCAGGCCTGGAACACTAAATAAAGTCTGAATGCATATACATGCCAAAACTCAACAAGGTAACCCAAACAAATAGAGAAACCTAGAATTTTAAATGCACTTTGAAGCTCATCATTAATGTGAATTCACACACTTAAGCTTAACAAACCAATCAAACCAATATTGTGCTAGTTGTCTTTACATTTATACAGGCTCAGCAGCCTTAACATTTCCATGTGAAAAATGTAAAGTACTGTACACATAAATACATACACACCCACACCCACATCATCAGCATTACATGTAAATTATGTCAGTTGCTGGAATTTCTTCCAATATGCATAAAGACCCTTGTATCAAAGTCCAGTAAATCAAGGTTTCACTGTAGTTAGAAACTTGCTGCTCTATTTGTCACATTTATCTACAGTTGCAAATAGATGTTCATCAAATAAATAAAAATGATGATAATGGAGCATATTGATTGATGGAGGTTCAGACTGGAAAATATATTTACTGTGTTTTTAATATGTTTTCTTATTTTTAATATTCATTTTTATTTTTAATAATTGTGACATAAACAGTTGATAGACTTTACCGACCTTTTTATACCATGTTCTTTGGAGGAAAGGAGGAAAGACATTAATTAATTCATACCTCAAATGCATCTGGTCTTCTCTATTTTATTCATTTGCTCAGGTGAACCCTGATTTATTCATTACTGAAGACAGTGGAAAATCCTCTCTTTGAATGCTAAACAAAAGGGAATACTTAAGCCATCAGTTACTAATTAATTAAACAGCTTTGTGTTAGGATGATCCCAGTGTTAACATACTTTTTAAAACCCACAGCATTTATCATACAAATAGAAGAGAATTGAAAGATGTTGGGGTTTCTTTGTTGTTGTTGTTGTTATTGCTCTTTGATAATGAATTATTTTTAAAGCTACTCTGTCAGCTATTGAAAATTAGAACATAATTCTCCAACTTTCTACTATTGTTTTTAATAATTTATGGATTATA
This sequence comes from Candoia aspera, assembly GCF_035149785.1. NCBI lineage: Eukaryota > Metazoa > Chordata > Lepidosauria > Squamata > Candoiidae > Candoia > Candoia aspera. Next base: position 52,082,346 of record NC_086158.1, read on the forward strand.
GTGGTATAATTTTTATATTGTTTTGAATGTCAAAGAATTAAATAGCTAGTTTGTCTGATATTTGACAAATTTAAACAAGGCCTAGATGTTTGGTCAGAATATACAGAATTGGACAGGTTCCTAACTTGCTCTGTTGAAACAAGCCATTTATTTATTTATTTATTTATTTATTTATTTATTTATTTATGTTGGTGATTCTTGTTTTCCCACAAAAGTATCAGTAATTTTCAGGTAATTGCAAAATTAAACATGCTATAGTCATGATTATTTTTAATCATTATCTATCTATCTATCTATCTATCTATCTATCTATCTATCTATCTATCTATCTATCTATCTGCAGTTTAATGGAACTCATTAAAGTTGATACAATGGGCTTTTCTTTGCAAAGGGGCTAGCAAGCATCTGTAAGGAATATTTCAATTTGGATTCTGCACTGAGGATGGCCTAAATGGACTTTTCTAATTTTATGATTGAGGGATGCCATAAACACCTCCAGGGACAAAATCCTTAAACGTATATTGCAAGATTCTGTTAATGTAGCCTTACAATAAAGTAGAATTAGCTCATCTGGTTGTGTTTCTTGTCTGGGAAAGGCTGACATCAATCTTGCAAGTCTGAAAGTACAAGTATCCCACTGTCTCCTTTACTTTACAGCCTGGGGGGCTAGGGAGGGTCCCTTCTGAGCCTGTTGCTCCGCCCACTATCCAGTTGTGGGCTGTGCTCTCTCTTTTCTCACCGTTCCCTAGGCAGCATCTTTTCACCTCATCTGCCAAGGTCTTTCCCACATAGCATTACACAGGTCCAAAATTTGGGGGGCCTTCTGGACTTGTGGCTCCTGCTGGGTCAGCCGATGGAAGCATGTGGTCAGGAGGGCTGTGCCTAGCTTTGGCGGCTGCTGCACCAGTTGCATCCTTACTTGGGATGGGAGAATATGACTAGAGGGGCCCATGCCCTCCTCACCACCTAATTAGACTACCACAATGTACTCTACATGGGAATGCCTTTAAAAACCACTTGGAAACTTTGATTGGTGAAAAGTGCTAGCCCAAATACACACAAGTGAGCAGTGAGCACATATTACATCTATCTTACAGGCTGTGCACTGATGATCTATTGGATTCTGGGTGCAATTTAAAGTTCTGGTTTTAACCTACGACTTGATGTGAATTACCTGCAGGACCATACATCCTACTAGAGTCAGCCCAAACACTTCAATCATGCCAGAAGAAGCAACTGAAGGTCTCCTATTTTCATGAAATCAGGGGCCGTAAGCCCAGAAATGTTTTTTTTTTCCCCTCAGTGATACAGTCAGCCCTCTGGAATGACGTCTCATTGGAGGTTCATTTGTCCTCAACATCATTGCCTTCCTGAGAAAGTTGAAACAGGTTTTCTGGAGGCTTTTGGAGTCTGACACCATGAATTAATTTGGCTTTTTAATTGTATTTATACGACATTGCTGTTGTTGTTTGTAAGCTGCTGAAAGTTTTTGTGATTACAGTGGGATAGAAATTATTTATAATTAATAAATAAATAAGCATATAAACATACAATAACTATTAGCTAATGAATTGTTTAGTAGTAGATATTTTCAATTTGCCATAACCTCAACCAAGTTGAGCTTTTCCCTCAACTTTTTTGTCTTGGGGGGGGGGGCATTTTAATTCCTTTTCCTCATTTCTTACTAGGTTTATTCACTTTATGGCCAACTAGAGTACTTGCTTTTTCTAAGATTTTTTTTTATAATATCTGAACATTTATTCCTTTTATCTTATCATTTTAAAATATCTTTAGTAATAGAGCACATTATTTCTCATAAGGGACCCATGTTTAAACCTTTGCATCTTCAAGAAGAACTGGAGAAAATTCCTGACTGAAAACTTGGAGACCCACCAAGACAATATATGCAAAATTGATCTAAAGGGACCACAGGCATAAAGCAGCTGGCTACTTTCATAGTGATCATGTAGCTTCATTCTCTCGCCTTGGGTAAAGTTAAAGGCATCATAATATTCTAAATTATTAGTCTAGAACTGTCACTATCATTACTTTTAAATGCCTTGATTATGGTTATGGATACCAGAATTCTTGTTTCTTTCTTCTGGCTGGAAATGCGAAAGAGTTAATGTTATTTGCCACATTTTTCTCTTGTCTCTTGAAATGAAATTGATTAAGCACATGTAAAGAGTGCTCCAAGAAAGCTCATTGATATGTTAATGTATAACCTTCTCTGGCCCATATGTTCTCAGAATGATCTCTGGTTCAGATGTGTTGGACCCTTAATCTTATGATTTATAGTTTTTCATCAATATATCTTCCTTTTTAATATAATTTTATTGAACATTTTAAAAAGGAAAATAAAAACTAATACAAATTCATCTAAAGTAATGAAGAAAAAAGAAAAAGAAAGAAAGCAAAGAGAAAACTAAAAGTTCAAGAAAGGAAAAAAAAGTAATAGAAAAAGAAGTGGCTTCCTATAATCTTTACAACAGTTATAAGTACAATTATAAATTTACCTCTTTTTCTAAAGTCACAAGATGACTCTCTTCTTTCTATAATCTATCCTGTCTAATCATCAAAACCATAAATCATGAGTTCATTTTTTTTTTCTGTTTTACGCAAAAAATCCATATGGGGTTTCCAGTCAGCAAAAAATGTAGACAATGTCTTTTCTCTAATCAAAGAAGTCATTTTGGCCATCTTAGCAAGTTTCATCATCTTCACCAACCATTCCTCCATTGTGGATAATGCCAAACCTTTCCATTGTTATACAATTATCATATACAAAAACAGAGTTTCATTACTTTTTTCCAACTATATATCCATCAATCCCCAAAGAAAGACCTCTGGTCTCAATTTTATATTAATATTTAAAATCCTTTGAACCAGTGTGTGTATTTGAATCTGAAATGTTCTAGCTTTTTTTTACATGTCCATCAAGCATGATAAAATGTCCCTTCTTGTTGTTCACATTTCCAACATGAATTTGAAGTGCCTTTATACATTCTAGACAATTTCTTACACACTCTAGACAATTTCTCTATATGTGACATATACCAACGGTACATCATTTTATAAAATTTCTCTTTAAGATTATAGCATAGTGTAGATTTCAATGCTTTCAACCACATATTTTCCCATTGATGCATTTGTATATTATAACCAAAAAATTTAGTCCAGTTTATCATACATTCTTTGACTTGTTCTTTTTCTGCTTTAAATTTCAATAAAAGTTTATACATTTTAGCAATTACATGTTCATCATTTGTACACAATTCTCTTTCAAACTCAGCCTTACAATGTTCAAAACCATAAATTATTTTGTCTACTTTAAATGTTTCTAATAACTGTAAATGAGAAAACCATTGACATCTATATCTTTCTGCCACCCATTCTTCTCTTGATTTTATTTTACATTCTCCCTGACAAAATTCTAGTGCCTCATGATGTTAGCCATTTGTGTTTGCCTATTATTTCTATTCTATTTCTTGTGCTGACAGCCACAAAAGTGTTTTCAGGCAAAACCTGGGTTAGTATATTCCATATTCTCAATATGGCATGTCTAACATAATGATTTTCAAAATCCACATTAAACTTGACTTTATTGTACCACAGATACCCATGCCATCCAAATCTCAGGTCATGTTCTTCTAACTTCAGAAGCCTTCTATTTCTCAGCAACACCTACTCTTTCATCCAAATCAAACAGAATAGAATAGAATTTCAAATCAGGTAAAACCAATCCTCCTCTTTCCTTTGTATCCTGTAACACCTTATATTTAACTTGTGTTTTTTTTTTCCTGACACACAAATTTAGATATATCCTTTTGCCACTGTTTAGATGGTGCATCAGTTGTAAAATCAATATGTCTTCCATAACCTTTTAAATGAATACATTTGGCCAAAATGTTTACAAATTTCACTAGCCTACTTTTTCTCTTAACTTGCATGAATAGGAAAGAACAAGCAGAAAATAGCAGACAGTTTCCATCAGTCTGTGGAATAAACTGTTGCTTCATCCATCCCCTTGCTATATCTTTGTGGAAAGAGACAGCTAAGAAAGCACACCATCTCTAATCTGTTACTCTGAAGAGAACTACAGCTTGTCTTTATTCCTTTTATTTCCACAGTGACTCACATCATGGACCAATGAGTCTGACTGGAACTAAATGAAGGGCAAATTGAGAACTATATAGCCCATGTTGAAAGCTGCTAAATGCTTTAATTTCATAATGAGATGGTTTAAAGTAGGTAAATGGTGTCTTTCTGTCTCCCCCCACCCCACCCTTAAACCAATTAAGAAAAGGAAATTGTTTTTCAGGGCAAAAAAATCCACAAAAAGAGGTTTACATGTGCAGAAAAATGCAGAAAAAATGTTTGAATATCAACAAAAATATGAGAACAAAATGAATCAGCTTAACAGCTGCCAAAATATAAAATGCTTCATGCCAGAATAATAATTCTTGGACTGCACAAACCTTATTCTTCCTAGGATGTCTTCTTCTTTTTCTCTCTTCTTCAGAAAAAAGCATTGCAAGAATTGACATTCCTATGTGTTTTAAAAGTAATAAGGAAGTAATTATTACATAGTTGAGCCTTGCATTATAACATGGCATATTTAACAGTAAGATTTAAACTGGGTATCAGGAATTAGTACAAACTGAATATTATAAAGTCAGAGTACCAATAATGTGCCATGGGCTTCCACAGAATTAGCAGGCAATTTCAGTTTCCAACAGTGTTTTATTTATGCCTACATTGGAGGCATCAAAGATAATTGAAATGCTAACCTCTAGCTATGGGTGCATTCAGGTGTTAGACCAGGGACTCACTCAGATAGGAGGCATCCACCAGGAGTCTACTCTTCATTAAAGCCTGATGCACAAGATATATTACCCTAAGAAAATGAAATGAATCCTCATTTCCAAATTATTGAAATGCTAATAGCTGTTCCTCTAAATTAATTATATTAGTTCTGCTATTAGAAATGAAAATTCGTAAATGAAGGCATAGTGAACTCAGGATGACACTAAGTTACTTTAGGTAATAAAAAATACCTCACCCCAGAAAATCTGGGTTGTTTTATTACATGAAGCAGTAATAAGAATATTGGTACTTCTGGTGGTATGACGATGAGCTTAATTGCAAACTTAGAGAACTCTGTCTTTTGTCTGTTTTATTACTTAATTGATAAGCAGAAAAATCTGCTGTTTGTTGTTTGTTTAAATTACTGCTTTCTGATGTCTTTCGACAAGTAATTAGAAGTTTGAGAAAACAGATAAAACAAAAATCTGTCCCTTTTCTTCTTTTGAGTGAGAACAGTTCTTCAGTAACAGGAGGGTCATTGGATCCTTGTTGGATCCCTGAAAGATCAATGAAGCAGCACTGTGGCAACCTGAGCCCTTTCCTGATCTGCTACAAGACTGTTTCTTATTATCTTTAGATGATATTAAGTCAACAAAATACTCTTTTCATACATGTTTTATACCTCAGAGAATGTTTAAAAATGGTTCACAGCCAACTTCACTGTGATGGAAGTATGAAATAATGGAGGGGCACTGACAAAGATGAGGGGGTTATGCTTCACTGTTGTCCCTTGGTTTCATATCCATAAATCTGTTAGTATGGTATGATTTAAATATGTTAGTGCTATTTTGAATTATGGATCCCAAATTTTGAATTTTTCAATATATGAAGAACTATGGAGTATTGGTCTTAGACATAATGTATTACCATTCTATTGTATAAAACAGTGCCACCAGTATTTACAGTTGATTGATTATGTGTGTTCATTCTTTGATTATGAACTTGAAGAGAAAGTCCCCCAACACAACTGACAAGTGGAGACCACACAATCTGCCTGAGCCAAGTGCATTGACCTGTGCAGGCAACAGAATACAAGGTTCTGCCCACAGAGAGTGGGCAAGGCAAAAGCTTACATAGTGACATAGTGACATGAAAAAGATAGTAGCACCTGTTGGTAACAGAACCTACCCAAACTCACGCTCATTGCAATCCTGTATTTTTAGCCTTTGGTTTGTCAATCAGCAAGCCTTGACTGAAATCTTGACTAATCAGGGATTGACTTCCTCTTTTCCAGTAACTAGTACCTGAGTCTGCAATTTCAGACCCTTAGTAAGCTATTTGTATCTTGTACTTTAAGCATTTTCCTATATCAGAAAAAAAGCATATCAGAAGCCATTTTGTTAGGCTGAGCTGTTTCTATATATTAAAGCAATACAAACAATATTTAAAATAATTTTGTATTTCCCAACCATGAAAGTATGTAAATGTGAGCAATGGTTGCCTGCTAAACTACCGTTGAAGAATTATTATTTATTTGACTAGTAAGTGGCCAAGTAGAATTGACCATATTATTCAAACTGTGGTCCATTTGATCATTTTTATTTTCTTCAATTCAGCCACTTTCTTCTACACCCCAGTCCCTGGATGGTTGCCACATACCAGGTCAGAATTTGATTTCCTAGCAATGAAGAAAAGTTAGATTGAGAAAGAATGCTAGTATGAGAACAGTATCTATGTTAAACCAATTTAGTTTTTGGTATGAGACAGCTGAAAGTATACTAGACTGGTCTTCACTCTCAAGTTATATTGGCAAATATAGAATAATATGTTTCCCAGTTGTCTATGCTGCCAGTGCTTCATCCATTAGAATTTTGGCATTTTAAAGACGAGGAGAAGAAATCTCATGTTAGTTTTCTAGTACATTTCCTGAGAACCAAAATTAAAATGAGAAAAGAATTGAAAAGAGGATGAATGGTTATTACATCAGCTGGTTGATAGCAGTGATCAGAATTTCCATTAATTCTTTTTAATTGTGTTATCTTTTCAAAAGATTTGAAGGTCTTATAGTGAACCTTTCATTGTCAGTGCCTAGGAAATAGAATAAAATCCATTTTTAACTGAATATTAACCTCAGAAATATCACTTAAATATTAAACAGTCTATTTTCTACTTTACTTTTCAATCTCTTTTTCATTCAAGTGATCTGCTACTAAAATTAAAATCCCCCATTTAGATTATTTTTCCCCCCTTTACAGGGTGTTATCCTCCTCCATCACTCTACTTTTCCATCCTTCTCCTTCTCCTCCCCCATCCTTTTGTAAGTTCTGGCCCAGATGTTTTCCTGCTTCTAGAGGATACCCATAACTTAGTGATGGCAGATATGCTTCTCATGCAGAGCATTTCTGTCAGGTTCACTCCTTGGCATTTGTCCAGTAGTAGAGAATGAGAAGAGCCCATCTGCCATAGCCACAACAAATTAGCGTTAATTTCACACTGGGCATGGTGATAAATGTTTCTCTAGGAACAAGAACAGGCACAGTCAAGCTTGGCAGAGGATGATTTAAGGCCTAGGAAGATCAGATAGATATTGTTTTTATTGCAGATGTGAAATATATTCTTACAACAACCAAGATCAGCTACTGCAGAATCTAGGAATCTAGCCATATTTACTGTATATGCCAGTGTCTACACTTGCATTTTTTTCTCCCATCTTTACATAGTGATGGACTTTGCTGCCCATTTCTCAGCCTTGGATGTTGAAGACAACTGAACAATGTTTTATTTATTTTCTTACTTACTTACCTGCATACTTGGGGTTACATGCCAGTCTAGTCTAGGAGGACTGTACTGATAACCACCTTGTCTGGTTTCTGAGTCTTCACTTCTGGTCTTGTTGACTTCAGTCCTCACATACAGAGCAAACAATATTGGGTTCAATTGAATATGGATGCAGATATGGCCCCCAATAGTCTTGTTTGTGATTCACCATGGAAACTGGGCTTCTACTACACTGCACAACTATTTCACATTCACTCCCTTTGCTACCAGTGATACTGTTGAGAAGGAGGGAATACAAGGGTAATTCTTTCCTAACAAAATAGTTGTGCTAACACTATTCTACCAAATTGCTCTTGGGTCATGCCCTCCCTGCTAAATATGGTGGGGCAAGCAGAGACAATGGGAGACAGGCAGTCCCACAAATAGCCTGGTCTTATGTCATGTAGGGCTTTATAGCTGATAACCTGCACCTTGACTTGTACATGGAAATCCACTGGAAGTTAGTGCAGCTTGCAGAGCAGTGGTGTTATATGAGCATAATGAGAAATACAAAAACTGGCCGTACCACTCTGAACCAGCTGCAGCTTCCAAATGTTCTTTGAGGGCAGCACTATTTAGAGCACATTACAGTAATCCTAGCAGGAGGAGATTAAGGCATGGATCATGATGAGCACGGCCTCCCAGTCCAGGAACAGTGCAGTTGGTACACAAGACAAACCTGTGCAAAGGTCCTCATAACCACAGCCGCTACCTGCTATTTGAGCAGAAGCTTTAAGCCCAGGGAGACCCCCAAATTACACATCAACTCTGATTGGAGAAGTGCACCCTCATGAAGAGTTAAAAATGAAAAATATCCAAATTTTGTGGGTTTAAAACCCACAGCCTTTCAGTCTTACAGTTTAATGCATTCCCTAATGGGAATGGGGGGCATTCATTGTGTGTATGAATGTGTGTGTGGTATGCAAGAGAGAAAATGAGATATTAAGCATATATGCTGACCCTACTGACTAGTCCTGCCTATTCATGTGTCCTCTTAAAGGGTACTTCATCCTCCCTCAAAAAAGTCGCTCAACTGATCTTTCTTATGGTTACTAGAACAACAGCCATAAGTCTGTAGCCTGGAAAATGTACAAGTCCCCAGTTCCCCTCCCCACTTTCTCCCCCTCTGAGAAAGTGTTGGCTCTTGATTGTGCTTTGAAAATTGGTAAAGTTCATGGTCAATTTTTAAAGAATTTTTTTGTTACTAAAAAGTGACATGTATTTATTATTTTAGCATATAGAAATAAATATATTTTACGTTTAATTTTATTCAGTTGGATGCTGTTGGATTTGAAATGAAATTTTAAAAATGTGTCTTGTAAGAGATGTGTATCTCTAGCTCAAGATTATTATCTACCCCATTATTACAATAAAGGGATTCATCTAGCAAGAAACCACCTCACATTTCTAGTTCTAAATAATATTCAAATTCTAAATATTATAGCAAATTCAGCATACAGTTCAGAAAAACAGATGGAAGAAAGCAATACAAAATAAGCAAACAGCATTTTTAATCTATGAAACCTTTATTTTCTTATGTTAGGAAAATATCCTTTTGTTTTTGATCGCTGGGTAATATATTCAGAACACATAGAGTTCCATCATTGTTCATTTATAGAAACAGATGGTAGACAGTGTGTACCACTGTTATAGAACTGTGTAAGTCTACAAAGGGCTGAGTAACAGAGCATATGCTATACATGCAGAAAGTTATACTTACAAGCCCTGGCAATAGTAGTAGTAGTAGTAGTAGTAGTAGTAGTAGTAATAATAATAATAATAATAATAATAATAATAATAATAATAATAATAGAAAACAGATGATTGGAAATCCTCTGATGGAGATCAGGAGAACTCCTGCCAAGCAGGATAGGCCATATAGACTTTAACATTGCTGAGATCTAATCTATTCAGACTTAAAGCATCAACAATTTTCCATACATCTTTGTGTATATAAGCTTGTGTGTGTACTTATTTTTCACAGCAAGCAAATAAAGTAATTATAAGCAACAAAACATGCTCATAGAAGGATTGCTCTTGTCCTGACAAGCAGGAACCACGCCGAGACGAGGAATAAGTCTCTACTGTTTTAGTACTGCTACAGTAGACAAAAAATCCTACCAAGCTGAAGAAGCATGAGAAAACCCAGACAGATAAACCCCAAAAGTCAAGGCGGGTCTGTTTTGTGTCTCTTTGAATGACAGCTCAATTCTCTCTACTACACATGCGTTTTCCCCCCTGGATAGGGGCCTCCTCCTGCTCACCATCAGTGCTCATGACAGGTCTTGTCCTTAGACAACTGCATGAAAAAAGAAAAGTAATTTTAAAGAATGCATGAGAATTGTGTATAAGTCACTTAGTCCTTTCACTTTTTGTAAGAGTCTTGTCTAAACATTTGCACAACATTCCTTTTTTTCTTTTTCTGGAAAACCTTAGGAACCATATTGTTATATCCAACACTTTCATTCCAGTTCAGCTTCTGTAAGCACACTTATACTTTTGCCTTCTTCTGGTTTGGGATATAAGGGCATCTATTTAAATTGGGATTGTTTTATTTAACCAGATGGAAACCGAAGCATATCTTTTGTTCATCTTCAAAAAATCAAATCTGAATAGTGATAGAATTCAAAATATAAGTCCTTCCAAATTAATCATCACACAGTCAGTAATGTGACTCACATTAACAGCAAAATAATCATAACTTCATAATAATCTGATGTCATGTATGATGTAACTGAATGATGTGAGCATTATTTTGCCCTTAATACTTCCTTAGAGTAGTTTGTATAGTTCAGTGAAAATGTTGACTCAGCCTACAGTTGCTATTAAAAAAAATGAAAACTTCAGCCAGTCTGGTCTAGTGGTTAAGGTGCTGGGCTAGAAAACAGGAGTCTGTGTGTTCTAATCCCACCTTAGGCATGACCTTGAGCCAGTCACTCTCTCTCAGCCCAACTCACTCACAGGGTTGTTGTTGTGGTGAAGAATAGGAGGAGGTAGGAGTATTTGGTTTGTTCACTGCCTTGAGTTATAATAATTAAATATTATAAATAAAATAAATAAATAAGTAAATGAAATGAAAATAATGTTGGGAATAACTAGGAGAAGAATTTAAAAATGAACTGGTAATAATGTAATGACTTTGAAAATCTATGGTGTGATTATACCAGAAATATCAAATACAACGCTGGTCACTTCATATGGAAAATATTGTAGAACTGCAGAAATGAGCAACCCAAGCAGATTAAGGTCTGGAACAACAATGCTGTTATCAGGAAAAGTTACAGTGATTGGAGAAGTAGCTTAGAACATGAATAGAAAACTTTTATTTCCTTCTTCTGAGACTAAAACACAGGGTCAACCAATGAAGATGATCACTGGAATACATCATTAAGTTATGGAATTCACTTCCGCAACATGCAGCAATGACCTCGAATGTGAACTGCTTTAAAGGAGACTTGACAAATTCCTAAAGGTTAAGGTTGCAAATATGTCACCTTGAACACTCTGAAGTTCTCTGATTTTTGATCCTAATATTGGAGACACAGCTTCAATCCCAGAAGCAAAATTCCTGTATAAGATTTTTGAGTAATAAAATCTAACTCTGCAATTTTCCCCCCCCGCCACCGCTTTAGGTTGGAAAAATTCCTATTTTAGAAAATGCTACAAAGGGATGTGGTAGTGGGCCAACAGTGTGTGACTGGTATTGATTGAGAGTGAAGCAAGAGAGAACCAAAGCCTATCAGTCACGCAGCAAGGCCCTGACCTTGGGGAGAGTAAATTCTTGAGTGTCTTCCTTACTTTTGCCCTTCTACTCTATTTCTAGCAGAATTTTAATTTTATTGGAGCACTGATATTGTTTGACTGCTAAATACACACACACATAGGCACATGCACAGACATGAGTTCTACCACCACAGACCATATGCCTATCAATATTAATTCAGTTCCCATAGCAGCCAACCAGATATCCATAAAAAACCCAGTAGCATTCAAGTCAATTATTACCAGAATATTCCTTAAAGGTGCATATCTTTTAAAAGGCATTGTAGTATTGTAAAGTACACCTCTTTCCTGTTTTCCAGTCCAAAATCAAATGAAAGCAAGTGGCAAACATACTATATAATTCTCCCCATAAGTATTTTTCTGCAAACCTCAGAAAACTTGGTAGTAATTCAGTCAAATAATTGTTCTTCCCACTCAAAACCCTGCCAACTTTGGCAGCAAAATCAGTGACAGTGAAAGTTATTCTTATGTAGACTCCTCCTGATAAAAACCACAATTCTTACCAGATAAAGCAAAAATGATAGAGGATTGTTCTGTGATTTTGGTGAAGGAGTCGGGGGAAGAAGGAAAAACCTTTTAACAGGAAAGGCTGGACTGCACCATTTGGGAGTGAATGACATCTGAATTTTCAGAAAATAAATTAAACCAGCAAATGATATGGATATCCAAAAGAAAAAAGGCTAGTTTTAAAACCTGCTATTACTATGACCAGGAATAGCTCTTCCATTAGAGCTAATAGCTCTGCATTAGAGTTATATTGGGACAAGCCTTGCCCTAAAATTGCTCAAATGGCATAGAATAAAATAAGTACTTGGTTATTTTGTTTAATAATTCCATTATTAATTTGAAATTGCTGTCACCTTTTGATTGGATTTATTAGTTTTAATATGTTCAATTTGTCCAGACAACTGTCTAACCAGTAGAACAGAATGGACTAGATTAGTAAAAAATGCTGTTAAATTTGTATAATTAAAATATGTGAATAGATTTAAGGGATTTAAAGGAACACAACTTACTGTACATACAGATCATAAACATTTGAAATGGAATTTCTCCCTTTAATGAATGATAGTTTATAGCATCATTTAAACATTATATTTTAGCCCAAGCAGCTATTGCAACCTGCCCTAAGCAGTTATATCCAGTGTAGCAAAACTTATGATTAGACCATACATCATTACATCCAGTAATGCATGTCTGCTTGCTTTTAATTAATACCTTACAACCTTAAGGGCTATGTTAAATACATGCATATATTCCCATCACACTAATCACAAGCAATATTATGCAGAATGCAGAAAAAAAATCAGATGGTAAGATAAAAGAAATATAGGCTTGAGATAAGAACAAATAAAAGAAACATACAACACATAGTTTACATCAATACCATTTACTGTGTGTTGCCAAACTCTATCATCCTTGGAAAGCATCTTTACTTCCATGATTTCCACATACCCATATATTGTTGTTTTTTCTTTAAACTTTTCACTTCTCTCTTTGAGAAGTTCCATCCAACCATGACTTTTTCAGTTTTCCCCATTGTCTTGTTTCATTCATTCTTCTTTTATATACTTGCTTTTGTTTAACTTCATTCAATCTCTACAGATACCCAAAGAATCTCAAGATATTTCTCTTAATACTGGTCTCAATCTACATTTATTTATTGCTATTCATTCTTGACCCAAACTCTTCCTGTTTTATCATTTTCACTTTTTAAGCACCTGTCAGCCTTACGTGGTAAAACTGATCTGGAAACCAATTCCACAGGAAAACTACAACTGTAGTTTATTGGGAAAGGCTATAGTAACAGGATCTTGCAAGTCTGATTGTGATTTTCCTGCCTTCCCTCTTATGTCCCAGAGAGGAGACAGTCTGAGTGCCTTACTACTACTACTACTACTACTACTTCCTTTCCCAGGGTTTAAAGAAAGCTTCTGTTCTTTCTGTTTATGTAATGGTTTCTGAATATTTGCCTCAAGGCCATCTCCATGGCTTCCTACAGCATCTCATTCCCATGCTTTCAAATTCCTTTTATTTATCTCCTGACATACCCGCTTCTCAATATCATATAACTAAGCATGTAGAAACATACTTTTATTCACAGTGATTTTCACTTATTTTGATGGTTATTTATTTCTCAGAATAGATCTCATATTACCTAATACTTTGAACTGAGTATCTCAGAATCTCATCTTAACATTTATCCATCCATTTTAATGTCTTTAGTATACATTTTGCCTAAATTCATATATATGGTCTAGGTTTTCACCATGTATCTATAATTTTCAATCATACAGTATACTCAATTTTCCATGTTGTTGTTGTTAACATTTTTGTTACATCATACAATCTATTAATGAAGGAGAATACGTGAAGAGTATTTTGTATGAATGAAAAGGTATGCTAACTCTCCTACAAGCAATTAGTACTTGTAGCTGTTTATTTGTTTATTTAATGCATTCGCATACTGCTTCCCATTATTATTTCAAATCTTGAAGCAGTTTACAATCAATTAAATACAAAATACAAATACATACACTAGATTAAACCAATACAAAGCAAAATATGTTCAATTTTAAAAGTACAAAAAAAAAGATTAAAAACAAAGCTGTACATACTGTTTTTGTATAGGGCAAGTCTGAATGAAGAGCAGGATTTCTAACAGGCACCTGGAAGATGTATTGGTAGGAGCTGACCACATTTATGGAAGGAAAGCATTGAAAAAATAGTCATTACAACTGCCTGCATGAAGCTGCTACTCTTTTCAACATAAAATACATATAATGTTTGATTAAAAACCAGCTAGGTTTTTAATTATCAATCTGACAGTGTCAGAACAAGACTTTGCAAGTTTCCTTTAGCCCCTCATCATTTGCGATACATTGATGGAAATATGTTATATTTGTTTTCGCCATCACTAGTCAAATGTTTGCAGCTTAATTCTAATGTAATATCTTGTATTTTTTTTTACATTACACTTATATTTCCTGAATTATATAATGCATTATATATGGAATCCTGAGTGTGGGGTTTTTCTTGAGCTGAATATGATTTGTATGTTAAGGGTAGGGGAAAAAAAAAAAAAATCCAGAAAATGCAATTTCCTGCTACTGGCAAAATAATTTAGAAATACAATGCAAAGACATAAAATATCGATGTGGTATAAAGCCTAAAGGTGCTTCAACTTTTATTATACAACTGCTGAAGTTTCTTGATATGTTATAAGCTACTGTATTGCTGAAGTTTTTGCTTTAGTTAACAATTTCTAGAGCCGATAAGTGTTGAAATTGTGTAACCACAATTTCCTATTTTCTCATTTCATGGTTGATATGCTGATTTTCCACAGTCACTTGATTGTGTGTGAGTGTGTGTGCATGTGTGTGTGTGTGTTTTAAATGGAAAGATGAAATTTGAGGAATTCACTCATGACACTGTTCTTTATTGAGCAAATCATAATAAATGTTATGGAAGCAGCTACTAAGACAATACAGATCACCTAAAAGCTATATTTGATGGTATTGTCACAAGTCAAACCAGAAAATAACCTGACTCTGGAAGTCCTTTAGACATTAGGATGTGCCGTATGATCTCTTCTTACCTATATTGGTGGAAAAGGCTTCTTTGTTGTTCTATTTTTCGTCTCTTTGTCCAGAGATTGGTGATAGCTGAGATAGATTGCCTCTTACCTGCAATCTCCCAAACCTAGGATCCATGATACTTACAAAACATCCCAGAAGTCAATGGGAAACTATTCCTGTACTATTACCAAGAAAACTACATAGGTGAGTCTATGCGGTATCAAGGAGATGAATTCAATTTGAGGATAACTTTGTCTTTCAGTATGTGTATTAAAAAAAAAAAAAGACTATAGATTCCCCTGCAAACAAATTTGGGAAATTTTGCTTCCACAATGCTTAAGATGCTATCATAATCTTCTGTTATAAAAAGGGAAGGGAGTGAAAAATGGGACCAAAAAGTTGGGTTTCATTTATATACTGCAAAGCTTTTCTTTAACCATTAAAATAGTCTTCATGTTCTCAGAAAAGCATAATCACATGGACATTCCTGGAAATACCACAGTAAAGGAAGCTTCTGGGTAGAGAACTGCTTATTGCTGCAACTGCAAATGATATTTTAAAATTTGGGAAAAGAGGAGAATAGAACACCCACCAGCCATTTTATGAACTGAATAAAATAAGCCTCACCATCAACATTATCTGGGGATTTTTTCTAAAACTTAATAAAAATTAAAAGTCCATTGCAAAAGACTCTAAATTGGAAATCTTCCTAGAAAAAAAATGGAGTGGATGTCTGTTAAATACCAGTTCATATGTTTACCCCAAGGATAAACACAGAGTAAGAAAATAAGGTTATGTGGACTCATGTCACACTGAAAAATCCTAATCTCAAGCAACTGCTTGTATAGAGAGTAGCCTTCATGGGCACTGCCAGTGCACGGGACCCTGGTTGATGTCCACAATGTCAATCAGTTGCACAATGTCAGCTTAGATTGGGCACCCATCACACATTCATCCAGCAGGGAGTTTTGATTAGGAACTTTGTGAGAATAGGTTAAATGTACACTTTGTGTAGTTATATGTGTGTATGCCTTCTTACACTTTTGTTGTTTATTCATTCAGTCACTTCTGGCTCTTTTTGACTTCATGAACCAGCTCACGCCAGAGCTTCCTGTCGGTCGTCACCACCCCCAGTTCCCCCAAGGACAAGCCTGTCACTTCTAGAATATCATCTATCCATCCTGTCCTTGGTCAGCCCCTCTTCCTTTTGCCTTCAAAACTTCTTACACTAGTTATGTCTAAATAGCATCAGTATAATATATAGGTAATTAAATTAAGATAATTAGAGATTTGTGAAAGAAATATAGAAGTTCAATTTTATGCAGCTTTCCCCTGTTAAAGACAATTCATTTTTAAAGAAAATCTACTCAAATATTTTTAATCAACCAGAGAGTGATGCAGTTCTGTCAGGGATGTTATTTCCATGGCAAAGCAGTCTGGGAAATGTAAGAATGCGAGGCAGAGAAAAAGTGCTATCTAATTGTCTGATGCAATGTCCAGCAATGTCTGATGCAATGTCCAGCACAAGACAGTCACAAGACAATGACAGAGCAGGCTGATGCAAGGTGACATTTGATTGGCTAGCAGCCACATAAATATGGAAGCAAAGCATAGGCATTCTCTCTCATTTGTGAAAAGTCTTCCTGTTATTCTGCCGGTTTGTTTGACAATTTAACTGCTGTATTTGGATATTGGATTTACTGTACACTGGACTATGTTTATTGGATTATGTACATTGGTTTCTCTATGAAATTTGTATCCTTTATATACCAACAACTTCTAGAGTGCTCTACGTAAGTGTTATTGTTCTTTGCACGTTTTTCTGTAAATAAATGGGTAAATAGTGCACCACAAGGACTGATATTTTTTAACCCCAGAGACACGACGCTTAGTGGAATTCTCTCTCCAACAGGTTATGGGCCCAGAACATGTATTTTGTCTGGGTTAATATAACTTATTGCGTGGCGAATATTTTTTTGTGGTGCACGATTTGTTTTTCTTTTTTGAGCATGTTGCACGGAGTTGTGTGGTCACTGTCAACATGCAGTTTTTTTCTACCATGTCCAGTTCTTTCCCACTCACCCATTTGAATTGCATCAATTATCTTGTCTGGTGTGCTAAAATGGAGATGTTTCTATGCAAAGAAAATTTATGGCAAATAGTGCGCGGACATGAACGATGAACAAATGCTGGCAGACAAAAAGGAGCTTGCCAACATTGTACTCACGCTGGAAGACGATCAGTTAATGCATGTCCGGGGGTTACAGACATTGGCGGAATGCTGGGACGCTTTACGCCAAGTGTATGTTCAGGATACAGCAGGCAGCAAAGTTATGCTGATGTGGCAACTATATCATGTGCGGCTCCAGGCAGGCGAGTCCGTGGAGGAGCACCTCCAGTCAATGGGCAAGCTATTTGTCACCTTGGAGTAAAGAGGCATGTGGTTTCCCAAAGCACATAAGGTCTACATAATATTGTCCTCATTGTATGAATCCCGGGACATATTTGTGGTGAGTCTCGAGGCTTTAAACAAACGAGACCTTACCATTTCATATTTGGCTGGCCGCTTATTCAAGGAGGGGCAGAAATGGGCAGACAGAGCACGTGAGCAGCAGCGTATCCCTGTCCAGACGGGCCAGAGAGAGGCAGCGCAGCAGCATCAGCAGCCGGCGACGGACAACGTGAATACTGTGAAGCACTGCTCTATTTGTGGATTGGCACAGCATTTGCAGCGGGAGTGTCCAACGAAGCACCAGGATGGAGCCGGACAGCGTAGGGTGGGTCCAAGGCGGCGGCCGGACGGCGGCAAGATATCGGTAGTAAAGGCTAGCCACACAGACGATGATGCTGTTTGGCTCGTAGACAGCGGGGCGAGTGAACACATTGTCAACGATGTAAAGCTGTTTACTTCAATGACCCCAGCCAACAGAAAATTTGTAAGTTTGGCAAATGGCCAACAGGCATTAGTAACAGGGCGAGGCTCTGTTGCAGTACCTGGCACTAAGTTCTCTTTCCATATTATGCATGCCAAAATTGGAGCAGAACCTAATTAGTGTGGCCTGTCTTGATGAAGAGGGCTATAATATCAATTTTAACTGTGGTATATGTAATATTGTAAAAGAGAATAAGGTGTATGCAAAAGGTCGAAAGCACAACAATCTCTACATATTAGAAATGGAAAGGCAGGAGGACACAGCCCACAAGTTGTTTACCAATAGACCAGAACACGATGAGTGCATACATATGCTCCATCGACGTCTAGGGCATGTACATTTCAAAGCACTCCAGAGGATGCCAGAGCTGGCAAAGGGGATAAAATTGAAAGCATGCAGCACATTTCTTGATTGTGCTATTTGTAAAGAAGCTAAGTTGCATGTATTCCCTGTTTGTAAGAAAAGTGACAGAATATCCACTGAACCATTTCAGCTCATACATGCAGACCTAATTGGACCTCTGGCGCCCTCTATGGGAGGGGCTCGGTGTATCATGGTCATTATAGATGACTATTCTCGATTTAGCTTCTGCTATCTGTTAAAGAACAAATCTGAAGCATTCATGGCATTTAAACAGTGGGTCACGTTCATAGAGCAGAAGTATACACATAAAGTAAAGGCTCTACAGACAGACGGGCTCAGAATTTATGGTGAACTATTTTCAAAACTGGCTAAGGCATAAAGGCATTGTGCACAGGCTCACATCGCCGTTCTCGCCAGCCAAAAATGGTGTGGCGGAGAGAAGAGGAGGATGTTTACAGACCATTATGCACTCCCTGTTGACTGATGCAGGCATGAGCAAAGCCCATTGGGGAGAAGCGATACTCACTGCCAATTATCTTATTAATAGAATCTGGAATTCAGTGATTAATGAGACACCTTATTTTATGTTATATCACAAGCAGCCAGCACTGGCACATTTGCGTGTCTTTGGCAGCTACACTTGGGTTTACATACCAAAAGCTGTGAGGCGTAAGGGACAGCCAAGGGCCAAGAAACTGAGATCCACTGGTTATGAGGCAGGGTCCAAGGCATACTGTTTTTCAGACGGCAGTAAACTTGTAACTATATCACGATCTGCCACATTCTCAGAACATACCAATTGGCATAGAGTGCATGCCAACTCAGAAGTATATTTGCCTGAAACAACTCCTTACCAGCCTAGGGACATAAAACATGAAATAAAACAGGGGACAGAGGCACCTGAGTACAGTAGCGAAGGCATAGAGGAGGAAAGACCACAGCCCAGAAGGTCTGAGAGGACTAACAAGGTATTCCTCCTGATCGGTATAAAGCTAGTAGAGCAACAGCTTGCCAAGTTTATATTGAGCCACAGTCCTATCAAGAGGTAATGCAATTGCCAGTGGTTGAACACAAAAAATGGATAGAGGCTATGGACAGAGAAATGTCCTCTTTAAATGAGCACAGAGTTTTCACGAAGGTACAAGTACCACACAATAAGAAAGTGATAGGATGCAGATGGGTATATAGGAGAAAGATCCTGACAAATGGAGAATTATTATATAAAGCGAGGCTGGTAGCCCAGGGCTTTACTCAGAGAAAACACGAACAATATGAGGAAGTGTTTGCACCAACAGTATAAAGCGAAACCATCCGATTGGCATTAACTCTGGCAGCTGTCCACAAATATGTAGTGCATCATTTCGACGTAGACACTGCCTACTTGCACGCAAATTTGGATGAAGAAATCTATATGTACCAATTGCCAGGGTACGATAAAATGCGATCAGGCACAATCCTAAAAGTAAATAAGGCCCTCTATGGGCTAAAGCAATCAGCACATAATTGGAACCTATGTTTAGATGCAAAATTACAGAAACTAAATTTCAGGCGTAGTAAAGCAGACCCATGCCTCTATACACGGATGGATGGAGACACATTATCCATCTTACTGGTATTCGTAGATGATTTATGTTTCATGACAAAGACATAGGAGCAAGTAGACACATTTGCCACTCAATTGGGAAAGGAAATACAGCTAAAGAAATTAGGTGAAATAGAGAATTATCTAGGATTAGAGATAACACACACGCACACAGGAGGACTCATTTTGACACAGAGAAAGAAGATAGAAAGGCTGTTACAGAATTATCACATGGAGAACTGTAAACCAGTTCAGACCCCGATGTCCATGAAGTACCAGAATTTAGAACAGGAGGGGCTGTGAGATCCTGAATTGTTTCAATCAGCTGTGGGAAGTTTGTTATACATTTCGCAATGGTCGAGACCAGACATAACCAGCGCAGTGAATATTTTAAGTCAACACACTGCACAACCCACACAGACTGATTGGACCGGTATTAAACATGTGTTAAGATATTTAAAAGGAACAATTGATCTTGGACTCCATATACAGCCATCAAAAGTGTTAGTCCTGAAATGCTATGTAGACAGTGATTGGGAGAGTAGCAAGGTGGACAGAAAGTCAACATCTGGCTTCATCATTATGTTTGCGGACACCAGCATAGGATGGAAGACTAGAAAGCAAACTATTGTTGCACTATCCACAGCGGAAGCGGAATTTGTAGCACTGTCACACTCATGTATGGAATTGACATGGTATATACACTTATTACAAGATGTCAATATTGCAGTCACACAACCCATACCGGTCATGGAGGACAACATGACCTGCATACAGATGGCTACAGGAGAATGGGTAAAAACACATTGACATAAAATACTGCAATTGCAGAGAGGCAGTCAAAAATAAAGTAATTGATATACAGTATTGCCCAACAGAGGAGAATCTGGGAGATATATTTACCAAGCCAGTGAGCGTACAGAAACACATAGACATCATGCAGCAACTGGGATTACAGACTGTTCGCCAGTAAATAGGAGGGGTGTCAGGGATGTTATTCCCATGGCAAAGCAGTCTGGGAAATGTAAGAATGCGAGGCAGAGAAAAAGTGCTATCTAATTGTCTGATGCAATGTCCAGCAATGTCTGATGCAATGTCCAGCACAAGACAGTCACAAGACAATGACAGAGCAGGCTGATGCAAGGTGACATTTGATTGGCTAGCAGCCACATAAATATGGAAGCAAAGCATAGGCATTCTCTCTCTCATTTGTGAAAAGTCTTCCTGTTACTCTGCCAGTTTGTTTGACAATTTAACTGCTGTATTTGGATATTGGATTTACTGTACACTGGACTATGTTTATTGGATTATGTACATTGGTTTCTCTATGGAATTTGTATCCTTTATATACCAACAACTTCTAGAGTGCTATACATAAGTGTTATTGTTCTTTGCACATTTTTCTGTAAATAAATGGGTAAATAGTGCACCACAAGGACTGATATTTTTTAACCCCAGAGACACGACGCTTAGTGGAATTCTTTCTCCAACAAGTTCTAACTATACTGGGAATGAAGACATGAGAAGTGTTTCTAATAAAGCAAATTTCTTATTATTCTTCCTCAAAATTTCAAAGGATGTTCTGGTTGAACAAAGGTAGAATTTTATATTTATCAACAAATTTATAAAATTTCATTGTTGGATATAGTTCAGTGTAACTACAATTGGGGCTCAGCAGTAAATTGTTTTGTTCATATTTTTATACGAAGTTACTAAATTGTAGTTCCAGTACTTACATGTTAACGTATAATGCAAAATGATAAATATCCATATTAATACTGTCTCAAACGTGGCAATGTAGTTCACAGCTAAAAGTATATGCAAACGGTATGTGTGTTTGGGAAAATAAGGATAAAGATGCAATCAAATGTTCATGCAGATTTTTTAAAAAATGCTAATTAATGAAGAATCAGGCAGAACTATCTTAACAAGCTGTTTTTAAGAAACTCTGGCAAATTCATCAGTCCTACAGGAGATGTGTGCATGTGTTAATGAGAAATATTGTTGGTGTCATCCAAATTTAATCTCTCTTCAAAATTCTAAAATATGACTTAGGATCAACTACAAATTCACCTAATTTTTTCTTCTTTTTTTAATATAATGGGACATCCCCATATAAACACACAAAGTTTGTGCTATTAGGCTCCTACCTACCTACCTACCTACCTACCTACCTACCTTTGTCTTATGAATAGTTAAAAGCCTTGGTATTATTTAATTCCAAAAATAAAAATCAGTAGACTCTCTTCCCCCCAAAAAAAAGTGTGCTTTAGGTTATATAATGAAGTTTTAAAATATAACTGTTGTCTTCTATTCTCTTCAGAATGGAAAGTTTAGAAGGTAAAAAGATTGCCATATAGTTTTGCTGTTCTATTTTCAAAATAATTAGATGGCCAGAAATATGAGGGACTTGGATTGCCCATTGCCATTTATCACTTCATGTAGCAAAAGGTTACTAAGAGAAAAGTGAATCCTTTTTTGTTGCTCAGTTCAAAGTTTAAAAGAATGTTGACTTTCAGCACATGCCACATTAAAACATAAAATACCACCATTCTTCCACTGAACTCTAGAGGGTCAGAATTAACCAGGGCTCAGTAAGTCAAAGAAACACTTACCTGATAGCCCCCATTCATTCAGTTTTAAAAAAAGTATCAGAAGTGTTTAGCCTGTAAGGGAGAAAAGCAAATCTTTCCTACTGTGAATTAGCAGGTGCCAATTATATGGAAAATGTTTAGTATCCCATCCTAGACATATTTGGTCTTTTATCTATTATACAGAGTAAATGTCTTTAATGCTAGAAGAAGACAAGTTTGTTCAGGTCAATCAGCATCCCCAGAAATTGAAACACTTCCTCAAAGTCAGACTGACATGAGACACAAAGCAACTAATCTATGGCAATTGCCTTCTACCTGGCATTAAGAAGTAGATAATGTGAGAGACTCGGTTCAGTTGGATTAGAAAGACGCAAGAGGTAAATGGCTTGCCAGGTTTGCTGTTGGGGGAAGAATTTAGGGGTTCTCTCACATATATTTGTTTAATGTATGGAGAATTTGGTTTCACCTGCAGTGTGGAATTTCTGTTTCAATAGCTGTGGGGAAAACAGTGGAAGGAGGAACTCAGATTAAATGTTTTTAAGATTCTTTCTTTCTCTCTTTGGTCAGCTCTAGACTTAACCCTTGTACCATCATCAGAACTAGCTGGCTAACATTTCGGGGGGTGGGGGTGGGCAGAAATGGATGTTGTCACTATGTTGATTTACTAATAATAGTAAATAATAATAATAGAATTTAAAAAATGAGCAAATTCTTTACTTCAGAAATGTTATAGAGGAAAAGGAAGAAGAGATACCAAGTGGGTGCTAGACCAAAAGGAACGTCAACTAAAATGCAACTTCATGTTAGTCAGTGGAAGCATTCCAAGGCAATGAATTATGAAGTTCTTTATGTTTTGATTAGCAGCTCTGCTTGCCTAAACACATCAAACCACATATCTAGTTGAAACAGATGACATCCAACATGACTATATGTATGCTGTCAATTATCTACCTAATAGGTTTATAATTGAAACCACCAATAGCCATGCTGATTTCCTAATAAGCAACAAATGAAGTAACAGAAGTCTCTGTTATTGATTGAAGCAAACCAGTATGACTGGTATGCACTGATGAACAGAAGCAGGACACTGTTTCACTTGGCTTTACTGGGAACAAGCACTCAGATATGGAAGACAATCCTAAGAAATGTTCATTCTTCTTTTGCAGATTTTTAAGTGACACTATTAGCATATTCTACCATATCACCCAATGTTTTCCAATTTTCTTCATATGGATTTTCTAAGCACATTTTCCTCTCCAGTGTAAATAACAGTTGTCTTAGTAGAGTTAACTCTTAGGAAGACAAGTTGGTCATAAAAGTTTCTGTAATACCAACAATACTTCTATTTGTCCTCAAGTTGCCATTGTTAATACATAGAAAAAGTTCCTGTTCAAGCATAATATAATCCATTTTTTTTTAAAAAAAGGCTGAAGGAAGAAGCACCCATAAATTACCTGTTTTTTTAAAAAAAAATGTAATGAAATTGTCAGTGAAAACTGATCCTGCAGTGAGAAATATTTATATAGACTCTGTAATATGGGACAAATTCAGCCTGCCTAACTGTGAATAAGATAGCAGTTTGTTTATATATTTATTTATTTAATTTATCCCCGCCCATCTTGTCCCATCGGAGGCCTCTGGGTGGTTTACAACAATCAATTAAAAGCATCATAATAATACAAAAAGTAAAATACAGTAAAAATACTATAAATAGAAATAAAAAATAAAGAATAAAAAAGTTTCTACTAGACAAGTGGATATGCTTGCAGATGAACTGACCACAGAAAAATGACAATTTGAACCAGATGTGTGCATAAAATATCTTTTTGAGGTTTAAACAGATGAGAGAGCTGGCATCAAAAGACATGCTTCCTTAGGACAGCTGAGACTTGGATCCCAATCAACTCTGTCACTATGCCTCTCTACCTTTTCACTTTCTCAATTACAATCTACACAGGCAGCTGTCGGGAAATGTCTTTCTCAAATGTAGAGGTGCAGCAAGGTAATTTTAGATTCTGGATTTAACAGTGCTATTGGGTTGCCTCTTTAAATGGTAATAAGTGTTACTTTTCCCACTTCACAATCTGTTTTGCACATCTTCCTCCTTAGTTGCTAAATGGGGCCCTGGACTTCTCCTTCAAAATCCTGCTAGTTGCTAAAATGTACAAAGAACTTGCCCACACTTTGTATTAGAGGGACCATTCTTTAGCAGATTCCAAATCAGAAGTGGACCATGATGCTAAAAATCTGTCCTGAGTATCCAGTTTCTCCTATAACCCTATTGCAAACAATAAAACTACTTGGAGAAATTGATTCATTGGTTATTGTCTACTGAAAGCTGAAGGAAAACAGAATGGTTCATTAATTTCTAGTTAAAATGCAAGTTGATGGTAACAATCTGAGATCTATCAGCCACTTACACTTATATTTATAATATTGCAAACTGCTGCATTCTAACAGACACTCATACAACATGCATCATATATTCAGCATAACTCTTGGGTAAGTACCCCATTCCTCCTCCTGGTTCAGGTTTTGCCCTGTTTAATAAAAAGTACTGAAACAAATTTCTGCCCACATTCAGTTAAATGTGAGAAGTAATTTTCTCAAAATCTACACTGTCCTTAGAGTTTTGATCCTGAGAAGCTTACTTGTTTTATTATATTTTATTGGGTTGGTGGTGATATCACTGGAAGGGGAATCCCTTAAAATGGGGGAAGGGCTTTGAAATGTTTATGTGTTAAGTCTATCTGCCACATGGTGCTTTGCTTGGAAGTATGTCCATCAGAAAGACAAAAAAAAAGAGAGAGAGAGAGATTGCAGTGATAGAGACTATCTTGCAAAAATTAATAGATGGAAAGATCAATTTCTTACTTTGGATTTTTGTTCTGATTGTCAATTGTTATTTGGAATAAGCTGTAAGCTACTTAGTGGTGATTTTAATGAACAGACAATTTTCCTGCAACTAACATTTCATGAAAACACCCATAATACATTTTTAAAAAATCCAAATGTGCCCCCCAATCCTAAAAGGTTGCCTCTCTCTGATACATTTGCAAAATATGCCCTAGGAGAACATACAATTACGGAATCTTACCATGTGACAACATGCCAGTATAAACTAGCAATTAGAAATGTGACACTTGAAACACCCTGTTGTGTCACTTGAAATTTTTCCAAAAAGGTACCAAAGTCAGAGAGGTGCTGCAAACAAACTTTATTAATGCCAAATGAGGTCCAGTCCTTTCTGCCTTGCTTTGTCTTTCTTTGTCTCCCAGTTGGTTCCTGGTCTTCCATTCTTGCTTACTTCTCTCAGATTAGTTCTAAACCTGGTCTGGGTCATTTTCCAAAACAGGTGAAATCTGTTAAAATCTGGCAAGGATCAGGGAGTGGATTACAGTGGAATACTCTAGATAGTATCTATGGAATTCTATTTATTTATTTGTTTGTTTGTTTATTTATTATTTATGTTTTTAAAGGCTGAATTCTCACTAGATTCTCAATTCTTTTATAACATACATGTTTTGGATTTTTTGCATAAGATCTTATAAGGTTTCAAATAATCTTATAAGATTCCCAACAAAAAACCACCCGATTTCGGTGTTCCTATATCAGTTTGCCAGTCCTGATATAAACTGATACAGCAGATTTCAGTAGGTATGTATGGTAAAAGTGAGAGGCAAAACAAATTCATTTGAAATATAAAAGTGTATTCCTCATTATAGTAAAATAGTAGCCACCTTTACCAACAACATTTAGTGTTGTACCTACTGTAACTTCTGTTATAGACCTTGGGTTTCTTTATATCTCTCCTCTTTATTTATTTATTTATTTATTTATTATTTGAATTTCTATTACTGCCCATCTCCCCACAAAAAGGGGAACTCTTATATCTCTCTTATTTTTCCTAAGAAAGTAAGAAAGCAAATGCATACGTGGTAGTGATGCCATCAGTATTGGAGTACAGATCTGAATAGCTTGGGTTTTGTGACATATTAATGCAACTACCTTTGCTGAAGCTGCTTTGTCCAGCCTCACATTGTTCTAATGTCCATAAAAAAGAAGATTGTCTTCCCGTAACTGCTTTCAGTTCTAAATAGTGTAGAATTCTTCTCACTGTCATGCTAATGAGTCATCCAAAGAAACTTCTTTGTGAAGAGATATTAAAGTAGCTGAAGCAGAATGAGCTTGATTTAAAGTATCATTAAAAATTGCTATAAGCTTCAAATAGCTATTATTTTTCTCATTCTGTGACACCACATTCAGGAGGCAGATTGATCTTATCAGGATGATGGTGTGTTTAGAGTATTGAGGAACACCAAACTAGAAGAAAATGAAGTCATACAGTATGTCCAGAATATGTTCATTTTGAAACAAAATGTTATGAAACTTATTGTGAAAATTGATCCACACTTGTCTTTGAGAACTGAAATTAGGGCAATTTGGAAAATATTCAACCTGCCTAGCTCATTATTTACCAGAAATATCTTGCTTTGTCTACTTGATCTTGGACTTCCAATGATAAGGTCACTGGCAGAATTTCCAAGATATGTAATCCAGCATGGCTTGATTAGACTTTAAGATCATACTCATCTGAAAGCTCTCAGATGCATGACACTTTGCCTTGCACTTCTTAGTCTAGAAGCTGGGAGACATAATAGGCATTCCTACCATGATGAAGTTTGGCAGAATTTAGCTCATAGGCTCAGTTCAACATGCTCATCTCTGAACACTGTCTATTAATGATACTAATAACAGAGGCTTGCTATAACCTAGGAAAGCCTCCTTCACCCTGACACTAAGAAGCTTTCTCCCTTTTCTGTGTTTCTGACAGAATATGTCACAGATAAAGTATAACTGTCATGTTATAAGTCACCTTCAATTTTTTTCTAGGCTGAAAGGTGGGAAAGAAATTAAATCCACAAGGAGAAATACAGTGTCACAACTTTCTTTGCCATGAGCTACATGTGTCCATAACTTTGTGATCATCTCTCAGTGCAACTTGTGTTATTGCAAAGGAAAATAAATGGCATTTTATAAAACTAACGTTCTTGGGATAAAGAAGTGAATAGCAATTTAAGCAAACTAAAAATATTGGAATCTGCCATAAAATGAGTTGGAATAAGTATCTGTCTTACTAATCTGTCTTACTAATCTGTCTTACTATTGGCCATAATGATTGGAAGTAGTCCTCCAGAGTTTCAAATGGAGACCTTTCCCAATCTTACCTGAAAATACCAAAAAATAACCTTGGACTATTTGTATTCAATTCTATAATAATAATTCAATAATTCATGCCATATGCCAGCAAATTTGGAAAACACAAAAATGGCCATCAGATTGGAAAACATCAACTTGTATCCCCATACCAAAAAAGGGAAACACTAAACAATGTTCAAACTATCAAACAGTGGCACTTATTTCCCAGGCAAATAAGGTAATGCTAATGGTGCTCAGGTTAAACCGCTGAGCTCTGATCTTGCTGATCGGAAGATCGGCGATTCGAATCCACGTGACGGGGTGAGCTCCCGTTGCTAGTCCCAGCTCCTGCCAACCTGGCAGTTCGAAAACATGCAAATGTGAGTAGGTTAATAGGTACTGCTTCGGCGGGCAGGTAACAGCATTCCATTTAGTCGTGCCGGCCACATGACAACGGAAGCGTCTACAGACAAACACCAGCTCTTCGGCTTTGAAACAGAGATGAGCACCGCCCCCTAGAGTCAGATACGACTGGACTTAATGTCAAGGGAAACCTTTACCTTTACTAAAGATCCTGCAAGGTAGACTCCAGAAATTTATGGAGCGGGAATTGCCAGATGTACAAGCTGGATTTAGAAAAGGCAGAGAAACTAGGGACTAAATTGCCAATATCCGCTGGATAATGGAAAAAGCCAGGGAGTTTCAGAAAAACCTCCATTTCTGTTTTATTGACTATTCTAAAGCCAATTTGTTATGGACCTATGTAGACCATAACAAATTGTGGCAAGTTCTTATGGGGAATGCCAAGTCATCTTGTCTGCCTCCTGAGGAAACTGTGTAACGACCTAGTAGCAACAGTAAGGATGGCCACGGAACAACAGATTGGTTTAAGATTAGGAAAGGAGTACGAAAGGATTGTATACTCTCGCCTACCTATTCAACTTGTACGCAGAACACATCAGGCAATGTGCTGGGCTTGATGAATCCAAGTCTGGGGTTAAAATTGCTGGAAGAAACATTAACAATCTCAGTTATGCATATGATACCACTTTGATGGCTGAGAGTGAGGAGGAACTGAGGAGCCTTATGACAAAGGTGAAAGAAGAAAGTGCAAAAGCTGGCTTGCAGCTAAACCTCAAAAAACCCAAGTTTATGGCAACCAGCTTGATTGATAACTGGCAAATAGAGGGAAAAATATAGAGGCAGTGACAGACTTTGTATTTCTAGGCATTATTATTATTATTATTATTATTATTATTATTATTATTGGCATATGGCATGCATGATTACTTAATTTAATTTAATTTAATTTAAGATTACCGCAGATGCTGACTGCAGCCAGGAAATCAGGAGAGGTTTAATTCTTGGGAGGAGAGCAATGACAAATCTTGATAAAATAGTTATGACAAGAGACATCACAATGACAACAAAGGTCTGCATAGTTAAAGCAATGGTATTCCCAGTAGTAACATATGGCTGCGAGAGCTGGACCATAAGGAAGGATGAGCAAAGGAAAATAGATGCTTTTGAACTGTGGTGTTGGAGGAAAATTCTGAGAGTCCTTTGGACTACAAGAAGATCAAACCAGTCCATACTCCAGGAAATAAAACCAGACTGCTTACTTAAGGGAACGATATTAAAGGCAAAACTGAAGTACTTTGGCCACATAATGAGAAGACAGGACACCCTGGAGAAGATACTGATGCTAGGGAAAGTGCAAGGCAAAAGGAAGAGGGGCCGACCAAGGGCAAGACGAATGGATGATGTTCTAGAGGTGATGGACTCAACCTTAAGGGAGCTGGGGGTGGTGATGACCGACAGGAAGCTCTGCCGTGGGATGGTCCATGAAGTCACGAAAAGTCAGAAGCGACTAGACGAATAAACATTTGTATTCAAAGCATATGCTCCATCATTGAGCTATACCTTTTACTCAAATAAACACTGTAGAATCATACCCTATCCGTTCTTGTCAAAGCCAATTAAAACTGCTGCAAAGTCCCATAAATGATTTCTTCTTCTTGGATCTAATTATGTCTGATATCTTCTGGAAGGCATTAAAGTTTAGTAGATCTGTAGATCAAATGCAGCAAAAATGTTGTACCTTTCTTAGCACTTCAGATCTTTGCCGTAAATAATGGAACTGAAGAAAATGAGCATTTCCCATGTCTGACTGATGAAATCAGAAGAGCTCCCTTTTGATTAACATTTTGACTAATATTAGTGGTATGTAGAAATATTGAGATAGTCCTAAATGAGGCTATAGAGACTGAATTATGGGTTCCAGCTAAATATTTCAGGGTTTCTGCTCAGTTACACATTTCTCTGTTGTTGGAGGGAGGTCACCTTAATATTGAGTCAATAGATACTGTTCTAAGATAGTTCTATATAATTACTGCAGATTTTGGAAACTTGAAAAGCCTAAATTAGGTAGCAAAAATTAGATGTTAATGAAAAATTCAATAAGAAGAATTTCTGAAATGGTGTCTTGAGGATCATAATGACTCAAAAATAAGGCAGATTATATTAGTCCAAAAATAGGACGAGAGGACTTAAAAGGAAGCAGAATGGGGAAAAGGACTTTGAAATGAGGTTTGAAATCTTAATATGCCTTTTAATATTAAAGTAGGTAGTAAATAAGTTTTATTGTTATAGCCATAGGTCATCACACTGTAGCATAGCATAAAATAAAATAAAATAAAATAACGATAATAAAAAGAGTGTTAGATACAAAGAGATCAAAACAAGAGAAAGCAAGGGTTATGGTTAAGAACTTAAAAATATGTAAGTGTAAATGATTAAAAAAGCAAAAGTAGCAACTGTTTAGAAACATGTCTGCAAGAATATCACTCAACTATTTGAAGTCCGAGCCCCTGAATCCACCTACCATCAATAATCTGATCTGATTATAAATGGGGCAGTGGAGGACATAATGAATAATGTCCTTTAGTGCCCCATGACACTTAGAAAAAGTTCTCTTCAAGACATGCCAAAGGCCTGATCTACAAGAGAAGGGGTATGCAAGCCTTTTTCAATGGGATACTAGTAATATTAACCAGATCCTGGGAGTGGCTTCTATGTTTTTTGTAAGGATAAAACCAACATGAAAATGTGTATGTCTGTACTATGTTGTCGTTTATTCGTTTAGTCACTTCCAACTCTTCGTGACTTCATGGACCAGCCAACACCAGAGCTTCCTGTTCGTCAACACCCCCAGCTCCCCCAGGGATGAGTCCATCACCTCTAGAATATCATCCATCCACCTTGCCCTTGGTCGGCCCCTCTTCCTTTTGCCCTCCACTCTCCCTAGCATCAGCATCTTCTCCAGGGTGTCCTGTCTTCTCATTATGTGGCCAAAGTATTTCAGTTTTGCCTTTAATATCATTCCCTCAAGTGAGCAGTCTGGCTTTATTTCCTGGAGGATGGACTGGTTTGATCTTCCTGCAGTCCAAGGCATTCTCAGAATTTTCCTCCAACACCACAGTTCAAAAGCATCTATCTTCCTTCTCTCAGCCTTCCTTATGGTCCAGCTCTCACAGCCATATGTTACTACAGGGAACACCATTGCTTTAACTATGCAGACCTTTGTTGTCAGTGTGATGTCTCTGCTCTTAACTATTTTATTGAGATTTCTCATTGCTCTTCTCCCAAGGATTAAACGTCTTCTGATTTCCTGACTGCAGTCAGCATCTGCAGTAATCTTCGCACCTAGAAATACAAAGTCTTTCACTGCTTCTACATTTTCTCCCTCTATTTGCCAGTTATCAATCAAGCTGGTTGCCATAATCTTGGTTTTTTTGAGGTTTAGCTGCAAGCCAGCTTTTGTACTTTCTTCATTCACCTTTGTCATAAGGCTCCTCAGTTCCTCTTCACTTTCAGCCATCAAAGTGGTATCATCTGCATATCTGAGATTGTTAATGTTTCTTCCAGCAATTTTAATTCCAGCCTTGGATTCCTCAAGCCCAGCATGTCTCATGATGTGTTCTGTGTACACGTTGAATAGGTAGGGTGAGAGTATACAGCCCTGCCGTACTCCTTTCCCAATCTTAAACCAGTCCGTTGTTCCATGGTCTGTTCTTACTGTTGGTACTTGGTCATTCTACAGATTCTTCAGGAGGCATACAAGATGACTTGGTATCCCCGTACCACTAAGAACTTGCCACAATTTGTTACGGTCCACACAGTCAAAGGCTTTAGAATAGTCAATAAAACAGAAATAGATGTTTTTTCTGAAACTCCCTGGCTTTTTCCATTATCCAGCAGATATTGGCAATTTGGTCCCTAGTTCCTCTGCCTTTTCTAAACCCAGCTTGTACATCTGGCAATTCTCGCTCTATGAATTGCTGAAGTCTACCTTGCAGGATCCTGAGCATTACCTTCCTGGCATGTGAAATGAGTGCCACTGTTTAATAGTTTGAACATTCTTTAGTATTTCCCTTTTTTGGTATGGGGATATAAGTTGATTTTTTCCAATCTGATGGCCATTCTTGTGTTTTCCAAATTTGCTGGCATATAGCATGCATTACCTTGACAGCATCATCTCGCAATATTTTGAACAGTTCAGCTGGGATGCTGTTGTCTCATGCTGCCTTGTTATTAGCAATGCTTCTTAAGGCCCATTCAACATCATTCTTCAGGATGTCTGGTTCCAGCTCACTGACCACACCGTCAAAGCTATCCCCGATATTGTTATCCTTCCTATACAGGTCTTCTGTATACTCTTGCCACCATGTCTTGATCTCTTCTTCTTCTGATATGTCCTTGCCATCTTTGTTTTTGATCATACCCATTTTTGCCTGGAATTTACCTCCAATGTTTCTAATTTTCTGGAAGAGGTCTCTTGTCCTTCCTATTCTATTGTCTTCTTCCACTTCCACGCATTGCTTGTTTAAAAATAATTCCTTATCGCTTCTGGCTAACCTCTGGAATTTTGCATTTAATTGGGCATATCTCCCCCTATCACTGTTGCCTTTTGCTTTCCTTCTTTCTTGGGCTACTTCTAGTGTCTCAGCAGACAGCCATTTTGCCTTCTTGGTTTTCTCTTTCTTTGGGATGTATTTTGTTGCCGCCTCCTGAACAATGCTGCCAACTTCTGTCCAGAGTTCTTCCGGGACCCTATCTACTAAGTCCAGTCCCTTAAACCTATTCTTCCCCTCCACTGCATATTCCTTAGGAATATTAGTGAGCTCATATCTAGCTGATCTCTGGGTCTTCCCTAATCTCTTGAGTCTGATCCTAAATTGTGCAATAAGAAGCTCGTGATCTGAACTACAGTCAGCTCCAGGTCTTGTTTTTACCGACTGTATAGATGTCTGCCACTGTCCTGATTACCAGGAAACACACTGAGACGAGGACTTGGTCTCTAATATTTATTAGTAGTACTTAACAAGAATCCTAACAAACTGAGAAGGCGTGGGAAAACCCAGCCATATAAACCCCAAAGGTTAAGGCGGTCCCGATCTGTGTCTCTTTGAATGGCTGAACAGTTCCTCAGTGCTACGCATGCGCTTGACAATCTGGGTGGGAGCCCCCTGCTCGCCATCCTTACTCATGACATCACCCTCCCTTCCAGATTGATATTCCATTTCAGCCCCCTCCCCTCCAGAGTCTTGATAAGATATGTTGTCTGCTTGTAAAGTCTCATGAGAACTTGGCAAAGAAGGCAATTCTTCAAAGGACAACTCCTCCACGGACGAAGCGGTGCTGCCCTCCCAATCCGATAACACCTCCGAGCCAGGTGGCTGCTGCTGAAAAACATCTAGAGAGTTAGCAGGGTCAGCCCCCCTCCCCCCTGGGAAATGCAAGCCCGAGGTTGAGGGCTGTGGTTCCCCCACCTCCTCTGTAACTGGAGTCGAGGCTTCAGGCAGGGGCGGGGGGAAATACACACTCACGAACTCCTCAGCTTGGGCTTCTTCGGCCTGCTCAGGCGAAAGAGGAATCTCGGGTAAAATGCGAGGCTTGGGTTTGTGAGGGAAAAGCTGATGGAATCGATGAACCAGTGCTGGAGCATGTACATCTCTGGCATTCTCCCACGTGCGCTCCTCCTCAGGGTACCCTTTCCAGTGTATGAAATATTGGATGCCCCTTCCCCTCCTCCTAGAGTCCAGAATCTCTTCCACTTCGTACTCCTCCTCTCCCTCCACAATTACTGGAGGTGGGGGGGGTAGTTGCGATCGCAAGTTACTTGGGGGAGGGTCTTTGGCTAGCAAGGCTCTGTGAAACACTGGATGGATCTTCATGGATGGTGGGAGCTGTAAACGATAAGCTACTGGATTTATCTGCTGCACCACAGTGAAAGGGCCGACGAACTTAGAGTCCAATTTCTTGGAGGGTCTGGTAGAGATCAAGAACTTGGTAGAGAGCCACACTTTGTCTCCTACTGCAATCGCTGGCCCCTCCTGCCTGTGAGCGTCTGCCGCCCTTTTGTAAGCACTCTTTGCCCTGTTCAGCTGCTCCTTTAACAACTCCTGTGCGGCCTGTTGCTCTTTAAGAAAATCAGCTGCGGCTGGAACAGTTCCCTGCTGGGAGGAGGTGGGCAACACCTGAGGGTTAACCCCATAGAGCGCTTGGAACGGAGACATCTGGGTAGATGACTGCACAGAGTTGTTATAAGTGAATTCTGCCATGGGCAACAGGGCTGGCCAATTGTCTTGCCGATACGTGGTGTAACACCTGAGATACTGCTGTAACCACTGGTTAATTTTTTCGGCCTGCCCATTACTGGCAGGGTGATGCGCTGATGACAGGTGGATCTGGACCCCTAATGACTGGAAAAGGGCCCTCCAGAACCTGGAAGTGAACTGAGGGCCTCTGTCACTCACCAAGTGATTCACCATGCCTCTATACCTAAAAACGTGGTCTATGAACAACTGCGCGGTGGCTGGTGCAGATGGGAGGCCCTTGCAAGGAATAAAATGTGCCATCTTTGTGAAAAGGTCCACCACCACCAGTATGGAAGTCAGGCCCTGGACCGGGGGTAAATCAGTGATGAAATCCATGGAGATTGTATCCCAAGGCCTACTGGGGGTGGGTAGGGGCTGCAAGAGTCCTGTGGGCTTCCCTGGGAGAGGCTTGGCTCGTCTGCAGGTGTGACAAGAAGCAACGTAGCCCTTAATGTCTGCAACCATCTTAGGCCACCAGTAGTCTCTCAGAGCTCTATGGAGAGTTTTGAAAACGCCTCCGTGGCCTGCTGTTTGGTGGTCATGACACAGTCTCAGTACTTCTTCCCTCAATGAAGGGGGAATGTACAATCGCCCACTATGCCAGAGGATTCCTGCCTCCACATTGAAAGGGGAGGCAGTGTCTTGCGGGGCCCTCTGGAGGTCATCCATCCTGGCCCTGGCATACGGGTCCTGTTGCTGCTGAGCTCTGGCTCTTGCAAATAGGTCCTCTGCTTGGCTGCCTGCTGCTAAACTCTCCGTTTGGCTCCCCCTCATCGGCTGATCAAAGTTGTGAGGTTGTAATATAGCAGCCTGTACTTCCTGGTGAGTGGGGGGGTCTGCCTGAAAGGATCGAGACAGGGCGTCTGCCAAGCAGTTTTGCGCCCCGGGCACATAAGAAATGACAAAATTGAAACGGGAGAAAAACTGGCTCCATCTGATCTGGCGTGGGGTGAGGGATCTGGTGTTTTGTAGAAGCTGTAAATTCTTGTGATCGGTGCAAACTTTCACCGGAAAGGTTGCCCCTTCTAGCCAGTGCCTCCACTCTTGGAATGCTGCTTTAATTGCCAGCAACTCTCTGTTAAACACATCATAGTTTCTCTCTGCTGGTGAGAGTAGGCGTGAGAAAAAGGCACAAGGAAGCAATGTATTCTCTGCCCTGTTTGTATATTGCAATAACACTGCCCCAATGGCAACGTCTGAAGCATCTGAGTACATTATGAATGGCTTCGTGGGGTCAGGGTGCCTTAAGAGCGGTTGGGAAGCAAAAAGCTGCTTCAACTCCTGGAACGCTGCTTGCTCCCTCTCCCCCCATACGAATCTTGAGCCTTTCTTCAAGAGCTGTGTGAATGGTCTGGTCCGATGGCTATAGGCCGGGGCAAAACGGCGATAAAAATTACAGAATCCTAACCATTTTTGTACATCTTTAACATTTCGGGGAGGTGGCCAAGAGAGAATTGCCTGGACCTTAGCAGGATCCATGGATATGCCTTCTGTGGATACTATATAGCCCAGGAAATGTACTTCAGTTAAATCAAAGGCACACTTCTCTAGCTTGGCGAACAGCCTGTTCTCTCTCAGTCTTTGCAAAACATTACGTACATGGGTTACGTGAGTTGTGGCATCCTCAGAGAAAATTAATATGTCATCTAGATAAACGACCATGTATTTGTCTAGTAAATCAGCAAAAACGTGATTCATAAATCTGGAAAATATGGCTCCTGCATTAGACAAGCCAAAGGGCATAACAAGGTACTCAAATTTGCCAAACCTGGTGTCGAAGGCAGTCAGGTATTCGTGCCCCTCTTTCACCCGGATCAGATTGTACGCACTCCTGAGATCCAACCTGGTAAACATGCGTGCCTTCTGCAAGCGATCTAGCAGCTCCGAGATTAAGGGCAGAGGATAGGATTCTCTCTTTGCTTGTTTATTTAAGAAACTGAAGTCGTGGACCACTCTCAAGGGTGTCTCCTGGGTTGCAGGTGCCAACGGGTCGGGCTTCTTTGGTACGAAGAAGGTAGGAGCAGACGCTGGGGACGTAGATGGTCGGATGAAGCCCTTCTGGAGATTGGAGTCCAAGTAATCCTTTAAGGTGGCTAACTCCTTGGGGGACATGGGATATTGTTTCCTTGCTGGGATCTTGGCTCCTGGTAACAACTCAATGGTGCAGTCACAGTCCCTATGGGGGGGTAGTGCTGTGGCCTCTTGCTCGCTGAAAACATCTGCAAAATCTGCATACTTGGCTGGCAAGTGGACCCCCCCTGCTACTGTGACTGCGTTGGTTGCTGGAGAGTGTGGAGCGGCTTGACTCTTGTGGTGCTGGCATTCCTTAGCTGGGAAGGAGATTGCTCCTGTAGTCCAGTTCATCAACGGGTTGTGGATCCTCAGCCAAGGCGTGCCTAGGATTACCGGCACATTTAGCGCTGCAGTAACATAAAGCTGGATCCATTCAGTGTGGTCTCCCACTGTGAGCTGCACCGGTTCTGTGAGCCTTCTAATCGGCCCTGCCTTGAGGGGCTGGCCGTCAATGGTCTCTACTTCTATGGGGCATGGCAATTCTCTGGTCGGTATGTTGCAGTCTTGTACGGTCTGTGCATCAATAAAATTAGTTGAAGCTCCAGAATCCACGAGGGCCTCTAGCTTGACCTGGTGCTCTGGGTTGACTTGGACTTTTACGGGTAAGTAGTAAAAGTCTTGCCTGGAATCTTCGGAATGAGCCCTCCTTAATTGATTTACGGTCTCCCTGCTGAGCTCTTGGGAGGGAGACCAACGGAGTTTCCCTGATTGGAAACAGAGGCGGGGATGGGTCCTGTTTCAGCTGCTTGCCCTGGGGGTCTTACTGGAGCAGTTTGGCCTCTCGCAGGGCAAGTTCTCACCATGTGCCCCTGGGCTCCGCAGTAGAAACACAGGGCTCTCTCTCTCCTTCTCTGCCTCTCAGTCTCGGAAATCAGTCTCCTGCTTGCCCCAATCTGCATTGGCTCCTCTCGTGCTGAGTGAGAGGCTGCTACAAGGGGAGTTGGGAATCCTGAAAACGCTCGGAGGGTCTTGCTGCTCCCCGGCTGCATCTGCCTAAGCTCCTCTAGCCTGGCATCTATGACCACCGATAGCTGATATAGGGCTTCTAACGTGGCTGGTGTTCCCTGGCGCACCAGTTCATTCTTAATCTCCTCATCCAGCCCCTGTTTGAATTGGTCTTTTAATGCACTCTCATTCCAGTCCAGATCTCCTGCTAACAACTTGAAATCAGCAATGTAGAGTCCTACCCTCTTGTTACCTTGCTTGAGCCTCCGAATCTCCCGGCTGGCCGTGGCCTCTCTGATGGGGTCGTCAAAATGTGCTCGGAAGCCTGCCAAAAAGTTCTGGTAGTCGTTGAGAATTGGATCGTTGTTCTCCACCATGGGAATAGCCCATTTGGCCGCTGGTCCCTTCAGCAGGCCTAGGATGAAGGTAACTCTGGTTCTGTCTGTGGGAAACTCTGCGGGTCTGCTGTCGAAGAACATAGTACACTGTGTGAGAAAGATTCTCAGCTGTCCTGCTTCTCCTCCAAATTTCTCTGGTAGACTGCCCTGTGATCTCAACATTACCGGTGGGGCTGCTGCTGCTGCTGCTGGTGGTGCCGGTTGTGGGTTAATCGGAGCTGGTTGTTGCAACTGCTGTAGCATGGCAGCTTGTAATGTGTTGATCTGGAGATCTACTTGTTGCTGGTGTTGCTGTAAGGCTGCTGCCAATTGCTGGATGGCGAGCCGCATTTCTTGGTTTTCTGAAGACATTTCTAAACGTATCTGTTTAATTGCTTGTTCCTCCCTCTTTCGATGGGAGTAGGAGTTTGTTAGGATTGATGTCCAGATTACCAGGAAACACACTGAGACGAGGACTTGGTCTCTAATATTTATTAGTAGTACTTAACAAGAATCCTAACAAACTGAGAAGGCGTGGGAAAACCCAGCCATATAAACCCCAAAGGTTAAGGCGGTCCCGATCTGTGTCTCTTTGAATGGCTGAACAGTTCCTCAGTGCTACGCATGCGCTTGACAATCTGGGTGGGAGCCCCCTGCTCGCCATCCTTACTCATGACAGCCACCTTTGGCTGCAAAGGATATAGTCAATCTGATTTCGGTGTTGTCCATCTGGTGAAGTCCATGTATAAAGCTGTCTCTTAGGTTGTTGGAACAGAGTGTTTGTTATGCAGAGTGAGTTGTCTTGGCAAAATTCTATCAGCCTATGTCCTGTTTCATTTTGTTTTTCCAGGCCATGCTTACCTGTAATTCCAGGTGTCATTTGACTGCCCACCTTAGCATTCCAGTCTCCCGTGATGAAAATAACATCTCTTTTAGGCGTGTCATCCAGTAGGTGCTGCAGATCCTCATAGAACCGCTCTACTTCAGCTTCTTCAGCATCTGTGGTTGGGGCGTATATTTGGATCACTGTGATGTTAGATGGCTTGCCCTGAATTCGAATTGAGATCATTCTATCATTTTTTGGATTGTATCCAAGCACTGCTTTAGCCACTTTACTATTAATTATGAAGGCTACTCCATTTCTTCTGTGGTCCTCTTGTCCACAGTAGTAGATCTCGTGGTCATTTGATGTGAAGTGGCCCATTCCAGTCCATTTCAGTTCACTGACACCCAAAATGTCTATCTTTAATCTTGACATCTCACCAATAACCACATCCAATTTGCCCTGGCTCATAGGTCTTACATTCCAGGTTTCAATGGTGTGTTGATCCTTAGAACATCGGATTTGCCG
Source organism: Candoia aspera (assembly GCF_035149785.1). Classification (NCBI taxonomy): domain Eukaryota; kingdom Metazoa; phylum Chordata; class Lepidosauria; order Squamata; family Candoiidae; genus Candoia; species Candoia aspera. The sequence goes on from NC_086158.1 coordinate 52,121,406, forward strand.
TTCACCACCAGCACCGTCGGCCACTAGCCATCCTTTCGGCTTTGAGTTAGCTGGGTCATCATGTCTGGGGCTAGTTGAACTCATCCTCTGTTCCTCCCCAGTAGCATTTTGACCATCTTCCGACCTGGGGGTCTCATCTTCCGATGGTATACCGACATATCTCTGCTTGTACTGATCCATTTAGTTTTCACAGCAAGAATACTGGGGTGGGTTGCCATTACCTTCCCCAGGGATCGCATTTAGTCTGACCTCTCTGTCATGACCTTCCCATCTTGGGTGGCCCTTCACGGTTTAGCTCATGGCATCATTGAGGTGCTCAAGCTCCAGCACCACGACAAGGTAACGATCCTTTGCTGAAGAATCTAAATTTACACAACCCTAATATAAACTTTTTGAATTAAATAAGATCAATTAAATATCGAAACAATTCCATGATTATTTGTCTTGTCCACAGTATCATGAATGGTAGCTCACTTCACCCTGGAGTGCTACCTTCTTTTTCCTCTTTATTTTTATGGCTCCAAATTGCACAATTTAATTCTTCTAAAACTTTTGCTGCCTAAAAAAATATTGCCTCCTCCCAGGTCACTGGCTAACAGTAAAGTTGGTGCTGAAATAAACTGATGATAAAATTATGTTAATCAAATGGGTTGTTTAATTGGTGTTTTAAGCTATATTCTTATTTGGACAACAACTGGCATATGTATTGCTGGTAATTATGGGATGACAGCTGCTTTCAGTGTTATCTTGACATGCAGTATTAATTATCCGTTAGTAATTATTAGGACTCAAGTGGTATGATTTGCAAGCCAAACACAATGGGAAACCAGATATATAGAAGAACTACACTCTTCAAAAAAAAATCAAACATGTATTCACAAGACTGAAGGGTGATTCTGCAGCTTAGGAGGTAGTTTGTCAGAGAGGAAACCTAATTAAATACATTGTGAGCTGTGTCCATCCTACATAATATAATATGCCTAAACTAGAAATTGCAGCTGATGGCATAACTTCCTATTGCCATGATAATTGTCATGCTGCCATGCTACCCAGCAACCAAATTATTTTTATGCAGGATTAATTAGTACCATTTTCCATGAAGTTAATATTCATTGTAAATGAGGCAGATTAGCTTGGAGTTATGTGATAGCTTTGAGAATGGAAACATTTTTTTTAATGAAAGAATTTAGCAGAAAGAAAACAAAACTTCCTCAATTTCAAATGCAACTGTTGTAATTGGTTTTCTACTGGTACAGAAATTAATTGAATATATAGAGGTAGGTCTGCTGTGTGATAATATGTTTGCTGTATATCCCCACAGCTATGTTAAGCTAAAGTGTTGTACATTAGAATAGGAAGTCTTGAGCACTGTACAGCGTCAGTCTCAATCAGAAACTATTTTTATTGGGCTTCCAGATCAGCAAGACAGAACATTCAAGGCCAGATTAATTATATTCATATTCTGACTGGAAGAAAGAGGCTGTTATAAAAAGGAATTAAGATCTAATAATTTTTTGAGGAGATTCCCCATAGAATATTGTGGTCTCTGAAAATTAATGTAAAGATTGTACCAAAAAAAAAAAAAAAGACTTTAATAACTAAAAAAATTAAAATACAAAGACTTTTTAATCTAAGCCCTTACTGAAACAGGAAATGCCATTACTCTATCTGAATGCCATTTCCTTAGGAGATTAACATCAGTGGTAGACAGACTAGCATTGTATCTGATCCCATCATTGCCATCACCTCTCTATTTGTTGGACCTCCTATACCCTGTGTGTTGAAACAAAAATGGAATTTGTTCTCCATGCATAAATTCTGTACTACGTAGAACCCTGATCATACTGAATTTTACATCCTATGGGGAGCACTTATGGGGAAAGAAGAGTCCCCTCTCTCCCCAACTGTGGTTAGCAAGAATGAAATTACTTACCGGTAAGAACAATGTCAGTGGTTGATCTTGCAAGGTTTGTTCAAATAATATGAGAGCTGAATAAGGCTTGCATCCAGCGCAATTCTTCATTTTGTCACATGGATTATAATAGGTGTTTTAAGCAGACATTTTCATGCTGAATTCAAAAATGAAATCATTTTTTTCCCATCAGGTTTAGTTTTCTTGTGACGCATCTTCATTATTCTGCCCAATTAGTGACATTATAGTACTATATTTCAACTTTAGTAGCACACTGTATTTGTAACAATCATTGAGCAAAATCTAGTTGTTACTGTTCTCTAGTATAAATAACCTCAAGGTAGCACAGAGCAGCACAGTGAACATATCTAGACAAGGGTCTTATCCCTGCCTGGAGAACAATTCCTCCAGAGCTCACAGTGTAAACAGTTTAAGTATATATTCTCTGTATTCAAGTTAAATATTGGATTGATTGTAACAGTGTTGTGCCTATTTACACAGATATCATGCCATGAAACCATGTAAATCATCCTGATACCTTCTGCTATGTATGTAGTAAGTTAACATGTAAACAGGGGCAAAATTTCAACCCACTTGTCAAAACACTATGACCTTTGTTTTGCTTGTAAGGTCCTTGACCAAGATAAGAATTGGGCTGCTCACATTTGCTGTGTGACATGTGTTAGACTTCTAACAGGATGGTTAAAGGATTCACACCATATGTCATTTGAGGTTCCTATAGTTTGGAGGATGCCAAAAGACCATTCATCAGACTGCTTTTGTTATTGCTGTTTAACAAGTATAGTGATGATGAAATTAAAGAATTCTTCTCTCAAGAAGATGGACTAATGCTTTGTAAGATGTTTGTTCAGTTATAGAGGCTCTTGGCCATGAACACAACATAAACTAGTTAGCTATTCCCTCATAATGGAAATAAACTGCCATCTGTACCATTAGCCTATGCTGCTAACTTGAAAGAGTCATATGAGAACATGAAGCTACTTTTGGAAAAGATCCAGGATGAAAAATATTAATAGAATATCTGTGGGAAACTGAAGATTATTGCATGTCTGCTCAGTCTGCAGCTTGATTACAAAGCACTGAACAGGAAAAATATTATATTCAGAAAGAATGGCCAAAATGGATACAGTCCACTTGTCTACCCTGAAAACGTTTTTTCTGTCATCCTCTGCACATCAAACCTGGACTTATGAAAACTCCATTATAATGATGGATAAAACAGGAACTGGATTCGTGTATTTGAGGAATAAATTTTCCAGGATTAGTGATACTAAGATTAAGGAAGGATTTTTTTTTTAGATACTCCAATGTTCCTCTTCTTACACAATCTTCCTCTTCTTCAAAAGAGATATACCCATAATGAAGGTGCATACATCCCAGTTATTGTTAGAAATAAAGGAACTGTACATTTACAGTTACTGTAGTGTGCATAGCTGCCTTCATCCCATTTCTCTTTTCAAAATACAGAAAGTATTTGCATTTGACCCATGTTTTTTCTGAAGACCTCCTGTCACCTATCTTCTGTATGTTTTGCTACCTTCTGATGCTCATAGAAAAATACAGAGGTAAAGCAGAAGTTATAATAACCAGAACTGATAAAGCCACAAAAATGTCAATTGAATGGTCCATATTATTTAAAGGTGGGCTGAGTAGCATATATCCCATCCCACACCTGCATGACCATTTCTCCCCTGCTTTTGCACATTTTTAAAGAAGAAAGTGAAACTTAAATGATTTTCAGCTGAATTATAGCTATAGATCAATACAGACACAAGTGTGTGTGTTTGCTTGTTTGTTTTGAAAAGTGTTGCTGCTGCTTCTTATTTCAGCCCTTTCAATGTTTTTAGAGATAAAATACTCTTAGAAATAATGTTGTATTATTTTTATATCCAGGTTGTTACATCATGATATTAATCCTGACTAAAGGTATTCTTCTGAGGCATTTCTACTGTCCCTCCTCAAAAAGATTAATAAACTGAATGCAAAAGTGAATATAAGAGTTATTCGTATCTCAAAACGTGATTGCTCCCATAAAAATATTTAGCAGGATCATTTTATGATTTCCGTGTGTACTGATACATTGTTTGCTCCTCTGATTATTATTTTTGTTTCTGTTAGCCACTCTGCGAACCAAAGAGTTGAATCTATATGGCATAAATTCTTAAAAATATAATATTAAAATTAAGGTGACCAAGATACTTAGATCCACACACTTGGCATAACGTTGCACATCCATTTCTTGATTACCTTCCCATGACTTCAGGACTCCCTTCTGCATGAAATGAGCCTGAAGTACTAATTTGGCACAAATTTTATTCATTGCATTGATTTGTAACATTAGGTTTGACACATTGAGGTTATTTTTAGTTCTTAGTAACTAACACATATGCAAAATAGCTGCAGAACAAACAAAAGGTGTATAGCTTACCCTTAAATCCAATTACAAGAGCCAGTGTGGTGTAGTGGTTAAGGCACCAGGCTAGAAACCAGGAGACCATGAGTTCTTGTCCTGCCTTAGGCACGAAGCCAGCTGGGTGACCTTGAACCAGTCACTCTCTCTAAGCCCTAGGAAGGAGGCAAAGGCAAACCACTTCTGAAAAACCTTGCCAAGAAAACTGCAGGGATTTGTCCAGGCAGTCTCCAAAAATCAGACACAACTGAACAGATTAAAAAAAATCAAATTATACCATGCAGACCCCTACTATTAGACTTGAAACAAATTCTGTCATAAAAGTTATCCCAAATTAGGTCTTAAAGCTGAATATTCAAAGAAATTTACTTAGGGCTGGGTTTCCTCAATTAATATGTGGTTACCAGAATGTAGGGACGCGGTGGCGCTGCGGGTTAAACCGCTGAGCTGTCGATCGGAAGGTCGGCGGTTCGAAACCGCGCGGCGGGGTGAGCTCCCGTTGCTCGTCCCAGCTCCTGCATACCAAGCAGTTCGAAAACATGCAAATGTGAGTAGATTAATTGGTACCGCTTCGGCGGGAAGGTAACGGCGTTCCGAGTCGTCATGCTGGCCACATGACCCGGAAGTGTCTATGACAACGCCGGCTCCAAGGCTTTGAAACGGAGATGAGCACCGCCCCCTAGAGTCGGACACGACTGGACTTTACGTCAAGGGAAACCTTTACCTTTTTACCAGAATGTATCAGGAATAAATTATGAAGAAGGATGGAGCCAGGGTTGCTGATCCTGCATTTATCTCAACTCTGAGCCTGCTCCACCTCCTCAGTCCCAGATTAATCACACTGGAAATGGACAGCTGAGAGGGAGTTTAGTTGTGTTCACTTTAAAGTGTGTGTAATGTCTTATTTGAATGTGGATTCAACTTTACAGTGTAGCACTGTTGCACTTCAGTGTTGCATCCAAGCTGCTGTAAAACTGGGCTTGAAAAATCTAGACTAAGTTTAAATTCATGGAATCACAGCTGTGAGTTTGATTTGTAAGACTGTATTATGTTTTTATTGTTTATTTTTTAAAATAGGTAACAAATTAAAATAGGATACAGGTAGTCCTCGCTTAATGACCACAATTGGGACCAGCAACTCTGTTGCTAAGCAATGTAGTTGTTAAGTGAGACATTGTGTGAGTGCAACGGGCTTACGACCTCATTTCTGCCATGGTCGTAAAGCAAATCACCAGTGGTCATTAAGTGGGACATCATGTGACCATGACTTGCAATTTTACTGCCAGCTTCTCCATTGATTCTGCTTGTCAGAAGCTGGCTGTGAAGTGCACAAATGGAGATCACATGACCACAAAACACTGAGGGCTGTAAACGTCAGCTAGTTGCAAAGTGCTTGAATCTCGATTATGTGACCGTAGGGATGCTGCACCTCTTAAGTGCGAGGACCAGTCATAAAGTTACTTTTTCAACACTGTTCTAACCTTGAACAGTTACTAAACAGGGCAGTTGTTAAGTGAGGACTACCTGTATTTGTTCTGGATCACAACTGATTGTATTATAGAATTAACTTTTTTCTTAAAGAGGAGTGAGCAACTCTTGGCAGTCAAAGCCACACTTTTTAAAATCATATACCTGGTGATAAAGAGGCCTAGATAGCTGAATAATGATGTCATACTTATACCTATGAGGCCAGACTTTACCCATTTTGATATACAAATGTATGCTACACATATATTGCCTAAATGGCCCAAAATGTGATATAGGAACAGAGTCCAATCCTCCATATAATGGTGGTTCCTACCTCGTACAGTGAGAGACACACCTCCCAATGCACACCATAGACAGGTAAGTCCTCCTTGGCTCTAATCAAGGATCAATCTCTGACATTATTTATCTTTCTCTTTACTAGCCAGGCTTAAAGCGTACTGAGGAGGTTCCTGACCATAGTCTCCCATTTGGGTTTTAGATGTGATGATCCTATCATGGACAGAATACCTTCCTTTATGGCAGTGAGATTGGTTAAATAATTCCTTTGCCCTTAAATTCCTTCAAACAGCTCACTAGACTAGCATAGCTTTCAGTCCACCCAAAACTGCAATGGAACTGTCAAATAAATGACTAATAAAACAATGCAAATCACACTGAACACTGGAGTCTCATCTTGAGAATTAGTACTGATGTGGAATGAGAGAAAAAAAATGCTATCCTGGCTAACTTCAAAACCTTTCTACTCAGCCCTTCATGGAGCCTCTCTAATGTCCTATTGCCATTGATCAGGGATCACTGACAAAAACTGCCACTTAGAAATGACTATTAACAAATGTCCATCTGCACCGTAAGAAGAGTAAAGATTGTCTCATCTGCACCATAAGAAGGGTAAAGATTCTCCAGTTTGTTTGTTTTTTAAATCCATTCAATTTTGTCCGATTCTCAGAGACTCCCTGGACAAGTCCCTGCAGCTTTCTTGGCAAGGTTTTTCAGAAGTGGTTTGCCATTGCCTCCTTCCTAGGGCTGAGAGAGAGTGAGTGGCCCAAGGTCACCCTACTGGCTTTGCACCTAAGGTGGGACTAGACCTCATGGTCTCCTGGTTTCTAGCCTGATGCCTTAACCACTACACCAAACTGTCTCTCCTTTCTCCAGTAATTCTCAATAAATCAACTGCATTTGTATGCTCATATCCCCACTAACAATGTGTGTCCCTTTGAAACAGAGTGGTTGCCTAATAATAGTGTATATATTGGTTATAAGTGGGGATGAGCCTGAATGTTATTTGTTGAATAGACAGAATTCAAGGAATTTAGCTCCCATACTAGCTGACAAAGCAATGGACAAGGCTGGCATGCTGCATTCTACTGTTGCTCATTCCACATGTATTGAATTAACTATTCGATAGTTAATCGAATAATGAGTGATTCCATTATTTCTTTCTCATCATCATCATCGTCATCGTCGTCGTCGTCATCATCATCATCATCATCATCATCCTGTTGCCTAACCAATTAACTTTGCAAATAGAGCAATGCAATTATTTAGTGTCATTTTTGGTTAATGCATCATAAAATGCTCCCTCTCTCATCACAGCTAATTTTGCCAATACAGAGAAGCTACACAACAATCTTACTGATGATAAGAACGAGATAGACATTGTTTAAAGAACTATTCCATTTTTTTTTTCATGGAATGGAATGAAAATACAGTACTCATTTTCAGGATTCTGTGCTATTGTTTTAAATAGCATTTTAGTAAACTTTCTTGAATATGTCTTCCTTCCCCTCTGATGCAGTAGAGTCTGTATTGCCTTAATGTTATTGCATTGGCATTTGCATAGAAATGGGAAATAAATGAAAAATGGTATAACAAAAATTTTTGCTGCAGGATACAAAAAGTTATCTAGTGAAACACTGCACTAAGTTCTATAGGGCTTCCATAGTGCCCTTAAGCATATCCCACTAACCTCCTTATTTTGTAATGCAGTTCACATCATTTACTACTTTGTACTCATTTCATTCCTTCCATTTTTGACATGCTTATTTCCCATTGATCTACTGTAAAGCACCAGTGCAAACAAACCCAATTATATTTTGCTGGTTTTGCTATCTGATCAGGAGTGTGCCATATATCCACTATCTGCAGCAAATGGAACACCAAGTATGCCCTTGATTAATCCGCACTTTTAAAGCAACAGCAGCAGCTGTAATAATAGTTTTGTCCTTCAATGCTCCCTCTTTCACCCAGAGGAGGACTAATTTATAATTGTATGTGACTTCTTAGGCTATTTTTTATACATGTGCTTAAAAACAAATAGGGCTTCCTCTGAATTGCTGCTGAGCCAACTACTTTTATCTGATGTCCCAATACCTTTCTGTGGCTTAAGCTAAAATTTGTCCTCCTAATGAAAATTGTACTTGAAGATAACAGCATGCCTGCTGTAGATATGCAAAAATAATGTTGCTAAAGCTGCAAAGGTAATTGAAGCAAATGAGCAGGAAGTCAGTGCTGGGAGGAAGGAAGTGAGAAAATGGGCATATAGATAATAACCTATTTTGAAAGCTGGTTCTGGCATTCAGATGACAGAATCAAAGTCATTCAATGCTTTGGATTTTGGGAAAAGGAAAGTATCACTGAGTTCCTGTACCTTTGTGAATTTTATCAGAGAGGGGGAAAGAGATATTAGATAGATAAACTATTAGAATATGTGTGATGAATATCCTTTATATGCTGAAACCAAGTATTACAATGCTGAATCATACTGCAGTTGCTTCTACATTTTTTTTCTACCATGAGAAAATCCTTCCTGTGTTAGTTTGCTTACAGAATTCTTGCATATTGCTGGGATTCCAGGAAATGCTCTAAAATTCACTTAGATGGAATTGAGCACCAGCAGCATTGGGTGGGAACTATCAACTATCAAAATGAACCGAAAGACATGTTTCTTGCATATATGCTTTGCTTCCTATATGATTATCTTGCTGAAATCCTTTTTGCGATTTTTTGAAAGTTTTTTTCCCCCTTAAGATTCTTTTTCCACATCATTTTCAGTATGCTTTAGAATGCCTTTAAAATTCTTTTGATGATCTTTTTAGCACACGGTTATGATGTGGCTGATGATGGTGCTATTATTATTTTTAAATATTATTTTTTTGAAGAAGAAAATTTTGATTAAAAAGAATTTAATTGAAAAAAGTAAAGTACAAGAGAAAGATATTAAAAAAAAACAAAATATAAGGTACAGATAGTTGTACCTATTGAACTTTAAATTAAACATACTTGGTTAATACTGTACAAATCACTGTACAAATCACTAACAGAACTATAAACAGTAAACAATATATTAAATCAATATTGAAAATTAAAAATTAACTTAAAATATTATATTATGGAAAAGAAAACCTAAATCTTAGATGTGGCACAAAACAATATATAATATTATAACCCAAGAATGGTTTCCAATTAGAATTAAATTCTGCATTAGATTTATTGAAGTTATTTTCAATATTGAAGCATACTCCCACAATTTAAATACTTCTAAAGAAGGAATCAAATATATTTTTCAATAAAAAGCATAAAAAATTCTTGCTCCAATTAACATACACAGTGTTAGTAGCACTGCACTTTTGAAGGAATATATGGCTTCGTGAAATTTAATAGAATTATCTTTTTATACAGTATATATATAATTTTTATTGAAAGATGACTTTACATGAGATTTAAAAACTACAGAAATATAAAAAGGAAAGTAGAAAAAGGAAAGAGATGAAAGAGATATGAAATAAAAGAATAAGTGAAAGGCAACAAAAGACAAAGAAAAAGAAAGATATCTGAAGAAGCGACTTCCAATCTTCTTTACAGCAGTTACTGATGGGATAATTACCATCTCCACCTTCCCACTTTACATATCATGGTTCTCTTCTTCCCATAAACAACACTTTTTAATCAGTAAATCCTGAAACCACCATTTTTATCCATTATCAGCAAAAAGTCCATAAAGAATTTCCAGTCTTTTATCAAAGTAATTGTTGTTCCCTCCTTGATCAACAAGTTAATTTAGCCATTTCTGCAAGCTCTGCCATCTTCACAATCCATTCCTCCATTGTGGCTATTTCTCTATTCTTCCATCTTTGTGCATATAATGGCCTCACTGCAATTACCATATATAAAACCAATCATCCATGACTCTTTTCTAATTGATCATCCATAAGTCCTAATAAGAAAAATTCCGGTTTCATCCGAATATTAATTTTTAAAACTCTCTGCCAATATTTTTAGGCTTCTTCACAAGTCTACCATGTATAATAAAATGTCCCTTCATGTTTTTCACATTTCCAACAGTAATTAGAAGTACCTTTATGCATCTTAGACAATTTCTCTGGTGACATATACCAATGGTACATCATTTTATAAAAGTTCTATTTAAATTGTAAGACAATGTAAATTTCAGACTTTTTAACCATATTCTCTCCCTTTGATCCATTTGAATATTATAACCAAAGTTCTTAGCCCATTTCATCATGCATCCTTTAACTTGCTCTTCTTCCATTTCAAATCTCAGCAAAAGTTTGTACAGTTTCATCATTTGTACATAATCCATTTTCATATTTTATTTTGTGATATTCTATTTTATTTATTTATCAAACTTTATCATCGCCCATGTCCGCCCCAAGGAGGGACTCTGGGCGGTTTACTGGTGCTTTTTTATCTATATTGAATCTTTCTCTTAGTTGTATATATGAAAACTACTGAAAACTAAATCCCTCTGCAATTATTTATTTTTTTATTTTTATTTTTATTTATTTTATTAATTAATCAAATTTATCACCGCCCATCTCCCCCAGAAGAAGGACTCTGGGAGAGTTATTCTCTTGATTTAACTTCTCTTTAAGATCTTAAGTTCTCCATTTTCCTATACTAACAAATCTTGATATGTTAACCATTTTTCTTTGCCCATGGTTTCTTTTCTATAAAACAAACTCTTATATTTCACTTTTGGTTTCTTCTCCTGCCATATAATATGGATATTTATATCACCGTCCATCTCCATTGGGCGGTGATATAAATTTAATTAATAAATAATGGGCGGTGATATAAATTTAATTAATAAATAATAAATAAATAAAATATGTCTTTTTGCCATTGTTTAAAGGATGCATCATTTCTCAAACCAGTTATTGTCTGGAATAAAAACAAAATTCTAGGTAACACATTCATTTTTACCACAGGAATTCTTCCTAACAATGATAATTGTAACTTTTCCCATCTTAATAAGTCCTTGTTAATTTCACACCATACTTTAACATAATTATTTTGAAATAAGATACAATTCATATTAGTCATGGTAATACCCAAATATTTCACTTTTTTTCTCAATCTGAAACCCAATTTTTACAGGCAATTCTTTTTGTTCTTCCACCTTTATATTCTTTATCAGTGTTTTTGTTTTCCCCTTACTAACTTTAAATCCAGCCAGTGCACCAAATTCCTTTAGTTTTTTTCTATTAATATATCTATGTATCTATGTTTTTCTATTAATGTATCTATGTATGTACCTATCCCTCCTAGAGGGTTCTCCAGAATTTAAATGAAATCATTGGCAAATGTGCTTAATTTATAGACATCTTTTTAAACTTAAACTCCATTACCTAGAATACAATTCATAATTTTTTGCAAAGGTAGTAGAAGCTCATATCCAGAATGTTTAAAGTACATTCTGGAGATGAACTTCTATAGTACTGGTAATCCATCTGGACCAGGGGCTTTACCTTTGTTCATCTTCTTTATAGCTTCACAAACTTTCCTTATTGCTATTGATCCATTCATATTGATAACAGATACTCTTTGAGTATCTATTATCTTTACTAAGTTTTGTTTCTTTAGATATTAATCTGCCCTTGGCAGTGAAATTTCTATTCTCTTATATAACTTTGTATAATACTAATGAAATATTCTTTGAATACTGGTATTATCAGTCATTATAGTTTTCTCATTTTGTAATTTTAATACCATTTTCTTTTCACCCTCCTTTTTCAGTCTATAAGCCAACCATTTCCCTGGCTTATTTGCTGACTCAAAGTTCCTCTGTTGACAAAGTTCATGTTTCTTTCCATCTCTCTCTCTATTAGCACAGAGATTTGACAATGTAGAAGTTTAATTTGCTCTGAAATGTTTTTTCTCCCTGGATATTTCTTTAATTTGTCCTCTTTTATATTTATATCATTAAGATCTTTGTAATGATTGCCTATCCTAACAGAGTCAGACTCACAAGCAGGCACTTAATGATATCTGATTTATTGAAAGAATAGTATGCAAATACAGAGAAAGCTGAGAATGAACAAAAGCGCGCCAAATACAAACTAAAAACCCTCAGCTCGAAATGTAATCCCCTCGCCCAACTGCAGCAACCACCCCCCTCCCAGGTGCTGGTAACCGTTTTCCACTGATCCTGGGAAAGTAACCTTGAACACATGAGATAATCCAAACACATTCCAAACCAGCAGCCAACAGATAACAACTCCCCGAAGAGGAATCCTCCTCCCTCCCGAGATCAAACACATATCAGATAAATGACATGCGAAACGTTACGATGTACCAGGAACATTGAAACGGTGAACATGACATACTGCCCCCCCAAAAATACTAAGGAGCAGGTTTCATAGAATAAGCAGCATGAAAATGGTGAACTAGAACAGGAGAGTTAACATCGTGGGCAGCCACCCACTCAGGGTGGGGGAAATGCTTCCATCGTATAAGGTACTGCAAGGTGTTACGAAGCCTGCGAGAATCAAGGACCTCCTTCACCTCAAAATGCTGTTGTCCATCAATCATAATGGGTGCAGGAGGTGTAGGTTGGACATGCCAGCGATTGGAGTGGTTGACAGGCTTGAGCAAACTGCAATGAAAAACAGGATGTAAACATCTAAGATTGTGTGGCAGAGCCAATTTGAAGGTAACAGAGTTAACAACCCCAACAATGGGAAAAGGACCAACAAACTTAGGAGCCAATTTCTTTGAGGGCTGAGGAGATTTAATGAACTTGGTAGAAAGGTAGACCTTATCACCAACTTTAAAGGCAGGCTGAAGGGCTCGCTTCTTATCAGCATGCAGTTTGTAGGCAGACTGGGCATCTGCCAACGCTTGCTGAATTACTGGCCAGGAATCACCCAGGTGAGCAGCCCAATCAGAAGGAGAACAAGGTGGTGAAGTGGGTTGAGGCAGATCAGGAATGGGCACGAAATCCCGGCCAAACACAGTACAGAAGGGGGTGTGCCCTGTGCTCTGATGTACAGCGTTGTTGTAAGCCACTTCAGTGAAAGGCAGGAGATCAACCCAATTGTCCTGCTGATAGTTAACAAATGCTCGCAAAAATTGTTCCAGGGTTAAGAGCCTCTGTAGATCCGTCAGTCTCCAGATGCGAGGCAGTGGAGAGCGCCTGTTTGATGCCCACTAGTTTTAAAAATGCCTGCCAAAACTGGGAAGTAAACTGTCCCGCAGTCTGTGACCAAACGGGCGGGGCTCCCGTGAATCCTGTATATGTGGACTAGGAAGAGGTGGGCTAACGGAATAGAGGCACATGGAATGAAATGGGCTTGTTTGGAAAAGTAGTCTTTCACCACCCAAATCACAGTCTTTCTCTGACTGGGAGGCAAATCAACAATAAAATCCATGGAGATCTCCTCCCAAGGATGGGAGGGACTGGCTACTGGCTGCAGCAAGCCTTGCAGTTTGCCCCCCTTTCTTTTTGACATGGCACAGACAGGACAAGAGGCAACATAGTCTTTGACATCACACCTCAATGTAGGCCACCAGAATTGCCGCCGCACCAGGTGTAAGGTTTTCACAAAGCCAAGATGACCAGCCACCTTATCATCATGAGACCTGATCAAAACCTCCCTTCGCAAACTGTCAGGGACATAGAGACAATTCTGCTTCCATGCAAAGCTGCGGTCAAATGTAACATTGTCTCTATTCGCTTGCAACCAAGTGTCAGATTTCAGTTCGGAGAGAAACTGTTGTTGCAATTGGGAAGGAATTGACAGCCTCCCCCCAGCGGGTGAAACTGAAGCTTAGGGCAGCTGCGCACGAGTCTGGCTGCGAGTGACAGCCTGCATACCCAACTGAGGTTCTGTCCACAATGTACCCACTACGTCAGGTACCGAAGTCGAATCCTGGGGCAGGCGGGAAAGCACGTCAGCCAGGAAGTTCTTCTTTCCCGGAATGAATCTCAACTTAAAATCAAAGCGACTGAAAAACTGAGCCCAACGGATTTGTTTAGGGCTGAGCTTACGGGGTGCGCTGAGTGCTTCCAAGTTCTTATGGTCAGTCCAGACTTCAAAAGGACATTTGGCCCCCTCTAAGAGGTGGTGCCAGGTGTCCAAAGCAGCCTTGACTGCAAAAGCCTCTTTTTCCCAAACATGCCATCTCCATTCTGTCTCGGAAAATTTGCAGGAGAGATACGCACAGGGCTTCAGGCAGCCTGTAGCATCTGCCTGCAATAAAAGTGCTCCAATGGAGAAATCAGAGGCATCTACTTGAACCACGAAAGGCTTAGTGGGAACAGGGTGTTGCAGAATAGGTTCAGCAGTGAACAGGCTTTTATGTTTGTCGAAAGTCACTCAGGTGTCCAACTGAGCAATGCTCCTGGGTTCTTCACCTTCCGTGTGTCCCCCAGCCCTTTTGTTCGCAATAAATAAGTGAGAGGCAAAGCAATCTCTGCAAACCCCTGGATGAATTGGTGATAATAGTTGGAAAACCCAAGAAAACTTTGGAGCTGCCTGCGAGTGCGCGGGCGCTCCCACTCTAAAATAGCTTGAATCTTTGCAGGGTCCATTTCAATACCCTTGTCGGAAATTCTGTACCCCAAATAGTCAAGCTGAGTCTTATGAAATTCACATTTAGATAGTTTAGCATAAAGCTCAGCTTCCTCAGTTTGCTGAGCACCTGTTTCACCAAACGCTCATGTTCCTCCATTGTTTCAGTATAAATTAAAACATCATCCAAATAGACCAGAACCCCTTTGAACAAATGGTCATGTAACACTTCATTGATCAATTGCATAAACACCCCGGGTGCCCCCGCCATACCAAACGGCAAAACTTTGTACTGGAAAGAGCCCAGAGGACAATTGAAAGCAGTCTTCCACTCATCCCCTTCCCGTATACGGATACGGAAATACGCCTCCCTCAAATCCAGCTTAGAGAAGATTTTCCCCTTGGCCAGATGTGCTAACATGTCTTTTATTATTGGCAAAGGATATTAGTTCAATATTGATACCACATTTAATCTGCGGTAATCTGTACACAGTCTTAATGTCCCGTCCTTTTTTGCTCGGAACAAAACAGGGGCGCCTACTGGCGAATTCACTGGTTCAATAAAGCCCCTTGCCAAATTTTTGTCCACAAACTCCCGCAGCGCCACCAGTTCTTTTTGGGTCATGGCATAGATTTTAGGCTTGGGCAGTTGTGCATCTGGGACCAACTCTATGGCACAGTCAGTTTTTCGATGAGGCGGGAGTTGGTCCGCCTCCTTCTCACCAAACACATCTGCAAAACTCTGGTATTGCTCTGGCAAGCCTTCTAGTGGGGTGGCAGCAAAATGCGGTGTTGCTGCTGCCGCCCTCCCCACTGCAGCCTCCAGGGTGTCGTCTTCTCCAGGGGCTTGATAGAAACCATCCCCAAAAGTTAAAGTCCTATGCACCCAATTTATATACGGGTTTTGCTGGACCAACCAAGGGATCCCCAGAATGACCAAAGGACCCCCCACTGGCACCACTACAAAGGGCAGCCCCTCCCGGTGGCTGCCCATTTGCAATGCCACCATGCCTGTGGAATGGGTGACTGGCTTCCCCCCTGCCGTAGAACCATCCAGCTGGGTAAAAATCATGCGGCGTTTTAATGGAAACCTGGGTAGCTCCAAAGCAGCCACCACTTCAGGGTGCGTTAAGCAATGTGAACACCCAGAATCGATCAAAGCCCACACTTCAACAGTTCTTGTGCGGGAGCCCAACTTCACCTTCACTGTCAGTGTGGGGTAGTTGCCACTCACCAAAATGTGGTCGTGCCCTTCCTCTACCACCTGCCCAGCAGCGCCCTTTAAAGCAGGTGGCTGGCGTTTCCTGCCAGCTGGAGCAGATCGGGCTCCCCCTCGTCCCCAAAATAAGGGACGTCCTCAGCCTCGGTCTCAGCCAAAGCCACCTTCATCTTCCTGGGTAAGGAGGGAAACTTCCCTGACGACTTTCCCGGACATTCCTCGGTCTTCCCTCTCGGGCATGCCGCGGCTTGGTGACCTTCCTTCCCACATCGGAGGCATTGCCCTTTTGCGTAGTGGCGCTCTCTCTCCTCTTCCCACGCACGTTGGCCGGACTTTCCAGTGGTTACAGTGGTGTGGGAACCCTTACTGAGCTTAGCATATTTCATCGCCCTTCGGTAAACAAAAGTTTCTTGGGCATGCTCAGCCTTCCCTGCCAGCTAAATCCACCCATATAAGGAGTCCGGATCATCTCACCCCAGTGACCACCTTAGGACCTCTGTATTCAGGCCGTCCTTAAAAAGTTCTATTAAGGTGGACTGGGACCAATCCTCAACTTTCCCAGCCAATGCTTTAAATTCGAAAGCATAGTCTGCCACCAATCGTGGGCCCTGGCACAGTTCCTTCAATGCCCGTTTTGCTCTTTCTTTAGCTTCAAAGTGTAGTTTTAACACCCACAGGAATTCCTCAAACTCCTCTAACTCAGGGGCCTCCGATTGACACAACTGCACGTACCAATCGGCCGGCCGCCCCTTGAGCTTAGTGGCAATGGCATTAACCTTGGCCCTTTCTGAATGGAAGCACTGTTCCCAGTCGTCCATATAACTTCTTGTATTAGTAAGGAAGAACAACAGCTTGGTTGGATCTCCATCAAACTTAACGGTAAAGTCTTTTATCCCCGCTCCGGGCGGCCCCTTCGTCACAGCTGGACGCTCAGGCTTCCTTGTAGCCCCCGGGATCTCCACTCTCGAGGAGGGGACCTTGAAATTGTCACCCTCGGTGCTCTTACTTCTTCTCGGTGTCGGGTCCTACTCCTTTCCTCTGGGGAAGGGGGGGGGCGAAGAGGGAGTCGAGTACCTATGACTGGACTCCTCTCTCCTTCTCTCTCATGGACCCCAGTCCATAGACATTTTCCCGAACATAAATTCTAAGGACTCCAGTTTAGCCTCCAGCAGTTTTATACGATCAGGGGTTTGGGATCCCTCCTGTCTCTCTTTTCTCACCACAGTTGGGGACAACGGGTACCTCTGCTTCCAAGATGTTCTTGACATCCCTGGTAGGGGTCCCTGGGTTTCATCTGAGGTGATCAACTCGCCTGGAGATGTGCCGGTCGTTTCAGGGGCTCTGTTGGCTCCAGCCTCCTCATCCCCTAGCCTGAAGCTCCACCCCTCCCGAACTTCTGAAGTCTCTCTAGGGGGGGCTCTCTCCGTTCTTACCACTGTAGAATTGGGTTCTCCCTCACTCAACTCCCCGCTTTCCACAGCTTGTGGATTTGGATTGCTCATTGCTAGTGCTTCCCCTCACAAATAAATCTGGAAAGGGGCTAATGGAAATTTTTTTAGATTCTCAGCTTTATGTAATGATTGCCTATCCTAACAGAGTCAGACTCACAAGCAGGCACTTAATGATATCTGATTTATTGAAAGAATAGTATGCAAATACAGAGAAAGCTGAGAATGACTAAAAGCGCGCCAAATACAAACTAAAAACCCTCGGCTGAAAACGTAATCCCTCCCCTCGCTCGACCGTAGCAACCACCCCCCTCCCAGGTGCTGTTAACCATTTTCCACTGATCCTGGGAAAGTAACCTTGAACACATGAGATAACCCAAACACATTCCAAACCAGCAGCCAACAGATAACAACTCCCCGAAGAGGAATCCTCCTCCCTCCCGAGATCAAACACGTATCAGGTAAATGGCATGCGAAACGTTATGATGTACCAGGAACATTGAAACGGTGAACATGACAATCTTTTGCATCTCCTCTTGTCTTCGTCTTTTCAATTTGCTGTTCTGCTGTATAAATTGTCCTCATAAAGCCTTTGCAGTTGTGGATTTATATACAAAACAATTCCATTTTTCTTGTTTGTACCAGCTAAAATGAATTCTCCTCCCAAATTTTTGTAAATCAAATATTTTTTATCCTTATTTCTTATATGTGTTTTCTGTAGACAAATTACATTACGAAGTTCCTAAACTCCATGTTTATTTTATGAATTTTATAAAGTCTATACCGTTCCCCTAGTGCAGTGATATCTTCCTCAACATCTCGTGATATAACCCCTTCCATTTGCATCTCCTGCATCTCCTCCAATTCCACCTTATGTCTCTCAAGGAATTCTCTTGCCTTTTGAACTGAATTAAGTTAAAATCTCACCTGCTTAAAAGTTAGAACCACTCCTCCCAATTTATCCCATCTAAATGGTATCTTCTTCTGTTTTAGTTTGTCAGTCAAGAAGGCATATTCTTTTCTTTTGAACAGGAATCTGATGGTATTTCTTCGAGTAGGATTCTCTTGCCTTTTGAACTGAATTAAGTTAAAATCTCACCTGCTTAAAAGTTAGAACCACTCCTCCCAATTTATCCCATCTAAATGGTATCTTCTTCTGTTTTAGTTTGTCAGTCAAGAAGGCATATTCTTTTCTTTTGAACAGGAATCTGATGGTATTTCTTCGAGTAGGATTACATCTGAGTTGTCTACCTTAGTACTGACGTGTTGTAGGATCTGATCTCTTGTCCTTTTCCTGACAAGCACTAATATCTCTTCGTACATTTCTTAATTTGGCATATCTTGTGTTAATTCTACCCACTTCTGCTTCCATACCTTCTTCTTCCCATTCCAAAAAATTTGTTAAAGCCTGAACTATCCTGTCTCTTACATCTTCACCAGATTTTTCTGGAACTGCCCTCAACCTCAGGCAAAATTCCTTCTCTCTTAACTCTAATAGAGACAAATTATCTATTTTTTTTTCCATCTCTTGCCTTAGTTTTAGTTTCCAGAATTTCTACTTTTTCCTTAATTTGTTCAACCTCACCTTTGATCTGTAATACATATTCTTCATTTTTTTTATTCATTCTTTCCTCCAAATTTACCATTTTTTCCTCTATAGTTGCTGGCTGTGACAGTCTTTCCCATCTCTTCAAACATCCTCTGTAAAATCTCAGGTGTAGTCCCAGCAGGTTGGTCAGTCAATGATCCTCTATTTCCTTCTTTCACTACTTTTCTTGTAGTGGCCATCTTTCTCTGTCTTAATTTGTAATCGAAAAAAAACAAAAACATCAAAAAGAACAAGCCTTTATTTTTTTCCCCCTTTTTTGTAATTCTTTCATGATGGTCCCTTAAAGTTTCTATATTTCTCCTATCATATAGTCTCTGCACTTTTACAACAATCCCTTGTCTTTTTTCTTTTAAAAAAACTGCATTTTCCTTGGAGAACCTAAACAAAACACTTTCCCATGGAGGTACGTGCTATTTATTTAATTTATACACAGGAACTTTAAGTAAATGAAGTCCCCCCCCCCAACTTTCCCATTTATCTGTTTAAAGATTTTATAGTCCAAACTCCAAATGAACCTTTTTCGGCAAATTAACTATTTTTGGGTTTTTTTTCTGTTCTTTTTCCATTAAATATGTCACGGGCAATAGGAACATTCACCAGATGGTCTAATTAAACTGTTGCTTTGAAGATCTGTTAAGATTTTTTTAAAAATGTAATCCGAAGTGATTAAGAAAGTGGGTTTGGATGGACCCAGTGTCCTTTAAAGGCTACAGTGAGGCTGAAGGCCTGGTCTTCCTTCCTTGGCTCCTGACGCCCTTACTCATGAGGTGCCTGCAGATTCCCTTCAAGTCTTGCAGGCTTCCTCATGAGGAGCTACTCTCCAGCGTGCACATGGGCAATCTCTTCAGATGCTCTTTATCCGGAGAAGCTCCACAGAACCAGGCTCACTGCCCGATTGTGATTCCAGCCTCAGCGTTTTCCCAGCACTTTCGGAGATGCATCAATCCACCATTTTCCCCACTTCGTTGTTTATTCATTTAGTCGCTTCCGACTCTTCGTGACTTCATGGACCAGCCCACGCCAGAGCTTCCTGTAGGTCGTCAACACCCCCAGCTCCCCCAGGGATGAATCCGTCACCTCTAGAATATCATCCATCCATCTTGCCCTTGGTCGGCCCCTCTTCCTTTTGCCTTCCACTCTCCCTAGCATCAGCATCTTCTCCAGGGTGTCCTGTCTTCTCATGATGTGGCCAAAGTATTTCAGTTTTGCCTTTAATATCATTCCCTCAAGTGAGCAGTCTGGCTTGATTTCCTGGAGGATGGACTGGTTGGATCTTCTTGCAGTCCAAGGCACTCTCAGAATTTTCCTCCAACACCACAGTTCCAAAGCATCGATCTTCCTTCGCTCAGCCTTCCTTATGGTCCAGCTCTCACAGCCATATGTTACTACAGGGAACACCATTGCTTTAACTATGCAGGCCTTTGTTGTCAGTGTAATGTCTCTGCTCTTAACTATTTTATCGAGATTTGTCATTGCTCTTCTCCCAAGGATTAAGCGTCTTCTGATTTCCTGACTGCAGTCAGCATCTGCAGTAATCTTCGCACCTAGGAATACAAAGTCTTTCACTGCTTCTACATTTTCTCCCTCTATTTGCCAGTTATCAATCAAGCTGGTTGCCATAATCTTGGTTTTTTTGAGGTTTAGCTGCAAGCCAGCTTTTGCACTTTCTTCTTTCACCTTGGAATTACAGCCTTCAAAAATTGTTCCATTCTGTGTTTGTTGCTGTTATGATTATTATCATTCAGAGAATTCTTGTCTGTCTATACTTCCTGATCTGAAAAAAAAATCCATTATGGAACTTCTCTCATGCTCATATCATCCCTTGTATTTAATTAAAGTGTGGGAATCCAGGGAATTTGCAGTCTGCTGGAGATAGGAATGTACAGTAAAAGACCTATTACTCACACCTCTCAGTTAGCTCTTAATTAACTGCAAGAATGAATCTTGGGCTTTACTCATGATAAGATCACTGACATTTTCTTCTCATCTAAGAACAAAATGTAAACCACTTATTTTCTGATCAGATTGAATGAAAATGATACAAATACTGAAGGAATGTTAGGTGTAGAATTAATGTATGCACAATGGAGGGAATCAGTCATGATGACCAAGCTTTCTTAGTCTCCAGTCTTACAGAACTTTGCATTCTTAAATAATCGTTAAGGTTCTACAAATCCAGACTTCCATGGTACAAAGTTGATTTCTTTGAACACAGAAAGAAGCTGCGCTGCATTGATTCAGATTATTGTCCAGTCTCTCTGTAGCAATCCTAATCTATAATAAGAATTGTGTTTGTCAAGAACTTTTTCTGCGCCTGCTGTTGGGAACTGCTTTGTGATCTGCCACATTATTCAGCAGAATTTTACCTCAAAGTTCCTTTAACTCAGTGATTTATTCTGGAGTTCTCCTTTCGTCCAATGTTTAGTTCAATATTCTTGGGTCAATGAATGGATCTACTGTGCTTTCATCATTAGTCATAACTTAATTAAAGACAAAAATCTAGGTATTTCCAGCATTTATTTTAAAAGAATTTTCCTTCACCATGCTGGCTGGGGAATGCTGGGAGTTGAAGTCCACACATCTTAAAGTTGCTAAGATTGAGAAACACTGGTCTAAATTAAGAAGTCCCAACAGTGTAATGTTTTCTTTAAGGAGTCCTTGGAGAACCACAAGTAGTCCTTATTTAGCAACCACAATTGGGACTGGCAACTCAGTTGTTAAATGAAACAGGGACTAAGCGAAACACCACAATTTTATGATTTGACTTCAGCTTTCCTCTGCTTTATAAAGCTGCGAAGGTCATACACGCGGACATTGGTCACAGTTACTTTTTCATCACTGTGGATTGCTAAATGAGGCAGTTGCTAAATGAGGACTACCCTTAGTACACTGACTGGTGCCCTGAGCATTTTTATGGGAACAAAATTACCAGATAATTTGCTATGTTTGTGCCAACAAGATTAGTAGCCCCTTTTAGTGAGGCAATGGACTGGACCGGATCCAATAATGTCTAATTTATTATGCAATTTAAGGTCTTACTTGGCATTTCTCCAACTAGGGACCCAAATCTATTTCTAATACTATAAGGAGAGGAGCTGCAGTGGAGCTGCCTTTTACAAAGAGATCATTACAGAAGTTACACGGAGCTTTCTGAGCAACTTAACCTGAAGCAGACTCATTTGATACATTTGATATTTGTAGTATGGAAAAAGAAATAATAAAAAGAAAGCTACCACTGAGGTTGATGCACACAACATTTTAATTGAATGTCAGAAATGTTACATACAAAAGATGCACACACACATATTCAGAAACATGTGCTTCGCCCCAGCAGAAAGTCAGTACTGGATATTGTAAAATATTATACAGAATATTACAGTTCCCAAAAAAGGCTGCATTCATCGTCACATAAAGTATGGAAAAACATAAGATTTCAAAAGAGACAAATATAATTGCTTTGTTTATGTAACCCAGTGTTTCTCAACCCTGGCAGCTTGAAGATGTGTGGTCTTCAACTCACAGAGTTCCCCTACCAGCAATTCTGGTAGATGAAATTACCAGCAATTCTGGTAGATGAAGTCCACACATCTTCAAGCTGCCAGGGTCGAGAAATATTGATATAACCCAAAGCAGATTTTCAGTCCAATTCTAATATTATTGGGGGGGGGGACTTGTTTTAAGTAGAATTACTAAATATGCTTAAGATTAGTGCTTTTCAATTGTAATGAGGCTGGTATGTTTCTGGTTATTTGTTACAAGAATAAACACTCAGTTTGCCCTTACATAGAAATAAATAGGAAGGAGAGAGAGAGGAAAAAAAAACTTCGCACATAAATACGCAAACATACCTTTCTAGAAAAAATAGGTGTTTGTTTTTCTTTTTAATTGGAAGTGGTAAATGCATTTTCTAGATGATATCCCAATAACAATTTGCCACTACTCCCTGCAGAGGAAAGATCATTTCCGGGGCTAAATAATATATTTAGTTTAAAATTAAATAAGTGGTTATTTGGCTGAAAGACTTTAGACAAACACAGTCTCCTTAAGGGCCTTCAGGGGAACGAAATAGTGAGTGAAATTTAATTAGCAATGGAATTCAACATTGGTTTCCTTCCAACTGAAGCCTGCAGGTATTTGTAATGGTAATTAAAATGTCTAGCAGTTCTTAAGTATAATCATGTAAAGTAAAAAATGCAAAATTCTAGGAAATGACCAGATATTCCCAGATGGTTTTTATGGAACCTCCAAGCAATATTTATGCTGTGTTCATAATGTTTGATTATGAGTGATGATATTATTGTGGAATCTAGGAGTCTAATTTTGGAGTCTGCTTTAGAGTCTAATGTTTGAGGAAAAAAAAAAAAGGTTGTGGTCCCAATTTTATTTGCTAATCAATGTGGGGGGTGGGAGGGTGGATTATATAGATATATGCCAACTGATATGGCTTATAATAGTTTCTGAATTGTCTGCAGCCAGAGATATTTTGATGCCATCTGCTTTGAAAAAAATTATCTTAGAGGCCATGCTCCTGCGAGGAATGGAATAAGTTTGGAAAATTGATCCTGATAACAAAAAATTAAAAAGACTACAAAGAAGGAAACAAAGGTAAAACTGAAAATTAATACTTTGGGGACAATAAAGTTTTAAGAATATATCCCTCCTGTTTTTATTTTGTTTTGTTCCTTTTTACCAGTTAAAACTTTATTTAGTGATAATACAGCATATACAGATATAGATAAATACATTCTCCTCTTTTAAAAGGTATATCAACAGTGCTCTGTGCTTGTTTCCTTCCTTCCTTGTCTTATTATAATCCTTTTTATTTTATTTAAAATAAAGGTGTGTTTTCAAAAAAGATATTGTCTCTGAATGAACAGATAAATACTGAGGTTATACAATTATTGCTCAATATAGCATAAGTAAAAGACAGCAAGCAGAATGTATTAAATTGTTTTTATGATATAAAAATGTATAATTTGTTTAGCTTAATACCAACATCTCCATGTTATTATTGCTTATATCTGTTAAAAAATAACAAAATAAGAAGGCAGAAGATGTATGCCTGAAACAATATAAATACATATTTAATTTCTGACTTTCCCCTTCTTTGTACTACAACCAATCTGAGGTATCCATTGGTGAAAGTTTTAGAAACCATACTCTAAATATTTGTATTTACCTTCCTGCATAATATGTAATATATATGGAAGCAATTCTTGCCTAAATTTAGTTAAATTTCAGTTATGTACAGTATATATACTATTAGCTTTACCATTGCTGCATATTCTCCAAGTTCCCAGTCTGATATCATCAGTATTGTGTCTTTTTTCCAGTGTTATGCGAAGTTTGTCCTCGCAGACACAAGCAGGTATCTTAATAAATTATGATTTTTTTATTAATATGTACTGGAATTATACCTAGTAAAACACATCTGGTTTCATTTAGAATTTTATCCCTAAAATTTTCTGAATAGTGCTATGTATATCTTTCCAGTATTTTGGTTTTTTTTTTTATACACGTCTACCACATATGGTAGAATGTTCCTTCTGTTTTGTTGCATTGCCAACAATTATTGCTGCATGATTTGTTTATTTTGGCAATTACTGATGGAGTTGTATACCATCTGTTCTCTCAAACCATATCTTGAGTGAACTTTATAGGTTTGTTATACAGTTTTTCCCACTGCTGTACTGAGATTGTATCTTTCCAATTTTGCATCCAATTTATCATACATGCTTTTATTTGTTCTTTTTCTCTATCATATCTACGTTGGGGTTTATATATACAGCCTAATAAGTAATCTTAATTCTGTATAAACATTTCAAATTCTGTCATTTTGTTTAATGTCCCTCCATCTTTCTTGAGGTCAGATTTTATTCTTCCAGCAATATGAAGATATGTCAGCCATGGTATGTTTCAGCCTTTGCTGAGTAATTTTTGCTGTCTCTTTAATCTATTCATGGGTCTGAATAGACCATGTTTGCATATGTAATTATATATATATATATATATATATATATACACACACACACACACACACACACACATACATACATACATACACATACATTGTAATGATTGCCTATTCCAATAAAAGGAGTCTCATCAGTAGTTACTAGAGAAAACTAATTTATTGAATGAATAGTATGCAAAGTACGAAGAAAGCTGAGAATGAGCAAAAGCGCGCCAATTACAAACTTAAAAAGCCTTGCTCCTGTTGCAAACCCTCCCCTCAGGCTAGCATAGCAACCCACCCACCCCAGATGCTAGCAACCGTTAGAATCGGCCTGAGAAAGTAACCTTGAACAGCAGAGATAACCCAAACATACATTCCAGAAGATCACAAGTCAGCACAAAGGAAATTTACCAGCGTGGCCAGGCAGGCACGCAACTGCAGATATGACATGTGAAACGTTACGAGGAACCATAAACATCGGAACGGGAACATGACATACATACACACACACACACACACACACACACACATACATACATACACATACATACACACACATACATACACATACATACATACACACACACACACACATACCGTGTGTGTGTGTGTGTGTGTATTCTTACTGTAATTGTCTCCAACATGAAAAGCATTTAAGGGAGAAGCTATTGGTGAAGTTGTTGGGCTTATAATTTTCCTGATGGAGTTTCCTCATACTTTCGTCAGGCTTGATCTTATAATGTGTCCTTTTAAGGTTTTTATCCTCTTTTGTGTTCCAGTACCATAATTATCTGTGAAGCCCATTAGCTAGGCCACCTCTTAACAGTATTGACATTCAACTATTTGGGGATTTAATCCACTCTGTTAACCATGACAAACAGCTTGCTCTGTAATAGAAATTTGAAATTTGGAAGAGCAAGGCCAGCTCTATTGTTTGAGTCTTGTAAAAATTTAAGCTTGATTATAGCTTTTTTTTCTGCTCCATATAAATTACCTTTTATTGTTTCTTGCCAATCATGTAAAGTTTTTTTTTTTTCTGGAATTGGAATTGGTGCCATTTGGAACAGATAATTTATCTTGGGGAATACATTCATTTTGATAATTGCAATTGATACCAACCAGAAAGGTTTTAAGTTTTTCCACCTTTCAGGATCTCTTTTTTTTTTTTGCCATTATTTACCATAATTGTTTTGATATCTTTCTTGATTATTGCCTGTCAAATGCAAAACAAGGTATTCTTTCTACAAGAAATCTCCTTTTGTTAAATGTTTTGTGATTATTTTTGTTTTCTGGGTATTGATTTTGTATCCAATGAATTCTCCAAAGCTATGGATTATTTCCATCAACTGTCTTATTGCCACTTGTGGCTGCATAACATTTTAGCTTATATTCCTCTCCTCAGGTTTTAAGTACAGATATTTGTTTGTCAGCTCAGATCACTTCTGCCAATATTTCTAAAGCAATGACAAATAATAAGCTAGAAAGTGGGCACTCTTGTGCCTTTGCTTATTTGAAAATCTGCTGAGAGTGTGCCATTGGCTATAACCTTTGTTATTTGCCACTTACATGTGCTTTCAACCCAGTCTTTGAACTCTTCTCCAGGCCTTATTTTATTAAGTGCTGCCAATAGGAATGGACTCTTCTCTTCTCTTCTCTTCTCTTCTCTTCTCTTCTCTTCTCTTCTCTTCTCTTCTCTTCTCTTCTTTCTTCTATTATATTGATGATAATCTATTAACCTTGATGTTGGTTTTTGGAATATAACCTGTCTGGTTGATCTGTATTGTATCTGGGACACGTTTCCTTAGGCATTCAAGCTAGTATTTTTGTGAACATTTTATAGTCTACATTCAGCAAAGAAATTAGTCTATATGACTGGTTTCTCTGGCTCATTGCTTTGTAAACCAAAGTTATATATGCCTGTTTGCATGATGGCAGTCTCATCTTAGTCTTTTTTAATTTCATTAATTGTGTTCATCAGTGGTTCCAACAGTTCTTTCTCTTTATAATATTGAGCTATCAGCCCATCTGGACCTGGTGCTTTTCCAAGTCTATTTTTTTATTGTCTCTTTTGTTTCTTGGATAGTTATCTGTTTATTTAATAGTTGTCTATGTTGGTCATTCAATTTTTTGATAGACTTTTCAATACATTTGTTCACGGCAACTTATTTATTTATTTATTTATTATTCAAATTTCTATCACCGCCTGTAATGATTGCCTATTCTGACATACTCAGTCTCACAAGGGGATTCTTAGTGAAAACTGATTTATCGAAAGAATAGTATGCAAATACGAAGAAAGCTGAGAATGAGCAAAAGCGTGCCAAATACAAACTAAAACCCCTCGCTTCAAAACCAGCCCCGCCCCTCCTCCTTCTTAGCAACCACCCCCTCCCAGGTGTTAGCAACCGTTACCCACATCGGCCTGAGAAAGTAACCTTGAACAGAGTCACTAACCCAAACATGCATTCCACAGTTGCAGTAAGCAGATTACAGCCTGGCACGGCTGGAAAGTTCCAACCCGCAAACACGGGCTAGAAAAGTGACATGCGAAACGTTACGATGTATACAGAACATTGAAACGATGAACATGACATATTGCCCTCCCAAAAAATGCAAACCTAAGGAGCAGGCTTATCAGGATAGGCAGTATGAAACTGAGTAACTAAAACAGGTGAGCAAACATGGTGAGCAGCAACCCATTCAGGATGTGGGAAATGCTTCTATCAGACCAGGTATTGTAAGGTAGAACGAAGGCGTCGAGAATCTAAAATTTCTTGCACTTCAAAATGTTGCTGACCATCAATCATGATAGGAGCAGGCGGGGAGGGGAGCGGATGCCAGCGATCCGACTGGTGGCAGGGTTTGAGCAAGTTGCAATGAAAAACAGGATGCAAACGTTTCAGATTATGAGGCAAGTCCAACTTAAAAGTAATAGGATTAATTTGTGCAACAATAGGAAAAGGGCCCACGAACTTTGGTGCCAGTTTCTTAGAAGGTTGGGGTGATTTAATAAATTTCGTGGAGAGGTAGACTTTATCTCCAACTTGGAAAGGTGGTTGAGGTGCCCGTTTGGTGTCAGCATAGCGTTTATAAGTGGCTTGGGCATCAGCAAGAGCTTGCTTTATTTTTGGCCAGGAGTCTCCCAGATGTGCAGCCCAGTCTGCAGGGGACGAAGGAGGAGATGTTGGTTGGGGCAGCTCAGGAATGGGTACGAAGTCACGGCCAAAGACAGTGCGAAATGGCACCTGACCAGTACTCTGATGCACTGCATTGTTATAGGCGACTTCAGCAAATGGGAGAAGATCGACCCAATTATCCTGCTGATAATTAACAAAAGCACGTAAATATTGTTCCAACGTAGAATTAAGAGCCTCCGTGGCTCCGTCAGTCTCAGGATGCGACACAGTGGATAGGGCTTGTTTAGTGCCCACCAATTTCATAAAAGCCCGCCAAAATTGGGAAGTAAATTGTGTGCCTCTGTCAGTCACCAAACGGAGGGGCTCCCGTGGAGCCTGTACACGTGTACAAAGAAAAGCCAGGCAAGCTGCTGTGCTGAGGGAATGGAAGCACATGGAATGAAATGGGCTTGCTTTGAGAAAAAGTCTTTGACAACCCAAATCACAGTTTTCCTCTGACTTGGAGGCAGATCCACGATAAAATCCATAGAGATTTCCTCCCAGGGGTGAGAGGGACTGGCCACTGGTTGGAGCAAACCTTGAGGCTTACCCACCTTCCGTTTGGAAGCAGCGCAAACAGGGCAGGAGGCAACATAGTCCTTGACATCCCGCCTTATTGTGGGCCACCAAAATTGGCGCCTAACCAAATGAAGTGTTTTAACAAACCCAAAATGCCCCGCTAGTTTGTCATCATGGCAACAGAGCAAAATGTCTTTGCGCAAAACTTCAGGCACATAGAGGCGATCATTTTTCCAAGCAAAATCCTTGTCAAAAGTAACATTGTGTAAATTTGCTTGTAACCAAGTGTCAGATTTCAGCTGGGAAAGAAACTGTTGTTGAAAATCTGAGGGAACTGGCAACCGTCCCAGACGGGGTGAACCTGAAGCGTCTGGGCGCTGTGCACGAGTCTGGCTGTGAGTGACCGCTGCCAGACTCAATTGCGGTTCTGTCCAGAGAGTCCCTATTACATCCGGCACAGTGCTGGAGTCCTGGGGTCTGCGGGACAGCGCATCAGCCAGAAAGTTTTTCTTCCCTGGAATAAATTTCAACTTGAAATTAAAATGGCTGAAGAATTGTGCCCATCTGATTTGCTTTGGGTTAAGCTTACAAGGTGCACTGAGTGCTTCGAGGTTTTTGTGATCAGTCCAAACCTCGAATGGATGGGTAGCTCCCTCCAACAGATGGCACCAAGTGTCTAAAGCAGCTTTAACAGCAAAAGCCTCTTTTTCCCAAACGTGCCAGCGCCTTTCAGTCTCAGTGAATTTACGAGAGAGACAAGCACAAGGCTTGAGGCACCCGGATTCATCTGCTTGCAGCAGGAGAGCTCCAATGGAAAAATCAGAGGCATCCACTTGCATCACAAATGGTTTGTTCAGATCTGGATGCTGCAAAATGGGTTCTGCTGTGAACAGTTTTTTAAGCTTGTCAAAAGCCAGCTGGCATGCAGGTGTCCATTTCAATAATGCCCCTGGATTCTTTGATCTCCGGGTGTCCCCCTGCCCCTTGGTTTTAAGCAACTCAGTGAGGGGGAGGGCGGTGTCCGCGAACCCCTGTATGAAGGACCTATAGAAATTCGCAAAACCCAGAAAACTTTGGAGTTGTCTCCGTGTACGTGGTACCTCCCATGCCAAAATGGCCTCAATCTTAGCTGGATCCATTTCAATACCTTTGTCTGAAATTCTATAACCCAAATAGTCAATTTGAGATTTATGAAAAGCACATTTAGGCAATTTAGCGTACAATTCAGCTTTTCTCAGTTTGCTGAGCACTTGTCTGACCAGCTTTACATGGTCTTCCATTGTTTCAGTATAGATTAATACGTCATCCAAATATACTAATACACCTTTGAACAAATGGTCATGCAAGACCTCATTAATCAATTGCATAAAAACCTCAGGCGCTCCCGCCAACCCAAAAGGTAACACCTTATATTGAAAAGAGCCTAGGGGACAATTGAAAGCAGTTTTCCATTCATCCCCCTCCCTAATGCGAATGCGGAAATATGCCTCCCTCAGATCCAACTTAGAGAATATTTTCCCCTTTGACAGGTGTGATAACATATCCTTGATTAATGAGACTGGATATTTATTTAATATTGGTACTGCGTTCAGCCCACGGAAATCAGTACATAGTCTCAAAGTTCCATCCTTCTTTGGTCTGAATAGAACAGGTGCCCCCACTGGGGAATTTGCTGGTTCTATAAAACCTCTAGCCAGATTTTTATCCACAAACTCCCTTAGCGTTTCCAGCTCTTTCTGGGTCATAGCATAAATTTTTGGCTTGGGTAACTTTGCATTAGGGAGAAAGTCTATGGCACAGTCAGTCTTTCAGTGTGGCAGTAGCTGATCCGCTTCCTTTTCACCAAATACATCCACAAAGTCCTGGTATTGCTCCGGCAACCCTTCTAACAGATCAGTAGGGCAGTGCGGAGTGGCCGCTGCCACCCTCCCCACGTCCCCACTGTCCAATTCATCGCCCTCTGGTGCTTTATAAAACCCATCTGCAAAAGTCACAGTCCTGTGCACCCAGTTTATATGCGGGTTCTGTTGAACAAACCAAGGCATCCCCAAAATGACAAACGGACCCCCCACAGGCGCCACCACAAAAGGCAGCTTTTCCCAGTGACTTCCCATTTGCAATGCCACCATCCCTGTGGAGTGAGTTGCCGGCTCTCCCCTCACCGTAGACCCATCCAATTGGGTAAAGATCATGGGGAGTTTCAATGGAAACATGGGAAGCTCCAAGGCAGCCACCATGTCAGGGTGCATTAAACACCGCGAACACCCTGAATCCATCATCGCCCACAGTTCAACAGTTCGTGTGCGGGACCCCAATTTCACCTTCACTGTCAGCGTAGGGAAATTTCCACTCACCGAAGCGTGATCGCGCCCCTCCTCTACCACCTGCCCCGTGGCGCCTCTTAGGGCAGCTGGCTGGCGTTTCCCGCTGGCTGAGATGGCTCGAGGTCCCCTTCGTCCTCATAGAAAGGAATGCTCTCCGGCTCCGTTTCAGCCATCGCTGCCTTCATCTTCCTGTGCCCAGAGGGGGATTTTGCTGACGGCTTTGCCGGGTGCTCTTCGGTCTTCCTCTGCGGGCACGTCGCTGCTCAGTGTCCCTCTTTCCCACATCGCAGGCATTGCCCTTTTGCAAACCGGCTCTCTCTTTCCTCCTGCCAGGCCATCCATCCCGCCCTGCCAGTGGTCCCGGGTGCCTTGCCCATCTTTGTTATGGCCATCTGCTTCGGGCCCCTCCTGGTCTGCATGAACTTAGCCTGGGCTTGCTCAACATTCGCCGCCAGCTGTATCCAGTCATATAGCGTGCCTGGGTCTGCCCTTCCTAATGCCCATCTCAGTAGCTCAGGTCTCAGTCCATCTTTGAACATTTCTATTAGAGTAGTGTGCGACCAATCGTCCACTTTCGCCACTAGGGCTTGGAATTCGAGGGCATAATCAGCCATGGACTTAGACCCCTGGAATAACTCCCGCAGGGCCACCTTTGCTTTCTCCTTTGCTAGTGGATCAGCAAAGTGCATTTTTAGCGCCCATAGAAAGTCTCTGAAGTCATCCAACTCCAGGGCATCCATCTTGGCTAATTGGACAAACCAGTCAGCTGCCCTCCCCTCCAGTTGGGTAGCTACAGCATTTATCTTTGCCCTTTCCGAAGGAAACAGCCTCCCAAACTCCTCCATATAGCTTTTTGCATTAGTCAGGAAGAATGACAGTTTTGTAGGATTCCCATCAAATTTGACAGTGAAATCCCTATACCGGGCTCTTTGTGGGCTGCTCTTCCTCTCTTTCTGCCCGGCTCTCCTCCTGGGTTCTGGAGACCTCTTCTCTCAAGGGGGAGAAGGACTTGCAACTCCGACTTTGGGACTTTTCTTCCGATCCCTGCTTCGTCCCCTCTCTGCATTTTCCACCTGCTGTGGGGGCGACAGGGACGCCCGCCTGGGACTGCGCAGTGGCGATCCCCCCAGTACCTCCTCCAGTCTTTCCTCCTCATGCTCGGGGGGGAGGAGGGAGAAACAGATGGGGACGACCGTCTGTAGCGATGTTCCCTTCTTCCTCTGTCCTGGCTGCCCCTCGCAAATGACATTCTTTCCATCATGTCTTCCAAAGACTTTACTCTGGCTTCTAGCCTCTGGGATTTCTCACTGGCCTCGGAGCCGTCTGAATCACTCCTGTCCATTATGGCCACATCTGGGGACAGTGGATACCTTGCCTTCACAGGTGCCTGGGGCGCTCCGGGCAGGGTTCCCTCATCCTTTCTGACCACCTTGGACTTTACCGCTTTCACCGTGGCTGAGCTGGTGTCCGAGGCTTCCGACAGTTCCTCCGATTCAGGGGTGAGGGTCCTTTCCCTTCTTTGCCTCATGGAAGCCGTCTCCCCCATGCTGGAATCCTCACTCTCTCCCGAGCGGGAAGTAGGTTCAGTCATCACTAACTTTATTTCCTCACAGTAGCACTGGAAGGAGGTTAGTGGTAAGAGTTTTATGATTCTCAGCTTTATGTAATGATTGCCTATTCTGACATACTCAGTCTCACAAGGGGATTCTTAGTGAAAACTGATTTATTGAAAGAATAGTATGCAAATACGAAGAAAGCTGAGAATGAGCAAAAGCGCACCAAATACAAACTAAAACCCCTCGCTTCAAAACCAGCCCCGCCCCTCCTCCCTCTTAGCAACCACCCCCTCCCAGGTGTTAGCAACCGTTACCCACATCGGCCTGAGAAAGTAACCTTGAACAGAGTCACTAACCCAAACATGCATTCCACAGTTGCAGTAAGCAGATTACAGCCTGGCACGGCTGGAAAGTTCCAACCAGCAAACACGGGTTAGAAAAGTGACATGCGAAACGTTACGATGTATACAGAACATTGAAACGATGAACATGACACCACCCATCTCCCCCTAAAAAGGGGGACTCTGCATGGTTTACAGTAAAATTATCCTTTTAAAAGCATCAACATATAAAATTACAAAGTAAACAACCAAAATACTAAAATAATAAATTTAAATTTAAATTCCAAGTGGGAGAGATTACATTCAGTATGGAGTACTCTATGCCATCAGCCACCCCCAGGAAGAGCTATTGTCCTTCCCACCCCAGACGAGGCAGCAGAACCAGGTCTTCAAACCCTTCTGGAAGGTTGGGAGCGAAGGAGCCTGCTTCACCTCTGGGGGCAGAATGTTCCAAAGGGTGGGTGCCACTGCAGAGAAGGCTCGCCTCCTGGATCCCTTGCTGACGGGATCCATAGCATGACCTCTCTGCATGACTGGGTGGGACAGGCCGATGTTATGGGGACAAGACAGTCCCTCAGGTAACCTGGCCCCTTGTCATGTAGGGCTTTAAAGGTCATAACCAACACCTTGAATTGGACCCAGAAGCAAACTGGCACCCAGTGCAGCTCACGCAGCAGTGGTGTCACATGTGCTGATCTTGGGGCACTCATAACTGCCCGTATGGCCACATTCTGGACCAGCTGAAGCTTCTGGATACTCTTCAAGGGTAGCCCCATGTAGAGTGCATTGCAATAGTCTATGTGGGAGATGACCAGGGCATGAGTGACTGTCCAGAGGGCATCTCGATCCAGGAAAGGGTGTAACTGGCACACAACATGAAGCCTTGTGCAAAGGCTGTCCTGGCCACAACTGTCACCTGCTCTTTGAGCAGGAGTCGTGAGTTCAGGAGGATCCCCAAATTCCACACCAGTTCTGAATGGGGCAGTGCAACCCCATCCAGAACTAAAGATGACAACTTCCCAGATACAGAACAGCTGTCAACCCAGAGCCATTCTCTCTTACCAGGGTTCAGCTGAAGCCTGTTGTTCCCCATCCAGACCCCCACAACCGCCAGGCACTGAGAAAGGGCAGTCACCGCATCACTTACCTCACCTGGGATGGAGATATATAACTGAGAATCATCAGCATATTGATGATACCTCATCCTGTGGTGACGGATGATCTCACCCATCAACATTATCCATGAATATAATTCTTTTTTTAAAAAAACCTGCCAATTCTTTTTTTTTATTGCAAGCTTTTATTCATTAAAAATTTCTACAAAAAAAAAATTCTACAAGACATATATACAAAAAGATTTTTCAACAAAACAAATTAACAAAAAAATCAACATACATTTCTACACATCTTGCTATAATGTCTTATGATTTTAACTTTTCTCTTTCCTAAGGAAAATAGGTGTGTCAACATATACAAATCATATAAGTAAGAGGTTTCCGACTAAACTAGCTAAAGATATATGTTAAAACCCCTAATGTAACTCCCAATATTTTTGAACTCTTATTTTACAATTTATTTCAAAATATTCGCTTCTTTACAATACAAAACCCAATATCATTGCTTCATTTTCATCAGTTGCATACAGGTAATCTAAAATTGTTTGCCACATTTCCCTAAATTTCAAAATATTATTATCTTTCATTAAACATGTTAATTTTGCCATTTGTGCTAATTCGAAGAGTTTTATTATCCATTCTTCCATTGTTGCAATAGTTTCCCTTTTTCAATACTGTGCATATACTAATCTGGCCGCTGTGATCATGCAAAGCATCAAATTACTATATTTTTTCTTGCTGATCACCATCAAAGAGACCTAATAAAAAAAAATTCTGGTTTTTTCCCCATCTTTTTCTTAAAAATTTTCTGAAACATATCATGAATCTGTGCCCAATTTTTTTTTGCTTTACTACAAGTCTTCCACATATGATAGAACGTTCCTTCCATTTGCTGACATTTCCAACATGTATTTGAAGTGTCACTATACATTCTTGCTAGTTTTTGTGGTGTCAAGTACCATCTAAACATCATCTTATAAAAATTTTCCTTTAAATTATAACATAATGAAAACTTTAAATCCTTCGTCCGCATTTTTCCCATTTTTCTAATGGAATGCAATAACCAATATTTCTTCCCCAATTAATCATGCATGTTTTAACTTGTTCGTTTTCTTGATTTGTTGGTAACAAGATTTTATACATTTTTGTAATAATATGATCATTATTTAAATATAATTGTTTTTCAAGTTCTGATTCTTCTTTTTTTAAATTTATAGTTATTTTTATCTAACTTGAATCATTCGCTTAATTGGAGGTAAGTAAACCAATTACACGTGTGACCTTCATTTTGTAGTTCTTCCCTAGATTTTAGAATAGGTAGACCACCTTGATCGAATTTTAACAGATCTTTATATCTTAACCATTTAGTCTGGTCCCCTAAGCTTTCTCTTCGTGATAGGGCTTCTAATGGTGATACCCAGTTTGGTATATTTGGAAGTAATCTTCTCTTATATTTGTCCCAGGTCTTAAGTAATGTTTTTTCTAATAATGTGATTATTAAATTCTTTGCTCAATTTTACTTTTTCATACCAGATATAAGCATGCCCACCAAATTTAATTTTGTGTCCTTCTAACTGTAAAAGTTTTTGATCTTCCAATATTAACCAATCTTTGATCCAACAAGCTTCCAGATATAACTTAAGATCAGGTAATCCCAAGCCTCCTTTCTCTTTGGCATCTTGCAATAGTTTAAATTTAATTCTTTTTTTCCCCTGCCATATAAATTTCAAAATGTCTTTTTGCCATAACTTAAAAGTTTTTTTCATTTATCAAAATTGGAATTTTTTGGAACAGAAATAACATATTTGGTAATATATTCATTTTAATTGCAGATATTCTTCCTAAAAGAGATAATTGTAACCTACTCCACCTCTCTAAATCTGATTTAATTTCAGACCACATTTTCTCACAGTTGTGGAATATATTATTAGCTGCAAGTATTATACCCAAGTATCTAATTTTCTTTTCTATTGTAAAGCCATTTTTTTCTTTTAAAATTTCTTGTTTTGGGGGGGTCATATTTTTACTCAATATTTTAGTTTTTTGGTTATTAATTTTAAATCCTGCTACCTCTCCAAATTCTGTTATTTTTTTCAATAAATAGTCTATCGAATCTAATGGGTTTTGTAAAGTAAATACCAAGTCATCTGCAAATGCTTTCAATTTAAATACTTGTTTTTTAATTTTTATCCTTTCTATTTGTTTATCAAATCTTATCTCTCTAATAAGAACTTCTAAGACAAGGATGAATAATAAAGGTGACAATGGACATCCCTGTCTCATTCCCTTTTCTATTTTACAATTATCTGTTACTTCTTTGTTTACTATTATTCTAGCTTTTTGTGATGAATAAATTGCTTTGATCCCCATCGTAAAATCTTTTCAAACTCCATTTTCTCCAATACCTTGATCATAAATCTCCAATTTAATTTGTCAAAGGCCTTTTCAGCATCCAGAAATATTAAGGCTATTTGGCTTTCATTATGATGATGTGCATACTCAAAAATATCTATCACTGTTCTTGTGTTGTCTTTTATTTGTCTTTTTGGTAGAAAGCCATTTTGATCTTTATTTATAATTTCTTGAAGGACTATTTTTAATCTCTCAGCTAATATTGCCGAGAAAATTTTATAATTATTATTAAGCAACGAAATCAGCCTATAATTTTTAGTTAAAGTGGGATCTTGTTCTACTTTTGGGATAAGAGTGATATTTGCTTCAGACCATGACTCGGGTATCTTGGACCCCATCAGAATCGAATTCATTAAGTCTTTAACTGGTGTTAAAATTTGTTCTAAAAATAATCTATAATAGCCCGTAGATATACCATCAGGGCCCGGTGTTTTTCCTATTTTAAGTTTTTTTTACCACATCTATAATTTCTTGGTTAGTAATCAGGCCATTAATACTGAGTTGTTGACTTTGTGTTAATTTGGGAAGATTTTGGTTATTAAGATCCTTATCAATTTTTTCTTCTGAAATTTCCTGCTTTTGTTATAGCTTTGAGAAGAAAGTGAAAAATGCTTTTTTAATTCCTTTATTATCTACCACATCTTCCCCACTGTCTCTTATTCTAGTAATCATTTTTTTTCTCTCTCTCTTTTCTTAATTTGTAAGCCAGCCATCTCCCCCTCCGGAGTTTGTCCAATCCGCTTTTGCAAATTCTCCCAGTCTGCTGAGTCACTTCCTGGTTCAGCTTCTTCAACTCTCTCCTGATGAGTTTCGTTTTCCCTTTCTGACTCTGGATAAGTTTTGTTTTCGGAGTCAGAAGCAGGCTGAAACCTCACAGATTTGCTCCACTAGTCTTCTGCCTGTCTGTCCTACATAGTGGCTGTTACAGTCCTTGTACTGTATGTTGTAAATAACTCCTGTTTTTTCTTCTTGGGCTACTGAGTCTTTTGGGTTACTTAAGATGTTTTGAAGAGTTTTATTTGGTTTATGTGCTATGGTGATGCCATGCGGTTATAACAGTCTGTTGGTAGTTTCTGAGATGTTTCTGATGTATGGCAGTGTTATCCTTTTCATAGCTTCTGTTGGTTGGGTTATAGTGGGTTGAGTTTTAGTGCACTTTTTGATAAAGTTGGGGTATCCACAAAAAAAAAATAATAGTAAGATGTGTTTGACCCACCGAAGCTTGGATGGATGGCACAGGATGGGAAGCAACCATGGAAGGTCCTGGGACTATTTTGGCTATGGCAGTGGCAGGCAAATATGGTTCAGTCTGTGTGCACAGCACAACTAAAGTCCTAGATAAAGATAACTTGGTTGCATGGCATAGGCTACTA
Organism: Candoia aspera; assembly: GCF_035149785.1. Lineage (NCBI taxonomy): Eukaryota > Metazoa > Chordata > Lepidosauria > Squamata > Candoiidae > Candoia > Candoia aspera. The sequence goes on from NC_086158.1 coordinate 52,159,098, forward strand.
CAACTGCCTCTCCATCAAGTCTCCAGGAATAGTACTTGAAGTTGCAAATTACTCATAAGTTAATAAACATTAATAATATTGCAAACATATGCCAAATTGGAAGGTGTAGAATAAATTCTACGAATTTAATTCTCCTTATTTTGTTCGTAAACTTATAAATACCATAATATAAAGGTGCTTATTAAAAAATGTTTTGCTTCCTCCTTTGGCAAGGCAAGTTTGTATTTCATTTATAAGAAGCTACATTGCTTGGCATCCTTAGAAAGGCACATTGCACAAAGTTTTGCAATATTTAAATATATTAGAATAATTTATATGATAAAAATAAAGGTAGATTAGGTCATGTTTATTCAGCAGACATCACCAATTATTACTGGTTGCATGAGAATGTATTAAACAGTAATATAAAATAGAAATTAGACCACTTTCTGAGATTTAGAAGCTCAGCAACCAATAACCAGCAGTAAGTACATATGTGTAAGCATGATGAGACCAAATCACAGCCAAGCAAAATGAAGAAACTGTAAAAGAGCCATGACTCCAGTAAATGTCTTTTCTACTATCTCTCTGGTATTTACTATCTTTCCTTTCTCTGGAATCCTCACTGACATCTTGTCCTTTCAGCTTATTCTCACTTTGAAAAACAGAACCTCTTGATTTCTTGGCAGGCAAGGTTTGAAATTGCACAGATCTCCTCAGGGCACCTTGTACTAGAATAAGCATATTTTTAACTATACAATTTTATGTCCATCATGAAAGCAGAAAGATGTTCAAAAGATCCCAAAGTCAAAGGCCCTTTAAACCTACCACTAGGTATCTGAAAATACCTGTGGAGTTCCATTTGTACAATGTCATTTCATGCATCATCTGGCTAAAAAATAGAAATAAATATTCTACTGCTCAACTTTCAACTATTCTGTCATATTTATTCTTATATTATTTTCAGTTACGTTAAAAATAAGTCATATGTTAGAATGGAATAGAATATAATTCCAATAGTTCCCCCACCCCCAAAAAAATCAGCCTGAACCTCATGATTTGACTTTTTTTCCCTTTACGTGTTAGAAGTCCCTCTGGTGGGAGGAGATGGGCGGTGACAAAATTGATAAATAAATAAATATTCTGGAAAAGGAATGGTTTCCTTCTTCTCCGAATTGTCTTACTCACTTGCATGATATGCAGTATAAAATTGACATTTTCAGGGGACAACGGTGTGTTCGATTTGGCTTTATCAGGTGGTTGTACAATGAACCCAAAAAGATAAGCAGTAGTGGAAAATTTATACACTCCAATGTGTATTTTAATTCAATTAAAATACCCCCCCCCCCATTATATATTGGGTAGCAGAGTAGTGTTTTGTTGTATGTACGTTTAATATGGATTCAGCAGTACAAAGCTGTTGATTTATTTGGACATTTCAGTGAAAGTCACATTAGAGTTCAGGGGAGAGAAGAGTCAGCATCCCACACGTGTTTTAACCAGTAGAACTCTTCTAGAAGGCTTGCTATTTTTTTTCTCTCAAGACGATATTCTTGTGGTTATTTTTTTTTTCATAAAACCTTTTCATATCAAAAGAGTTCAGCAGATATGTTTGTTGAACATATGCATCTGTGAACATGTGTATAAGTCTTAATGTGGCCCTCTAATCATTTAAACCAATAATATGTATTTTTAGTGTGGGCCTCTCATCATTTAAATCAATAATATATATATTTTTTGGCTAGGAACTAGTGAATACTGTTCAGTGTTAATCCAGTGAGTATCTGTGTCAGATCTATTCACATATTGTTCTCTAGTATCCAGACTATCAACAAATACTGTATATTTGTTTATCTGGACCCATCAGTTGGGTTTCACACCAGGGTACTGTACAAAGACAGTGTTGGTCATGCTTCACCTTTGGTCGAGCTGGAATGGGGTTGTGCATCCATTCTGGCGCTCTTTGATCTCTCAGTGGTTTTTGATACTATCAACCACAATATCCTTCTGGACCAGCTACAGGGTTTGAGAGTGGGAGGCACTGTGTTGCAGTGGCTCACCTCTTTCTTCAGTGATCAGTTGGTGTTGATGTTGGGGAGAGGTCACACCTGTGGCCCCTCATTTGTGGAGTGCCTCAGGCCTTGAAACTCTCCCCTCCCCTATTTAACATCTAATGAAATCATTGGGTGAGGTAATCCATAAGTTCAGTTTCAGTATCATTAGTACGCTGATACCCAGTTTTATATCTCAACCCTGGGCTGTGCAGATGAAGCTGTCAATGTACTGACCCAGTGTCTGAAGGCTGTCCAGGTTTGCATGGGGCAGAACAGACTTTGGCTCAATCCTGCCAAAACTGAGTGGCTGTGGCTGTTTGACCCCCCAGGGTCAGGGACATTTCCATCATTGGTCTTAGATGGGATAGCACTCTCCATTCTAGACTGGTGCACACCTTAGGGGCCCTTCTGTACTTACAGCTATTGCTCAAAGAGCAGATTGCAGCTGTGCCCAGGAGGGCCTTGCACAGGTTCATCTTGTGGGCCAGTTGCACCCCTTCCTCAACCAAGAGGCCCTTCAAACAGTTACCCATGCCTTGGTCACCTCATGACTGGATTATTGCAATCTGCTGTACATGGGGTTGCCCTTGAAAATCATCTGGAAGCTATAGCTGGTTCAAATACAGCAGTGTGAGCAGTAATGGATGCCTCCCACTATGCCTGTGTGTCACTACTACTACATCATATGCATTGGTTGCCAGTCAGCTTCCAGGTGCAATTCAAGGTGCTGATCGTTTCTTATAAAGGTGTTTATGGCATAGGGCTGGATATCTGAGGATATCTCCAACTGCTTTTGCCTGCCTGGTATATTCTGACAGAACGGGCATGCTCCAGGTCCTTCTATTAAATGTTGTCATCTTACGGGACTGAGGAAGCATGCCTTCTAGGTCACGGCCAAGAGATACAGACAGCACTGTCTCTCCTAGGGTTCCAAAAAACACCTAAAATCTGCCTTTGGTCTCCGGCCTGGGATTGATGCGTTTGTGTAGCCCCTGGTTTGTATTGATTTCTAACTGTTTGATTTTAAAGTATTAGGTCTTAAAGAACTCTTTCAATTATTAAGCATTTTGTCTGGTCCCTATACATTTTTTCTCATTCTTTAGACATATCCAGTGCTACATATGCGTATTAGGTGAGCATTATTTACCCACCTGAAGATAGCAAACTATACAACACCCATGTGTCTGCCAATGTAACATGTTTTTCACTCTTCTTCTTAGAGCCCACTTGGCATATGCAATGGTCAAGATTCAAGAAGATAGCAAGGACCTATGACTAGAGATGGCAAAGAAATATATTTGGTGTGAACTAGCATCTCCTAAATCATTATATGAAAGTTATATACTGAAATCTGTATGAAATATACATCTTAAGAACAAAAATCATGTATTTTAAAAGTATGGACAAAAGCATATATATTACCAAAAGGCCACTGCTGGACCCAACGGTTCTGGACAATTTTCATCCAGTTTCAAACCTTCCCTTCTGGGGGAAGGTTGTGAAGAATGTGGTTACACAGCAGCTTTTGAGAACTCTGGAAGAAGCAGATTACCTGGACCTTTTTCAGTCAGAATTCAGGCCTGGGTCTGGATATGGCATTGATCACACTCTTGGACCTCTGGTAGTCTCACCAGAGACAGTAAGCTCACTAGGGTTATTGGCAGCCTATTACAGAATTGGAGATTTTATGTGACTTTGAATGAAAAGAACAGTAGATGGAGGTTACAGAAGAATGAACTGCCACAAGGGAGCGTACTGTCCCTGATATTACATAAAGTATATACAAATGATCAACCAGTTCCCGACAATACACGACTGTTTATCTACGCACATGATACAGCAGTGGCTACACAAGAATCAAGTTTTGGAAGATTCACATTAGCAACTGAAAAATTAGGACAATATTACACTACTAATCATTTGAGGCCTAATACAAGTAAGACCCAAGCAAGGTCCCTCCAAAGTGTATGGGAGCGCCTTCCCTGCATGTGACAGATGAAGGGGGAGCCCAAGTGTGAATGTGGTGTGTTAGAGCTCTCACTCCCTGAGAGACGTGGTGGAGGGTAGTGGATGTGATGCCCCCTATTGCCTAGTGAGAGAGGCTGGGGGGGCATAGTGAGTATAGTGAGCACCTGGGCGATGGTTGGGCCTATCAGCGCCGAGAGCAAGAGCTGGTGCACTCATGCTTGTGGGAAGTGTGTATGGTGGTATGATTGTATGAGAAGATGGAGGGATCCCTACTTCAAGCCAGGAATTCTGGAGGTCCAGAACTGGAGGCAACTGGACTTGTGTATCCTGGGGGATGTAGGGCGGGACATTTCATCAACCTTTCATGGTGACGGGCAGGGGATGTTACGACAGAAGCCAGAGGGTGAGTTGTCATAGAGGAAGATGCCCTTGGTGTTTATTACCTGTGGCATGTTCCGATCCTCCAGGCTTAATCCTAGGCCCTGGACAGCAGACTCAGGGCCCTGGCCTCTGGCTGCTGCTGCTGCTTAATGCCAAGTCAGTTAACAACAAGGCCCCTCTCATATGTGATTTGATCACAGAGAAGGGGGCAGACCTGGTGTGTATTACCAAAACCTGGCTGGGCCCGGAAGGAGGAGTGGCTTTGTCAGAGATGTGCCTGGTCGGGTTTCAGGTGTGGCACCAGCCGAGATGCCAAGGCAGGGGAGGAGGGGTGGCAGTTATCAGAGAGTCTCTAGTGGCCTTCAAGGGCCCTGCTCCACAAGTAGCTGGTTGTGAGACTCTATTTTTCAAGTTGGGTGCCTGAGAGCAGTTGGGAGAGTTGCTGCTGTACCAGCCTCCCTGCTGCGTAGCAACCTCTGCCTGAGCTGCTGGAGACTGTCTCAGGGTTGGCAGTGGAGTTCCCCAGGCTTATGGTTATGGGGGACTTCAACCTGCTGTCCCTGGGGCGGGCCTCGGAGGCAGCTCGGGAGTTCATGGCCACCATGGCGGCCATGGGCCTGACTCAGATTATTCGGGACCCAACTCAAGATAGTGGCCTCACACCAGACTTGGTTTTCTTGTCGGAGCAGTGGCAATGTGATCTGAGGGGAGAGTTACATCTTTCCCCTTTGTCATGGTCAGATCACACCCTGGTGACCTTGGGATTCTCATATGCCACCCCCCTCCGCAGGGAGGCAGGACCTATTTGATCAGTCCACCCCCAGCAACTGATGGACCCAATGTGGTTTCAGAGGGAGCTGGGGGTTATACCCGAGGACCTGCTGCACGGTCCAGTGGAGGCCCTGGTTGCAGCGTGGAATAGGGAGGCAGCCAGGGCCCTGGATAGGATTGCCCCTTTGCAGACTCTCTTGCCTCATTCAACCTGACACTCCCCTTGGTTTACGGAGGTGTTGAGGGTTTTGAAGAGGCTTAAGAGACATCTAGTGTGCCACTGGAGGAAGACAAAGACTGAACCCGACCGAACACAAGCTAGAGCGCAATTAAGGCCTACCTTGTGACGGTAAGAGCAGTGAAACATCAGTATTTCTCCACTCTTATTGCATCTGCAGAATGCCGCCCATTGGCCCTCTTTCGGATCACTCAATCCCTGTTAGGGAAAGGGGCCCCAGAAAATCATCTACAGGGCCGTGCTGAGGAGTTTTCAGAGCATCTGCAGGATAAAATTGCTTGGATTCGCTCTCAGTTGGACTCCCAAGTGTGAAACAGGGTCTGGGGAGATGCCTAGGGAATGTACTTACCCAGTTATCTGGGAACAGTTTGATCCTGTTGGACCTGAGGAAGTGGGCAAGATCCTCTGGACTGTAAATGTCACCACCTGTCAATTAGACCCATGCCCCTCCTGGCTGGTGAAGACAGCTCAGGAGGTGATGTGTGGTTGGGTCCAGTTGATGGTAAATATATCTGTGCAGGAGGGGGTGTGTCCAATAGCCTTTAAGGAAGTGCTGCTGCACCCCGTCCGCAAGAAACCATCACTGGACCCTACCATACTGGATAATTTTCATCCAGTCTCCCACCTTTTATGGGGAAGGTGGTTGAGAAGGTGGTGGCACTGCAGCTCCAGAGGTTCCTGGAGGAAGCAGATTAGTCAGGTTTCAGGCCCGGATATGGGACAGAAACAGCACTGGTCGCACTTATGGATGATCTCTGGTGGGAGCAGGATGGAGGCAGTGCATCCATCCTTGCTCTCTTTGATGTCTCAGCATTAGGGTATCCTGTTGGGGCGGCTCAGGGAGTTGGGGGTGGGTGGCATAGTGTTGTGCTGGTTCACCTCCTTCCTCCAGGGCTGGTCCCAGTCAGTGTTAATAGGGGAGATCGGCCCCACGGCCTCTCCTTTGTGGGGTGCCGCAGGGATCGGTACTTTTCCCCTTCCTTTTTATCATCTGCATGAAATCACTGGGTGAGATCACCCATCTCCATGGGATGAGGTATCATCAATATGCTGAAGATACTAAGCTATACATCTCCATCCCAGGGGAAGTAAGTGATGTTGTGACTCCCCTTTCCAGGTACTTGGGGGCTGTTGGGGTCTGGATGGGGAACAACAGGCTTCAGCTGAACCCTGGTAAGATGGAGTGGCTGTGGGTTAATGGCCCCTCAGCTCCTAGGAATTTGCCATATTTGGTTCTGGATGGGGTTGCACTGGCCCAGATAGATCCGATAAGTAACTTGGGGGTCCTCTTGGACTCACAACTCCTGCTCAAAGAGCAGGTGGCAGTCATGGCCAGAAGGGCCTTTGTGCAACTTCATGTTGTGTGCCAGTTATGCCCCTTCCTGGAGCAAGAGGCCCTTCAAATGGTCACTCACGCCCTGGTCATCTCCCATATAGACTTCTGTAATGCGCTCTACATTGGGCTACCCTTGAAGAGTATCTGGAAGCTACAGCTGGGCCAAAATGCAGCCGCGCAGGCAGTTTTTGGTGCCTCAAGGTCAGCAAATATTACTCCCTTGCTCCGCAAGCTGCATTGGGTGCCAGTTTGCTTCCGGGTCCAATTCAAGGTGTTGGTTATCACCTTTAAAGCCCTACATGGCATGGGTCCAGGTTACCTAAGGGACCGTGTCATCCCTGTTACATCAACCCGTCCCACCCAGTCATGCAGAGAGGGCATGTTGCAGACCCCATCTGCAAGAGAATTCCATCTGGCGGGGTCCAGGAGGTGGGTCTTCTCTGCAGCAGCTCCCACCCTTTGGAACATCCTTGCCCTGGAAGTGAGGTTGGCCTCCTCTCTTCTGGACTTCAGGAAACGGCTGAAGACCTGGTTTTGTCACTATGCCTGGAGTGGGGAGAAGAAGAGCCATTCTTGGCATTGGTTGGTTCCCTAGTCCTGCTGGAACTGGTCCAGTCCCCCTTGGGTGGAATTAGATCTGCCATCTCTTGGATTTCATTATATTTTATATGTATATTTATTGATATTATTCTGATTTTATTGAATTTTATATTGTTTATTGTGAACCGCCCAGGTGAGATGGGCAGTAATAAAAATATGAAAAAAGTGCTTCTATATTTTATACTGAAATCTCTAATAGCAGTCAGTATGTGCTTAAATAATTGTTAGATTTTAACATTAGAGATGTACAGTATGTTTAACATTTGGGATGTGTATTTCTTTCCAGTTCTTTCACTTTTGTGTATGTAGGCAACAGCTCCATTTACTACCAGGGAAAAAAAGGTTAAAATGTCAGTTATGAGAGTGAAAAAACCAATAGCTCATGGCTGTTGTATGAAAATATTTTGATCTGCTCTGGAAGAAAACACTTGTCAATTTTTTTATAGATGTTCAAGCAACATTTTCTCCACTTTTTAATCTTGCCATCTTTCACACTTCAGTCATTATTTCGTCTTATTATTTTATATCATGATGAAATGTAGTGACAGTACCTCATTAACCAAAAGATTTTGTGTGAGAGAACAATTTACAAAAAAATAAACCTTGTACCAGCTGTTAACTCAAGTGGTGTTGTTATAAACCTTGAATGCTTGGAGAGATACAAAGAGTGACAGAAATAATTCTTTGCACATTCAAAGAAAGTTGATCATTCAGAGATAACTGTCTTGCTGTCTATGAGTTATGACTCAAAACTAACACTGTTGTCCAAAATTTACATTAAATAAAAAACCTTGACCATTAAGAAAAGAAAGCCAGCTTTCTGCACCTCAACTAATACTCTGGGAAGATTTAAAAGCAATGTTCCTTAGGAACATTAAACCAATAAAGCTTTGTGGTATAATGTATTATAAAGTATTATAAAGTACAAAATGATGCATGGTGGATATTACAACAGTAATAGTATAGTATGATAGTACCTTTTAGCACTATAGATATAATACACAGTATATCTATTCAAAATGAAATGGGAAGTAGGGAAAGAATGTCCCTTTTGCATTTTTTTTTTTTAGAACAACTATATTTTTCGATAGGCTAACAGAATTTTGCCAAAGGAGTCATGTGACTTTTGTCAATACCTGTTTCAAACAATGTAAACACAACATCCGCACATAGAAATCAGTAGTTAAATACTGAATACAGAGTAGGAACTAGAAGTTGGAGACGTGTAGTCCACTTAGCCTAGACACTTCCATGTGCAGATTTTAACAGAAGCCATGAATTATTGATGTCAAATATGCAGATTCAGTTTAGAAAATTAAGTAGAGTGAGTAAGCCAGCAAGTTTTGACTTAAAAGACATAGCATAGGATTTAAAAAAAAAAAAATCAGTGTAAGGAATACAGTCAGTAAATGTAATCTATGCATAAGAAAACTAGATTATTGGGATGAAATAAACACTGAAAACTAAAGCAAAAACATTTTCAAACTTTCAAAGAGGAAAAGATTGACAAAGTTTTCAAAACAATGTCCAAAGAAATATGGAAAATGAAGCAAGAAAAGGGCATGTGACTGAATGCACATATGAATGAATATATACATCCATCATCAAGGAAAGCAGCATAAGAAAAGTTATTTCAAATAAGAAAGGTCAGAGAAGAAAGAAAAATTAGTTTTTTTTAAGAGATTGGTGAAATTACAGAAATATATACAGATACGGAAGGATTAATCAAGAGCAATTGAGGCAAGCGAATTTAAGAAAAGATGGAAATGTACTGAACATTTACTGATAGAGACTATATTCAGGAACATCTCAACTAGAAAGTGAGATGAGACAGGAAGTAGATCAGCTACCAGATAGATGGTACAGATGAAATAGCCACTGAACTGTACAAAGATGAAGACGTTAAAGCATTTAAAGTGGCAGTTAAAGTAGTAACGTAGCTCTATGTAAGCAAATATAGAACAAAACCATGGTCCACAGATTGGAAAAGATGAGTGTTTATACATATACAAAGCAAAGAAGGAAATGTGAAAATTACCAAACCAATGCCTAAATCATTTTGTAAGGTAAGTTTTACTTACAGTCTTACAAAAAATTAATAGAACCACACATGGAAAAATAAATGCAAAATCAAGGACACAAATGCAAAATCAGAGAGAGGTTACAGAAGAGATAGAGGAACATGAGATCAGGTAGCTGACTTAAGATAACTAACGGAGAGATTAAAAGATTTTAGGAAGATTTAACTTTGCTTTATTGACTACAGTAAGGCTTTTCATTTTGTAGATCATGCAAGAATGTGCAATATATTAAAGCTAATATATGTGCCAGAGGGAGCCAGTTTGGTGTAGTGGTTAAGGCATCGGGTTACAAACCAGGAGACTGCAGAGTTCTAGTCCCACCTTAGGCATGGAAGGAAGCAGGCAATGTCAAACCACTTCCAAAAAATCTTGCAAAGAAAACTGTCCAGGCAGTCACCAGGAGTCAACACTAACTTGAAGGCACCAATAAAAAAGCAAGCAAGCAAACAAGCCACAATACCTGATTATGTTTTTAAAAGAAAACTACAGTGAAAAAAGAAGCTGGAAAAACAGAGTGTTTCATAACTGGAAAGGGAGTGAGACAGGAATGTATGTTGTCCCATATCTGTTCATCTTATACAGCAGGTTTGAGACTGGAAATGCCGACAGCTGGAATCAATAATAAGAGGCTGGAATACTAACAGCTTGAGATCTATCTATCTATCTATCTATCTATCTATCTATCTATCTATCTATCTATCTATCTATCTATCCATCCATCCATCCATCCATCCATCCATCCATCCATCCATCCATCCATCCATCTATCTATCTATCTATCTATCTATCTATCAATCAAATTTGTCACCACCCATCTCCTCTCACTAGAGGGACTCTGGGCAGTTTACAACATATACAGGCAATACCACTTATTTAACCAAAAGTTTAAAACAAGTAGAAAAGCTCATTTTAAAAAAAGGTGTTGATATTTAATATTAAGAAGACAAAGTTACTGTCAACTATCATGCTTAAATAAATCACAATTAACTGAAGAAACCAAGGTGGTAGACAGTTTTGGTTTCTTGGGCTCAAGAATAAGGATGGATAATATATTAAAGAAGTAAAGAGATTAATCCTAGAGAAGAAGGCAGTGATAAACAAGATAATGAAGGCTATTTCTGTGACATCAGAGATAATAGTGATTGGAAGGGTACTTTGGATATACAGAAACTAAGCTGAAACAGACTGAATCCATGTTTAAATGGAATGGAATATCTTTGCAGCTTGCCCAGCCAATGGCATTTTCCAGTGATCATGATGGATAAGCTTAATTAACTATGATTCTTGGTCTAAGAAGTACATATAAGCCATATGAACAGAGATGTGCATGGAAATGCAACAGCGTGCTAGGATAGAATAAAACAGTGATGTGCCAAAGATGAGGAGAATATCAAAGTATGACTGATGCATACAAGTGCCAAGAGTCATGACATGAACTTTCATGATCAAGAACTGCCAAAGAATAGCTAGATCACTCCCACTTTGTCTTCTAAACTATAACAATATTCCATGACAATATTAATGGAAACCAGCTTGGTCAAAGTCCAACACTTCTGGTTATAAACCAGAGGAACTCCTTGTATAAGCTGCGAGAAGTGTGTGAAGCTTGTAAGGAAATATGTATGGAGTGTTAAGAGCATTTATAATCTGTACTTATTTGCTGCTCTTTTCCTGCTACTTTTCTCATTATCTATTCCATATTGGGAAATATTTCTGGATCAAGGAGCTGCAAGATAACTTTTGGTACCTATCTGATTACTAATTTAGATAATCTTTCTGCTTAAATGAGCTGAGAAAATTGTGTTGATCAGTGATGTGTAGATCTGATTAGTTGTGCTGAAACTGAGAAATGTATTAAAGGGACAATTTTATCTAAGTTTTGATTCACTAAACCTATGCCATTGTTGTACGGTGTTGCCTTCTGTGGTTTCCATTGGGGACCAATATCTGTATATTCTGTATGTTTTCCCACTCCCAAGAAAAATGGTAAGAGCAATGATTTTTTATTGGTAATGTATAGCTGTAAAGCTAAACATTGAGAAAGGGCAAGCTAAATAACATAGAGACCTTCAAATTATGGTTCTTTGGATAGTTAAAGAGTATTGTGATCTAGGAGAATAACCGGTAATTCGGTCTTACATTTAATAAATCAATTTATACCAAATTTATACCCTTGAGGCAATAGTCATCAGGCAGAACTTCACATTTTGGGGCATGTGGGGCAAATGAAGAATGGATAGGGCAGGGGTGGAATTATGTTTAACAAGCAAAGTAGAAGAACAGAAAGGTGGCTTCATAGAGATTACAGGACTGTCCTTGGAAGAGCTACAGATGACAGGCTGAGTAGACAAGCATTTGCCCATGTGGTCACTGGGGCTGAATCCAACTGGATGACACAACAAGCTAACTTTGTAGAGAAAGTTGCCCTTGATAATAAAACATAATTGATATGTCACATGGCTTGGGATGGATATTGTTTCTACTATAACTCTTCAAATGATTAATTTCTGATAAACAAGGACACAATTATAATTTTGTTCAGTATTATATGTAGGTTCAGATTATATTTTTATAAATGTTCTGTGCTCACACTCTAATGACAGAAATTAATAACTGACAAGCCAATACCTTCCTTTAGAGACAGGATCTGTTTAATAAATATGACTTTAAAATCATTAAACAATTGCAATTATACATTACACTACATTGTATCCAACCAAGAGGGGAAAATTACATCAAAAAGTCATTTCAAAATTAGCAATAGTTCCAATGCTATAAGAAAAGAAACCAAATATATTTCCTACAAAAATAACTTCACTTGGACTTCCATCACCGTTAGAATTGTGAGAGTTACTGTACAGTAATCCTTGACTACCTTCCCAACCCCTGACAGCTACACTGATGGATACACAACATTCCTATATGATAGGAAAAGGTGTAGAAGAATTCCAGAATTATCAGTATGAATTATTTTAGACTTACCTATTTTTTATTTTGAGATTATGGATAATATTCTGTCCTCATTATGTTAAAAAATATGGATTCTGTTCTGATGTGCCACACCCATGATAACTTAGCATTACATTAAGCCAAATATTTCCATCGCCCTATGTTTCTGGATTTCATACTTTCACATGTAACAATTTGGACCTTAGTATCAAGATGGACTATAGAAAAGAATGAGATTGAAAATTGAAATTAAATGATTTCTTGATTTATAGGGGAGACATTTAAGCATTTAACTCTATTGTTTAAATAATGGGACTTCAAAAATTTGCCTGGGTGTTTTTATTTAAAACTGAAAATTGTGTTAGTATAACACTGAAGCTTTTCTTATGGCCAATTGTAGTTTGCAAACTAGAACCAACATGAATAGTATCAGCTGAATGTTGTTTGGGTGGGAGGTGCCTGTAAGGCAGCAAAGCAACATCAGGACTCATGGAAGCAAAAAAGTCTACATGGCTGAAGTGATATGAAAAAGACCCAATATGGTTGTCCAAATTCACTGTTAGAAATGTTGAACTGTGATCTAAACTGCTTTTCAAACCATTCATATGACCAAATGCTGCATGTGAAAGGACACCAGCTTTTTATTTTTACCATCTTCACAAAAGGATTTTGTGCATTGATGTATTATGTATTTAGCCTGTGGTACACAAGAAGCTTAAGCTAGGATACTTGGATTCCGTCTGACTCAATCCCACTGACAGACAGAAAATAAATACATGTGTAGGCTTCATAATAACAGAGTTGTGCCAAAACAATCACATCAGCATTTTATATTAGGAAACCTTATCTTGCCAGTTTCAATTCCAGTAAAACAGGATATTTATAAATATCATCCAATGATGGAAGATGAGCCATACCAAAGCCTGCTGCCCAGGCAACAAATCCTTATCATGTAATGATTACAAGATTAGCAATCAATATCCATGCAACAATGCTGATGCCAGCAGCTTACTGTTTGATGACCTTAGGTCTGTATTTCCCCCCCACCCCCTAGATGTTTGCTACAATTAAAGGTTTGACCTTTAAAACAGGCATATGTCTGAAGTAATTAAGTTAAATGATGTTTAAATTTAGCTTATGCAACCCTGTCTTATTATAAAAATCTGAAACAATGCACCTCAGTGGATCATTTTCCCCTGTATACATGGGATTTCTAATGCATTAATTTTATTATAAATAGCAATTACAATACTATGATACTTATTAAGACACATTTTAGCATTCATATTGAAGTTCATTGTTTCATAATACTCTTTTTAAAGTTTTAAGCCTAAGAAATCAAATATCTGAATGTTGAATTTCTTACATAGTTTGAATCCTAACACATAAGTCAAATTAATTATTTAAATTGATTTAGAAATTAATAACTATGAAGTCCCAAATTAGCATCAGTCTGAACCTATCACACCACTGGAAATGTTTTTTTTAATATAATAATAATAATAATAATAATAATTCTAAGAATTAGTACATGTTTAGAAATTCCAGTGCTTTGGGAAGCAGTTTCATTGGACTGGCTTATTTACCTGGGTATGTGAGGTAGATATTTTACCAGTATTTTACATCTCTGCAATATACCTCATCCAAACACTTAATGGAATCTATGCATTAGCACTGAATAAAAGAGTTGGAATATCTTAAATTTGCAATGAATTAATTACTCTCTTATATGCCGTACTTTATTTAATGTTATTTTATTCTATGTGCTAGAAACAGATGGACTAAGAGACAGATAAAAGCATCCAATTCATTCTGCGGAGGTCGCTATTTCAACAGAATGTTCATGTCCATTAGTGCATGTATATTCAAGGAGCTGGGTGTTATGGGAATTATATTTCTCATACTGAATCCAATATCTGTAAGAGGATAATACCTTTACTAGGAGTGGAACTTTTTATGAAGCAAAAAGTTATAAAACTCCAGCAGTGGGGAACAAACAAGAGAATAGAAACATTAGGCCAAGTCTTTCAGTCATAAGGCTTACAATTAAAAGTCATTTGCAACATGTAGATTATGTCTTTAATGAATTAGTCAAGTTTCAGTTTACAGCTAATATGTACATTGAGTCCCCCAGTAAGAATTATTTTCACATGGTTACAAATTTGGAGGATCTAAAATTTGCTTAATGGAACTTTTTTTGCTAACTCAGTCTAGAAAAATAACGTATTTGAGTCTGATCTGTAGAATTTGTAGCTGGACCTGTTTTATTCCACAATGCAATAAAAACAATAAAATAAAAATGGTAGATGTTTTTTGAACTGTATAACACATATGAAAATATATTTAGCATTTAGCTGAAAAGTGAATTATATGTACTCCAGCTAAAGGATGTAAAATTAATTAGCCATGGTATGGGGAAAACATTTCATGTAAATAGTACAACTTGGTTCAGAGGTTTCTGTTATGTCTACATCTTGTGTAGACATATTATCTATTATACTATTATCTACATCTTGTGGGATGTTTATAATGAAATTACACAAACATCATTTCATACCAGGACTTGCAGTTTATTACACTGGAACAAGTTATCTTGAAAGCTGGTGATTGTTGGCTTCTATCTAATTTATCTAAGACCTTCATTCAATATATGAAATAACACTCATTTATTTTGTTTTTCTTTTTACCATTTCAAAAACCCACCAACACATTTTGCAAGAGGCAATGATGTGGGAACTATAGGAAATAATGTTTTTCCCAACCAGTTCCACTGTACTAAATGAATAATTATCTCCAAATCGAATAAATAGGGTATTGGCAAAAATGCTTGAAGTTATTAATGCAAATGGTAAGTAAAACAACCAGACGCTATTTAGACTGGATGTCTTTATTACAACTAGAGGGTAAAAGAGGTACCTAACAATATCAATTGGCAAGATAGCAAAGACAGGGTCGAAGTAGCTAAAACTGATATTCATACCCTCATACCCTCTGGCTGTATTCATGAGGATAGTTGCTTCTTTGTTGTACTAGAATGGCATGAATGGAAGTGTCAAACAACTATGTATGAAATATTTAGATTTTGGTAGTGAAAATCTAATTTTACTTGTGTGTCTTACATTGTCTTTAAAAAAAACTAAAACAACTCCAGACAAATTATTTCACAGAGTACATAAAATACCAGATGAAGACACAAGGGGGAGAAAATCATAAAATTGTTATGTTTTTAAAACTCACTACATTTTTGTCTGTATTTCAGGAATGTAGGCTGGACTGCCAAAGTCATCTATAATCCCTCAGCATTAAAAATGTAACAGTTACACTGAAAGTCAGCAATGTTCAGTTCTCCTAATTTCCCTCCCAAAATACCCCATGCACATTCTTGGCCTATATCAGTATGAATCATCTAAAATTAAATCTTGAATAGAAAAAGAAATGAGAAGAGGATTAAGAGGAAGTAGTGTTTTCCTTTTACCCCATTAAAATAGAGCACCTGTACATTCCAAATATGTTACCCAAATGACATCCACATGCACAGGCTTAAAGCTAAAAACCTTTTTTGTCATCAGAAGAATCAAAAAGTCCAAAAGCAGTGAATGGTTTCTCTCTCTCTCTCTCTCTCTCATATATATATATATATATATATATATATATATATATATATATATATATATATATATGAATATATATATGAATATATATATGAATATATATATGAATATATAAAGGGGATAAAGATAGATCGGTGTCCTTGTTTCAAACATTAATACAGGTAGGAATTTCTTTTGTGCTTTGAGTCTCAGCAACTGTGGAAATACTTCCTGTAGTAAAGAGAGATAAAAACAATAAGAAATAATAATTAGCAAAATAACAAAGTGTAACTGAGGGGAAAGAAAGCCTCTCAGTATCCTGTCATTGGATACTTTGGATGTAATTGTTCCTCACTGAGACATTATGCCCATCTTGAATGCCTGCTTGTCATTTACAAGACATCTTGCTCTTTGTACTAATGAGCATGTCTTAACCCTGTCAAATTAGGGCCCAGCTTTTGATGGAAGGAACTGGACTGGTTGGAAACCTTTGATGTAAAGTACATACTTTTGATAACATTTGAAAATAATAGTTCTTGTCTTTGCTCAAAGAGTGGAGATCTCAAACAGTGAGCAAGAAATATACCATGAATCAGATTTTACATTTAATGGTTAATTTCTAGAGAATTTTTGAGGAACTAAGTCTGTCAAAAGTTCCTAAAACCCTCATCTTTGGGCTGTCCAAAACCTCCCTGCAGAATTGACCATGAATTCCACTTTCTTTGCTGATGGATCATGGATTTTAGGGGAAAATCTTGTCTTCTCTGAATCTATGTTGCTATTCTTTCTATTTTTAATCATTATATACATTTGGGGATATTTTCACTCATACACATACAGTTCTGTCACATGCATTATAGGCTTTGGCAGCTATCATACATTAAGTTTTTGAATTTCCACTCCAGTGCATATTCTTCTGGAAATATTTTTTTTTTCCAAACCACAGAAGAACACCACAGAATGGAAGAAACCCAACTGCCATTCATAAACTTGTATGAAAATTAAATTAACTATATGGAGTGCCTACAGACTTGAAAGCCTGTTTATTTATTTAACCTTATCACCTAAACTGGCCACAAAAGGCTCTTGAAACAATAAGACAGATACATGCACAAGAACAAATAAGGTCTTCTATTAAAATATGATTACAGCAGGATTAAAAATTGTGCTCTCTCCATATTGTCCAAGGCTGAGCCCAAACATTTCAAAACACTTTTAAGTTGAGTTGTGGTAATTACTGGCTTGGATACAGCCAAGGCTAAATCCAAATAGGGTTGCCAGATATCCATGATGAACTTGGACAGTACAAGAACCACCTGCTTTGTCCACTGCCCAGGACAATATTCACAACCAAACTTTATGACTGGCAGCTCTGGAAGGGCTCCAGATTGCCCTTGTTGTACTTCAACATGGTTGCTTTGGCCTTTGTGTCCTGCAGGCAGCTGCCCCAGTTCCCCACCCCTTCAGCTGGCCACCAGTGTACTAATCAGTGGGTCAGCAACCCAGCGCACCTGCGCCTGACGAGCATTCCTCAGACATCTGACCGCCAGTGTGCTTATCAGCAGGGCAAGAGTCTATGCACTGTCTGGTCCTGGACCCTGGGCAGTCCTTGGCTGTCTGGTCACGCTCGCTGGTTGGTGTCCAGGATGTCCAGGAGATTTTCCTCCCAATAGCCTCTTGTGAACAAGAATTGGTCTTTGGAAATCTGGCAACCCTACAAATAACCCCAGCTAGAATCAGTTGGATTCATTAAAAGTACAATCCTTGAATACTAATCCACATGTGCAAGGAGAAGGGAAGGAAGAGAAATAAAGCTGATTAAGAATAAAGTACAAAAACAGCTTCAGTAATAAATATACTTGCATGCATTTGATCATAATTAATCATTTACTCACAGAAGGGGTGCATACCTTGTGCCTTACCAAAATACTGCTGATTGGTAATATATGAATGTTACATTTCACTTTTGTCAAATTTGGGAAAAATATTAAATTCATAAAATATGCACATATTAGCTGTACCTATTAATTTAATCTAACATTAGGTTTAAAATGACATCAGATCAAATATACTTTTTTTTCTATTGGCCTCAGCCACTTCTTTGTCCTAGCCTTTCCTCAAATGTTGACATGTGGCCTCCAGTAAATCACTCCAAAGCCAAAAATGTTATAACCTGAAAATGTTTGTGAAACTTTGTGCACTGATGAGATTATGACAAGTTAAGACAACTGGAATGCAAGTGGAGGAACCGGACAGAGCCTATTCAGAGGCCCATGTCATGCCAATATGTGCAGCAAAGCATCTGAAAATATTATATTGGCAAGCTCACCTCCAGCAAAGCTTCCCTCAGGATTTATCCAAACTTTGTTGATATACTGCCTTTATATGAAATTCAGAAATTCTAATTTAAACTGGAATTACAGTTGGTCTCTTAGACCTCCTTGGAGAAGCTATACTATGCATGTTTTTCAAGAGCTACCATGACTGCCCATACATTTCTGAGTGAAATATAAAGTAATGATTATCACTAACACCCTATATTACTTAGGCCTAGGTAACTCCTCTCTTTGCATGATCCCACAACTCAATAAAATTATCAGGAGGTGTCCATCTTCAGGATCCATTTGTTCTGGCTGGGGAATTCTGGGAGTTGAAGTCCACACATCGTAAAATTGCCAGGTTTGAGAAACATAGGTGATGGGATATACTGCAGTGACTGTTGGTGCAAACGCATTTAGAAAGCACAGTGTTTTATCCAAAGACATTTATTACCCATTGCTGTTGTATTAATTGTAATGGTTTCCATTTGGATTCAGTTAAACTCTTGTGAGAGATTGCCTAAGAGGTGTGATGAATACAAAATAATAAAATAGCAAAATAAATACAGCTAGTATTGGAATAACAAGAGCTAGTAATTTTGTGGAACCATAAAGCAGAATTTTGTACTTTGTCTAGTGACTAGTGCAAGTTCATGGATACAGAAATGATTTAATGGCAGGAAATAAAAACCAAAAACTAGAAAACATTTCCTTGAATATAAAGCATTTTTGATGGTACAAGAATGAATTTTCACAGTCCTAAGCAACTATTGAGAGATTTATTATAGTGAAAATAACAATTCACCTCATATTTTCTTACTCATTAATCTGAAGAGGCAGAAGAAAGATCTTAATGTTAGTTTAGAGCAATTTAGATGTGTTAATGTAGGAATATTGAGTGTTTTAGCAGAGGAGGTTGGAAAAGTCAGAATAGATTTAGCCAATCAGAATGCAAACTTTGACCAGCTGTTGGCTGCTGTAGTTTATTTACCTATGAGCTGGTATCCAACTTCTCATCTACTAGTTGCTGTGGGGTCATCAGCTCCCTCTGAGGGACATTAGGGATGCTTTCACTTTGACTGCCTGGACTGACCATCTCTTGATCTTTCTCATTCTGCATCTGTGCATAAACATTAATGCCCGGAATCTTCCTAAAACATTAACAGAAACCATCATTGCTATGTGTATGCTAAGGCTCTCTTTGAATTATGCTTTCACACCTGACAGAAGGATGGAAGGAAAAATAAGGAAAGACTCATACCTTTTGAATTTGTAGATTACAAATACTGCCAATCCCACAAATACTACAGATAGCAGCATTAGCATGGCTGAACCACTGTGGCTAGGTGTGACATCTATGAGTGGGGCTATAAAAAGTTAAAGAGAAGTTTAGAAAATTAGATGCCAGGTATTTTAATGATACATTCAGTCATAGGTACATGAAGAAAGTATAGAATGACCATTCTTTTTTTCTTTTTTTTTGTAATTAACAAACGGTCACTGATGTTCTTGGACTTTTCTACCCAAGGTTGTACTTTTATTGAACAATTTGTACAAATGTCTGTTATTTCCCCATTAAGGCACCTCTATGCTTCTATAACCCTATGAACTGATACATGGACTGACAAACTTTTCACAGTGGAAGTCAATAATTCAAGCTGGGTCTGGCAGATAAGTAGTGACTCATGTGGCTTCAGTTCTCAGATTGTTACCTTCTGCAGATGAAGCCCAAGGAATGCTAATACCAAGTGACAAAAGTACTTTTTAACCTGCTTTAGTTGTGATAATGCAGGTTGACCTGTTTCTGGACATTATAACATATGTATTAAAATAACCAAAGGTAACAAACAAAAATGAATAAATTACTGCAATACTGATAGGCAGTAACGGGGTGTTTTAATTCAGTCTTTGGAATAAAAAGTGTCTCTGTTTTTAGCTAGTTGTCACTGTAAATACATTTATTCTGGCACTTCTGAATTAAATTGTATACATTATTGAAGAAATATCATCTTGTTGGAATTAAAACTTGGTGTATGAATGTCCTTTTCTATCCTTACATACAGAAGTACTATACATATGTAGCCAATGACATATGCATGTATAATTTCAGCTACATTTTCAAGACTTGGTTGCTGGATTTAAATAAAAGAATGAACAAATGGAAATAACTGCTGGCAGTCCTCAAAACCATAAAAAGTCAATTTAACAAGTTGATATAGCAGATGGCCTTTCCCCTGTTGTAAAGATTTTCCTCACCACTAAATTTTGAGGACTACCTCCATTCACAGCATTTCCCCTTTTTTGAATTTGCACTTTCCTAAGACTGCAATACTCTGGACATTAACTGGGATTAAGTCTCAATAAATGCAATTGAGCTTAAGTAGATGTGTATTGTACTAAACTATCAGTCTAGGATAGACTAATCAAGTTTCTTGATCACAAAGAACTATTTTAAATACATGTCAATAAAATAAAAATAGAAAATATTCTGAATATTACAAATCCACAATTCTGTCATCAAATCATTGTCAATTAACTGTGTCAGCAATGCTAGCTGAATTGTTAAAGAATCAAGACCAACCTGCAGTTAAATGAGCAGCATGGACAAGGATTCTAACCCCAGGCTTTAAGTCAAACTGGATGGCATTTTGGTTTAATTT
This sequence comes from Candoia aspera, assembly GCF_035149785.1. Taxonomy (NCBI): domain Eukaryota; kingdom Metazoa; phylum Chordata; class Lepidosauria; order Squamata; family Candoiidae; genus Candoia; species Candoia aspera. The sequence continues at coordinate 52,180,023 of NC_086158.1, forward strand.
CTGGACCAATATTTCTGAAATCTGGAATAAGGAAGAAAAATATTGTAAATTCATTAGGGTGCTATCACAAAGGACAAAAACAATGTTCTAACTTAGAGAGTGCTGATTGCTGAATAAAGAATGAAAAAGTCTTGGTGCAGATATGAAATAAATATGTTATATAAATCTTTTTTTAACAAACAAGTGAATGTTTATGAATGGTTTATTCATCCTCATAATTTAATCTGCCAGTTGGTGGGTGATGTTATTATGAACATTGAAGGAAGCAATAATATAAACTGAATTGATCTAAAGATCTAAAAATTGCAGTTATGAGCCATATATGGCCCAAAAGCACTCCTTTTATAACCACAAATAGACTAGGGCAAAACAAACATCTTATTTACTGCAACACTCTCCTACAGTCAAGACCTCTTTGAGTCCTTGTATAATATACTTTCGAAATGCCACCCTTGATATGATGCACAAAACTCTCAATAAAAGTTGCATACTTTTCTTCTCCACAAAGGTGTTTTATTTTTCCTTCACAAAGAGATTTTCCAAAATAAATACCAAGAAAATTATATTTGAAGAATACATATATCAAAATAATGAATAAATCTACCATGGCAGGCTTCTCTTCTGTGCTAGATGCAGGCTTAACAACAAGAAGGTTGTCTTTTAACAGAAATACCCCCTACTGAAAATCTTCACATTCAATGGTAAATATAACAGCAAGTCCGCTTTCGTTTTTTTTAACTGGATACTGATTTCAGAGAAGTCATCTTATGTGCAAGGCCTATTATTTTTACATAAGGCTTACCATATGATGCAATCGCATAAGATTCTTTTAAACAATCCTTACACATCTACAAATATTAATGATAAATTATCATACAAAATGCATTTCCATCCATTGTAAATTCATTTTCAGTCTTTTTAATTTTGCTGACTTAGTTTAACTCTAAAATGCAGCTGTTCTGCAAAACAGATACTCTGTCTTCTATTCTTCATATGTGAGAGTATTACTGTTTTCTATTATCTATTAATTTTTTAAGGTACATCTGGCTCCTGAATTTAATACTGGCTACTGATTGCTTGGAAAACACCATTCAGGGCTCACTGTTAATTAGAAATCATTTTAGTTGCCTAAAATTGAAGTAGTTTGAAAAGAGTGCATTTCTTGCACATGCTGTCTAAATGAGTGGAGATTGATACAGATGGACTTTCCATATGACTCACACTGTGTCTGTCATATCTGGAAAATGCCTTTTCTGCTTCCACCTCCCTATTTTTCTTCATTCAAACTATACTTGTGTAAAACAAGTCTTTTAACAGATTCTGTTTACTATTTAGTTATTTAAACGAAATTAACTATTTAAACAATTATTACCTTCATTGTCTCATTCCTTGCTTTTGTTGAAAATGGTTTCTTTGATCCAGGTAATATTGTCCCCCTCCCAAATATGACCTCATAGATAATGTACTGTAATAGATCTGCATATGATAAAACTGTGTGTGGAGTTCAAGAGAAGCTATTGTTCTAAAGCATCACCTAAATGAAATGAAATATGGATGCATGATCCTCTTCTCTTTAAAATCCCATTTGTTTCATTGGCACTTCCACAACAAAACTGTCACGATCTAGTTTAAAGCCAGTGCATTGTGACAAGGCCCCTAAAAATGAATTTTGAAGTATAAACAATGCTGAATTTTAGTGAAAAAACAAACAACTTCTATTCAAAACTGCTATCATGATACTTGTACGAATTTATTTTACATTACATGTATTTCATCTTTCATCAGCAGGTCATATATCCTTCAGCAACCTGTTTATTTCAGCTGATATATGAACTTGGGTGCAATATAACAAAATAATAATAATCATCATCATCATCTGGGAACTGAAGACCACAAGAATTCAAAACAAAGATGTGACTTTTAAAAGGTATTTTATAGAACTGCATTTCAAAAACAGGAAACAGAGGAGGTTTAAAACAGGCACAGGCAACCTGAGGCCACATGCTGCATGTGGTGAACCATATCCCTTTAGCACCCCACCCCAACTATAATTTCCCAAAAAATATGGCAGCAGTTTCCCTACAACTCGAATAAGATGTATATAACTGTAGCACAAGCCCCATATAGATTTAATCCATTTTTTTTAAAAAAAGAACTCCCCTCTTTGAAAATAAATATATTTAAAATTCTGACTCTGTCAATGTGCATGAAATTGTCCCAACGCCATATTCACTGTGACCCATGCCATCCTAAAAATGTCAATTGTGGCCCATGTTACAGAAAGTTGTCTCCTCCCCCATTAATCTGAAAATACTGCATGATGCTCACAACTGATACAGTCATAACAATGACAGAAGGACACATCAAGAATATGGTACATTGTAAAAATAATGTTTTATTAGAGAAAGTCTTTTGTTTAGACTGCACTCTTATGCAAAGGGGCTTGGAAATCAGGCACATTTAAGCAATCTATCTTACATCTGAGTAAACATTCATATAAGGAAGAATAAATGTTCAAGGACATGTAGAAATGAATAAATACACTTAGTGAAGAACAACTCCATTTTTAAAAACATACTTCATGTTTTGTGAATTGTTTAAGAGATTCTGAAATAAAATATCAACAGCAGATTTGATATACTCAGCCTTTGGTTTAAATATGAAATTCCACATCATGATAATCCAATCCAGTGTAATTAGGATATAAAATGAATGAACTAGGGTTGTATGTGGGTGTTCAGGAGTCTGAGTTCATAGGCACAGAAACAGGGATAGGTGCAATGCTGCCCTCCAGCGTCTTACTGAAAGCTGCTTTCCCTTTGCTATCATAAGAATTTATGGTAATCCCTCTGTTCTTTGTATTCTTCTTTATAAGATAAATTCATTTTTCTTGGTTCTCATGTCACTAGGTTCTTGGATTTGTCATTTTCATACATTGCATTATAGGTCTTGACTTTAAAAAGTGGCCAAATGAGAATAAAATGCTAACTTTAGATAAATAAATACATGTGAAAATCTCATAATTTAGGGTAAACTACTTACTAAAATGCATATTAAAATATTAAAATGTTATTTTTATGCATTTTTAAAAATCTACTGACTGGGACGGTAATGGAACAGGATGTAAGAAATAAATGAACACCTAGGACATTGGCATGGACTGTAATAATCTGATCAGTGCACCCCTTATGCAGCCACACTTAGTTAGTAGTCTCTACTGTACTTACACTTCTACTAAAGAAGAGTTCCCAAGCCTCCTTTGACACAGAGGCACCTGATTAAGAGTATACGTCCTCATCCCCTATGAAGTGGTGGCATTGAGCAGCAAATTTGTTTGTCTCCTAAAACCTGTTCTTGAGATGACATTATTTGCATGACTTATTTGTTTTATTTTCTATCCTGCCTTTATTATTTTTTTATAAATAACTCAAGGCAGCGAACATACCTAATACTCCTTCCTCCTCCTATTTTCCCCACAACAATAACCCTGTGAGGTGAGTTGGGCTGAGAGAGAGTGACTGGCCCAAAGTAACCCAGCTGGCTTTCATGCCAGTGTCAGTCTCCTGGTTTCTAGCCCTTTAACCAAACTGGCTTGTGTGTGAAGGTATGAGGAGTTGGACTTTGAAGAAGCAGGACAGAAAGAGTATTGATACTTTTGAACACTGGTGTTGGAGAAGACTCCTGAGAATACCATGGACTGCCAAGAAAACAAACAAATGGATCACTTAGCAAATCAACTCAGACTTCTCACTCATGGCACAAGTAACCAGACTCATGATACTTTGAAGATATTATACATCTAGCTCTCTGGAGAAACTGGGAAAGATGGAAGTAAAGAGAAGAAGAGGATGACAAGCAGCAAGGTTACAGTGATGATGGGTGCACAATTGGAAGACCTAAAGGATCAGGTTAGGGGCAGATTATCAATTGAAAAAATCTATCTATGTGGTCACTAGAAGTTGATACTGACTTGATAGCACATAATCAGTCAAGGAAGCCAAAGATTGTCTATCAGCCTTGTACTGGTAATAAGAACAAGTTTGTTCAGTGTAAGATGCATATCAACAACAAAACAAAGCTGGACATGTTTTTTTAGGAAAACTAAAAAGCCCTGGGCTTTGTTCAGGTTCATGAGATACAAGTTTTACAAGACCATCATAGACGTAAAAAATTTAAAGCTTTGAGCACACTTAAGCTTGCAGCTGAATTAATTAAGAATGCCTAAATACAGATAATTTTATTTCAGTTCAAGAAATTGGATTATCATCGTCTCATATCCAGAGACTTATCTGTCTTCAGCACTACGAATAACCCTTCCTATGTTATTAAAAAAAAAATAAAAACTATGCCTTTCAGGGTATAAAGTTATTCTCATGGTTAATGTCCCATAAGAATCTCATATGGGATAAAGAAGGAGTAAAATCACTAGAGGTGTTCTAATTGTTTTAATATGTACTGTTCTGAATACTAAGCAGAAACTCCAACCCCAGGAATAAAGAACTAGACTGATTTAAGGAACAGACTGAACAACTCTGGATTTGGCTTGAATGTAAGATTTGTGTGTGTGTGAAGTTATGAAGGCCCCAAATTTTAGAAAAAATAATTTGACTCAGTTGAATCATAGCAGGACTTCCTGAGGACATCCTAAATGAAATATCTGCTCTATAAAAGAACATCATCCTATAAAAGAACTTTTGTTGTTTATTCATTCAGTCCCTTCCGACTCTTCATGACTTCATGGACCAGCCCATGCCAGAGCTTCCTGTCAGTCATTGCCACCCCCAGCTCCCTCAAGGACAAGTCCGTCACCTCTAGAACATCCATCTTGCCCTTGGTCGGCCCCTCTTCCTTTTGCCTTCCACTTTCCCTGGCATCAGTATCTTCTCCAGGGTGTCCTGTCTTCTCATTATGTGGCCAAAGTACTTCAGTTTTGCCTTTAATATCATTCCCTCAAGTGAGCAGTCTGGCTTTATTTCCTCGAGGATGGACTGGTTTGATCTTCTTGCACTCCAAGGCACTCTCAGAATTTTCCTCCAACACCACAGTTCAAAAGCATCTATCTTCCTTCTCTCAGCCTTCCTTACGGTCCAGCTCTCACAGCCATATGCTACTATGGGGAACACCATTGCTTTAACTACGCGGACCTTTGTTGTCAGTGTGATGTCTCTGATCTTAACTATTTTATCAAGATTTGTCATTGCTCTTCTCCCAAGAATTAAATGTCTTCTGATTTCCTGGCTGCAGTCAGCGTCTGCAGTAATCTTTGCACCTAGAAATACAAAGTCTGTCACTGCCTCTACGTTTTCTCCCTCTATTTGCCAGTTATCAATCAACCTTTTTTTGAGGTTTAACTGCAAGCCAGCTTTTGCACTTTCTTCTTTCACCTTCATCATAAGGCTCCTCAGTTCCTCCTTGCTTTCAGCCATCAAGGTGGTATCATCTGCACATCTGAGATTATTGATGTTTCTTCCAGTGATTTTAACCCCAGCCTTGGATTCTTCAAGCCCAGCTTGTCGCATGATGTGTTCTGCATACAAGTTGAATAGGTAGGGTGAGAGTATACAACCCTGCCACACTCTTTTCCCAATCTTAAACCAGTCTGTAGTTCCGTGGTCTGTTCTTACCATTGCTACTTGCTCATTATACAGATTCCTCAGGAAGTGGACAAGATGACTTGGTATTCCCATATCACTAAGACCTTGCCACAGTTTGTTATGGTCCACACAGTCAAAGGCTTTAGAATAGTCAATAAAATAGATTATTTTTTTTTTCTGAACCCCCCTGGCTTTTTCCATTATCCAGTGGATTTTGGCAATTAAAAGAACTACCAGTTCCTAATGTTATGCCCTTGCATGCTTTATGATTGCAGGACAATTATCCAAATACTGCAAACAATATTAGAGCTGGCAACCAACAGAATGTAATCTTTGTTAGAAGGATTTTCAACATTAATTATTTATCATTATTCAAGTTCAAAGTCAATAGAAGAAAATCTGGCTAGGCTGATTAAGCATGTATGTAATAAATTGATTCATTATTCAAATGAAAATATATTTGCATTATATGAGAAATTTAATGTTAGGGACCTGCAGACTTACAGACTTAGAAGAGTAGAAATAAACACACCCTTTTCTACCAAAACTATGTAACAAATTATCAGTCCATCATGGAATCTAGAACAGCAATTCATTGTGGGTCCTGGGGATCTCTAATGCAGTAAAGAGTCAGTAAACACAAAAGCCTTTCTGGCTCAGAGTTCTTTGAAATATAAAGTATGTCTCAACTTTTTTTTTTTCTTCTGTCAGTGGATTGGAGATTTCTTACCATAATGTGAAGCCCACTCTTCCATCCCTCATCATCATCCATCCCCCATCATCCAGAACTCCTCAACCAAGTGCATGTTTATGTGTGTGTATAATTCTTTTTGAAGTCAAAATCTTCCATTAGTACAGTTTTCATCCTGTGTTAGAAAGTGTCTGATACTAACAGAAATAGAAATACTGCTGCAATAGAAACTGCTATATTGAAAACTAAAAGAGTTGCACTTCATTACCCCAAATAAATGATAGGAGCTTTGGAATGAACTCCTGTTACTTAAGTTGTGGATTCTAAAGTTGATTAGATTCTAATTGGAGAAGATAATTTGGACCTAAGCCATGAAGTGGTTTATAGGTTAAAACTAGCACTTTGAATTGTACATGGAACTCTATTGATTAAAACGGCAGTCTCCCAAACATAGGAGTGACCCTGCTAAAGTAGCTATCATCTTCCAGCAAGAGGCAGCTTTATTCTATACCAGCTGAAGTTTCCACGTAGTCTTCCAAGGCAGCCCTAAGCAGAGAATGTTGCTGTAATTCAGTCTCAAGATGATGACATGAGTTGCTATTGACAAAGCCTGGGTTATTAAGACTATGACATTCTGAGCCTCCCCAGATTCTACCTCCAGTGCATGGAAACTGACATACCTTAGCACTAACAACTGAAGGACATCCAACATCAGCTCATGTAGTTTAGAAACTTTGAATGGTGTTTCCGGATGATTGTCAGTAGCCAAATATCAAAGGCGGCTTTAAAATCAATAATTCTTAATTGAATGGAGAAGGATCTGTTATTGAATGATCTGTTGAATGATCTATAGTTGATATCCCTCCTGAATATTCTGCTTGTTCTTCAGTGATAAGCTGTTCCCTTTCAATCCATTCCTGTACAGATATTTTGCATATAAGTTTGCACATGGGATGGAAGGCAGAAATAATGGAGACCTGTGTCTATATTTATCTCAGGCATGGAGGGGTCAGGAGGTGGTTGAGCCCATGAGTTGGATGAATTTGTTGCTGACTGGCTTATTCCCAGTTGCCATTTTTCTTTGTTTCCTGGTATATTTTATTTATTGCTTTTTCTTATTGTATTAATGTTTTTGTTGTGTTAGCTGCCAGAGTTGCTTTATGTGAGCTGGGTGGCCATATAAATCTAATAATTTATACTTACTGTTGAACTAGATGCTTTGGTTTCCATAGCAATAACTTGGTTGCCATTTTTTTTTCTTTTTCTTCTTTACATGTGTTAATGTGTACCTACTCATTCAGTGACTGCAGGCAAAATTTAGAGAAAACTTGGAGACATTAGAGTCATGAATGATGCAAGGAATAATAAAGGTTGCTATGAATTAATAACTATATTAAAGTGAGATGTGTATGATCCTCACTTTCTAGAAATGCTCAGTGTCAGTTTCTTAATAGTTAAACATTATTAATATGTAACATAAAAAGAACCAAATACCTGTTGCAGATCTTCAGCTGTTTCTTTACTTTCTCCTGTGGTAGCCTTATAGGGCAAAATAAAGAGTTCGGCAGATGTAGGTAAACCTGGCAGGATTGCTACCAAAATATGTTCATTGGAAATACTTGTTGCCTAATGTGTGAAAAGTAAAAGTGACAGTACATTAGAGTGACATCCACAGCTTTGTCTCTGTAGCTAAAATAAACTTGAACTGGTTGTCTTTTAATTTAATTTTTTTTCTAAATTTACTGAGATTATTAATCAAAATCATTTATTTATTTAATTTATATCCCAACATTGTTTATTGCAACATTGAGTATTCCAAAAAATACTTAATAAAGAAAAACACACACCACCTTTAAACCTAGAATTGATTTTTTTCCTTTGTTTGCTCTCATCCTGATCATCACATACAATTGCATTCAAATCCACATCTTCCACTCAGAAAATGCATTTTCTATTTGCACTCTAAGATAAGCATTTTACTTTCCCCCTTATATGTGTTTCTCAGAGAGAATTTTCAACAGTTGTAAATGAGCTTAATGTAATTGCTGTTTTTTTCAGAGACTTAAAAATACAGTTAAAAATAACTGCAAAGAAAAATAATTAATGAACATGAATGACACAAATAAAGATTGTATCATGCACTGTGGTATTTACAAAATCAATATGGAAATCAAATAAAATAGAATGTTAGGTCAAAAACAACCCAATAAGTATTGCTACATAAGGACCAATTAATTCTGAACTTCAAAATCTCAGGAAAATTTTGGAGGAAAGGAATTTTAGAAATGTGATAAACAGAGGTGAAAAGCCATGTAACAATCCTGTTTAGATCTCACACAGCTCAGGGTCTGACTGCACTGGACATAGAAGTTGACAAGGGAACTAAGAGGAGCCCTACACACATGATATATCAGCCTAACCCGATAAGGTTCTCTCCTTGAATTCACAGAAACAGTATGGCCAATGGCAAGAGCCGGTTACAATAACCTAAGTTAGAAGCAGAATATCCAAAGTACATTCTATATAGGAATGCATATAGACATGCCCAGGGACTGCTTATGTGGGACTGCCTGTTTCCAATTATCTTTGCCATTCAGTAAGATCTGAATATTGACTATTCTAAAGCCTTTGACTGTGTGGACCATAACAAATTGTGGCAAGTTCTTAGTGGTATGGGGATACCAAGTCATCTTGTATGCCTCCTGAAGAATCTGTATAACGACCAAGTAGCAACAGTAAGAACAGACCACGGAACAACAGACTGGTTTAAGATTGGGAAAGGAGTACGGCAGGGCTGTATACTCTCACCCTACCTATTCAACTTGTATGCAGAACACATCATGCGACAAGCTGGCCTTGAGGAATCCAAGGCTGGAGTTAAAATCTCTGGAAGAAACATTAACAATCTCAGATATGCAGATGATACCACTTTGATGGCTGAAAGTGAAGAGGAACTGAGGAGCCTTATGATGAAGGTGAAAGAAGAAAGTGCAAAAGCTGGTTTGCAGCTAAACCTCAAAAAAACCAAGATTATGGCAACCAGCTTGATTGATAACTGGCAAATAGAGGGAGAAAATGTAGAAGCAGTGAAAGACTTTGTATTCCTAGGTGCAAAGATTACTGTAGATGCTGACTGCAGTCAGGAAATCAGAAGACGCTTAATCCTTGGAAGAAGAGCAATGACAAATCTCGATAAAATAGTTAAGAGCAGAGACATCACACTGACAACAAAGGCCCGCATAGTTAAAGCAATGGTGTTCCCTGTAGTAACATATGGCTGCGAGAGCTGGACCATAAGGAAGGCTGAGCAAAGGAAGATTGATGCTTTTGAACTGTGGTGTTGGAGGAAAATTCTGAGAGTGCCTTGGACTGCAAGAAGATCCAACCAGTCCATCCTCGAGGAAATAAAGCCAGACTGCTCACTTGAGGGAATGATATTAAAGGCAAAACTGAAATACTTTGGCCACATAATGAGAAGACAGGATACCCTGGAGAAGATGCTGATGCTAGGGAGAGTGGAAGGCAAAAGGAAGAGGGGCCGACCAAGGGCAAGATGGATGGATGATATTCTAGAGGTGATGGACTCATCCCTGGGGGAGCTGAGGGTGTTGACGACCGACAGGAAGCTCTGGCGTGGGCTGGTCCATGAAGTCACGAAGAGTCGGAAGCGACTAAACGAATAAACAACAACAACAAGATCTGAAAGGCTTGGCATGCTCCAAGTTCCATTACTTAAGTAGTGTCATCTAATGAAATGCAGGAGACCTCTGTCACACACCTGCCCACATAATAGTATTCCCACCAAGATCTGGATGTCCTGAACCTGCTTGTCTACTGAAAGGCTCTAAAAACCTGGCTTTTCCCTGAAGCATTTGGGCAGGAAGTTTTTTGAGACCATCTTGAGTGTTTCTAGTTGTTCGGACTGTCCCTGTTAAATATGGTTAATTATGTTTTATTCTTTTATGGTTACTATTTGTTGTTTTTAACTCCATATACCACCCTGAATCACAAATCAAGTAGGTGGCTATATAAATTGAATGAATAAATAAATGAAATATTTTATGAGTAAAGCATGTATCTCTTGAACGTACTTTTTTGGGGGGGAGGGGAAGTCATAAAAGAGCTGGAAATATAGGTATCCGGAATAAGGTATGATGACATTAGGTAATTTGCATCACTCATACTATGAATTATGTCACTTTCTCCCACCTCCACCCATGTTCCCCCAATATATGTCCCTGTTTGGAAACTTTTGGAGTTCATTTGCCTAGAGTTGAAGGAAGTCTGAAGTGGCTCCCATCTATTGTTGAGCCCATTTTAAGAAGAGGATGTTCTCCCTACAGTGAAACATATTTTAATGTAATTTCCATGTGTCAATATTATAGATTTGATGTGTCAGTTCTGTGCTTCATATTCTTATTGATAATTACAGCATGATCTGCTCAGGCTTAAAGTCATGGTCGGCCTATGGCAGCCCATGTTTAGCCATTCCTTCTGCCTTAATTGTGATGTTCAAATTTTGTTCAGAAATATTACTTTCATTCTGGCAAGAAAATTTGTTTCTGTACTACAAAAAAAGGGGCATGGGTCCTAGTAAACTATTTAAATTGCAAATACTCAGACCTATACTCCATCACGTTATTGAATTGTTCGCATCAATCCAACTATCTTTCATAGATAATTAACAAGTAATATAGAACTATACATTAATTCCACAAATGTATTTAGCACAATGGTCCCAGCTTCCCTTGATCTGTGTTCTTCTGCACCATAACACTGAAAAAGTATGATGAGGGAATGTACATTTCAGATTTTCCATTGTTGAACAAAGGCAGTTGAGTTATTAATGAACTACATGATCACAACACAGGCACAGTACAAACTGCAGTGACCATATGTACAGAATGCTAGACTAAAGTTGCATACATGGATGGGAATACCAGATAAAGACACCAAACTATATCTTTAAAAGGCAATTCTCCAGCTAGTAAACAAAACAAATACAACCCCATTTTTAGCATGTTGCAAAAGAACACATTTACAATGATGTGAGACCAAGGCATCGTGACTAGTTTCTTTGGAAAAAAATGGTGAGATAAAAGAAAAGAAAAGAAAAATCATTTTTTTCTGAAAATAAATGGATGAGAATTTTTTATATTAATCTGATAAATGGGAGTAGTAGTCCTGCAAATCATTCTTGTGTCTTAAATTGTATTCAGACTCTTATAAGTGCTCCTTTCAAAGAGATTAGTGGAAGATAACAAAAGCATATCAATAAAATATGGCAAATTCTTTTACCTCAACTAGAACCGTCTTGATGACTCGACCAATGTCCCGTCTCCATTCAGGAATATCTGGATTGTATTCATCCAGATTTGGAGAAAACGAAAGCTGTAGAGACTGAAAATGCTCTAGGAGGAAAAGAGAAAGAGAGAAGAGAGAGAGAGATAATCAGAGACTATTATGCATGAAAACTCTTTAGACATAGCTACTGCATTTTAAAAATGAGCTTAGATTTCTAATCAGTTCGACTGATGTCATAAAATATGCTGACAAATAACCGCTTAGAATTAGATGAACCAAATGTCAGATCAGGACATTGCTAGTCATAATGGGACACCATTGTGGCAGTCAGGCTGGAAAAAAACAAACCAACCTTACCTTTCTTTTCTTTTTTTCTTTTGTTCTACAGCACTAGGGCAAAGACAAAAAGAGGGGAAAACCCAGCTTTTTTTTAATGGTGTTCACATTAAAATAGTATACTGTACATTTAGGCCAAGAGGAACAGATTGATATTTTGAATTCTAACTAATAAACCTAAAAAAAAATATCCTACTATTAGTTTAGACTTGGTGAGGCCCTAAGCTACAGTATATAAAGCTTGATGCCACTTGTTAAAAAGTTACACCAGAAAGTCTCACCTTGGGTCACCACAAAAAATCAAAAACATATATTTACCCTTTAATAATTTAATAGGAAGGTATTTAAAATGAAAAATATAAATTACTTTTAAATGAATGCATTTACTGATTACAAATTTATCATTTGGCTGGCTTGATCTCTCTCATAGATTATAATATAGCATACTTAAGTGTAATTTTTAAAATAATTTTAAGATACATTAATATATACAAGATGCTGACAAAATAAGTAGTCAGGATCACTTTATTAATATAAGTAATAATGAACTTGTTTGCAAAATCAGGCAACTGAAATTTTGTAAGGCCCTGCAGATTGTGAAGCCCTCAACTTTAGCTTGCCTAAATATATTTAGCATCAACTGAAGGCCTTTTTGCATGATCCCTAGAGTGCAATAAGGTTCTTATACTTATTTCTGTATTAGTTACTTTGTAGTTCAGGTACAAACTTCCCATGGAAAATAGGTCATTTGAAAGAATTAATATATTTTAAAGGGTTCTATATTGAAAGATATCGAAGGTATCTTTTGAGAGTGTAGCAGTGGTCCACATAACCATAGCTGAGGAAGAGAGAGAGAGGAGGAGGAGGAGGAAAAGGAGAAAATAGCTGTATGAAACCACTCCTGAATGGTTATCTTTGCACTGCATTTAACAGACTGTAATGCTGTAATTGTATTATTTCCCCAATTTAAAGATTTTAAATTTGGCATTTAAAAAGTCTGCAAACATAACAAATATCCAGTACTACCTGCACTGATTTCAATGTGTTTTCAGTATAAATCCTACTGATTAAACCAATTTCAATTTTGCACTAACCCAGAACAAATTCTAAATGAAGATAAATCTGAAGCTTTATTGGTAATCAGCTCATTAAGTGTCAGTGCTCCATGAACCAAGTTACTAGAGAGGCGTTTAAAAAGAACCCAGACAAAGTCTTCATTTACATGTCTTCAACATTTTTTTTCATTATTATTATTATTATTTTATTTATCCAATTTGTTCCCGCTCATCTCCTCCCACTGGGGGACTCTGGTGGTTTGGGGTGTCTCTCTGTGTGTTTTTTTCAGTATGCTTCCAAATACAGACAGCTTGTATAGCAATTAGGTTGTTTGGATTTTGAAAGGATGCAAATGAAACACTTGAAAGCATCCCACAAAATAAGACAAGCAGCATGGCAATTACTTTGAAGTACTACTGTAAACAGTGAGGGAACTGAGTGGGGATTTAAGAGAAGTGTTATACTGACCTCAGCATCTGAAATATGTAGGCAAGCATTCTATGCAAGATACCAGAGTTGTGGAAGAAAAGTAGCTCAGATTTTTTCATCACTGAATAAGGTTGGCGACATCAAATGGGAGAATGCAATGCTAAATACATTTTGGAATACACAGACACAGACACAGACACACAGACACACACACACACACAGACATGTTGAGGCCCATCCCCTCACTGACTGTCCTGACTACCAGGAAACACACTGAGACAAAGACTTGGTCTCTAATATTTATTACTAGTACTTAACAAGAATCCTAACAAACTGAGGAAGCGTGGGAAAAACCCAGCCATATAAACCCCAAAGGTTAAGGCGGTTCCGATCTGTGTCTCTTTGAATGGCTGAACAGTTCCTCAGTGCTACGCATGCGCTTGACAGTCTGGGTGGGAGCCCCCTGCTCGCCATCCTTACTCATGACACTGAGTATGTAATCTTGTCTCTGTTTTTGCCTTCTGCAAATTGGCAAGAGATAAGAGATTCAGGGATGCACCAGTAAGCTAACAGTCCAACTAAAGATTCCCTTGAACTGGATGATAGAATAGTTGTGACTAACATGCCCATGTTCAGGAGTATATGGGGGTGATAAAATGTGTGGTAAAATATGTGCATTTCTCTACTGTTCTTGCATCTGCAGATTCTCAAACCTGTTGAAACCTTGGACCGATCCTCTTTCCTATTGCAACAAAATACTTGCACTTCTCATATGAGAGTGCTATCAAGCTTACATGTGACACTAACAAAGTTCTAACAGAAGGACAGAGAATGAGCTATTAAAAAGGGAGCAACCTGTGATCCACAGTCAACATGTGGTCCCCTGGTCCATTTCTGGGAACTGTACAAAACCTCCAGATTCTTCTCCCAGTTTTTGGCCAAAATAAAAGGCAAAATCTATATACAAAGCTTGATTTGCCCCTTGTTTAAATCTTAAACTTCTTCCTGGTGATATCACTGCATCAATAAAAAGGCCCACTGAGGTAAAATTTTAAAAATTTAAAGTACAGTTCTAACCCGAAATCATTTGTCTACCTCTGCTACAGAATATGGCCCAGGTGCTGAGTTTCTAAAAAGTAAGAATTTCCCTGGGTGTAAATTTGTTATGAAGTGTGTTTGAGTCCAAAGAATATATTTTGTGATGGGTAAATAGACCCTTGCACTTATGATACATATAAGTTCAACTTTTGGCCCTTGGTCTTGATTGATCTGATTGGCATATAGCTGCCTTGCATGATTTTGTCCTTACTGTGTCCTTCTTAGTCTCCTATTTTTCTGAGTGGAGAACACAGCAAAGGGGAAACAGCTATAGAAACCTAGGGAATGAATCAGTAAGAGTGGACAAAAACAAGGCTCACCATACACTGCAATCATCTTGGTGTCTTGCAGAATTGTGTTTCCTGCAGAAACCTGTACTGTGATTGTGTTCATACCTTCTGCAGAGAAGGTAAATGTGATACTCCCTTCCAAAGTAATCAGTGGCTGAAAGACATAAGAAGGCAACAAGAAAGGTAATTAATGTTGTAGTAATAAAAAGCCAAGATAAACGTGTTACTAATAACAGACTGGGATCAAAGACATCTAGTATGACAGCCCAAAAAATCATTGGACAATATTGCCACTGATTTATTTGTCTTACATATTTCAATTCTTTGAAAAAGCATAAATCTGGAAAGTCTCTATAAAATACGAAACCTATCATCCAGGAAAGCTTCAGAAAAGTACCCACATAATCCAGAAAACAATGGCCAAGTTCTCATAACTGGTGATTGGTGATTTTAAAAAAAATTTGTTGAATAAACCATGCTTGTCTTGGTTTACATAAAAACTAAGCCTCAAAATTAGGATTACAAACCATAATGATTACACAATGCACCAAGTTGATACAAACAAATCAAATTAAGGCTTAATGTGATGAACAAATCCTTTAAGTGTACAACAGGTCCAGATGTGTAGATTTGATAAAATTGATATTTTCTCCTTTCTAATTCTTTCAATTTTAATGTGCAATTGTATGTAAAATTTATACATTCCCATTCAATTTGTATGTTTCAATAATCCTGAAGTGAACAAACCTGACACAATAGAAAGTTAAACTCGACATCTTTCTGTAACCGTATACGTATTCTTTTTGTGCAGCTGGCTGATTCAAAATTAGAAAACTGTTAATATGAAAGGTACAGAACTTTAGACCCTTCCTTTCAGTGTTACTTTTTTTTTTTTAAGTTGTTAATAAGGCCCCTCAAATGATTGACTCATTAAAGGGAGAACCTTCTAACCTGTCAGTTTGGCTAAAAACAACTAGATCAATGGTGATGAAGCACTGAAGTTCCCCTGCATTAGAATGGTGACATATATTTAATTGCTACATAGTAATATCATTTGCACAAGCATGAAAAATATTTTTTCAGAAGGTTTCACTAAAAGAGAAAAAGGAAAGATCATAGAGGTTAGACAAGAAAGGGACAGGTTACCAAAAAGAGAAATAGAAAAGTAGAAAGAAAATGAAGACCCAAAGAACCACAGAACAATAATAATAAAGTAAGGATTTTTTTCATGAGCACTCTTGGTACTAATAATTTTATTGTGTCATATTCTGTAAACAAAACAATAACAACATGCTCTCACAGTGTCATCTAGTGTGTGAGATGCCATTGGGGGCCATCATATTGTTTTCTAGAATAATGGTAGAACATGTGAACCATTATGGCAAAGAATACAGCATCATTCCATGAGAGTATTGTGGAAGAAATTAGTCACCTCTTACAGTTCAGCTACTGCTTGAAACAGTGGGAAAACCATACATTAAGAATATTTTTAAAACCCTGCTTCTTTTTCCAGTAAACTCCTTATTCTCAAAAGGGCAATCCTACCTTTCCTTTCCTTTATTTCATTGATTCAGACTATCTATCACTGAAGACTCTGGACAGTGTATAAAAATGCCTATTGAATAATAATTTAAAACATGTAAAATATTTAAAAACTGATATTCTTGCTAATCCAAAGAGCAGCTGAGCTCAGGCAGGCAGGACAAATTAAAGTTTCCTTTTCCTCCCTCCCTTTCTCTTCCAAAGTTCTTCTCTCTTTGAAAATGAGATAAAACATAAATCCTCCCTTATATTTTGGGTGTATCTGATGATTAGGAATATTCTGAATTCAAAATTTCACCCTGGCCTTTATGCCAAACAGTATTTGTGCCTTTTTAGGCTTTCCTGATATACAGCTTGATGAAGAATTCTTAAGAATGCAAAGGTTTGCACACTGTTGGGTTACCTTAAGTTGGCTTAATAAAGAATTTATCTCAGAATAGTTTAAAATAAGCTGCGAGGAATGAAAATGGGACCAACCAGGCAACAGTACTGTTTGGCTTATTATACAACAAGACCCTGCTGCCTTCATGAAGTGCAAGTCCCATTATTGTTGCTTGTATTTCATGTTATCAGATAATCTTATTGGTGTTGTTTGTGAACAATAATGGTTAACTTCAAGTGATCTCAATGGAATATACTTAATATAACTTCTATATTGGTTAGGGTCCACTTTCTCCACTGTCTAATGCTTTTAAACATAGCAGTACAGAGGCTCACAACACAAATTAACAAGAAGAATCACTGCCGGGTTACTTTAGCAAATTAAACACTATCATAGGCTAGGTATCATTTAGTTACCCCTGATTAACAATGCAAATGAGAACTCTGTATCAGTTTAATGCAGTGTTTCCCAACCTTGGTAACTTTCAGGTGGGTGGATTTATCTCCGAAAATTCTCATCAATGGCCATGTTGGCCATGAAATTCTGGGATTGGAAGTCCACACACTTGGAAACTGCCAAGGTTGGTAACAGTGGTATAATATAACAGGACAGATCTTGGGAATCTGCAAACATTCCACCAGTCCAACAGTATAAACCAAGGTGTCCAGGGGGAGGGAATTTGTAAAAAAAAAAAGAAAAAGTCAAGATGGTGGCCACAACCATTCAGTCAAAGCCCTACCCCTTTTTTATGTGTGATGAAGACACCCTTGAGTATAAAAAGAATAGAAAATAGTACACCTTCAAACCCTGGAATAGCAGACATAACTCCAGATTAGCTCAAAACTGGATTATGATATTATTTTTAAGCAATATTTTGCATAATGGGGAAAATAAAAACAAACAGTATCTTTTGTGTTAAGCCAGTTAATTAAAAAGCTGATATGTGCCATAAAAGTGCTGAGAATTTCTATCTGTGATTTTCAGGGTCCTGTAATCTGTTCCTCGAGATAATTCAACTTGCCCTCCCCCCTTTGATAATGTGGTCATAGCATTAATTAACCACTGATTTTACTGCATGAATACAGACCTCGGTGTTGTTTCCAAACCACCAAATATATGTTAGGGTTCCAACTTGACTGGGCCATAATATTGCTGTGGCATTAACTTCTTTGTTCTTTGTTGTTACAAATGGAAGTGACAAATGGACATGCTCTAAAGGACCTAGAAATGAGGAAAAAATGAGAAAAATGTGTTCATAAAGTCATTTTATGCATTAATATATTTAACTTCAAGTTCCCTTCTCTGCAGTTTCAGTAGGACTGTAGGCTACTTCACCCACAATTTAATTTCAGCATTGTTGCAACCCTGTACATGATTATTAGGAACAGTCTCACTACTGGTTGTGTATTCATCCACAGATTCAGCTATAAATGACTTTTTGCTGAAGAGCTTTGTGATATGTGTGGTTTCCACATTAGACCACGCTGAAGAACCCTACATGAAGATTTAATCATACAGTGCTGCTGCACAAGTTAATGTACATGGAAAAAGAAATGGTCAATAACCAATAACCTGGCATATACAGTTATGGAAAAAAGTAAATACACCCTCTTTGAATTCTATGGTTTTATGTATCAGGACATAATAAAAATCATCTGGTCCTTAGCAGGTCTTCAAATTAGGTAAAGACAACCTCAGATGAACAACAACATATGACATATTACATCGTGTCATTATTTATTTTTACAAAAATAAAGCCAAAATGGAGGCCAAAATGGAGGGAGGGAGGGAGGGAAAGGTCACTAGCGGAAGATAGATGGTCTAAATCCTTTCATAAGAAAAGGTAGTTCCATAATCAAAAAAACAATTCATTGATTAAGAAGGTAAATTATGAATCCTAGAAGAATAGCTACATAATTTCAGAAAAAAAGAAACTTTTTTCTTTTAAATCAGTAATGTCCTCATTGTATAAGGAATTAGGATGATGAAAGAATGGCTTCTCTCTCTCTCTTTCTCTGTCTCACCTACACACACACACACACAACTAAAACTATATTCTTTTTCTGTACAAAAGACGTTATTACTGACATAGTGCAAGAACAAAGCTTACTCTTTGTTTCAGAAGCTTATAAGCAGTTCCTGCAAACCTCTGTTACCAAATATTACTTCAGAGTAATACTGCTGGGTTACTTTACCATTGATAGAAATAGTGCAGTTTAATATGTTTCTGCAACCTTATTTTTTACTCTAAATGGATCATCTTGCCTTACATTCCAATAATCCAGTGTATTATCTTTATGCAGGCTTCCAAAGTTTTGAACTCAATTTCCAGTGAAGGGTTGGAATACCATAGAATGATCTGCAGCTATCTTGGTGTGATGAGTACCAAAGAAAATGAAACTAGTTACATTCTGCTTCCCGGTGGTCAGTGTGAGTAAAAACTCCACACAGGATCTGCACTGTGTAAAAATAAAGAAATTTCCTCCCCCTTCCCTCTAGTTGGACAGGAAGTCATGTAAAACCTCATGGATGAGGGCATGACACATGTAGCATCTTTATTTCTCTGGCCTGACAACTTATGAAAAGGACTGCAGACTGTACATATCATTCTAAAGACAAAGTCTGAAGGCAAATCATGCAAAATATCACTGCACAATTAACAGTGGCAATCTTCGTTTTGCTTTATAGAAGTGCTAATATTTATAGAAGTGCCAGTATTAATTTTGTTTTAGAATCTTCTGGATCTCAATAATTTAATTAAAATTCACCATCTAATGCTTCTAGTGGGTGGTGGCAGCATGACAACTCTGGAATAACTCCGGATTGTATGGGGGCAATAATATATTTTGCTCAAAGAACTTTATCAAAAATGTTCTTAGTAAGTCAGAACTTCAGCAGACATTTCATTATAAATGACTGTATGAAGCTAGGAGCATATCTTAAGAATCCAAGCAGTTTCATATATAATATGTAATGCCTTAACAACCTATTAGACATATTCATCTAAGTCAATTATCTATTTTCAGCAAAGATCTTCTCCAAAGTCTCTATTAAACTTTCTACAGATCTTGTCTCTGACAGAAAGCAACAGAAAAATAAACGTATACTTGTCTGTATTGCATCTTGCCCTTCATTTACATTTTTAATGGAAAAGAGGTTTAAATGAAGCAATGTTACTCAAGTTAACAATTTTTCCACATAAATCAATTCCACTGTTGGCAGCTATACAATGACAAAAACTACAACCTATTTTTCAACAAAACTGTATAATCTAGGATTATGCATACTATCAAGGAACTCAAGACAACAATGTATGGAAGCTACACATTACTCATTGTTCTCTGCTTATACATAAGAAAGCTGAATATAGGTAGACAGACAGGCAGATAGATGATAGATAGATGCATTAAAAGTATATATTAAAGAATCCTGAATTAAATGTATATTGAAGTATCTGCATTAAAATATTATATATAAAATATTATACATAAAGGGATAGAGAAATGAGAGAAGTACATTGTATTAGGAAAAGTCATATAAAAGTCGTATATATAATCTGTAGAAAATATGTGGGAATAGTTAGTAAGAGAATATATATGATCTTAGTATGGATTACTAAGAATTTTAGGGGCTTTAAACATCTATAAACACTACTCATGACTACCGCTTTGTTTTTGCCATATAATAGAGTTATACATGAATGTGCATGTAATGTAAATTTAGAGTTTCCAAGTGAGAACCTAAGGTGGGTTAGATATCCCTGAAAATATCTCCATGAGTGGGGACAGCACCATGGTGAAGATTCATGGCCAGACAGCAAGTTCTGGCCAACAAAATTCTCTCAGGAGAAGGAGAGATTGGGAAATCACTCACTTGTGCTCTGGATAACTGCTCCTCAAGAGCAGACCATAGGAATTGATTTTCAATCATATGTTTAGTGGTTTGGGAGCCATTGCACTCAAAACCACTGTGCAGCCTTTATGGACACTTGACCTGCAAAAGCCTCACTTTCTTAAACACTTCTGGATACAATTAATTTACAACTTAAGAGAGATCTTCCAAACAGCAGGAAAGAATTGGAGAGTCACCTTTTTGGAATTAAGAAGAGAAAAAAAAAAAACTATCTTAAAGGATTTTGACCTAAAAGCAAAAAGTATTTAAGATTTAGAGCAATTCCAGAAGGCCATGGAGAAGATATCAGAGAAAAGAGTAAATCTCTAATTTTTTGGATTGGGTTGAAGATGACACAGAGGCAGAGATTGATAAGGTTTATAGGATCAATACACAGTTTACAAAATTAAGAAATGTTCCGAGATGTCCTTGTACATTTTTGTGAGGTTTGAGTCTGAGTCAGACTCTGAAAATGAAACTTATCCTGAAAAGTCTGAAGAAAATGAAACTTATCAAGTAGGAATCAGGGAAACAGATACCCAAAATGACTCAGCAGAGCAGGAGAAAGCGCAGGCGCTGATTGGGCAAAATCAGCGAGAAGGATTTGAAACCTCCAGTTAGTGTGCAAGACCAGAGAGCTGAGAAGTGCGTGAATCAGAAGACAGCCCGACTGGCTGCAGAAGAGAAAAGGTGTGGAAAGGAATGCATTAAAAGGCAAGTGCACATTGAGCGAGCTGCCGGAGACAACTGATCCTTTGAGCTCATTTCAGCAGATGAGTTCTTACCAGAGTCAGAAGCTTCATCTGTAGCCATTGTGAAATCAGAGCCAGCTTCTTCTGACGTTGTGGCACTGCTTCCTTCACAAGTCACTCCAATTGAGTCCAGCCTCGCTGGTCCATCAGATCTCAGCCTAGCTTTCAGCTCCCAGCCTCGCCTCGTTGCTTCATCCAAGTGCAATCCTGCCTTTGGCATCAAGCCTCATTGTGCAGATCCAGTCACATCCAGCCAGAGTTCCAGCTCCAGGTCTTGTCTTGTCACTCCAGCCCAGCCTTGCTTCCAGTTTTCAGTCTAGTCTCGCTGCCTCAGTCACATCTAGTCTAGCCTCTGCTTCCAAGTCGTTTTGCTGTTCCAGTCCAGCCTAGCTCCAAGTCCAGCTCCTTGCCTCATTTTTCCATTTCAGTCAAGTCCTGCCTTGTTTTCAGATCCAAGCCTTGCCTCGCTGCTCCAGTCCAGCCCAGTATCACTCCAAGTTCCACCTCTTGCCTTGCTGTGTCAGTCGAGTCCCACATCGCCTCCAGAATCAAGTCCTGCCTTGAAGATCCAGTCAAGCCTTGCCCAGCCTCCGTGCCAAGATCA
The DNA here is from genome assembly GCF_035149785.1 of Candoia aspera. Lineage (NCBI taxonomy): Eukaryota > Metazoa > Chordata > Lepidosauria > Squamata > Candoiidae > Candoia > Candoia aspera. Next base: position 52,201,992 of record NC_086158.1, read on the forward strand.
AGCCCAGCATCTCTAGTCTCCTTCTTGCCACATGCATTTGCCTCCCCAGGTCTTGCTGCTTCATTGAGGGGTCTAGCCAAGTTCTGCCTAGCTGTGTTGCCTCAGTCTTCATCGGATCCTGATCCTGCAGTCTTGCCTAGTTTTCCTCCTCTGCCTGGGTGGACCTGACTGATTGTGTTGCTACTTATTGAGGACTTTATTATTGTAAATAGTTGATTGAAATAAAAGTGTTTTAAGTAATCCTGCCTGGCTGTCTCATAGTCTGAACAGGACGATTTTGTTAGGAAGAAGACTAGAGATTAAATTTTGCACCAGCATATTAATACTAGATTGAGGATTGATAGTACAGATATAATTGTACTTATGGAAATTCTAGTTAGAATACTGTGCAAGAGAAAAGGTTTGTTTTTGTTTTTCCTGACAAATTAAAACAGAAAAAATGATTCTATTTAGATGGGATAAGTTGGAAGGTTGATTTTTACTTTTACACAGCAGAGGTTCAGACTGAACTCTGTGCAAGCAAGAGATTTCTTGGGAAAATTCAAATAAAAAATGGAGGAAATGCAAATGGAAGTGACAATGACAGATGTGATTAAATAAATGTCACATCAGATAGAGCAGGACACTGAAGATGCTACCACGTTGGGCACTACAGGTATTGATTTTTCTAAAATCTTGGCATAACTATTATAATTATATTATAAATGCTTAACATAGAATATAAATAAAACAAATGCTCCTCAAAAGAGAACAAAAATCATTATTTGAAAATGTTAAAATGTTATTTGCTTAGAAGAAACACGTATTAGGAAAATGGGAAGAGTTATAGATTCAAAAACCATGGGAAGAGTTATAGATTCAAAAAATATTTGAATCACAAAAAATTGGGTGAAGAATTTATTTCAGTAGGAATGAAAAATAGAGATGGAGTTGTTCTGTATATAAATTCTCAACTATATCCAAAACTTACATTGACTGATGACTATGGCAGTTACGCTGGACTGGAAGTTATTCTACAAGGGGCTAAAACATTGATATTGGGAATTTATGCTCCAAACGAAGATAAAACAGCATTTTATAAAGGACTTGTGGATAAACTATTGGAGTTTCCACATGAAAATTGGTGTCTCTTGGGAGATTGGAATGGGGTGCTTTCCCCACAAAAAGATAGAACTTCTGAGAAAAATATTAAAAATACACCAGGCAAACTATCAAAGGTTTTCTTTGATTTAATGGATATTTTATTCCTTCATTTGGGGCATAAATTCCCAATATTGTTGATGTATGGAGATATAAAAATGGTATTATTTTCAATAAAATCAGGTATGTATATAAAAGTTTGTTTAAATAATCAAATTATTTTTTTATATTGGTTATTGTGCAACACTTTTCTTTAAATTCACAGGAAATGCTAAACAAATGTTGCCTTTTAATTCTGAAAGCAGGCTGGTATGTACTGAACCTCTTGCGGTGCTGATTCAAAAACCTAATCTGAAGAATAAAGCATATATTCTTCATTGAAGGTTCTGCTGTTTTTGATATTGATTTAGGAAAAAAATCACTGAAGCAGGTAGTTCTGATTAACTACTGCAATCAAGATAAAAAGACAAATTTAAAAATGCAGTTTTGGAACAGCAGATGGTGTTATACTACTGTTTGCATGACATAGCTAGCAATGCATAACTATCCAACAAGAGTTGGACAATCCTTTGTCTCTTTGAATTAAAAAGGTTTTCATCTACAAGGATTAATTAGTTCTGTGAAAGACATATGCTGGAAATCCCAAACCCTCTATGTTCTAAACTGGGGGTAATTAAGCTAAGGGATTGGGCATATCCTGGAGTAATGTAGCTATTTGTAATTGCTTATTTGTGAGTTGAAGATCCAGTTTGAAACTGCTGTTGCCAGTGTGCTTGGGTAAAACAACAGTGTCTGTTTTTTTTTGTTGGGGAGAGGTAATTTTATTATTTGAGACTAGAAATGGTAATTGGGTCAAATTAAGAACCTTTGTTCTAGATACTCTGTTGAAAAGTATGAGGGCTGTAGTTATGTAGGAGAAAGGTATATTTCCATAAAAAAATAAATGCTAGGTGATATGAAAATACTTCAGCTGTCAGTAGAGAAGCCATTGGTTTGATTAGTTGAAGTATCTTCATAAAGTCTGCTCATTTGTTATAGATTCCCATATTTGTATGGTCATCTTAATTATATTAAAATACCACAATAATTCTTTTGAAATGGTTATTCTATTTTATCTATCATTAACCTTTCCTTAACTGCTTCCTAAAATGCATGTTTCACTCTTCTAATAACTTTAAAGCAAAGATTGCTAGTGTGTTGGATTTGTATTCTGTATCACTGGAATTTTCTTTCTGTCCTTAGAAACACAGAGACACATATGATGGAGCCAGTGGGGTGTAGTTGTTAAGGTGTTAGATTAGGCATTTAATCTGTTATTAAAATATGACATGGAGAAAAAGCAAGTAAAAGTTTGTATGATAAAGCAGATTTTTTTTTTATCCATTCAATTGTGTCTGATTCTCAGAGACTGCCTGGACAAGTCCCTGCAGTCTTCTTGACAAAGTTTTTCAAAAGTGGTTTGCCCTTGCCTCCTTCCTAGGGCTGAGAAAAAGTGACTGGCCCAAGTTCACCCAGCTGGCTTTGTGCCTAAGGCAGGACTAGAACTCACAGTCTCCCAGTTTCTAGCTTGATTTCTTAACCACTACACCAGTCTGGCTCTCGATAAAGTGGATACAAAATCTGAAAACAAACAAACAAACAAAAGGATATAACCATGGGAAGAGTTATAGGGAAAAAAAATCAGCAAAACAAAATCATCAATATAAGATGAGAAAATTGGTATAAAATGTTTTACAGATGGTGCATAGCTCCACCAATAATTACAAAATAGATAAAGTATATAACAACAAAAAAATGTTGGAAATGTCACCATAAAAAAGCAACTTTGTATCATATGCAGTTGTTATGTAAAAAAAACCCCTCAAAAATATTGGAAAGAAATAAATAGCATTGTACAAAAAAAAATTCTAAAATAAAATTTGAACTGAAACCTCAAATATTTTTATAAGGAATTGTTCCTGAATATATAAACAAGAAGCACCACAATCTATTAAGATCATCAATATGTTAAGAGCCACAAGGACAATCTGGCACAACAATGGTAAAGAGACACTTTGCCAATGGTACTAGATTGGGAAACCAAAGTTGGAGAATATGCAACAATGGCAAAAGTGCTTTATTTATTTCCCTAAAACGTCCAATAGAGAAGGTTTTAGTCTGGTGGGGAGACCCAGGTTCTAGTCCTTCATTAGGCATGGATGTGGTAGAATGACTTTGGACCAGTGGCTATCTCTCAGGCAGAGAATGGGAAATCAAAACAAATCTGTCTACTGTATTGGACAGTCTATAACCTTCAATGAAGAAGCCCTCATCCTCTGGTGAATTGATTCAGGTTGAATAATAATAACAAACAATACATATAAAATAATTAAAATGGCCTAAATTTCATGTGACTGACGAATCTTTTAACATTAGTGTTCTTAGATGAGATTTCCCAAAATACAAGTCAAGAATATTGAAATCTCACAAGGATCTGGTATTCTCACATGAGATTTCAGTATCCTTATGTGAAATTGCATGAGATCTTGGAGGCAATATCACCAACATCTTATTATACTGTAGCAATTTTAGTTTTAGTGTGGATTCACTGCATGATATACCCCACTATCATGCAAATATAGTATTAGCTTCTCTAGGTAAAATAAACTCCCTAACTTTCCCATCCCAGAAGAAAAAATCCGTAATTCTAGCAGCTACAGCTGCATTTCCATACTCAGCCTGAGATCTACAGCTACAAACACTGTTTATAAATTTAATCCTCAAGACATCGAGGAAAACATCACATCCTATGCAGTTTAAGATCTGACAAAGAATGTAATAAATTATATGGTGTTGAAACACACAGATCAATTACATGGCTGCAATCCTGTTACAAGATGGGAATGACACAGACAATGACATTTCTGCTTCAGGTCATGGCCTGCATAAACAAAAAGGTATTCAATCAAGTAGCCTTGTTAACTTGCATATAAAGTGGGGCACAATGGCAAAGGCGTTCCTTAGCAAACAGCAGCAGACTTCTTGGCTCTGTGTTACCAGAGGCCCATCATGGTTATTTGGGATATTATCCTCTCTCCATTTGCAATTAATTTTGGAGTGTTCAACTAGCATATACATAAAATGGGAATGAACAAGTAAGAAAGACTTAAAACTATGTTTTCATTGTTGCTATTTAAATATTGATTGGAATTGCTTTTTAAATATTGATTTTAATATAATTGTTTTATATAACTGTTTAGCTGTAGATTGTTTTGGCAGTGCAGTACTAAAAAACCTGGATAAATTATATAGATAAATACAATGACTGCAATTGCATGGACTTGGTGAGAATATCACAGGGACTACAGGACCATAAAGATTTCCTTGAGGTCAGAAAGAAAATTCCAGTGATGGAGGAGAGAAATTCAGTATCAAGTGTCTGCCTCTTGCTTATATGAAGCTATACCCAGCAATTTCAATATCAAGAGATGGAATTGGGGAAAAAAGGTATGTCTAGGATATTCCATGGGTTTATTTTACTGGGTTCAAAATTTCCTGGCTTCTTAGTTTCTTCCCAAATCATCAATTAATTTACAGTAGGGAAGGAGAACTTTGTATAAAAATGTCAAACGCATTTCCTGCCTTTTCTCACATATCTAAGAGGTTTTCAGTGATATCAACCTAAAACAACTTCATTGCATTTGTGTTTAATGTTGTAGGCTTTTAATGCATTCATAATCCAGTACAGCATGGTTCCCATTTTCCTTCCTATACACTTTCCACTGCGCCCCACTGATACACTCTTTTTGCTGTTCTCTTTCTCTATCTCACATCAAGTGCCTATACCTCATTCTACTCAGCTAACAATTATGTGTGTGTGTGGGGGGGGGGTAAGGTTAGGGGATGGAAGACTCTCCTCTCGCTCTGGCCTCAGAGCCTCTGGCGGGGGTGGAGGTTGCCAACTTATGAACTCCTCTGCTTGGGATTCCTCTGCTTGCTCAGTCAAGTGAGGAATCACTGGTACAGTGCGAGGGTTGGGTTTGTGAGGGAAAAGCTGATGGAATTGTTGAACCAGCACTGGTGCATGCACATCTCTGGCATTTTCCCACATGCACTCTTCCTCAGCGTACCCTTTCCAGTGTATTAAATATTGGATGCCCTTTCCCCTCCTCCTAGAGTCCAGAATCTCCTTGACTTCGTATTCCTCCTCCCTTCACAATTACTGGAAGGGGGGGGGGCATTTGCGACCGTAAGGCACTTGGGGGAGGGTCTTTGGCTAGCAAGGCTCTGTGAAACACTGGATGGACTTTCATGGATGCTGGTAGCTGTAAATTATAAGCCACTAGATTTATCTGCTATACCACAGTGAAAGGGCCCACAAACTTAGAGTCCAACTTCTTGGAAGGCCTGGTAGAGGTCAAAAACTTGATAGAGAGCCACACTTTGTCTCCTACAGAAATCGCTGGCCCCTCTTGTCTGTGAGCATCTGCAGCTCTCTTGTAAGCACTCTTTGCCCTGTTCAGCTGCTCCTTTAACAACTTCTGTGCGGCTTGTTGCTCTTTAAGAAAATCAGCCGTGGCTGGAACAGTTCCCTGCTGGGAGGAGGTGGGCAACACCCAAGGGTTAACCCCGTAGAGTGCTTGGAAAGGAGACATCTTGGTAGAGGATTACACAGTGTTGTTATAAGTAAATTCTGCCATAGGGAGCAGGGCTGGCCAATTGTCTTGCTGATAAGTGGTGTAACACCTGAGATATTGCTGTAACCATTGGTTAATTTTCTCAGCTTGCCCATTACTAGCAGGATGATGCGATGAAGATAGGTGGATCTGGACCCCTAATGACTGGAAAAGGGCCCTCCAGAACCTGGAAGTGAACTGAGGGCCTCTGTCACTCACCAAGTGATTTATCAAGCCTCTATACTGAAAAATATGGTCCATAAACAATGGCGCTGTGGCTTGCGCAGATGAGAGGCCCTTGCAAGGAATAAAATACGCCATTTTAGTGAAAAGGTCACTAAATTTATTTATAAATTTTCCATAAAAATTGGCAAATCCTAGGAATTTCTGTACATCTTTCACATTGCAGGAGGGTTGCCAAGAGAGAATTGCCTGGACCTTTGAAGGATCCATAGATATGCCTTCTGTTGATATTCTATAGCCCAGGAAATGTAATTCAATTAAATCAAAGGCACACTTCTCTAGCTTGGCAAACAGCTTGTTCTCTCTCTGTCTTTGTAAGACATTACGTACATGGGTTACATGAGTTGTAGTATCCTCAGAGAATATTAATATGTCATCTAGATAAATGACCAGATACTTATCTATAAATCAGAGAAAATTTGATTCATAAATCGGGAAAATACGGCTCCTGCGTTTGTCAAGCCAAAGGGCAAAACAAGGTACTCAAATTTACCAAACCTGGTATTGAAGGCAGTCAGATATTCATGCCCCTCTTTCATCCGGATCAGATTGTACACATTCCTAAGGTCCAACCTAGTAAAAATGTGTGCTTTCTGTAAGCGATCCAGCAGATCAGATATTAGGGGGAGTGGGTAATTTTCCTTGACTATGAGCTTATTGAGGGACCTGAAATCACACACCACTCTCATGGGTGCCTCCTGAGCTGCCGGTGCCAACGGGTCAGGTTTCTTTGGTACGAAGAACGTAGGAGCAGATGCTGGGGAAGTAGATGGTCAGATGAAACCATTTTGGAGATTAGAATCCAAGTAATCTTTTAAGGTGGCTAGCTCCTTGGGGGACATGGGATATTGTTTCCTTGCTGGAATCTTGGCTCCTGGTATCAACTCAATAGTGCAATCACGGTCCATATGGGGGGGTAGTGCTGTGGCCTCTTGTTCGCTGAAAATGTCTGCGAAATCTGCATACTTGGCTGGCAACTGCCCCCCTCCCACTTCAGTGACTGTGTTGGTTGCTGGAGAGAGAAGAGCGGCTTGAATCTTGTGGTGCTGGCATTCCTTAGCTGGGAAGGAGATTGCTCCCGTAGTCCAGTCAAACAATGGGTTGTGGATCTTCAGCCAAGGTGTGCCCAGGACTATAGGCACATTAAGTGATTCAGTAACATAAAGTTGGATCCACTCAGTGTGGTCTCCTGTTGTTAGTTGCAAAGGTTCTGTGAAACTTCGAATCGGTCCTGCCTTGAGGGGCTGGCTGTCAATGGTCTCAACTTCTATGGGACGTGGCAATTCCATGGTCGGGATGTTCAGGTCTTGTGCAGTCTGTACATCAATAAAATTGGTGGAAGCTCTGGAATCCACGAGAGCCTCTAGCTTGACCTGGTGCTCTGGGTTTACGTGCATTATGACTGGTAAGTAGTAAAAGGATTGCCTGGAATCATCGGAATGAGCCCTTCTTAATTGATTGATGGTCTCCCTGCTGAGCTCTGTGGAGGGAGACTGACAGAGTTTCCCTGGTTGGAAGTAGAGGCGGAGGCGGCTCTTGGTTCTGCTGCTTGCCCTGGGGCTCTTACGGAATTTGCTTGGCTTCTCACTGGGCAAGCTCTCACCATGTGCCCCTCTGTCTCTCAGCCTCGGAAGTAAGCCTCCTGCTTACCCTGATCTGCATCGGCTCCTCTGGTCCTGAGTAGAGAGATGCTGCAGAGAGAGCTGGAAATTCTGGAAGCGCTCTGAAGCCCCTGCCTCTCCCCGGCTGCATCTGTCTGAGCTCTTCTAGCCTGGCATCTATGACCACAGACAGCTGATATAAACCTTCTAAGGTAGCTGGTGTTCCCTGGCGCACTAATTCATTTTTAATTTCCTCATTCAGCCCCTGTTTGAATTGGTCTTTCAAGGCACTCATATTCCAGTCCAGATCTCCTGCTAACAGCTTGAAATCAGCAATGTAAATTCCCACCCTTGTTGCCTTGCTTGAGCTTCCGAATTTCCCGGCTGGCAGTGACCTCTCTGATGGGGTCATCAAATTGTGCTCAGAACCCTGCCAGAAAATTCTGGTAGTCATTGAGAATTGGGTTGTTGTTCTCCACCATGGGAATAGCCCATTTGGCTGCTGGGCCCTTTAGCAGACTTAAAATGAAGGTGACTCTGGTTTGGTCTGTTGGGAACTCTGCCGGTCTGCTGTTGAAAAACATTGTGCACTGTGTGAGAAAGGTTCTCAACTGTCCTGCTTCTCCTCCAAACTTCTATGGTAGACTGCCCTGGCATCTCAAGACTACTGGCGGAGCTGCTGCTGCTGCTGCTGGCACCGGTTGTGGGTTAATCGGAGCTGGTTGTTGTAACTGCTGTAGCATGGCTGCTTGTAATGTGTTGATCTGGAGATCTACTTGTTGTTGATGTTGTTGCAATGCTGCTGCCAGTTGTTGGATGGCTTGCCGAATTTCCTGGTTTTCCAAAGACATTTTCCCAAATGTCCTTTTTTTTTTTCTTTGTTCCTCCCTCTTTCAATGGGAGTAGGAGTTTGTTAGGATTGATGTCCTAACAGTCAGGAACCACACTGAGACAAGGAATAGGTCTCTAGTGTTTTATTACTGCTACGTTAGACAGAAAATGCTAACAAACTGAAGAAGCATGGGAAAGCCCAGACAGATAAACCCCAAAAGCCAAGGTGGGTCTGTTCTGTGTCTCTTTGAATGGCTGTTCAACTCCTCACTACTACGCATGTGTTTTCCCCCCTGGATAGGGGCCCCCTCCTGCTCACCATCAGTGCTCATGAAAAATAGGAGGAAAGTAAAGAAGTGAATTAACAGGTAGTTATGGAGAAACAAAGGAAAGTCCCTGATTAAAACACAGGCAGCAGCAGAGGGGGGAAAGAATACCTTGTGAAATGAATGTTCTCTCCAACACATTTCTAGTTTTCTCCACCACATATAACAATATGGATCATGAAAGAAAAAAAAATATTTAATTTTGAAATTACATTTTTAACTTTTCTAAAATTACACCGTGGGATGCAGTGGTGCTGCAGGTTAAACCGCTGAGCTGCTGAGCTTGCCAATCAGAAGGTCGGCGGTTCGAATCCGCATGACAGGGTGAGCTCCCGTTGCTAGTCCCAGCTCCTGCCAACCTAGCAGTTCGAAAACACGCCAGTGTGAGTAGATTAATAGGTACTGCTTCAGTGGGCAGGTAACGGCGTTCCGTTTAAGTCATGCCGGCCACATGACCACAGAAGTGTCTACAGACAAACGCCGGCTCTTCGGCTTTGAAACGGAGATGAGCACCGCCCCCTAGAGTCAGACACGACTGGACTTAATGTCAAGGGAAACCTTTACCTTTACCTTTACCTTTACTAAAATTACACCAAGGTCTTCCTGAGACTTTTCTATCATATTTTTTTTCCAAAGTTCAAGTTGGATGTTGAAGAAGCAGGATAGGAGGAGCATTGACACCTTTGAACTCTGGTGTTTGAGTGGAGTCTTGAGAATACCATGGACAGCCAAAACAACAAACAAACCAATGGATCATCGAACAAATCAACCCAGAGATCTCATTTGAGGTACAAATGATCACACTGAAATTATCCTACTTCGGACACATTATGCAAAGACCTAGTTCTCTGGAAAAGGCTCTGATTTTGGGAAAAGTGGAAAGAAAAAGAAGAAGAGGACAAACAGCAGCAAGGTGGATGGACTCAGTTACAGTGATGATGAATGCAACATTGGAAGACCTGAAAGACCAGGTTAGTATCATGGAGAAAATCTATCTATGTGGTTGCTAGGAGTTGAAACAATTTGATATTAATCAATCAATTAATCAATTATCAGATACTAACTCTGAAGAACTTGCTGTTTGATCTTTTATGTTTCAGCTTAACAAAATTATCCTGACATCTTGATTTATTCTACTTAACCAAACTGTTTTGTAAATTATATATAATACTTGGCATATTGTCTAAACATATCAATACCCATAAATTTTATTTTCTCTCTCTTTTCAAGCAATATTGGAAATAAAATGTTTGTATCTCAAAACTGAAACAAGATATTCACACACATATATTTTATGTATATGTGTCTACAAATTTTTTATCCATTCTCAGGAGCAGGACATAGGCAGCAATAATCCTAGGGAAGTGCTGCCAAGGGAAGTGGATTCAGCACTTTATCATCATGGTAAAAGATCTGGCCAGAATGTGTGGGCTTGGACAAATGTCCTAGTATTTCAGGTTGCTGGCAGACCCTTTCAAATAACCAGACAGGCCTAAACCTCTTCCACGTTTCCAAGCCTCCAACTTTAATAGAAACAAAAACAACAGTACGTGAAATTAAAGAAAGAGAAGAAAAGGAAAAGTATTGTAAAAAAAACTAAAACAAAATAAAACTAAGCCCATGTTTAAATGTGAGGCCTCTTTGAACCTGAGGCCCTGGCCAAATGACCTCCTATTCTTCCCCCACTGGCCCTGGTTTACGTCACTGGGCCTGAAGCAGGATGCAAATACATGCAAAATCATATTTCTGATGTTACATGAATCACTAAATCAGAACATCTTAAATCATAGCCTAAAGCTACTCCTGCTTATTTTCTGGTTCTTTTTCTTTCCATCCACTTCTCTCATTCTTTGTTCTTCTCCAAAAGATCTTTGTTTAAGATAAAACCTAACACCTGTACCATCAACAGTTTTTATCAAAAGCACAAATTAATCTGAATAAAAACAAATACATCTTTAAAGTATTTCTTATACCAACAGTAATAACATACAATTTACATGCAAGTACAGGACTGCACTGTCAGTCCCCAGGCTGTTTTCGATATGTGCAGTTACACGGAAGATGCCAACATTCTGATAGATGTGCCTGATTCCATCTTCTGTTGAGCTGAGATTGGCATATGACACAGCACTACCATCTCCAAAATCCATGCGGATCATTGATCTTTGAATATCACCCTAAATAGGACAGTGGGGAAAAAAAAACGCAAGATTAACAAAAATGACACAAATTTTGGGACAATTTGAATATTTGTCATTCTTGTTTATTAATTTTATGGGGTGGATAGGCTGCTTCAGTTGCAACTCTCTCTAGTTTGGAAGTAGAAATCTAAGTTCAAAAGTTATCTTCTTCTGCTTCGTTTACTGGGCCCAGTAAAATCCTTAAAACTAAAGGAAGGAGTAAACTTTTATGATTTATTTATTCATTCATTCACTCATTCAATTTCTATGGCTGCCCATCTCAAACAAGTGACTCTGGGAGGCAAACAATCATAAAATCAATTAAAACTAAATACAAACGCAATACAGAAATAAATATATACAGCAGCCGAGAAAAACCATAACCGTAGATGTTAATATAACCAAGAAATGGGGCCCTTAACACACTTGGGATCCCAGGCCTGGGCACACAACCAGGTCTTCAAAGCCTTATGAAAGGCCAACAAAGGCCATATTTAAAAGCAGGGAACGCAGTTCAGTAGAGAGAAAGCAGTCTTATTATTGCAATATGGGGATTTTATCTCCTTAAATTTTAAAGTCAAAGTAGTTTATTTTGGTCACTGACCAGCCTTACGTAACATAAAACATGGTATTAAAATAAGATAAAAGATAAAATAAGTAAAACAAAATGGAATAAACGATAAATTGAACACAGCCAGCATGAATGAAACTTCCCTAGCTCTTGTAAACCACTTTGAACAGTGAGACTCTTAACACAAAGGCTTCAGTGAAAAGACCATCATAAATATAGCTAGAAATATATAAACAAGAGGGTTAACCTTTATTGTTATCACTAAACTTAAAGGAAGTTTAATCAAGTCAAACTTATTAATGAGGTCCTATTGAATCTTGCTGGCTATTAAACAAAACTTGGCAAGATTATAAGATGGTGCTTCATTCTGGTCAGCTAAAACATAATTGAAATAAAGAGAATCAGTACAGCTGGATAGTGAGCTAATTAAGGTGCTCAAAAAGGGAACATTAAAATCTGGTATAAAGATGACTATCCCTTGTCATCATTTTTTAAAAATATATATTTTTAGCTGTTTTTATGTCTTTTTAGTTTTGTGTGCCACCCAGAGTCCACTGCATTTAAATAAATAAATATAAATTTAAAAAGTCAAAATCTTATTGAGGAACTTCATATAAGGCAGTGTGCCTGTGTGTTTGTACACACATACTGTATGAGAGGGGCTGTAATATCCTTATAAATATTTGAAAATGATCATTCCGTTTCTCCTTCCTTACAAGCCGCATAGTTCTGTGTGTGTTTAAATGGAAGCAAATCTCAATTTTATTCTAAGTTAAATGTGCAAAGAATTGCACTGCTATTTTATGCAAACTCAATTTATGCAGAAATAATAATGAAACATCTCTCTCTAAATAAAACACTTTCTCTGGAATTATCAACAGAGAAATAAGGAGTTTCCACGTGCCCCCAGATGGATTCTTTCTCAAATGAAAAACTGGCACTTTTAAATCTGGTGCAAAGATTTAAACTAACATGTTCAGATAACATCACAAAATATACAAATTCTTTAAAATTGTATCAACAAGGTTGATAGACACTTCAAAGAAATTGAAATAGATTGTGGAGACTTCATTAAATATGATGCATAATTTCTCCAAATATGTGTGTCTTTTTTTCTTTTAGTAAAATCTGATAGACCAAATTTATGCTGAGTAGATATTGGTACCTGAAAGGGGAAAAGTCATTTATAAGCTCAGCACAAGGTGGCCTTTTGATTCTTACCAAGATTTCCTGCTGGGAAGAATGGCATCTTCCTGTCTAATTAGAGTAGACCCACATCTGCTACTCACAAAGTTTCTTTCATGGGAAGAATTCCACTGGCTCTGAAAGTTCCTTTTTTCATGATAATTGCTTAAATTGTTTGAACTGAAAATGCTTTCTGCTCATTAAGTACAATTCAGGCTCTAGCACATTTCTGAAAAGGGCACATCAAAAGCTGACATTTAAATATCTGAGGCACAAGGACAAGTAAGCAAAAGCAATAGTATGCAACCAGTGAGAGATATTTTTCTGCCAAAAATGAAATAACTGAGGGAAAACAGAGGAGGGGCAGAGAAAGAGTCTTCTGTTCTAAGCAGCAAGTTCTTAAGCTATATTGTTCTCCACACATATTTTCTTCTGCTCTGAGAAACATACTTGCTGCATGATGAAGGTTATACATATGTGTTGTGGCAGATATATTTATATTACATTAGAGTGGAGGAGAGAGAGCTTTCTCCTTAGATTAAGCAATTTCTTTGATCACTACGCTAAACCTCACTGCGTTAAGTGAGTAGTGCAGGTTCAAGTGAATTTCTCGACTTACTCTAAACCAGTGTTTCTCAACCTCAGCAACTTTAAGCTGTGTGGGCTTCAACTCCCAGAATTCCCCAGCCAGCCATGGAGTTGAAGTCCACACAGCTTAAAGTTGCCAAGGTTGAGAAACACTGTTCTAAACTTTTCAACATACCTGTGGCAGCTGGCTTGATCAGGTCCCAAAGTATATACTATATATGACTGAATATGTATGCATACTACTTGCATAACCAAGCTAGTGAGAATGCTTAAATAGACTGTTGGAATGGATTTTATATTTAATGAAATAGCTGAGGGTGGAACACCTAATAACTTTACCACAGAGGCACAATTTTCTACTGTATCTTTGTCTTTCAATCCCCCATTTTGTAGGAGATTGGTTTTGACCCTTGATCAAATAAATATCTCTGCAGACCAATTCTCTCGGGTCTGTATTATTTTGGTCAAGACAAAACCATTTCCACAACACAAAAACAGAGTTCGCACTTCCGTGACCTTAGAACATTGAGAGCAGGCAGGGAAGAGTTGAGCTTCTTCTGCACAGCCAAGAGTAGTACACAGAAGAAAGCAAAAAAAATGACATCCCAGTTCCTGAATTATGACAACCCATGAAATAGAAAAATACCCCTGCACTGATTATCAATCCTCCTGCATATAAATTCCTATTGGAAGTAGTGGTGGTAGGCTGACATGAAAATTTAGCAGCCAGGTGATTTCTTCAGAAGCTGCACTCAGGGGTGTAGGCAAGAGTTCAGCATAAACTGCTTATACCAAGAGAGAAAATTAAGAAGAGGAATGTAATGGGACGGGAAGGGAAGGGGGCACATATTCCACACATGAGAGCTGGTAGATTGGGCTCTCGGACTCCCAAATTCTAAATCCTCAACCCTTCCACAACTGATAAGGCCCTATTTGGTAATGCTGCTAGCAGCCATTTTATCCCAAGGAAATCTTTCTGTGCCCAGATTTACTCAGGAGGAGGCAAGAGGCCATCTTCCCCAGTCAGCATCTTATATCATATATCAGAGATGGGCGGTGATAAAAATATGATAAATAAATAAATAAAATATATCATATATTATATATCATATATATCATATATCAGGCTAGAATCCTTTCCAGAATAAAAAAAAAATTGATTCATTAAATATCCAAGTATATGTTATGTATATAAAGTTAAAGAACAGGAAGTGAATTGAAAGAAAACAAAAAGAGAATGAATACTTCTGAAGAGGCTGAGTTCACTCCGTTGTTTCCACAACACAAAGAGACAAATGCAGACACACAGAAAGCACTCATGTACTTCAATCTATAGCCCATAAAATGAAATCAGTATTCTAATGTTTCCACAGCTCCCTAGATTGCTCTACAATTTCCTAATCTATAACCAGATTTTTGTGGGTGGGAGCTTTTTGTCTTACCTGACTCTTCAGCCAGCCCTGAGAAAAAATCCAAGGAGAACAAAGGACAATAGACAGAAATCTACCTGAGAAGGAATTTTGCACTCACTGATTAGAAATTCAGTTTTGCAGGCTTCAGATATCCCTGCCTGTTTATCTGGATAGATAGGTCAGATGTGATTGACTGATCAGACAAAGTTTATCCTTTCAGTCCCTTAGTGTCTGAACCTATCAGGAAGAACTTTCTTCGAATTTATTACAGTGGACCTGGCTAGCACCTGAATGGAAGGATTAAGACTGGTTGTTGACTTTAAAAACCACAAACAGCCTTGAGTTCAGTCAGTGGGAGACTGGTGACACAAAAGTTTCTGTGAATTAGAAAACCAACCTTCACCTTCATTTCCCACAGAGCTCTTAGTGCCTCAGAGGCAAAAAAAGAAATTATGTTACAACTAAACTGAGCCTTGTATGATGCAGAGTGGTAGGCGGCAGTATTGCACCCGAAACTCTCCTCATGACCCGAGTTCAATCTCAGAGGAAGCTGGATTCTCGGGTAGCCGGCTCAGGTCGACTCAGCCTTCCATCCTTCTGAGGTTGGTAAAATGAGTACCCAGCTTGCTGGGGAAGGTGACGACTGGGGAAGGCAAGGCAAACCACCCCACTCTAGTCTGCCAAGGAAACGTCGTGGAAGCAGCATCCCCTGAAAGGGTCAGACATGACTCGGTGCTTGCACAGGGGACCTTTCACCTTTCACCACAACTAAACTGGACATAAATCACCTCAGCGCCCAGCCTAAAATTATGCTATAAGAACATGGACATCTACAGCAGCCTTCAGTCTAATGCAGAATCTTTGTGTGTAAGTGACCAAATTCTAGAAGTCTTGTAGACTTTAATCTTATTTATATAAATGACGGCATGAGGTACTGAGAAAATTACTGCCATAAAATTAAATAAGAAAAACCGTATTTAGAATTTTATAACTGAAACCTATAATGAGGATTTTTATCATACAGCATAAGAAATTACAAATTACCCATGTTTTTCATTTTTCCCCATTCTTCATTCATTGAAATGATAGATAAAATGTTTGACTGGAAGGTTTTCTGACACCACTGAATAATTGAAAAAGGAAGTGGTAAAATGAATTTATTTTTATCACAGGTTTTGATATAAATACAAAAATGCTACAACCTCAAGCACATATCATTGCAATTAAACACAATTTATTCCCTTATCTTCTTGAGATTCTTTTCTACAACAAACAGTCCCCACATATTCTCTGAGTATTCAAATGTTCAGCATATTCTCCAGATGCTTTCTCTGTGTAGGGCTGGGAAAGATCCTGAAGAATTCCTATCAGACACTCTGTAAATAGATGGACTAGTGGACGGCTTCCGTATAAGGCAATGACATGGTATCTGTACGAGATGCCCAATCATTTATATTTTAATGTTTTGTTTTCTTTTGTTTTTATTGTGCTAGACAGAATGTTGGTTTAGTCTGATTTTGGATCTTCTTCAGATGTTATGGGGGACCTGAAATCTTGCATACTGATTTTAGGAAGTGTTTGTTCTGGTGTTGAACAGTATTTGTTTCTCTTTTGTCTCTGAAACATCATCATTTTTACGACTATTTAGGGAGCTGCAAAGAAATCTTGTGTGCTTCCAATCATTTTAGGAGAATCAAGATGTTGTTTCTAATTAATAAAAAGAAGCATCTAGAACCAATCATTTCACTTTGTAGAGGTTCAGGAAAATGCATATAGCACTTCAAAAGAAGCAATTACAGGTCTTGAACAAAGTATGTTACTATGTTGAGAAATATTAAAAGACAGAATGTAATTATGAATATACTCCAGGGCTTTCAATATCTCTATTATTTGGGCTACAAAACATGCATTATGTAGGATCCCCAAAGAATACACCAACATACAAAATTAGGGATGCTATCTATCACTCTCCCAAATCCAACAGTGCTGCATACAGTAGCTTGTATATCCAGTACAGCATCTTATTGAATACTCTCAAACCCGCATTGGTGCATCTTCTCAAAAACTATCCCAATGTTTTGTGCTACTCTTCTTCAGTTTGCATTCCCTTCACCTTACACACTGCCACTATTATGGTACAATGGAATCTATCTATATACTACTAAAACTCTTGTGTCTGTTTGTAACCTTCAATTGGGTGAAATGGTGCATCATAGGGCAACAATTTTTGAACCAAGACACCTCAAATGGGCTAACTTAAATGTATCTAAAATCCGGGACCCATGACTCCTGTGGGATTGAAATTTGGCAAAGTTGTGGCTACTTCAGAACCACCGTGCCTTCTGACTACACTTTCCAGAAACCCACAGGTTGCATGGTGCAGGGGAAGATGGGAGGGGCATATCCCTGCCCTCTTTCCCACCTCCCTCTGGCCCCTGCACCCAATGGGCTGGCGGCAAGGCTCAACAGGTGAGTGGTGATTGGCTGCTTTGGAACCGAGGCTGAAATCTGAAATCTCTTAATGGCGGTGGGTGGCAAGGGAGGGACGAGGGAGCAACTTGGATGCCTGCTGGCAAGGTAGGGCTGGCTATGGGGTGCTGGCAGTCAATGGGTGAGCCTTCTTCCTCCCTGGAGGGAGGGGGCCCTTGGGGACACACCAGTATTGGGAGTAGGGGTACAGTTTTCCTCATAGTCCATGGCTTCCTTTGTTCCCCTTCACCCCTACTGTGGCAGGCAGTTCCACAGAACAGCTGAGGAGGAAGAAGAATGATTTCCAATGCTCCCTGCCAGCTTCCCACAAGGAAAGTCAATGGGAAACCAGCAGGAAGTCAGAAGTCGCTCATGCTCCCACTATGTTTTGCCTGCCCATGGTCATTCCTTTGTTCCCCCTTCCCCCAGCAAAGTGGCAGGCAGTTCCAGATGTCAGCTGAGATGGCGGAGGAGTGATTTCCAACACTCCCTGCCAGCTTCCACAAGTCAATGGGGAAGCCAGCAGGAAGTCTAAACTCAATCATGATTGACAACACTCCCTGACACCTTTCCACAAGTTTAATTAGTGGGCAAGCCAGTAGGAGGTTTCAAGTCCAAGGCCAGCAGGCAGATAAGTGGCTGTTGTTGGGTGGGGGAGGGAGCGAGGGGGTGCCCAAGATGTGCGGTGAGGGTCAGGGAGGGTATGCAAGGGTGCAGCACAAATCAGGGAGGATGCATGAGGGTGCAGGTCGGGGATTGTACACAGGGGTGCAGCGGGGGTCAGGGAGGATGTGTGAGGGTGTGGCATGGGTCAGAGGGTGTGCAGGAGTGAGGGAGGGGAAAGAAGGGAGGGAAGGAAAGGGGAGGCAAGGAGGGAGATTTCCAATACTCTTTGCCAGTTTTCCACAAGGAAAGTCAATGGGGAAGCCAATAGGAAGTTGGAAATCACGTTCCTACCACTGTTTTTTTGCCTGCCCTGTTTAGATAAGGAAGTATCTCTGAAGTGATGATCCAATGGGTCACAGGTTGTCCAGTATCCATTAAAAGTTCCTATTTAACAATGGAACACTGAAACACTGATTTCTCTCAAAATCTATGCCAAAATATGGCCCATCAATTTGAAAGAGCAGGAGAATACTCCTCTTCCACTCATGGGGAAGTTATTATTCCAGGCATGAAAGTAAGATGAGTTTCTGCTGGTTTGCCATTTTTACTGCTTTTGTTTAACAAATTTGTCGGCATAGTCCTACTGAAGACTCCTTTTTCCATGTTTGCCTGATGATCATGGATACTCAGCTGCATTCTTCTTCCAGTTTCCCTGATTCTTCATATAGGATTCAGATATAACAGCCTGACAGGCTTACCAAACATCATTATACCTTGATTACATCCCCTGCATTTTGCTGCTTAAGAGATGATATTGCTAATTTTAATCATTTTAATGAGGATGATATCTTCAAATAGTCAATTTCAATCTTACTGAAGAGGCAGCAAGTGTGATTTTCTTTAGTGCTAGGGTCTATATGTAAATCAAAGTATTAAAACAATGAGATGCAACTCAAATTTTGTAAATTGAGTCCCAAGTATTACATTCCACTTGGAAGTCTTTAGTTATGCAATGACTTGTTATCTCTTTATTTTTGCAGATGTTTAAAATGAAGTTTTAATTGGCCTTTGTATCAGGCAGATGTTGCTTCTCCTTGATTGTCTTCCAGGGTGGAACTCTCCATGATTTGCCTTATGTTCTCTGTATGCATATTAACTTTTTTACCTATGCTGAAGATGCAGTGTTGATGGCAATAATATAGAATGTTCTTGTTGTGGAAGACTTTTTTTATTAAATCTAGGTTATGGATGTTTTTAATCTCTGGCAGCGATTAAAGGTATATGTGTCTAATTAAAATTAAGTTCCACAGCAGTTGAATGGGGTTTATTTCCAGAAAAGTGGATTCAGGATTACAATCTAAATGCATTTAACTTCATCTTTACTATGCAAAATAATTCCAGCTATATAACTGTATGTCCCTTTCAGTGAAACTCAGGTCATTCAAAAACTGTTACTTGAAAACTACCATCATTAAAAGTCATTTTTGCTGCTTGTCCATAATATTATTTCTAATCCACTTTTTCTCAAATGGCTTATCTATTATACAAACAAGACTTCCAGTTGCACAACAGGATCTTTTCCCCCTATACACACCCATATAGCTCCAGCTATAGCATAGTACATTCTTTTACCTCAATACATTTGCAGATGCAGCTTGGGGTCTTCCATAGACTTTATGCCATCAAATAGTGTAAGAGAGACAGTGTAGTATACTGGTTAAGGAGTAAGACTGGGGAAACTAATGGAAACCCACTGGACAAGTTGCAAAAATGAAGAGCATGGATTTTGGTGGGGGACATGCACTGCAGATTTTCCTTTATATTCAGCAAGCCTAAAACTGACAAATTTGTCTAAATCATTTTTTTGGATGAATATTCCATATATATATCTATATAACTATATATCTATATATATAGGAATGAATGAATATACATATACATATATACCTATCTAATTAATAGGCCTTTGGCTATCTTCTTGTAAAGGATCTTTCTTCCATTTAAGAAAGCTTTTTTTTTTTCTTTTTCCCCTTAATCTTCCTACAGTGGCGTTAAAGTAAACAAGGTTATCTGAAATAGTCAAAGTTACAAAGATTCCCACCAACACCACTTTAATCTAGACAGATATTTTTGGACTGTGGTCAAACACCACATACTAACTGCAAAATGAGATGTTCTAAAAACCCGTGTTTTTCAAATGCTGTACATGTTAGCCTTGCCATTTGTTTTGCAATATTAGCCCAGGTATTCTTACTTCAAAATGTCAGCGAGGGCAGAGGTACAACAGCAAACAAGATAGGCTATTGAAGAAAGAATCAAGCCTTGCTTATAGTAGGATGATAGACCAGATGTATAGCTCAAATTTGTCAAGCCACTAATAAGTTAAATCACACTGGTTAATTAATTCTGTTCACTCCCATTCATTTTCTTCTAAATGATTTTGACTCAGAAACCCCAATGGAGAATGTGTTAAACAGACCATACCTCTTCCAGCTGTACCATGAAGGTAACATTATGCCCTTGTTCTGATGTCAGTGTGCCATCTGATGTGACTACTCGAAGTCCTCGTGGGGCTTTGCCAGGACACTGCTGCGGCTTGGCTGTGTACTGCTCACGCACACCGTCTGTGCAGTTATTAGACACGACCTTTCTGTACCTGTGAAAACAGCAAAGAACCCTGAAGAGAATAGCTACAAGCTGCTTGTTTCTAATGATAGCCCCCTTTTCTAGACCATTGCCATCACATGTCAGATATTTAAACCAGTGAATCATGAAGCAGTATAAATTGACTTGGTACAGAGATTTACCCACGTGTTATGCTCTGATATTGAGCAGAATTAACACACTAGTTGACAGGGATATCAGCACTGGCAAATGTTTACAATGCCGTTTTATCACAAGATAGTAGCTACTAACATTTGCCACTACTATACTGGGCAAAATGAATTTACAAAGGTGATGAAGGAGCAAGATTTCAGTTTTATAACTCAGTATAAACTTCTACCTGCCAAATGTTGTGATAAGACATTTATAGGGTAATAGACAGCACTGGTAAATCTGAATGGCTCTTCCCTATTTGTTGAGGGACAGACTAAACAGACTAAATCTACCATTTTGGAGAACTTGAAATGTTTTCTGATATTACTGTCATCAATAAAGGATAATTATATTTTTTATAGTTTTCTTATAATCCTAACTCAGCTTTTTGTTTTTAAATAGTATCACTCAAGAGATAAAGAAAACCACAAACTGATGAATAATATGGTAATGGGTTAACACCATTATAGGTGATAATCCTGACAAATAGTATTTTACAAATTTGATTACTTACCCAGTGCTATTGAGATAACTCTGACCAAGACTGCAGTCTTTTGACAAAGATGACGGGTTATACCAAAAAGCAGGTAAACACTGGCCATTGCTGTGGCGCTCAAATCCATAGTCACTAGTTTGGGAGAAAGAAAAATCATTTTGATGATATGCAAATGGCCCATTACATAATTTTCAGAGATAAATTTACAATAAATCTTCATATAAATAAAACCGTATGGATTTCTCTCTCATACACATGCACTTATTACATGCGCACATACACATATTTGGGCATACATCTTGACATCTGGCATTCATAAAACCAATTATCAGAAACTTTAGACTCCTTTCTGATCAAGAAACTACAATCTTCCTTCTTCAAGACCTAACCTGGACAACCACTATAAAGGTTGCCAAGTTTCTTGCAATAGCCAGGGCTTACAGAAGCCAGGTGATACCCTTTTCTCATTATTGTTTCAGAGCTTTTTTGTTTTGTTTTGTTTTGTTTTGGGTGTTTTCTGTTCTGAATTTTAAATTTTATATCTATGTTTTATTGGTGTCTCTAAATTTTAAATTATGTATTTGTGTTTTATTGGTCATAGACTGTAAGTAAGTAAGTAAGTAGAGGAAGGTGGTCTTTCCTCATTTTATCCCCACAACAACCCAGTGAGATACAATGTGCTGAGAGAGAATAACTAGCCCAAGATTGCCTGGTGACTATATGCGGCTTGCACCAAGGTCATTTTCTTCATTCCAAACTTTTGTGAATGAATATGTCAGTTCCATTGGACAAGTCTTTTCCTTTGCTGTCATTAATTTTCCTCTCTTGACATGCAATTGCAAAACTCTATATAACTCTTAGCCAATTATACTAAATTCTAAAACCAAGTCTCACCAATTTAGTTTATGATGATTTATTATTTATATCAGTAATGTCTTGACTTCCGACGGGGACATGGCAGACTGAACAGCTGTGCCTGTGGGCTCAGCAGACAGAACTGACAATGTGGCAATTTTTTTGGGCTCAGGCAAGTTTTTCCTGAAGCCCAGGAGTGTTTTTTCTGGAAAAAGGAAAGCACCTGGAATCACCCCATCTGTCCTCTGGATGGCTGCTTGCAGCCAGAAGATCACAAACAGCATTTGTGTTCGACTGGTAAGAGCAGCTGGGAGGCTGGGACATCATCATTTCCAAGTCACGCTGTAGTCTTAAAGGGACATTAAGACTGGCCACCCCATTTCTAAATCACCCAATTTAGAGAGGCTTTCTACAGCAAGGAGAAGAGGGTTCTCTTGGTGCTTATCGTTATTTTGGGGATCAATTTTTTTTTAATCTTTTTAAGTTTTGGACTTTGTTTTCCATCCAAATATTAAGGAGGATTGAGAATAAATAATTGTCTCCCTGTTACTATTTTTGTACTAAATTTGAAGATATTAGCATTTTCCTACACATTGAACTGGCTGTTTTGAACTTTCAATTTTCTGCTTCTACTTTCCCTGGGGAACTGTCTGCATATCTCACTTTCACTTATGTAAACACATTTTGGAATTCTTTCATATCTTTGACTTTCACTGGTTAAGCTCCTAGGGGGCACCATAATCCACTGCTTGAGACGTAGAGGACTTTAAACAGACTTTCTCTGACTTCCAACAAGATTTTAAACAGATTCCTTCTGATTCCTACCAGGTTTTTATGCAAGGCATTCAGGACATTGTGGGAAATATGAGGTCTAAAATATGTCATCTGGTTGGGGATGCTGTGGAGGAAACTGAGGAATTTAACAGCGACAGAAATGTCTCTTAAGAGTGAGAATGGGATTTCTGTTGAAATGCTGGATGAAGATCGGATAGTCGAGTTGAAGAAATTAAAGGGAGAGAGTGAGTTGCAAGCCACAAGTGAAATTGATCTTCTGGTGGAACACCATGGAAAAGAAGGGGTGATTGTGTATGGGAGTTCTCCTGAAGAGAAGTCAGAGTTTTTGAGGGGGGCAGTTGGGCTGTTTGATTTTTGAAAGAAAAAGCTCTGTGTGCATTGTGGGGATATGTAAATGCTCTGGTTTATTTTGAAGTGGGGTAAGAGTTAAAGAATATTTATCTGGATTGCTTTTAAGGTTTGGCTGACATCATTTATCTTTAACAATTTGGATTAAGATTATTAAGGTATAATAAAATAATAATAAATGTCTGGTTTTGGGTTTAATATGATTAAGATTATTAAAATTGTATTATCAAGTACAATGGCAGACAATTTATATGTTTTTTAGTTTGATCTTTATTATAGTAGACAGGAATGTATAGAAAAGTAGTAGGAAGGAAATAATTAAATAAATGTTATCTTGGGGGGGAGCTGATTAGGAAGTTTTTTTTTTCTTTTAATATAAGGGGAGGGACCAACTGTATTTAGTGATTTTTATAATGTGCCAATGGAATGATTTATAGAAACAATGTGATTTTGGTTTAATATAGAGTAAGGGACTGATTATGGAAAATTGTTCTATATCCTTGCTGTTAAAATTTGGAAGTCACCTCTTTTTGTAATTTTGAAAATTTTTCTCTTGTGTTTCTACACTTTTCTAGCTTTTTTCTTTTTTCTTTGTAGCTTTTTTGTTTTTCTGTAGCTTTTATCTTTGCTTAAAACTTAATAAAGTTTTGGTTTGGAGCATTATTCCAAGTCAAAATTATGGAAATATGAATTCTTCCATTTGCTAACAATTTTTCCTCTTTAGTTGACCTAGAGTTTTGCAACCATAACTGCAGTACCATTTTTTTTCAAGTCTTCAATGTAGGCAGAGCAGTATTAAAAACTGCAAAATTGACCAAAATATAGTTACCTTATTTGTTTTGTGAGGTCTTGGATATCTGCTTTCCAGGAACTAAATCCAAACTTACACATATGAAAGTCATGGGCACAAAAAGACTTCACCTCCCTCTTCCATTCTACCTATAATCTCTCCACCCCATGCCTTTTATCCCTACAGAGGAATTTTGATGTATGGGACTGGAGGAAGAATTCAGTTACCCTGAGAAAATTACATTTCTCAACATCTATGGTACTTGGAACATAGTTGTAGCACCATTATGAGAGAAACAAGGAGCATCCCAATGAGTACTCCTTGCTGATAACCAGTACCATTGATAGGCAGGCAAAAGCAGGGTTAGTTCCCAGACTTATGGAAAGAATTAGAAAGCACATGATGATGGATTAACAGAGCTGCCTACACCAGAGCATACTACATATATCAAGGCTTAACATTGTGCATGGAGTTATATATATTATATTCTGACCCAGGTTGGGATGTAGGGATCTTCCTCATTACCTGTAATTATTCTTCTGACATTAGTAGTGCTTCTGTCCATGCATAAATATTCTCATTTGCTACATTGTGGCTCTTTTACTATGTTATTCTTTTACTACTAGTATTAGTACTGCCTTTCTATTGAGTGCTTAAAATATTCAGAACATTTATATCCATAATCCAGGAAGCTTATTCAAAGCACTTCAGTAAGCTCTTCAACCATCCCTTTAGGATAAGTCAATTTTGCTATCTCCCTATAGCAGATATCAGGGGGAAAAAAGCATTTGACAGACAGTGCACCTTGTCTCCCTTCATGTTTCCTTGTGATTTTATTTGCAACAGAACTAGACTGAAGTGAGTTATCTCAATTCATAGCTCAATCTTTTGCTTTCAACCTATATGTAAGAGCAACAAATCTGTCTTTAGATACCAATCAATTCCAATCATATAGAACAGTTTAATTTTAAGAGCAGAAGGGCTGCATTACATTTTCTACTGGATTTTCTTCCTACTCTGAGCTTTTCTGCACTCCATCTGTTTCCCCACTTCTGATTTCACTTTTTGCTTAAATTTTGAAGCTATCTGGGTAGAAGAAATGTGTGGAGAATTAGGTCATAGAGAGGAAAGGTACAGATAGGTGGAGGGAAAAAAATCCACATCTGTCACTTATGCTACCTTTTTGCCAACTCTCAGTACTCACCTGCTCCACTTTATATAGATCTGGTTTTATATATAGATCTGGTTTTAAAGTACATGGACTTGTTCCCACCATGAAACCAGGTATATGTGCTAGGACATAAATTATGTCTATATCTCAATGGCTGTGTAAAAGCACACACAAACACACAAATATGCTGCTAGGAAATGTCACCAACAGCTCCTCTGCATCTCATTATAAAGGCATTACTGCAATCTAATGATTTTGTTGCTCCTTTCTGTTGCACACAGAGCACTGATGATAGCGACAAATTACCGTCTACCTGTAGGCACAACGTGGTGCCTACCATCAACTGGAGCAGCAGAGGATGAAAATTACTGTTAAAATCTGAACAGGGGAGTGGAGCACACCCAGAGCAGTTGCATTACATCCAAGCATCTGGTCTTTGCAAGGCGTATTTTGATTTTCATTTTGTGACAGGTTGAAACCAGCTTATACATTATATACTTCTCTTTCTCTCTCTCTCTCTCTCTCTCTGTGTGTGTGTGTGTGTGTACTATAGGCCCTGCTATTCATGGAAGTCAGGTGCAGCGACTCAGTGGCTGTGAAAAGACTGAAGCTTTTCCCAATCCTTGTCAGATTTTCTAGGCATGTGGTTTTAAATGTACATTGAAGCCAAATCTAAAATTTTGCAGGGATAGGAGACAGTGAAAACATCTCCATCTTCATTGATATTCCACATTATAGCTTAGCATCTTATCACTATATAATTACTTCTTGAAAAGTTCGTCCACTTTCAATAGAAGAGAATATCTGTAGCTCAGGATTGAACTGTGGAGTCCTTGGTGATCTCTGAGCTTGGTTGTTTGCTTGTAGACATTTCATTACCCAACTAGGTAATGATAATCAATAACATCTTCAAAAGAATAAAATTCACAAAGGAAAAAGAAAATAACAACACACTACCCTTCCTGGATATCCTCATCAGCTGAGAAAATTATGGCAAACTAGAAAGCAAGTCTATCGAAAAACAACCCAAACTAACCAAGTTCTCCATTACCAATGTAACAACACAACCTCCCACAAGAGGAGTTGTGTACGAACATTATTCAGATGAGTACAAATGTACTGCAGCAACCCGGAACACCAGAAAAAGGAAAAAGGAAACAGACCTACTATACAACAGCTTCCAACAAAATAGGTACCCATGCAACTTTATCAAAAAGTGCCTGACCACTCAACCTACTACAGCACAGCCAACACAAGCTATGAGAAGGATAACACTACCATACAACAAAAACATCTCAGAAACAACCAACAGACTATTACAACCACATGGCATCAGCATAGCACACAAAGCAACTAAAGCCCCCTAAAACATATCAAGTAAACCAAAAGACCAAGTAGCCCAAGAAGAAAAAACAGGAGTCATCTACAACATACAGTTTAAGGACAGCCACTATGTAGGACAGACAAGCAGAAAACTAGCAGAGTGCATCCATGAACACCAACTAGCAGTCAGAAGACACAATGAAAACTCCTTAATCTCACAACACATGGATTGACTCAGCCATAGTTTTAACTGGGAAACTGTGAGCATCGTAGACCAAGCTAAATTCAAAAGCACTAGGGAATTCCTGGAAGCTTGGCACTCAGACAAAGCAGCCATCAACAGACACATAGAGACAAACCAAATTTACATACAATTGAAAAGAGACAGTAAAAAAGCTAAGAAGAAAGCAAAAAGGCCAGAACACATCTGCTCCAGCAGCCTACGCCCAGATAAGCAGGAATTAACACCAGAAAAACAATCAAGCAGAATACAATGTCCTAATTAAGGAATTACCAAGGAGAAAACCACACCCCCACCAACACTGGCAGGGCAAGCTATTGTATATAAACGGGGAGCAAACTCCACACTCACTAGCATTGATGATGTTACCTAGCTGGGTAATGAAACATCTGCAAACAAACAACCAAGCTCAGAGAGCACCAGGGATTCAACATTCACTTTGTTCAATGGAGGTTCATTCCAAGATAGGAATATTTAGTATTTCAGATTCATAAAGATATTGGAAGCAGCATTCTGGATTCTGAATGGAATTTCTTCAAAGCTATCTTGATCATCTTATGAACATTTCAGATAGCATCCCTCTTTTTTATTTTTTTTTTCATATTCCAAGCAATTCTAGGCTGAGCCTCCTGCCAACCTCAGTCTCTAATCCTAAATTAAGATTTATTTCTGTATTTATTTATTTGTCATATTTTTATTACCGCCCATCTTCCCCACTCAGGGGACCCTGGGCGGTTCACAATAAAATAGTAAAAAATTCAATAAAATGAGAATAATATCAATAAATTATAAAATATAATAAAATCCAAGTGATGGCAGATCTAATTCCACCCAAAGGGGACAGGACCAGTTCCAGCAGGACTAGGGAACCAACCAACCCTAAGAGTGGCTCTTCCTCTCCCCACTCCAGGCATGGTGACAAAACCAGGTCTTCAGCCATTTCCTGAAGTCCAGAAGAGAGGAGAGCAACCTCACTTCTGGGGGAAGGATGTTCCAAAGGGCGGGAGCTGCTGCAGAGAAGGCCTGCCTCCTGGACCCCACCAGATGGAATTCTCTTGCAGACGGGGTCCGTAGCATGCCCTCTTTGCATGACCAGGTGGGACAGGTTGATGTAACAGGGATGAGGTAGGTAACCTGGACCCTTAGGTAACCTGGACCCATGCCATGTAGGACTTTAAAGGTGATAACCAACACCTTGAATTGGACCCGGAAGCAAACTGGCACCCAATGCAGCTTGTGGACCAAGGGAGTAATATTTGCTGATCTTGAGGCACCAAAAACTGCCTGCGTGGCTGCATTTTGGGCCAGCTGTAGCTTCCAGATACTCTTCAAGGGTAGCCCCATGTAGAGCACATTACAGAAGTCTATATGGGAGATGACCAGGGTGTGAGTGACCGTTCGAAGGGCCTCTCGCTCCAGGAAGGGGCATAACTGGTGCACAACATGAAGTTGCGCAAAGGCCCTTTGGCCACGACTGCCACCTGCTCGTTGAGCAGGAGTCGTGAGTCCAAGAAGACCCCCGAGATATGCACCGGATCTGTCTGGGGCAGTGCAACCCCATCCAGAACCACAGATGGCAAATTCCTAGGAGCCGAGGGGCTGTTAACGCACAGCCACTCCGTCTTACCAGGGTTCAGCTGAAGCCTGTTGTTCCCCATCCAGACCCCAACAGCCCCCAGGCACCTGGAAAGGGCAGTCACAGCATCACTTACTTCACCCAGGGTGGAGATGTATTGTTGAGTATCATCAGCATATTGATGATACCTCATCCCATGGAGATGGATGATCTCACCCAGTGGTTTCATGTAGATGTTAAAAAGGAGAGGGGAGAGTACTGATCCCTGCAGCACCCAACAGAGAAGGGGCCGTGGGGCCAATCTCTCCTCCCCTATTAACACCGACTGGGACCGGCCCTGGAGGAAGGAACCAGCACAACACTACGCCACCCACCCAAGATTATGTTCCCTTTTTGAGGGAAGCTTAATAATTATGTTCATACAATCACAGATATGTGGGTCTCAAATACACTACTATATTTCTTATATATACATATATATACTAATATAAAAGACAGAATATATCTTAGCAGATAAATTTAAGAATAATCCAAAATGTAGAACCAAACCAAACTATTGAGTCAAAAGACACGTTATGGTGGAGTCTTACTGGATACTTTGGGATGTTAAGTCCTATACGATTACCACAGGGGTGGAAATAAACACAGTTTGATGAATAATAATATGATGGCAGCCTAAGGCTAGAGAATCAGTCACAACCCAACATGAGTTAGTTTGATACTTTGGATAACACACAGTGTGGCTCATGAAAAGAAGTGTTTTGGGGATGCACTGTTTTATTTGTGAGTATTTGGATTTGGATTGGATTTGTTTCTAGGAATTGGAATTTGGGTGTGTGTGTATGTGTATAAAAAATTCCCTTCTCACCCCTATGGGTGGTATGTGTCTTCCTCAACCTCGGGTCCTCTACCAGAGGCCTGGGAGTTTGAGGATTCTGCGCGGTACCTTAGCTGTTCCTAGCACTGCACTCTTCTAGACAGAGAGCTCTGATGTTCCTGGGATCTCTTGGAGCCACTCTCCCAGCTTGGGGGTCACAGCCCCAAGTGCCCCTACCACCACTGGAACCACTTTGGCCTTCACTTTCCAAATCCTCTCTAGTTCTTCCTTCAGGCCCTGATACTTCTCCAGCTTCTCATACTCCTTCTTCCTGAAGTTGCTGTCACTTGGCACTGCTACATCTATCACCACTGTTGTCTTCTGGTCCTTGTCTACTACCATTATGTCTGGTTGATTGACAGTACCTGCCTGTCTGTCTGGATCTGGAAGTCCCACAGGATCTTAGCCCTATCATTCTCCACAACTTTCTGTAACCTTCTGTGAAATCTCCCATCTGGACTTGGAAGGGTCTAGGCCATACATTGTGCAGATGTCCCTATACACAATGACAGCTACTTGGTTGGGCCGTTCAGTGTATGCTGTTCCTGCCTGTATTTTACACCCTGCCATTATGTGTAGGATTGTCTCTGAGGCCTCTCTGCACAGTGTGCACCTCGGGTGCTGTCTAGTGTGGTAGACCCCTGCTTCTATGGATCTGGTGCTTAGTGCCTGTTCTTGTGCTACTATGATCAGTGCCTCAGTGCTATCTTTTAGACCAGCCCTTTCCAGCCACTGGTAGGATTTCCCAAGGTCATCCACCTCAGCTATCTGTCGATGGTACATCCCATGCAGGGTCTTGTCTTGCCATGGCACTTCCTCTGCTTGATTTTCCTTCCATGTCTGCTGCTGCCTCAGGCATTCTCTCAATAGCTCATCTTTAGGTGCCATCTTACTGATGTACTCCTGGATGCTCTGGGTCCCATCCAGGATAGTGGCTTGGACACTCACCAGACCCCACCCTCCCTCTTTCCACTTGGTATACAGTCTCTGGGTGTTGGACTTGGGGTGGAAGCCTCTGTACGTTGTGAGGAGTTTCCAGGTCTTCACAGCAGCAGCCTCCATATCCTCCTTTGGCCAGCTCACTATACCAGCAGGGTATCTGATGACTGGCAGGGCATATATGTTGATGGCATGGATCTTGTTCTTCCCATTGAGCTGGCTCTTTCGGACCTGTCTTATCCTTTGGTGGTACTTGGATGTTGCTGTCTTCCTTGCCTCCTCCTCATGGTTCCCATGTGTCTGTGGGATACCAAGGTACTTGTAGCTGGTCTGTTTGTCTGCTATGTGGCCTGCCCCATCAGTATTAGTTACCTTCCCTCTCTTTACTACCATCCGGCCACACTTCTCCAGTCTGAATGACATCCCAATGTCCTCACTGTAGATCCATGTCAGGTGGATCAGTGAGTCGATGTCTTGTTCACTCTTAGAATAAAGCTTGATGTCATCCATATAGGGGAAGTGGTTGATGGTAGCTCCACTCTTGAACTTGTATCCATATCCACTTCTTGTGATAATCTGGCTGAAGGGTTCAAGCCTCTGCAGAACAGCAGCAGGGACAGTGCATCACCTTGGTATATGCTACACTTGATGGCCACTTGTGCAAGCTGCCTTGAGTTGACTTCCAGTGTTGTCTTCCACAGTCCCATTGAATTCTTGAGGAAGGTCCTGAGTGTCCTGTTGACTTTGTATAGTGCCAGGCATTCACAGATTCATGTATGTGGCATTGAGTCATAGGCTTTCCTATAGTCAGTCCAGGCTGTGCTCAGATTGGTTTGTCTAGACCTTGAGTCTTGGGTGGTTGCTCTATCTATGAGCAACTGATGTTCTGAGCCTCTGGTGTTGTTCCCAATGCCCTTCTGAGCTGTCCTCATGTACTGGCCTATATGGTCCTGCATCTTGGCAGCTATGATGCCTAATTTCCATGTTGTGGGAAGGTAAATTGTTGGCTGGTAGTTGGCTGGTGTTGTTCCCTTGTTGGGGTCTTTCATGATCAGCACCGTCCTACCTTGTGTTAGCCAGCCTGGGTGAGAGCCTGCTGCTAACAGCTGGTTCATCTGTGCTGCTAGGTGTTCATGCACTGCTGTTAGTTTCTTTAGCCAGTAGGTGTGGATCAGGTCCAGGCCAGGTGCTGTCCAGCTCTTCATGTTGTTGACCCGCTGTTGGATGTCTGCTACTATGATGGTGACTGGTTCCTGCTCTGGGAGAGTTCTGTGGTCTGCTCTCAGGTCCTGCAGCCACTTTGCACTGGTGTTATGTGTCTTCTCTTTCTCCCATATGTTCTTCCAGTACTGTTCAGTTTCTGCTGTTGGTGGCTCTGCTGTTACTGTGTTGTTGCACTGCAGTTGGGATGGTTCACCAAAAAACCTTGGATGGTTTTTTGGTGAACAGGGCATTTATCTTCTTGGCCTCTTCTTCTCTAGTTTATCTCCTTGGCCTGATAGTCAGTGCTGTGAGCCTTTGTTTAGCAGTCTCTAGGGCTTCAGATTGAGTCAGGCCCTTGTATTTTTTCAGTAGCCAAGTCTTATCCTTAATCTCCACAGCCTTCTGTAGTTCCACCCGCTGACTAACTTCTCTCTGAGTTGCCCTGATCTTAGCCTCCAACCTGATTTTCTAGGGGGAGTATTTACTACTGTTCTTCTTGATCATGTAGCCAAGCATCTCCAGGATTACAGCAGCTGTAGCGTATACTAGTTCATTGGTTTGAGTTATAGTGGTAGTAGAGATCGTCATGAGGGCTCTATTGGCATCTTCTAGCATACTATCTGATGGTACTTCTCCACTGAGCCTTGGTAATTGGTCTCAAGACTTGACTAGCTAGTTTATCCATGATCTTTTGCCTCATATCAGCTGCTGTGCTCTGTAATGGAGGGGTGGCAGCAACATTCCAGCTTCAGGTGTTGACTGGACCTCCAGTTGTTCTTCTGGGTCTTCTTGTGTCTGGGATATAATGTGTACTTGGGC
This sequence comes from Candoia aspera, assembly GCF_035149785.1. Classification (NCBI taxonomy): domain Eukaryota; kingdom Metazoa; phylum Chordata; class Lepidosauria; order Squamata; family Candoiidae; genus Candoia; species Candoia aspera. The sequence goes on from NC_086158.1 coordinate 52,234,049, forward strand.
TATCTCAAGTTGTGAGAGTAGCTTCCTCTTCACTATGTTGAAGTGTTTGCTAATTAGATGTTTATCAGTTAACGTGGATGCAGGTCTTCTGTCCATCCATAGTTCCCTCATGCATTTCATATATCCTCTCTCATTAGGTCTACTGTTGTAGTAGCATTCCATCAATTCCAGGTTCTCTTGTCTCATCCATGTATGGTTTGTTCCAGTCGCCCACTTATCATCAGATTGTCCTGGTTCCCCAACATCTGACATGGACCTTGTTAATCCAGGCGACGTCCGAGCCGGCATGACTCTCTTAGTTCATGTCACTCTCATATTTGAGGTAGGCAGGTGAAGCATTAGGGGGTGGACCCCTACTGCTATGGTAGGTACTGTCTGGATTTGAACCCCAATCTCCTGCTGCAAAGGCAGCATTCTAACCACTACACTATCCAGCTACTTTTCTCCCATACGTTCTTCCAGTACTGTTCAGTTTCTGCTGTTGGTGTCTCTGAATGAATATGTATGTATGCATGCATGCATGCATTCATTTGTTACTGAAGATCTGAACCAGAGTTTCTCAACCAGGGTTCCATGGAACCCTAGGGTTCTGCAAGAGGTCCCTTGGGGTTCCCTGGAGATCACAATTTATTAAAAAAAATATTTCAAATTTGGGCAACTTTGCATTAAAGAGGTAAATTCCATTCTTTATTTTTAGTTTAAGAACACTGTTAGTGCATATATACAGGCCTACACATGAAAGAAATATAGTCATTTTGTAACCTCTGGCCTACATTTGAGCCTGAATGTCCATGGGTTCCCCGAGGCCTGAAAAAATATTTCAAGGGTTCCTCCAGGGTCAAAAATTTGAGAAAGACTAATCTGGGCTATATATTCTGTTGTCATTGGGTTAGCTTGATTTAAAAACAAAAAGTAAATAAGTAAATATAATTCCTGTATTAGTAACTTGTAAATTCAGGTTTTATGTGTTTGTAGTTTTTGATAACATTGTAATAAATATATATTTAGTTTTAGTTGTCTTATTTGATTTTGATGGATGGTTAATTGTGGAATTGTCATTAATAAGTAAAATTAGAATTTTCTTTCCATAAATTCTCTCCTACACTTTCCCATGATTTACTTACTACGCTCATACATCCTCCTTTTGTTCCAATCTTTTCTCCGTCAGTCTGTTCTGAGTCAATGCCTAGACCAAAATCTGTTCTCCTCCTGACTAACAAATACTTAACTGATAGCTTTGTAAAAAGGATAATTGTGTTTCATTCCTCACATTCTGTACTTTTCGTTATTTCACTACTATGAAGCTTTATTCCCTGTAGAAGAATCATTAACTCATTAGAATAAACTGCAAACAATGCTTAGACACCTCTGGACACCACAATCTTTGGAAACAAACATATAATCAGTGACTAATAATGACTGCAATCAGTCTTTAAAAGGAGTGCTGGATGGGCTGCAGCACCCTGAGAGATCTTGGATTGGGCAGGTGGATGTAGATTATCAATTAGACTTACCCACTTTAGAAGCAGATCTGTGAGAAGCGAGGAAAGCTGTTGGAAGTGTTGGGGAGGAAAGTAAGGTAAAGAATGTGGGGAAGGGTAATACAAGGTAGGTGGGAAAGAACACAGGGAGACAACAGAAATAGGAACTTGTGGAGCAACCAGGGGCAGAGAATGGGGAATGGAGATGAGCATGTGCAAATGTGACAAAAACTGAGAGATTTAGGAGAAAGCATTGAGAAGTGGGATGGGGCTTCTACTAGGAGCTTGAAGGAGCAGGTGAAGCAGTTACAAAGAAATCAGCAAGGAACATATGAATCAGAAGAGGAAAATGAGGGGCAAGTTAAGGAGAAAGAACCAGCCTTTCTCACTCCTCTGAAACAATTAACAGAGCTTTAAAGAAAGTTTCAATCCTCCCTGTGAAGGGGGGAGAAGAAACTGCAGTCACAGATCCTGATGAAATTACAATCTCAGACCTCCATCCCCCCAGTTAATTTCTAGGGCTGCTCCCGGTGCTGTGGTAGGTAAACACATGGGTCTTGACTGGCAGTATCGAAAAATGTGGAAGACCTAAAGGCATGAGGAATTACCTTTCTGTTTTAACCTGCAATGGTCCTAAGCAAGTAGACCCTGGAGCTGAAACTTCTGTTATTAAATGTTTTCCTTTAGGTAGTAAGCAGATTTCATCTCTGCTAGTGACCTCCTACAATGGAGAGTGGAAGATTTTAGCATGCTACAAATTGTGGATCAAAGTAGCTGGGGTTGAGGTCCCACTTAAAGCTATTTGGGACTCCCCTTGTATTGAGGATCTAATCCTAGGGCAAGATTGGCTACTAAAAAACAGATTTTGGTTTGACGCCTATTCTGGATCCCTATACCAGTGAGCCCCAGGAGTGGTGGGGCATGGTCCTGTCTCTAAGTAAATATTCATTGCACAAATCTTCTGACCAGGAGGCTTTGGTTCCAAGAGTTAACCAAGCTCATCGCAGCCAATGTGGAAAATGTTAGCAGGCAGGTAGAGATCACTGGGCCTCCTATAAAATACCCATTTCCAAAGACTGCTGAAAGAGGGATCACAGAAATTATTAGCAACTTAGAGAAGGAAGGTGTTCTAAATAAACAAGTCAGCTCCATTACTAGTCCCTTCTGGCCCATTTTGAAATCAGATGGGAGGATTTACAGGGCAGATAATTTATCCAAGCCTGATCTGCTTTCTGCCTCCATTCTTGAACAAAACACGCAACATGACTTTTGCTCAGAGATTGGGTCGCCCAAAACTCCATACCCCCTTTAGCCTCTCTCATCCCAGATCAGGAAATCTGGTTTACTGATGAGGCTTCATGGTGGCAGGAGGGAACCAGATATACCTCTTGGGCAGCTGTTTCTACCAAAGACTTAACATTAGGGGCTCTTTTACCAAATTCTTAAGTGTGCAAGAGGCAGAACTAGTGGCTGCCCAACAGGTACTGTAATATGTGATAGATAATGAGGGGGAACGCTTCTGCATAGTCACAGAGAGTATGTTATGAAAGGGATTACCCATCATATGCAATACTGGGCAAGGGATCAGCGGGTGTCAACTTCAGGGAAATTGCTAACACATGCAGAACTATGGCAGGATATACTGTAACTGGCAGCGACTGAAAGGCTTCATATATTTGATTAAGGCTCACACTGGTTACTGGTTTAGACACTTGGTTTGTCTCCAAAAATGCAGAGGCAGATGCCTATACGAAAGAGATTGCCCAACAGGTACATGCCTAAGCAGTTGAGGAAAAGGTTGGGGGAAAGATAATTTTGGACTTGTGTAACATGGGCCGATGAGGAAGTAGAGAAACCTTGGTAAAAGGATGTCAAGATGCAATGTGGCCCAATCAGCAACAAATGGTTCAGCACATTGTTGCTAATTGCCTGGAATGCTAATTTCAAAAATGGGACTGCTCTAAGTTGCAACTCCCACTTTATGGTCAGAGACAGATTGGTCTATGTCATACAATTTTCCTGTCTCCAACACCCACATGCAATGGGCAGACTTTCTGATGGTTCTATCAGCCACAAGAAGCTCCATCTCCAGTTTAGATACAGCCCCTATGAAACCCTGTTTGGTTTGGAAACCAGGGGAGGGTATGTAGACTGGAATCCAGAATGGCTTAAAACTTTTAATGGCTTAAAAACTTAGCAGAAATTTAAAAAAAAATGACATGACCAAAGCCTTAGAACAAGCCAGTGCTGCTTCCAGAGACTCCAAAGCTATCCCAAGTGGCATTAAACCAGGGATCAAGTTATGGTGAAAAAAGGAAAACCAGCCTTGGGGCCATGATTGAAGGGGCCTCACACAGTCCTTGATGTAATTTCACCCCAGCTAGTGTACCTGG